>NC_140423.1:37257741-38465241 GCF_965140295.1 Lepidochelys olivacea | reverse complement strand
TCTCACCCCCAGCCCCGCCGAGACTCCCCAGATACTCACGAATCGGGACGAGTTGTCATTCCGCAAGGTCTTGGCGTTGCCGAAGGCCTCCAGGGCGGGGTTGGCCTGGATGATTTGATCCTCCAGGGTCCCCTTGAGGGTCAAAACAGAAGGGGGCAGTTAGAACTGGCTACAGATCCTCCCCACAACTTCCCCATACCACCCTCTGTGGGGCACTGTCACGGGGAAGCTTGCAGCACTGGGAGGTACTGAGCTAACAACATGTGGGGGTCTGCAGCTGGGCAGCATCAGGGCAGAGGTCTCACCTTGTTGGCGCTGGTCCCTTCTTTCTTGCGGTCGCTGATGGCCGCGATGCTGGCAAAGTACTGGATGACCCGCTTGGTGTTCACCGTCTTCCCTGCACCGGATTCTCCGCTGGGGAGAAAGAAGGAGGCGAGGGAGATGGGGGGTGGCACAGGGGGGCAGGAGGTAGCTGGGGCCTCCAGGGGGACAGTGGGTGGGGTGGGTGGGGGGAAGGTAGGTACTCACGTGATGAGGATGGACTGGTTCTCTCGGTCTGGAAGAGAGAAGAGGGGTTAGCAGGCAGCCGTGGGGGAGTAGGGGGGTGGCAGGTGATGTGAGGGAGATATGGGGTGGCTGGGATTGGAGGGAGGGGGAATGGGTGGGAGGGAGCCAGGACAAGGAGTGGGTAAAGCAGAAGGGGGCATTAGGTCTGGGAGGGTGGATGAGGAAGGGGTACGGGACAAGGAGAGGGTGAGGGGAGCGACTGGAGTGGGAGGTGGGTGGAATTGGGGGGTCAGTTAGGGGGTGGGAAGGATGGGGGGGTAGGAGGGAAGGGAGGTGCCCAGGTGTGTGGGTCAGGAGAGTGATGTCAGGGACAGGGTGGGATGTCGGGGAAACGCACCTCTCAGCTTGTGTTATAGGTGTTCTTGGTGAGGCAGAAGGGGTGTGTGTGTGTTGGGGGGTTAGGGTTATAGTTATGGCTGGGGTATAGTTAAGATTGGGGTTATATTTATGGTTATGGTTAGGGGTATGTGATGCAGCTGGGATTTTCCCTTGTTATGTTGTATGTGAGCCTGAGTCTTACTGTTTTGCATGGATGCGGTGCGTGCCTCAGTTTCCCTGTGTATTGCACCAATGTCTAGGTGGTGGAAATAAGGGTGTGTGACTTTTGCGGGGGTTGCTCCAGCTGCCTGCAGGGATGCTATGGCCGCCCCTTCATAACCTGAGACCTAGGAGGGGGATGTGACCAGGTGACTCTTGGCCCAGAAGTGAGACAAATGCCGGAGGACAAGCAACGGGCAGGGCAGGGCAGGGGCCAGGCAGCTGGAAGTGAGTCGGTCTCGGCTGGCTTGGGGCGCAGGGGGAGGACCAGAGCTGAAAGTCACTGATTTCTGTGCTAACAAGTTCTGCCCCAGGCTGTGTTCTGTCGACTAATAAACCTTCTTCAGATGCATGGAGTGAAAATTACAGATGCAGACGTAAATATACTGACACATGAAGAGAAGGGAGTTACCTCACAAGTGGAGAACCAGTGTTGACAGGGCCAATTCGAAAACTACAATACTCACCTGGGGAAGTGAGGAACCAGATTGACAGAGCGAGAAGGGTACCCAGAAATCACCTACTACAGGACAGGCCTAACTAGGAAAAGAACAGAACGCCGCTAGCCGTCACCTTCAGCCCCCAGCTAACACCTCTCCAACGCATCATCAAGGATCTACAACCTATCCTGAAGGACGACCCATCGCTCTCACAGACCTTGGGAGACAGCCCAGTCCTCGCTTACAGACAGCCCCCAACCTGAAGCAAATACTCCCCAGCAACCACACACCACACCGCAGAACCACTAACCCAGGAACCAATCCCTGTAGCAAACCTCGTTGCCTTCTCTGTCCCCATATCTACTCTAGTGACCCATCAGAGGACCCCACCACATCAGCCACCCCATCAGGGGCTCATTCACCTGCACGTCTACTAATGTGATAGATGCCATCCTGTGCCAGCAATGCCCCTCTGCCACGTACCTTGGCCAAACCGGGCAGTCCCTGTGTAAAAGCATAAATGGGCACAAATCGGACACCAGGAACGGTAACATACAAAAGCCACTGGGAGAGCACTTCAGTCTCCCTGGACACTCAATAACAGATTTAAAAGTAACCATCCTGCAACAAAAAACCTTCAAAACAGACTTGAAAGAGAACCAGCAGAACTAAAATTGATTTGCAAATTTAACACCATTAACTGGGGCTTGAACAGGGACTGGGAGTGGCTGGCTCACTACAGAAGCAGCTTTGCCTCTCCTGGAATTGACACCTCCGCATCTATTAGTGGGAGTGGACACCATCCACCCTGATCGAATTGGCCCAGTCAACACTGGTTCTCCCCTTGTGAGGTCACTCCCTTCCCTTCATGTGTCAGTATATTTACGTCTGCATCTGTAATTTTCACTCCATGCATCTGAAGAAGTGGGGTTTTTACCCACGAAAGCTTATGCCCAAATAAATCTGTTAGTCTTTAAGACCGGATTCCTTGTTGTTTTTGTGGATACAGACTAACACGGCTACCCCTGATAATAAACCTTCTGTTTTACTGGCTGGCTGAGAGTCACGTCTGACTGCAGAGTTTGGGGGCAGGACCCTCTGGCTTCCCCAGGACCCTGCCTGGGCGGACTCGCTGTGGGAAGCGCACGGAGGGGCAGAGGACGCTGAATGCTCCGAGGTCAGACCCAGGAAGGTGGAAGCCGTGTGAGCTTCTTGCCCTGCAGACAGGCTGCTCCCAGAGAGGAGGCTCCCCCAGAGTCCTGGCTGGCTTAGTAGGGAGCAGTCCCAGAGCATGGCCCTGGTGACTGTGACAACTGGTGGCAGAAGTGGGATAAACTGCACCCCATGGACAGAGTATCCTGCAGTAAGTGACTGGGGAGCAATAAAACGAAGGGCGATTAGTGAGAGACAGGTGTGCTGGAGGCTCCAGGAGGCGTGGTTCCAGGAGGTGGAGGAGTCTATGGTTTAACCCCGAGAGAGTGGACCCCCGAGAAGGGCTGTCGCACTGAAGGGTTCCTCCCGGGGATCATGGGGAGCTGAGAGAAAACGAGTCTGTGAGTCGATGACCACTTGGGAACAGCAGAGTGATGGTCTGTAACCATCTGCTTAAGAAGGACATTGTAGAGGTGTGCAGAGAGGGGGCTGCGCATTGGAAAGCTCACTAAGGCACAGCTGATTGCTCAGTTGGAAGAGGAGGATCACTCTAAGGAGCCAGTTCCTGACCCACCTGGGGCCACGAGAGAGGCAGAGAGCAGCCGGGTATCCCGGAGACCTGTGTCCCCAACCAGCTGGGGGTCTTCACTGGGTTCCCCGTTGGTGGATCTGAGACGGATGCAACTGGAGCTGAGATCGAAGGAGTCAGAGGACCATGAGAGGCAGGGAAGGAGTGAAGCAGAACAGCAGGAGAGACAGAGGCAGCAGGAACTGGCGAAGTCTGAGCTGAGAGGCAGAAGGACCCATCCAGGGATGAGTCGAGATGGACCCCGGGGGGCCAGTTCCACAGGGAACCTCGACACTAAATTGCTGCCCCAGGTTAAGGAGGGGGAGATATAGATGCCTGTCTCGCGGCCTTTGGGAAGGCTGGCTATTGGAACCAGCCTGGCCCTGCGGAAAGGCTCCATGTCTAGCCCCCTTCCTGGGTCCCAAGGCCATAGAGCTGTTTAGCCAGATGGGCAGGGTGGGCGACTAGCTCCCACTCTCGGCCCCTGCATATTTGTCTGCATGGACCGTCCTGGTCTCAGGCCCCTCGGACCCCAGTGGGAGCGGAAGGTGATGGTCAATGGGGAGACATTCCTGGGGTGGCGAGACCCTGGGACAGAGAGAACTGGTGTCAGGCCCCGGGTGGTGCAGCCCCCCAGATGCTGAGGGGCTGGGTGAGCTGGGTGAAGGTCCTAGGTAGGAAGCCCCTCACCCTGCTTATGGCCCGGAGCCCTGTGCAGACCCAGGAGGGGTGGGGCTGGCTGGTCATTGGGGTTCTCCAAGGTATCGGCTGTGAGGTCCTGTTGGGAGATGACTGTGTCTCTTTGGGACAGGATCCAGGCCCGGCTCCGGTAACGGCCGAGGGTCTGAATATGAATCAGGGAACCAATCGGCTGAGACTGAAGCGGTCAGCATGGCTGGGCAGAGGCGCTGCTAGGCTCAGGATACCTGCCTGCCTGCAACCAGAGCCCTAGGGCTGAATGGGACAGAGAGATGCTCCCCGCCCCCCTGCACACAGGGGAGGTGGCTCACACTGGCTCTGAAATGGTGAGCAAAGCAGCAGGCTCGCTGCTGGCCCTCAATGGGACGGCTGGGGCAAAGCTGAGCCCAGGGGGATCAGAGACCCAGCTGAGTGTGGGGAACCACAGCCAGGGTGGGACAGCTGCCAACCAGGACTGCCTTGTCCAGAGGTGCAAAAGGCCCGGGACAAGGGTAAAGCAGCCTTGAGACACCTGCCTGTCATAGAGGAGCCTTTTCAGAAGGTGGCCCTGGACTGGAGAGGGACGGATGGGAGGGGAAGGCCTCCCCCGATGGAGAATCAGCGGTGGAGCATGGACTGACTTTCCAGGAAAAGCTCGCGGAGCTCATGGGTCCGGGCAGGGAGAACCTAGCCAGGGCCCAAGGGAGGCAGAAGGTCTGGTAAGGCCACTCAGCCTGTGGCACTGGGAACCAGGTGAGGGGTCTCATCCCAGTGAGGAAGAATAAGCTGCAAGCTGCCCCGGACGGGCCCTTCACGGTCATCAAGCAGCTGGATGAGGAGAACGATGTGGTGGACCTGCCCAACTGGGCTCACAGCCACCGAGGGGACCAGGTCAACATGATGGAGCCGTACAGTGACAGGGAGAGGCTGGTGCTGGCCGTGTGTGGCCAGGGGGAGAAGGGGGAAGATCCCCTGGTGAGTCTCTTCCCTGAGACAGGAGCCGGCCCTTTGTTGGAATCAGTTCCCCTCTCTGACCAGCTAACCCCTGCCCAGCAGACAGAGATCACAGAGATCCTGCAGTTGTACCCACAGCTGTTTTCCAACCGACCTGGGCTCACTAACTGAGCTGACCACTGCGTGGAGACGGGAGCCAGCCCTCCCATCAGGTGTTCCCCATTCAGAGTAACTGGGAACACAGCCCAGGCCCTGGAGGGAGGTCAGAGACATGCTGGCTTTAGGGGTGATCCAGCTATCCACCGGGGCCTCTCCCGTGGTGCTGGTCCCCAGGAAAGACGGGCTGATCCGATTCTGTGTGGCCGATTGGAAGCTCAGTGCCATCACCATGTCTGGTACCTGCCCATACCTAGGCCTGATGAGATCCTAGACAAGTTGGGGGGGACTCAGGGACTCAGTACCCCATGACCAGGGATCTCACCAAAGGCTACTGGCAGGTGCCTTTGGATCCAGACGCCAGCTTGAAACCTCCTTTTGTCACCCCTTTGGGGCTGTACAAATCCCTGGTCCTACTTTTCGGCCACAAGGAGGCTCTGGTCACCTGCCAGTGCCAGATGGATCAGTTACTGAGGGGGATGGAGAGTTTTACCCTAGTGTACATGGATGATATTTGTGTCATTAGCCAGACCTGGGAGGACCATGTGTCCCAGGTGAAGAGGGGCTGAGTCACCTCCAGGATGCAGGGCTGACTGTAAAAGCTGGGACGTGCAAGGTGGGGAGCAGTTGCCTAAAGCCAGAGCCAGCCAAGGTGGGCATGATCAGAGACTGGCCTGCTCCCAGACTAAGAAACAGACTCAGGCCTTTATTGGGATGGTGGGGCACTTCCGGAGGTTTGTGCCCCACTTTAGCTCTGTGTCAGCTCCCATCACTGAGCTATGCAAGAAGGGGAAGCCAGACAAGCTGGTCTGGACCGGGCAGTGCCAGAGGGCTCTGTGCACGCTGAAGGAGGATCTGGTCACGGGCCCGGTGCTGGGAAACCCAGACTTTCAGAAGCCCTTTATGGTGTTCACCGATGCCCCAGACAAGGGCTGGGTGCGGTCCTGGTGCAGGCCAATGCAAAGGGGGAGAAACACCCCATCATCTCCCTGAGCAGGAGGCTGCTGCCCCAGGCGCAGGACTATGCGGCCACAGAGAAGGAACGCCTGGTCAGGGAGTGGGCTCTTAAAAGGCTGCAGCCGGATCTCTTTGGGTGACGCTTCACTGTGTACACGGACCGCTCGCCCTGCCGTGGCTGCACCAGATGAGAGGGGCCAATGCCAAGCTCCTGAGGTGGAGTCTGTCCTCCCAGGATTTTGACATGGAGGTGCTTTATGTTAAGGGGAGTGCAAATGTTATGGCTGATGCTTTGTCCCGAGAGGGAGGCCTTAATTTCCCCAGGTCACTGGCTAAAGTGACCCTGCTCAGTCCAGTCTCGAAAGGGGGAGGGATGTGACGTAGTGGGGATTGTCCCTTGTTATGTTATATGTGAGCCTATGTGAGTCTTACTGTTTTGCTTGGATGCTGTGTGTGCCTCAGTTTCCCTGTGTATTGCTCCAATGTCTAGGTGGTGGAAATAAGGGTGCATGACTTTTGCGGGGGTTGCTCCAGCTGCCTGCAGGGATGCTCTGGCCGCCCCTTCGTAACCTGAGACCCAGGAGGGGGATGCGACCAGGTGACTCTTGGCCCGGAAGCGAGACAAAGGCTGGAGGAGGAGCAACGGGCAGTACAGGGGCCAGGCAGCTAGAGGCGAGTCACTCTCAGCTGGCTTGGTGCACAGAGGGGTGGTTTGAGCATTGGCCTGCTAAACCCAGGGTTGTGAGTTCAATCCTTGAAGGGGCCATTTGGGATCTGGGCCAAAAATTGGGGATTGGTCCTGCTTTGAGCAGGGGGTTGGACTAGATACCTCCTGAGGTCCCTTCCAACCCTGAGATTCTATGGACTTGTCTGAAAGTCACTGATTTCTGTGCGAACAAGCTCTGTCCTACACTATGTTCCTGTCAACTAATAAACCTTCTGTTTTACACTGGCTGAGAGTCACGTCTGACTGCGGAGTGGGGGTGCAGGATCCCACACCAGGTGGACTTGCTGCAGGAAGTGTACGGAGGGGAAGGGGAGGCTGAATGCTCTGAGGTCAGACTCAGGAAGGTGGAAGCTGTGTGAGCTTCTTGCCCTGGAGGCAGTCTGCTCCAAAAGAGGAGGCTCTCCTGACTCACTTCATAGGGAGTAGTTCCAGAGCATCGTCTTGGTGACTTCGTGACAGGGTATAGTTAACGATAGGGTTATGGCTGGGGTAGAGTTAAGGTTAGGATTATATTTATGGTTAGGGGTATAGTTAAGGATAGGGTTAGATCCCTACCCGTTAGCATGTTCTGGTAGGCGCTGTCAGAAATGGAGAAGATGTGGGGCGGGGCTTCACTTCTCTTCTTGCCCCTGTAAGCAGCCACCACCTCCGCATTATAGACTGGCAACCACTTGTAGGGATTGACTGTCACGCAGAACAGTCCTGAGTACGTCTGGAGAGGGGGAACAGGACAGGGGGAAGGATGGAGAGAGAGCCAGAGAGAAGAGTCAGAGCAGCAGGAGAAGGCCCATGGTAAAGAGATTGAGAACCTACCCTAGACTGAGTGAGAACTGATGGAAAGGGTCAGTTCTATGGAGCAGCCTCCCTCTTCTGTTCTAGAACAGGTGACACCTTCCCTTCTTGATCTAGAATGGGAGATGATGCACTGTCTCTGGTATAGAACTGGACATGATGCCCCTTCCCTGATCTAGAAGCAGAGACAGATCCGTCTGCCCAGTCTAGAATGGGAGACAATGAGCCTGCCCCATCTAGAATGGGATAAAACACCCCTTCCCTGATCTAGATCCAGAGACATACCTGTTTCACCAATATAGAACTACAGACAAGCCCCACCCATCAAGAATGGAAGAAAACACTCCTTCCTTTATCTAGATTAGAAGACAATAACCCTCCCCTGATCTAGAACATGAGATGCCAGAAAGGAGGACGATGTCACGTCCTTTGATCTAGAACAGGACTTGATAGATTGGGGAGGAATTATAACAGGAGACAATGCTCACTCTCTGATCTAGAATGGGATCGATGGTCTCTTCTCTGATCTAGATCAGGGGATGACACCACCAGACCCCCAATCTAGCAAGGAGCTGGTGACCCCCGTGGTCTAGAACAGGTTCAAGAACACCCTCTCATTCTAGAACAGGAGGGAATTCCCCTGATGTAGAATGGCAGATGATGCCACCCTGATCTAGAACAGCAGGCTACTCCCCCTGTTCTAGGAAGGAGATGAATCTCCCCCTGATCTAGAAGACAGCAACTCCCAGAGGGGCATAATGCAGGGTGGAGACCCCAGGAGCTCCTCCACCCTATGGGTACCCCAGCAACGTGGGTGTGGGGGAACGAGGGGACTGCAGGGGACCCCCCAGACTCACGTAGATCATCCAGGCAGCGTATCGCTCCTTGAGGTTGTAAAGCACGGCCGGCTCGTGCAGGAACGTCAGCATGGCCATGTCCTCGATCTTGTCGAACTTTGGCGGGTTCTGCTGGTGGATGTCCGACTCCTTCACCGTCACCGTCTGGGCAGGAAGAGAGAGTCATGGGGGGGTAATGGGGGGTGGTGCTACCTCCGCCCAACCGCACCCTGCCGTCCTGCAAGCTGTGGGGTCAGACCAGCACCACCCATCTCTGTTTCTTTGAGCCTCCTCCCCTTATTTGGCCTTTAACTCGTAACCCCTGGTGCCCCACAGCCTGTCCTCCCCTCTAGCCCCTGACTGCAGTCTCTCATATCCCTTGCCCCGTCTTCCCCTTTGACCTCTGACCTCTCACCATCCCTACCCCTAGCCTCCCTTTTGACCTCTGGCTCCTCACTGTCCCTACCCCCCCGACCTCACCCACCTGCCCCCCAACTCCGGTATCCCCGGCCTCACCTTGCGGTTCTCGGTCTCGACGGTCACCTTCCCCGCATCCCGGCTGACGATCTTTCCCTTGACGAACTCCTCCTTCTCGTCGGGCACGAAGCACTCGCTGCGGATGTCGAAGATCCGGGTCTGTGCCTCCAGGCGCTCCTTGTCTGACTTCCGCAGGTAGGGGGCAGCCGCCCCGAACTCGGCCATGTGGGCGTCACCCATGCTGGGATGGGGGAGGGGGAGAGAGCCGGGCAGTGAGAGTGCCCCTCCCCCGGTGGGCTCCCCCCTGCACTGTCAGAGCCCCCACCAGCTCAGAGATAGTGCCCCCTGCTGGGCTCCCCCCACTCCCAGCCCTGGGAACTTCCCTGTGCTGCCAAGGCCCGCTCCATCCTGGGCAGAGCGCCCCCTGCTGGGCTCCCCCCACTCCCAGCCCTGGGAACCTCCCTGTGCTGCCAAGGCCCGCCCCATCCTGGGCAGAGCGCCCCCTGCTGGGCTCCCCTCACTCCCAGCCCTGGGAACCTCCCTGTGCTGCCAAGGCCCGCCCCATCCTGGGCAGAGCGCCCCCTGCTGGGCTCCCCCCTCTCCCAGCCCTGGGAACCTCCCTGTGCTGCCAAGGCCCACCCCATCCTGGGCAGAGCGCCCCCTGCTGGGCTCCCCCCACTCCCAGCCCTGGGAACTTCCCTGTGCTGCCAAGGCCCGCTCCATCCTGCGCAGAGCGCCCCCTGCTGGCTCCCCCCACTCCCAGCCCTGGGAACCTCCCTGTGCTGCCAAGGCCCACCCCATCCTGGGCAGAGCGCCCCCTGCTGGGCTCCCCCCACTCCCAGCCCTGGGAACCTCCCTGTGCTGCCAAGGCCCGCCCCATCCTGGGCAGAGCGCCCCCTGCTGGGCTCCCCTCACTCCCAGCCCTGGGAACCTCCCTGTGCAGCCAAGGCCCGCCCCATCCTGGGCAGAGCGCCCCCTGCTGCCTCCCCCACTCCCAGCCCTGGGAACCTCCCTGTGCTGCCAAGGCCCACCCCATCCTGGGCAGAGCGCCCCCTGCTGGGCTCCCCCCACTCCCAGCCCTGGGAACTTCCCTGTGCTGCCAAGGCCCGCCCCATCCTGGGCAGAGCGCCCCCTGCTGCCTCCCCCACTCCCAGCCCTGGGAACCTCCCTGTGCTGCCAAGGCCCGCCCCATCCTGGGCAGAGCGCCCCCTGCTGGGCTCCCCTCACTCCCAGCCCTGGGAACCTCCCTGTGCTGCCAAGGCCCGCCCCATCCTGGGCAGAGCGCCCCCTGCTGGGCTCCCCTCACTCCCAGCCCTGGGAACCTCCCTGTGCAGCCAAGGCCCGCCCCATCCTGGGCAGAGCGCCCCCTGCTGGGCTCCCCTCACTCCCAGCCCTGGGAACCTCCCTGTGCTGCCAAGGCCCGCCCCATCCTGGGCAGAGCGCCCCCTGCTGGGCTCCCCCCACTCCCAGCCCTGGGAACCTCCCTGTGCTGCCAAGGCCCGCCCCATCCTGGGCAGAGCGCCCCCTGCTGCCTCCCCCACTCCCAGCCCTGGGAACCTCCCTGTGCTGCCAAGGCCCGCCCCATCCTGGGCAGAGCGCCCCCTGCTGGGCTCCCCCCACTCCCAGCCCTGGGGTCCCACCTGCCCCACCTAAATCCCCTTCCCCTTCTCTGTGTGTGAGAGACTCACCTAGTTAGAGTTTCACAGGAGAGATTGGAAAGACCTGGGGGGGGAGCGAGAAAGAGATGGGGGGCAGTTTAGAGTCACCTCAAGCCCCCTCTCCAAACCCCCTCCCCATCCTCCCACCCTGCCTCTCCTCCAAGCCCCAAGAATCCCCCCATCCCACCCATGCCCCCTCCTGCACCCTGCCTAACCCCCTTCCCACCTCCCGCCCCCCACTCCCTCAAGGCAGTGTCCCTCCCCGCTATCTCCCAGCCCCAGCTACCCACACCCAGAGCCTTCCCTGCCCACCCCCACTCTCCCCCTCTTCCCGCCCCATCCTCCCCCTCCCCAGCTCTCCCTCCCCCCATGGGGTGGCCTGGCCCCGCATCTCACCAGAGCCAGGTGTGGCAGCTGGAGCCCTGGTGCGATCTGTGTCACCCGGGGCCCTCCGCCCCCCTTTATAGCCCCTGCTCCCCCCACCCGGCGAGTGACGGGCCAGGAGCCGGTGTGAACGTGCCCATGAATGGAGCGGCTCAGTCCGCAGACCCCCCTCCCCCGCCTCCGTCCCCCCCTCGGGGCGCATTCCAGAGAGAGGCTGGGAGGGTCCCAGGGGCTGATAAGGAGGGGGGGCTGTCAGAGAGAGGTGGGAGAGAGACAGAAATCTCATCTCCCCTCCCATTGTCCTGCCTCGCCTGTTTCTCCTGCGTATTTTCATCTTTTTTTGGGGGGGGGGTCCTGAAAGATCCGGGTGCTGGAAAGTTTCTCACTCTCTCTCTCCCCCACCCCCCTTCTCTGCTCTGCAGGGCTCTGGGCCCACTAGACCCCTTCCAAAGCCAGGGAGGGAACCCAGGAGTCCTGGCTCCCAGCCCCCCTGCTCTAACCGCCAGACTCCACACCCGCCCCAGAGCCGGGGAGAGAACCCAGGAGTCCTGGCTCCCAGCCCCCCCTGCTCTAACCGCCAGACTCCACACCCGCCCCAGAGCCGGGGAGAGAACCCAGGAGTCCTGGCTCCCCATCTGGGTGACACAGAAGTCAAGTCAGTCAATTCTGTCTGGTGTTATTATTGTGATAAGAATTAACATCAAAAGGAATAAAGCCCTGGTGGTGGTGGGGGTCCCGGGCTGAAAGGCTCAGGGCCGTGTGATACCAGGGGGCCCCCCAGTCCCCTCACACGCATCACACCGCAGGGCCCTCCTTTGTTTCATTTGGTTTGGTGGCTACGGGCAAAACCTAGTTCCCATTGTATTGATCCTCCACACCTCATCCCTCCATCCGCCCTGGACCCCTCTGTCTCCCCAGACCCCCCCATCCCTCCCTTTCTGCCCCTCTCCCAGCTTTCCACCCATCTCCCCCGACGCCCCTCTCTTCACGCGTCCATCCACCTCCCCTCACACCCCTCCAGCTAGCCAGCTGGCTCTTCCCTGCAGAGTCGGGGGGTGGGGGGTGCTGTATTGTTTGCCCCTTCAGGCCTTGGGGGTCAGTGCAGTTGTGACTTGTTTAGCTGACACTTTGGGGCTGGGTTGCTCCATTCGGAGATGTCACTTTCCTGCTGGCTGACCTGTGTGTGTGTGTGGTCATTTCCAGGCAGTTTCTTCTTGCCTTGGCGGGCTCTTGTGTAGTTGTGTGTGTGTGTTGCATTAATTGCTTGCTGTTAAAATTGTTTAACTGGCAGTTGTCGGTTCAATTATTTAGTTGTTGGGCTGTTCCCTGTGTTCATGGTTTGGCTGTTTGGTGTGTTAGTTGTTTTGTTTGGCTGTGTTGGTTTTTTGATTGTTGTGTAACCTGTTTTGGTGCGTCAGTTTGTGTAGTGTGTTAGCTGTTTGGGTGTTGGGTGTGTGGGTTTTTTGATTGTTGGGTTAGCTGTTTTCATGTGTTGGGTGTTTCTTTTAGCTTGGGGTGGTAGTTGTTTGGTTGGTTGGTAGTTGTTTGGTTGTGCTGGGTTTGGATTGTTGGTTGGGTTGGGTTGGTATGTTGGGTGTTTGTTTATTTGTTGAGTTAGTTGTTTCTTGTGTAGGTTTGTTGCATTAATTATTTAGCGTGTGTTGCGTTAGTGGTTTGTTTAGTGTGTTCCTTGTTTGCTGTGCTGGTTATTTGTTGTGTTAGTTGTGCGCTGTGGCCATAGTTTGGGTGTTTGCTGTGGCATTTTGATGTGATGGTTGTTTGGTGTGTTATTTGTTTCTTTCATTGTTTGTTGTTTGGTTGGTTTGTCGTGGTCGTTGGTGTTTCAGTTATTGGTTGTTTGGTGCGTTAGTTGCTTTGTTGGTTGGTTGGTGTGTTACTGTTTGGTTGGTTACTTGCTGTGTTACTGTTTATTCGCCGAAAGAACCGGGGGACTCGGAGACCAACCCGTTTATTGGAGCTCACGAAAGCTCACGCTCAAATAAACGGGTTCGGCTCTGAGGTGCCACAGGTCCCCCGGGTCTTTCTGCGAATACAGGCGAACGCGGCTGTCACTCTGAAACCTGCCTTTCCGTGGTGAGCTACTTGTCGGTTTGTTCAGTTGTTTAGCTTGAGTTTGCTTAGAAATGTGTGTCTCTGCTGGGCGAGTTCAGATGTTTGCAGAGCTCCCTGGTCAGTTGTTTTGTTGTTTGGCGCATTTGGTTGCTTTGCCCTTTGGAGTGTTCACCATTCAGTTGTGTTCATTGTGTTAGTTGGTGCATTGGTGTGTTAGTTCCTTGCTGTGTCAATTGCTCCTGTGTTGAGTTGTTTAGCTCTTGGACGGTTGATTCCTGTAGTTGTTGGTGTGTTGAGTTGTGTGACTATTAGGCTGGTGAGTTGTGTCGCTGTTGATGGGTTGAGTAGTGTAGTTGTTGGGGTGTTGAATTGTGCAGCTGTTGGGGTGTTGAGTTGTGTAGCTGTTGAGTGGTGTAGCTGTTGGGAGCTTGAGTTGTGTAGCTATTGGGGTGTTGAGTTGTGTAGCTGTTGCGCAGTTGAGTTGTGTAGCTATTGGGGGTTGAGTTGTGTAGGTGTTGAGCTGTGTCCTTGTTGGGGGTTGAGATGCGTAGCTATTGGGGGATTGAGTTGGGTAGCTATAGGGGTGTTGAGTTGTGTAGTTGTTGAATTGTGTCATTGTTGGGGGTTGAGTTGTGCCGTTGTTGAGTTGTGTCGTTGTTGGGGGCTGAGTTGTGTAGTTGTTGAGTTGTGTCGTTGTTGGGGGTTGAGTTGTGTAGTTGTTGAGTTGTGTCTTTGTTGGGGTTGAGTTGTGTAGTTGTTGAGTTGTGTCGTTGTTGGGGGTTGAGCTGTGTAGTTGTTGAGTTCTGTCATTGTTGGGGGTTGAGATGCGTAGCTATTGGGGGATTGAGTTGGGTAGCTATAGGGGTGTTGAGTTGTGTAGTTGTTGAATTGTGTCATTGTTGGGGGTTGAGTTGTGCCGTTGTTGAGTTGTGTCGTTGTTGGGGGCTGAGTTGTGTAGTTGTTGAGTTGTGTCGTTGTTGGGGGTTGAGTTGTGTAGTTGTTGAGTTGTGTCCTTGTTGGGGTTGAGTTGTGTAGTTGTTGAGTTGTGTCCTTGTTGGGGTTGAGTTGTGTCGTTCTTCCCTCTCAGCTTTGCTCCCTACTGGGTTCTGTCTCTGTCCGAACTCTCCAGCCCCCCCCAGCCCCAGGGTCTCCGGCCCCCGCGGCCCCCCAGGGAAGCTGCTGAAGGGCAACCGGGGGGCAGCTGGGGCGGGGCCCGCTCACCCCGAGGGCCTCTTTCCTCCCCTCAGCTGCTGTTGTTGACTCAGGAGCTGCGGAGATGCACCGGCCTGGGGGGGGGGGCTGGCTGGCAGGGGCTGCGGGTCGAAAGTGAGGGGCACCAGGCGGGGGGGGCAGAGCTGGGCTGGGGGGGGGCTGCGGGTCGGCAGTGAGGGGCGCCAGGCGGGGGGGGCAGGGCTGGGCTGGGGGGGCTGCGGGTCGGGAGTGAGGGGCGCCAGGCGGGGGGGGGGCAGGTCTGGGCTGGGGGGGGCTGCGGGTCGGGAGTGAGGGGCGCCAGGCGGGGGGGCAGGGCTGGGCTGGGGGGGCTGCGGGTCGGGAGTGAGGGGCGCCAGGCGGGGGGGGCAGGGCTGGGCTGGGGGGGCTGCGGGTCGGGAGTGAGGGGCGCCAGGCAGGGCTGGGCTGGGGGGGCTGCGGGTCGGGAGTGAGGGGCGCCAGGCGGGGGGGGCAGGGCTGGGCTGGGGGGGCTGCGGGTCGGGAGTGAGGGGCGCCAGGCGGGGGGGGGCAGGGCTGGGCTGGGGGGGGCTGCGGGTCGGGAGTGAGGGGCGCCAGGCGGGGGGGGGCAGGGCTGGGCTGGGGGGGCTGCGGGTCGGGAGTGAGGGGCGCCAGGCGGGGGGGGCAGGGCTGGGCTGGGGGGGCTGCGGGTCGGGAGTGAGGGGCGCCAGGCGGGGGGGGGGCAGGGCTGGGCTGGGGGGGCTGCGGGTCGGGAGTGAGGGGCGCCAGGCGGGGGGGGCAGGGCTGGGCTGGGGGGGCTGCGGGTCGGGAGTGAGGGGCGCCAGGCGGGGGGGGCAGGGCTGGGCTGGGAGGGCTGCGGGTCGGGAGTGAGGGGCGCCAGGCGGGGGGGGCAGGGCTGGGCTGGGGGGGCTGCGGGTCGGGAGTGAGGGGCGCCAGGCAGGGCTGGGCTGGGGGGGCTGCGGGTCGGGAGTGAGGGGCGCCAGGCGGGGGGGGCAGGGCTGGGCTGGGGGGGCTGCGGGTCGGGAGTGAGGGGCGCCAGGCGGGGGGGGCAGCACATGGAAATTCTGTCACTTCTCACCCCGCGGCTGTTGACGGGACCTGCCCGGTCGTGGCGGCCTGTCCGGCTGCACCAGACAACAGAAGCGGGGGGGGCCGGTTCATTATCGCAGGGCCCCGTCGGGGAGCGCGGGCGGGGGGGGCGGAGGGGCTGGCTTTGTTCCCCGGACACAATGTCCACTTAGTCAGAGTCAAGTGTATCCCCCGAGAGAACAACTGCGGCCCTGGGAAAGGTGAGAGATTCCAGCGGGGGGGGCCCCACTCCTCCCCCGCAGCCCCCTCGCTAGCTCGGCCCTGCCCCCCCCCGCCCTGCAGGTGCCCCCCACTCCCCACCCGCAGCCCCCCGCTATTCTACCTCATTGCAACAGCATTGGCAATGACAGGGGGCTGCGGGGCGGGAGTGAGGGGCACCGGCAGGGCTGGGGGGGGCAGAGCTGGGGGGGCTGCGGGTCGGGAGTGAGGGGCACCGGCAGGACTGGGGGGGCAGAGCTGGGGGGGCTGCAGGTCGGGAGTGAGGGGTACCGGCAGGGCTGGGGGGGCTGCGGGTCGGGAGTGAGGGGCACCGGCAGGGCTGGGGGGGTCAGAGCCGGGGGGGGCTGCGGGTCGGGAGTGAGGGGCACCGGCAGGACTGGGGGGGCTGCAGGTCGGGAGTGAGGGGCACCGGCAGGGCTGGGGGGGCTGCGGGTCGGGAGTGAGGGGCACCGGCAGGGCTGGGGGGGCTGCGGGTCGGGAGTGAGGGGCACCGGCAGGGCTGGGGGGGCTGCAGGTCGGGAGTGAGGGGCACCGGCAGGGCTGGGGGGCAGAGCTGGGGGGGCTGCGGGTCGGGAGTGAGGGGCACCGGCAGGGCTGGGGGGGCTGCGGGTCGGGAGTGATGGGCACCGTGGGCCATGGGGGCTGGGGGGTGTCACAGGGGTGCTGGAGTTGGCGCCTCCACTGACGTCAGTGAAATACTTTCCCTGGTGAGGGGTGAAGGAGGTGACAGCTGGGGGGGAGGAGGATCCTGGGGCGATGGGGAGGGGGCGGGGCTGAGGGGGGAGGGGAGAAGTGGGGGCTGCAGGAGGAGGGCAGGTGGGGAGAGGACATAGGGGGTGGGGGATTGGGGGAGGGAATGAGGGTTGTGTAGGGCGGGGGGCTGGGGAGAGAATGTGGGGGGCTGGCAGTGGGGCGGGGGAAGAGGAGGGAGGGCAGAGCCAGAGAGCGATGAGGGGCTGTATAGGGTAGAACAGGTGGGGAGTCAATGTCGGGGGGGGACTGGAACGGGAGGGGTGACGGCAGCTGCATGAGGCAGAGGTGGATTGTGGGAGGCTGGGCTGGGGGGCACAAGAGGGGTGAACCTTGGAAGGGAGCTTAGGAGTCCCCAGGCTCGGGGTCCCCCCCACTTGCTGCTCCCCCCTCCAGCCTTTGGCGGGGGGGAAGGACCTGCAGGAGGGAGCGGGGGAAACAGGCACACAGCCAGGAAAGGGTTAACAGCTGCTGGACCCTCCCCCCGCCCCCCATCCAGTCCCGTCCGGGGTACAGCAGCGCAGAAGAAGGTGGGTCCCTGGGGTGTCGGGGGGCCGAGGGGAGACAGACAGACAGACAGAGCCTCCGCTGGGAATCACGCTGATGAGCCTCCTCCCGGACTCCTGGGTCCCATCTCCCTGTCATCCCCCGGGGCAGCCATCAGAACGGGGGGGGGGGAGTTCGGGGAGGTGGGGGCAGTCTGGGGTCTGGACATTCGGGGGCGCCCCTGAGGGATTCGGAGGCTGAAGCTTCCTAGGACAGACTGACAGACAGATGGATGGAGGGGTGGGGGGAGGGATGCAGGGGCCCCTGGGGGCAGATAGAGGGGGGCGTTTCCGCTTCCCCACCCTGGGGGAGGCACAGAAGAGGGTCAGATGGGGCAGCAGCAAACCAGGTGTAGACTCTGCACCCAGCTGCCCTCAGCCTGCCCGGCCCCACCCCTGCCCCCGCCGTCGGGGCCCAGTCCCTCGGTTCCGGTTTACGGTAATCCAGGATGTGTTTGCGCCCGTCCACCCTCCCTCCATCCTCCCTCCCTCCATCCTTCCCTCCATCCATCCACCCTCCATCCACCCTCCCTCCCTCCATCCATCCACCCTCCCTCCCTCCATCCATCCCTCCCTCTATCCATCCACCCTCCCTCCCTCCCTCCCTCCATCCTCCCTCCATCCTTCCCTCCATCCATCCACCCTCCATCCACCCTCCCTCCCTCCATCCATCCACCCTCCCTCCATCCATCCACCCTCCATCCACCCTCCATCCCTCCCTCCCTCCATCCATCCACCGCTCCCTCCATCCATCCACACTCCTTCCACCCTCCCTCCCTCTCTCCCTCCATCCCTCCCTCCCTCCACCCTCCCTCCCTCCCTCCATCCCTCCCTCTATCCATCCACCCTCCATCCCTCCCTCCCTCCATCCTCCCTCCATCCCTCCCTCCCTCTATCCATCCACCCTCCATCCACCCTCCCTCCCTCCCTCCATCCATGCCTCCATCCACCGCTCCCTCCATCCATCCAAACTCCTTCCATCCTCCATCCCTCCCTCCATCCCCCGCTCCCTCCCTCCATCCCTCCATCCCTCCATCCACCGCTCCCTCCATCCATCCACACTCCTTCCACCCTCCCTCCCTCTCTCCCTCCATCCACCCTCCCTCCCTCCATCCCTCCCTCCCTCCATCCATCCACACTCCTTCCACCCTCCCTCCCTCTCTCCCTCCACCCTCCCTCCCTCCCTCCCTCCATCCCTCCCTCTATCCATCCACCCTCCATCCCTCCCTCCCTCCATCCTCCCTCCATCCCTCCCTCCCTCTATCCATCCACCCTCCATCCACCCTCCCTCCCTCCCTCCATCCATGCCTCCATCCACCGCTCCCTCCATCCATCCAAACTCCTTCCATCCTCCATCCCTCCCTCCATCCCCCGCTCCCTCCCTCCATCCCTCCATCCCTCCATCCACCCTCCCTCCATCCACCCCTCCATCCCTCCATCAGCCCTCCCTCCATCCATCCATCCATCCCTCCCATCAGCCCTCCCTCCATCCATCCACCCCTACATCCACCCTCCCTCCATCCATCCATCCCTTCCTCCATCCACCCCCTCCCTCTATCCATCCCTTCATCACCCCACCCCTGCCCAGCTCCAACCCCCTCCCTCCATCCTCCCCTCCATCCATCCCCCCCATCCCCATCCACAGCCATTCATCCCTCCATCCCCCCATTTCCCCATCCCCATCCAAACATCCCCCCATCCTCCATCGCAATCCGTTCATCCCTCTATCCCCCCATCCCCCCATCCCCATCCCCATCCATTCATTCCCTCCATCCCCCAATCCCCAGCCAAACATCCCCCCATCCCTCCATCCCCATCCACAGCCGTTCATCCCTCCACACATTCGAGCTAATCTCTTTCTTTGACCTATTTCCATCTTAAATTTGGTAATCCCTCCACCCCTCCCTCCACAACATCCCTCCCTCCCTGTGTGATATCCATCCCTCCACCCCTCCCTCCACAACATCCCTCCCTCCCTGTGTGATATCCATCCCTCCACCCCTCCCCTCCACAACATCCCTCCCTCCCTGTGTGATATCCATCCCTCCACCCCTCCCTCCACAACATCCCTCCCTCCCTGTGTGATATCCATCCCTCCATCCCCCTCCCTCCACAACATTCCCTCCCTCCCTGTGTGATATCCATCCCTCCACCCCTCCCTCCACAACATCCCTCCCCTCCCTGTGTGATATCCATCCCTCCACCCCTCCCTCCACAACATCCCTCCCTCCCTGTGTGATATCCATCCCTCCACCCTCCCTCCACAACATCCCTCCCTCCCTGTGTGATATCCATCCCTCCACCCCTCCCTCCACAACATCCCTCCCTCCCTGTGTGATATCCATCCCTCCACCCTTCCCTCCACAACATCCCTCCCTCCCTGTGTGATATCCATCCCTCCATCCCCCTCCCTCCACAACATCCCTCCCTCCCTGTGTGATATCCATCCCTCCACCCCTCCCTCCACAACATCCCTCCCTCCCTGTGTGATATCCATCCCTCCACCCCTCCCTCCACAACATCCCTCCCTCCCTGTGTGATATCCATCCCTCCACCCCTCCCTCCACAACATCCCTCCCTCCCTGTGTGATATCCATACCTCCACCCCCCTCCCTCCACAACATCCCTCCCTCCCTGTGTGATATCCATCCCTCCACCCCTCCCTCCACAACATCCCTCCCTCCCTGTGTGATATCCATCCCTCCACCCCTCCCTCCACAACATCCCTCCCTCCCTGTGTGATATCCATCCCTCCACCCCTCCCTCCACAACATCCCTCCCTCCCTGTGTGATATCCATCCCTCCATCCCCCTCCCTCCACAACATCCCTCCCTCCCTGTGTGATATCCATCCCTCCACCCCTCCCTCCACAACATCCCTCCCTCCCTGTGTGATATCCATCCCTCCACCCCTCCCTCCACAACATCCCTCCCTCCCTGTGTGATATCCATCCCTCCACCCCTCCCTCCACAACATCCCTCCCTCCCTGTGTGATATCCATCCCTCCACCCCTCCCTCCACAACATCCCTCCCTCCCTGTGTGATATCCATCCCTCCACCCTTCCCTCCACAACATCCCTCCCTCCCTGTGTGATATCCATCCCTCCATCCCCCTCCCTCCACAACATCCCTCCCTCCCTGTGTGATATCCATCCCTCCACCCCTCCCTCCACAACATCCCTCCCTCCCTGTGTGATATCCATCCCTCCACCCCTCCCTCCACAACATCCCTCCCTCCCTGTGTGATATCCATCCCTCCACCCCTCCCTCCACAACATCCCTCCCTCCCTGTGTGATATCCCAGCCCCATCCCGTTTGTCACCCCCTCCTCGTCTGTTCATTGTGCAATACCGACACTGGCCACTAGTGGCCAGCTAATACCAATGACAGAGCCTGGTCTCCACTCAACTCATCTATGGGTAAAGAGGACACGGGTGTGTAGGCCTAGGAGCGCTGTGCTGGGTGGAGTCGGGGGGCAGGGCTCGGTGGGGGGTGTCATGCTGTGGGGAGTGTTTATTTAAAGTCACACGCAGAGCTCACGGAGCTGTACAATGCATTTTATTCTACAGTCTGGGAAGCGGGGATGGGGGGCCGACGCTGATATACAGAGAATGGGGGTGGGTCGGGGGGCAGAGTCTGTCAGTTGCAGACAGGGGATGCCTGGGGGGGTCACGGGAGTTACTCCTCATTCAGCCCCTTCTGCAAAAGAACAGAGAGAGAGAGAGAGTGTGTCAATAGGAGGGCAAAGACGTGGGGAGGGGAGAAGGGAGGGGAGAAGAGGTGACAGGAGAAATGGGGGAGGAGAGGAAAAAAGGGGGTGGGGGGTCAGAGGAGGGGGAGGGGCAGCTCCTCCATGGCTCACCTTGGCTCCGATGTCCCGGCTCTTGGCCCGCAGCTTGTTGACCTGGGACTCGGCGATGTCAGCCCGCTCCTCCGCCTCGTCCAGCTCGTGCTGCACCTTCCGGAACTTGGCCAGGTTGGTGTTGGCTTGTTCCTCCTGCCAGGGGAGAGAAATCGGGGCGTTACCCTGTGGAAGTGCCCGCTACCGGGTCTGCAGTGCAGCCCAGAGTTCAGCACAGCCAGGCCCCTGCACTTACCTGGGTACTGCCCCAAGGCAGGGGGTGCCTGTCCCACTGGGGACACAGAGAAGAAAATGGGATGTGTTAACCTGTGGAACTACCCACCACTGGATTTCCAACAGATAAGGGCTCAGGGAAGGTTAGGAGGGGGCCAGCCCCCCTGTACTGATTGGTTACAATCCATCCATTCTTCCGTTTTCACATCCAACCTTTCCATCAACTCTCCACCTATCCACCCACTCAACTGTCCACCTGCCCATCCATCTGGGTTCTGCGGCCCGGAGGAGGAGGAGGTCTGGATTCCAGAATGCATCATGGGGAGGATCTAGAAGTTCTGGACACTCACCGCCTCCTCGGCCTGCCGCTTGTAGGCTTTGACCTTCAGCTGGAGTTTGTCTACCAGGTCCTGGAGACGGATCAGATTCTTCCTGTCCTCCTCAGTCTGGAGAGATGGGGGGAGAGGGGGGAGACATTCTGGATTCAGCAAGTGGCTCTGGAACCCAGCTACTCAAGAACCATGGGGGCTGGATTAACACCCAGTCTCCGTTTGTGACCATAAGTCTACGTGTGTTACCTGAAATGGGGGTGGGAACAAAAGAGCCCCACAATTATTCTAGACCTGTCTAAAACTCAAGGGCTGCTGGGGCACTCTTGATCTAGAATTAAAAAAGCCAGTGGGAGGGGTGATGGTTTCTAGATCCACCATGTTCTAGACCAAAAGCCAAGCCAGGTAGGGGTTGGTTCTAGAGCAGGAGAGCCTGGCTCTAGAGCAACATGATGGCTGGGAATGCTGAGATACTCCAGGTTGTTATTGTATAATACGGGGGTAACACATGGGAATTTCATGCAGGGTTCGAGACTATGGAATGAATTGTGTTCTTGAATCTGGCTATGGAACACAAGGCTAATGGGTGTGCTATACTCTAGAACATATTATTCTAGAACAAGTGAGGGAAGTCTATGGCCTGTAATATACAGGAGATCTGGCTAGATGACCTCAATGATCCTTTCTGGCCTATGGTCGAGCATAGATCAGGTTATGTTCTCTGCCACATCTCCCACGTTCTCGAGTGGATAGCTTGTGTTCTGGTGCAGAGGTTTCTGGAACAGGATGTGCTCACCTAGGTCTACAATGATTAGTAAGATGTTATAGACCCGGCAAACAATTCTGTAGCATGTGTCTTGAGTGCGATGTTCAAGTCCTAGTGTGGGATGGTCAGAAGCCAGGTATTTGTGATGCAGAACAGCTAGGATTATGTTCTGGATAGGACCATACATGCCCTGGGGCATGTTGTGATGAAGTGGAGGATGGGCTCAGAGAGATGTGGTTCCAGGAGGTGGAAGGTCTTAACCCCCAAGAGAGAGTGGATCCCCGAGAAGGGCTGTCACACTGAAGGGGGTTCCTCCCAGGGACTGCACGGGGCCAAGAATGGGCACAACCTGTGAGTCCATGACACATGTCTTATGTTCTAGAGCATACGTAACATGTTTGGGGGCAGGCTACTTGTGTTCCATGCCAGACAACTCATGTTCTAGACTGCAAGTTCTGGGGCACACACTTTGGGTTCTAGAGCACATATTGTGTTCTGAGGCATGCAACTCATGTTCTGGATCATACCATTTGTATTCTGGATTGCAAGATCTGCAGCTTATCTTGTTTCCAGACCCACCCCCTCCCGGCGGTACCTGGTAGGTGAGCTCCTTGATGCGCCGCTCCGACTTGCGCAGGCCCTTGATGCTCTCCACGTTGCGCTTCTGCTCCGACTCCAGCTCGTTCTCGAGCTCCCGGACTCGCGCCTCCAGCTTCTGCAGCTGCTTTTTGCCACCCTTGAGGGCCAGCTGCTCGGCCTCATCCAGCCGCAGCTGCAGGTCCTTGATGGTCTGCTCCATGTTCTTCTTCATCCGCTCCAGATGGGCGCTGGTGTCCTGCTCCTTCTTCAGTTCCTCTGCCATCATTGCTGCCTGCCAGCCAGAAAGAAGAATCATTCCTGCCCCCCTGAGACAGCCAGTCCCCCCACTCTGGGGCCAGATCAGAGCCGGCGCCTGCGGGAGGGGAAAGGCCCTATGTCCCATTCCCTAGCACTCACGTCGGTGATGGCTTTCTTGGCCTTCTCCTCAGCATTCCTGCACTCCTGCACGGCCTCCTCCACCTCTGTCTGCAGCTGGGACAGATCCGCCTCCATCTTCTTCTTCTGGTTGATCAGGCTGGTGTTCTAGATCAGTGGGTGAGGAGAGATAAGCTCAGAGGCGGCATTGTTCCATCAGATCTAGACATGATTTCCTGACAGCTCAGGATCAGGGCCATCTGAGCTCCTTCCTTGGTGGGCTAGAACCTGATGCTGGCAGGTCTGTTCTAGATTTGCCTCTCTGGGAGAAATGCCACTCCCTAAAATGTTCTAGCCCCTTGATCTTGAATTAAATGGGATCAGGGGGTGGTTGTTGAGACCCAGGTTCTAGATTGGCCCAAAACCAGCTGGTGGAGTGAGGTCTGTACAGGCACCAGACAAATAAGAGACTCTTGTCTCTCACACACAGAGCAGTGACTATTTTCTAGACTTATCCCACTCAAAATGGGCATATTATAGACTATTATTTGCACAAAAGGAGTAATTATCATATTCTAGACTGCCACCCCACCCAAATGTTCTACATTATTCCCCCAACCAAATGGTGCAGTGATCCCATTCCAGAATGCTATTTTACCTGACCGAGACAAGTTCTAGACAATTTCTCCAAGCAATCAGGACATTGGCCATATTATACACATATTCTAGACTATCACATCACTCAAAACTGTTCTAGACTCTTAGTCAGACGAAACTTCTAGATGATTATTCAGCTCAAATAAAGTGATGTTTATATTTCAGAGTATTATCCAAAACAAATAAATGGCCACCATGTTCTAGATGACTATGCTGAATGAACTTGGCAATGGCCATCTTCTAGACTACTATCCAGAATGTGCTGGCCTCTAACCATGTTCCGGAGCATCACCCAAAATCATTCCTGTTGTGAATGAACAGGGAAGCCCATATGGTTGTGATCTTGTGCTAGGTTGTTTCCCAGACAGAGTGGATATTCTAGACTATTATCCAGAACAAATCAAGTGGCAATCATATTCTAAATGGTTATCCAGACACAAAAATGGCAGTATTGATGCTCTAGACCACTTCCCAGAGCAAACAAAGTGCTGTTCAGGTTCTGGATTACAATCCAACCCCAACACAGCAGCACCCACACTCTAGATTATGGCTATCATGTTCTAGATCACTCTCCAGACCCAACAGGGCAGTGTAAGTGTTCTAGGCTCCTGTTGTGAATGAACAGGGAAGCCCACATGGGTCAGTGACAGGAACCGCTGCTGGGGCCAGGTTCTCTGCAGTGGCCCGAAGGGGGTTTGACTCTAGGGGTCAGATGTCAGGGGTCCCTGTCTCTCTGACCTGGGTGTGGAGCAGCTGGACTCTCTCGCTGGCTTCTATCAGCTCCTGCTCGGCCAGTTTCCGGGCACGCTCCGTCTGCTCCACCACTGCCCGCAGCTCCTCCAGCTCGGCCGTCAGCAGGTTGTTCCGCCGCTCCACAATCGCAATGTTCTCCTTCAGGTCCTCATTGGCCCGGACGACATCGTCCAGCTGGATCTGGGTGTCCTGGGGTGGAGGGAAACAGGCCATGAGTGGGGAGACAGGGCATGGCTAGGACCCTCCCCTCCACAGCACAGCACCCCCTAGGGCCAGGCTGGGAAACAGGGAACCACTGGGACCCCCCCACAGCATAGCACCCCCTGGAGGTACCTTGAGCAATCCCTGCAGCAGCTTGACTTGCTTCTGGGCCTCGGCCGCCATGCGGTTGGCATGGCTCAGCTGGATCTCCATCTCGTTGAGGTCGCCCTCCATTTTCTTCTTGACCCTCAGCGCCTCGTTGCGGCTGCGGGTCTCGGCGTCCAGCGAGGTCTGCAGCGAATCCACCACCCGCAGGTGGTTGCGCTTGGCCTGCTCCATCTCCTCATCCTTCTCCGCCAGCTTCCGCTCAAAATCTGCCTTGAACTGGCTAAACTCCAGCTGGGCCCGCAGGATCTTCCCCTCCTCGTGCTCCAGAGAGGCCTGGGGAGTGGAAGGGGGGAAGGATGAATGAGTGAGAGAAAAGAGAGAGAGAGAGAGATTAATACATAAAAGAAAGAAAGAAAGAATATATTCAAGGAAGAATTGAAAAAGTGGCAGACAGAAGAAAAGAATTAGTGAAAAAAGCAAGGGTGGATGAAAGGGAAAGAGCAGGGAAAGGGTTGGAAAGAGAGAGAGGGAAAATGAAATCAGAATAGGCAGAGCTGGTGCTGGAGGGGGGGGTTCCCGGCTGACCCCCATGCGGCTCTGGGAAAGGCTCGGCCGCGCCCCTCACCTCAGCCTCCTCCAGCGCTGCCTGCAGCTCCGTCTTCTCGGCCTCCAGCTGCTTCCGCACCTTCTCCAGCTCATGGATGGTTTTGCCGCTGGTTCCCAGCTGCTCCGTCAGGTCCGAGATCTCCTCTGCGGGGGGAGAGAGACCGGGCTAAGCAGGAGGCGGGTCATGGCTAGGGTGGGAGATTGTCCTACCCCAGCCTGGGGCCAGTGGCTGCTGTGCTGCAGGGAGTGGGGGCAGGGGGTGCCGGGGAAGGGGGCGGGGAGTCTCACCCTGTAGGTTCTTGTTCTCCCTCTTGAAGGTCTCCAGATGCTCCAGCGACTCCTCGTAGGCGTTCTTCAGCTTGAAGAGCTCGGTGCTGAGCGACCGCGCCTCCTTCTGCGAGGACTCCAGCTCCGTCTGCGACTCCTCGAACTTCTGCTTCCACTCGGACAGGATCTAGGGGGTAGGGGGTGAGAGAAAGTCACTCCAATGGAGAAAACTCCCTGCTTTGGGCCCCTCTCCCTCCTTTCCTCTAGCTTTTCATTCCTTCCTGCTTTCTCTTTCCTCTGTCTCTCCCCCTTTCCAGTCACCCATGTCTCCAGCCCATATCTGACAACTGAGCTAGAATGTATCTTAAGAGATGCTGGTTCTTGATTTAAAGATGCCAAGTGAGAGAGAAGCCACTGTCAGCCTACGCTGGCTGTTCTAAGGGTTAATTCCTGTGCCCATGAAAAATGTGTACCTTATTTCTAGTCTGAACATGTCGTGCTTCAGATTCCAGCCACTGGGTCTCATTCTCCTTTGGGCGTTGAGATTTAAGAGAGCCCTACCAGAAAACCTCTTACCTAGGTAGATCCTTGTAGACCACGATCAAGTCACCTAGGAAGCTCTGACATATTGTGGACCATCTGGTCCCACCATCTCCAACAGGAGAACGAGGTGGGAGGGGGGTGGAAATGTTGACTTTTCAGGGAAACAAATATTTTTCACCTCTTAGCAACCCAAGTCAGAATGTTTTCTGCTGAAAAATACCCAATTGTTGGTTGCCGAAAACTATTTTTTGCCTTCCTTGGCTCTGTTTCATTCATTCTTTGGCTCTGTTTCATTCACTCGTTCTTTATTTGGCTCTCTCTATTTTGTTTTTTTTCCATTTTTCACTCCATCTATTTTTTGCCTCCATTTAAGTCTCTCTTTGCTCTGTTTCATTCATTTGTTCGTTGGTTTTTTATTCAATTTTTCTTTGGCTCTCTCATTCTTTCTTTTATTCTTTGGCTGTACTTCAGTCTCTCATTCTTTGGCTCCTTCCCTCTAGTTCATTTTGACTTTCTTTCCATTTTTTTTGCTCTATTTTATTTATATTTGGTTTTGCTTCTTTCTTTCCTTGGCTCTATTTCATTCTTTCTGTGCTCTGTTTCCTTCTTTATTTCCCTCCTTTTAGTCTTTCTTTGATCTATTTCATTCATTCACTCTGTTTTATCCCTTCCTTCCTTCCTTCCTTCCTTCCTTCCATTTAAATTTTTTTTGGCTTTGTATTCAATTTTTCTGCGGTTCTACCTCCTCCTTTCTTTCTTTCCTAGGCTCTATTTAATTCATGCTTCATTTCTTTAGCTTTGTTTTATTCTGTCTTCCTTTGGCCCTGTTTCATTATTTCTTTGCTCTACTCCATCCATCCATCCATCCATCATCTCTCTCTCTCTCCCCCAGCCCCACCTTGTCGAAGTTTCTCTGCTTCTTGTCCAGGGCGGCAGCGGCAGCGTTCGACCGCTCCACGTCCACCATCAGGTCCTCGATCTCATTCTGCAGCCGGTGCTTGGTCTTCTCCAGCGATGAGCACTTGGCATTCACGGCCTCCACGGCCTCCTCTGCCTCCTGCAGCCGCTGCGCCAGCTTCTTCCTGCCACCGGGGGGCGACAGACACCATCAGCCACCGAAGAGCAACTTGAGCTCTTCCCCACCTCCCTGGGCCTTGGAGTTATGGGGGGTCCCCAGCAGAAAAATGCCCATGACACTGGCCTGATGGTCTAGACTATTCTAGACAAGTTCCCCGTAGAAAATTACCAAGACACTGACTTGACATGTGGGATTCTTATATTCTAGACTGCTCTAGACCATTGTAGACAATCTCCCAGCTGTACATGACCAAGACACTGGCCAGATGCATGGGAACCTTATGTTCTAGATCATTCAAGGCAAAAAGAGTTTCTGGTCCATGGTGGGGACTAGAGAGAGACACACACACCTGCACTTCAGGCAAGACGGAAGAAAATAGGAGAGATGGCGGGAATGTGGAACCAAGCATAAGAGAGGATTAAAGGAAAGGATAAACAAGAATGAACAGGAAGAACAAACAATCAGGAAGAAAGAATGAACTGAAAGAAAGGACAAGAAGGAGGAAAAAACAGGAAGATGAAAGGAAGAAAGAAAAAGAATGAGAAACAATAAAAAGGGAAAAAAGAAAAAACAGAAGGAGTGAAAGAAGGAACAAAAGAATGAAAAAGTATGAAAGGAAAAAAGAGCCGGCGGATGAATGAACAAACAAATGAAAAGCCAACAGAAAGAAAGGAAGCAAGAGAGATGGGAAGACAGAACAAAACAGGGAATGAAAGAACAACAAAAAGAAAGAAAAAAATGACAGAACAAACAAGAGAATGAAAGGAAAAAAGAAAGAATGAATGAGAGAAACAAGAGGAGCGGATGAAAAAAAAGAACACAAGAATAAGAGAATGTACAAAAAGATAAAAGAGCAAGGGAATGAAAAGAAAAAAGGAGGGATTGAATGAGAGGGGGAAAGAAAAGAGGAATGGAAGCACGGGGTAGTGGAAGGGTTCTAGACCGCTCTAGACAAGTCCCCAGCAGAAAACATCCAAAACACTGGCCTGCCACGTGGGATCCTCGTGTTCCAGATGGCTCTAGAGCATTCTAGACAAGTTCCCAGGAAGGGGGGAAGGCAGGGAAGGGGACGGTGAGAGGGAAAGCTGCCCAGCACTCACTTGGCTTCCTCCAGCTCCTCCGTCCGCTGGATGGCGTCCGTCTCGTACTTGGTTCTCCACTGCGCCACCTCGGAGTTGGCCTTGGAGAGTGAGCGCTGCAGCTCGGCCTTCGCCTCCGTCTCCTCCTCGTACTGCTCCCGCAGCAGGTCGCAGTCGTGCCGGGCCGACTGCAGCGCATGGGCCAGGGCGTTCTTCGCCTGGGGCGGGGGACGAAGAGCTCTGCCGGTGCCCCTCACTCCGAACCCGCAGCCCCCTGCTAGCCCAACCCTGGGCTCCTCAGATCTGCTGGTGCCCCTCACTCCCGACCCAGAGCCCCTGGTAGCCCAGCCCTGCCCCCACCCCAGCTCTGTGATCACTCCTGACCACAGACCCCTGCTGGCCCAGCCCTGGGCTCCCCCCACTCCCAGCTCTGCCGGTGCCCCTCACCCCTGACCCGCAGCCCCCTGCCAGCCCAGCCTTGCCTTGGCCTCTTCCTCCAGTTGTCTCTTGAGATCTTCCAGCTGCTGCGTGTACGTCAGCTTCCCCCGTGTCAGCTGGTTGACCAGCGCATCCTTCTCATCCAGCTGCCTGGCCAGCTCGCCTGGGCGCAGGGCAGAAGGAGAATAGGGAACCATCCTCCACAAGGACCCCACCCCCACCCCCGTGCACGGGGGCCATGAGGGGGGCTCCCAGAGGTGTGGAGAGAGGATCCATCATATGGAGTGCAGGGGGTTGGGAGAGAGCTCTTGGGAGGTCCCTCAGGGAGGGGCAGAGGGTGGGGAGGAGGGTTAAAGGGCTCAGGGGCTCGTGCATGGTGTGTGGGGTGCAGGGGGGAGGGAGGGGACATGGGGGGCGAGGAGGGGGCTCCCAGAGGGCACATCCCTCATGGGGTGGTCAGAAGGATGTAGCAGGGCTCTCAGGGGCAGGTGGGGGAGTCCCAGGGACATAGGGGGCAGGGAGGGGGGGTCCCAGGTTTGCAGGGGATACCAGTGGTGCAGGGTCCCAGGGGTGTAGGGGGATGGGGGCATCCCGGGGGGCAGGGCAGGGCTTCCCCACTCACCATTCTCAGCCTGGAGCTTGGCACGCTGGGTAGTGAGGTCATTCACCATGCGCTGCCCCTCCTCGGACTTGGTCCTGTGTTCGTTCATCTGATCCTCCATCGTCCGGCACAACTTCTCCAGGTTGGCCTGGGGAGGGGGAGATGTCAGGGCGGTGAAGGGGGGGGAAGAAACCAACGGGAGAATGAAGGAGCGACAGGAAAAGGAGACCCCGAAAAGACAGGAGGGCGGGAGAAAGCGAGGCACCTCCCGCTGCCGCACTGGCCCTGCCCACGAGCTTCGGCCCCGCCTCCCTGCCTTTGCCGGGCCCTCATGAGCACTGGAGGAGCAGTGGCTCCTCCCCCACTGATGCTGCCCTCACAGCGATGATTGGCCCTCCATCCGAAGCCCCTCCCCCTCCCCATGGCTCCTCCCCCTCCATGGGCCTGCCCCCTGGGCACCTTGGCTTTGAGCAGCTGCTCCAGGTTGGAGCTGATGTCGTCCAGCTCCAGCTTGAGCTCGCTCTTCTCCTTCTCCAGCTTCTGCTTGACGCGCTGCAGGTTGTCGATCTGCTCGCCCAGCTCGGCCACCGAGTCGGCGTGTTTCTTGCGCAGGGTGGCGGCCGTGGCCTCGTGCTGCAGCGTGGCCTCCTCCAGGTCCCGCCGCATCTTCTGAAACTCCGCCTCCCGCTTCTTGTTCAGCTCAATCTGCACCGAGGTGGCGCCGCCCGCCTCCTCCAGCCGCTCGCTGATCTCCTCCAGCTCCCGCGACAGGTCCGAGCGCAGCTTCTCCACCTTGGCCCGGGCCGTGCGCTCCGCCTCCAGCTCTTCCTCCAGCTCCTCGATGCGCGCCTGCAGCCGGAGAGAGACCCATGGGCTTAGACAGGCCTAGAACATCTCACATTCTAGAGCAGGCAAGAACACGTGGGGTAGAGGAGCAAAGATCCTCAGCCAAATCTAGAACATGACATATGCTAGATACGATAGAAAAGTTCTAGGAACAAAGGTCATTAGCCAGATCTCAGACACCCAGGTTCACATACAGCATGTAGACATCCTAGGTCATGGGAAAGACTCCTTTGGGTTCCAGAAGGAAAGGACCAGTAGCGAAGCTATGGGGGGCAGCGGGGCAGCGGCTGCTCCCCCACCGGGCAGATGTGCCGCCTTTCTAATTCTTTGGTGCCTTTTAAATGTTTACTCACCCGGTGGCGCTCCGGGACTTCAGCAGCACTTCGGCGTCGGGTCCTTCACTCGCTCCGGTCTTCGGCAGCATTGCGGTGGGGGGTCCCTCAGCACTGAAGACTGGAGCGAGTGAAGGACCTGACGCCCAAGTGCTGCTGAAGACCCGGAGCGCCGCCGGGTGAGTACCAGGGGGTGGTGCTTTTTTTATCTCTGCTCCCCGTTCTTTCCACCTGGCTGCGCCACTTTAAAGGACCTGAACTGGGTCTACAACATGCAGCACCAAAGGACAGAATGCAGATGTTCTAGATCAGGGAAAGCCTGTGTTGGTGGGGACTCTAGAAGCAAGTGGCCTTAGCAGCATCTAGAGCACCCAATGTTGAAAACGACTGGTGGACATTCTAGAACAGGGAAGGAATAATATGAGTTCTGGAGATTCCCTGTTCAATCAGGAGAGAGCTCAGATAACCAATTTCTTTAAACAGATCAAGACCCCACTGTGCCAAATAAAACACATGGGTGTTCTAGATCATTATAAAAGTAGTCTAAGTTCTAGAAGCAAAGGAGCATAGGCTCAGACCGGCATGAGGTATTCTAACTTTTGGGCATGCTGTTCTACAGCAGAGAGGAAGAGAATTTTCCTGAGAGACAAAAGAGGGGACCCTGAATGTCTCTATTGGTTCTAGACTTTCGATGAGCTTCTCCCTCCTAATTCTAGACCGAAGAGAAAGGAGGGGAGGGATTGTGGAGACACCCACAAGCAACACAGAGTAAAGACTGGAGAGGAGATGAGCACTGAGATCATCCTGCTACCACAGCCCAGCTAGGTGGGGAGCATTTCTGTACCCCAACTCTGGTGATGTACAAGCCAGCCTGCCTCACCTGAAGCTCTTTGAGCTTTTTCTGGAGCTGGGCAGCTATCAGTTGCTCATCCTCGATCCGGGCATTCAGCGCGCTGAGCTCAAAGTCTTTCCTGAAGGAGACAGAAAACAAGTTCTCTTTCTGGATCTGGGAGGGGAGTGGGGTCTAGTGGTTAGAGTGGGAGGTTGGGAGCCAGGACTCCTGGGTTCTACCCCTGGCTCTGGAGGGAGTGGGGTCTAGGGGTTAGAGTGGGAGTTTGGGAGCCAGGACTCCTGGGTTCTACCCCTGGTTCTGGAGGGAGTGGGGTCTAGGGGTTAGAGCAAAGAGGTGACACAAGGAGGCCCCTACTTTTTCAGCTTCTCGTCCATCTGCTGCTTGTCATTCTCCAGGTCCATGATGCTCTCCTGGGCCAGTTTCAAATCCCCTTCCAGCTTCCTCTTGGCCCGTTCCAGGTCCATGCGGATCTTCTTCTCCTGCTCCAGGGAGCCCTCCAACTGAGAGAGAGAGAAAGAAAATGAACCCAGGAACCCGGGGTCTGCTCAACAGGACATTTTTAGTGGGAAACCCCCCAGTGATGTATCGCCCTCCATCGGAGACACTCTGTTCTGTGATCCTCCCAGGCACCCTCCCTGGACCCCAACTTGGATCCCTCAGAGATAACCTCTCCAGACACAACATCCCCCAGAGTCTAAGGTGAGTAACTAATAACCTATCAGTAATGCCATCTAGCTCCCTAGCCCCATCCCCAGGCTGCTGGTACTTACATCATCCACCTGCTGCTCCAGCTTGACCTTGGCTTTGCTCAAGGTATTGACCTTGTCCTCCTCAGCCTGTAGGTCATCCAGCGCTTGCTGATGGGCCTCCTGCAGGGCCTTCTTCTCCTTGGTCAGCTTGGCTATTATCTCATCCAGCCCGGCCATCTCTTCTGTCAGGTTCTTCACCTGCAAGTAGATAAATCATGTGGGTTTAGATATAGGGTGGCCCAATGTGCGAAGCTCAGTGTTGGAGATTAGTGGCTTAATGGCAGGATGGAGGGTTGTGGCCACTTGACTCAAACCAGCAATCCTTGAATCCACTTGACCAACCCAACGCAATCATCCCTCAGGCCACTGAACCAACCCAGCCAGTCTTGAGAACTCTCAGTATAACCAGGTCTCAGGCCACGAAATCCAACCCAACCCAACCAACCTTGTGGCCACTCTCCTCAGTCCAACTAGCCTTGATACCACTCAACCACAATAGTCTTGAAGCCACTTATCACAAATCAAACTCCCGTCTCTGCCCTCACCTTGTTCTCTGTCGCGTGTTTCTCCTTCTCCACCTTGGCCAGGGTCAGCTCCAGGTCGTCAATGTCCTTCTTGAGCTCCGAGCACTCGTCCTCCAGCTTCCTCTTCTTGGCTGTCAGCTCAGCATTCATCTCCTCTTCATCTTCCAACCGCTCCGTCTGCTCTTTCACCTTGGCCTCCAGCTGGATCTTGTTCTTGATCAGCTGGTCGCAGCGCTCCTCAGCATCTGCAAGATTGTCTTGCTCCTGAAAGGAAAGAAGAAAAAGATGGAGAGAACGAAGGAAAGAAAGAGTGTGATGGGTTGATAGGTGAAGCATGGGGTTCAAGGATAGGGGAATCCCTTTTTATAAGCCTACAGGGCAGAAGTTGGAGCTCCTTCCTGGGCGTCAGGGAGGATTAAAACTGGGGGATCTCCATCATTCATGGCCCAACCAGCCTTGAGGCTCCTCAACCCAACCTCACTGACCATGGGCCCAGAAGGGTCGGGGGGGAGGAATGCTTCCATCACTCACAGCCTGCACTTGCAGCTGGAGATCGTTCTTCTCCTGCAGCAGAGAGACCATCTTCTCCTCCAGCTCCTTCCTCCGGGCCTCCGACTTCTCTAGCGCCTCCTTCAGGCGCCCAAACTCTTCCTTCATGGTCTGCACAGGGGCAGGGGAAGGATTAGACCAAAAGGAACATATAGGCCAGTATTGCCCCATCTCACCCCACCTCACTACCCTGGACCAGAGCAATGAGCCCATCTAACAGTATTTATCTATGAACCCATCCATCTGGCCACACATATATCCCCCCCTTATCATAGAATCATAGAATCATAGAATATCAGGGTTGGAAGGGACCTCAGGAGGTCATCTAGTCCAACCCCCTGCTCAAAGCAGGACCAATCCCCAATTAAATCATCCCAGCCAGGGCTTTGTCAAGCCTGACCTTAAAAACTTCTAAGGAAGGAGATTCTACCACCTCCCTAGGTAAGGCATTCCAGTGTTTCACCACCCTCCTAGTGAAGAAGTTTTTCCTAATATCCAACCTAAACCTCCCCCACTGCAACCCTTCCTCTGTAATATCCATCCATCAGTCCACCCACATATATATCCCTCCATCCCTCCCTCTGCTCGATTCATCCATCCACCTGATCTACAACTATGCTAAACAGTAACCGTCTTTTCCATCTCCCCTTGAACAAAATAATTTCCACTGCCAGAGTGAAACCAGAACTGAACCCACCATCCCAGGTGAGCAGCCATCTGCATTGGGCTGCCTTCAGTTCTTTCTTCTAAGCAGCTACATTTGACCTAGAACCCAAGTAAATTCCCCAAATGGTTCCAGTTAACCTAGAAACCAGCTGAGGGTTTAGTGGCTTAGAACAAAGTTGTGTCTTGCATTTGGCCTAGCTACCAGCTCCTTTTCCTAAGTAGTTCCAGTTGACCAAGAACCCAGCTGCTGGTTGTATATGATCTAGAACACATCCCTGAAGCCAATTTCAGCTAACCTAGAACGCAGCTCCTCAAAGTGAATAGACCCAATTGAACTAGAATGCAGTTGGAGCTGCATGTGACCTAGAATCCAGATTATCAAACCAAACAGTTCCAGATGACCTAGATCACAACTACAGGCTAATTCGACCTAGAACTCAGTCCCTCATCCCAATCAGTTCAAACCAACCTAGAACCCATCTAGGGATCTAGAACCCATCTCTATCTAGAACCCACCAGAGGTTGTGTTAAAACAAGAACCCAAGTTTGTTACATTAACCTAACCTAGAACCCAACTCTGCAAACGGTTGACATGACTGACTTGCATTTGACCTAGAGCCTACCTCTGTCCCTGAGCAGTCACAGCTGAGCTAGACCCCCATGCAATTGCCATGGGCCTAGCGCACACCTCTGTCTCCCGAGCTCTTCCAGATAATCCAGTTCCCCAGGCCCACTGCAGCCCCTGCTCCCACCCTTTGACCTTACCTGCATCTCCTTCTCCGTCTCAGCGCTTTTCAGGAGTGGTTTGATCTTGAAGTAGAGCTTCATCCAGGGCCAGTTCTTCACCCCCATGAAGGCCCGGATGTTCCACTGTATAACCAGCAAGGAGTCCCTGGCAGGGAGGGAGGCCACATGAGCTGGAGCTGTGAACTTCCCCACAGCAGTGCCCCAGCCAGAAATGGCTGCGAGCTTCCCTGCAACAACAATGGCTCCTCTGATGCCTTTGCACCCCACCCTACCTGCGTTCCAAGATCTTCTTGAATTCAATGCGGGAGAGGAGGCCCCGGGACTGGGCCTGGATGCGGGTGATGATCCGGGCGAGCCGCTCGTCCCGCATCTCCTCCAGCAGTCCCAGCAGCCCAGCCTTGAAGAACACCTGGGACAGCCAGTGAAATATGTACATCAGCCCAGCGCCCCCTAGCACCAGGCTGGGACCCCCACAGCCCAATGACCCCTCGCACCAGGCTGGGACCCCCATGGCCTAGCACCCCCAGCACCAGGCTGGGAGACAGGGCACAGTTGGGACCCCCCGCCCCAGCACAGTGCCCCCTAATGCCAGCACAACTGTATGGTCCCTGGTCCCTGAGGGTGGTGGCTAGCTGGGACCCTGCCCCCCACAGGCTCCGCCCACCCACACAGGCTCCTCCCCCTCACCTTGGTGTGCCCGAATTTGTACTGGCTGGAGTCGATGTCGAGGGAGCCAAGCAGCTTTTCCGCCCCCTTGCGGCTGTCGATGAACTGGCCCTCAGGGATGGCCGCTGGGTTCAGGATACGGTACCTGCGGGGAGGGGATCGTTAGAGACCCTGGATCTCTGAGCCCATCCCGTGAAACTGCGAGCTTCCCCTGCAGCAGTGCCCCCCTCACCCTGATGCTGCGAGCTTCCCCTGCAGCAGTGCCCCCTCACCCTGATGCTGCGAGCTTCCCTGGAGCAGTGCCCCCTCACCCTGACACTGCCAGCTTCCCCTGGAGCAGTGCCCCCTCACCCTGACACTGCCAGCTTCCCCTGCAGCTGTGTCCCCTCACTCTGATGCTGCCAGCTTCCCCTGCAGCAGTGCCCCCTCACCCTTGCGCTGCAAGCTTCCCCTGGAGCAGTGCCCTGGGGGGGCAGACCCACCTCTGTCTGAAGTCCCCATAGAGGATGCGGTTGGGGAAGCCCTTCCTGCAGATGCGGATGCCCTCCAGCACCCCATTACAGCGCAGCTGGTGCATCACCAGGGGGTTGTCCATCACCCCTGGGGGCAGGAAAACAGGGGGGTTAGTGATGGAAATTGGAGCCTGGCAGCCACAGGCCCTGCCTTTACCTCTTGGCCATGTCCCTTGCCTCTGGAGAGGGGGTGGATAGGGAGCTTTATTCATGCAAATAAAGGCCCTGCCCCTTTCCACTGAGCCATGCCCCTGTGCCCTTAGCCCTGCCCGGCTCCTTTGGGGAGGGATTGATTTGGGTGGGGGGCAATGTATGCCTGTTAGGCCACACCCACTCTGCCCTTTAGGTAGGGACAGACGTGGAAGGGGGGGCCCAATCTATAAACCACGCCCCCTCAGCCACAGGGAGAAATGGAGAGTGGATAATTTATGCAAAAAATGAACACGCCCCACTTCCTCTTAGCCCTGCCCCTCTCCTTTAGCCAGGTCCCCTCACCTCTGGGGAGGGATGGAAGGTAACAGAGACAGGACAAACCATGCAAACATACTCCCCACCCCCTCATGATTTAGCCTTCAGCCCTTAGCCACACCCCTCTCCCCTTAGCCGTGCCCCTACCCCTTTAGGACCGCCCTCCAGTCCTTAGCCACGCCCCCTCCCTCGGAACAGCCCTGGGGAACCATGGAGCCTGTGACTTCCCCTCCCCCCCGCAGGGGGTATCACGTGCCTGGAGACTTTGTCTCATTGGGGATGATGCAGCGGACGAAGTGGGGGTGAGTTGAGCGCAGGTTTGTCATCAGCTTGTTCAGGTTCTCCTGGGGAGCGGGGGAGAGAGATGGAGAGAACAGGACAGAAAAGGCGGGATGGATGGATAAAGAGAATGAGGCAAAGAGAGGCAGAGGGAATGGAGAGAACAAGAAAGGAAGGAAGGAAGGATGAAGCAAGAGAGGTGAACAGAGTGAAACACAGAGAGAAAAACAGATGGATGGAACGAGACAGAAAGGGAGGCAGAAAGATGGATAGAATGAGAAAGCAAGAGTCAAGGACAAGCAAAGAAGAAAGAACAAGAAAGAGAGCGGGACAAAGAAGGTCTGTTAGGAATCTCCTCTGGCAGAGCTGATCCCACAGGAGATCTGAACCCTACCTCAGCCGCCTGCCCCCGGACCCCCTTACCCTGTGCAGTGCTGAAACTGTCTGGAAAGATGAACCCTTCTTCTTTGATCCTTTCCCCTTCCCGCCTTCATGGGCTGTGAGGGAGAGAGACCCACACCCATCAGAAAGGGAATGGGGATTAGTGGTTACAGTGAGGGGGAAGGTAGTGGGAGCCCAGGACGCCTGGGTTCTTTCTCTGGTTATGGGAGGGGAGTGGGTTCTGGTGGTTAGAGCAGGGGGGCTGGGACTCAGGGGAGAGGGGTCTTACCTGAGTCAGCCCCAGCGTAGTTGGCGAAGAGGAGGGCAAGGAGTTTGAGGGCAGATTTCTGGTAGAGCCCCACCACCGTCTCATTGAGGGGGTCCTTGTTCTTCTGCAGCCAGCCCAGGATGTTGTAGTCCACCGTACCAGCATAGTGCATGAGGGAGAAATGCGCCTCTGGCTTGCCCTTGATGTTCCGCGGCTTGCCGAAGTTGCCTGACTTGCCCAGGTGGTTGTCATAGAGCTTGGCCTTGAAGGTCATGTCCGTTGCCTTGGGGAACATACACTCCTCCTCCAGGATGGACATGATGCCCATGGGCTGGAGGACAGAGACAACTAGGAGTCACCACAGGCAAACAGCAAAGGATTAAGGCTGTCTCTCTACCCTTAACTCTGCCCCTCATGAGAGACAGACTTCAATTCTGTGATCATGTGCTGCTTTCCCACAGGACTCTGCCTCAATTAGCACCTGACCTGGCCCGGCTCTGGGGCTGAACCAGTGCTGAGTGTGCCAGACCCTGCCTCCTTCCGCGCCTGGCCCCAAGCCCAGCCAGGCCTGTGTCTGCCAGACCTTGCCTCCTTCCGCGCCTGGCCCCGAGCCCAGCCAGGCCTGTGTCTGCCAGACCCTGCCTCCTTCAGCGCCTGGCCCCAAGCCCGGCCAGGCCTGTGTCTGCCAGACCCTGCCTCATGCGCTGCACGAGTTGCAAGGCATGGAATGAATGAGGCGGGGGCTGCAGGATCCAAAAGACCAGTCTTGGGGTGAAGCAGCTGAACGCTGCCCTGGAAAATTAGATTCTCTCCCTGCCAAATTCTTGCAGGCCCTGCCTCAGTGTCCAGAGTGCCCCAAACTCTGACCTGGAAACTGACATTGTAATTGACGTGATGTGGCTGTGGAAAAGGCCAATGTTGTTCTACAGCTTGTCAGGACAGGTTTTTCCAGGAGAGATAGGGAGGGTTTTAACGCCATTGGACAAGGCACTGGCAAAACCTCATCTGGGATCCAGTGTGCAATTCCGGTCACCTGTTCCAGAAAGAGGGCTTCCTTCCAGGACAGGTGCCGAGCGAAGGGCTGCTGGGACAATCGGGGGAACGGAGAGCAGGTCTTATAGGAGGCAAATGAAAGAGCTGGGCCTGTTTAGCATCAAACACAGACTGAGAGGGGATCTGGCTGCTCTATGAATACGTTGTGGGAGGGAGACACCGGGGGGGAGAAGAGCTGATGAAGTGAAAGGAGAACATCGGCACAAGAGCAAAATGGGATGAACTGGCCAGGGATCAGCCGAGGCTGGACGTGAGAAGCAAAACCTGACTGCAGATCCTACTCCAGTGGCCGCGACGGAGGCGTGGAGGGTCGCGATGGAGTGGCGGCAGGAGGTACCTTCTCGATGAGGTCTATGCAGGCCTGCAGGTCCATGCCGAAGTCGATGAACACCCACTCGATCCCCTCCTTCTTGTACTCCTCCTGCTCCAGCACGAACATGTGGTGGTTGAAGAACTGCTGCAGCTTCTCGTTGGTGAAGTTGATGCAGAGCTGCTCGAAGCTGTTGAACTGGGGAGGAGGTGGGGGGAGCAAGAGACGAGTGAGAACAAAAAGTACCTCCTACTATGGTGAGACCACAGAGGCATCTGGGGGAGACATACCAGAGTGTAACTACACCTGCCAGGTGATGCTTTTCTATAGAGCCACCTAATGGAGGAAGGGAGGAACTGCACCACAACTACCACTCCCTACAGCACCCCCTGCTGGGAGAGGCTGGGGCTGGGGTAGCCAGGAGCTCCCGCACAGCCAGTGCCCCTGCCCTGCTCCCTACAGTGCCCCCTGCTGGGGGAATCACTTACATCGAAGATCTCAAAGCCAGCAATGTCCAGCACCCCGATGAAATACTGACGCGGCTGCTTCGTCTCGAGGGTGTTGTTGATCCTGGTCACCATCCAGCCGAACATCTTCTCATACATGGACTTGGCTAGGGCTCCTACAGCATAAGCTACCTGAGGGATGACAGATGAACTGGTTACCTATTGCAGGCTGGGAGGGTGAATCCCAGGCTTGGTGGTCCCTGGGCATGGATCTCCACACTCTGGACTGAACTCATGAGTCCCATTTCCAATCATCCAGGCTCAATTCAGGTGAAAGCAAGAATGAAAGAAAAGAATGAGAAACAGGGAAGAAACAGTGAAATGGAAAGAAAGAAAGAAAGAAAGAAAGAAAGAAAGAAAGAAAGAAAGAAAGAAAGAAAGAATGGCAGTTATGATGGAAAAATGGAAGTTAGGATGGAAAATAGAGATGAAGTAGTGAGAGAAGGAGAAACACGCAAAGTAAAAGAATAAAAGAAAGAAAAACACTGGAAGAAACTGAGACAGAAAGCATGGAAGAAAGAAAGGGAATGTGAAGGAAATAAAAGAAATAATGAGACACAAAGGAAGAGTGAAAGAAAAAATAAGACACAGAAAGAGGAGAGGAAAGAAGGAGTGAAAAAGGAGAAGGAAGGAAGGAAGGAAGTGGGGTCTCACCTGCTGGACAGTCTGCCCCTTGGTCACATACTCGTTCCCCACCTTGACCCGGGGGTGAACAAGCCCCTTCAGTAGATCTGACGAGTTCAACCCCATCAGGTAGGCAGATTTGTCCGCCTCTGGAAAAACAAAGGAGACAATGTTTGTCTTCCATTCCCCCAGCCCTGGGCATGACCAATCCCCACCCTACATTGGCCCCAGTCGCCACCAGTGCCCACCCTCGGTGCCATCAGGCTCGGCCTGCTCCTCGCGTTGCTTCTGCTTGAACTTCATGTTCCCAAAGTGCATGATGGCGCCCGTCAGCTTGTACAAAGAGTTCTTCTCCTCCTGAGTGAAGCCCAAGATGTCAAAGGCGCTCTGTGTTGGGAGAGGGACAAAATGTCAAGGCTTCCAACTGAAGAAGAGACAGCAATGGCTTCCCAGGCAGTGGTCCCTTGAGAGTCTTCCCGGTCCCCTGCTGCCCCTGGCTATACTCACATCAGTGGCTAGCAACTCTTCAGCATCATCGATGGACGTCACCGTGGTCTCTCCTTGGGAGATGAAGGCGTAGTCATATGGATTGTTGGTCACCAGCATCATGTCTGCAGAGGGAAGGTGATGGTTCACGGATGGACACAAGACCCTTGTCTATATGACGCATCTGCGCAACTCAACTCAGTGAAAGAGTGAGGATGCCACTCAACTGAAACCAGCTCAGCAAGGAAAGGTCAAGGACTTGGGGCCACTCAGTTCTATTCCTCAAGACCTAAATTCACTCAACCCAACATGAGTGAATTCACTCAGACTCAACAGGACTTGAGGACACTGAATTCAGCTCTTCTGGATTTGAGGGATCTCAGCCAGACTTGAAGATGCTAAGCTCAGTCTAACAAGACTGGACGCCATGCAACTGAACAAGATATGATGCCTCTAAACATACTAAGATGTGAGGATGCTCGGCTCATTTCAAATCAACACGACAGAAGGTCACTCCACTCTACTTGCAAGACTCAAGGGAACTCAGTTTAAGGATACTAGAGTTCATCATCTCCTCAAGACTGGAAGGGATTCAGTGCAAGGGTACAAGAGGTCACTCCACTTGAATCAGACTCCAGGGAACTCAACTTTACTTAAGGATACTAGCGTCCAGTCACCTTAACTGGACAAAGAGGATGGCTCTAGACTGTTCTCAATGGTAGCAGATGACAGAACGAGGAGTAATGGTCTCAAGTTGCAGTGGGGGAGGTTTAGATTGGATATTAGGAAAAACTTTTTCACTAAGAGGGTGGTGAAACACTGGAATGCGTTACCTAGGGAGGTGGTAGAATCTCCTTCCTTAGAGGTTTTTAAGGTCAGGCTTGACAAAGCCCTGGCTGGGATGATTTAACTGGGAATTGGTCCTGCTTTGAGCAGGGGGTTGGACTAGATGACCTTCTGGGGTCCCTTCCAACCCTGATATTCTATGATTCTATGATTCTATGATTCTAACAAGCTTTGTGGACACACCACTCAACTAGACCAACTCATGTAGACACGAGGCCACTCGGTACAGTGCAAGCACAATCTGCCTAGGTTGCTGAAGATCCTCACCCAGGAGTTCTGGCTTCTTGTTGGACAGGATCTGGTAGTAGATGTGATAGCTCCTCTCGGATTTGAGCTGGAAGATGACCCGGGATTTTTCCAGGAGATCTGAGGGAAAGGGGGAAAGAGTGGGTTAGAGAGAAGGTATGGGGAGAGGCAGAGAACAAACATGAACCCATGAGGCATGGGATGGAGGCAGAGAACATTGACATTCATCACACTCACAGGTCTCTATATCAGCTGAAGCCAACTTCCCCGTCGCCCCAAAATGAATCCGGATGAATTTACCCTGGAGAGAGAGGGAGGGAGGGAGACTGCTCATGATTAGGGGCTTATATAGCAAAGATAGCCCCATGGACTCCAAACACAGACCCCTTCCCCCGGCTCCCATAAGCCCCAAAACCTTCTTCCCCACAGCCACCCACCCCGTACACAGCCCTTCAGACCTCAAACCCCATAGACAGACACAGAGACTTCTCCCCCAGATCTCCCACCTGACATACAGCCCCACAATCTCCTTCCCTATAGACTCTCCCATCCCAGACACTGCCCTTCAGACTCCCAAACTCCATACACAGCCCCATAGATCCCTCCCCCAAAGACACCTTCACCCCACATACAACCACACGGACCTCTCCCCCTAGACATACAACCACACAACCTTCCCCACTGCCCCCACCCCATAACCTCCTCCACCGACCCCCACATCTGAGACAACAGCCCCACGGCTTCCTTCCCAGAGCTCCCACCCCAGACACAGCCCCACATACTACTCCCCCAGCTCTCCACCTCCACCCAAATTCCAGGATACTCACGAATCGGGACGAGTTGTCATTCCTCACAGTCTTGGCATTGCCAAAGGCCTCCAGGGCAGGATTGGCCTGGATGATTTGATCCTCCAGGGTCCCCTGAAGGAGGAACATCACACAGATGAGGGAAAAGGGAAAAAGAAATAATTAGAGGAAAGAAAGGGAGGAGTGAGACAGAGAATGGATGATGGGAAGAATGAGAAATAGATGGATGGACATACGGACATATGTGAGGATGGACAGACAGACATGGGGATGGATGGATGGATGGATGGGTGAACAGATATAGGAATGGGACAGATAGATGGGTACAGAGATATGGGGATGGGGATGGATGGATGGATGGTAGCAGATAAACACAAGGCCAGGGATGGACAGACTAGTAAAGGGATGGACAGATGGACATGGGGATAGGCATAGGCGGATGGACATGGGGATGGATATAGGCGTAGATGGATGGTTCAGATAGATGGGTGGAGGCCACACCTTGCTCTTGTCCACCTGTTGTTCCTTCTTGCTGCGGTCACTGATGGCTGCGATGACAGCAAAGTACTGAATGACCCGCTTGGTGTTCACGGTCTTCCCCGCCCCGGATTCTCCGCTGGGGGACAGGAGGGGACAGTGAGACACATCCCCTCCTGCCTGTGTCCCACCCACCCTGAGCGCTGGAGAAGCTGGAAGACTCCATGCAGAATTCAGGGGTCAGGACTTCAGAGAGGGGGCGGGAAAGTTAAAACTTTAGCAGGTGGGGCTAAGACTTGAAGGGTAGGGGCTACAATACAAGAAGGGCTAAAACTTTGGGGGGTGGGATCAGACTTCAAGCGGGCTGTTAAAGGTTTTGGGGTGCAGTGATTTTGTGGGGGGGAGGGGGAAGAGAGGAGGGGATGGTGTGACACTCACGTGATGAGGATGGACTGGTTCTCCCGATCTGGAAAGAAGAAGGGGAGGAGAAACAGCATTAGGTGGATAGAAGCTACCTAGCCCCATTCTGCCCACCCCAGATCAGAATGGACATCCTGTACCCATCCACATGTGCTGGTGGGCAGAGAGGGAAAGGAAGCAGTGGGATAGGTGTGCAGGTTAGGGGTTCATGGTTAGGGATATAGTTAGGGATAGAGACTATGGTTATGGCCAGGGGTATATTTATTGTTATGGGTATAATTAGGGATAAGCTTATGGATAGGAGTACATAGTTAAGGTTAGGGTTATATTTATGGTTATGGCTGGAGTAGAGTTAAGGTTAGGGTTATAGTTATGGTTAGGGGCATAGTTAAGGATAGGGTTAGGTCCCTACCTGTCAGCATGTTCTGGTAGGCATTGTCAGAGATGGAGAAGATGTGGGGCGGGGCTTCACTTCTCTTCTTGCCCCTGTAGGCGCCCACCACCTCTGCATTATAGACTGGCAACCACTTGTAGGGATTGACTGTCACACAGAACAGCCCCGAGTAGGTCTGGAGAGGGGAATGGGATGTGAGGGGGGGAAGGATGGAGAGAGGGAAGATAACAGAGACGATGCCTCCTCCCCTCCCTGGTGATCCAGGAAAGGAAAAAATGACACCACCCAACCTCCATCTAGAAGAAGAGATAATGCCACCCAATCCCAGTCTAGAAGGTGAGGCAACCCCCACCAATATGGAATGACACTAACATCCTTGATTTAGAAGTGGAGTGGAAGCCCTTCTTCCTCCTTCTCTAATGCTCCCCCCACAATCTAGAAGAGACATTGAGTTTCTGCTCTAAAATGGCTCCAGTGCCCCGATCTAAACCAGTGACTGAGTTTCTTTACTAGAACGGCTCTAACCTAGAAGATGGAGAGAGTCCCCAACCCTCTGATCTAGAAGATGGACTGATTTGCTGATGAAGAATGGCTCTAAACAGAGCCACTGGATGGGGAACGGCTCTAAACTCCTCTGATTTAGAACGACTGGCTCCAGAACGGCTCTGGATGTAGAGCTCCCAGAAAAACTACAGCCCCGATGCAGGGGTGGGTTGCACACCATGGAGGTCCAGGTATTTGGTCCTTCGCTCAACTAGGGAGGCCGGGGAAGGGAAGCTGGCAGAGCCCAGCAGGGGGCACCCCCCCCGACTCACGTAGATCATCCAGGCAGCGTATCGCTCCTTGAGGTTGTAGAGCACGGCCGGCTCGTGCAGGAACGTCAGCATGGCCATGTCCTCGATCTTGTCGAACTTTGGCGGGTTCTGCTGCATGATCTGATCCTCCTTCACCGTTATCGTCTGCAGTGACACCCCCCAACACACACACCGGGTGGCGTTAGCGTGGGAGACCATTGCACAAAGAGGAGGGCTGAGGAGGTGGGTGCCATCTGGGGCAGGCAACCCACAGAGGAACTGGGATCAGCCTCCAGGGGGCACTGTAGGAATGGGAGGGGCTAGAGGAGTTGGGGGTAGTGGGGAGTTTATGGGGGGTGGGAGGAGGAGTTTGGAGGGCCCCTGAAGTGAACTCATGAGGGGTGGGGGCTGGAGGGGGGGTTCCCTGGAGGAGGAGGTGGGGTCACTTGGGGGTTTTGAGTGTATGGTGTGGGGGAGGAGCAGTCATCCTTTCTTGAACGGGGGACCCAGGAGGTGCTGGGGGGCACCATGGAGGATGGCATCTGGAGCCTGTCGGGGGCGCCGTGCTTAGGGGCAGTGACACTGGAGGGGGGCAGGAGAGAACTGTGTGGATGGAGCTATCTGGGGCACCCCCCGCCCCCCGCTCCTCCGCACCTGGCCACTCTCGGTCTCGGCGGTGATCTTGCCCCCTTCCCGGGAGAGGAGCTTGGCCTTGACAAACTCCTCCTTGACGTCCGGCACGAAGATGTCCTTCTTCAGGTCGAAGGGCCGGGTCTGCGCTTCGAGCCGCAGCTTCTCCGACTGGCGCAGATAGGGGGCAGCGGTCCCAAACTCAGCCATCTCTGCGTCCGACATGGCAGGCTCTGCGGGTGGCAGTGGGGCAGTGGGTGACCCAGGCCCCTCCTCAGCCACTATTCGAACCCACGACCCTGGTGTGCTGTAGTTCCCTGACAGACCGCGAGGGGCAGAACCCCCTCATCCGAGCATCCCCCGGGGGAGCTGGAATAGGCGGGGTGAACTTCTTACAGCTGCTACCAAGGGGCAGCAACCTTCTCTTGCTGAGGGGTTCCCGTGTAACTAGCCCCCGTGCCCCACCCCAGAGCCAGCCGCATCTCAGCGCTGGGCTAGGGGTCCCCATATAACCAGCCCCAGCGCCCCATCCCAGAGCCAGTCACATCTCAGTGCCAGGTGAGGGGTCCCGGTATAACCAGCCCCTGCGCCCCACCCCAGAGGGGGCCGCATTTCGGCCTACCTTTCCTTTTCCTCTAACGCTCCTGCGGGGGAAGATCGCGGTGGGTTGGGCTGGCTGCTGTGGGTCTGGAGTCCTGTAAGGCAGAGGGAGCAGGGTCCAAGAGGAGCTGGGGATCCAGGGATGCCCCTCGAAGGGCCCAGACCCCCACGCCCCACCCCACATCCACACCCCTTCTCCTGCAGCTCACAGCATGCATGCCCCCCACCCTGCCCCCGCAGGGCAGGGCCCGGCCCCACCAAGAGGGGGTGCACACACCCGTAAACATACACAACGACACAAACACAAAACCTCATAGACCCGCACAACTCCAGCCCCCCCTTCAATCTCACCCTGACTCCCCCTCCCTATTCCTGCACCACACATCCCCACAGAGCCCCCAACCCCTCTGTACCCCAGGTCCCCCCACCCTCTTCCTCCCAAATTCCCCAGGGAGCCCCCCATCAGCCCCATAACACTGCTAGCACCCTCCAGCCCCTTTCCCCACCCCTAGGAGCCCCTCAGGGGAATCCCCAATTCCCCTTCCCCCCATGCTCCCCAGGGAGCCTCCACACTCCCCTTCCCCCTTCCCCCCACCAGAGGCCTGCCCCCCACTTCCCCAGGGCGGATCCCCACTCCAGAGCTCTAACGTTGCCAGTGCCCGGATGCGTACCTCACACCAACACAAATGGGGGGCTGTGGACGGGCGTCCGAGGTGGGTTCCCCATTATATAGCCTGCTCCCCGCCCTGGCTGGGGGCTCCTGCCCAATATGGGCAGAGCCCCCCTCCCCCCCCCACGGAACAATTGGAAGCTCTCGTCATTGTCCTGGAACGATGAAGAATGGGAACAGGTTCGGGGCGGGGGAGGGGGGTCCAAAATATCCCGGGGCCGGAGGGTTGGGATTCCAGAGCGGAAGGACGGAGGGTCCCAGCGGAGGAGGGACAGGAACACGGACACCCCATTACGCCAGCCCCCCCTCAATCCTGACCCACAGCCCCCTGCTAGCCCAGTCCTCCCCCCCCGGTTTATAGGGTGCTGTCTAACATCCCATGTAGTTGTGCTGGGATGTGGGGCAGGGGGGGCAGTGAAGGATCTTGGTTGGTCCTGTATCAGCATCAGGAATATTATGGGATTGTGCCTGAGAGCTTAAGTTTCCATGGAAATATTTCTCCATAAATATCTACCCTATCCTGGGCTTTCACAACAAAGCATAGAACTGGACTCCAGGACTCCTGGGTTCCAGGCCCGGCTCTGGGAGGGGAGTGGGGTCGGGGGGGGGGGCTGAGAGCCAGGACTCCTGGGTTCCAGGCCCGGCTCTGGGAGGGGAGTGGGGTCTGGTGGGTGAGAGCACTGGGGGGCTGGGAGCCAGGACTCCTGGGTTCCAGGCCCGGCTCTGGGAGGGGAGTGGGGTCGGGGGGGGGGGGGGCTGAGAGCCAGGACTCCTGGGTTCCATCGCTGCTGTGTGATCCGTTCCCTTCCCCCTGTGCCGTGCTCAGATGGACAACAAACAGGTGGCCGCTGGGGGTGGGAGACAAAGCCAGGAGCAGGTGTCCGGCTGGAATCCTGGCCGCATGGCTCAGGGCATGGAGGGGAGGCGGGGACAATGTGCCAAGTGCTGGGAGCTCCCAGGCATTAACCCTGCACTCGCTAGAGACACCCCCCCCCCCCACCAGCACCCCTGGGCCTTCGGAGCTGCCTGCTCTGGCCCGTAGGCACTTTGCCAGAGCGTGAACCGGGGACAGAGCCAAGGGGGGGAGAAGAGAGAGACATGACAGCGATTTTCTCCTTCTCTCTCCCATATTCGTTCACACTCTACGTGTATCCCCAGCTCTTTTATTCTTTCTTCCCCGCTCCCTTCTTTCTGTCCCTTTCCTTCCATCCACTCTCTCTTGCTCCCTGGCTCTTCCGTCTCGCCTTCCCCCTCTGTCCCGTTCTTTGTTAATTCTCTCTGCCTTTTTCTTTCCCCCTCCCTCCCACTGGTATAATTTTAGCCTCCTAGATGCAAAGGACGCCCCCCCCTGCATTCCCACACCACACGCCCCCCTCCCCCCTGTCACTCGATCCCTGGGTAACAAAGCGGGAGGATGGGACAATAGCAAGGAGGACGGACAGTCACCTTGCCCAGCACCAGACCTTATATAGACCTACCCAGTGCATGGGCCCCAAAAGGCCTGGCCATATTAATAGTAGCCAGAGCTGAAAATAGACCCCAGGAGTCCTGACTCCCAATCCCCTTTCCTCTGACCCCTAGCCCCTACTCCCCTCCCAGAGCCAGGGATAGAACCCAGGAGTCCTGGCTCCCAGCCCGCCCCCCCCCCACTCTAGCCACCAGCCCCCACTGCCTTCCCAGAGTCAGGGACAGAACCCAGGAGTCCTGGCTCCCACCCCCGGCTCAGGCCACTAGACCCCAAAGAGTTGCTGGCTCCTAGAACAATGAGCAGGTAGCAGGGAGAGTAGCCCCGGGTGGGGGCGGGGGGGGATTGCGCCAGGCCAAAGGGGAAGGGAGGGAAGCCCTGGCGCAGACAGCTGCATTCCCTGGAACAACAGCCAGGTGAGGGATCCCCCTGGACTGGGACCCAGACAATGGGAAACCCCCACCCCGCAGGAATGCGCCTGGCTATTGTTCCAGCAGAGCGAGAGAATCTGTGGGGCAGGCAGCCAGGGCCACCCGCAGAGCTGGGTGAGGTTGGGGGCAGGGCTGGGCTAGCAGGGGCTGCGGGTCGGGAGTGAGGGGCACTGGCAGGGCTGGGGGGCGCCCCGGGCTGGGCTAGCAGGGGCTGCGGGTCGGGAGTGAGGGGCACTGGCAGGGCTGGGGGGCGCCCCGGGCTGGGCTAGCAGGGGCTGCGGGTCGGGAGTGAGGGGCACTGGCAGGGCTGGGGGGCGCCCCGGGCTGGGCTAACAGGGGCTGCGGGTCAGGAGTGAGGGGCACTGGCAGGGCTGGGGGGGCGCTCAGGGCTGGGCTAACAGGGGTCTGCCGGTTTGGAGAGAGGGGCACCGGCAGCGCTGAAATGGGTGCCCTCACTCCTGGCCCGCAGCCCCTGGGATCCCAGCCCTGCTTCCCCGCAGCTCTGCGGGTGGCCCTGGCTGCCTGCTCCACGGATTCTCTCGCTCTGCTGGAACAATAGCCAGGCGCATTCCTGCGGGGTGGGGGTTTCCCATTGTCTGGGTCCCAGTCCAGGGGGATCCCTCACCTGGCTGTTGTTCCAGGGAATGCAGCTGCCTGCGCCAGGGCGTCCCTCCCTTCCCCTTTGGCCTGGCGCAATCCTCCCTAGGTTGCACTGCCAGCTGGCTGCCCATCGTTCTGGGTCCCATCCCCGTCACCCCGGATTTCAAGGACAGCGTGGACAGTCGCTGTTTGTACTCATGGGTCTTCGCACGGCTCCCCAGACCAATTCGGGGAGAACAACGCTGACCGCACGGAGCACCAAGAGCCCGCCACCCAGCTGCGGCGTGTCGCCCTGCGGTGCCCTCACTTGCTGGCCACGCGAAGATCGAAGCAGAAATATTCACCTCGTGCGAGTTTCGTTTCAGAGCCTCTTCCAAGAATTCCATCCGCCCTCCGCCCGCACGCCTGCCAGAGCTTCATGTGGAAGATAGACAGGTCTCCAGCCTGTGAATTACGCGGCCATTTCTTCGCAGTTGGGTGCAAATCAGGTTGTTGCACTTAAAGTACGGCACAGGGTCTTGTCGGGGGGATACGGCAAAGCGCCTCATTAACTGGCAATCAACGTGTCAATCCACACTGCATCAGACGCATATGATCGATATTACACTCATGCACTCGCACTCACACAGAAGCACGCCCCGTCTTGGTGTTGTTACCAACTAGTTGCTCCCCTTAACTTCACTGGCCAGGGGAGTTAGATGGGGGAGGGGTGGAGCCGGGCTTCTGTCGGTCCGGCTCGATGCTCCCATGTTGACAAGATGAGACCCGGGGTCCTTCGCAAGACACCTCACATTTATAGCAGCTTCCCTCTCATGCAAATCTGTCCCAGATGCAAGATCTGCGTCTGTGTCAGCTGGTCATCTGGGATGCTTCCTTCTGGGCGATGTTTTAATGCTGCCACATTTATTTTCAGAGAGGGTGTTTTCAAAAGAAGGTGCTCGCTCCTAATTCCCAAGGCCGTCAATATGTCCGATCTTCTTTAGTGAGCCCACTTGAGAAGACTTATTGTTCTTGGCTCTGGCTTCCATCCCCTCTCCAACTGTTGCAGCTGTTTGGAGGAGCTGGCCTTCCACGCCTTCCTCATTCACATCTCATTCATTCAACAGGGCAGTTAATTAAAAGGGGGGAGATCTTATTCTACTCCTAGTGAAATGACATTTTTCTTCTACCTTAACTATCCTTAGGGGCTATAACATTATACCAACGCTCAATACAAAGTTTCTATATCAAAGGGCTTGATACAAAGTTACATGAAAACAGAGGTTATATATGGAAAGACTTAATACAAAATCATATGAAAATGATACACAATTATGCGAAGATGCTTAATGCAGAGATTTCTCTACAAGGTGAGCCTTGATACCAACCAAACCAAGACTTCTGCATTGGGCACCCAGTCCTGCCCTTTGAGGCCCAGTGGTTGTTGGAAACATACAAGGTTTCTAAGGTCTGGGTTTCCTGCCCATAGAGCAAAGTTGAGACCACAACGGCATTATAGACTTTGTGTTTTGTTCACAGACAGATTGTGTGTTGCGTCCAGATTCGGTGAGAGAGGTGACCACGTGCTTTCTTATTTCGCGCATCCACTTCACAATTGATTGTTGCTGCCTTATTTAACATGCCGCCGAGTCAGTGAACTACCTGGCAGCTCGGACCATGGTATCCTCCCTGCTGATTGATGGATCGGGGGAAAGTTATTGAGCGACGGGCTGTTCATAGGCTCGTTTGGCAGATGGCAAGGCCAACCTTATAAGCTGCCCCAGCCAAGTGGTTTGTAAGATTTCGTCCTGCACCTTCGGGTTGTGCTACCAAGGGACAGTCATAAGGGCCTAAGAACGGCGACCCTGGGTCAGACCCAAGGTCCATCTAGTCCAGTGTCCTGTCTTCTGACAGTGGCCTACGCCAGGTGCCCCAGAGGGAATGAACAGAACAGGGAATCACCAAGTGATCCATCCCCTCTCGCCATTCCCAGCTTCTGGCAAACAGAGGCTAGGGACATCACTGGTGTAGAGCAGTTCCTGGATCAATGTTTTGATCTCCTTGATATTTGCACATAGACGAGAGAGAATAAAAAGCTTGCCAGTGTGAAAGCATATAGAGATGCTGTGACGGGTTCGGTCACAGAGACCCCCTTGGGGGCTGCCACCTGATGTGCTGAGATTACCCCTGAGCCCGTTTCCCTGCCAGCTTGGGACTTCAGTGCCCTGCCTGGTTGTGCCAGACATGCCAGGCTGCTGCAAACCCAGACCCAGGTCCGAACCATGTCCTCCTGCAGGCTTACCTGAAAACAGCTTAAGAAGTGCTCCTGTCTCCAGCACTCAGATGCCCAACTCCCAATGGGGTCCAAACCCCAAATAAATCCGTTTTACCCTGTATAAAGCTTATACAGGGTAAACTCATAAATTGTTCGCCCTCTATGACACTGATAGAGAGATATGCACAGCTGTTTGCTCCCCTCCCCCCAGGTATTAATACATACTCTGGGTTAATTAATAAGTAAAAAGTGATTTTATTAAATACAGAAAGTAGGATTTAAGTGGTTCCTGGTAATAACAGACAGAACAAAGTGAATTACGAAGCAAAATAAAATAAAACACGCAAGTCTAAGCCTATTACAGTAAAAAAACTGAATACAGATAGAATCTCACCCTCAGAGATGTTTCAATAAACTTCTTACATGGACTGGACTCCTTCCTAGTCTGGGCCAAATCCTTTCCCTTGGTACAGCCCTTATTCCAGCTCAGGTGGTAGGTAGGGGATTTCTCATGAGTGATGCCCCATTTGTTCTGTTCTACCCCCTTTTATCTCTTTTGCACAAGGCGGGGATCCTTTGTCCCTCTCTGGGTTCCCACCCCTCCCTCTAAATGGAAAAGCACCAGGTTAAGGATTGATTCCAGTTCAGGTGACATGATCACATGTCACTGTAAGACTTCATTACCCACTTGCCAGCCCACGGGTCTACAGGAAGACTTACAAGTAAACAGAGCCATCTACAGTCAATTGTCCTGGTTGATGGGAGCCATCAAGATTCCAAATCACCATTAATGGCCCACACTTTGCATAATTACAATAGGCCCTCAGAGTTATATTTCATATTTCTAGTTTCAGATACAAGAGTATCTCATGCATCTGATGAAGTGAGCTGTAGCTCACGAAAGCTCATGCTCAAATAAATTGGTTAGTCTCTAAGGTGCCACAAGTCCTCCTTTTCTTTTTGCAGATACAAGAGTGATACCTTTATACAAACAGGATGACCACACTCAGTAGATTTAAGCTTTGTAATGATACCTTACAAGAGACCTTTTGCATGAAGCATGTTCCAGTTACATTATATTTACACTCATTAGCATATTTTCATAAATCATATAGAGCGCAATGTCACAGATACCATTTGAAGAATGATGGAGGGCTTGCTCTAGCATTGGAGACCAAGAAGAATAGACCAAGGCAGCTAGGAGCAAGGACACATCCTTGCTTCACCCCATTCGTGACTGGAAACAGGTCTGTTAGATCGCCATCCACACTAAAAGAAAAGGAGGACTTGTGGCACCTTAGAGACTAACCAATTTATTTGAGCATGAGCTTTCGTGAGCTGCATCCGATGCATCCGATGAAGTGAGCTGTAGCTCACAAAAGCTTATGCTCAAATAAATTGGTTAGTCTCTGAGGTGCCACAAGTCCTCCTTTTCTTTTTGCGAATACAGACTAACACGGCTGCTACTCTGAAACCATCCACACTAACTCTTCCAAGCATGCCTTTGTGGCATTGCCAGCTGTTGTTAATAAATTTGTCTGGACGTCCAAATTTAGCAAGGACTTTCCAGACGCTAGTGGGGTAGACCATGTTGAAACCTTAGACCAGGAACGATGATGTACAAAGGTTGATGCTGTCATGATATTTTTCCTGTACTTGTCAAAGGATGCAAATCATGTCAACAGTGCTCCGCAGAGCACAAAGCTGCACTGTGGCTTTGTCAATAATTTGGATCCGAAGCTGGATCCAAGCAAGAATCTTACCGGCTGTGAAGAGCAAGCAGATGCTGCCATAGTTCATAGAATCATAGAATATCAGGGTTGGAAGGGACCTGATGAGGTCATCTAGTCCAACCCCCTGCTCAAAGCAGGACCGATTCCCAATTAAATCATTCCAGCCAGGGCTTTGTCAAGCCTGACCTTAAAAACTTCTAAGGAAGGAGATTCCACCACCTCCCTAGGTAACGCATTCCAGTGTTTCACCACCCTCCTAGTGAAAAAGTTTTTCCTAATATCCAACCCAAATCTCCCCCACTGCAACTTGAGACCATTACTCCTTGTTCTGTCATCTGCTACCATTGAGAACAGTCTAGAGCCATCCTCTTTGGAACCCCCTTTCAGGTAGTTGAAAGCAGCTATCCAATCCCCCCTCATTCTTCTCTTCCGTAGACTAAACATCCCCAGTTCACTCAGCCTCTCCTCATAAGTCATGTGTTCCAGTCCCCTAATCATTTTTGTTGCCCTCCGCTGGACTCTTTCCAATTTTTCCACATCCTTCTTGTCGTGTGGGGCCCAAAACTGGACACAATACTCCAGATGAGGCCTCACCAGTGTCGAATAGAGGGGGACAATCACGTCCCTCGATCTGCTCGCTATGCCCCTACTTATACAACCCAAAATGCCATTGGCTTTCTTGGCAACAAGGGCACACTGCTGACTCATATCCAGCTTCTCGTCCACTGTCACCCCTAGGTCCTTTTCTGCAGAACTGCTGCCGAGCCCTTCGGTCCGTAGTCTGTAGCTGTGCATTGGGTTCTTCTGTCCTAAGTGCAGGACTCTGCACTTGTCCTTGTTGAACCTTGTTGTTACCACAGTTGCTACTTGAGCTTTTGTGCTTATAGAGCATGATAATGTTGGCTTCTTTCAATTGTTGTGGTGTGACTTCTTGAAGCCAGAAATGCGTGAGAAGAATGCACAAAGCCCGGCACAGAGGTTTCCTCTGTGTTTCAAAACTTCAGCTGGAATAGCATCGTGACCAGGAGATTTGTTATTTTTCATTGGTTGGATGGCCTTCAACACCGCAGCTCGCGTGGGTGGATCTGCAAGTGCGTTAGATGCAGGCTCTCTGTGGGTGTTATTCAGTGACTCACAGAGAGTAGAGAGACAATTAAGTAATTCCCAAAAGCGTTCATGCCACCATTGGTGGATGGCAGTGCGATCCATGATAAAAAGTTTGCCATCAACCCTTGTTACTGGCACCAAGGCAGATCAGGTAGGGCTGTACACAGCTTTTACCGCATCACAGATGCTTCTGAAGCCATGCTTTTCAGAAGGGACCTGCAGGTCATCCACTCTGGGGTCAAGCCACATATTTTGCATTTGGCAGCATTTGCATTGAAGCGTGCTGCAAGCTACCACCTATCTGGCCTTTTTTGACTCAGAGAATGGGTCAGCTACGAGCACATCACATCCTTGCTGCTTGGCATCAAGAAGATTCGATATTTCAGGATTGTGATCAGCAAACCAGTCTGCATGATGGCGTTTCTTATATCCAGCACAGTCCATGACAGTATTCTAGATTGTAGCACACATTTGGCAGACACCTTATCACTGATCATGGGAAGAGTTTCCAAACCTGTAGCTGAAAATGTTTGGCAGTCAACAGATCTTACAACCAGGCAACAGTTAGATGCTTAGCAGACTGGGTTTTGTGCATTTTTGGCCAAATAAAAAGGGAAAACTCCAACTGAACGAGACAGTGGGCAGTCCACAGATCAGCTCTGTATAATACTCAGGTTATACTCACAGTGATGCTGGCAAACCGGGTGCCAGCTTATGCCAAAGTCAGTCTCAGCTGAACGCTGACAAATAGCTGGAACCAGTCTGGCTCAACCTGTGTCTTAGAGTTGTTAAAATAGGTATTGGAGTTCTCAACCCGTGGTGAGTATTTAGACTTTATGAAATGCTTGTGAGTTGCCGCCTGCACTAATCTCACCTATATCCCTGGACAATGTAATGCGGAAGGGTTTGTGTGAAGGTCAAGCTTCAGAGGGGTAGCCGTGTTAGTCTGGATCTGTCAAAGTGGCAAAGAGTCCTGTGCATATCTAGAGACTAACAGACGTACTGGAGCATGAGCTTTCGTGGGTGCATCTGATGAAGTGGGCATTCACCCACGAAAGCTCACGCTCCAGTACGTCTGTTAGTCTCTAAGGTGCCACAGGACTCTTTGTGTGACGGGGCTGCCCATGGGAGCCAGCTGAGGTCACTCAAACAGAACGGGGCAGACAAACCCCAAATGCTGGTGGATATTCCGATACTTAGATTTACCCAGCCAGCCCAAACCAGGTTCTACAGCACTTCCCTGGTTACTCAGACATTCAAACAACGCAGTTCCCTTAAAGTACCCAGCCTCAGGCCTCCAGCCAGACACACGTCCGATGTGATGATGGTTACTGAAAATCTTATCTCATCATATAAAAGAAAAGGTTCTTCCAATCCCAAAGGACCAGACACACCCCCATATCAAATGAAACTTAGATCCTACCCAAAATATACGCTATAGTCAATTCTTGTTAACTAAACTAAAATTTATTAAAAAAGAAAAGATAAAGAGTGTTGGTTAAAAGATCAATTCACGGACAGACTTGAATTCAATTCTTGAGGTTCAGATACAGAGCAGAGATGAGCCTGTAGTTGCCAAAAGTCCTTTTAGAAATAGTCCATAGGTTATAGTCCAGTGTCCATATTCAGGGTGACTCTAGTCAGAGACTGGGGATCTCAGTCCTTATTGCTCAAGGTTTCCCCCTCTTGAAACCCAAAGCAGGTCTGAGATGAAGAAGGATCGTGTCCCAGGGTTTTTATATACTTCCAGCAGCCTTTTGGCCTGAGAAAACAAAAGGCTTAACTTTCCTTCTTCCAAACATCCTGACAATTAGCACAAGGTAATTTATCCATTAAACAGTTCAGACACAGATTACCACCACCTTCAAAGAAACATATAGACAATTATACTATTTCACTCAAGTGTCTTCCTAAATGTTAATATTCCTCTTTTGATCTTTGAATTAAAGCTATAGCCCTAGACAAGACTTGTTTGCTTACATCACAAGACCTGAGCAAACATCTACCCTTCTACCTCTAACAATGCAGGCTTGCATTTCAAAGCTCTATTAATTTACATCTCTTCCTAACAAGTCTTTAAAGTTCGGCCATGGGTCAGGTCACTCTGTGAGTTAATTAACTCTTTCTGGCCCTGTCACCTTTCAATGAGATATTATATTACACTCGTAATGTCACAGTTTGCTCTGAAACGTTGGACATCAGCCGACAGGAGAGAAGCGTTAGCAAGCATGAAATACTAGCTGCCTGCAGGAGGCAGTATGTCTTGCCTGACGTCAACCCCAGATGAACCAGAGTGGAACATCAGAAGATCAATGATTTTGTGGATTGCTCCCCCCACCCTATGAAGAGGAAATGGGCAACTGACTTTCTCCCAACAGCTAAATCTGCAACTCAAAGCAGAAGCAGGAAAGGAATAAAAAGCCCTAACAAGGGGGAGCTGCTTTGAGTCTGAGGGGAGAGGATTATTAAGCATAAGAAAAAGATCCCTGGATTAGCCCTAAGAGACACATTTGCTTAGGGCATGTTTATGCTACAAAACTAAGACAACCCAATTTATGTTGGCATATGGCTGCTGCAGTAATTACTCGCTTGTGCAGGTCTACACTTTGCTCCTTGTGTCAGCGGTGTGTGTCCTCACCAGGAGCGCTTGTCCCAATTGTGCTGTTGGTGGGTGGCACTGCGGGACGACTTCTGGAAGCCAGTAACAGCCAATTTTGGGGGAGCAAAATTTTAGTGTAGACACTTCCATAGGTAAATTGACGTAAATTGCCTTGCGTTGACCTCATCTGTACCCTAGACCAGACCTTATTATAGAAGCTTCTATTCACCTTTTGAAACTTAAGCCTGTAACTCATCTTTGTGTGTGTTTACCTGCTTTAACCTTGTCAGTAACTCTCTGATTTCCTGTTGCTAGGTAATAAATCTTTCAACAGTTTATTATAGGATTGGCTACAAGCATTGTCTTTGTGAGATCAAAGGGGCAATTGACCTGGGGTCAATGCCAGGTCCTTTGGGACTGGGAGTAACTTGAATATTGTTGTGATTTTTGGTGTAAGGGACCATCGATCTTGACAAGAGGGACTGGAGTCCCCAAGGGGACCAACTGTGACTCCATGGTTAGGCAGTTATACATTTGATACTTGGTTGGTGACATCTAAGTACAGTAGAACCCCATTTATCCGATCCTCCATTATCTGGTTCTCCGCATTAAACGAACAACCTGGACTCCAGGCCCGAAGCAGGCGATCTCTCCTGCAGCCACTAGATGGCGCTGCAGCACTGCATTTTCCCATTCTCTGGCTTAACAGTCCTTTTGGCTTTCCAATCTAGCCCCGGTCCCAATTAGATGGGATAAACGGGGTTCTGCTATGTAGCACTCGCAGCCAACTGGGGGCTTGTGCCCCGCTTCCTGAGAGTCTGCCCTGACGTCGGTTCTCCCTGCAGGCACTGTTCAGCTGAAACTTCCTCGATCTGTCATTTATACTAGGGGTTCTCAGCCACGGGTACATGTACCCCTAGGGTACGCAGAGGTCTTCCAGGGGGGACATCAACTCATCTAGAGAGTTGCCTAGTTGTACAACAGGCTACATAAAAAGCACTAGCGAAGTCAGTGCAAACTAAGATTTCATACAGATAATGACTTGTTTATGCTGCTCTATTTACTACATCAGTGGCTCTCCAACTGAGAGTCGCAACCCCAAGGCGAGTTGCAAGTTCGTTTTTAGGGGGTCATCAGAGCTTGCATTCAACTCACTGGGGCCCAGTGCAGAAAGCCGAAGCCCAAGCAATTTAGCTTCACCCTGCTTGCCACGCCCCTAACTCTGGCCATGAGAGCAGGAACAGACTCTGTGTGGGTAAACACTTAATTATCTCTGTCGTTTCACCATCTCCCAGAATGCCAAGGCTCACAAGTGAAAACCAGGGTCATGTATCACACAGGAATGGAAGTACAATATTTCTATTCCAATCTGCTTTATTTTATAACTGTATGGTGGCAATGAGAAGGTCAGCAATTTGCCAGGAACAGTGTGCTGTGACCATTCTGAATTTTTACGCCTGACTTTGTAAGCAAGTCATTTTTAAGTGAGGTGAAACTTGGGGTATGCAAATACAAATCAGACTCCTGAAAGGGGTACGGTTGTCTGGAAAGGTTGAGAGTCCAGCTATGAGGACAGGTGACTTGACTAGACTAGACAACCTCTCGAGGTCCCTTCCAGTCCTACGAGTCTATGATTTATCCCGATGGGCAGGCTCTCTGTGACGTTCCCCTCTGGTGTTGTCTGGACCAGTGATCTGCTAGGCCACTCTGACCCTTGACTCTGGGAGCCGGCCTTACCCTGCTCTGCTGTGAGAAACCCCACTCTGGGCGATTCACGCGCAGCCTCTGGCATGTCAGCTGCTCCCAGCTACTTGCAACCAAATTACACTAGCCAATATCTCCGGTCCCAGCCACAACCCTGGGAACCTCCATCTTGCAGTGTCCAGTTATGCCTGCTGGACGCTGCAAACTTATATAAGTTTGTTAGTTTAACAAAGAAATTGGTATGTACCAGGCTTGTTCTCCCAAGGGGAGCCTCTGACACACTGCAAACCAAACGCACTGCTTCAGGTAGAATAAACAAACAGCTTTATGAACTATAAAGATAGATTTTAAGTGATTATAAGTCAAAGCACAGCAAGTCAGATTTGGTCCAATGAAATAAAAGCAAAACACATTCTAAGCTGGTCTCAACACTTTCAGTGCCCTTACAAACATAGATGCTTCTCACCAAAGGCTGGCTCTTCAGCCAGGCTCTCCCCTTTGATCAGCGTTTCAGTCACTTGGCGGTGGTGGTGTCTGTAGATGTAGGCAGAAGAGAGAGAGCATGGCAAAATGTCTCTCCCTTTTATCACGTCCTTTCTTTCCTCCTGGCTTCCCCCCCCCCCCCCCGCCCCTTCAGAGTCAGGTAAACATTACCTCATTGCAGTCCCAAACCGCGCAAAGGAAGGGGGTGACTCCCTTGAGGGTCTAACAGATTCTTTTGTCACTCCTAAGCCAGTGTCCTTTGTTCCCGTGAGGCTGGGCTGGGTTTGTCCCATACATGCCCTGACGAGGTGTGAATGGCCCCTCTGCTCTTGGGGAGTTTTCGCCTGGGCTTGTTTTAAGCCATGAGGATATATTTTCAGACTCATAACTACATACATGAAATTATAACCTATAACCTTACTATAACATTACTGTGACAATTACTGTAACATCACTATAACAACCATACTCAGTGCATCATGAGCCTCCCGAAGACACCCAACATGACAAACTTTGCTTTGGATACCACACAATCATTTTATAACAATGAACCTGGAGGCGTAGAGTGTTCCCCTGAGGTACAGTGCGTCACACTCTCCAAACGAGATTCTTTCTCACTGTGACATGGACGCCCAAGTCACCCGGTGCATTTCGTGGCCGTCTCACACCGACCTCCCACGTCGTAACACGGAAGCTTTTCAAGGCTTATGTGTTGACAGCAGCTGGTCTAGGTTGTCGGGGAGGAACAATTTTTCGGGTGCGTTTTCGAGTGCCCCCCTCAGCTGGAGGTGGGCTGGGCTGTCGCTGAATAGAGCAGCCGGGTCGGCAAAGAAGTGGCCAAGCTATGGCGCCTCCCCCTCCCCCCACCAAGTCAACACACAAGTGGCCAAAGTCTCGACCCGCCCACACGCCATGAGTAGGACTCCAGCAGTGTCCGGCGTGGGTCGCTTCTGCCCTCCCCCATTGCTGTGGGACCCGTGGGATCGGAGCTTAAAGTGGGTGAGCGGCCGCCAACAACTTGCACGTGGGCTCAGCCAGCAAGGGCATTTCCAGCGATGGGGGAGGCTCTGTGGGGGCTAGTGGTTAGAGTGGGCGGGATGGGAGCCAGACTCCTGGGTTATCGCAGGGGGGCTAGTGGTTGGGGTGAGGGGATGGGAGCCAGGATCCTGGGTTTTTCTTGGGGGGGGCAGTGGTTAGAGTGGGGGAGATGGGAGCCAGACTCCTGGGTTATTGGGGGGGCCTAGTGGTTAGAGGGGAGAGGTGCGAGCCAAGACTCCTGCTTTTTCGGGGGGGGGGGGGCTAGGAGCCAGGACTCCTGGGTTATCAGGGAAGGGTCTAGTGGTTAGAGTGGGGAGATGGGAGCCAGGACCCCTGGGTTTTCGGGGGGGGGGGGGGGTTGGGTCACGGAGTCCCTGGCCGATGCTCTGGAACTGCTCCCTACTAAGCCAGGCAGGACTCTGGGGAAGTCTCCTCTCTGGGAGCAGCCTGTCTGCAGGACACACAGCTCTCCCGGCTTCCACTGTCCTGGGCCTGACCTAGGAGCATTCAGCCTCCTCTGCCCCTCCGTCCGCTTCCCAAAGCGAGTCCGTTCAGGCGGGGTCCTGGGGGAGCCAGAGGGTCCTGCCCCCCAACTCCGCAGGCAGACGGGACTCTCAGCCAGCCAGGAAAACAGGTTTATTAGACGACAGGGACATGGTCTAAAGCAGAGTTTGCAGGTGCAGAGAACGGGACCCCGCAGCTGGGTCCATTTTGGGGGGCAGGGAGCCAGACAACCCCGTCTGCCCTTCACTCCATGTCCCAGCCAGCCCCCAACTGAAACTCCCTCCAGCCCCTCCTCCTCTGGGCTTTGTCCCTTTCCCCGGCCAGGAGGCCACCGGACCCCTTTGTTCTCCAGCCCTTCAGCTCCCACCTCGCAGGGGGGAAGGGCCCAGGCCATCAGCTGCCAGGACACAGGGTGTCGGCCATTCCCTGTGTCCAGACCCCTGCCCACACCGGCCCTCTAGGGCTCCGCAGTGACCACACACCCTGAGCCCACCCCCTAGAGACTTAAGAACTGCCGAGGGGAAACTGAGGCAGCCCCACACTACCCAGAGGAAACATTAAGAACAGTCCCGCTTCGTCACAGCTAGTGGGGGGGGGTGGGAGCCAGGACCCCTGAGCTTTCGGGGGGGGCTAGTGAGGGGGAGCCGCGGGGGGGGGGGCTCAGACAAGAGCCGCCGCCTCCCGGCCCCGTTCTCCCCTCCGGCTCCGTCCTTTAGAGCCCTAGAGAATCTCTCCCTGCCATTGGTCTCCGTCCCTGTCAAGCACCCTCAGCCCGCCCCTCACCTCCCAGTTGCTGATTGGTCCGATAGAACCATGTGGACGGAGCCAGGCGGCTGATTGGCTTAAATTTAGAGCGCTGCCGGCGGCGCGGGGCTGATTCGCTGATTCCTCTCGCGGCGTCTACATCCGCCCGCTGATGGGGCCAACCCCGGGAAGGGGGCGGGGAGGGGGCGTGATTCCGTCTCTAATTGGTTAGTTCCTTTCCCACCGGAGGCGGGCTAAGAGCATGAGGTGCCACTCGCGATTGGTCGGATCCTCGCTAACGAGGCGGAACTGCGGTCCTGATTTGCCCGAACCGTTGCCAGGAGGCCGGATCCGGGGCACCGATTGGCCGAGGCGGGTACCGAGGCGGAAGCGGTAGGTGCGCTCGGCGCCGCGTGTCCCACTCCACGGGGAGGTTGGGATGGAGGCGGCAGGGCCCGAGCTGCAGGTGAGGCGGGGTTCCGGGGGGGGGGGGCGCACGGGGGAGGGGCTGGGGAAGGGGATCGGGGGGAGCGGGGCTGGGGAAGGGGATCGGGGGGCGCACGGGGGAGGGGCTGGGGAAGGGGATCGGGGGGCGCACGGGGGAGGGGCTGGGGAAGGGGATCGGGGGGAGCGGGGCTGGGGAAGGGGATCGTGGGGCGCACGGGGGGGCGGGGCTGGGGAAGGGGTCGGGGGGCGCACGGGGGGGCGGGGCTGGGGAAGGGGATCGGGGGGCGCACGGGGGGCGGGGCTGGGGAAGGGGATCGGGGGGCGCACGGGGGAGCGGGGATGGGGAAGGGGATCGGGGGGCGCACGGGGGGGCGGGGCTGGGGAAGGGGATCGGGGGGCGCACGGGGGGCGGGGCTGGGGAAGGGGATCGGGGGGCGCACGGGGGGGCGGGGCTGGGGAAGGGGATCGGGGGGCGCACGGGGGGGCGGGGCTGGGGAAGGGGATCGGGGGGCGCACGGGGGGCGGGGCTGGGGAAGGGGATCGGGGGGCGCACGGGGGGGCGGGGCTGGGGAAGGGGATCGGGGGGCGCACGGGGGGCGGGGCTGGGGAAGGGGATCGGGGGGAGCGGGGCTGGGGAAGGGGATCGGGGGGCGCACGGGGGGCGGGGCTGGGGAAGGGGATCGGGGGGCGCACGGGGGAGGGGCTGGGGAAGGGGATCGGGGGGGCGGGGCTGGGGAAGGGGTCGGGGGGCGCACGGGGGGGCGGGGCTGGGGAAGGGGATCCGGGGGAGCGGGGCTGGGGAAGGGGATCGGGGGGCGCACGGGGGGCGGGGCTGGGGAAGGGGATCGGGGGGCGCACGGGGGAGCGGGGATGGGGAAGGGGATCGGGGGGCGCACGGGGGGGCGGGGCTGGGGAAGGGGATCGGGGGGCGCACGGGGGGCGGGGCTGGGGAAGGGGATCGGGGGGTGCACGGGGGGCGGGGCTGGGGAAGGGGATCTGGGCCGGACGCTGGTGGGAGGGGGCCTGGCAGGAGGCATGGGGGGTGGCTCGGTTTAAAGTCTCCCCACCCTGCAGGAGCAGCTGGTGTCCGACCTGCCCCCCGCACTGGCCTTGCTGGGATCGCTCCAGGAGCAGGTGAGACCCCGACCCCCCAGATCGGGGCCGCCCCCCAGGGGAAAGGCCCTGGCTCACCCCCTTTCTTCCCCCCACAGGTTGTTGGGGTCACGGCCCATGTCCAGGGGCTGCTGCAGAGGGTCCGGGCCGGCACCTTCCCCACGGAGAAGGTAAGAACGGGTCCTCTTCCGCCCCCCGGTGTCCCCCCCCATCCTGCCCCTGTCCCCTGGGTCCACCCCCATCCTGCCCCTCTCCCGCTTCCCTGCCCCGGGCGTCTCCCCCATCCTGCTCCTGTCCCCTGGGTCCACCCCCATCCTGCCCCTCTCCTGCTTCCCTGGCCTGGGTGTCCCCCCGATCCTGTCCCTGTCCCCGTCCCCCCCTTGATGCCTCTGCCCCCTTCCGCAGGGGCTGAGTTTCCTGGAGCTGAAGGCCCAGCTGCTGCTGTTCTATCTCCAGGACCTGGCCCAGCTGCTGCTGGAGAAGAGCTCGGGCCGCTCCCTGGCCGCCCAGCCGGGTGTCCTGCGCCTGGCTGAGCTGCGCACGGTGCGTGGGGCCGATGGAGCCCATGGGGGCCATGCCGGGGCGGGGGCAGACCGCTGGAGGCAAGGTTCCGGCTCTGTAGGGTACCTCCGGGAGGGGAGTGGGGTCCAGTGGTTAGAGTGGGGGGAAGGGCTGGGAGCCGGACTCCTGGGTTCTATCCCCAGCTCTGGGAGGGGAGGTGGGCTAGTGGTTAGAGCGGGGGGGGGTACAGGGAGCCTGAACTCCTGGGTGTGGTGGGTGGTTCTTGGGGGGGCAGGGTCTCCCCACGTCTGACTCCCCCACACTCCTGACCCCCCCCCCAGGTGTTGGAGAAGATGCGCCCCATTGAGCAGAAGCTCCGGTACCAGGTTGACAAGCTGGTGAAGGCAGCTGTGACGGGTGCCGTGGGTGAGTTGGGGGCACCGAGGGGGGTGGGCGCGAGGTGACCAGGGCCCCCGCTGACCACGCCTCGCCCCCCCGGGGTGCTCTCATTGCAGGAGACGACAATCCGCTGAGATTCAAACCGGACCCTGGGAACATGATGAGCAAGGTGAAGGGGAAGGGCAGGACTCCTGGGTTCCATCCCCAGCTCTGGGAAGGGAGGGGGGGTCTAGTGGTTAGAGCAGGGGAGGGGTTGGGAGCCAGGCTGGGCTCTGTCTATGGGGAGGAATGGGGTTACTCATTGGCCCGCGCTGGGGGGAGGAGGGCAGGGCCAGCTCTTGATTGACAGGCTGTTTTCTCTCGGGCAGCTGAGTGATGAGGAAGAGGACGGGACAGGAGGCAAAGCTGCCGGGAAGAAGCCCCTGGCCAAAGGAGGAGTCCGGAAATACGTCCCACCCCGGCTGGTACCGGTGCATTATGGTGCGAGCTGGGAGCCCGCCCAGCTTCTAGCCCCCGCCTTAGAAAGAGCGGGGTTTGTATAACCACCCCGCGCCCCACCCCAGAGCCAGCTGCCTCTCAGCACCAGGGGAGGGGTCCCGTATGTTCAACTCCACGCCACATCCCAGAGGGGACCACCTCTCAGCTCTAGGGGAGGGGTCCCCGTATAGCCAGCCCCCGCCCCACCCCAGAGGGGGCCACCTCTCCGCGCCGGGGGAGGGGTCCCCGTACACTCAGCCCCCGCGCCCCAGCCCAGAGGTGACCACATCCCCATCCGTCCCCCCTCAGATGAGACGGAGGCCGAGCGGGAGAAGAAGGCCCTCGACCAGGCGAAGAAGCGGGCGCTGAGCAGCTCCGTCATCCGGGAGCTGAAAGAGCAGTTCTCAGACGCGCCGGAGGAGATCCGCGAAGGGCGCTACCTGCATGCGACCAGGCAGAGCCAGGAGGATGAGCACCGGTGAGTGCGGGCTAGTGGTTAGAGGCGGGGGGGCTGGGAGCTGGGACTCCTGGGTTCTGTCCCTGGCTCTGGGAGGGGAGGGGGGTCCCCGGGCGATGCTCCGGGACTGCTCCCGACGAAGCCAGGCAGGACTCTGGGGGAGCCTCCTCTCTGGGCGCAGCCCGTCTGCAGGACACACAGCTTACCCGGCTCCACCTTCCTGGGTCTGACCCCAGAGCATTCAGCCTCCCCTGCCCCTCCGGGTGCTTCCCACAGTGAGGTGGGGTCCTGGGGGAGCCAGGGGGTCCTGCCCCCCAACTCCGCAGTCAGCCGGGACTCTCAGCCAGCCGGTAACACAGGAGGTTTATTCGCCGACAGGAACACAGCGTAGGGCACAGCTCGTTAGCACAGAAATCCGTGACTTTCAGCCAAGTCCATCTTGGGGGTCGGGGAGCCCAGAGCCAGGGCTCTGGCCCTCCCCCTGCACCCCAAGCCAGCCCAGACCGACTCGCTGCCAGCAGCCTGGCCCCTACCCTGCCCGTTGCTCCTCCTCCGGCCTTCATCTTGCTTCCCAGGCCAACCATCCCCTTCCTGGGTCTCAGGTTACGAAGGGGCGGCCAGAGCATCCCTGCAGGCAGCTGGAGCAGCCCCCGCAAAAGTCACACACCCTTATTCCCACCACCTAGACATTGGTGCAATACACAGGGAAACTGAGGCACGCACCGCATCCATGCAAAACAGTAAGACTTACATAGGGTCACATACAACATAACAAGGGAAAATCCCCACGACATCACAGGGTCTAGTGGTTAAAGCGTGGGGCTGGGGGTTGGGAGCCAGGACTCCTGGGTTCTATCCTGGCTCGGGGAGGCAGAGGGGAATGGGGTCTAGTGATCAGAGCAGGACCCAGGCTCCCCGTTCTGGTCATTGCAGGAGGAGCTACGAGGAGGCCATGCTGGTGAGGCTGAACTTGAGCCGGCAGGACAAGGCCCGGCGTCGCCGGGTGGCTGCGCTGGGGGCCCAGCTCCACTCCCTGACCCACTTCGGCGACATCAGCGCCCTGACTGGGGCAGCGCCCCCCACTGGAGAGGTGAGGCAGCGCAGAGTGATGGGCAGGGGCAGGGGAGCAAGCTGGGGCTGAGCCTCACCCAGCTAATTGTCTCCATTCCTCTCCCAGGATCTGAGCCCCCAGAAGAAAAGGAGGAAGAAGACTAATGCAAAGAGGGGAAGGAAAAAGGGTGAGTGTGAAGGGCAGTCCCCTCTGGCCCAGCAGTCCCAACTTCAGTCCCCACCTCCACCTTTTAGAGCCCCTCAAAATCCAGTGGCAGGGGGTTCCACAGGTGAACAGCAGCCCGAGGAGGTTCTAGAACTAGCTGAGAGTCCGGTCACCGGGGTCCTGGCTCTGGAAGGAGAGTGGGCTGTAATGGGTTAGACCGGGTCGGAGGGGAGCCAGGACGCCTGGGTTTTCTCCCAGCTCTGGGAGGGGAGCCGGGGCTGTGATCTGTCACTTGTCCGCTCGCTCTCCTTCCACACTCCCCTATTCTCTTCCTTTTGTAGGTTTCCGGAGGCGATAACGGACCCACATTGTCCCCACTGCACCCGCTGGAGTGATGCCCCCCGCCCCCACCACGGAGTGACTCTCACACGGGGCAGAATGTTTAGACAATAAAATTGAGCCCCTGAACATGTGTCTTGGTGTAAACGTCCAGTAGGGGGAGCTGTGCTGCTGGGGCCCGTCGCCCAGCCCGTCACTAGGGGGCGCTGTGCGGCAGCGTTGCCTGCTCGGCTTAGGCCAAGGGTCCCCGGCAAGGGAGCTGATGCACGCTGGGGCCCTGTCCTATCCCCTTGCTCGGCCAGAGGGCAACCGGACCCCAGCATGCCCCCCAGCTCTTTGCCAGCCCCGCTCCATATCTTTGCCAGATCTCAGCTTCCCTCCCCCTAGGTCCTAGCGTAACTGAGCTAAATGTATTAGTGGGGGGGCGGGGACCAGCTGTCCCCATTCTCCCTCTCGGGGGATCAAACGGGGGCGGGTGCCCCTTGCAGCTTTCCTCGGTTTCCGCCCTCGGGACGGGGACCAAGCCAGGCGCCTGCTGGCGTGTGACCGCGGGTCATGCCGCAGTTAGTGACCGAGGCCAATTGCGCAGGGAGCCACCCTGCCTCGGTTGCTCGGCTGTGGGCTGGCCCCATAGGGCGGGGCCTCCAGAGCTCTGGGGTGAAAGCCATGTTCTGTGATCCTTCGATAGGCTGCAGCTGGGGGGGCGTTGGGCTGCGGAGGGGGCCGGTCCGTGCCCAGTCTCCCCCCAGCGCTAGGGGGCGCTGGGCTGCCTCTCCCCAGCACTAGGCCCCATTTCAACCTCCGCCGCCCCTGCCAGCCCCATCACTTTTGAGGGGCCACATGGCGCCGGCGTGTCAGGCCCGGAAGCGTTGTCGTCATGGGGGGGCGGTTGGGGGTCCCCGGCCAGCACCCCCGCCCGGAGCAGCTCCTGGTAGTGCCGGGGGCGATGCCGCTGGAGGTAGACGCTCAGCTTGCCGGGCACGTGGGTGGCACCGTCCCACCCTGGGAGGGGAGAGAAGACCCGGTCAGTGGGGGCGTCCCGGCGCCTCCCGCCCCCCCCCCCGGTGTCCCAGACGCCACTCACCCAGTGCCCGCTGAAGCTGCATCACCCCCTCCAGCGCTGCCGGCACCTCCTGCTGGGCCCCCACCACGGCCTCCACCTCGGCCACGGTGTAGCCGAAATCCGCCTGGTCCAGGTCCACCCGCAGGCCCCCCAGCCTGTAGCTGCGGCGCCAGGTCACAAAGCTGGCAAACTCTTGCAGGCCCAGCCCGGCCACGGCCCCGGGCACCTGGTCCCAGCCGGGCACGGGGGCCACGCCCAGCACCCCGCACAGCCGGCCCACAATGGCGCGGGGGCTCGTCAGCTCCTGGTAGGTGGTGGCCACGGTGGGCGGCTCCGGGGACGGGGCACCCGGGACGTGGCTGGAGCCTCCGGCGCCCTCTGCTGGCGGCTCTGGGGACGGGGCACCTGGGACGTGGCTGGAGCCTCCGGCTCCTCTGCGTGGCACCGGGGGGCACTTGAGCTCCCAGCCGGCCCCCTGGCGGAGCCGCAGCCAGTGGTCAGCCCGCGTGAGCCGCAGGTCGGGGGTGTCGTAATAGCGGTCGCGGAAGGACGAGCTCCCGGCCAGGGCCGCCCCCAGTGCCACCAACCTGGCCTCCGTGCCCGGCCCGGCAGTGAACTTCACCTCCACCTCGATGCTGCCCGACGGCATCACGGCCTCTCTGGGGGCAGGAGAGGGGGAGTGAGCCATGGAGCAACCCCCTGGTCGCAGCCCACTGACCCCCACCCCACGGCACCCCCTACCCCACTCCCCATAGCACAGTGCACTTCACACAGGCCTGCCCCATGGTGACCCCCACCCAGCCCAGCTCCCTGCCCCAGAGCAACCCCCACCCTGCCCCACAGTGCCCCAGCCCAGCTCCCTGCCCCACTCCCCAAGCACAGTGCACTTCACACAGGCCTGCCCCACGGCAACCCCCACCTAGCCCCATTCCTTACCCCACAGCAATCCCCACCCAGCCCAGCTCCCTGCCCCATGGCGCCCTTCGCCTGGCCCACTCCCGACAGCACGTGCACCCCGCTCAGCCCCACCCCACTCCCTGCTCAAGGGGTCTCCTGGCGGGGTCCCGGAGCCAGCACCGACCTCGCCCCGGTCCCAGCTCCCTGCTTGGTCCCAGCTGTCGGCGCCTCCTGGGCGGGGCTGCGAGGAAGGAGCTGGGAGGGGGCGGGGCTGTGAGTGGGCGGGGCCGTGGGGGTGGGGGCTGGAGTTTTCTTTTCGGAGAATTAATTTGCTTCCTCGTGCTAGAGTGGTGGGGAGAGGGGCATGCTGGGAGCTGTAGTTCCAGGGGGTGGGGCATGCTGGGAGCTGTAGTTCTGAGGGGAGCAGGGAATGCTGGGAGCTGTAGTGCCAAAGGGAGTGGGGCATTTTGGGCGAAGTAGTTCCAAGAGGGCAGGGCATTCTGGGAGCTGTAGTTCTGTAGGGAGCAGAGCATTCTGGGAGCTGTAGTTCCAGACGACTAAGGGATTGGGAAAACCGATGTCTTTGGCCTCTCTCTCTCTGTCTCACTCCCCGGCCCGCCAACTGCGTCTGTCTCGCTTCTTTGCTCCCAGTTGCTATGGTGACCGGAAAGCTGCAATTAGGAGCTGCAGGATGGGGGGTCCTTAATGAGGAGATGGGGTTAACCCCTTGTGGACCTGGAGGCAGGGACTTCTGAGTGCTATTCCGGGCTCTGAAAGTGGAGTAGGGTCCAGTGGTTAAGGGTGGGAGGGGGGCTGGGAGCCAGGACTCCTGGGTTCTCTCCCTGAGTCTGGGAGGAGAGTGGGGGCTAGTGGTTAGAGCGGGGGGTTGGGCACAGCTGATTATTGCTGTTCTCTCTCTGCCTGACAGAACCACCGGCCAGGGAAGGGAGCCCAGAGGCAGCCGGGGAGGAGACGCGGGCTGAAGAGCAGGGGCGGGGGGGTGATTATGAGGGAAAGACCATGGGGCAGAGGGGAGATGGGGAGGTTGTAGGGGGCGTGAGCGAAGGGCTCTGGGGTCAGGGGTGGATGGGGAGGGGGTCAGGGGATGAGGTGTGGGGGAGAATTAGGGGGAAGGGATGTGCGTCTAGGGGTGTGTGGAAGGTGGGGGGAGGGGCATTGGAGCAATGGGGGCTGGGGGAATGGGTGGGGGTGGGGGTTAGCAGGGGCTGGAGGACTGGGGTTGGGAAAGGGCTGGAGGGTCAGGGGTGGGGTGAGGTGGGGGAGAAGGGTTGGGGGTCGGGTGAACCCCCTGAACTGCTCCGTGCCTCAGTTTCCCCAGTGTAACATGCAGAGAATAGTCCTGCCCTCCCTCGCAAGGGGGTCGGGAGGGGAAAGCTTGTGGGGGGCTGTGATTCTGTAGGAATAGGTTGGAGGCCTGGCTGGCTCAGAGGGGCGAGGATCGGGATCTTTTGCCTCTAGGGGGCGCTGCTGAGGGGAGGCACGAGGCCTTTCCCCTCTAGGGTCACCAGCTCCAGCCCCAGGGGGGACTCAGGGACCTTCCCCTATAGGGGCCGCTGTGGGGCAGTGGGGGGGGGGCAGTGCACCTGCTCTGGAGGGGGGTCAGACACGCCCATCTCATCCCCCCCGGCTCCCCCTCACACACACTTTTGTCCATCCCAGGGTGCAGAGGCGAGGGGGGGCAGAGCCTGCGGGGGGGGCGAGAGACTACATTTCCCATCATGCTCAGCTGCACCTGCTCCCTGCCGCCCCCCCCCCCCCCCCGCCGGGGTGCTGGAGGGCGGGGGGGGGAGGGAAATTGATTATTCCATTGTGTGGCGCGGCTGCCGGCAGCTCCGGAGCGAGGGAGCGGAGCAGGGCGGGCGCGGACGAGTGTAAATCAATGGGGAAGCCCCGGCGGCGCCCCGATCGATCCGCGGGCCGGGCCTGAGCCAGGGGGAGGCGCTGGAGGAGGGGAGCGGCCGGAGCCGAGCTCCCCCCCCCATCCCCACCCCCGGCGGAGCCCCCTCTTCCAGCGAGCAGAGTAAGTGGGATCGATTTCCCATCGCTTCACTCCGGCTGGCAGCGTGTGAACGGGAGGGGGGAGGGAAGGAGACAGAGGAGAGAGGGAGGGGGATGGAGAGAGGGAAGGAGACAGAAAGGGATGGAGGGAGGAATGGAGAGGGGGAAGGAGACAGAGAGGGATGGAGGGGAGAATGGAGAGGGGGATGGGGACAGAGAGGGACGGAGGAGGGATGGACGGGGGAAGGAGAGAGAGGGGGATGGAGAGGGGGAAGGAGACAGAGGGAGGGAGGGAGGGCGATGGAGAGGGGAAGGAGACAGAGGGGGGATGGACATGGGGAAGGAGAGAGAGAGGGAGGGCGATGGAGAGGGAGAAGGAGACAAGGAGGAATGGAGGGGAATGGAGACAGGGAAGGAGACAGAGGGGGATGGATGGGGGGTGAAGAGGGGGAAGGGGAGATAGAATGATGGAGGGGAGAATGAAGAGGGAGAAGGAGAAAGAGAGGGAAGGAGAGGAGGGGAGGGGAGAGGAAGGAGCTAGGGAAGGGGATGGGGTGAGTGGAGGGGAAGGGAGGGGAAGGAGAGAGGGGAGGGGAGGGGATGGGGCGAGTGGAGGGGAAGGGAAGGAGCAAGGGGAGGAAATGGGGGAGGGGAGGGGACAGGGCGAGTGGAGGGGAGGGGATGGGGAGTGGAGGGGAAGGAGTGAGGGGAGGGGATGGGGCAAGTGGAGGGGAGGGGAAGGAGACAGATGAGAGGGGGAAAGGGAGAGGGTGCATGGCGGGGAGCCCGCAGAACAGGGGAGGGAGGCGAGAAGGAAGGAGGGAAGAGGGCAGGGGAAGGAGATGAGAGAGGAAGGGGGGATGGAGGAGGAGAGAGGACTGAGACAGGACAATGGAGGGGTGTGTGGGGATGAAGCGAAGGAAGGCTGGAGAGGAGAATGTAGGGATGGGAGGTTGGATAGAGGATGGGGCATGGAGGGACGGAAGGGAGGATGGAAGGAGGGGTGGAGGGGATGTGGAGATGGTGGATGGAAGGGTGGATGGAAGGAGGGGTGTGCGGGGATGGAAGGAGGGGTGGAGGGGATGGAAGGAGGGATGGAGGGGATGTGGAGATGGAGGGATGGATGGAAGGAGGGTTGGAGGGGATGTGGAGATGGAGGGATGGGTGGAAGGGTGGATGGAAGGAGGGGTGGAGGGGATGTGGAGATGGAGGGATGGAGGATGGATGGAAGGAGGGATGGAAGGAGGGGTGTGTGGGGATGGAAGGAGGGATGGAGGGGATGTGGAGATGGAGGAGTGTGGGGATGGAGGGATAGGGGACGGAGGAAGGTTTGGATGAGGGATGCATGGAGGGAAGGATGGATGGAAGGGAGGATGGAAGGAGGGGTGTGCGGGGATGGAAAGAGGGATGGATGGAAGGAAGGGTGGAGGGGATGTGGAGATGGAGGGATGGGGGATGGATGGAAGGAGGGGTGGAGGTGATGTGGAGATGGAGGGATGGATGGAAGGAGGGATGGAAGGGTGCATGGAAGGAGGGGTGTGCAGGGATGGAAGGAGGGGTGGAGGGGATGTGGAGATGGAGGGAGGGGTCGATGGGGCATGGAGGGATGGATGGAAGGAGGGATGGGACAAGGAGTGTGTGGGGGGGGGTGAGGGCCAGGCCCAGACGCGGGGGTTGTCTGCTGGGGGTCCCAGTATTGGGTTCCCCCCCTCCAGCTAGGCCCCCTTGTTTGGCTCCAGACACCCACTCCTGTCCCGGCTACAGCCAGAGGTGGGGGTTGGGGGAGTAGCAATGTCGGGAAGTGGGGGGGACAAAGGGGAGATGGGGTGGGGGATGTGGACAGTGGGGGAGGGGAAAGGAGCAATAGCGGTTTTGCGAGAGCCACCCTCCATGCCCCCCCGTGCCCTCCATGGGTGGGGGGAACAATGTGGGGGGAAGAGCGGCCCCCCCAAACACACTGCCCCAGAGACTGTCCCCCCTCCTTTCTCTCCTTCCCTCCATCTCGGCTGGAGAACAGGGGGTGGGGTGGGCGGAGGGATGGAGCGAAGGAGAGAACCAGGCCGGCGGACGTGTGGAGGGAAGCAGACAGGGATGGAGGGAAACTGGCTGGTGGAGGGATGGAGGGAAGCCACAGGGATGGAGGGAAAGAAGAAGCCGGGCCGGCGGAGGGCTGGAGGGAAGGAAGGAGTCAGGCTGGCACAGGGAAGGAGGGAACCGGGCCGGAGGAGGAATGGAGGGAGGGAAGGAACCAGGCCGGCAGAGGGATGGAGGGAAGGAAGAAGCCAGGCTGGCGGAGGGATGGAGGTAAGGAGGGAACCGGGCCAGCAGAGGGATGGAGGGAGGAAGGGAAGGAGGGAACCTGGCTGGCAGAGGGATGGAGGGAAGGATGGAGCCGGGTTGGTGGAGGGATGGAGGGAAGGAAGAAGCAGGCTGGCGGAGGGATGGAGGGAAGGAAGAAGCAGGCTGGCGGAGGGATGGAGGGAAGGAAGAAGCCAGGCTGGTGGAGGGAAGGAGGGAACCAGGCTGGCAGAGGGATGGAGGGAAGAAGGGAACCGGGCCAGCGGAGGGATGGAGGGAAGGAAGAAGCCAGGCTGGCGGAGGGATGGAGGTAAGGAGGGAACCGGGCCAGCAGAGGGATGGAGGGATGAAGGGAAGGAGGGAACCTGGCTGGCAGAGGGATGGAGGGAAGGATGGAGCCGGGTTGGTGGAGGGATGGAGGGAAGGAAGAAGCAGGCTGGCGGAGGGATGGAGGGAAGGAAGAAGCCAGGCTGGTGGAGGGAAGGAGGGAACCAGGCTGGCAGAGGGATGGAGGGAAGAAGGGAACCGGGCCAGCAGAGGGATGGAGGGAAGGAAGAAGCCAGGCTGGCGGAGGGATGGAGGGAAGGAAGAAGCCAGGCTGGCGGAGGGATGGAGGGAAGGAAGGAGCAGGCTGGTGGAGGAATGGAGGGAAGGAAGAAGCCAGGCCGGCGGAGGGATGGAGAGAAGGAGGGAACCGGGCTGATGGAGGTAAGGAGGGAACCAGGCCAGCAGAGGGATGGAAGGAAGGAAGGAGCCGGGCCGGCAGAGGGATGAAGGGAAGGAGGGAACCTGGCCGGCAGAGGGATGGAGGGAAGGAGGGAACCGGGCTGGCGGAGGGGTGGAGGGAAGGAAGAAGCAGGCTGGCGGAGGGAAGGAGGGAAAAGGGCCGGCAGAGGGATGGAGGGAAGGAAGAAGCCGGGCCGGCGGAGGGATGGAGGGAAGGAAGAAGCAGGCCGGCGGAGGGATGGAGGGAAGGAAGAAGCCGGGCCGGCGGAGGGGTGGAGGGAAGGAAGAAGCTAGGCCGGCGGAGGGATGGAGGGAAGGAAGAAGCAGGCCGGCAGAGGGATGGAGCGAAGGAAGAAGCCGGGCCGGCAGAGGGGTGGAGGGAAGGAAGAAGCCAGGTTGGCGGAGGGGTGGAGGGAAGGAAGAAGCCGGGCCGGCGGAGGGGTGGAGGGAAGGAAGAAGCCGGGCCGGCGGAGGGGTGGAGGGAAGGAAGAAGCTAGGCCGGCGGAGGGATGGAGGGAAGGAAGAAGCAGGCCGGCAGAGGGGTGGAGGGAAGGAAGAAGCCGGGCCGGCAGAGGGGTGGAGGGAAGGAAGAAGCCGGGCCGGCGGAGGGGTGGAGGGAAGGAAGAAGCCGGGCCGGCGGAGGGGTGGAGGGAAGGAAGAAGCTGGGCCGGCGGAGGGATGGAGGGAAGGAAGAAGCCGGGCCGGCAGAGGGGTGGAGGGAAGGAAGAAGCCAGGTTGGCGGAGGGGTGGAGGGAAGGAAGAAGCCGGGCCGGCGGAGGGGTGGAAGTCGGAGTGTATCAAGGAAGCTCATATATTCCAGTGGGCGACAGCTCCGTGCCCTGGCTGGCTCAGCCCATCGATTTTACAATCCTTCTTCCTCCGTCACCTGCTTCTTCGCTCCCTCGCTCCCCCCTCCCCCCGCACAGGATAGAACCCATAGCACGGGAGGGGGGTGGTTACAGCGGGGGCTGGGAGACAGGACTCCTGGGTTCTCTCCCTGTCTCTGGGAGGGGAGTGGGGTGTGGTGGTTAGAGCGGGGGGCTGGGAGCCAGGACTCCTGGGTTCTCTCTCTGATTTTATGGGACTCCCCCCATCTGGGCAGTATGGGGTGTTTGAATCACTTGTTCTCTCTGGCTGAGGCCTAAAGGAGGTTGTTGCCGTGTTGCCGTTCTGTGCGTATTGAGTTGTGTAGCAGCCCCAACGGGCTCGTGATGGGACACAGCAGAGGAGACAGCAAAACAAACACACCAAACACAACCCAGCAGCAGGACACAACACACACAGAACAGAACCAGGCAGGGGTACCCAGCGCACAACCGCACACGAGAGAATCACAATACAGACCCACAACACAACTGCTAGCCCCTCACCTCCGAAGTCCCACACAACAGAAAGATAAAACACAACCAACCAACACTCCACACAAAAACACACCCTCGCAAAACACAACCAGCCAGCAGGACGCTGCACACAACCACACAACCAGGCCACACAACAGGCAAATGAAGAAGCAAATGTAAACACCACAAAAGCCCAGCACAAACACATCTCCCAGAATGAGGCCAAACACAACATGACAAATGTAACACACAATCATACAAACCCCGCCAAGGTTTCACAAAGCACCCCCCGCAAATGGTGACACAACCCCCCAGAAATCAAACACCAAAAAGCACAACCAAGCAACAACACACAAAATACAAATCACATAACCGCAGAGAACCCACAATAAAACCAGAAACATACAATAAAACCAGAATCCACAATAAACCCCTCCCAACGCAAACCCACAAAACAACAACGCACAAAGCCCCAATCCCAACCCCACAAAAACTCCACCACCAAGACACAAAATACTAAATCCACAACACCCCCCACCAAAAACGCAACCAACTGACACAAAATCCAACCAATAACACACAATATACAAAACCCACAACAACCAGAAAGGACAACCAGCCAACAATATGCAAAATGCAAAACCCACAAGAAACACAGACCACAACCAACAACACACACAAAACCTAACCCTCACAAAAAGTACACAACAGACACCCAGAAAACCAGTCACAACAAACAAAGTAGAAACATCGTCTAATACAACCCAACAAACATATGACTCCAACACAAACCCTAAAGACACCCACACACCCTAACTGCACACTACACCACAACAGAAACCCACAACACACTACCAGAGAACAAATACAACAACACAAAACCCACCTGACATAATCTCCAAATGGAAAACAACATCACAGCACATACTTCAATAACACAACCCCCCCACAACAACACAACCACCACCACATCCCCCTCCCATTCCTTGCCACAGTAACACAACCCCCCCCACCAACACTCCACCATCTTTCTCTCTCACACACACACAATCCACTCCCACAGCCAGATACAACCACACAATCCCCAGTAACACAACACGTGCTGTCAGCCACACACACACCCCGCACCCTGACACTGAATAATGTACACACAACCACTCCCACCCAGACACACACAACTCACATGTAGACACCTCTATACCCCCCCCATCACACACGCCATATACATATAGGTGCTAACCAAAACCTCCACCCTCACCCCACTACACACCACCACACCATATACACAAGCATCTCACAGTCATACACAGCACCCCCAGAGAGAGACAGGAACACACACAACATCTCACACAAATACACAACATACCCGTCAACACACATGCAACCCCCTACCCTCAAAAAAGACGGGTCATTCAAGTGCGACTACACAAACACAACACACTGAGCCACACAAGCCAGCACACACAGAGACAGGGCTCCCTGGACTGCCGCATTCTGTAACACCCCCCAAACATCCCCCCAGAGTCGCACAATGACACACTCGGCACAGACAGGACAGGGGCACGCGTGTGCAGTCGACGCACACAGCAAGTGCACCAGTGCACAGCTGGCATACAATTGACACACCCACAATGGATACACACAACACACCCCCAGGCGACACGCCCAATCAATGTGGAGAACACGCGCGCGTGATCAGTATACATAACGCATCCAAGCCACACAGCTGGTCGATATACACCACCCCTCCAGTTCCCACACCCCATTGACACACACAAGACACACACAGAGTCGATGCACTGATGGATGCACGTAACACACACCCAGTCAATATACACCACACACATGCACAGTCGACACAGCCGATGGAGCTACACAACACACACCTGATGGATATACACCACACACACGTGCACAGCTGATACACCTGATAGATACACACGACACGCACACACACACACAGTCAACACACCCTATCGAGATACACGACACACACCCAATCGGTGCACACACACACAGTCGACACACCCGATCAGTGCACACACGTACACAGACACACACTGCCGACCCACCCAATCGGTACACACAGACACACACACACACACACAAGCACAGCGAACACACCCGATCAGTACACATACACGTGCGCACACACAACCAACACACCTGGTCGATACACACACACACAGCTGACACACCCGATTGATACACACACACATGCACACACAGAGCTGACACACCTGATCGGTACACACACCTGTGCACACACAGACACACACACACACTGCCTACACACCCAATCAGTGCGCGCACACACACACACACACACCGCCGACACACCCAATCGGTACACACACACACACACACAGACACACGCACACTGCCAACACATCCAATCGGTACACACACGCTCACACACACACATGCACACACAGAGCTGACACACCTGATCGGTACACACACCCGTGCACACACAGACACACACACACTGCCGACACACCCAATCGGTACACACACACACACAAGCACAGTGAACACACCCGATCGGTACACATACACGTGCGCACACACGACCAACACACCTGGTCGATACACACACACAGCTGACACACCCGATTGATACACACACACACACACATGCACACACAGAGCTGACACACCTGATCGGTACACACACCTGTGCACACACAGACACACACACACACCACCGACACACCCAATCGGTACACACACACTCTCACACACACACACACTGCCGACACACCTAATCAGTACACACACACTCACACACACACACACACAGAGTCGACACACCCAATCAGTGCACACACGTACACAGACACACACAGACACACACAGCTGACCCACGCAATCGATACACACGCACACACACACAAGCACAGCGAACACACCCGATCGGTACACATACACGTGCGCACACACAACCAACACACCTGGTTGATACACACACACACAGCTGACACACCCGATTGATACACACACACACACACACATGCACACACAGAGCTGACACACCTGATTGGTACACACACCTGTGCACACACACACACACACACACACACACTGCCGACACACCCAATCGGTACACACAGACACACACACACACAAGCACAGCGAACACACCCGATCGGTACACATACACGTGTGCACACACAACCAACACACCTGGTCGATGCACACACACACACAGCTGACACACCCGATTGATACATACACACACACACAGACACACACACAGAGCTGACACACCCAATTGGTACACACACCTGTGCACACACACACACACACTGCCGACACACCCAATCGGTGCACACACACACACACACACCCCGCCGACACACCCGATCGGCGCGCACACACACACACACACACCCCGCTGACACACCCGATCGGCGCACACACACACACACACACACACACCGCCGACACACCCAATCGGTACACACAGACGTGCACACACACAGACACACACACCCTGCCGACACACCCGATCGGTACACACAGACGTGCACACACACAGACACACACACACCCCGCTGACACACCCGATCGGCGCACACACAAGAGAGCCAGAGGATGTTGTGGCTTTTCCAGTCTCTCTGCCCTGCGCCCTCTGGTGGGGTTTGCATATTTGCATATGCAGATGAGTGGGTGGAGCCTCCAGTCCACACCTCCCCCACCCCTCAGCACACACAACAAGAGCAGAGAAGCCTCTGGGACACCCCGGGCTCAGGGTTGTATGCAAATTCGATGCAAACGAGTGCCCTAGTGCATTGTGGGATGTCAGGCCTAGGAGAAAGGCCAACCACCGCAGGCATCCCTCCCCCCCAACCCCCAGCCAGGCCCTGCCCTCCTGCCCCCCCAGCGCCCCCTGCTGGAACGGGGCTCGAGGAGCCGGGAGCTCCCCTCTCCGGGGCTCCCCGAGCTGGTACCGAGCGTTTCTCCTCTCCCACCAATTAGTGCCACAAGCCAGCCCTGCCCCCCAGGTGAGAGCGAAGGGAGCAGGGGGGCAGGGCTGGGCTATCAGGGCTGCGGGGTCCGGAGTGAGGGGCACCAGCGGGGCTTGGGGGGGGCAGGGCTGGGCTGGCAGGGGGCTGCGGGTCGGGAGTGAGGGGCACCAACGGGGCTCGGGGGGGGGCAGAGCATCTCCCCTTCCCCACAGGCTGGTTTCTCGACATCTCGCTCGTTTTATTGACAGTTGCTGCGGCCCCGTCGCCCCCCCAACATGAATCTCCCCAAATCGGCCTGCACCGACCCCGCCCCTCCCCCACCGCCTGCGGCATGGACCCCTGGGTCACCCCCCCATCACTGCCTTGCTCTGTCCCCTCCGCTGTCTCCTTCCCCCCTTCCTCCTCCTCTCCCTGCTTCATTCCCTCCATCCTCCTCCTCTGTCTCCTTCCCTCCTTCCTCCTCCTCTCCCTGCTTCGTTCCCTCCATCCTCCTCCTCTCCCTGCTTCGTTCCCTCCTTCCTCCTCCGTTCCCTCCTTCCTTCTCCTCTCCCTGCTTCCTTCCCTCCTTTCTCCTCCTGTCTCCTTCCCCCCTTCCTCCTCCTCTCCCTGCTTCGTTCCCTCCATCCTCCTCCTCTGTCTCCTTCCCTCCTTCCTCCTCCTCTCCCTGCTTCGTTCCCTCCATCCTCCTCCTCTCCCTGCTTCGTTCCCTCCATCCTCCTCCTCTGTCTCCTTCCACCCTTCCTCCTCCTCTCCCTGCTTCCTTCCCTCCTTCCTCCTCCTCTGTCTCCTTCCCTCCTTCCTCCTCCTCTCCCTGCTTCGTTCCCTCCATCCTCCTCCTCTCCCTGCTTCGTTCCCTCCTTCCTCCTCCGTTCCCTCCTTCCTTCTCCTCTCCCTGCTTCCTTCCCTCCTTTCTCCTCCTGTCTCCTTCCCCCCTTCCTCCTCCTCTCCCTGCTTCGTTCCCTCCATCCTCCTCCTCTGTCTCCTTCCCTCCTTCCTCCTCCTCTCCCTGCTTCGTTCCCTCCATCCTCCTCCTCTCCCTGCTTCGTTCCCTCCATCCTCCTCCTCTGTCTCCTTCCACCCTTCCTCCTCCTCTCCCTGCTTCCTTCCCTCCTTCCTCCTCCTCTGTCTCCTTCCCTCCTTCCTCCTCCTCTCCCTGCTTCGTTCCCTCCATCCTCCTCCTCTCCCTGCTTCGTTCCCTCCTTCCTCCTCCGTTCCCTCCTTCCTTCTCCTCTCCCTGCTTCCTTCCCTCCTTTCTCCTCCTGTCTCCTTCCCCCCTTCCTCCTCCTCTCCCTGCTTCGTTCCCTCCATCCTCCTCCTCTGTCTCCTTCCCTCCTTCCTCCTCCTCTCCCTGCTTCGTTCCCTCCATCCTCTTCCTCTCCCTGCTTCGTTCCCTCCATCCTCCTCCTCTGTCTCCTTCCACCCTTCCTCCTCCTTCCCTGCTTCGTTCCCTCCTTCCTCCTCCTCTCCCTGCTTCGTTCCCTCCATCCTCCTCCTCTGTCTCCTTCCCCCCTTCCTCCTCCTTCCCTGCTTCGTTCCCTCCATCCTCCTTCCCTGCTTCGTTCCCTCCTTCCTCCTCCTCTGTCTCCTTCCCTCCTTCCTCCTCCTCTCCCTGCTTCATTCCCTCCATCCTCCTCCTCTGTCTCCTTCCCTCCTTCCTCCTCCTCTCCCTGCTTCATTCCCTCCATCCTCCTCCTCTGTCTCCTTCCCTCCTTCCTCCTCCTCTCCCTGCTTCGTTCCCTCCTTCCTCCTCCGTTCCCTCCTTCCTTCTCCTCTCCCTGCTTCCTTCCCTCCTTTCTCCTCCTGTCTCCTTCCCCCCTTCCTCCTCCTTCCCTGCTTCGTTCCCTCCATCCTCCTCCTCTGTCTCCTTCCCTCCTTCCTCCTCCTCTCCCTGCTTCGTTCCCTCCATCCTCCTCCTCTCCCTGCTTCGTTCCCTCCATCCTCCTCCTCTGTCTCCTTCCACCCTTCCTCCTCCTCTCCCTGCTTCCTTCCCTCCTTCCTCCTCCTCTGTCTCCTTCCCTCCTTCCTCCTCCTCTCCCTGCTTCGTTCCCTCCATCCTCCTCCTCTCCCTGCTTCGTTCCCTCCTTCCTCCTCCGTTCCCTCCTTCCTTCTCCTCTCCCTGCTTCCTTCCCTCCTTTCTCCTCCTGTCTCCTTCCCCCCTTCCTCCTCCTCTCCCTGCTTCGTTCCCTCCATCCTCCTCCTCTGTCTCCTTCCCTCCTTCCTCCTCCTCTCCCTGCTTCGTTCCCTCCATCCTCCTCCTCTGTCTCCTTCCACCCTTCCTCCTCCTTCCCTGCTTCGTTCCCTCCTTCCTCCTCCTCTCCCTGCTTCGTTCCCTCCATCCTCCTCCTCTGTCTCCTTCCCCCCTTCCTCCTCCTTCCCTGCTTCGTTCCCTCCATCCTCCTTCCCTGCTTCGTTCCCTCCTTCCTCCTCCTCTGTCTCCTTCCCTCCTTCCTCCTCCTCTCCCTGCTTCGTTCCCTCCATCCTCCTCCTCTCCCTGCTTCGTTCCCTCCATCCTCCTCCTCTGTCTCCTTCCCTCCATCCTCCTCCTTCCCTGCTTCGTTCCCTCCATCCTCCTCCTCTGTCTCCTTCCCTCCTTCCTCCTCCTCTCCCTGCTTCGTTCCCTCCATCCTTCTCCTCTGTCTCCTTCCCTCCATCCTCCTCTTCCCTGCTTCGTTCCCTCCATCCTCCTCCTCTCCCTGCTTCGTTCCCTCCTTCCTCCTCCTCTGTCTCCTTCCCTCCTTCCTCCTCCTCTCCCTGCTTCGTTCCCTCCATCCTCCTCCTCTGTCTCCTTCCCCCCTTCCTCCTCCTTCCCTGCTTCGTTTCCTCCATCCTCCTTCCCTGCTTCGTTCCCTCCATCCTCCTCCTCTGTCTCCTTCCCCCCTTCCTCCTCCTCTCCCTGCTTCGTTCCCTCCATCCTCCTCCTTCCCTGCTTCGTTCCCTCCTTCCTCCTCCTCTCCCTGCTTCGTTCCCTCCTTCCTCCTCCTCTGTCTCCTTCCCTCCTTCCTCCTCCTCTCCCTGCTTCGTTCCCTCCATCCTCCTCCTCTGTCTCCTTCCCTCCATCCTCCTCCTCTCCCTGCTTCATTCCCTCCTTCCTCCTCCTCTGTCTCCTTCCCTCCTTCCTCCTCCATTTCCTCCGTTCTCTTCTTTCCTGTCTGTTGCATCGTCGTCCCCCCTTCTCCTCTGTCTGTTTCGTTCCCTCCCTCCATCCCTCCTTCTGTCTCATTCCTTGCGTCAGTCCCTCTGGCCTCTGCCTCCAACCCTCTTTTCCAGCCTTTCGCTCTCCCGAGCTCTCTCTCGTTTTCTTTCCCTGTCTCCCGCTGCCTCGCTCCCTCCATCCTTCCCTTTCCCTCCCTCCAGCCCCTGTTTTCTTCCCTCCATCTCTCTCCCCTCCCCCACCCCGCTGCCTTTGTGTCGCTGATAAGAAATACAAGGCCCAGGCTAATTACCCTGCCCGCCGCTGGTTCCTTAATGAGGTGATTTGCATCCACAAGACTCCCCTCGGAGGGGGGAGTCCGCCCCCCCCCGCCTGGAACTCCCCCTCCCCTCGCCCCAGCGGAGACATGGGAAACGGAGTGAGATGGGAACGGGGGGGGGGGTGAAAAGGGGGAGAGAGACCGGGGGATGGATGGGGAAAGGGGGGCCGAATGACGGCAAATGGAGGGGTCTACGGCAAGGGACGAGTAGGAAGGAATATCAGACTATGGCCTCCCCCCACCTGCATCCATCCACCCCCTGCACCCCCCCATCCACCCATCCATCCACCCCCTGCACCCCCCCATCCACCCTTCCATCCCCACCCACCCCCTGCACCCTCCACCCCCCTATCCATTCATCCATCCCCACCCACCCCCTGCACCCACTCCCCATCCATTCATCTCCTGCACCCACCCACCCCCCTATCCATCCATCCATCCATCCATCCACCTGTCCCCATCCACCCCCTGCACCCCCCGATCCATCCACCCACCTGCACCCCCTGCATCTAGCTATCCGGGAGGTGGAGGTGCATTTCGCCGCTCTTAGGCCTGGTTCCCCCGAGCAGGCTGGTCTCAGGGGTCCCATGCCCTGGCGATTCTGTCTCTCAGCCCAAGCTCCCCAAGTGCCCCCTGTGGTTCTCAGCCCCTCCCCTGTGTCCTCCCCCCCCACTCCCAGCCTGTGTCCAGCTGCATTTGCAATGGAAATTCCTCCTCCAGCCTGGATTTGCCAGTTAAATAAACTCCTCTTATTTGCAAGTTAAACAATCTCCCCCTCCCCCACCAGTTCCTCCCCAACCGGCACCCCAATCCTCCAGCCAGCGCCCCATGGAGGGGACAGGCCCTGCGCCCCACTCCCAGCCCCCCTGAGCCGGCCAGTCCCCGCCCAGGGGCCACAGGGGATGGGAGGAGTGGGGCCCTGGTCGCCGGTGTGGGGGGATGCAGTACTAGGCCCTGCCCCGTAGGGGGCTCTGCTCGCCCAGTCTCGATGGGTCCTGGCTGCGTGGAGGGGGCGGGGGGGTGCGGGGGGGTGTGCGGGGGCTCCCGTGCTCTCCTTTTTTCTCACCCTCCTTCTTTCACTCTGTTCTCCCCCCTGCCCCCCGTAGGGTCTCGGCTCCTGCGCTGAGATGACCCCTCCACGCTCCTCCTGCCTCCACCGCCATGGACGCTCCCTCTAACTTTGCCTCCTCCTCCTCCGCCCCCCTGGCCGACGGGCAGGATGCCAGGGCTGCGGGCTGGCCACCTCAGGACCCCTCCGCCCCTCCAGCCACCAAAGAACCCTCCCTGCCGGACCCCCCCTCCGCCTCCCCTTCCCCCGCTGAGACCATGAGGCCCAGCCCCATCCCGCGGCTGGAACCAGGCCCCGCCAGTCTCCCAGCGGCCATCTTGTCCACCCCACAACTCCAGGCAGGCTTCAGCCTAGTAGCACCAAGCCCATCCCTCCTCCAACCCTCGGCCCCCAGGGAAGATGGCCAGGAGGAGGAGGAAGAAGGAGGCAATGATGATGATGAAGAGGATGTGGAAGATGATGGCAGCACAGCCCATCTGCTCTTCTTCCCTGATGGCTCAGCCTATCTCCTCAGCGGCAGCCATGTTCTCTTACCAAAGGGCTACCCTGGCGCCACGGCAACCCTGCCGGTGTCCACCCTCCACGTCCAAGATGGCGGCCCCAACCAAGGCTTTATGTCTACTGACCAAATGTCCCAGAATACCTCAGCGCCGGGCGAGCAGCCCCCATCCGGCGCCTTCCGCAGCTACCGACTAGCCAGGGCCTCTGCTCCCACCACCTCTGCCAAAAACTCTCCCACCGAACCCAAAGATCCCGTCACCGACGGGGAGGGGGAAGCCAAAGTTGGCCAAGAGGAAGAACCATCATGGCCACCCTGGCTGTGCTTGGCCTGCCGTCTCTCCTTCCGACAGGGCCGCTCCTTGGCATCCCATGCCCTCTCGGCCCATGGGGTGCAGTTCAGCCCCGGGGAGCGCCGGGCCCTGTCCCGAGGGGTTCCCGCCGTTCTCCAGGGCACTGCCCTCAGCTTCCTAGAACCAAATAACCCCACCAGCAGGGTGGACCTCAGCGCCGGAATGTGTAGTGGATGGGTGAATGTAATGAAGGAGGAGGAGGAGGAGAGAAGCCCCCAAGAAGGACGCAAGCCACCCGATGCCAAAGATTCAAGGGCCGGCAGCGTGGACTGGGCCAACGGGGGACAGGAGGAGGAGCAAGAGGAGGAGAAGGCTGAAGGCAGGAAGGAAGAAGAGGATGGGCTGAGGCTTCCGCCAGACCAAAGCTCACACGGCCAAAGCCCACCAAGAGGCACCAACGTCCCAGATGACCCACCACCAGAGAAGGCCAACACCGAGGTCAACGTTGGGTTGGCCAACACCGAGCTCAACAATGAGGCCAATGATGGGTTGGCCAACAGCGGGGTCAACCCCAACACTGGAGGGGTCCCTATTGGCTTTGGGGACGATTACACGGCCATGGCCTATCCTGGGCTCAGTCTCTCTGGCCACATGTCCCTGCTGCATTCCCGCAACTCCTGCAAAACCCTCAAGTGCCCCAAATGCAACTGGCACTACAAGTACCAGCAGACCTTGGATGTCCACATGAAGGAGAAGCATCCTGAAAGCAACAGCCACTGCGCCTTCTGCAGTGCCGGAGGCCCCCACCCACGCCTCGCCCGCGGCGAGAGTTACAACTGTGGCTATAAGCCATACCGCTGTGAGGCCTGCAACTACTCCACCACCACCAAGGGGAACCTCAGCATCCACATGCAGTCGGACAAGCATCTAGCCAACCTTCAGGGTTTCCAAGCCAACACGAGCGGCGGGGCCCATCCGGTGCCACCAGCCACCCCCACAGCCCCGACCCCTGTGGCCCCTGAGGAGAAAGAGACCAAGAGCAAGACGTCCTGGCAGTGCAAAGTCTGCAGCTATGAGACCGGCATCTCCCGCAACCTACGCATCCACATGACATCAGAAAAGCACATGCAGAATGTGCTTCTCCTCCACCAAGGGCTGCCACTGGCCTTGCCTGGACTCCTGGGACAGCCGGGGGGCAGCAGTGGGGGGAAACAGCAGCCACAGACTGAGCTCTTCCAGTTCTATGGGGTGCAGGCTCTGGGTCACCACCATGGCCACCACCATGCAGGAGCCACCAGCGCCGTCCAGGGACTGCGGGTGGAGAAGCCCATGGAACCAGCCCAGCTGCTGCTCAATGGCTTCCACCCACTGGGTCCCGCTGGGAGGAAGGGGGCGGTTTCAGCACCAGGTAAGGGGCTGTGGCCCTTTGCCTCACTGTGACACTCACACCATGCCTTCACATCTCCCCCTGTCAACACCATCACCACCAGTGACCTTCTGCCCACACTGTGCCCCCCATTCCCCTCAGTAGTTAATTTTGGGTGGGTTGGCCAACAGTGGGGTCAATGTTGGGTTGGCCAACAATGGGGTCCAACTTTGGGATGGCCATCAATAGGGGGATCCCTGTTCACGTCCTCCCATGTCGCTCCTTCCTCACCATGTATCCCCGTGTCCACCCCACCAGTGAGCTTCTCGCCGCCTTCCCAACCCTACTGCCACCTCTGAAATTCCCATCCCTTCTCTCCTGCTCCATCCCATCATTCCTCTTCCTCCTTCCAGGGGGCAGGACACTGAGAATCTGGAGGGGGCTGGAAAGGCTGGGATCCCCCAAGAGAGTTTGTGGGGGCAGTAGGGAAAATATCTTTTCAGGTCAATATTAACAGATTTCATCCATTCTCTTCTGTCCATCTTCTCTCTACATTTCGCCCTATCTTTCTTTTCATTCGTTTCTTCCTTCCTTCTTTCTGACTCGCAATCATTCTTTCTCTCATTCCTTCCACTTCCATTTTTTATTCATTCCTTTTTTCTTTTGTTCTTTCCTTTTCTCTCTCTCATCCATCCATCCATTCATCCTTTCCTTCTTTACTTTCATTGTTTTTTCTTTACCCATTCTTTCTTATACATTAATTTGTTCTTTCATTCCTCTTTTTTCTTGTTCATGCGTTCCTCCTTTCTTGCTCACACACATTCATTCTTTCTCTCTTTCCTCTCATTCATTCTTTCAATTGTTTCCCCGTTCTGGCTGCCTTTCTTGCTCATTTATTCATTCCTCATTTCTTCCTGTTTCATTCGTTCATTCTTTTTGTCTTCTCTCTCCCTCATTTGTTCGTTCATTCATTCTTTCTTTCTCTCTTTTATTCGTTCTCTCTTGTTCATTTTCTTTCAATTTCCTGTTCATTCTTTATTCCTTTCTTTCCTATTCATTCTTCCCTTTTCTCTCATTCTTTCTTCCTTTTCCTCTTTCTCTTTCCCCTTCTCTCTCTCTCTCCCTGCCCCAGTCCCAGCGGCTCCGGTGTCACTTTCCCCCTCCCCATGTCCTCTGCCCCCGCCGGCCCCTGCCTCCCCCCCACTGGCTGTGCCAGTGGCATCGGAGCGGCTCTTCGGCTGCCTGGTGTGCCAGCGGTTCGGCACGGACAGTGTGGAGGAGCTGCTGCGGCACTCCACCGCTCCGCGCCGGCTGCCCGAGGCCGAGTGGAAGGAGGTGGCGGGGGATCTCCACCGCTGTCGGCTCTGCGCCTACGGCACCCAGCTCAAGGCCAACTTCCAGCTGCACCTCAAGACTGACAAGCACGCCCACAAGTACCAGCTGGCTGCCCACCTGCGCGAGGGGGGCGGGGCCTTGCCCACCGCCGCCCCCGGAGGGGCCGAGCTGCAGCCTGGCCCTGCCCCTGCCCCGGCCCCCCTCCACCTGCGCTGCAACCTCTGCGACTACGAGACCAACAGCAAGGAGAAGATGCGGCTGCACGTGCGGGGGGCGGGGCACGAGGAGGGCGAGCGAAGCTACAAGGTGAGGGGGCAGGGCTCTGGGGAAGGGGGGGGCTTCCAGGTAAGGATGAGGCAGGGCTGCGGGAGAGGGTGGAGTTGGGGGAGAGGGGACGGGAGGGGACCAGAGGAGGGCAAGCCAAGATACAAGGTGAGGAGGGGCTGGGCTAGCAGGGGAGGGTGGGGCTACAGCAGAAGGGGTGGGGCATGAGGAGTGTGCCCGGGCTATGAGAGGGCGGGTCTGCCATGCACTGGAGGCGGGGAATGAAAGGGGAGGGCGTGGCAACCGGGCATGGGGGTGAGGCAACCAACAGAGGGGGGGACGCATTGGTTCTGGGGGGGTGGGAAGCCAGGAGGGGAGTGTTGGGGGCAGGGTTGGGGGGGGCTCCCCCACCAACACCTCTGATCTCTCTCTCCCCACCCCAGTTCCTGCTGGAGTTGGAGGCGTCGGCGCCGGGTCCCGACCCCCCGCACTTCCACTGCCTGCTCTGCAACACCACCGCTCCTTCCTGCCTCGCCATTCTGTCCCACCTGCGGGCCCCCCGGCACCGCGATGCCCAGGGCCAGCACCGCCTCCACCTGCTGCAGGGCGGGCGACCCACAGACGAGGGCACCAAGGCCCTGGAGAGATGCATCCGCCTGGCCGAGCCCGTGCCCCGGAGCACCGGTACCCAGGGGCTATGGGTCGGGGGGGGCACCGGCAGAGCTGGGAAAGGGGGGGAGCCCAGGGTGGGCAGACCATGGGGCTGCGGATCGGGAGTGAGGGGCGCCGTCACGGCCGCTGCTCCCCACCCCCCGGGGTGTTTCAGGCTCATGCCGCCCTGGGACACATTCAAGCGCGAAGCGGCTGCGGGGAAACTCGCCCCCCCCGCATGGATTCTGACAGACACCGGGACTCGTTGCCTAGCAACCAGCGGGGCGAATGAAGGAACGGGGAAAATGAGCCAGAGAAAGAGAGAAATTATCTCTGTGCGACTGACAGCCGCACGGGGGACCCCAGGCCTGGAATCTGCCCCCCCTTCCCCACCCCCTGAACCTGGGGAGCTGTGGGTCGGGAGTGAGGGGCACTGGCCGAGCAGGGGGGCAGAGCTGGGCTAGCAGGGGGCTGCGGGTCGGGAGTGAGGGGCACCGGCAGGGTGGCAGGGGGGAGGGGCGCTGGGCTGGCAGGGGGCTGCGGGTCGGGAGTGAGGGGCACCGCAGGGCCTGGGGTGGGGGCTGGGCTGGCAGGGGGCTGCGGGTCAGGAGTGAGGGGCACCAGCAGGGCCCGGGGGGGGGCGGACAGGGCCGGCAGGGGCTGCGGGTCGGGAGTGAGGAGCACCAGCAAAGCTGAGTGGGGGGCAGGGTAGGGCCGGCAGGGGCTGCGGGTCAGGAGTGAGGGGCACTGGCAGGGTGGGGGGGCAGGGCCGGCAGGGGCTGCGGGTCGGGAGTGAGGAGCACCAGCAAAGCTGAGTGGGGGGCAGGGTAGGGCCGGCAGGGGCTGCGGGTCAGGAGTGAGGGGCACTGGCAGGGTGGGGGGGCAGGGCCGGCAGGGGCTGCAGGTTAGGAGTGAGGGGCACCGGCAGGGCCCGGGGTGGGGGCTGGGCTGGCAGGGAGCTGCGGGTCGGGAGTGAGGGGCACGGTCTGGTTCTGGGGCCAGTCGAACAAAACTGACACAGGGATGGGGGGAACGAAGCAGGGGCGGGGGAGCATTTCCCCACCCCCGGCCCCACCCGACTGCTCCCACTCCCATAACCCATCCCGTCTGCCCCCCACCAGGGAAGGAGTCGGCATCTGAGCCCACGACCCCCGAGAAAGAGACTCTGAACAAAGCCCCGCCCCCAGGTGAGTGGCCCCTCCGCCGCAGGACGCCTGGGTTCTGCCCTCTCCCCCCCCCTCGCAGGACACCTGGGTTCCTGCAACCCGCTGGGAGATTCCAGCTTTGCCCTCCCTGCTTGACCCTCCTGCAGCCGGGTGGCCTGGTGGCCCTGACCCCGCGCATGCATGCCCGCTCCCCAAGGCTGTGCCCAAGGGGGAGGCCAGCGGGCTGGTGCTGGGCATGGCTGGCGGCCCAGGGCAGTTTGGCGGGGGGCAGAGGGGGAGGGGCTCCCGCGGAGGGGGAGAGGGGCAGGGTCGAAGGCAGACGGGGTGGGCCGCGGGGCGAGCCGCTCCAAAGGGGGGCTCATGCCGCCCATTCATCATGCCCCCAGCCCCACCCGACTGCTCCCACTTCCATAGCCCATCCCGTCTGCCCCGGGGGGGCTCAAGGGGGTGCAGGTTGGGTGGGGGGGGAAGCAGAGCCAGTCACTAACACACACCCCCACACACACTGCAGGACTGGACGAGACAGAGACGAAGAGCCACGCATCGGGGGAAACCCAGACCGTGGTGAGCACCCCAACTGGGAGAGGGCGACTTCCCATCCCGGACACCTGGGTCCAATCCTGGTCCCTCCACCATGCCCCAAGGGCTGACAGCTGCAGGGCTGCTGTCCCAGATGCCTGGGTTCCTTTCCCCGGTCCCGGACTCCTGGGTCCCTTTTTGCCCAGCCCTGTCTCTCCCTGCCCCACCTCCTGGGACTGGGAGCTGCAGGACAGCTGTCCCAGATTCCTGGATCCCCTCTCTGGTCTTCGATGCCGGGGTCCCTTTCCCCCATCCCGGAGGCCTGGGTCCTTTTCACCTGTCCCAAATGCTTCGCCCCCCATATGATCTGACAACCCCTCTCTCGGCCCCCCTGCCCCCCCAGGTGTTCTGCTGCCCATACTGCAGCTACGTGAGCCGGGCGCTGGCGGGGGTGCGCAGCCATGCCGTCTCCCAGCATGCCCTGCAGCCGACCTACCGGTGCCCGCTGTGCCAGGAGGAGCAGCTGGTGGGCAGGGGCAGCCTGCGGGTCCATCTCAGTCACGTCCACAACGTGGTGCCCGAATGTGTGGAGAAACTGCTCCTTGTGGTGAGCGCCCCCCCGTGCCAGCCTGGGACCCCCAAAACACAGTGCCCCCCAGTGCCAGGCTGGGACTCCCCCGACACAGCGCCCCCCAGTGCCAGGCTGGGACCCCCCGAAACACAGCTCCCCCTGTGCCAGGCTGGGACCCCCCCGACACAGCGCCCCCCAGTGCCAGGCTGGGACCCCCCGAAACACAGCACCCCCTGTGCCAGGCTGCGACCCCCCCGACACAGCGCCCCCCAGTGCCAGGCTGGGACCCCCCGAAACACAGCACCCCCTGTGCCAGGCTGGGACCCCCCCGACACAGCGCCCCCCAGTGCCAGGCTGGGACCCCCCGAAACACAGTGCCCCCAGTGCCAGGCTCGGACCCCCCCGACACACAGCACCCCCCAGTGCCAGGTTGGGACCCCCCAGCAGTGCTCCCCCAGTGCCAGGTTGGGACCCCCAGCACAGCGCCCCCCAGTGCCAGGCTGGGACCCCCCCAGCACTGTGCCCCCTTGTGCCAGGCTGGGACCCCCCCGACACAGCACCCCCCAGTGCCAGGCTGGGACCCCCCCGACACAGCACCCCCCAGTGCCAGGCTGGGACTCCCCCGACACAGCGCCCCCCAGTGCCAGGCTGGGACCCCCCCGAAACACAGCGCCCCTTGTGCCAGGCTGGGACCCCCCCGACACAGCGCCCCCCAGTGCCAGGCTGGGCCCCCCTGAAACACAGCGCCCCCTGTGCCAGTCTGGGACCCCCCAACACAGCACCCCCCAGTGCCAGGCTGGGACCCCCCGACACAGCACCCCCCAGTGCCAGGCTGGGACCCCCCGACACACAGCACCCCCTGTGCCAGGCTGGGACCCCCCCAGCACAGCGCCCCCCAGTGCCAGGCTGGGACCCCCAGCACAGCGCCCCCCAGTGCCAGGCTGGGACCCCCCCAACACAGCGCCCCCCAGTGCCAGGCTGGGACCCCCCCAGCAGCGTGCCCCCGAGTGCCAGGCTGGGAGACGGGGTCCGGGCCTGGTATAACTCATTTAATTCTCCTGTTTCGTTCTCTGCCCAGGCCACCACAGTGGAGATGAACTTTGCCACCAAAGTCCTACCCAGCCCTGCCCCCGAACCTCCCGAGACAGGAGCAGCCCCCAACCCTGAGTGCAGGGGGGAGTGTGAATTCGCACCCACAGGTGAGCGCCCCCTGGGGCCGGGATGGGAGATGGGGAATGGCTGGGACCCCTGGCACAGCGCCCCCTGGGGCCGGTCTGGGAGATGGGGCAGGACCGGGACCACCGGCACAGCGCCCCTTGGGGCCGGTCTGGGAGATGGGGCAGGACCGGGACCACCGGCACAGCGCCCCCTGGGGCCGGCATGGGAGATGGGGAATGGCTGGGACCCCTGGCACAGCGCCCCCTGGGGCCGGGATGGGAGATGGGGCAGGACCGGGACCACCGGCACAGCGCCCCCTGGGGCTGGGATGGGAGCTGGAGGATGGCAAGGGATTCACGAAGGGTTCACCCCTGGGGAGACTGGAGTGGGGGGTATATGGGGGGACTCCTCCCCAGAACCACCGCCGCCTTTATTGATCCCCCCACAACTTTCTCTTGCTCCTCCCCCCTTGCTGCAGCGCCCCCTGCTGGAGACGCCACCACCTCAGCCCCACTCGCCCCTGCCCCCTCGCCTCCTCCTCCAGCAGCCGACCTGCCCCCCCAGCCCTGCCCGGCCTCCCCCCCGGCTCCGAAGGCCAACGACATGGAGGAGGAAGCCCCTGTCCAGCTTCCCGCCCCCTCTGAGGAGCAGCAGCGCCCCCCCGAGACCTTGCCGGCCCTCCAGGACCCACGGCACCCCCTGTCCTACCGGAAAGCCACCAACTTCGCCCTGGACAAGTTCTTGGATCCGTCGCGGCCCTACAAGTGCACGGTGTGCAAAGAGTCCTTCACCCAGAAGAACATCCTCCTGGTCCACTACAACTCCGTCTCCCACCTCCACAAGATGAAGAAGGCTTCGGCCGACCCCAGCGCCCCGTCCAGGGGTGACTCGGGGGCTCCCGGTGCCCCCCCGCCCTCCTCCGACAAGCCCTACAAATGCACCACGTGCCGGGTGTCGTACAACCAGAGCTCCACCCTGGAGATCCACATGCGCTCGGTGCTCCACCAGACCCGCTCCCGGGTGGCCAAGGCGGAGGCCGCCAGCAAAGGAGAGGCAGGGGAGGCAGGGGAGGCGGGGGAGGCAGCCCCGGTGCCCCCCACTGAAGCCGAGCCCCCCAAGATCCTGGAGGTGCCAGGGGCGCTGCCCTTCCCGGCACCGCTCTTCTCCCCCCCGCTGCTGCCGCCATTCCCGGTCGTGCCGGAATCTCTCCTCAAGCTGCAACAGCAGCAGCTCCTCCTGCCCTTCTACCTGCACGACCTCAAGGGGGCGCCCAAGCTCGCGCTGGCTGCGCCGGCCCTGGCCCTGCCGGCCCCGTCCGCCCCGCTGATCCTGGCTCCACCCAAAGAGCCGCCCCCGCCCCCGCCGCCCCCGCCGCCTGCCCCGGCCAAGACGGAGACGGAGGAGGACACTGGCGGAGAGGAAGCCAACGTGGCCTCCCACCCGGCGGCCAAGGCTCTGCTGGAGAACTTCGGCTTCGAGCTGGTGATTCAGTACAATGAGGGAAAGCAGGGGCCGGGGGGCACAGCCCCCCCTCCAGTGGCCCCGCTGCCCCGCCCGCCGGCCGAGAAGCTGCGGTGTGGCACCTGTGGGAAGGTCTTCTCCAACATGCTCATCCTGAAGACGCACGAGGAGCACGTTCACCGGCGCTTCCTGCCCTTCGAGGCCCTCAGCCGCTACGCCGCCCAGTTCCGGAAGACCTACGACAGCATGTACCCGCCGTCCGAGGGCCCTGCCCCCACGGAGATCCCCCCAGCGCCCCCCGGCATCCCCCCTCTCTGCCCACCCTTCCTGATGCAGCCGGTGCCGGTGGTGGTGCCCCCAGGGCTGGCCGAAGCCGAAGGGCGGTGGGTCCAGGGTGAGGAAGAGGAAGCAGGGATGGACCCATCCCGGGATGGTCAGTCGAGCCGGCGGTTCTCCCGCACCAAATTCACCGAGTTCCAGTCGCAGGCTCTCCAGTCCTTCTTTGAAGCCAGCGCCTACCCCAAGGACGGCGAGGTGGAGCGTCTCTCCATCCTCCTGGGCTTGGCCAACCGGGTCATCGTGGTGTGGTTCCAGAATGCCCGGCAGAAGGCCCGGAAGAACGGCGCTGAGGCAGGGGGTGCTGGAGGGGGCATTGTCACCAGCCAACCCAGCTGTAAGAAATGCCAAGCCGCCTTCCGGTGCATCTTTGACCTGGTACGGCATCTCAAGAAATGCTATGATGACCGTCCCTCAGTGGAAGGCAATGAGGAGGAGGAGGAAGAAGGAGAGGAAGAGCCAGAGGAAGAGGAACCGGAGGAAGAGCCTGAGCCACCAGCTGAGGAAGAGGAGGCGGAAGAGGAGGAAGAGGCACCAAGGGGCGATGGAGACCCCAAGGAAGATCAGCCAGTGAACGATGGAGCCATGGAGCCCCTGGAGAGCAACGCCCCCGCATTCTCTTCAGATGCACCAGGAGCCCATGGCTCAGCACTCCTGGCCCCTCATGACCCACTGCCGGAGCTGCCCCGCAGCCAGGGGGTGCCCATGAAGAGGAAGCATGAGGATGGGAGCCAGTCGCCGGGTGGCGGGAGCAGTGGCGAAGGGGAGCCTCCGCGAGACAAGCGTCTCCGAACCACCATCCTCCCAGAGCAGCTGGACGTCCTCTACCGCTGGTACGTGCAGGACTCGAACCCCACCCGCAAGATGCTGGACTGTATCTCAGAGGAGGTGGGGCTCAAGAAACGGGTGGTGCAGGTGTGGTTCCAAAACACCCGTGCCAGGGAACGCAAGGGACAGTTCCGGTGCGCTGCCAGCGCCGGGATCCCCCCCATCAAGACCTCCCCATCCTCTTCCTTGGCCAAGTTGAGTCCTGGGGGCGGGACAGCCAACGTCTCCGTTGCTGGGATCTCCAACATCTCCAGTGGCGGGATGGCCAACGTCACCATCGGCGGGACGGCCAACATCTCCGTTGGCGGGACCTCCAATGTCTCCGGTGGAGGGACGGCCAACATCTCCGTTGGCGGGACCTCCAATGTCTCCGGTGGGGGGACGGCCAACATCTCCGTTGGTGGGACCTCCAATGTCTCCGGTGGGGGGATGGCCAACACCTCTGATGGCGTCTCTGATAGTGGGACAGCCAAAGTCCCCTACAGCATCAACCAGGCCGAGCCAGAGCCATCAGAGTTTAACGAAGCCCGGAGCCCATCTGGTGGTGATCTGAGCGACTCTTCTTCCTCCTCTTCCTCTTCCTCCTCCTTGGCCGACCCAGAGTCGCCGGGCGGGCACGGGCGGGCGTCGGAGGGGGTGGCTGGGCTGGATCTGCTGGGCCAGCGCCGCTACCGGACCCAGATGTCCAGCCTGCAGCTGAAGATCATGAAGGCGTGTTATGAGGCCTACCGAACGCCCACCATGCAGGAGTGCGAGGTGCTGGGCGAGGAGATCGGCCTGCCCAAGAGGGTCATCCAGGTCTGGTTCCAGAACGCACGGGCCAAAGAGAAGAAGGCTAAGGTAGCCTTGGGTGAGGGGGGCCCTGGGGCTCCCTCTGAGGGCCCCCCTGAGCCTCGGGCTGAGTGCCCCGTCTGCCAGGTCAAGTACGACTTCTACGTCTCCTGCCGTGGCCACCTGTTCTCCCGTGGCCACCTGGCCCGGCTCAAGGAGGCCGTGCAGGCCCAGCTGCGCAGCGAGGGCCACGAAGGGGTGCCAGGGCCCCCGCTCCTGCCCGTCCCCCCTGGAGCCTCCCCGGCAGCCAGCGCCACAGGTGAGTGGAAGGGCATGGAGAGGTGAGTGGTGTCAGTGGGGGGAGGGGAAAGGGGGCTTCCCTGCCCCTGCTTCCAGCATCCTCCTACCGACCCCATGCCTCTACATTGCTCCTCCCTCTCCCGCCCCGGGCCCACCCACCTTCCCCCTGCCCTGTCCCCCTTCTGCATGCGCCCCACTCCCTCTCCTCTAGCGGTGCCCCCTGCTTCCCACCCTTCTTCCCCTCTCCTCCCGTATTTCCCTTCCCACTCCCAGCTTCCTACACCCCGGCTCCCCTCCCCCTTCCCAACTTCCTTCCCTCTCTGGGTTGGGGTGGAGTTCCCATGGTTATGCCGGGGAGGGGGGGGCACGGATAGAGTGGGACCAGGTGGGCAGGGAGGGGCAGGGACTCTCAGCCCACCATGCTGACCTCCCCGCAATGCTTTTCCCCTTCCCCTCCCCCTCCTCTGAGCAGGCCCCTCCGCCGCCCCCAGCACCGGACTCCTGGGTTCCACGCCGCCAGGACGTCCCTTACCTCAGAGCCAGCTCGGCTCAGCTCTGGAGCCCGCCGGGGAGACCCAGCCAGAGCCGGGAGCCGCCGGAGCGTCCGTCGCCGGAGCCACCAGACTTCCCAGCACCGTGGCCAACCCCACCTCGCCCACCCTAAAGACCCTGAAGAGTTTGAAGCCGACGGTGCCCGCCCTCCTGGGCACCCAGTTCCTGCCCTTCTCCGTGCCAGCGGGTGCCCCGGCCTCTCTGTTCAGTGCCCCGCTGCCCGGCGGCTACTTCCAGCAGCTGTACGGCATGAAGAAGGGGCTGTTCCCCATGAATCCCGTCATACCTCAGACCCTCATCAGCCTGCTGCCCGGCAGCCTGCTGCCCGCCCCCGAGGCCCCCGAGCCGGCCGGGGTCTCCACGGTGGACGTGGCCCACCACTACCTATGCTGCCAGTGCAAGGCGGCGTTCGAGGGGGAGGCGGCGGCCGCGGCCCACCAGACCGGCTTCTGCTACTACGGCCAGCCGGCGCCCGCTCCGCTGCGGGTGCCCGTCTGCACCTACCACTGCCTGGCGTGCGAGGTGCTGGTGAGCGGGCGGGAGGCGCTGGGGGCCCACCTCCGCTCCAGCGCCCACCGCCGCAAGGCCGGCCCCGCCCCCGGCCCCGCCCCCGGCCCCACCCCGGCCTTTGCCAAAGAGGAAGCAAAGTTACCTCACTCGGACCCCAGCCCAAAAAGCAACTCTACCTCGACCACGCTTCTAGCTTTATGAACCGCGCGGGGTGCAGCTGGAGACGGGGGGCACCTGGACCCTCCCCCCCCCGCCTCCCGGAACCCTCCCGCCCTGGGTGACCCCCAGCCTGGAACCCCCAATACCAGCCCCCAAGCCCCCTCACTCTGGGGAACCCCAACCCAGGACTGCCCCGGTCCTGAGGGACCCCCCACCCGGAACACCCACTGCCAGCTTCCAACATATCCACATACCCCCCAGTCTGCCTCCCCAGCTCCCAATGTGCCCCCTTGCCCCTCCCCCATACTCCCAACCCAGCTCTAGGGAGTTGGCACAGCTGGGTGCGTGGGGGGGGCGTGAATTGAACGCACACACCCGGCCTTCTTGGTTGGCGAGGTGGCCCCACGTGTGCTAGGCGTGTTCCCAACACAGCTGGCCCCACACACCCCCACCTCTCCACACACGTGTCAGGCATGTTCCCGCCACGCAGGCTCCCTAAATGCCCCCAGCCTTCAGCCCCACATATGCTCCCTGTGCACCCCAGAGACGTCTCAGACTCTGCCCCCCCACACACATGAGACAGGGCTTCCACATGACCCACCCCACCACCTCCCTCTCCTCCCCCAGCCTCCCTTCCCCTCATGCCAACTCCCAGGTGCCCCCCAGGCTGCCCCCCCCAGCACATGCCCCGTACTGTTACCGATCAAGACAGGCCAAAACCAAAACTCAACTCAAAGGACAGCACGAGAGACAAACTCAAGGAAATGAAAAACGGGGGGGGGCAACCCCTGGACCCCCCATCCGTCCCCCCCCGAAATCCCGCCTCTTCTCCTCCCCTCGAGCATGCTCCGCCCATTGTGTATAGAACTCGTCGGGACGGACGGACGGACAGACAGACACTGGCTCCAGCCCCAACCAAACAGGGGACCGGGGGCCCATCGCCCCGCCGGTCTCTCGGCCGAGGGCTTTGCAGGCTCAGCCCTCGCTCCCCAGTGTTTCCGGGGCGACCCGGGGCGGGGAGGAGGGCGTGGATCGATGGACGTGCCCCCCCGACCCCCAATCCTTGAAAGGCTTTAAAAGATCCCCACGTGCCCGGTTCCCCCGACCCAAAAACTTCCTCCCCATCCACCCAGGCCGCCGGACGAGGGAACGAATTCACCCCCCACCTGCCGCCCCGCGAAGCCAAAGCTTCTCCTACCGCAACCAAAAACCCACCAACCACGCAACCACCCGAGCGAGGACCTGACAGACGCCTCCGCCCCCCCAAAAGAGAACTCAGCCCGAGGCCGCACCTCAACGTCCGACGGCAAAGGGCTGGGTCTGCCCCCCTTCCCCGCCTCATCCCGTCGAAATGATTTTATTTCCATCACCCGGTCGGGTAGTTTTAAACTCCCCCCCCCGTGTCCCCTGCACCCCAGGATCGAGTCATTTCTACGACGGGAAGGGGCCGTTTTGTGAGCCCGCTCGTCGCTGTGAACCAAACGTACTACAAACCATGGGGGGGGGAAGGGGGGGAAATAAAACTTGGGCTTGTGCTCCCCCCCGCCTCCAACCCGCCCTCCCCACCGGAGCACCAAAAAACCCGGCATTTGTTGTGTATTTAAAGAAAAGGGGGGACAAGGGAAAAGATCCCCCCCAAAAGGAAATAAAAGGAATTGAAAATAAATGCTATGAAAGAAAAGAGCGGTCGCGGGGGCGCATCGGGTCACGGAGCGGATGGGCAAAGTGGGGGGAAGAATCAGAAGGAGAAAGTGGACGGAGATGGTGGAAATTCCCATTGCTTTAGGGGATTTGTCCTGTGTGTTCCCGTCCCTGGCTCCGCCTCCTGTGGAAGGAGCCCCGCCCCCTGCAAGGCTCCTCCCCCTCTGGGCTGACTCCACCCCTTCTTTCCTAGCTCTGCCCCTCCACCTCAGCCCCTTTCCCTGCTCTCCCCACTCCTGCAGAGATGCCCCTGTTCTCCCATTGACCTCACCTCTTTTGCCATAAGCCCCACCCCTCCTCAATTAGACCCGCCCCTTCTGCCATTGGTCCTTCCCACCTCCCTTGTCCTGTTCTTCCCACCCCTTTCCCCATGAGCTCCCCCAACCCCTCTCTTCACCCTGGTCCCACCCTTTTCCCCATCGGGCCCTACCTCTTCCTCCTTAGCCCCTCCCCTTCTTCCTTAATTGAACTCCTCCCCTTATTGGCCCCTCCCGCTTCCTAGGAGCTACTCCTTTCGCCCAACCTCTTCCTCCACCGATCCCCATTGGCCCCACCTCTTCCTCCATTAGCCCCACCCCTTCCTCCATTAGTCCCTCCCAGTTCCCTGGTTTCCCCTCCCCCCCTTAGTTCTGCTTTTTTTTTGTGACTAAAATTGACCCCGCCCCTTTCTCTTTGACCCGCCTCTCATGGGAGGAGGGGGAGCACAAGAAGACTCCACATCCTTCTCCAGACCCGCCTCCTCCCCTGCAGAGAAGAGGTGGGGCTAAGGAGGTGGGAGGGGTCAATGGAGGAAGGGGTGGGGTTAAGGAGGTGGGTGGGGCAAGTGGAGTTGGCGGTCATGGGTTATGAGGCAAAAATGAGGTGGGGTGAACAAGGAGGTGGGCCTGTGGGGATTGGCATATGGCGAGGAACCAGTTGGGTGCCATTTTGGTATGACCCACCAAAATGAGCCCTGGCTCTATTTTCCTCTCTCCCCCCCAAAATCTAGCCTCATCCACCCCGGGCAGTCAGGAAATAGTCTTGGGAATACCGGGGGGGGGAGGTCCCCCCAATTCCCCATCATGCAGCCCCCATATGGGCCCCAAGCTCCCCCTGCCCCTCCCATCCCTCCTGCCCTACAACTTCACCCTCCCACCACTGGCCCCCTCATCCCGCTTCATCCCAGCCTATCGCCCCACCCCCTCCCTTCCTCCCACCCATCATCTCAACCCCTTCCCCAAAGCGCTCACCTGGCATTTTCTAACCCGAGGGCAAGAGAAGACGAAAGAGACAGGAGGAGTACAGTGTGGGGGAGAGGTTCCCCCATCCACCCCACATTTCCCTCCCCACCAACACCAAAGAGCTGAAGAACCCGGATGTGCAGATCTCAAAGCACTTTCCCAAGGGGGCCGGGTCATCCTCTCCCACTTCACAGATGGGGAAACTGAGCTACGGCGCAAGGTCACCCAATGGTAGAGCTCGGAATTGAACCCAGGAGTCCTGGCCTCTAGTCCAGTGCTCTACCCCTTAGGACTCACCCCCACAACACAGCCTGGACCCAGCCACCTCGGCCCCCGTTGGCGCCTCTCGCCAGTTGTTCTGCTTTGATAAGTGAAAAACCATCCCCTGTCGACCGGGGTGATTCCGTTCAACCGGACTTTCCGATTCAGGCCCAGAAATAAATAGCCGATATCGGATTATACAGTATGACAGGTGATGGATGGAGCAGGGTGGTGAATTCCCCCCCCCCCCCCCAGAACTGGTGGTTGGCCAAAAATGCCGCGTTTGTTGAAATGAAAAGATTTCGACTGACCTGTCCATTTCGATAACACTTCATGGAGGGAAGAAACCACGACGCGGTTTTGAGACGGCGGGAAAACGTTCCAAAACAAAATCCATGGGGTGCCTTTAAACCCGCTCAAAAAGCTCGCCCGCCAAGCAGGGTATTTTGATTTTATCGGGGAAAAGCCCCCAACATTTCAATCCACCCAAAGTGATTTTTTTTCACAATTTCGTTCAGTGGGAAATTGTGAACATTGTGGTTTTCCTGCCGTTTTTTCACATTTGTTTTTTAATTAAGCAATTTCCCATAAACGGAAAATCCAATTCCCATCCATTGCTCTGTATGATTGAATATAGCATAGAATATTAAAAGGTTTAATCTATTTCTGTATGTATACATACACTAAGTACTAGATTATTTAAGATTATTGCTCTATCAGGTAATTTTTCCACCAGATCTAGCACCAGGCTGGCACTCAGGAAACTTGGGTTCAAACCCCTTATCCACCCCAGACTCCCTGTATGACCGTGGTCAACTCACTTAACCGCTCCGTGTCTCAGTTTCCCTTCTTGCTAATAATCACAGTTCACTACCTGATAGGGGTATTGCGAGAGTAAATGTGGGAAAGGTTGTGAGGTGCTCAGGTCTCACAGTAATAGCTGTTTCGGTATGTACCATTGGTCGACCCGGATACCCCACCGTTGATGGGAATTGTGATACCCAAGAATCTCCTGAGAGCTCAATCAATTTTACACCCCAGGTGAAATATCTTGAAGCCCAACTGGTGCCATGGCTGGGCAGAAAGGATTCACCTTTATGGGGCCTGGGGTTATTAACCACGAAACGACCCCAATGTGAGAAGAACATAAGATACTGGGTCAGAGCAAAGGTCCATCTAGCCCAGTGTCCTGTCTACCGGCAGCGGCCGGTGCCAGGTGCCCCAGAAACAGACAGATCATAGAATCATAGAATATCAGGGTTGGAAGGGACCCCAGAAGGTCATCTAGTCCAACCCCCTGCTCAAAGCAGGACCAATTCCCAGTTAAATCATCCCAGCCAGGGCTTTGTCAAGCCTGACCTTAAAAACCTCTAAGGAAGGAGATTCTACCACCTCCCTAGGTAACGCATTCCAGTGTTTCACCACCCTCTTAGTGAAAAAGTTTTTCCTAATATCCAATCTAAACCTCCCCCACTGCAACTTGAGACCATTACTCCTCGTTCTGTCATCTGCTACCATTGAGAACAGTCTAGAGCCATCCTCTTTGGAACCCCCTTTCAGGTAGTTGAAAGCAGCTATCAAATCCCCCCTCATTCTTCTCTTCTGCAGGCTAAACAATCCCAGCTCCCTCAGCCTCTCCTCATAACTCATGTGTTCCAGTCCCCTAATCATTTTTGTTGCCCTTCGCTGGACTCTCTCCAATTTATCCACATCCTTCTTGAAGTGTGGGGCCCAAAACTGGACACAGTACTCCAGATGAGGCCTCACCAATGATCATGATGCTCATTCTCTTGCCCTGCCTTTCTTGTTCTCCTCTTCGCTGGAATTCCCACCCGAAACAATTGGATCTTTTGCCAAAGGAGGGGAAGAAGGACCTGTCTTTGGGGAGGAGGAGAAAAGAGATGGGGAGAGGTTCAAAGAAGGGAAAATTATGGAAAAAATAGAGATGATGGAAGTGGAAACTCTCAGGGTGAAGGGAAGGGGCAGGATTTGGGGCACGAAGGGAAAGACGGGTGGAAAACACATCGTCCAGGTGGCAATTTGGAAAAATTGAAGAAAATCTTCATTTTGGGTGGACGTGAAAATGAATTGTTTCAAACCTTTCGATGAGTCGAAAAGTCAAAAGAAGTTGAGTTCGGGTGGCACAAGACGGTGCGGTTTTTGGACACAATTGAAAGGTTTGGCATCAGTTGTGACCATTTGCATCCAATCGGGCCTGTTCATTGGTGATTGGAATGGAACTAAGGGGACAGGGAGAGAAAAAGTCGTTCAAAACCGAAACGCCAAAATGCTGGGACCCGGTGGGAGAAAATGCCACGATTTCCCTTGGATTGTTTTTGAGGTGGGAGGTTGACAAAAGGTATCTGGAGACTTTGCCACAAATTCGCAGATTGGTTTTGTGTCCGTGGTTTTCATAGCGCACCAGCTCTGTGCAGACTGGACCAGTGGCTCTATCCCGGGTCAGGGGAAAGACGGGGGAAGGCGGGATGGGACAAGGACCTGGCTTGGGCTGGAAACCGGTCAATATCCATGCTGGGCGTGACGTGATACATGGGAGAATTATGGATGAATACCCGAGATTGTGAGGCAGCAGGGAGCGGGGCGGATTGACCTGGGGGTGTCGCAGGGCGTTCTACTGGGACTGTCAGCACTGGAGATGGGAGAGCAGGGGGTGACATGAGGGATGATACATGAGCCCGTAATCTGAGCCAGGAGGGGCTGGGGCCAGGTGACACCTTTGCCTGGGAAATTGGACAAAGGCTGGAGGAGGACCCGGGGGGAGACGGCTGGAAGGGGTTTCAGTTTGGAGCAGTCTGGGGAAATGGACGGAGCCCCAGGGCTGGGGTCTAAGCTCCCTGCCCCCCAGAGGGACCTGACTGAGGGGTCCTGGTTGTACCTACAAGCTCTGTTTGGGACTGTGTTCCTGTCGGCTAATAAACCCATTTTACTGGCTGGCTGAGAGTCACAGGGAATAGCAGGAAGAGGGGGGTGCAGGGCCCTGACTCCCCCCCACAACTGGTGGCAGTGGTGGGATCGACTGCACCCTGTGGGCAGCGCTTCCTGCAGTAAGTGACTGGGGAGCAGTAAAACGAAGGGGGATTGACGGGGACCAGGGGTGCTGAAGATTCAGAGAGGAGCAGTTTTGGGGGGCAGAGGAGCTGTGCTTAACCCCTGGGAGTATGAGACCAGCAAGAAGGACTGTCGCAGTAACGGGGTCCCCCTCGGGACTGCAGCGAGTGGTCCCAGGGGTGGAGGAGTCTGCGGCTCGATCCTGGGAGAGAGGTGGTGACCTGGAGAAGGGCTGGCACACTAGGGGTTCTCCCTGGAGACCGTGGGGAGCTGCGAGCGCACAGGCCTGTGAGTGACCAGATGGAAGATGTATAATAAGTGCCTTAAGAGTGACCTGGTGGAGCTGTGCAGGCAGAGGGGGCCGCGCATTGGGTGGCTCACCAAAGAACAGCTGATTGCCCAGCTGGAGGAGGAGGATCGCTCGGATGAACCGATCCCTGCCTCTGAGGGAAGCAGCCCGGCAGATGCAGCGCGGGCACCAGGATCTGTCCCAGCTGGGAGCGGTCAGAAGGCTGCAGAGGGCATCCTATGCCTAGGGGAGGGGCTGGGAGGAACCCCGTGAATATGGAGGGTACTGTGACCCCTGCAACCACCCCTGGAGCTGAGGCAGCTGGAATGGGAGAGAGAGCTATAACTGAAAGAGTTGGAAGATCAGGAGAAGGTGCGGGAGGATGGCGAGGAACAGGGTCAGCATGAGCTGGAGTTGGCCAGGCTGAGGAGCAGCGGGGCCCCGGCTGCGGTGAGTGAGGGGGGACCCAGGACTGCGTGGAGATTTGATAAGTGCTTCCTGGCCCAGCGTGAGGAAGGGGAGGACATAGATGACTTCCTGAATGCCTTTGAGAAGGTCTGCGATCTGCACAGGGTTGACCCGGCAGACAGACTCCGGTTTCTCACCCCCTTACTGGACCCCAAAGCCGTGGCGATGTACAGACGAATGGAAGGGGCGGAGGCAGAGGCCTACGAACTATTCAAAAAGGCCCTGCTCCACGAGTTTGGGCTGACTCCCAAGATGTACTGGGAAAGGTTCCAGAGTCAACGTAAAACCCCTGAGGTCACATATCTAGAACCGATCCTCCGAATGCAGGGATATGCCCACAAGTGGTCAGATGAGGCCCAGATGAAGAGGGACCTGCTTAACCTGATCGTACTGGAGCAACTGTATGAATAGTGCCCATCCGACCTGAGGCTATGGTTGGTGGACAAAAGCCAGAGAACCCGCAATGCGCAGGGCAGCTTGCCGACGAGTTTGTGAAGAGCTGGTCAGGGGGTGGCAGGGAGGAGTCCCAAAGGAACAGGCCCACCACTGCCACGATGCCAAGAGAGAGTCATCCTGGGACCTTCCAATGGGGAATATGGAAAACTCCCTCCCAAGGGGAACATCCGGCGTCAGGACCAACCGACCGGCTTGAGGGGACCAACGAGACATGAGCTGCTATTACTGTGGCCAGAGAGGCCACATACAGACCCAGTGCCCCAAGCTCAAGGACAGACTGAGCAGACCAAACCCACACAGGGTTAACTGGGCAGGGACCCAGCTGGAGGAGGGGCAGGCTTCCCAGGCAAGGGGGGCTGACAGCTTACCACCTGCTCAAGAGGGAGGAGTTTCCCAGACCAGCTCCTCTTGGGGGCTGGATGCTCCGGACTCAGGGTGCTCGGTTTAAGGGGGGGGCGGCGGCGCAGGGTTGTCCGTCCAGAGAGAGTGCCTTGTTCCCCTGGCAGTGGATGGGAGGAAGGTCAATGGATACTGGGATACAGGCACGGAGGTGACGCTGGCCCAGCCCGAGGTGGTGGCCCCAGATCGGGTGGTGCCCAACACCTACCTGACCCTGACAGGGGTGGGCGGGACCCCATTTAAGGTGCCCGTGGCAAGGGTACATCTGAAATGGGGGGCCAAGGAGGGCCCCAAGGATGTGGGGGTGCACGACCCTTTGCCCACTGAGGTTTTCATGGGGGGGACCTAGAGAACTGGCCAAGCAACCCCCAGACTGCCCTGGTTGTGATCAGTAGCCAGAGCCGGCGAGGGGCACTGCGCCCTGACCTTGCGGAGGGTACCACACCGGAGGCGCAGGACCCCCCTGGCGGGGAGGGAGGGCCGAGGGGCACGGCTCAGAGAGGCTGTGGCCTCAGACCCGGCCACTGAGGGGGAACCGGGCCCCATCCCTTCCCCAGCCGCTGAGTTCCAGGCCAAGTTGAGGAAAGATCCCTCCTTGCGGAAGCTCAGGGACCTGGCCGACCTCAGTGTGGTACGGACCATGAGGAGAGGCTGCCAGGAGAGGTTCCTGTGGGAGAAGGGGTTCCTGTACCGAGAATGGGCTCCCCCAGGGGAAGTAGAGTCCTGTGAGATCAGGAGGCAGCTGGTGGTCCCCCAGAAGTATCGCCGCAAGCTCCTGTCCCTGGCCCGTGACATCCCCCTCGCAGGGCACCAGGGAATCCGGCGCACCCGGCAGAGGTTGCTACAGGACTTTTACTGGCCCGGGGTCTTTGCCACGGTCCGGCAGTATTGCCGATCCTGTGACCCCTGTCAGAGGGTGGGGAAGGCCCCGGGACAAGGGGAAAGCAACTTTGAGACCTTTGCCCATGTAAGCAGTGTCAGGATGAGCTCCACCCTGACACCTGGTGATGAGGTGTGGCAAGTTGTGGAAAAGAACTTCAGGGGCTGATCTCATTTGCATAGGCACACCCACCCCGCCTAGAATGAGGCCATAGCTGCCCAAATGGTCACTTTGGCTGCTGTGGGATCCCCAGTGTCTCTGTTATTGGGGCAGGAAGAATAAATTGTCATTACCCTGATTACGGGAACTGTGCTGGGAACTGAACGTGGCCTTTTGTTATGATGGAGGGACTCACCATCAACTAAGGAGCACTCGCTAGGCAAGGGTCATGGGTTCCAAAACTCTGTGAATGGAGAGAGGCTGAGAACAAGCATTAATACTTGGTGGCATGGGCCTCTGGGTGAGGGCCTTACATGCTAATTGCACGTCCTCCTCGCTCCACTGTGGAATCTCAGAACTAATTTTGATTCCATTCGGAGTCTAGTTACAGGCTGCTGAGCTCACTTTGGACTAATGGGGTACCAGCACTGAGTCTCCCCTACTACAAGCTGAATTCACCAAAGAGCTGAACTGACTGAGAGCTGAAATCGCGGAGCGTTGTGTTGAGCAGTGGGGGAGCCTGAGGGTCTATTGTGGAGCAGTTTGCAGAGGGCTGGGGTGCCTTGTGGACAGGCCGGTAGAGCAGTTCATAGGACAGTGGGAGCTGCTGGTGGGCTGCGGAGCTGAGTGAAGGAGTTCGTGGGGCGGCTGGCGGAGCGAAGGTGATTTGGGGTTGCTGGACTCAAGAACCCAAGGGAAAGGACACGCCCCAATTTGCTTGGGGTGGGTCTTTTGCTCATGGGTTGTGTTATGAATCCTGTTGCGGGTGTTTCCCCAACATAATGTCACATTGTTTCTCTCTGTTATTAAAATGCTTTTTGCTACACTCAGACTCTGTGCTTGCGAGAGGGGAAGTATTGCCTCTTGGAGGCGCCCAGCGGGGGTGGTATATATTTGTCCCAGGTCACTCGGTGGAGGCTCGAGCCGGTTTGCATTGTGTTATTGGAATGGATCCCCTAGATATTGAACCTGGCCCTTGTTGCTGCCAACTCTTTTGAGGGGCAGAAGGGTTACACCCATCATAGAGGAGCCTTTCCAGAAGGTGGCCGTGGACACCGTGGGGCCTCTGAGCAAGACGACCCGGTCGGGGAAGAAATACATTCTGGTGGTGGTAGATTTTGCCACCCGCTACCCCGAGGCAGTGCCCTTAGCTTCCATTGAAGCAGACACCGTGGCCGATGCGCTCCTGACCATTTTCAGCCGAGTGGGGTTCCCCAAGGAAGTCTTGACAGACCAAGGCTCCAACTTCATGTCGGCCCTGCTCCGGTGCTTGTGGGAGAAATGTGGGGTCCGGCACGACTGGGCCTCAGCTTATCACCCCCAGTCCAATGGGCTGGTGGAGAGGTTCAACGGGACGCTAAAGATGATGCTGAAAACCTTTATGAACCAGCACCCGCAGGACTGGGACAAGTACTTACCGCACCTGCTGTTCGCATACAGGGAGGTGCCCCAGGAGTCTACCGGATTTTCGCCTTTCGAACTGTTATATGGAAGGAGGGTGAGGGGACCCCTGGACCTGATGAGAGACGAGTGGGAGGGGAAGGCCACTCCCGATGGAGAGTCAGTGGTGGAGTATGTCCTGATCTTCCGAGAGAGACTGGCTGAACTCATGGGCCTGGCCAGGGAGAATCTGGCCAGAGCCCAGAGGAAGCAGAAGGTCTGGTATGACCGCACGGCGCGGGCCCGCGCCTATGCCACCGGGAATCCGGTGATGGTTCTCATCCCAGTGAGAAAGAACAAACTACAGGCCACCTGGGAGGGCCCTTTCAAGGTCGTCAAGCAGCTCAATGAGGTAAACTATGTGGTGGAGCTGTCGAACCGGGCACACCACCGCCGGGTGTACCATGTGAATATGATGAAGCCATATTATGGCAGGGGGAATGTGGTGTTGGCTGTCTGTGGACAGTGGGAAGAGCAGGGAGATGACCCTTTAGTAGATCTATTCCCTGGGACCAGAGCTGGTTCCCCCCTGGAAACAATTCCCCTCTCGGATCAGCTAACCCCTGCCCAGCATGCTGAGGTCAGGGAGGTGCTGCATCCGTACCGACAGCTGTTTTCCAACCAGCCTGGACGCACTAATCTGACTGTCCACCGGGTGCAGACAGGGTCGCACCCGCCGATAAGATGCTCCCCCTTCCGAGTCACAGGGAAAACTGCTCAGGACCTGGAAAGAGAGGTCCGGGACATGCTGGCTTTGGGGGTGATCCAGCCATCTGCCAGCCCTTGGGCCTCGCCGGTGGTGCTGGTCCCCAAAAAGGATGGGTTGGTCCGGTTCTGTTTGGACTATCGGAAGCTCAATGCCATCACTGTATCTGATGCCTTCCCCATGCCCAGGCCGGACGAGCTCCTAGACAAGCTGGGAGGAGCTCGGTACCTTACCACCATGGACCTTACAAAGGGCTACTGGCAAGTGCCGCTGGATGCAGATGCCCGACTGAAATCAGCCTTTATCACCCCTCTGGGGCTCTATGAGTTCCTGACCCTGCCTTTTGGCCTCAAGGGAGCACCGGCCACCTTCCAGCGCCTGGTGGACCAGCTACTGAGGGGGATGGAGAGTTTTGCCGTGGTGTATATTGACGACATCTGTGTCTTTAGCCAGACCTGGGAGGACCACGTTTCCCAGGTTAGACAAGTGCTGGACCGACTCCAGGGGGCTGGGCTGACTGTAAAAGCAGAGAAGTGGAAGGTGGGGATGGCTGAAGTATCTTACCTGGGCCATCGGGTGGGGAGCGGCCGCCTAAAGCCGGAACCAGCCAAGGTGGAGGTGATCAGAGACTGGCCCGCTCCCCACACCAAAAAGCAGGTCCAAGCCTTTATTGGGTTGGCAGGATATTATCGAAGGTTCGTGCCCCACTTTAGCTTCATCGCCACCCCCATCGCTGAGCTATGCAAGAAGGGGAAGCCAGACAAGGTGGTCTGGACCGAGCAGTGCCAGGAGGCTTTCCAGGCGCTGAAGGAGGCTCTGGTCAGTGGCCCAGTTCTGGCAAACCCAGACTTTGACAAGCCCTTTGTGGTGTTCACCGACGCCTCAGACACGGGACTGGGGGCGGTGTTAATGCAGGAGGATGAAAAGGGGGAGAGACACCCCATCGTGTACCCGAGCAAGAAGTTGCTACCCCGGGAGCAACACTACGCGGCCATCGAGAAGGAGTGCCTGGCCATGGTGTGGGCCCTCAAGAAACTAGAGCCCTATCTCTTCGGGCGACACTTCACCATCTACACCGACCACTCTCCCCTGACCTGGCTGCACCAGATGAAAGGAGCCAACGCCAAACTCCTGAGATGGAGCCTGCTCCTGCAGGATTACGACATGGACGTGGTCCACGTGAAGGGAAGGGCCAACCTGATAGCGGACGCGCTGTCCCGGAGAGGGGGCCCCGAACTTCCCCAGGTCACGGGTCAGCGTGACCCCGCTCAGTTCAGTCTCGAAGGGGGGAGAGATGTGACGCAGCAGGGAGGGGGAGTGTTGACCTGGGGGTGTCACAGGGGAGTTTTACCGGGACTGTCGGCATTGGGGATGGGAGAGCAGGGGTGACTTGACTCGAGGGACGATACCTGAGCCAGGAGGGGCTGGGACCAGGTGACACCTTTGCCTGGGAAACTGGACAAAGGCTGGAGGAGGAATGAGGGGGAGGTGGGGGGGAGACGGCTGGAGGGGGGTTCAGTTTGGAGCAGTCTGGGGAAATGGAGGGAGCCCCAGGGCTGGGGTCTAAGCTCCCTGCCCCCCAGAGGGACCTGACTGAGGTTGTACCTACAAGCTCTGTTTGGGCCTGTGTTCCTGTCGGCCAATAAACCCATTTTACTGGCTGGCTGAGAGTCCCGGGGAATCCCAGGAAGAGGGGGGCAGGGCCCTGACTCCCCCACGCTCTGTGACAGAGAGGAACAGACACAAACGCAGACATGGCTACTTGTCCCAGGCTATATCCCAGCGCCTGGGACCCCCAGCATCAATACACAGCCCTGTTCCCTCCCCGCCATTATATCCCAGCCCCTGGGACCCCCAGCACCGAGATACGGCCCCGGCACCCTGCTATATCCCAGCGCCTGGGACCCCCAGCATCAATACACAGCCCTGTTCCCTCCCCGCCATTATATCCCAGCCCCTGGGACCCCCAGCACCGAGATACGGCCCCGGCACCCTGCTATATCCCAGCCCCTGGGACCCCCAGCACTGCGATACGGCCCCGGCACCCTGCTATATCCCAGCCCCTGGGACCCCCAGCACCGAGATACGGCCCCAGCCCCCCTCTATATCCCAGCCCCTGGGACCCCCAGCACCGAGATACGGCCCCGGCACCCTGCTATATCCCAGCCCCTGGGACCCCCAGCACCGAGATACGGCCCCAGCCCCCCTCTATATCCCAGCCCCTGGGACCCCCAGCCCCCCTCTATATCCCAGCCCCTGGGACCCCCAGCACCGAGATACGGCCCCGGCACCCTGCTATATCCCAGCCCCTGGGACCCCCAGCACCGAGATACGGCCCCGGCACCCTGCTATATCCCAGCGCCTGGGAACCCCAGCATCAATACACAGCCCTGTTCCCTCCCCGCCATTATATCCCAGCCCCTGGGACCCCCAGCACCGAGATACGGCCCCGGCACCCTGCTATATCCCAGCCCCTGGGACCCCCAGCACCGAGATACGGCCCCAGCCCCCCTCTATATCCCAGCCCCTGGGACCCCCAGCACCGAGATACGGCCCCGGCACCCTGCTATATCCCAGCGCCTGGGACCCCCAGCATCAATACACAGCCCTGTTCCCTCCCCGCCATTATATCCCAGCCCCTGGGACCCCCAGCACCGAGATACGGCCCCGGCACCCTGCTATATCCCAGCCCCTGGGACCCCCAGCACCGAGATACGGCCCCGGCACCCTGCTATATCCCAGCCCCTGGGACCCCCAGCACCGAGATACGGCCCCAGCACCCTGCTATATCCCAGCCCCTGGGACCCCCAGCACCGAGATACAGCCCCGGCACCCTGCTATATCCCAGCCCCTGGGACCCCCAGCACCGAGATACGGCCCCGGCACCCTGCTATATCCCAGCCCCTGGGACCCCCAGCACCGAGATACGGCCCCGGCACCCTGCTATATCCCAGCCCCTGGGACCCCCAGCACCGAGATACGGCCCCGGCACCCTGCTATATCCCAGCCCCTGGGACCCCCAGCACCGAGATACGGCCCCGGCACCCTGCTATATCCCAGCCCCTGGGACCCCCAGCACCGAGATATGGCCCCGGCACCCTGCTATATCCCAGCCCCTGGGACCCCCAGCACCGAGATACGGCCCCGGCACCCTGCTATATCCCAGCACCTGGGAACCCCAGCATCAATACACAGCCCTGTTCCCTCCCCGCCATTATATCCCAGCCCCTGGGACCCCCAGCACCGAGATACGGCCCCGGCACCCTGCTATATCCCAGCCCCTGGGACCCCCAGCACCGAGATACAGCCCCGGCACCCTGCTATATCCCAGCGCCTGGGACCCCCAGCATCAATACACAGCCCTGTTCCCTCCCCGCCATTATATCCCAGCCCCTGGGACCCCCAGCACCGAGATACGGCCCCGGCACCCTGCTATATCCCAGCCCCTGGGACCCCCAGCACTGCGATACGGCCCCAGCCCCCCTCTATATCCCAGCCCCTGGGACCCCCAGCACCGAGATACGGCCCCAGCCCCCCTCTATATCCCAGCCCCTGGGACCCCCAGCACCGAGATACGGCCCCGGCACCCTGCTATATCCCAGCCCCTGGGACCCCCAGCACCGAGATACGGCCCCAGCCCCCCTCTATATCCCAGCCCCTGGGACCCCCAGCACCGAGATACGGCCCCGGCACCCTGCTATATCCCAGCCCCTGGGACCCCCAGCACCGAGATACGGCCCCGGCACCCTGCTATATCCCAGCCCCTGGGACCCCCAGCACCGAGATACGGCCCCGGCACCCTGCTATATCCCAGCCCCTGGGACCCCCAGCACCGAGATATGGCCCCGGCACCCTGCTATATCCCAGCCCCTGGGACCCCCAGCACTGCGATACGGCCCCAGCCCCCCTCTATATCCCAGCCCCTGGGACCCCCAGCACCGCGATACGGCCCCGGCACCCTGCTATATCCCAGCCCCTGGGACCCCCAGCACCGAGATACGGCCCCGGCACCCTGCTATATCCCAGCCCCTGGGACCCCCAGCACCGAGATACGGCCCCGGCACCCTGCTATATCCCAGCCCCTGGGACCCCCAGCACCGAGATACGGCCCCGGCACCCTGCTATATCCCAGCGCCTGGGAACCCCAGCATCAATACACAGCCCTGTTCCCTCCCCGCCATTATATCCCAGCCCCTGGGACCCCCAGCACCGAGATACAGCCCCGGCACCCTGCTATATCCCAGCCCCTGGGACCCCCAGCACCGAGATACGGCCCCAGCCCCCCTCTATATCCCAGCCCCTGGGACCCACAGCACCGAGATACGGCCCCGGCACCCTGCTATATCCCAGCCCCTGGGACCCCCAGCACCGAGATACGGCCCCGGCACCCTGCTATATCCCAGCCCCTGGGACCCCCAGCACTGCGATACGGCCCCGGCACCCTGCTATATCCCAGCCCCTGGGACCCCCAGCACCGAGATATGGCCCCGGCACCCTGCTATATCCCAGCCCCTGGGACCCCCAGCACTGCGATACGGCCCCAGCCCCCCTCTATATCCCAGCCCCTGGGACCCCCAGCACCGAGATACGGCCCCAGCCCCCCTCTATATCCCAGCCCCTGGGAACCCCCAGCTCCGAGATACAACCCTGGGCCACAGTTATATCCTAGCCCCCGGGAACCCCCAGCACCAAGACATGGCCCCTCCACCCCCATTATATCCCAGCCCCTAGCAACCTCCAGCACCGAGACACAGCCCCTTCCCCCCGCCCACTATATCCCAGCCCCCGGGAACCCCTAACACAGAGCCATGCCCCCCATTATATCCCAGCCCCCGGGAACCCCCACCCCCGAGACACATCCCCATACCCACCCCCGCTATATCCCATCCCCCCAGAAACCCCCAGCACCAAGACACGACGCTCCCCCTGCTATATCCCATCCCCCGGGAACGCCTGGCACCAAGACATGACCCGTCCCGTCCCCCCCAGCTATATCCCAGCCCCTGGGAACCTCCAGCACTGAGACACATCCTTGCTCCCCCCAATCCCCTGCTATATCCCAGCCCCCAGGAATGCCCGGCACCAAGCCATGGCCCATCCCATAGTTTTCGCTTATTCTCTTTCAGAACCAATGTGCGCGAAGGGACATTTTCCACTCACCTCTGGCTGGGATCTTTTTGCTCTTTGGATCCTTCCACTGTCCTCAGCCTGCAGGAGATTCCCAGATTTCCATTGACTGCAAAGTGGCTTGCCTTTGTCCCATTGCATTTATAAATCATTTACATGCACTCGAAGGTCTCCCAAATCTGATACCCCGAAAGGAGCTGGTGGAATCTCATGTTTTCCCTTCCAAGGAGAATCCCGGCTTTTCCCAATTTCCTCTGGTCCCGGACCGGGATGCGAAGTGAAGGATGGAGTCTGCCCGAGAGAAGAAAATCCCTGAAAATTTGTGTGTCCAAAGCATTGAAAAAACCTCATGGAAACACTTCTCTGGAATAAATTTGTTTTGACTTTAATATATAAGGAATTACATTAGATATCTTTCTAAAAGATAGACTATATATATATATATATATAAAAATACACACTCATCTATTGATCTATCCATCCATTCCCATACATCTCCACCTAATCTAAACTCTCTATTTAGCCATCTCCATACCATCCATACATCTAATCTATCCATCCATTGAGCCCCATCCTCAGCTATCTATGTAATCCTTCCATCTACACCCATCTATCTACCCAGCCAGCCAGCCAACCATTCCCATACACACATCTATTTACACATCCATCCATCCTTCCAGACACATGTCTAGTTATCTATCCATCCGTCCATCCATCCCCATCTACACCCATCTCATCTAGCCATCCATCCCCTTACATATCTATCTAATCTATCTATCTATCTATCCCCATGCATCCCCTCTATCTAATCTATCCTTTCTATCTCAATATAATATAATATAATCCAAAGGATAATGTCTAATGGAAATGTTTCACCAAGACCCAATGGAAATATTTCTGCCTAATCCAAATGACAATCCAAATTTTTATCCCATCCTTTTGGTATTCCAGACAGAAAATCCTTGGGAAATTCTGCTTCCCAGGAAATCCCAGCTGCCCCATCCCATTCCAAGGCCACTGTGCCCCGCAGGAGGGGAATCCCATGGAGTGGCTGCCTGGAACTGGTGTTTGGGGGATGCCATGACTTTGTCCGGCTGGGAAACATCGGAAAGTTCTGAGCCCATTTGGCTTGTTCTAGTGGCCAAAGGTGGACGAAAGGATGGGAAGGGCCCTTCAAGAGTAGTACAGACAAGACACCCTTTGTCATCTCATCCCCTCAGCCAATCCAAACACGGTATTCACTTTTCACAGGTGTGGACATCACTCCCTTGGCCAATCAGGAAGCACGGCTGCGAAGATGCCCGACCTCCCCTTTTCTTGAACACCTCCATTGGTTTTCCCACCTCTGCTATTGCCGACGCGTCCCTTCCCTCCACCACACGCTCACCGTGAGAAACGAAGAGACTCTTTGTGTCCAGGTGGCAGGACCAATAGGGGGGTTGAGATCTTCGTCCGGTGACTTCTCCTCCTCTTCCTCAGCCAGTCTCTGTGGGAGATGAGAGAGAGAGAGAGAGGCGGATGGGGATAGAGAGAGAGAGAGAGAGGCGGATGGGGATAGAGAGAGAGAGGGGTGGGTGGGGATGGACAGATAGATAGACAGACAGACAGAGAGGGTGAATGGTGATAGATCGATCGCTCTTTCTCTTCTCTCTGGGCTGTCCCCATCTCTCTGTTCCAGCCCTGGTTCTCTATCCAGCTGTTGTCCATGGTGCCCCACTGTGGCTGGCTGGGCCTTGGTGGGCCTGGCCGGCCTTCTTTCTCTCTTCGCTGCCTCTGCGGCAGCACTGGGTCAGGCAGGTGGCTCACTCGCCGGGCAATGGCAGCTCCACTTGGAGGGTGCCAAGGGCAGTGGTACCCAGGGGTGGGCGACGCGGAGGAGAGAGAAAAGCGGAAATATTAAAAGTGCTGAAAATTCTCAATGGCTGGTTCTGAGCCTCTTTCTCCCTCCCGGCCTGGAGACGGAAAGACTCACTCCCCCGCCATTTCTCCATCCCTCCTTCCCCACCCCACTAACCCTGCACCTCTGCAGTTCTCTCTGTCCTGCCCTCCATAGGTATCCATCCATCCCTCCCTCCGTCCCTCCCCACTCCCTCTCCCCCAGCTACCTGCCTAACCTAGCCGTCCATCCCTGTACGCCCCTCTGTCTATCGCTCTACCCATCCCTGTACATCCCTTTTTCTGTCTAGCCAGCCAGCCCTGTGCACACCCATCTCTCCACCCCCATGCACTCCCTGTTTCTCTCCATCGCCCCCTCCATCCCCATGCTATTGATCCGGCCCTGTGCACACCCATCTCTCCACCCCCATGCACTCCCTGTTTCTCTCCATCGCCCCCTCCATCCCCATGCTATTGATCCGGCCCTGTACACACCCATCTCTTTCTCTGACAATGCCAGTGCTCCATGCCAGTCGCTTTCCGTGCCTGTGTTGGGGGCTGTGTGCCAGCCGCTCCCCGCCCCCCGCGCGCCCACCAGCCGGCACCTTTGACTCAATGCCAGCTGGCTGAGGGCTGGCACGTGGAGGGGGGGCTGTATCCCCATGGGCACAAGGCTGGCACCTCCCCCCGCGAGGGTGCCCGCCGGGCTGTCCCCCTCCCCCTCCCTGGGTGGCACCAAGCCATGCCGCAGCGTGGGGGGAGGGGGCATCTCCCTGGCAGCTGGTGCCCCTCCCCCCGCACAGCGTCACTCTGGGCATCAGGGCTGGCAGATGCTGAGCCCCTCCTCTCCGCCTGCCTTGTTCTTTCGCTCTGGCCAGCCCGCCCACTTCCTCTGCTCTCCCTCCCTCCCGTTTCCACTCTCATGCCATCTCACCACCCTCTCGCTCCCTCTTTCCCTGCCTGGCCTGGCGGGTGCCCATCTCTGGACCTGGAGGGGGCGGGGAGACAGCCACCCCATCACTCCTCCGCCCGCTGCCCTTCTTCATTCTGTCCATTCCCCTCCCCCACTCCAGCCCATTCTCCCAGACAGTGGTGGCATCATGCCAAGCCCGCTGGGCCCATCCGCCCCCCTCCCCCCCAATCTGGGCCCTCCACCCACCCCCGCCGCCTCGTTAATTAGCATCTGAATTAATTAAACCTGAGACACTAATTAAAATTCTTCTGGAGGGGGGGGGTGAGGGAGGGGATACAAGGGGAAGAAAGAAGGAGAAAACGGCACACAGGAAGACAAACAAAACTCCCAGGCTGGTGCTGGGGGCCAGGATACCTGGGTTCCATTCCCCAGATCTGGGAGGGGAGTGTGGTGGTTAGAGCGGGGAGGGAGCCAGTGGTTAGAGCGGGGAGGGAGGCGCTGGGAGCCCGGACTCCTGGGTTCTCTCACTGCCTGGCGGGGCCCATGTTAGTAAGCTGTGCAGTACAGGCAACCCTTTGCTGAGTCTCACTCAGCCTCCTGTTGCCAGGTGAAGACCCCCCCCATTTCCCCGAAGCCGCGGGCTTCTCCCTGAGCCCTTCTTCCTTCCTCGTTCCCGCTTGCCCCTCCCTGGCTCCTTTCCTTCCACCTTGGTCTGCAGCCCTCACCCCTCCTTCACGACTTCAGCCTTTTCTCTTGTTTTAAGGACCCCCGGCACGAGGCCCCCCAAATACCCTGCCCCCCACCCCCTAATCACCAGGAACAGAAATCCAATTAACTGAGGAGCGAATTCACGTGGGTGGTGAGGGCAAGGAGAGGACAGAGGGGGCTGGCACGGCCCCCCCATCACATGGGCACAGACAGACGGAAACAACAGAGAAAATCCAGTGCCAGGCGAACCACAGGAGGTTGAGGGAATGAGGGGCATCAGCAGGGCCAGGAGGGGCCCAGGGCTGGGCTAGGGGGGGCTGCAGGTCGGCAGTGAGGGGCACCAGCAGGGCGGGGGGGCGGGGGGGCTGCGGTTCGGGAGTGAGGGGCACCGGTGGGGCGGGGGGGGCAGGGGGCTGTGGGGTGGTAATGAGGGGCACCGGCGGGGCGGGGGGTTGGGGGGGGTGCAGGTCGGGACTGAGGGGCGGGTCGGGAGTGAGGGGCACTGGCTGGGCGGGGAGGGACAGGGGGCTGCGGGGTGGTAGTGAGGGGCACCGGGGAGGTGGGGGGGCTGCGGGTCAGGAGTGAGGGGCACCGGCGGGGCAGGGGGGTGGGGGGGCTGCGGGTCGGGAGTGAGGGGCACCGGCAAGGCAGGGGGGAGCAGGGGGCTGCGGGGTGGTAGTGAGGGGCACCGGCGGGGCGGGGGGCTGCAGGTCAGGAGTGAGGGGCGGGGCGGGAGTGAGGGGCACCAGCGGGGCGCGGGGGTGGGGGGGCTGCGGGGTGGTAGTGAGGGGCGCGGAGGGGGTGGGGGGCTGCGGGTCAGGAGTGAGGGGCACCGGCGGGGCGCGGGGGTGGGGGGGCTGCGGGTCGGGAGTGAGGGGCACCGGCAAGGCAGGGGGGAGAAGGGGGCTGCGGGGTGGTAGTGAGGGGCACCGGCGGGGCAGGGGGGCTGCGGGTTGGGAGTGAGGGGCACCGGCAAGGCAGGGGGGAGAAGGGGGCTGCGGGGTGGTAGTGAGGGGCACCGGCGGGGCGGGGGGCTGCGGGTCGGGAGTGAGGGGCGGGTCAGGAGTGAGGGGCACCGGCGGGGTAGGGGGTGGGGGGGCTGCGGGTCGGGAGTGAGGGGCACCAGCGGGGCGGGGGCTGCGGGGTGGTAGTGAGGGGCACCGGCGGGGCAGGGGGGGTGGGGGGGGGCTGCGGGTTGGGAGTGAGGGGCACCGGCAAGGCAGGGGGGAGAAGGGGGCTGCGGGGTGGTAGTGAGGGGCACCGGCGGGGCGGGGGAGTGAGGGGCGGGTCGGGAGTGAGGGGCACCAGCGGGGCGGGGGGGCGGGGGCTGCGGGGTGGTAGTGAGGGGCACTGGCGGGGGTGGGGGGCTGCGGGTCGGGAGTGAGGGGCAATCCCAGGCCCCCGGCCATTACGGCTCCTTCGCTCCGCCGCTTCCCCCCCGCCCGGCGCGGCGGGGGCGGGCGCGGGGGGGGGACGCTGCAGTGAGGCACCAAGTTAATTGGAGGCGGGGGGCGGCGCCCCGGCTGGAATATGAATGAAGCGGGGGAGGGGCAGCAGCGCCACCTGCTGGCGGGACCCGGCTCCGCCCCGCGCCGCCGCCGCCCGATGCGGATTCCAGCCGCCGGAGAAACCCGCTCGATGGCATCGATCCTGGGTGGGGGGAGGGAATCGCCCTGCCCTGGGCTTCCCCAGCGCTTCCGAGCCGCCCTCCCCCCAACCAGCCCCCCCAGGCCTGGGATCCCCCCTCCCTCTGTCTGCCCCCCCCGCATCCCTTCCCTCCAGGCCTAGGATCCACCTCCCCCCCACCAGGGATCCCCCCTCCCTCTGCTTCCCCCCCAGCCTCTCCTCCCCCCAACCCCTCCCCCAGGCCTGGGATCCCCCCTCCCTCTGCTTCCCCCCCAGCCTCTCCTCCCCCCAACCCCTCCCCCAGGCCTGGGATCCCCCCTCCCTGTGCCTGCCCCCCAACCAGCCCCTCCTGGCGTGGGATCCCCCCCCTGCTTCCTCCCCAACCTGCCCCCCCAGGCCTGGGATCCCCCTCCCCCCACCTGGGATGCCCCCTGGGTCTGCCTGCCCCCCAACCAGCCCCCCCCCGGCCTGGGATCCCCCCTCCCTCTCCCTGCCCCCACTCCTAGTCCCCACCCCATGCTTGACGTCCAGACCCCTCCCTTTCTCACCAGCCCCAAACCCCAACCCAGGCAGTGCCCCCCCGCCCCGCTCCCCCCCAATGTACACACACTGGACACAGACTCTGTCTCTCCGGGTGGGGGGGGCTGTTTTTATTTACGCAGCCCTCCCCCATCCCCCCCATCTCTGTCCAGATCAACAGCGCCCCCTGGTGGCGGCTGGCAGGAACCATGGCCCGGGGGCGGGGCCCTCTCGGATCTGGGGGGTCGGTCACTGCCAGGCAGCTGCAGGGAAGTCGTTGATCTCCAGGGTCTCCTGCACCGGGACCCCCGCGGGGGGCGTATAGGCCAGTCGCAGGCGCATCCGCAGGGGAGCCTGGGTGGAGAAGGGGGAGTCAGGGGGGGGCTGTGAGGAGAGAGATGGGGGAGGGGATCCCCGGGCTGATGCCCCCCCTCACCTGGCCGGGGTTCCGCACACGCAGCTGCTGGCTCAGGGGGGCCCCATCGGGGCCCGGCACCGACGTCCCGCTGGGGGCCTCCAACTGCACCTGCAGAGCCTGAGGGGTGGGGGGGTCAGTGGGGGGCAACCCAGCCCCGAAATGCCCCCTGTCCCCGTGCTCTGCCCCTTCCTCTCCCCTCCCCCACCCCGCCCTATGGCTCCAGTTCCCCCTCCCCCATGCCAGAGATCGTCCCTGTCCCTAAGGCGGGACTCCAGTCCCCCCAGAGGGGGGCGGGGCACCAGGAAGGGGGGCTCACCTTGGGCACGGCCGCCTGGAGCAGGAACCCCAAGGTGGTGCCGGGCTGGGTGCGGCTGGCGCTGGCCGTGATGAGGAGCAGGTGGGGGTCGGCTGGGGGGCGCTGGAAGGCAAAGTCCAGCCGCAGCCCGTCCCCCTCCCACACCCTCAGCGGGGGGATGGGGGGTGCTGGGGGGTGAGAGATTGACACCAAGGACTCACGGGTGCCCCCACTCCCCACTCCACAAAATGCCCCCACTGATTCCCAGCCCTCCCTTCATTCCTCACTGCCCCCACACTTGACCCCAGCCCCCCCATTCCTCAACCCAGCCCCTTTCCAGCCCCCCACTGCTCACCACCCCACCTGATCCCAGGCCCCCATTCCTCACTGCCCCCACACTTGACCCCAGCCCCCACATTCCTCAACCCAGCCTCTTTCCAGCCCCCCACTCCTCACCACCCCCACACCTGACCCCAGCCCCCCTCATTTCTAACCCCCCACCAGTTCCCAGCCCCCCATTCCTCACTGCCCCACCGCTTGACCCCAGCCTCCCCCCGATTTATCACCAGTTGTCACGTCTTCCAGCAAGTCCAGCAGAGATTCGGCCACAGGAGTGTCTGAGCCTGCGGGGACCAGGGGGTCAGCTGGGGGCCCCCCAAGGAGATCCAAGAGGTCAGCGACCTACAGGAGGAGAGAGAAGGTGGGATGGGGGTTGGGGGGGACAGGGAGTGTCTAGGAGCCCCCCAGACCAGCGCCCCCCCAGACCAGGCTGGGAGAAGGGGCACGGCCGGGACGCCCCCCTCCAGCCCAGCGCCCCACCAGACCAGGCTGGGAGAAGGGGCACGGAAAGGACGCCCCCCCCTCCAGCCCAGCGCCCCCCCAGACCAGGCTGGGAGAAGGGGCACGGCCAGGACGCCCCCCCCCAGCCCAGCGCCCCCCCAGACCAAGCTGGGAGAAGGGGCACGGCCGGGACGCCCCCCCCTCCAGCCCAGCGCCCCCCCAGACCAAGCTGGGAGAAGGGGCACGGCCGGGACGCCCCCCCCTCCAGCCCAGCACCCCCCCAGACCAGGCTGGGAGAAGGGGCACGGCCGGGACGCCCCCCCCAGACCAGCGCCCCCCCAGACCAGGCTGGGAGAAGGGGCACGGCCGGGACGCCCCCCCCTCCAGCCCAGCGCCCCCCCAGACCAGGCTGGGAGAAGGGGCACGGCCGGGACGCCCACCCCTCCAGCCCAGCACCCCCCCAGACCAGCGCCCCCCCAGCCCCGGGACACGTTCCACACCTGGCTGGGCTCCTCCTGAGCGGTGGAGAACGGCGCCCTCTTCTGGCCTCCTGGTGCAACAACCTCAGCTCCTTCCTCTTCCTCAGCCCTCACCAGCGGCATCTTCTCCAGCACAGACGCCCTGTGGGAATGAGCCTGAGAACCCAGGAGTCCTGGCTCCCAGCCCGCCCCCCACTACACCCCACTCCCCTCCCAGACCTGGGGAGAGAACCCAGGAGTCCTGGCTCCCAGCCCGCCCCCCACTACACCCCACTCCCCTCCCAGACCTGGGGAGAGAACCCAGGAGACCTGGCTCCCAGCCCGCCCCCCACTACACCCCACTCCCCTCCCAGACCCGGGGAGAGAACCCAGGAGACCTGGCTCCCAGCCCGCCCCCCACTACACCCCACTCCCCTCCCAGACCCGGGGAGAGAACCCAGGAGACCTGGCTCCCAGCCCGCCCCCCACTACACCCCTCTCCCCTCCCAGACCTGGGGAGAGAACCCAGGAGACCTGGCTCCCAGCCCGCCCCCCACTACACCCCTCTCCCCTCCCAGACCCAGAGAGAGAACCCAGGAGACCTGGCTCCCAGCCCGCCCCCCACTACACCCCACTCCCCTCCCAGACCTGGGGAGAGAACCCAGGAGACCTGGCTCCCAGCCCGCCCCCCACTACACCCCACTCCCCTCCCAGACCCAGAGAGAGAACCCAGGAGACCTGGCTCCCAGCCCGCCCCCCACTACACCCCTCTCCCCTCCCAGACCCAGGGAGAGAACCCAGGAGACCTGGCTCCCAGCCCGCCCCCCACTACACCCCTCTCCCCTCCCAGACCCAGGGAGAGAACCCAGGAGACCTGGCTCCCAGCCCGCCCCCCACTACACCCCTCTCCCCTCCCAGACCCAGGGAGAGAACCCAGGAGTCCTGGCTCCCAGCCCCCCTGGCTCCAATCACCAGCCCCCACTCTCCACCCAGAGCCAGGGATGGGACCCAGGAGTCCTGGCTCCCCGCCCTCCCGCTACCTGAGGTGGTCATATTTCCTGAAGAGGGCGTTGTACTCCACCGCCCTCTGCTGGAGCTCGATGTCATGGCAGCTGCCGAACACCGAGACAATCCGCCGGATGCGGCTGGGTGGAGACAAATTGGGGGCCCATCAACTTCCAGCGGTAAAGGGGGGCTAGGGGGTGAAGGGAAAGGCGGGGGGAAGAAAGGTGCCTGGAAATGGGGGGCAGGAAGGATTTCCGGGTGCATGGGGGAGCTGGTGGGGGTTCCAAGGAGATTTTGGGTGCATGCACAACATTGGGGTGCTGCTGGGTTTGGAGCCACAGTGGGGACATGGGGTGCAGGGAGAGTTCTGGGAGGATTCATAAAAATCAGGGAGGGAAGAGAGGATTTTGGGGGTGCAGGGAGCATGCACAGGGATTCTGGGGTGTAGAGGGGATCTGGGGTACAGGGAATGTGCATGGGGATGTTGAGGGTGCAGGGAGCATACACAGAGATATGGGGTGCAGGGAGCATGCATGTGACATTGGGGTGGAGAAGGCATTCTGGGGGTGCAAGGAGCATGCACAGGGATTATGGGGGTGCAGTGGGGATTTGGGGGTGCAGGGAGCATGCAAAGGGATTCTGGAGGTCAATGGAGATTTGGGGTGTAGGGAGCATGCATGGAGATTCTGGGGGTGCTGAGGGGGATTTGGGGTGCAGGGAGCATGCACGGGGATTCTGGGGTGCTGAGGGGGATTTGGGGTGCAGGGAGCATGCACGGGGATTCTGGGGTGCTGAGGGGGATTTGGGGTGCATGGAGCATGCACGGGGATTCTGGGGTGCTGAGGGGGATTGGGGGTGCAGGGAGCATGCACGGGGATTCTGGGGTGCTGAGGGGGATTTGGGGTGCAGGGAGCATGCACGGAGACTCTGGGGTGCTGAGGGGGATTTGGGGTGCAGGGAGCATGCACGGGGATTCTGGGGTGCTGAGGGGGATTTGGGGTGCAGGGAGCATGCACGGGGATTCTGGGGTGCTGAGGGGGATTTGGGGTGCAGGGAGCATGCACGGAGATTCTGGGGGTGCTGAGGGGGATTTGGGGTGCAGGGAGCATGCACGGGGATTCTGGGGTGCTGAGGGGGATTTGGGGTGCAGGGAGCATGCACGGGGATCCTGGGGGTGCCTCACTCGATGTCCCCCGGCAGGCGGGTGCTGAGTTTCATGAGGGCCGTCAGGGCGAGGGCTCGTGTGGGGGGCAGCGAGAGGTGAGACTGCAGCACCCGCTCCAGCAGCGCCGGCACCTGCCCCTCCTCCACCTGCGGGGGGCGACACGGGGCAAGGGGTGAGCCGTGCCATTCCCCTGCTGCGCCACAGCCAGGCACCCCAATGGCCCTGACCCCGCCGCTCCAGCTTGCAGCCCCGCCCCCTGACCTGCACAGGCTCCGCCTCCTCGCAGCTGTCGGCTAAGAGAAGGTCGCCGTACTCGCCGATGCACCAGGTGGCCACCTGCACCAGGGGTTGCTGGGGGAAAAGCAGGGTGGGGGACGACCCCCAAATGAGACAGTGGGGCTTAGCCACCCCCAAAACTGCCTGGCCCCGCCCCCCACCAGGACTCCACCGCCCCCCACCCATCTCCTCCGTCCTCCCTTCTCCCCCTCCCCCACCGAGACCCCCCCTCACCTGGGAGATGTCGCAGGCCAGTGCCCCATAGAGACGTCTCATGATGTAGGGGTGCAGCTCCCCAGCCCCCACAATCAGCTGGATCAGGCGGGAGACAGCATTGTCCGGCACCAAGGAGCCGGCCTGGGGCAGGGGAGACCTGGTTACCCGCTGCCCCCCACCCACCGGGGCCCCCCATCCCTCCTTCCCCCTCCCCCAGCTCCTTCACCCCCCACAGAACCCTATCCACCCCTCCCCCCGTCCCCCATCTGCCCCTCCTCCCTGCCACTTACCCCAGTGCCCCTCCCTCCCCTCTCCCATCTATTCCTAGCCAGCCACTAATGAGTTAAAGAGCCCAAAGGGTCTAAAAGGGACCCTCTGTCAGTTTCCAGGGTGGGGCGCAGAGCCTGGAAACAGACATGGGAGGATGGCAGTGCCTCATGGGAGCCCCTAGAAACAGACATTGTCACAACTCATGTTCTATATGACACCTGCACCGTGACGGGAGAATACAAGCTCTTTCCCCCATCTCCCCCCGCCAACTATCCCCTCCAGCCCAGTCTCACCCCCACCCACAACCACGCTGCCCCCCCCAGCTCTCTCCACATGCTCCCTGCACCCCGATCTCCCCGTGCCCCCAGGTCCCTCTGCATGCCTCCTGCACCCCGATCTCCCCGCTGCCCCCCCAGACCCCTCTGTGCTCCCTGCATCCCGAGATCCCCGCCTCTCACCATGGTCAGCACTTGCAGCATGGTATCTATGTGCCAGCGTTTGTTTGGGGCAAATCTGGGGGTGACAAGAGATAAAAGGGGTGAGGGGGGGCCACACTGTGACCCCCTGGCCCCACTCCCCATCATGCCCCCTGCCAGCCAGACTTACCTCTCGGCGGCGAAGAGCAGCCCAGAGGCACAGGGGGGCTTCATGGCCGGGGGGCAGGTCTCCAGGAACCCCAGCAGCTCCTGGGTCATGGTCCGGACATTGGCGCCCGTCATCAGGGCCAGGCTGAGATCCAGGGCACGTCTGGGGGCAGGGAGGGAGGGGTCAGTTACTGGGGGCAGGGGGAACTGACGCTGGGCGGGGAGAGGGGGTCAGTCACCGGGGGGGGATCGGTCACGGGGGGGGGGTCGGTCACAGGGGGGAAGAGGGGGAGGTCGCCCCCCCCGTGTCTCACCGGTGGATGGAGGGGTCCGGGTCGCGCAGACAGGCCAGCACGGTGGCCCGGTGCCTCTGGAGGGCGCTCTGGTCCACACGCACCAGCCGCAGCAGGGACATCAGGGCCACGGACCTGGGGGACAGCCCCCGCCCTGGGGTGAGTGCCCCACGTGGCCTCCCGGACGCTCTCCAGCCCCCCCAGCCCCTCCCTGCCCTGGCCCCCAAACTCAGATCCCCCGATCCAGCCACTGCCCCCCGCACCCCCAAACACAGATCCCCTGACCCAGCCCTTCCCCACCCTGTACTCCCAAACTCAGGTCTCCCAACCCAGCCCCTCCCTGCCCTGGCCCCCAAACTCAGATCCCCCGATCCAGCCACTGCCTCCCGCACCCCCAAACACAGATCCCCTGACCCAGCCCTTCCCCACCCTGTACTCCCAAACTCAGGTCTCCCAACCCAGCCCCTCCCTGCCCTGAACCCCAAACTCAGATCCCCCCACTCAGCCCCTCCTCACCCCCCCAAACTCAGGTCCCCCAACCCAGCCCCTCTCCCGATCCTCCCAACTGCTCAAAACAGCTTCTCTCCACCCTCTTGGACCCCCACCAATCTAGCCCCACCCCCTCTCCCTTTCTCACCCAAAACCCAGCCCTTGCCCCTCATCCTCCCTGACCGCCCCACCCCCAAACCGAGCCCCACCCCCTGCTCCCTCCGTTCCCCCCCAACCCACTCCATCTCCACAGGGGGCTAATATCCCGGACACCTGGGGACCTTTCCCAGTCCTGGTCTCTTCCTGCCCCCTTTCTTACTAGGGGCCACAGGGAGCATACCAGACGCCTGGGTCCTTTTACCTGATGTTTCGATCCCTGCTGAGGAGGAATCGTCCCAGAATATTGACAGCCAGAACCTGGTGGGGGGAGAGGGGAGAACAGGGGGAAGAGGCTGAAACTGGAGACAACTTACCCCATTGATACCAGTCCCAGACTGGGGGAGGGAAGCTGGGAAGGAGGGGATGGGGCAGAGCAGCCAGGGAATGAGCAGGGAATCAGATCCCAGGGTTAGAATACACCTAGGAGTGGGTTGGGTGGTGTTAACCTGCAGAACTACCCGCTACTGGATTTTAGCCCAAATGTTGAAGGGAGGGGGCTGGGAATGAGGGAAAGGGAGAGAGAATTGGAGGAGGAGTGGTGGGGCGTCGGGGAGGAATGGGGCAGAGAAGCCAAAGAATGAGTGGGGAAACGGGTCTCATGATTAGATTGCTTCTGGGGGCAGTTTGGGTGCATTGACCTGCGGAACTACCTGCTACTGGATTCAGGTCCGACTGGGGGAGGGAACGGGGAGCAGGGCAAAGAGAACGAATGAGTGGGGAGGAAGGAGGGGATGGGGCAGAGCAGGCAGAGAGGGAGTGGGGAATCAGGCCCCAGGGTTAAATGATGCCTGGGAGGCAGTTGGGGGGGCGTTAACCTGTGGAACTACCTGCTGCTGGATTCTCAACTGATTGGGGGAAGGGGGGAGCAAGCCAGAGTCACGGGTGGAGGAGTGCTTCCCCCAATGGGTGGGCTCAGCTTTGTGCCCCCCGTACCCGCAGGCCGGGTGCCGAGTGCACCGCCGTGATGGTCAGGACCGTCTCGTACAGCACCGCGCTGCCCACGTTGTGCGAGGTCTCCGTGTTCATGGCCACCTGGCAGGGGGGACATGGAGGGGATCAGTGCCGGCTCGGTGCTTGCTCCCCCCGCCCCCACCCCATGCCCCACCCACCTGGGCCAGGGTGTCGTTCATGGCCTCGCTGGCCTCCTCGCTGCCCTGTCCAAGGACTCTCAGCAGCCGCAGGGCGCGCACCTGGGGGAGGAAATTGGGGGGGTCAGAGAGGGAGGTGTCGGGGGAGGGTGGTGAGAGGGACCCCAAGGGGCAGGGGCGGTGGGGGGCCTTGGGGGATGGTAGAGGCCTGGGAAGGAGTTGGGGGGGAAGTGTGTTTGAGGGGATGGGGAAGGGCAAGGTGGGGAGCGCGAGGCTGGGGGGCAGGGAAGGGGGTACCTGCAGGAAGGGGTTGCTGACCCCCATGATGCTGTGCTCCAGCGAGTACCCTGACACCTCCAAGTTGTGCAGAATCTCCACCACTCGGGGCACGGCCTGCAGGGGAAAGGGGGGTGAATACATTGCCCCCCATATCACTCCCATCACCCCCTCCCTTCTCTCCCCACCCCCCCATATCCCCTACCACCCTCTGGGAACACCTATTCCCAGCTCTGGGAGGGGAGTGGGGTCTGGGTTCTCTCCCAGCTGCGTGAGGGGAGTGGGGCATAGTGGTTAGAGCAGGGGGTCCTGGGAGCCAGGACTCCTGGGTTCTCTCCCAGCTGTGTGAGGGGAGTGGGGTGTAGTGGTTAGAGCAGGGGGTGCTGGGAGCCAGGACTCCTGGGTTCTCTCCCAGCTGCGTGAGGGGAGTGGGGCATAGTGGTTAGAGCTGGGGGGTGCTGGGAGCCAGGACTCCTGGGTTCTCTCACCTTGCGGAAGTGATTCAAGACATCGGGCCTTCGCTCGCACATTTCCGTGATCAACAGCAGGGTGCCGTGAAGGAGGCCTGACATGAGGCCGACAGGTGTCAGTCAAGTCCCGGGGCTCAGGGCAAGGACTGTAACCCCCTGCCCCTTCTCTCTGGGCTGAAGTCCCTCACCAGGGCATCAGTTAACATTTGGGGCTGCAGGACAATCTTTGGCAGGGGCCAGCTCCTCTGCGGTTGGGGGTCATGGGCCTACGAGGGTTTTTTGCTGAGAGGGGTATGACCCCTAGGTGTGCCTCAGTTTCCCGACGGTCTCCCTAGCCGCTGGAGGAGGGGGTGTTTGAGTCCATCTGGGTTGGAGTCTAAGGGACCAGGGAGGCCTGGGCAGACTCACTGCAGGTGGCGAGACCCAACTGCTGGACCCCGGGGGGGCGACACCCCCCGTCTGCAGCACCCACAGACCGATTTCCATGGCTGCTGCCAGGCAGCAGAGGGTCAGAGGAGGGGCTGGAGGCAGAAGGTCCCTCTAGGGGTCCATCCCTCCATTCCCACGTCTGCTCCCCCCCCCCACCCTAGAAAGGTTGGGGTGGAAGGCCCTCCGGGGTCCCTCGCGCTGAGGCAGGATCACAGCGCAGGATGGGGGGGTTCTCCAGCGGGTTGCGGCGTTTCAGGGGGGCAGAAGTTCCCGGCGGCCGGGGGGGCACTCAGGATGGGGGGGCATTTCAGGGGGAAGAGGTTCCTGGCAGACAGGGGGGTGGGGCACTGAGGATTGGGGGGACTGGGCGTTCCAGGGGGCAGAGGTTCCCAGCGGCTGGGGGGGGCACTGAGGATGTGGAAGGGGCATCTCATGGGACAGAGGTTCCTGGCAGATGGGGGGGTGGGGCACTGAGGATTGGGGGGATGGGGTGTTTCAGGGGGCAGAGGTTCCCAGCTGCTGCGGGGGGGTAGGTCCCTGGGGCGGGGCTGCACTGAGGATGGGGGGGACAGTGCATTTTGGGGTCCCTCACCTTGGCTGCACTCCTTGAGGAGCCGGTTGGGGGGTGGGGCACAGAGGATCGGGGGGACGGGGCGTTTCAGGGGGCAGAGGTTCCCGGTGGCCACGGGGTGGGGCACTGAGGATTGGGGGGACTGGGCGTTCCAGGGGGCAAAGGTTTCCAGCAGTTGAGGGGGGGCACTGAGGATGTGGAAGGGGCATCTCATGGGACAGAGGTTCCTGGCAGATGGGGGGGTGGGGCACTGAGGATTGGGGGGATGGGGTGTTTCAGGGGGCAGAGGTTCCCAGCTGCCGGGGGGGGTAGGTCTCCGGGGGGGGCTGCACTGAGGATGGGGGGGACAGTGCATTTTGGGGTCCCTCACCTTGGCTGCACTCCTTGAGGAGCCGGTTGGGGGGTGGGGCACTGAGGATCGGGGGGATGGGGCTTTTCAGGGGGCAGAGGTTCCCGGTGGCCAGGGGGGTAGGTCCGGGGGGGGCACTGAGGATCGGGGGCACTGGGCGTTTCAGGGGGCAGAGGTTCCCGGCGGCTGGGAGGGGCACTGAGGATCGGGGGGATGGGGCTTTTCAGGGGGCAGAGGTTCCCGGTGGCCAGGGGGGTAGGTCCGGGGGGGGCACTGAGGATCGGGGGCACTGGGCGTTTCAGGGGGCAGAGGTTCCCGGCGGCCGGGGGGGCAGGTTCCTGGGGGGGCGGCACCGAGGATGGGGGGACGGTGTGTTTCGTGGTCCCTCACCTTGGCTGTGCTCCTTGAGGAGCCGGTCGCAGATGGGGACGAAGATGTCGGAGAGCTCCGGGACTTTGCGGACCATGTGGACAGCGCAGGCCACAGCCTGGGGGGCAGAGGCGGGGGTTAGGACTTGCAGGGGGGCAGGGATCTGGGTTATAGGGAGCAGAAGGGAGTGGGGGAAGGGGGAACAAGGGAGGCTCCGAGGGCAGAGGGATCGTAGGGGATGGGGGTCCCGGCGAGGAGGGGTTGGGGGGCAGGGAGGTTGGGGGGTCCCCACTCACCTTCCTGCGCATGGGGGCCAGGGCGTCTCCCGCCAGTCGCTGCACCTCCCCCACCAGGTCGCGGCACATCCCGGCCGAGCCCAGGCAGCCCAGACAGGCCAGCGCCAGGCCCTGCACGCAGGGCGAGGGGTGCGCTAGGTCACTGCGGGGAGACAGGGGGTGAACCCTGAGGGCTGGGCCAGGGACCTGGATCCCAAACCAGCATAGCCGAGCTCTCAGCCCCCCAAACCCCGGCCTGGACACCGCAACCCCTCCAACCTCATCCTCTGAACCCCAAATTCCTGTCTTCACTGCCCAGATTCAACCCTAGCCCCCCAAACCTCTAGTGCCCCATAGCCAGAAGCTCCCCTGACTTCCTGAACCCCCATATCTCAGCCAGAGACCCTCAGAATCATGAGCCCCCTTGGGGTCCCCCCAAATCTCCAATCCTCAGCCCCCCCAAACACCAGCCCTCTTGAGCTCCCCCCTCACTTCTTGATGCTATTGGTCAGGAGCAAGTGGGCATCCTGCCTCTCGTCCAATAGGAGCGCAGCACCCAGGTAGCCTATCCGCTTCTGGTGGAATTGGGGTGAGGCCAAGAGCTTCAGACACTCCATCTGGGGGGACAAGGGGGCACATGGGGTAGAGGGGATCAGTGGGGGGATGGGCAACAGGGAAGGGGAGAGGATGCTGGAGGAAAGGGACACAGAGGGGTGCAACTGGGAGATGGGGATACAGGGTGGGAGGATTGGGGGTGCAGGCAGTTCAGGAGCGACAGATGGAAGAGAAATTAACAATAATCTTAGTACCCATCTTGCCCTGCTGGGGTCCCTCCCGGGGGGAGCAGATGGGGGTTAGGGGTGCAGTGGGGTGATATTGGGGTCCCACCAGGCCTTGGGGCACAGCAGGGCAGGGTTTGGGGGTCCCTGGGGGCATGAAGGGAAGATATAGAGATCTTGGGGGGACTAGAGGTGCAAAGGGGGTTATTGTGGTGTGGGGGTGGCAATGAGGAGCCTTGGGGTGTGGAGGTGCAATGGGGGGCCTGGGTGTGCAGTTGGGGATATCAAGGTCTGAGGGTGAAGTGGGGGATATTGGGGCATGGAGGTCTGGGGGTGCAGTGGGGAATATCAGGGCCTGGGTGTGCAGTGAGGGTCTCAGGGTGCAGTGGGGGATATTGGGGTGTGGAGAGGCAGTAGGAGGTTGGGGTGCATTGGGGGATATCTGTGTGTGGGTGTCCAGTGGGGGGCCTGGGGGTACAGTGGGGGAATATCAGGGTCTGGGGGTACAGTGGGGGATATCGGGGTGCAGAGGGGCAGTAGGAGGTCAGGGGTGCAGTGGGAAATATAAGGGTCTGGGGTGCATTGGGGGAGCTGGGGGTGCAGTGGGGCAGTAGGAGCTCTGGGGGTGCAGTGGGGGATATTGAGGTGTGGGGGTGCAGTGGGGGCGTGGGGGATATCAGGGTGCGGTTCCCATACCTGGCCAAAGTGGGCAGGGTACCCCAGCAGGTGGATGTAGAGCAGTTTGGTGAGGTTGGTGGTGCCGGCCTGGGGGTCCCCGGTCCGAATGGCCCCCCGGATCCGGGCACACTCCCGCTGCACCAACTCCTGAGTCCGCGCCCCCCGCACTCCCCGGATCAGCTCCGGGAGCGTCATGAGGGGGTCCCCCATCCTGGGAGGAGGGGGAAGGGGTTACTGCCCAGACACAGCGGCCCCTAACTGAACCCCGTATCCCAGTCCCCCCGCTCCCCATCCCCTCTCCCTCCCCCCCACACCTGGGCCCTGCCTCCACCCCAGTGCCCTTCCCCCACTCCCCACGTCTCTCCCCCCACGGGTCCCCCGGGGCCCATTTCCCCCTCCATGACCCCACCCCCCCACTCCCCTCACCCCTCCCTTCCCGCCCGCCACGTGCACCTGGGCCCCCTCCCTCTTTGCCCCCCACATTTCCTTTCCCCCCGTACCCCACACCAGACCCCCTCCTGGCACATCCCTGGGCCGCCGCCTCCCCGTCACCTGCCTGCTCTCCTAAATCAGCCCCTCCCCCTCCATCTCTCCAGGACGGGGGGAGCTCCGCTCCCCGCCCCCCCTTACCTGCCTGTCTCCGGACTTCCGCAGAAGACCTCACCTGTGCGCTGCGCTCACCTGGCGGCCGGCGCCCCCTACTGGCCGCGGGACGGAACTTCACCCATTGAGGCCGCCGGGAGCCGGAGCGGGATTGGGGAAGCAAAAACAGGGGGGATAAGAGGCAACTGGGGAGTTGGGGGAGCAAAATTGGGGGTTGGGGGGCCTGGGGGTTCTGGGAAAACAGGGGGAACAGGGGACGCACTGTTTGGGGGTTCGGCTGGAAGCAGGGAGTGGGGCAATAACTGAGGGATTGGGGCTTCTGGGGGCAAAAACTGTGGGGGTTCTGGGGAAAATGGGGGAGTCTTTGGGGGGAACCGGGGGGTTCTGGGAGCTACTCGGTTTTCGGGGGGGGTTCTGAGGAAGCGGGAGGGGCTTTAGGGGGAACTGGGATGTGTCGTTCCATCGGGACCCCCCCCCCTTGGGGGCACTGAGCTCAGTGCGCGTGGGACCGGGGCAGAGCAGCAGCCGCGGACGCCTGGGTCCCACCCAGGGAGAAGGAGCCTGGCCCATCCCCCTTCGACCCCAGCCTCGGAGGGCGTGTGGGGCTAGGGGCAACCCCCAGGCTCTGCAGACACTACAATCAGGGACACTAGGTAATGAGGGGCTGGGAGCCTGCCCGGACTCCTGGGTTCTCTCCCTGGCTCTGGGAGGGGAGTGGGGCCCAGTGGGTTGGTGGGGGCTGTGGGCCCGGATTTCTGGGTTCTCTCCCAGACTCCTCTGTGTTGGTGCTGAGTGATGATGCCCTTGACAGGCTGGGGGTGCTATTGGTGGGGGCCATGGCCTCTCTCTGGTTGTGGGAAATAAGAGCCCCCCCAAAGAGCCCACAGTCCAGTCCCCCAGCCCTGAAGTCCCTCTCCTCACCCCTGGGCTGGAGTGGAGCGGGGGGGGGGGCTGGAGTTGAGGGGGGCAGAGCTTATAAAGTAGGGGGAACCCACGGTCTGTACAGAGTCAGGGTCCCTGGGTGATGCGGGGTCCCCTATGCCCAGGTCATTACAACATCTTCCTCCCCCCCCCGTAGTATCCAACCCCTCAGATTGAACCCCCTGAGCCCCCGTTACAGATGCAAGTCCCCAGCTCCAACCTTGATTAGTCCCCCAGCCCCTGGGGGAATCCAGACTGACCCCCACCCCTGCCGAATGCTTGAGCTGTCCGGTCCCCACTCCTCAGGGTCTCCCTCCTCAGACCTGCTCTCCCGGTTCTGTCAACAGGTGCCATGTACAGGACCCCCACCCCGTGGAGAGGCGCTGAGATGGAGGGTCCCCAGGGGGGCATCATCAGGGGGTGTTTCTCACACCCCTGCCAGGGCTGAGATGAGGACTCCCAAGTGCGTCGGTCAGAGGAGGGTCCAGGAGCACCCCCAGGACCCTGGAGGTGGGGCGAGGCCCAGGCTGGGCCATGGGAAGAGCAAGACAGATCATCTGCCAGAGACCTGCACCTGCAGAGACGCTGGAGGGGCATGGGGTGGCCTGGTGGGGGCACCAAGGGGCCCTTTCCCATAATCCTCCAGGGCTGGGAAGAACTTCACGGGGTATCCCTGAAGAGATGTCAAGGGGACCCTTCCCAAAATCCCCAGGGGCTGGGTAAGAACATGGGACAGCATTGTGGGGAGCAGACTGGGCCACATCTAGGGCCGCCAAAGTCATGGAGATGGTTGGAGACCCCAGCATGTTGCTGGAGAGATGCCGGGGAGGGGGGACCCTTCCCAGAATCCCTTAGGGCTGGAGACCCCAGACCCCCTGCCCAGAATCCTCAGTGTGGTAACAGCCAGGGCAGTTTGGGGACCCCGACAGGGGACCATCCTCTGGAGGGGGTGCCCCAAGCGGACATCCCCACCCAGGCAGCCCCAGACACGACAGGGGCCCTGATCTCGGCTGGAGTCTGTGCAGCGCCCGGCACAATGGGGCCCTGTTTTCAAGCTGGAAATAAAACCCATTGTTAACTAGGAGAGAATTCCTGACGGGAACTGCTTCATTCGCCAATGTCTAGATGCTTTATACCAGGGGTCTCAAACTCAAATCACCACGAGGGCCACATGAGGACGAGAACATTGGCCCGAGGGCTGCACCACTGACACCCCTCCCCCTGCTTGCCCCGGCCCCACCCTTTCCATAAGACCCCGCCCGTGTCCCATCTCTTCCCAAAGTCCCCACCCCAACTCCGCCCCCTCCCTGCCCCCATTCCAACCCCTTCCCCAAATCCCCACCCCGGCCCCGCCTCTTCCCCTGAGTGCATGCATCCCTGCTCCCTCCTGGAAAGTCCTGAGCGCCACCAAACAGCTGTTTGGTGGCAGGAAGTACTGGGAGGTAAGCGGAGGAGCGGGGACGCGGCGCGCTCGGGAGGAGGGAGGAGCAGGGGCTGGGGCTGAGGCTGAGCTTGGCTGCTGGTGGAGTCGGCGCCTACGTCCGCCTATGGCAGGCCACAGGAAATAACTCTGCCGGCCACATGTGGCTGCGTTTTTGAGACCCCTGATTTATACCTAGACCGGGCGGCTCTGTCCACGTTCCTCTCCAGCTCGCCCATCAGATATGGGCTGGATGAATCACGCCGGTCTGTATCAGATGGACTACGACCCCCCCTAGCCTCCGTACCCAACTGGCTAACAACCACGCTCCCAACTCTGCTAAGTTACCTCCAGCCCTTCCCCTTAAATTGCTAGCTTCAGGAATCCTGTCATTTCACCTTCCCTCTAGGCCATTCCCAGCCCCGGGAAAGGGAGCCCATGAACCACAGAGGGGGTGAAAAGCCCCAGAAATGGAACATTTTTTGCTTTCGTGGTTTGCTCGAGGTCCTGATGGCTGATTTCTCTGCCCTCGGGGGCCACGTGGTTGTAATTATAGTGGGTGGGTTAGAGTTGGAGGGTTGGGAGCCAGGACTCCTGGGTTCTCTCCCCGGCTCTGGGGGGGGCGGGGGGATGTTTCTTTAAGACGATAGAGACACTAAGGAGTCCTCCAGCCTCCTCCCAGAGCGTCCTTCTCCTGCGCCCGCTCTATCTTGCACTGGATGGTCGGAGCCTCTCTGGGAAGCGCCGTCTCTATGGTGAGCGGCGGCCGCTCTCGGATGCGACACCATAGAGCGCGCGGAGCCGGGGGCGGAGTCTTCCCCGCCCAGCGGCCGCGATCGGGGAGCCCGGACTCCTGGGTTCTCGGCCCGGCCCCGGCGGGGGTTAGAGCCCGGACTCCTGGGTTCTCGGCCTGGCCCTGGGCGGGGGGCGGGGGTTAGAGCCCGGACTCCTGGGTTTTCGGGCGGGTGGCGGGGGGTAGAGCCCGGACTCCTGGGTTCTCGGGCGGGGGGCGGGGGTTAGAGCCCGGACTCCTGGGTTCTCGGCCTGGCCGTGGGCGGGGGCCGGGGGTTAGAGCCCGGACTCCTGGGTTCTCGGGCGGGGGGTAGAGCCCGGACTCCTGGGTTCTCGGGCGGGGGTTAGAGCCCGGACTCCTGGGTTCTCGGCCTGGCCCTGGGCGGGGGCCGGGGGTTAGAGCCCGGACTCCTGGGTTCTCGGGCGGGGGGCGGGGGTTAGAGCCCGGACTCCTGGGTTCTCGGGCCGGCTCTGGGCAGCAGTTAGAGCCCCGGGGAGCCCGGACTCCTGGGTTCCCAACATGAAAGAAGACGATGTCAGTCCATTTCCCCTTTTTTTTATTAATATATTTTTATTAAATTTCTCATTTTTTAAATCTGCAAGACTGTTTGTGTTTTCAATCCCAAAGACACGCTATAAGAAATATCCCGTGGAAAAGGCAATCCGGGGAAGTGACATCGGATCAAGGCCGGAGCAAGGGAGGAGACAGCCAGCAGGGAGGGAGGTAGAAAACTGCAGGGCCATGGGGATTGGAGTTGATTATACACATTCCCAATACACTGAGCATCCTCATGCATTTTCTGGGGACCGAGAGGGAGATTCCTGCCAGGGGGTGCTCCCCAAAGGGCCTCCCAACTTCCTAGCCCTGCCCTGGGTGATTGGAAGGGATGTATCCTCCACAGCTATACTGCACCCCTCTAAGTCAACAAGTACCCTGGGGTATCGTTGCATTCCCCTCCCATGGTCAGGCAGGCTCATTGGCCCAAATCGTGTCTCCCTGCCTTCCAGAAGGTGGGACTTCTTGTTTTGCACCCACCAATCTCTGCAAAAAGGCAAGACTTCCTGCTTTGCCCCCTTTAGGAGTATTTTCCACCCTCCGGAAGGCAGAAATTCCTGTATTGCACATCACGTCCCTTTAAAAAGGTGGGACTTCCTGTTCCACCGCTCAGCTGAGTATTCTCTACCCTGCCGAGGGTGGAACTTCCTGTATTGCACTGTCACATCCCTACAAAAGGCAGGACTTCCCGTTTCTCCCCTTCGGGGGGTGTTCCCGACCCATTTCCTTTATTGCACCATCACATCCCTGCAAAAGGCAGGATTTTCTGTGTTGAACGCTTGGGGTGGCTCTCCTGTAGGAGGAACTTCCCCACCCTCCAGGAAATGGTGTTCTACACTACGAGTTCCCCACTAAGCCCACTAGGAGGCAGGATTTCCTGTCTGACCCCTTTAGAACCATCCTTCCAAAGGTGGGACTTCCTCTTTTGCCCCACTAGGTGTAGCAGCTGCCCTCGACAGTCTCGCACCAGGATAGAGCTCCCCAGTCACCCCCAATGGCAGAATCGCCCCCTTCACCCCCTTTTTAAATTTAACTAGTTATTTCATTCAGACGCAGCAAGAAAAGTCATTAAAAAAGCAGAAATAAAAGTTTGCCATTTTTGTTTGTTTTTGGAGGGGTGGGGAGAGCACGCCCCCTGCTGGGATTCCCCTCCACTCCCAGGCGTGGGGTCCCCCATCCCCAATTTACTGAACTCCAAAAGAAGGAGTGCATTAAGGGGAAAGGAACCTCAAATTTCAAACGGGGGGGGGTGTTTTTTTGTCATGGTCTCAGACAGAGAAAGAGAAATCTACTAGAAAGAGCCCTTCATATGTAAACAATCTAGAGAGAGACAGAGAGAGAGAGGGAGAGAGAGGGAAGGGGGCAGAGCAGGAACGGAGGAATGAAAGACACAGACCACAAAGAATGGGAGAGAGAAAGAGAGAATAAAATAGGAGAGAAGAACAAGTGAAAGAGAGAGAGAGAGGGAACAAGAGAGGAGAGAAGAGAGAGAGGGAATGAGACAGAGTGGCAGAGAACGAGCGACAGGTAGGGTGGGGGAAGGGGCAGAGGGAGGGGTCCGGTGGGGAGCTGCCCCCCACCCCCGTCTCAGGTGAGAAGCAGAGAGAACAGGTGAGCCAGGCAGATGTCAATCAACACGACAGCCAGAACCACCAATGGGTGAGCTCCCTGCAAGGGAAAAGGGAGGGGTGAGACACGCCCCTCTGACACCCCGACCTTACCCTCTCCTCAAACACCCCCTTCCCACATAACCCCACCCCAGCTGACACTGCAGCCCCCCATACACCTCCCAACTCCCCAGCCTCAACCCCCCCTCCCCAAGCACACCCACAACTTTCCACCCCACATCCCCCACCCTCCACGTGACTCCCAGCCTCTCACTCCGCTCTAACCCCCTATACCCCTGTCCCCTCCCAAAGCCAGGGATACAACCCAGGTGTCCTGGCTCCAAGCCCACTCTAACCCACCAGACCCGCAGCCCCCCTCCCCACGGCCAGTTCCTCCCAGCACCCCCCACTGCAGCTCTGCTGGGCGGGGCTGAGATGCTGCAGTGGGGCGGGAGGGATGCTGGACGGAGGATGCAGTTGCTATGAGACAGGAGCCAGGACATCAGCCAATCCGTGGAGCTTCACCAGCTGGGCCACGCCCACAACCCCCCCTCCCATCCTGACAGACTCCTGGGTTCTCTCCCAGCTTGGGGACGGGAGTGGGGGCTAGTGGCTGGGGGGGAGGGGCTGGGAGCCAGGACTCCTGGGTTCTCTCCCAGTTCTGGGAGAGGGGGAGATGGGGGTGTCCCTTTGCCCCTCTTACCTGTCTCACGGCTGCGCCTGTCTCCTTCACACCCTGAGCCGCAGCCCCCCTCCCTGAAGGCAGCTTGTCAGCCCCCAGTCCAGAGTGCCCCGGGGGTCCTGCCACCTCTGACCCCGCCTGGGGCTCCCCAATATCCAGCTGGTGGAGCTCTTCCTCGTAGTCCTCTTCCTCGTCTTCCTCCCGGAGGCTTCCAGAGCTGCCGCTGGGAGGGGTGCCCACCAGGGGGCGCCCCGGATCCCCCTCCTCCTCGTCCCCCTCCCACAGTTCCTCGGGTGGGAACCCCGGTGTCCGGGCAGGGAACCTCCGGCACCCCCACTCATCCTCAGGGTCTGATGCATCCGCAGGGGGCACTCGAGGGAGTCCCCCATTCTCCAGAGGGTGCCAAGTCCGATGGGGGTCTCCCCTCCAGGGCTGCAGTGGGGTGGGCGGGTAGCTGGGGTCTGGGGTCATGTCTGATGGGGTGACCCCATTTTCATAGACCTCCGGGCTGTCGTATTCTAAGAGGTCCGTGTCGGTGCCTTCGGAGTCCAGGCGGGTCCGTGGCTCTGGGTTTTTTTGGGGAGAGATAAAAGGGGAGTCAAGAGTGGGTTTCTGTTGATAGACTCCCACAGGGTTCAATGCCCCCCCAAATTCAGCCCTCCCTCCGACACTGTCAGGAGAATCCAGGTTTGGGGGTGCAGGGAGAAAAGGGATGTGGGGGTCAAGAATTGGGAGGCAGAGACTAAATGGGTGCCATGGGGTAAGAAAGGGTGTTCAGGTCAAAATCACCCCCATACAATCATGGGGAGGGGTGGATGCCCCTTCTGCAATATGGGGGAGCCCACAGGCACACTTGAACAGAGAGGGGGCTGGGGGGCTTCCCGGCAGACCCAGGATTAGAAATATGTATGTATACATATTTCTTCTTACTCTATGTTCCATTCTATGCCACCGATGAAGTGGGTTTAGCCCACGAAAGCTTAGGCTCAAATAAATTGGTTAGTCTCTAAGGTGCCACAAGTCCTCCTGTTCTTTCTGCGGATACAGACTAACACGGCTGCTACTCTGAAACCAGGATTAGGGGCTCCCTCTTCCCTGCCCTGCTCCCCAAACTCACCAGGGTCATCCAAGATGGGCTGAAGATCCTGGGCCAGGATCTTGGCCACTCGAGCCGCCTCCACGGCCTTCTCGGCGGAGGCCAGCGCGGCCGTGGCCTTCAGCCGGGCGTCGGCTGCCCTGGGGAGAGGGTCAGGGTGGGTCTCTGTGGGGTGGAGCCTCCCTGGGGTCAGCGCTGCCCCAACCCCGCCCACCCATCCTGCACCCATCCCCAGTGCAACCCAACCAAACCCTCACCCTAACCCTCAGCATCCACCACCCATCCCCATCCATCCTACCCCACAGCCACCATCCCTTGCCGTCACCCCACCCCCCCAACCCCCACCCTGAGCCCCAGCACCCATCCAGACCCACCCTGGGCCCCAGCACCTGTTCCCACCCATAGTTACTGATCACACACCCTGGCCCCAAGGATCACCCACCCACCCATCCCTATACAGCCCCCAGCCCCCAACTTGCCCCTTCACTTCACCCAGTCCCCAATGCCCTCCCTTTAATTCCCAGCCCCCTCCCCGCTCCATGCCAGGGGAAGTGCCCTTCCCCCACCAGCAGCCCCCCCTCCCCTGGTCCATGCCCAGTGGATGCTGCTGCTCCACTGTTTCCACAGCAACCACCAGCCAATCGCTGTTGCCATCACCCGGTTGTCTAGGAGACCAGGCAGCCTCTGCCAGGCCCTTGCATACACTCCATGTAACCTGTCTTCCGCACCCCCAGCCCCCAACCATGCCCTCGCTGGGGATGGCAACATGGCGGGGGGGGAGAGCAGGGAATGGGGGGGGGGGAAAGAAGAAAGAAAGAAAAGAAAGCAAGACAAAATGAGACAGAAAACGAGCCAGCCAGCAAAAGAAATAATTAACGAAAAGCAACAAGAGAGGAGAGTGCCAGAGGAAAGGAGAGAAAAGCAAACTCCAGCCAGACAGAGAGGAGCCATCGTCGCTGTTTGTTGGCAGAGCCAATGTCTCAATTTCAGTGCTGGGCAAGGACACAAGTTCTGACAGCCAAGTCCATCCACCCACCTGCCTTCCCCATGCCAGCAAGAAACCCAGTAGTCTCCAAGAAAGCACCTCAGTATGGTCAAATTTGGGCAGTAGGGCCTTCCCCTCCAACACCTCAGTCTCAGCAAGGCCTCCACACCATTCACACAACCCCCCAGCCTGTCCTCCATCCGGACCAACTGGACAACTTTCAAGATGGCTGCCCCAACTGGGATCATTAGAACCAACTTTCAAGATGGCTACTCTTGACCTCCCTCTTGACCTCACCCTAATGCAGGGTGAATTCCCCCTTCCTGGTAGGGATGAGACTTCTCCTGCAGCCCCTCAGCTGGCCACTGGGACCTCCCGGTTCATTTGCCTACTGGGACTCCATTGTTAATTAGTTCCCATCCAGCCCCCGTCCCACCCAGGCATGCCCGCAGGGCGGGCGGCTCACAGAATAACCCATGTGCCTCTGGGAGAATGGACACGCTGGCGTTCCATGGTCATTTCAACCAGCTTTCAAGATGGCTGCTCAGTTGGGGAGGTCACTTGAGTCAACTTTAAAATGGCTGCTCAGCTGAGGCGGGTTTGAACCTGATTTCAAGATGGCTACCCCAGTTGAGGACCACTTGATCCAACTTTCAAGATGGCTACTCAGTTGGGTTGGCTTGAGCCAACTTTCAGGATGGCTACCACTTGGCGGTGTCACTTAACCCAGGTTTCAAGATGTCTACCCGCTCGGGGGATCCCTTGAGCCAACTTTCAAGATGGCTGCCAGTGCCCCGCTCACGAGCTCTCCCCATCGTGGACTGAGGTCCCCCTTCCCAGGCAGGAAGGGAAGGTTCAGGCAGGAGGGAAAATGGCAGCTGGGGAGGTGGTTGTGGGACAAGATGGCGTGGATGGAGGAATTATGGCTTTGGGCCTACTGAGGCCTACAAGGCCTAGCTGAAGCCTGGGCCTTGTCTAGATTTGTGGCCAGGAGAAAAGGCAGAGTTCTGGGGTGTTTTTGAGGGGTGAATCCCAGGACCCCCAGAGGGCTCCCTGCCCAAACCCCTGAAGCCCCACTCAAACCCCAGTCCCACTGCAAGCCCCAGAGCGTAACAGGGTGTGTTATTGAGACACACACCCACTGCCCCCCACCCCCAGCCATTCCTCTACATCTCCCCTCCCCTCCCTCAGCCTCCTACATCCCCAATCCCCTACCCCCCTTACCCCCCAAAACTCACCCCATGCTCCGCCTCCACATCCCCCACTCGTCCATGTCCCCCATTCTCCTGCATCCCCTATGTCCCCCACCCCATGCTCCCCTCCATAGTCCCCCTCCCCCGATGCCCCCTGCACTCCCCCACCCACACCTGACCGCTCCCAATACTCCAGCTCTCCAGCACCCCACGGCCCGCCAGTGCCCCCCGTCTGCCAGCTGACCTGGTGGCCGCCATCTCCTGCTTCTGCCTGGCCAGGCTGACGGCCCTGCGGGCCATCTCCACCGCCCGGTCCACCTTCTCCTTCACCTTGCTGCGCCGGAGCGGGATGAGGTTCTTGACCTTGCCGCTCACCAGCCGGTTGAGCTTGTACTTGCCCTCTTCCTTGGTGCCGTCGGGGTAGGTGGTGCGCCCGTAGCCATGCCGCCGGTTCCCCAGCCACTCGCCTTCGTAGCGCAGCCCATTAGAGCGCCGGCTGACCCCGTAGCCGCTGCGCCGATCAGCGCGCCACTCCCCGGCATACACCTCGGTGGAGGAGCCCTCGATGGCCAACCGTGAAGGCATCTCGGGGGGTTCGGTCTCGGCGTAGCTCAGGGTGGTGGCTTCGCTCCCAGTCGAGCTCACCCCAGCTTCGCTCTTCAGCGAGCCCCGCTTGCTGCCCAGGGAGGCTTTGGACTCGGCTCGGCGCACCCGCAGGCCACTCAGCAGCAGGGAGCGCCGGAAGAAGAAGCTCCCCGTCTTCTTCTTGGCCCCCTTGGGGAAGCCCGGGTCGCCGGGGAAGGCCAGCACAAAGCCGCCGCGGGAGCCCGAGGCTGGGCTGTCCCCCGGGAGCAGCGGAGGTGGCAGGGGAGGGGGCGGGAGCGGAGGAGGGGGCACGCCGGGGTCGGGGTCGCTGCGGAGGGAGTCCAGCGAGGTGCGGCGCAGGGAGCACACCAAGGCAGCCTGACGGTAGGGGGCGCTCTGGCGAACACCGTAGCCGTGCCGCTTCCCGGCTTGCCACTGGCCCTGGTAGGTGCCTGCAAAGGAGGCACGGAGCGGGGCAGGGTTAGAGGAGGGGAGAACAAATCGGCAGGGGGATGGAAACCGGGCAGACAGAAGGAGGAAGTGAATGTGGAAGTGGAGGGCGGGAGGAAAGTTGGAACTGCAGGGATAGAGGGGTGGGTGATGGACCTGGCTGGATGGATGGAGAGAGAGAGAGAGGGAGGGAGGGTGGAACCGCAGGGATAGAGGGGTGGGTGATGGACCTGGGTGGATGGATGGAGGGAGGGAGGGTGGAGCCGTAGGGATAGAGGGGTAGGTGATGGACCTGGATGGATGGATGGAGGGAGGGAGGGTGAAGCCGCAAGTATAGAGGGGTGGGTGATGGACCTGGGTGGATGGACGGAGGGAGGGAGTGTGAAGTCGCAGGGATAGAGGGGTGGGTGATGGACCTGGCTGGATGGATGGATGGAGGGAGTGTGAAGCCGCAGGGATGGAGGGGTGAGTGATGGACCTGGCTGGATGGACGGAGGGAGGGAGTGTGAAGCCGCAGGGATGGAGGGGTGGGTGATGGACCTGGCTGGATGGATGGATGGATGGAGGGAGGGTGGAGCCGTAGGGATAGAGGGGTGGGTGATGGACCTGGCTGGATGGATGGAGGGAGGGTGGAGCCGTAGGGATAGAGGGGTGGGTGATGGACCTGGGTGGATGGACGGAGGGAGGGAGGGTGGAGCCGCAGGGATAGAGGGGTGGGTGATGGACCTGGGTGGATGGACGGATGGAGGGAGGGTGGAGCCGCAGGGATAGAGGGGTGGGTGATGGACCTGGCTGGCTGGATGGATGGAGGGAGTGTGAAGCCGCAGGGATGGAGGGGTGGGTGATGGACCTGGCTGAATGGACGGAGGGAGGGAGTGTGAAGCCGCAGGGATGGAGGGGTGGGTGATGGACCTGGCTGGATGGACGGAGGGAGGGAGTGTGAAGCCGCAGGGATGGAGGGGTGGGTGATGGACCTGAGTGGATGGACGGAGGGAGGGAGGGAGGGTGGAGCCACAGGGATGGAGGGGTGGGTGATGGACCTGGCTGGCTGGATGGATGGATGGATGGATGGAGGGAGGGAGGGAGGGTGGAGCCGTAGGGATAGAGGGGTGGGTGATGGACCTGGATGGATGGATGGACGGATGGAGGGAGGGTGGAGCCGTAGGGATAGAGGGGTGGGTGATGGACCTGGGTGGATGGACGGAGGGAGGGAGGGAGGGTGGAGCCGCAGGGATGGAGGGGTGGGTGATGGACCTGGCTGGATGGATGGATGGAGGGAGGGTGGAGCCGCAGGGATAGAGGGGTGGGTGATGGACCTGGGTGGATGGACGGATGGAGGGAGGGTGGAGCCGCAGGGATAGAGGGGTGGGTGATGGACCTGGGTGGATGGATGGATGGAGGGAGGGTGGAGCCGTAGGGATGGAGGGGTGGGTGATGGACCTGGCTGGATGGACGGAGGGAGGGAGTGTGAAGCCGCAGGGATGGAGGGGTGGGTGATGGACCTGAGTGGATGGACGGAGGGAGGGAGGGAGGGTGGAGCCACAGGGATGGAGGGGTGGGTGATGGACCTGGCTGGATGGATGGATGGATGGATGGAGGGAGGGAGGGAGGGTGGAGACGTAGGGATAGAGGGGTGGGTGATGGACCTGGATGGATGGATGGACGGATGGAGGGAGGGTGGAGCCGTAGGGATAGAGGGGTGGGTGATGGACCTGGGTGGATGGACGGAGGGAGGGAGGGAGGGTGGAGCCGCAGGGATGGAGGGGTGGGTGATGGACCTGGCTGGATGGATGGATGGAGGGAGGGTGGAGCCGCAGGGATAGAGGGGTGGGTGATGGACCTGGGTGGATGGACGGATGGAGGGAGGGTGGAGCCGCAGGGATAGAGGGGTGGGTGATGGACCTGGGTGGATGGATGGATGGAGGGAGGGTGGAGCCGTAGGGATAGAGGGGTGGGTGATGGACCTGGCTGGCTGGGCGGATGGAGGGAGGGAGGGTGGAGCCACAGGGATAGAGGGGTGGGTGATGGACCTGGGTGGATGGACGGAGGGAGGGAGGGTGGAGCTGCAGGGATAGAGGGGTGGGTGATGGACCTGGCTGGATGGACGGAGGGAGGGAGGGTGGAGCCGTAGGCATAGAGGGGTGGGTGATGGACCTGGGTGGATGGACGGAGGGAGGGAGGGTGGAGCCGCAGGGATAGAGGGGTGGGTGATGGACCTGGATGGATGGATGGAGAGAGAGAGGGAGGGAGGGAGGGTGGAACCGCAGGGATAGAGGGGTGGGTGATGGACCTGGGTGGATGGACGGAGGGAGGGAGGGTGGAGCCGCAGGGATGGAGGGATGGGTGATGGACCTTGCTGGCTGGCTGGATGGAGGGAGGGTGGAGCCGCAGGGATGGAGGGGTGGGTGATGGACCTGGCTGGCTGGATGGATGGATGGAGGGAGGGTGGAGCCGTAGGGAGAGAGGGGTGGGTGATGGACCTGGGTGGATGGACGGATGGAGGGAGGGTGGAGCTGTAGGGATAGAGGGGTGGGTGATGGACCTGGATGGATGGACGGAGGGAGGGAGGGTGGAGCCGCAGGGATGGAGGGGTGGGTGATGGACCTGGATGGATGGACGGAGGGAGGGAGGGTGGAGCCGCAGGGATAGAGGGGTGGGTGATGGACCTGGATGGATGGATGGAGAGAGAGAGGGAGGGAGGGAGGGTGGAACCGCAGGGATAGAGGGGTGGGTGATGGACCTGGGTGGATGGACGGAGGGAGGGAGGGTGGAGCCGCAGGGATGGAGGGATGGGTGATGGACCTTGCTGGCTGGATGGATGGATGGAGGGAGGGTGGAGCCGTAGGGAGAGAGGGGTGGGTGATGGACCTGGGTGGATGGACGGATGGAGGGAGGGTGGAGCTGTAGGGATAGAGGGGTGGGTGATGGACCTGGATGGATGGACGGAGGGAGGGAGGGTGGAGCCGCAGGGATGGAGGGGTGGGTGATGGACCTGGATGGATGGACGGAGGGAGGGAGGGTGGAGCCGTAGGGAGAGAGGGGCGGGTGATGGACCTGGGTGGATGGACGGAGGGAGGGAGGGTAGAGCCGTGGGGAGAGAGGGGTGGGTGATGGACCTGGGTGGATGGATGGATGGAGGGAGGGTGGAGCCGCAGGGATAGAGGGGTGGGTGATGGACCTGGGTGGATGGACGGAGGGAGGGAGGGTGGAGCCGCAGGGATAGAGGGGTGGGTGATGGACCTGGGTGGATGGACGGAGGGAGGGAGGGTGGAGCTGTAGGGATAGAGGGGTGGGTGATGGACCTGGGTGGATGGATGGAGGGAGGGAGGGTGGAGCCGTAGGGATAGAGGGGTGGGTGATGGACCTGGGTGGATGGACGGAGGGAGGGAGGGTGGAGCCGCAGGGATAGAGGGGTGGGTGATGGACCTGGGTGGATGGACGGAGGGAGGGAGGGTGGAGCCGTAGGGATAGAGGGGTGGGTGATGGACCTGGGTGGATGGAGGGAGGGAGGGAGGGTGGAGCCGTAGGGATAGAGGGGTGGGTGATGGACCTGGCTGGATGGACGGAGGGAGGGAGGGTGGAGCCACAGGGATGGAGGGGTGGCTGGCGGATGGATGGAGGGATGAATGTGAATGCAGCAATGGAGCGCAGAACGGAGCAGGAGAGCGGATGGAGCATGGGCCTGTGCATGGACGTGGTTGGATGGAGGGAGCGCGCAGCTGAATAGATAGATCCCCCCTTTCCCTCCCTCCCCCCCCCGAGCTGGCACCCGTCTGCCCTCACCTCCGTCAGCGTAGGTCTCGGTGCCGTAGCCATCCTGGAGCCCGTCCCTCCACATGCCCTCGTAGGTGACCCCGGAGTGGCTCTCCCAGACGCCAGCCCGGCCCTTCAGCCCATGGCTCCACTCCCCCTTGTAACACCACTTGCTCTTGCGCTCCACGCCCAGCCCTTCCCGCTTGCCCTGGCTCCAATGGCCCTGGTAGGTGTTGCCGCTGGGCCAGGTGTAGACACCCAGAGACTCGAACCCACGGCGCCACTGCCCGCTGTACTCGCCCTGTGCCCCAGGGCCGGTGCAGACCCCGTACCCATGTGCCCGGCCCTCCTGCCAGTCACCCACGTAGCAGCCGCCATCGTCAAAGTCGAACCTGCCCCCGTGGGACATGCATGTAACGAGGCCCCGCCTCTCCCGGCGCCGGCTACCCACAGGACCCTGCGCTCATAGCCAGGGCCAGCCCCACCATGCGGGGCTGGCTGTAGGTGGCAGGGTCAGGGTGGCATCTGTAGTGGGAACTTCCACTCCTCCGACAGGCAGGCAATGGGACTAACAGCCGTACGTCAGTCCTGGAGTTCTTCCCCTACAGGCGGGCTGACAGTCGCACGCCACTCCTGGCTTCCTGCCCCTTACAGTCGTAGGCAGATCCCCAGCTTCTCTGTCTATGGGCAAGTAGTGTAGCTACAGGTGAATGAAGAACCAGGAGTTCTCCTCCTACAGGTGGACAGTGGAGCTACAGCGCATGCCAGTCCTGGAGTTCTCCACCTACAGGCACATGGTGGTAGTGGTGGGGGGCGGGGGGAGGGGTTTACAGTCGGAGAGCGACCTCTGAGTTCTCTGGCTACAGGTGTGCACTTCAGCTGCAGTCATACACAAATGCCAGACATCTCCACCTACAACCATTCAATGGAGATACGGTCATACAGACATCCTGGAGTTGTCCCCTACAGGCGTACGGCAGTGTTACAGTGGTACAGAAGTCCCAGACTTCTCCGCCTACATGTGTATAGTGGGGGTCAGTCATACAGCAGTCCCAGACATCTTTGGCTACAGGCGTATGGTTGCTTCAACACCTACAGTAATCTGGCTTTGGCTATGGCTGTATGGTGCCCTACAGTAAGACTACAGCCCATAATTCTGCAGCTATGGGGGTATGGAGGCTGTCTGATTACACCTGTACGTGGCTGCTGGAGTTCTCTGGTCAGAGATGTAGTATGGTCCTGGAGTCCATGTGTTACAAGCAGACAGTGGCCTCCAAATCTGCAATGACTTGGTTCTGGCTCTGTGCTGCCATGCTGTGACCTGGGAGTCTCTGTATCTTACAGGCAGATGGGGGCTGGAAGTTCTCTGGCTACAGGTGTGCAACAGTCCTTGATTTCTCCAGCTATAGGCATACAATAAGTCCAGGGGTCTTCTGTGACAGGCAATCCCTATGTTCTGTAACTACAGGTGTAAAGTGCTCCTGGAAGTCTTGGCTACAGGTCTACAGCCATCCCAGAGTTCTCCGGCTACAGGCGTACAGCGGTCCTGGAGTTCTCCAGCTACAGGCGTACAGCGGTCCTGGAGTTCTCTGGTGACAGGTGTCTAGCAGGGAGTGTATTTCTCCAGCTACAGGCCGAGAGTGGTCGGTTCTCTGGCTACAGGCAGACAGAGCCCTCTAGACTTGCAGCCACTGGTTACGACGGTGCACTGCCAGGCTGTAACTTGGAATTCTTGGTGTTCTACAGCCCAGGAGTTCCCCAGCTACAGGTATAGTGTCCAACAGGCATAGAGCAGGCCTTGGGAATCTCTGCCTACAGGCGTCAGGATGTGCTCCCGGTCCCCTGACTCAGAGAGGCTCCGGGTGTTCCCAGGAAGCAAACGAGCTGCTGGGGGTGTGGAATGGAGCCGGGGGGCCAGGGAGGGCTCCCAACAGTGGCCTCATGATGTGGGGTACCTACAACGAAAGAAGGTGAGAGAGTGGCTGGCCGAGGGTGGGAGGGAGGAACAACCAGACCCCCAACTTAGAGAAACAGCCTGAAAAATACCCCCAACGCAAACACACACAAGGGGCAGGTCCCATCCCCTCCAGCAGAGGGCAGCAGGGAGATAGATAGATAGATGAGATAGATGGGGTGGATGGGGATAGATAGATTGACGGGGTGGATGGGGATAGATAGGTAGATGGGGTGGATGGATGGATGGATGGATGGATGGATGGGGTGGATGGATAGATAGAAGGGGTAAATGGGGATAGATAGATAGATAGATAGATAGATAGATAGATAGAAGGGGTGAATGGGGATAGATAGATAGATAGATAGATAGATAGATAGATAGATAGATAGATAGATAGATAGATAGATACTCACTCCGTATTTATTTCCTGAGAGGCAGAGGAGAAGCAGGAAGCGAATCCATGCGGCCAGGAAAGAGGGAGCGGAGAAAAGCCCAGAGGGCTAGAGGGCTAGACACACCCAAGGCGGCAGTGAGCGGGGACGAATCTCGCCCATGCTCTGGAGGGGAAAGAAGGGAGCGTGGAAATGCAGGAAAGGAAGGCGGGTTGGAGCGGGGCTGAGAGGGGGGCTGAAGGGGGGCCGGGGGCAGTGCCGGAGGAATGGGGAGAGGGAGCTGAACCAGCTCGGGGAGGGAGTGAGTTGGAGGAAATTTCCAAATGGAGAGAGAAGATCTCGGGGGTGGAAAGAGACAGAAGGGGGGAAATTCAGGAATGGAGAGATGGGGGGGGCTAGGGACTGTCAGGAACGGAGGGAGGGAAATCTCAGAGGGGGAAGGAGCCACTCCCCGGGGGGGCCGGGGATGGAGGGGAGGTAGAAACCCCCCGGCGGAGAGAGAAGCCGGCCGGAGCGGGGCAAGGAGCCAGGGCTGGGATGGAGGGAGACGCTCCCGGGAGGCTGAGCCGGGCGAGGGATGGAGGGAAGGTGGAAGGCAGCGGCGGCGGAGGAGGAGTGGGGGGGGCTGCCGACAACACAGCCCCCCCTTGCGGGAGCGGGGGGGACGTAACGTGGGGGGCGGGATTCTAGTTAGGCCCCGCCCCTTTTCAACCCGTTATAGAGCCCGGCCCCTCCCCTTTCACAGACCCCCTGCCCCTCCCCTCTTTACAGACCCCCTCCCACTCTGTCCCCTCCCCTGCCCCCCTTTACAGACCCCCTGTCCTCCTTCTTCCCCTCCCCCATTATAGACCACCTGCCCCTCCCCCCGCCCCCCCGCCCCCCTCTTATAGACCTCCCCCAAAAGAGGCAGACCAAGGACGCAGAAACAATCTACCAAGTCTTTGGCAGGTGGCTGGTCTCCGGAGAGATCGGGAAGGGGGGTGAAGGGCAGGGGTCCCCATTCCCCAACACTCAGCCCCCCTCCCCAAATGGCCATGTGTCCCCCAAATCCACCCTCCCAGACCCCCAGAATCTCCCCCTTCTCCTCCTTGCCCCACCACTGTGCCCCAAAACTTCCCCCACCTCTCCTCCCTGATGTGTACCCCAATAATACCCTCATGCCCACTTCCTGCCCCCATCTACCCCTTGTCCATCCCCCTTCCTGCCCGTAGCCTCAAAACTACCCTGCTTTTCTCTCCCCAAAGGAGACCCCCCATACAGGTCACCCCAGCTCCCTACCCCCCAAAAGCTGATCCACTGGCTCACTCCAGCCCCCCCCCCATGGACCTCAAATTCCAACCCCCACCCAAAATCTTGCTCCCCTACTTCCCTCTAGCCCTTCCCCACAATTCCTACCATCCAAACCTGCTTCTCTTCCAGACCCCCAAGAGGGGACCCAAAGACTCCCCTTCCCTGAGGAGTGTACCCCAAGAGCCATCAGACCCCGCAGGCTCCCCATTTGGGGTCAGGCCAACTAGGGCCAGCCCATCCATCTGTCAGGCCATCTGTGTTCTGGGGGCTCAGAGGCGGGAGGGGGCGCCCCCGCTCACCACCACCGTTGCCCCGCTGATTTAGCTGGTGTCGGAGAAGCACAGGAAAGAGAAGATCCCAACGCAGTCAGACGGGACCCCCAACCTGGGGAGAAGAGACAGGGTTAGCCCGGGGGGAACGGATGGATGGATAGGTGTGTAAGGCGGTCGGTGGATGGATGGATAGAGGGGTGTGTATAGGGGTGGATGGAAGGGTGGGTGGATGACTTATGAGGAGAGGCTGAGGGAACTGGGATTGTTTAGTCTGCGGAAGAGAAGAGTGAGGGGGGATTTGATAGCTGCTTTCAACTACCTGAGAGGTGGTTCCAGAGAGGATGGTTCTAGACTATTCTCAGTGGTAGAAGAGGACAGGACAAGGAGTAGTGGTCTCAAGTTGCAGTGGGGGAGGTCTAGGTGGGATATTAGGAAACCCTATTTCACTAGGAGGGTGGTGAAGCACTGGACTGGGTTCCCTAGGGAGGGGGTGGAATCTCCTTCCTTAGAGGTTTTTAAGGCCCAGCTTGACAGAGCCCTGGCTGGGATGATTTCGTTGGGGATCGGTCCTGCTTTGAGCAGGGATTGGACTAGAACTTCCTGAGGTCGCTTCCCACCCCGAGATTCTAGGATTCTGTGGGTGGCTGGATGGAGGGAGGGAGGGGTGTGTACAGGGATGGAGGGATGGATGGAGGCATGGATAGAGGGATGGATGGAGGGGGGAATGGAGGGAGGGGTGCGTGGGGGGAGGGAGGGAGGGGTGTGCAGGGAGAGGGAGGGATGGAGGGAAGGGTGTGCAGGGGGATGGATGGAGAGGAGGAAGGTGTGTGAGGGGATGGATGGACGGGGGAGGGATGGATGGAGGGGGGAGGGAGGGAGGAAGGGGTGTGTAGGGGGATGGATGGATGGGGGAAGGGGGGGGCTGGGGAACTCTCAGGTTCTTCAACATTTTCTCCTTTATGGCCTCGTCCTTCCACAACTGGAAGAAAAATCAGAGTTGGGGGTCACTGCCCTGCCCCCCAGGTGCGGCCCCGCCCCCAGGTGCGGCCCCGCCCCCAGCAGTGCCCCCCCAGCTTTGGCCCCGCCCTGCACTGACGGCCGAGCTGAACTTGGTCTGGACGATCCCCGGTGCCAGGCAGTTGGTGCGGATGTTGCGGGCGCCGAGCTCGGGCGCCAGGGCCTTGGGGAGCCTCAGCAGGGCCGTTTTACTGACGCTGTACGGGCCCAGAGCCTGGGGGGGGGGGTCAGCACAGCCAGCCCTACCCCCCGTGCCCGCCCTGGCCCACCCCTCCGCCCACCTACCCCCCGCCAGCCCCCCTTGCCACCTCTGACCACCCACTGCCACCTCTCCACTCCGCCTACCCACCCCACCAGCCCCCTCCATCTGCCCACCAGCCAACCATCCCCCCAGACACTCCCCTCCCTCCCTCCCTTGCTCCTTCCGTGGGCGGGCCGGGGCATCTCACCGGGAAGGGGGAGAACCCGGCGATGGAGGAGACGAGGATGATGGAGCCGCCCCTGAGCGGAGAGAGGGAATGAGCCAGAGACGAGAGACCTGCTGCCCCCTCATGTCGTCCCCCCCCACTCAAGCCTGTTTCTCTGCGTGGGGGGCAAGACCAGGCTGACTAGCAGTGCCAGTGATGTCCCATTCACCTGCAGGATCTGAAAGGGGAGTCGGGGTTCAGGAAGGGTCCTGCTTCTCCCCACACACCCCCAGACTCCCTCAAGCCCCACACTCTGCCCCCCAGTTGCATTTCCCCCTCTCCTCCCCGGGACTCCCTGTACCCCATGGTCACCACTTTTATAGGGCTATGATAAATCCTCTACGAAGTATGCCTTGGGAGGTTACCCTCTGAAAAATCATAATTTGCTGAGTATCAGTGTCCTGTTGAACGACGTGTAGCAAAATGGTGCAGGAAGTTCTACGAGTCTGCTGTCCCGTTGTTACTGCATCACGCTGCGGTTCTGGGGGGAACGGTCCTCACCTGGAAATTTCCCGAGTGCTGAAAGCATTTGGCTGAGAGAAACCGTTCCGCTTTCAGCCTGCTGGCGTTGCTCACGTCGAGGAACTAGCCTGCGAATTTAACTTTTATTTCAAGTCTAGCCAGCTCCAACCTTGGTGCTTAAAATTCGCTTAAAAATCTTCTGTTCTCTAGTGAATGGGCTGGTTTAACTGTTTGACTTTAAGCAGTTCGTGAAAACCCTGGGAGCAGGGGGGGGCGGGCATGGCTGTCCCATGGTCCAGATGGTCCCCCGGGGAATGGCACGCTCCCCCTCTGCCCCCCTCCCCCCACCCCTCTGACCCCCACGTCCTCTCCGCAAACCCCCATTTCTACTCCCACCTCCTCGTCCCTCCACCCACTCCCACAGAGCCCACCTCACCCCACCTCCTCCTCCGATCCCAGCCCCCCTCCGTCCCGCAACTCCCCCTTCCCCACCAACCCCTGCTCTCTGCTCTGCCCCTACCCCCACCTCCACCCCCACCTTGTTCCACACGTCCTCGCTGGCATCGAGCATGCTGCCGAAGAACGGCTTCACGGCCGCATTGGAGACCAGGGCCTGGAGAGACGAGACGTGAGGGGGCTGGTTACCGACCGCGATTGGCGCCCCACTGTGCTGGGCGCTGCCCTCCCAGGGCCGGGGAGAGAACCCAGGAGTCCTGGCTCCCAGCCCCCTGTTCTAACCACTAGCCCCCACTTCCCTCCCAGAGCCTGGCAGAGAACCCAGGAGTCCTGGCTCCCAGGCCCTACCCCCACTCTAACTACTACCCACTCCCCACCCAGGATAGAACCCAGGAGTCCTGGCTCCCAACCCCCCTGTGCTAAGCACTAGCCCCTACTCCCCTCCCAGCACTGGGGATGGGACCCAGGCATCTGGGCTCACTGTGGCGATCAGGGGGGTCGGGAGTGAGGGGCACCGGCAGAGCTGGAGGGGCAGGGCTGGTCTAGGAAGGGGCTGCTGGTCGCGAGTGAGGGGCACCAGTTGGCTTGGGGGGGTCACTCACCCCTCGGTAGGTGCCATCACAAAAACCACCTTGTCGGCCAGGAGCCCCCAGCGCGCTCCGGCCGTGCCCATCACCTGCAGCGACCCCCACACGGGACGGCAGATCCTGGCCCCCGCCCGCCTGCCCCACACGCCGCCTCCGGCCTCTGCCAGGGATACACGGGCCTCAGTAGTCAAGTGTCCCCCCCCCCCTTTTTGGGTTATGTCCCACCCCTGGGCTCATAGTTGGACCTGCTTTGGCCAGTGGGGAAAAACCTATTTTAAATGTTCATGGGGAACCTGAGGGCTGTTTGTGTGTCTGTGTGTGTCTCTGTGTGTGTGCGTGTCTGTGTCTTTGTGTCTGTGTGCGTCTGTGCGTCTTTGTGTGTCTGCGCGTCTCTGTGTGTGTGCGTGTCTGTGCGTTTGTGCGTCTGTCTTTGTGTCTTGTGTGTGTGTCTTTGTGCGTGTGCCTGTCTGTGTGTGTCTTTGTGCGTCTTTGTGTGTGTCTTTGTGTCTGTGTGTGTGTCTTTGTGCATGTGCATGTGTCTGTGCGTGCCTGTCTGTGTGTGTCTTTGTGTGCGTCTGTGTGTGTCTGTGCGTGCCTGTCTGTGCGTGTCTTTGTGTGCGTCTGTGTGTGTCTGTGCGTGCCTGTCTGTGCGTGTCTTTGTGTGTCTGTGTGTCCTGGTGTGTCTGTGCGTGTCTTTGTGAGTGTGTCTTTGTGTCTGTGAGTGTGTCCTGGTGTGTCTGTGCGTGCCTGTCTGTGTGTCCTGGTGTGTCTGTGAGTGTGTCCTGGTGTGTCTGTGTGTGTCCGTGCGTGTGTCGTCGTGTTCACACACGAAGGCTTAAAGAAAAGGGTTTCAGAGAAAAGAGGCTTGGGGGCATTTTTGGATCGTGCGGAGAATAAGGCAGATCAAGACTGGAACGTACCAGAAGAGAGGGTTTTAAAAGTGCTGTTGTGACAACAAATGTGCGCTTGCTTCTTTCTAAACCAAAGGATTAAACGTCCGGTGTTTTTAGGGAACTACGGGGGAAGCCCGTTTCGAAATAAGGGTGTTAAGATGAGAGTTTAGAATAACGCCAGCCCTGGGCATGTTTCGACATAAAAGGATTCAATATTAGGGTTCAGAAACAAGAAGCGTTCTGCTTTTCAGCGTTCGGTTTTAGAGAAAACGGGGGTCGTCCATTTCGGATATTTTGAAGCCTGAGGGCCAGACTCGCGTCTTTCTTTTCGAGAAAACCGAGATGCAGCGTGAGAGGGAGCAGCCGAGGCGAGAGAAACCCTGCTCTGGGAAGGGAGCGGACGTTTAAGCGAACAAACCAACTTTTAACCCACAAACCGAAAGGCCCATGGGTGTACGTGTATGTGCCACGTTTACGTAAATTTAGCAAACATCCGTATTTCTTTTTTGGTTTGGGCCAGAGTGAAATTACTCTGAGGCATGGCCGTGAACCATGGTAGCCGGGAAAGTCCCGTTTAATCTCTATACCCCTCTCCTTAAAGGAAAGTATTCTTAGAGCCGTGTACGGCTCCTGGAAACTCGCAACTCTTGACTTTTGCTGTAAGGAGACCTTTGAATTGAAACTCTGTGCCACCGGTGAACTGGACCCCCTTCGGACAGCACGGAGATTTGGGGAGGAATGCAGCCCTCCCAGCGCTTACCCGGGTTATCCGAAGCGGTGACCTGGTGCAGCGAAAACAATTGTTTGGTTAGAAATAACGCACACTCATACCGGAGCTAAATACGCCACAAGGAACCAGCGCTGGGCAACCGAGGTCTCTCTCTGCCCTGACGGGATCCTTTTCTAACCCCACGAAGCAGCAGATCCCCACCACTCCACACGGTCACCTGAAGAAATAGCCCCCAGACCGCCCGACCCCAACTCCTCCCTGTTAATTTCAAACCCTCGCGGGCCGTCGCTGCCAGGCGGTTTCTACTCATCCCAACGGTGCACGCAGAAGAGCAGCGCTGACCATTGGCGGCCGGCGGCGGGACGGCAAGGCCTGTCCTGGGGCGCGTGGCGGAGGTTGGGTGAAATAACCATGTCGAAGCGGCACCGCTGTGGCCTTTCCAAACGTCTGAAGGAACCAGACAAAAGCCGGCGACGCAGCAGGGAGCGGGGTGGGTTGGCCTGGGGATGTTGCAGGGGAGTTTTACTGGGACTGTCTGCGTTGGTGGTGGGATATCAGGGTGCGAGCACGTAACCCAAGTCCAGGAGGGGGTTGGGGAAACGGAGGGAGACCCGGGGCCAGGGTCCAAGCTTCCTGGCCCCCAAGATGGACCTGACTGAGGGCTCCTGTTTTCTGTACCTACAAGCTCCAGTTTGGACCGTGTTCCTGTCGGCTAATACACCTTCGTGTTGCTGGCTGGCTGAGAGTCCCGCTGGATCGCAGGAAGTGGGGGTGCGGGGCCCGGACTCCCCCACTCTCCGGGACGAAGCTGTTCCACGTGTGGCCTGCAAGGAATGCGGGGCGTAACATGAAACTCTTCCACTGAGGGGACTTGCAGGGGGGATGTCACTGGAGATACAAACAGGTTTCAACAAACAAATTCAAGTTCAAGCCGCCTGGAGGAGCCACTGCTTTGCCGAAACGAATTGCCCAGAACACAAAAGCAAAACACCCAAAACCCGGCTCCACTTGTCAATTGCAAAGAAAGCTGCGAAAGCCGGGGGACGGTATAAACCCCGCAACCGGGGCTGGTTTTACAGTGACAGGATTACAAGCTTGGCTTTGCCACCGCGTGAAGTTCAGAGATCAGGGCACAGCCGCAGACGCGGTTATCTGAAGAAACAGCCCCAAGCAGACGCCGAGTTTTTGTCACTGGTAAAACGGTCATCTTCTCCGTGGTCTTTTTGCTAAACACGCCGCCTTGGCTGGTAGCCAACCAAGCGGGTTTTTCATTTTGTAAGGCCAGAGGGGAAAGTGAGCTGGCGCGGAGATATTCTCGCCCAGTTTACGAGGCATCGTCTCCCCCCACCCGACAAGACAATCAGAAATCATCAGTAAACAACATTAACCAAAGCGTGGGGGATTGAACGCTTGGCGAGATTTGCTGGCAACACCTGGAAAGCAACAAGGGCGTTTGTGTGTTTGTTTATTCTTACATTGTCTGGACACACGAGAGAATTCTGTGCTGTTGTTTTTCTACCCTTTTATCCAACCGGGTTTTGAAGCGTTGGCCCTAAACTATTCGCTCAGAAAGTATTGTGCAACCGTGGAATAGAAGAGGACACGTGGTTGGAACAGGCCTGTTGATTAAAGACGGACGTGCCGAATGTCACCCCTCACTGAGACCAAGACGCCGTCAGTCTGCGAGCGCAGCGTTACAACGAGCCGAGAAAAACGTATCTGAGGAGAAACGGCGGCTGGCTGCACCGACTTCATTTGGCTGCATTTTCGACCCGACGCTGGCGTGGAGACCAGCGAGCTTGGTGGCTATCGACGAGCCTCTGGAAAACAATCACAAATCTCACAACATTTTTTAACGGGTAACCTCGCTCGGCGGTCGGCCAACTGGAAGAGTCTCCAAAGTCAACATTCGCACGCCTGGAAAGAAAACGCTGAGCCGGGCCGAGGCCAGCGGGTTTCTGAGGGAAGGCGGCATGTTCGCTGCCATATGGCTTCCACGTTTAGTTGGTTGACCAAAGCCAGGGAGCAGTAGTTGCCAGTGATTAAAAGGAGATCTCCTGATACAGATGAAACATATGGGGTCTTCCTTCCTATCGGCAGACGCTGGCCTATTTTGATTTTCCCAGGCCTCAGCTGTAGCTGGAGGAAGAATTTTGCTACGTGGGCCCAACCGAGGCGAAAGGAAACCCGTTGCATTTCCCATTTGGCCCGAGCGTTGGTGCTGAAATTCGGCGCCGAATGAATAACCACTAAGGCAATGAACCAGCCCGCCTTGGGTCAAACGGCCGCTCCCGTCCTCTGCCGGCTACGTGCGGCCCTCAGCCGTGCCCGGGAGCTGCTGGAGCGAGTCGGCGTCACGCCGGCACGTGCCCCAGGCTCTCCCGGAGCGCCCCAGCGGGACCCCCACAGAAGGGTCACGAAAACGCCCGCGGGAACGCCAGCGTCGTTCCTGGGCCCCGGAGGCGACATGGTGGCACCGTTGGCTTGAGTTGGCAACACGACAATTCAAGAGCTTTGTGCAGGCGGAGAGAGAAGGTGGAAGGAGGGGGAGGAGGAGTGTGTGTGGCAGGGGGGGCGCACTCTGCAAAACAGCCCCCCTTTGCGGGAACAGGGTGGGGACGTAACCTGGGAGGGCGGGACTCCAGTTAGCCCCCGCCCCTTCTATACACCTATTATAGCCCCCTGCCCCCTCCACCCCCTTAAAGGCCCCCCCCGCCTTTTCCCCTTCCATCCCTTCCCCCTGCAGCCCTGATAGAGACCCCCTGCGTTAGAGACCCCTGCCCCTCCCCACAAAAGAAGGATGCAGACAGAGGATGCACTGATAATTTATCAAGTCTTTGGCAGGTGGCTAGAAGCCAGAAAGATGGGGAAGGGGGGAAATGGCACGGGGTCCCCGTGCCCCCCAATACTCAGCCCCCCTCCCCAAATGGGGGGGCCAACCCCAAAATCCACCACCACAGCCTGCCTAAATCTCCCCTTCTCCTCCCTGCCCCACCCCTCCTCCCAGATGTGTACCTCAATAATTCCCTCATGCTCACTCCCTGCACCCCATTTACCCCTTGGGCCCCCCTTCCTGCCTCCATCCCCAAAACTGCCCTGCTTCTCTCTCCCCAAAGGAGACCCCCCCATACAGGTCACCCCAGCGCCCTGCCCCCCAAAAGCTGATCCACTGGCTGTCTCCAGCCCCCCCAAATCTTGCTCCCCCACTTCCCTATAGTGCCACCAACAATTCCTGCCACTCAAACCTGCTTCTCTCCCAGACCCCCCTCCCCTGAGGAGTGCACCTCAATAGCCATCAGCCCACACCAGTCTCCCAATTTGGGGTCAAGCCAATCAGGGCCCACCCGTCCATCCATCAGGTCATCTGGGTTCTGGGGGCTCAGAGGCGGGAGGGGGCGCCCCCGCCCACCACCACGGTCTCCCCGCTGATGTAGCTGGCGTCGGGGGAGCACAGGAAGGAGACGATCCCGGCGCAGTCAGACGGGACCCCCAACCTGGGGAGAAGAGACAGGGTTAGCCCGGGGCGGGGGTGGGGACTGAGGGGGGGGTGGATGGATGGATAGAGGCGTGTGTAAGGGGGTGGGGGGGATGGATGGGGGGGATGAGGGGAGGGGTGCGCAGGGGGCTGGAGGACATTGGTACCTTTGCACTCTCAGGTTCTCCATCATTTTCTCCTTTACGGACTCGTCCTTCCACAGCTGGAAGAAAAACCAGAGTTAGGGGTCACTGCCCTGCCCCCCAGCGGAGGCCCCGCCCCCAGCAGTGCCCCCCCCAGCGGAGGCCCCGCCCCGCACTCACGGCCGAGCTGAACTTGGTCTGGACGATCCCCGGTGCCAGGCAGTTGATGCGGATGTTGCGGGCGCCGAGCTCGGGGGCCAGGGCCTTGGTGAGCCCCAGCAGGGCCGTTTTACTGACGCTGTACGGGCCCAGAGCCTGGGGGCGGGGGGGGGGGGTTAGCATAGCCAGCCCTACCCCCCGTGCCCCCCCACCGGCCACCCCCTGCCTCTCTTACCCAATAGCCAGCCCCTCTCCCACCTGCCACCCGCCCCGGCCCCACCAGCTACCCCCTGCCCAGCCCCAGAGCAACCGCCCCTGCTCCCCGCCTTGCCCTCCCCCCGGCCAGCCACCCCCCCTCCACCCCCTTTCCCCCGCTCCAGGGCCGGGGGCATCTCACCGGGAAGGGGGAGAAGCCGGCGATGGAGGAGACGAGGACGATGGAGCCGCCCCTGCGCGGAGAGAGGGAATGAGCCAGAGACGAGAGACCTGCTGCCCCCTGGGCTCCCCACCTCCTCGTCCCCCCTCATCGCCCCTCCCCCATGTGTCCCCCTCTCCCTGGGCTCCCTTCTTCCTTGTCCCCCCTCCCCCTCTCATCCCCTCGCCCCTCATCCATTCCCCCTTCCCCCGGGCTCCCCCCTCCCCCATCTCCCCATGTGTCCCCCCAGGGTCCCCTCCCCTTCGTCTCCCCTCTCTCCATTTCCCCCCCTCCCCCCAGCCTTCCCCACTCACCCCCGTTTCTCCATGTGGGGCGCGACCAGGCCGACCAGCAGGGCTGTTGCCGTCACATTGATCTGCAAGATCTGAAGGGTGGGGTCAGGGGGGTCTGGGGTCTGTCCCCCACCATGCCCCAGATGCCCTCCCCCCCGCCCCCCAGCTACACCCAGGGCCCTTTCCCCTCTCCACCCCGTCTGCCCCCCAAGCTGCCCCCTCTCATCCAGTGCCACTCCCCCACCCCTCTGCCCCCCATCTTCTCTCCCCCTCCCCCCTCTGCCCCCCAGCTACACCCAGGGCCCCTTCCCCTCTCCACCCCATCTGCCCCCCAGCTGCCTCCTCTCATCCAGTGCCCCTCCCCTCTGACCCCCACCTTCCCTCCCACCCCTCTGACCCCCAGCTGTCCCCAGCTCCCACTACATCCCCTAGTCTCTCTGCCCCCCAACCCCTGCTCTCCCCCCACCCCCACCTTGTTCCACACGTCCTCGCTGGCATCGAGCGTGCTGCCGAAGAACGGGTTCACGGCTGCATTGGAGACCAGGATGTCGATACCCCCGTGACGCTCCAGGGCCTGGAGAGATGAGACGGGGAGGGCGGCGGGGCTGGTTACTGACCGCGATCGGCGCCCCACTGTGCCGGGCGCTGCCTTCCCAGGGCCCGGGAGAGAACCCAGGAGTCCTGGCTACCAGCCCTGCCCCCCCGCTCTAACCACTAGCCCCCACTCCCATTCCTAGAGCTGGGGACAGAACCCAGGCGTCCGGGCTCACCGTGGCTACCAGGCGGTCCCGATCCTCGGCGATGCCCACATGACACACGGTGCCGGACACGCTGAGGTTCTGGGCTTGGAGCTCGGCCACGGCTTGATCCACATTACTCTGCTTCCTGCTGCTTAGCACCACGTGGGCCCCATCCTGTGCCAGGCGCCGGGCGACAGCGAACCCGATCCTGGGGGGAGAGCGGGGTCGGGAGTGAGGGGCACTGATGGGGCTGGGGGGGATCCCAGGGGGCTGCGGGGCGGGAGTGAGGGACACCAGCAGGATGTGGGGGGATCCCAGGGGGTGCGGGATGGGAGTGAGGGGCGCGGGGGGGGATCCCAGGGGGCTGCGGGTTGGGAGTGAGGGGCACCGGTGGGGCTGGGGAGGATCCCAGGGGGCTGTGGGGCGTGAGTGAGGGACACCAGCAGGATGTGGGGGGATCCCAGGGGGTGCGGGACGGGAGTGAGGGGCGCTGGGGGGGATCCCAGGGGGCTGCGGGTCAGGAGTGAGGGGCACCGGTGGGGCTGGGGAGGATCCCAGGGGGCTGCGGGGCATGAGTGAGGGACACCAGCAGGATGTGGGGGGATCCCAGGGGGTGCGGGTCGGGAGTGAGGGGCTCCGGTGGGGCTGGGCAGGATCCCAGGGGGCTGCGGGTCGGGAGTGAGGGGCACCGGTGGGGCTGGGGGGGATCCCAGGGGGCTGCGGGGCGGGAGTGAGGGACACCAGCAGGATGTGGGGGGATCCCAGGGGGTGCGGGAGGGGAGTGAGGGGCGCTGGGCAGGATCCCAGGGGGCTGGGGGCGGGAGTGAGGGGCACCGGTGGGGCTGGGGGGGGTCACTCACCCCTCGGTAGAAGCCGTCACAAGAGCCACCTTGTCGCCCAGGAGCCCCCGGCGCGCCCCGGCGGTGCCCATCGCCCGCCGCGACTCCCACACGGGACGGCAGATCCTGGCCCCCGCCCGCCTCCCCCACATGCCGCCTCCGGCCTCTGCCCCACGGCCGGCCTCTGCCCCCTGGGAAAGGAGAGCGAGCGTCAGAGGGGGCCGGGGCGGGCGGGGCTGTGCTCACCCCACCCCACGGGGACTGTGTTCCGCTCCTCCCAGCTCCCGGCAGGCCCCCCCGCCTCTTCCCCCGCCCCATGGAGCCCCCCCTCGCCCCGCCCCCACAAAATGTCGCTTTCAGAAAACTTTTCCCCTTCGCTGCCAGGCGGGCCTGAGCCCCTGGGTCGCTTCCTGCAGCGCCCCCGCCCGGGGGCTGCCCCCCACTCCCCTCGCCCCCCAGCACCCTTCTCCCCCACATACCCCGAACAGCCCCTTCGCCCCCCGGGGGCTGCCCCCCACTCCCCTCGCCCCCCAGCACCCTTCCCCCCCACATACCCCGGACAGCCCCTTCGCCCCCCGGGGGCTCCCCACACTTCTCCGCCGCCCCAGCACCCTTCCCCCCCACATACCCCGAACAGCCCCTTCGCCCCCCGGGGGCTCCCCCCACTTCTCCGCCGCCCCAGCACCCTTCCCCCCCACATACCCCGAACAGCCCCTTCGCCCCCCGGGGGCTCCCCCCACTTCCCCCGCCCCCCGCGGGCTGCGCGCGGCCCCCCGGCCCGGCGGGGTCCCGGGGCGGACGGACAGACTGACTGACGGGCGCCGAAAGCGAAAGCGGATCGAGCAGAGCCCAGGGCGGGACCGGGGCGCCCCCTGGCGGGGAAACGGGCCCGGCCGAGGCCACATGGGGCGGCCTTGAACAGGGGAGCGGGGGGCGGACTGGGGTCACTGGTGGGGTCTGAGCGCCCAGGAGGGCTGAGGTGTCAGACAGACACTTAGATACCGGGGGGTGGGGGTAGATTCATAGACACTAAGGTCAGACGGGACCATCATGATGGTCTAGTCCGGCCTCCTGCAGGACACAGGCCACAGAACCTCACCCACCCGCTCCTGCGATAAACCTCTCACCTGTGTCTGAGCTACTGAAGTCCTCAAATCCTGGTTCAAAGAGTTCAAGGAGCAGAGACTCCTCCAGCAAGTGACCCGTGCCCCACGCTGCAGAGGAAGGCGAAAACCCCCAGGGCCTCTTCCAATCTGCCCTGGAGGAAAATTCCTTCCCGACCCCAAATATGATAGAGGGGGTGGGTGGGGATGGATAGATAGATAGTGTGTGTGGGAATAGATAGATAGAGGGGGTGGATGGGGGTAGATACATAGCTAGATAGAGAGGGTGGATGGGGATGGATAAATAGATAGATTAGATAGAGGGGGTGGGTGGGGAGAGATAGATGAGGATGGATAAATAGATAGAGGGGGTGGATGGGGATGGATAGACAGAGAAGGTGGATGGGGGTAGATACATAGATAGATAGAGGGGGTGGGTGGGGATGGATAAATAGAGGGGGTGGATGAGGATAGATAGACGGGGGTGGATGAGGATGGATAGATAGAGGGGGTGGGTGGGGATGGATAAATAGAGGGGGTGGATGAGGATAGATAGAGGGGGTGGATGAGGATGGATAGATGGGGTGGATGGGGATGGACAGATAGAGGGGGTGGGTGGGGATAGATAGATGGGGGTGGATGAGGATGGATAGACAGAGAAGGTGGATGGGGGTAGATACGTAGATAGATGGGTGTGGTTGAAATGTGTCATTTTAAATTGTTGGATGCTGAGGAATTGTATTTGATAAATGACGAACAATCTTTCTTTTCGGCCTGGGGAAGCCGACATGGTTTTCCGGCTGTGACTGTTTGTTTCTCTGCCTGCCAAGTCCAAGGCGTCTCTTCCTTCTCTTCGGGGGCACCCCTGCTCATGGCCCCATCAACTCCCCCCAGTTCGAAACCCCAGCTCTTTTATTACTAAAGGAAGAAGAAGAAACCAAAGACGAGTGGCCGGGCCCAAAGGGATGGGTTGGGTGAGCTCGGTCACGGTCTCTTCCGGTTGACTTGTGGTGGGGTGCATCGAGCAGAGCTTGTGCCTGGCTGGGCGGGTGACGCTTTTTCTCTTGGGACGCTGAGACCAAAGTCTGTTATTTCCACAAATTCTTGTGACTCCATTCGGAGCCTCTCGCCCGCCGGCCTGGCAGGATCAGATTTGATCGGTCGGTAAACGTCCATTTCGCCACACACCCCAAGCCCCGGACAAAGCTCTCCACCTGTGATCAGCCACACTCACGGGCGGGCAAGGTAAGACACAGCTGCTTGCGAACTGAGCCATGCTGGATTTCACGCCGTGCACTTGTGGGCCTGTGACGGGGAGACCGTTTGTGCTTTAATGGCTCTACAGGTTTCACTTTTTGAATCTCAGCATCAATAATTATCGTCTGGTCGCCCGTTCGTTTGCACAACTGTGAACGTTAACATTGATAAACATTGAAAACAAGGCTTAAAGCCCCATCGTTTCCTGCAACTGTGAAAATGTAACGTGAGAAAACTCAAATAAACAGCGATATTGTCTGTCAGCATGAACTGAATTCTGCCAAGACTGCTTCTTAGATACCTAAAAACTGTTTCCGATTGAGCAAATGAATGTTGTTTACCAAATTCTGGAGCCTGCAGGTTATTACTGAATAACCCAGACAGTTAATAATTGGGCACAGTGAGAAGCCATTTAAGGAGGTGTTTTGAGACAGGCCAATTACAAATATTAAGAATTGTAAATCCAATTAAACCCACTATTTCTCTGTGAACCAGTTTTTAGCCCCTGCCCTCTTTCCAGGTTCTAACCATCTGATGATTAACAGGTCAACGGCTTAGTCATTTCAGATACAACCGTGTTTTCATCTCCCAATATGCAGAAACAGAAAACAACACAATAAAAATTCACTGTACACAAAAAGCTAAACACACAGAAAATAACACAATACATGCACAAACACACAACATGCACACACAACAACTAAACAAAATGACACCAAACATCTACAATATGCACAAAACATTCACAGTACACAAAAAGCTAAACACACAGAAAATAACACAATACACGCACAAGGCATACACAGTACATGCACACACACACAGAACAACAGGCATGTGTCGCCCAAGCTAACAGAGCATGGCACAAAATCGGCTGCAACGGCAGTGAACTTCCTCTCTCCAATGCTAAAGTCTTGGGGGAGAAGGGTTGTTCCTTGTGTTGGCTTCTTCTTGACTCTTTTGTGTTCTTCTTACCTGTCGGTTGTAGTTTGCTTGTAAACAGGACCTGCCGATGAGCGCATACAGTTTGAGCAGACGACGGGCGTGCGTGGCTTGCACACTTCAGAGTTCTTAAGTGCTCTTTTCCTTCCTATTTCCATGAGATCAGGAGCACAAACTTGTAAATGTATGCTCCCATCTCGGGACAAAGCATGTCGGCCGCACTTACAGGATGGGGGCTCTATCCTGGGGGGCAGGGACTCTGAAAAAGGTTTGGGGATCATGGTGGAAAATCAGCTGAACACAAGCTCCCAGTGCGATGCTGTGGCCAAAAGGCCAATGAGATCTTGGGCTGTATCAACAGGGGAATCTGGAGTAGGGGTAGAGAGGTTATTTTACTTCTATATTGGGCACTGGTGTAACCACTGCAGGAATCCTGTGTCCAGTTCTGGTGCCCACCATTCAGGAAGGATGGTGATAAATTGGAGAGGGGTCAGAGAAGAGCCACGAGAATGATTCAAGGATTAGAAACCTGCCGTATAGTGAGATACTCAAGGAGCTCCGTCTATTCAGCTTAACAGAGAGAAGTTTCAGGGGTGACCTGATCCCAGTCTGTAAGTACCTAAATGGGGAACAAATATTTAACAATGGGTTCTTCAGTCTAGCAGAGAAAGGTGTAACCCCATCCAATGGTTGGACAAATTCAGGTTGGAAATACTGTGTAAATTTTTAATGGAGAGGGTAACTAACCATTGAACCACTGGCCAAGGGTCACGGTGGATTCTCCAACACTGATAATGTTTAACTCAAGATTGGATTTTCTTCTCAGAGATCCGCTGTAGGAATTATTGCGGGGCAGGTCTCTGGCCTGTCCTCTGCAGGAGGTCAGACTACGTGATTGCAGGGTTTTCTTCTGGCCTTAGAGTCTAGGGAGCTGGGAATTTCAGGCTTGTTGAGATTCAGAGTTGTTGGTTGTCACTTTTACCTCGTGCTAGCGAGGTTGACACCTTCAGCTCCTGAATAATACAGTTTGTTCACCAAGGGCACAGCACACATTCGTTGCTCTTTGTGCAGCAGAAAGATCCCAGATAACCTTTTCAAGCTGGAGTTCACCTTCTTTTTGTTTGGTTCCTTGCCTGAGTGGTTCCTTCTGTCTCAACGGGAAATGAAATCCAGCTTTCAGAGAGCCCAAGTGCCCTGTCCTTTTCAATTCTCACAACAGTCTTTTCACATTCAATCCCTCTCCCGAAGCCATGAGCTTAAACAACTAAAACATTCTTGATTTTTATACCAGGTTTTGGAGACAAGTTCGTATTCCGGGGTTTGCTTGCGCGCTGTCTGTAGTTAGTTAATTCCCAGTTAATATAGCTCTTTGGTACTTAAATGGCTTCTTACGAGGGAAATTTGGGTTACATAATAGCAACAACTTTCTGACTATCAGGGTAGTTGAGCTCCAGAGTTGGCTTCCAAGGGAGGTTTTTAAAAACAGGTTGGACAAACACCCATCTGGGATGGTCTCGGTTTACTTGGCTTGCTCGGTGACCTCTTGAAGGTTCCTTCTAGCCCCACATTTCTATGATTCTGTGGTTAGTAATTTGTTTTATAGCACTGAAAAAAACCTTCCTATATTTGTATCCAGAACATTATCCTTTTCATATAACAACAATAATGGACATTTATGATACAAGGGCTTGCATTTGGATACAACATATACCACTATACAAAATAAACAAATCTACATTTTAAGGTGCTGACTCTGTGGGTGCTCTGGGGCTGGAGCACCCATGGAGGAAAATTAGTACCCCGCCCCACCTCACCTCCTCCCCTGAGTATGCTGCATTCCCGCTTCTCCGCCTACCTCCCAGCACTTGTCGCCGCAAAACAGCTGTTTCGCAGCATAACAAGCTCCAGGAGGGAGGGGGGAGAAGTGGGAACGCGGCGCACTCAGGGGAGGAGGCGGGGGCAGGGTGGGGATTTGGGGAAGGGATTGGAATGGGGGCAGAGCAGGGGTGGTGTCAGGGTGGGGCCGGGGGGTAGAGGGGTTGAGTACCCCCCTGCGCCAGCAGAAGTCGGCGCCTATGATTTGGTGCCACCTTAAAGCATTTGAGAAAGACAACCAAAATGTGAGCTGAAAGTAACCAATGTGTTCTGAGAGACTTTTCCCACCATAAATGTTTGCTGCCTTTAAAGAATGAAGACTTGAGTGCGGTTGCAAAGGAAATCAGTTTCAATCGGGAGATTTCTAGAATTGAAATGGGTTTGAATAAGATTTTTCTTTGCAAAGAGGTGGGCCCACATTTATTACTTGTGTGACAAAGCTTTGTCCTTGCCTCCGTGGGTCCCGCGTTTCCTGGCGGATTTCACTAGCCTCAGAGGCTCACTGTGACCCTCCCCGTAACCCTTCTCTCTCTAGAGACAAGGGTCACAGTCTACTGAGCCATTTTCATCATAAGCCAGTGAGGGAGGTGAGGAGAAGTTATCCTTCCTTGCACAGTCCCTGTTGTCTCCCAGTCTCAGTGATTAATCAGGGGGCAAAGGTGCGGGGGGAGCCCGGGCCCACTGTCTTCTCCGGGCTCCAGCCCAGGGACCCTAATAGTAACAGCTATGGTAGCTGACCTTTTAGAAACATGACATGTACTGGGCTACTTCCCTGGGCTACTTCCCCCACAGCAGCCCTCACTTCCTCAAGCTCCACTTCACCCTTACCTCAGGGCCTCCTTCCTTGTGCCTGATATGGTGTGTACTACTCAGCCTCTCCAACAGCGCAGCTTCCTCCCACAGCTCCTGACATGCACCCCCACCTGACTAACCGGCAGGCTTTGAACTAGTTTCATCCAGCCCCTGATTGGCTTCAGGTGTCCCAATCAACCTAGCCTTCTCCCTGCCTTCTGGAAAGTTCTTAATTGGCCCCAGGTGTCTTAACTGACCTGGAGCAACTGCCATTTCACTTATCCTGGTACCAGGGATTTGTTTGGCCTGGAGCTAATATATCTATCTCCCACTACTTTTCCATAGCCATCTGGCCTTGCCCCGTCACACTTGGTTGATAGCTCTGAGAACTCAGCGCAAACATTCCTAGTTTTTGAAATGTTCTGAATCACATTCTTTTACAAAACCAGGACTGTTTAGCAAACATCAGTGTCTTAGAACATAAGAACGGCCAGACTGGGTCAGACCAAAGGTCCATCTAGCCCAGCCTCCCATCTTCTGACCATGGCCAGTGCCAGGTGCCCCAGAGGGAATGAACAGAACAGGTAGTCATCCAGTGATCCATCCCCTGTCAAGGTTCCTTCCCCACTCTGAACTCTGGGGTACAGATGTGGGGACCTGCATGAAAACCTCCTAAGCTTATTTTTACCAGCTGAGGTTAAAACTTCTCCAAGGTACAAACTATTTTACTTTTTGCCCCTGGACTTTATTGCTGCCACCACCAAGTGTCTAACAAAAATAACAGGGAAAGAGCCCACCTGGAAACGTCTTTCCCCCCAAAATCCCCCCAAGCCCTACACTCCCTTCTGCTTCTGGCAAAATCTGTCTTCTTAAAATAAAGCGAATATCCTTACCATCTTATACCTGTGGAATGTGTCCTATTATTTGATAAGACCCTCCGATTGAGTGGCTTGCTTTTTGACCCAGTGTGTTTTAGATTTGCAACTGACCCTTTGCAGGAGAGAAGAAGAACAAAGGAGAAAATGGGTGGAACGTTTTTTGGCTGTTTGAAATAGACCAAGACCAAGGAAACCAACAGAAACACAAAACGAAGACCTACCGTGAGAGGTTGATACTGATCTAGGAGATATTACAATAAATGGAAGAAGTTAGAAAAGCCATCAGTACGCTTGGCAATGGGAGAGCAGCGGGAAATGGTAACATCTCTGGAGAGAGGCATGTGACAAAACAGCCCTCCAGATTGTCCTTAGTGGTTAGTGGTTGGGTAGAAGATTCATAGATTCTCGGGCCAGAAAGTGCCATTACGAGAGGGCGGCTTCCCCACCCCCGAATGAAGAACCCAACCCAGCACAAGAGAGGCCTTCTTGTAAAATTGTCGAAGAACTTACCCAGAGCCATGGTTGGAGAGGGGCGACGTTATCATCAGCACCCGGGGAAACTGCGTACAACAGTATCCTGGGCCATGTCAGCAAACGGACAGACCTGCACCGCAGAGGACCACGCGGGTTTCAGACCTCTGAGGTCTGATTCAGGCTGTATTGCTGTTCTCAGAGATGGTGCAGAACGAAGTGGGGGAGGGAAGCCCCTCCTGATATGTTTTATAGCTTTCCAGAAGACTTTTGACAGCGTACACAGAGACAGTGTCTGGAAACTTATAGAGACACGCTGTGGGAGGTGAGTTCTTTTAGTGGGCCAACTTCTGTTGGTGAGAGAGACAAGCTTCCGAGCTTACACAGAGCTCTTCAGGTCAGCTAAATACAAGGTGGAACAGACTGCTTAGGGTAAGTAGTTAACACATATTTCAAGGGACCGTTTAAGGGAAGTGACCAGTTAACACCCCTCCAGTTGTAGCGGGAAGGGGGTGAAAGAAGAGGCATTTAGTGGGTTACAGATCATTGTAATAAGCCATAAAGCCAGTGTCTCTGGTCAGTCCATGATTTCCGTGTCCAGCAGAGTTCTGGATTTAAGCTCCCAGGCTCGTCTTTTGAAAGTTTTCTGCAAGTTTCCTTTGAGGCTGAGGACTGAGAGGTCAGGTATGGAGTGATCGCTTAGTGAAACGTGTTCACCCACTGGTGTTGGCGTGTTTTTGTCTTTTAGCATTTTCCCGTGTGAGTTCATTCAAGAGTGGAGTGATTGTCAGGATTCACCCACATAGTTGTTGTTGGGTGTCATGGACTCACAGGACGCTGGGATGATTTAACTGGGAATTGGTCCTGCTTCGAGCAGGGGGTTGGACTAGATGACCTTCTGGGGTCCCTTCCAACCCTGATATTCTATGATTCTATGATTCATGCTCTCTCGGCTCTGTACAGTCCCTGGGGGAAACCCCCTTCAGTGCCACAGCCCTTCTCGGGGGTCCACTCTCTTGGGGGTTAAGCTGTAGGCCCTTCACCTCCTGAAACCGCACCTCTCTGAGCCTTCAGCACACCTGTCGAGCACCGTGGGCCCCCTCAGGGAGTCCACTTGCTCTGGCCCCCCAGGGCCTCCATGCCCAGAGGGAACAATGCCTTTCCCCCCCACACCCGATCTCTAGACTGGAGCGACTCTCAGCCGGCATAAAACAAGAGGGTTTATTGAGCGTCTGAACCCAGCATAGGAAGCTCTCTGGGCCCTCGGGCCTAGTAACCCTCAGTACAGCACATCTAGGTCCCTCCTGCATCCAGGGGGGCTCTGGCTTCTCTCTCTCCCCAGCCCAGAGACCCTGATATCACTGGCCTCAACAGCTCCTCCCCTGTCCTTTGTCCTCCATCCCAGGTAAACAGGTCACTGGGGGCCCTCCCTTCCATCCTTTGTTCCCCTCTGGCTGGAACTGGCTGGTTGGGTCACCGGGGTCCTCCATCCTCAGCCCTTTGTCCTCCCACTGAACCAGCTGTGATGTCCGAGCTGAGCCTCCCAGTCTCCAGGTCATCGGTTGTTAGGGATCCCCATCTCCAGGCCGTTGTCTGGGGGCCCCAGCTGCCAGGCAAGGTCACACCTGGCCCTCTGCAACAACAAAGCCTCTCCCACCACCTTGTTAAACATGCGGCACGCAGGGAAACGGAGGCGTGCACGAGGTATTCATGTAAAATACGACAGAAATCCCCAACTTCGTCACATTGGGGCATTTAGTGCACTGGCTGAGAAACACCACATATTGTGATAGGCGTGTGTAGGACCCATGGACCTTGAAAGGGTGGATCTTTGTAGCAGTGGAGATCTGTCTGCAGATTTTGCATCTGCTGTTCTGGCAGGGTCTGGTGCCACTTTGACTTGGTGGGTCCTGGTCTGTGGGGAGCTTCTGATGATGGGCTTGGAGAGGTTGGGGCCAGAAGATAGGGTCTGGGAAAGATTTCTTTCAGGTTGGGGTCCCCACTGAATATGGGTTGTAATTGGGTGATGAAACCTTGGATGGGTTACAGTGTGGGGGGGTATGTTTTATTTCTGTATTGAAGCAGATTCTCTTGGGACATTTGGGTGACCTGTTCCATGATGTGATCTACTTCTCTGGTGGAGTGTCCTTTGGTTTGGTGAAGGTGGTTTTGAATCTGTTAGAGCAGGGATCAGCAACCTTTGTCACGTGGCCCATCAGGGATATCCGCTGGCAGGCCGGGACGGTTTGTTTACCTGCAGCATCTCCAGATTCAGCCGATCGTGGCTCCCACTGGCTGCGGTTTGCCGTCCCAGGCCAATGGGGGCTGTGGGAAGTGGCGGCCAGTACATCCCTTGGCCCACGCCGCTTCCCGCAGCCCCCATTGGCCTGGGATGGCGAACCGCAGCCAGTGGGAGCTGTGATCTGCCGAACCTGCAGACGCTGCAGGTAAACAAACCATCCTGGCCCGCCAGGGGCTTTCCCTGATGGGCTGCGTGCCAAAGGTTGCCGATTCCTGCATTAGAGTGTGCATCCGGTTCTCCTTGGAGTGCATTCTGTGGTATCTGAGTGCCTGCCTGTAGATAACAGATGTCTTGGTGTGTTTGTGGTGGTTACTAGATCTATGACAGTAGGTGTGGTGATCCATGGGTCTCTTGTGTATTGTTGTCCACGGGGTCCCATTGTTGAACCTGATTGTGGTGTCCATGAAGCCGATGCCAGTGCAGGAGTGTTTTAGAAAGAGTTTACTGGAGGGATGGTGGTTGTTGAAGTTGTGGTGGAAACCAATGAGGGAGTTTAGGTCATCTGCCCGGAGGATGAAAATATCGCCAAGGTATCTCAGGTATATCATTGGGTTTGTGGGGCATTTGGAAAATTATGGCATTCCCTGGAATACCAGGGATCTGTATGACCATGCTGAGCGTGCAGCCAGAGATGGTGGTGACATCAGGCAATGGTTTGCCTTGACAACAGGCATCAGACAAGTGTGTGTTGTTCACATTGGTCACTGATTCCATCATGAATGAAGGAACCGCGGGATGCAACAGAGGAATTTTACGGACAAATGAGAAAGCACAGTTGGACGACCGCATTTTTGCAGATGACATTGTGCTGCTTAGTTCAACACACCGACCACATAATGGAAGGAAAGAGCCAACTCTTGGCAGACCCAGCAAAACGAATTAGTTTGTTTATCAACAAATGGAAGACAAAATATACGGCCATCAATCTCCCACAACCATCAGAGTAGACGGAGAAACACTCACAGAAGAAAGAACTTTTAATGATGGTGAAACCGTGCTAGACGTTGGCAAGGAACTTTCATTCACTTGCAAAGATCTGAAAATGGAGCATGATTGGCCCTGGCACTGAAATATGATTTTTTTTAACACTGCCGTTACGTCTGTCCTCCTTTATGGAGCAGAGTCATGGAAATCTACACCAAATTAATAAGATTAACTCATTCCAAAGTAAAGGTCTGTGGGAGACCTTCAGAGTCCATGGGAAAGAGTTTCTTGCAACATCCAAAACTCTAAGTACAACAACCCAACCTGAAGCCTGGCCTGAAGACAATGGACATGTGTTAAGGACACCACCAAAATGACTTCTCCATCATGTGAAGATAATGTGATAATGTGGATACCACCTGGGAAAAGGAAAACGCAAACGATAAACAAGCCAAATCCATCAACACGACACTGAGAAGCCTGAACAGACCACCCCAAGGGTGCAGGAGGAGACAGAAAAGCATCAGTGGTAGATTATCCCAATAATTTGACCTGTCCAGACAGTTTTCAAAGCCCCGCATGAGGGAAAACAGGACAGAAAGTTACCATGGAATAGAAGTCGTAAAGCTGCATTGCAGGGTTTGTGTAAACACACCAGAAGGCAATAAACGTCTCCTTCAGCAGTCAGAGACTCAAAGGTCGACAGAAGCACTGAGATCATCTAGCTCAGTGCTTCTCAAGCTCTCTGATGTGGGGGACCGGCAAATTTGTTTTCCAATGTGCGCGCAGACCAGCAGCTGATGGCTCGTGGACCGACACCAGTTCATGGACCACCACTTTGAGTAGCACTGATCTAGATGATCTAGGCCAGGGATTTCAACCTTTCTTCATTTGCAGACCCCTAAAAAATTTCATATGGAGGTGCGGCCGCCTTTGGAAAACTCAGACATAGTCTGCAGAGCACAGGATGAAAACCACCAATCTAGTCTGACGTGCTGGAGAAGTTCCCCCCAATGATCCCTCAAGCAGATCTTGTAGGACTGGTCGACACTAGGAAAGGGTCACCAGCTGGGTCCCATGGTGGTGTGAACAATCCACACCTTTAAGCGACATTGTTCAGCCGACCTGAGCCCTTGTGTAGGCATCTACTGCCTCTCATGGAGGTGGATTAACTACAGTGACAGGAGAATTCCACCTGTCGATGTAGGCCGGGTGTACACAAGAACATTGCAAGGCTAAGCAAATATCATTTGACTAGATAGATAGAGGAGGTGGATGGGGATAGATAGATAGATAGATGGATGGATGGGGGAATAGGGGAATAGGAGGATGGGGATAGAACAGCCAGGCCTACCCAGAAGCTATTGATTGTTCTGGAGCTCTGTATGTTAGGGGTGACTTTGCTCTGAATCCCGGCTCCTTCGTGCTCTCCCTGCCCTGGAGTGGGACATGACCCCAACGCCTGCCCTGCAGGGTGACCCCAGTGTGTGTGGGGGGGGGCGAGCAGCCAGGATCCTGGACTGGAGGGAGGAGCCCTGGGATCCCACCCCAAGAAATGGGAAGGATGGGAGCTCAAGACCTATCTGTGCCTCTCCCTCCCACTACCACAGACTGGGGAGGGGACCCCAAAACTACCATAGAGGGGCCCAGGTTCCCCCAGCTCTGGGACAGGCCTCAGGGGCTGCCTGCCTGCTGGAGGGCTCCCCCCTTCTGAGAGAGACCCGCACCCCCCCGGCCTGGGACAGGAAGGGGCAAGGCAGGCTCTGAGGGTGAAATTCCCCAGCTCCGAGAGACATGGATGTTTTGCTGCCAACAGCCACTAGAGAGCAGCAAACCACAACAAACAGAAGCTACTCCCACATACCCCCCACCTACCCCTATGGACACCCCCCACCCACCCCTATGGACATCCCCTGTTCACCCCCTACCCACCGTGATAGACAACCCCATTTACCCTACAGACACTCCCATTTACTCCTATGGACTCCCCCGTCTACCCTTATAGACACCCCCTTCTACTCCCAGATACCCCCCACCTACCCCTATGGACACCCCCCACCCACCCCTATGGACATCCCCTGTTCACCCCCTACCCACTGCGATAGACAACCCCATCTACCCTACAGACACTCCCATTTACTCCTATGGACTCCCCTGTCTACCCTTATAGACACCCCCGTCTACTCCCAGATACCCCCCATCTTCCCCTATAAACACCACCTGTCTTCCCCTATAGACACCACATCTACTCTTATGGACACCCCCTTTCGACCCCTGTAGACACTCCCATTTACTCCTATGGACTCCCCCTATCCACCCCTATAGACACCCCGCTCTACTGCCATAGAAACCACAATGTATCCCTACAGACAGCCCTGTCTACCCCTCTAGGCACCCCCAACTCCCCCTAAAGACATCCCTATCAATGCCTATAGACACTCCCAATCTACCCCCATAGACACCCCCATCTACCCCTACAGCCACCCCCTATAAACTCCTATAGACATCCCCGTCTACGCTATAGACCCCGGGGAGCTCCCAAGGGGAGGGTGCCCAGGAAGGGGGGGACGCGAGGGGGGAGAAGGAAGGTGCCGGTGGGGGGAAGTTCAGAGCGGGAGGGGGACGCGCGGGGGGCGGGGAGGAAGATGCCGGAACGGGGGGAGGAGGAAGATGCGGGGGGGTGCTCGGGGCGGGGGAGGAGGAAGATGCTCGGGGCGGGGGGGGAAGCTCAGCGCCTGCCCAGCTGGTACCGGGGGGGGGTTGCGCAGACTCCGCTGCTGTCTGCGCCCGGCCCCGGCATGTGGCTCCGGCCCCGCAGCTGCCATGGCCCGGCCGGCGGGAGACCTCGCCCGGGACCTGCAAGGTACCGCGGGGGGGGCTCCCCCTGCCCCCTCCAGCCCCCGCCCCATCTCTCCCCATTCCCCAGCCCCCTCCAGCCCCCCACCCCCGCCCCATCTCCCCCATTCCCCAGCCCCCCACCCCTGTCCGTCCGCCACCCCAGCCCCCCCGTTCCCCAGCCCCCTGCCCCATCTCCCCCATTCCCCACCCCCCACTCCTCCGTCCTCCCAGCCCCCCCATTCCCCAGACCCATCTCCCCCATTCCCCAGACCCCCACCCCTGTCTGTCTGCCACCCCAGCCCCCCCCCATTCCCCAGCCCCCCAGCCACCTGCCCCCTGCCCCATCTCCCCCATTCCCCACCCCCCCACCCCTGTCAGTCTCCCACCCCCCACTCCTCCGTCCTCCCAGCCCCCCCATTCCCCAGCCCCATCTCCCCCATTCCCCAGACCCCCACCCCTGTCTGTCTGCCACCCCAGCCCCCCCATTCCCCAGCCCCCCAGCCACCTGCCCCATCTCCCCCATTCCCCACCCCCCCACCCCTGTCAGTTCCCCACCCCTCGGTCCTCCCAGCCCACCCATTCCCCAGCCCCCAGCCCCATCTCCCCCATTCCCCAGCCCCCCACCCCTGTCCGTCCGCCACCCCAGCCCCCCCATTCCCCAGCCCCCCAGCCACCTGCCCCCTGCCCCATCTCCCCCATTCCCCACCCCCCCACCCCTATCAGTCCCCCACCCCTCCGTCCTCCCAGCCCACCCATTCCCCAGCCCCCCAGCCCCATCTCCCCCATTCCCCAGCCCCCCACCCCTGTCCGTCCGCCACCCCAGCCCCCCCATTCCCCGGCCACCTGCCCCATCTCCCCCATTCCCCAGCTCCCCACCCCTGTCCATCCCCCACCCCCCCAACTCCTCCGTCCTCCCAGCCCCCCCATTCCCCCGCCCCCTGCCCCATCTCTCCCCATCCCCATCCCCCACCCACAACCGCTGTCCGACCCCATCCTCTGGCCATCCCAGCAACCCACCTGGCCCCTCCCATTCCCCCACCCCGTCCATCTTCTGGCCATTGCCACAGACCCCCCCCACGCCCGCATCCCTCCCTCCATCCTCCCCCCACCAATCCTCCAGTCCTCTGTGCATCCCCCCTTCCCAGGTGAATGATCCCCTGGACTCTGGGGAGTGGGGTCTAGTGGGTAGAGTGGGGGAAGGGGCTGGGAGCCAGGACTCCTGGGTTCTATCCTAGCTCGGAGAGGGGAGGGGAGTCTAGTGGTTAGAGCAGGGAGGGCTGGCAGCCAGGACTCCTGGGTCCTCTTGTGGGTGCGGATCTGGCAGCGCAGCATCCTGTGGCCTGGGTCCGTGCGACGGTTGGTTCCTCTCTGCCCCCTGCGGCCCCCGCTCCCCGCCCACCCTGCTGGATTCGGGCCTTCGCTGTGGGTTTGGCGGAAGGGTTGTGACATGTAAGGTTGTGACAGGCAGAGCGTGGGGGATGTCAAGCTGCCTGCCGGCAACCCGAAGACAGCTAGAAACACACGGACATGGGCATGGCACACAGACACACGGACACGCCTGCACCCAGAGGCCAGCTGGGCCGGCTCTGTGGCCATAATTCAGCCTAGCTCGAGTGCAAACGTACACCCGCATCCCAGCTCCGTCTCCCCCCCACGCTGACACCCACAGGCGGCAACACGACTGACAAACAAACCCCACACTGAGGGCCTGGCGGCAAAATAAACCAGACGCTCCCAGAGTTTGATCCATCTAACCCCATCCACCCATCTCGCTCTCTCTCTCCATCCACCCCCTTTCTCGATCTATCTCTCGATCTATCCCCACACCCCTCCTCTCTCTCTCCCCTCACATGCCCACACAGCCCCTGCCGTGCACACACCTGTCATAGACACTGTTACAAACTAGGGTGCCCAGACACCCCGATATCAGGGGCTTTGTCTCATCTCCCCCGCCCGTGATTCACACTTCCTGTCCGGTCCCCTGTTCCGAACACACCGAGACATTTCACCCCCCACCCCGGGGCCGTCTCTCGGCTCCAGCCGCAGTGGGATTGGAATGACCCCGGGAATCCCTCTTCCCACTCGGGGTCTCCATGTCCTCCGAAAGGGGGCCCCAAAACCTGTACCCGGAATCCTAACACGGGCTGGGCTCGCAGGGGCTGCGTGGCAGGAGTGAGGGACACCGGGGGGGGGTGCAGGGCTGTTCCATCCACCGCCTGGTGGGCCCCATCCTGTTTTCCGGTGTCTCTGGGCTTCCTTTTTCAACTGCTCTGGGTAGTGGCGCCCAGCAGAAGTGTCTGAGTCGTGGTTTCGCTTCCTCTCCCAGCCCCATGTTGGCTTCTCCCAGGCTGGGCGAGATGCCAGGGTCAGGGCATCTGAGGGCCCGGGGCCCCCTGCTGCCCCCGCTCCCTGCAGCCCAGGACCCCCTGCTGCCCCCGCTCCCTGCAGCCCAGGACCCCCTGCTGCCCCCCCTCCCCGCAGCCCAGGACCCCCTGCTGCCCCCCCTCCCCGCAGCCCAGGACCCCCTGCTGCCCCCGCTCCCCGCAGCCCAGGACCCCCTGCTGGCCCCCCTCCCCGCAGCCCAGGACCCCCTGCTGGCCCCGCTCCCCGCAGCCCAGTGCCCTCGGCTGCCCCCACTCCCTGCAGCCCAGGACCCCCTGCTGGCCCCCCCTCCCCGCAGCCTGGACCCCCTGCTGCCCCCGCTCCCCGCAGCCCAGTGCCCTCGGCTGCCCCCACTCCCCGCAGCCCAGGACCCCCTGCTGGCCCCCCCTCCCCGCAGCCTGGACCCCCTGCTGCCCCCGCTCCCCGCAGCCCAGTGCCCTTGGCTGCCCCCCCTCCCCGCAGCCTGGACCCCCTGCTGCCCCCGATCCCCATAGCCCAGTGCCCCCTGCTGCCCCCGATCCCCATAGCCCAGGACCCCCTGCTGCCCCCCCTCCCCGCAGCCCAGGACCCCCTGCTGCCCCCCCTCCCCGCAGCCTGGACCCCCTGCTGCCCCCGCTCCCCGCAGCCCAGTGCCCTCGGCTGCCCCCCCTCCCCGCAGCCTGGACCCCCTGCTGCCCCCGATCCCCATAGCCCAGTGCCCCCTGCTGCTCCCGATCCCCATAGCCCAGGACCCCCTGCTGCCCCCGCTCTCCACAGCCAGGACCCCCTGCTGCCCCCCCTCCCCGCAGCCTGGACCCCCTGCTGCCCCCGCTCCCCGCAGCCCAGTACCCTCGGCTGCCCCCCCTCCCCGCAGCCTGGACCCCCTGCTGCTCCCGATCCCCATAGCCCAGGACCCCCTGCTGCCCCCCCTCCCCGCAGCCAGGACCCCCTGCTGCCCCCCCTCCCCGCAGCCTGGACCCCCTGCTGCCCCCGCTCCCCGCAGCCCAGTACCCTCGGCTGCCCCCCCTCCCCGCAGCCTGGACCCCCTGCTGCCCCCGATCCCCATAGCCCAGTGCCCCCTGCTGCCCCCGATCCCCATAGCCCAGGACCCCCTGCTGCCCCCACTCCCCGCAGCCCAGGACCCCCTGCTGCCCCCGCTCTCCACAGCCAGGACCCCCTGCTGCCCCCCCTCCCCGCAGCCCAGGACCCCCTGCTGCCCCCGCTCCCCGCAGCCCAGTACCCTCGGCTGCCCCCCCTCCCCGCAGCCTGGACCCCCTGCTGCCCCCGATCCCCATAGCCCAGTGCCCCCTGCTGCCCCCGATCCCCATAGCCCAGGACCCCCTGCTGCCCCCACTCCCCGCAGCCCAGGACCCCCTGCTGCCCCCGCTCTCCACAGCCAGGACCCCATGCTGCCCCCCCTCCCCGCAGCCCAGGACCCCCTGCTGCCCCCGCTCCCCGCAGCCCAGTACCCTCGGCTGCCCCCCCTCCCCGCAGCCTGGACCCCCTGCTGCCCCCGATCCCCATAGCCCAGTGCCCCCTGCTGCCCCCGATCCCCATAGCCCAGGACCCCCTGCTGCCCCCACTCCCCGCAGCCCAGGACCCCCTGCTGCCCCCGCTCTCCACAGCCAGGACCCCGTGCTGCCCCCCTCCCCGCAGCCCAGGACCCCCTGCTGCCCCCCTCCCCGCAGCCCAGGGCCCCTGGCTGCAGACCTTGTTGGGGGGGCTGGGAGGTGACTCGTGGGGCGCTGACCCGGAGCTGACCCCGTCCCCCCTTTGCAGACAGCATTCGCAAGGTCCTGAGCCGCCCGCCCAACCCTCTGCTGCTGAAGGTGAAGCTTGAAACCAAGCCCAAGAAGTTTGAGGATCGTGTGTTGGTGAGTTTCCAGGGGGGGGGGGGTCTGTCCCTCCTTCCCCCTCCCTCAGCCCTGCTGGTGCCCCCCCCGGACCCTCCTTCCAGGAGTCACCCCAGAAGCTTTGACGTCGCCATCCCCAGGGCTGAGCCCAGCCCCCCGGGAATCGCGGCGTCTCCCCACACTCGTCTCACGGGGGCTGCTTGTCCCCCACAGGTGCTGACGGCCTGGCGGCTCCACCTCTTCGGGCTGAAAGTGCCGGCCAAGGTGAGTGTGAGACGCACCCGGGCTGGCCAGCAGGGGGCGCAGGGGGACACACACACGGGGACACACTCACACATAGACACACAGACACACACTCACACACGGGGACACACTCCCATGCGGACACCCACACGCTCACACACAGACACACTCACACTCGTATGGACAGACACAGACACACTCACGGAGACACACTCACACACGGACACACTCACACTGACACATAGACACAGTCACGCATGGATGGACGGACACACACTCACACACAGGGACACACACTCCCATGCGGACACACACATGCTCACACACAAACACACACTCACACATAGACACACTCACACGGACAGACACAGACACACTCACGGACACACGCTCACACACGGACACACTCACACATAGACACAGTCACGCACGGACGGACAGACACACACTCACACATGGGGACACACTCACACATAGACACACAGACAGACGCACACTCACACACAGGGACACACACTCCCATGCGGACACACACATGCTCACACACAAACACACACTCACACATAGACACACTCACACGGACAGACACAGACACACTCACGGACACACGCTCACACACGGACACACTCACACATAGACACAGTCACGCACGGACGGACAGACACACACTCACACATGGGGACACACTCACACATAGACACACAGACAGACGCACACTCACACACCGGGACACACACTCCCATGCGGACACACACACGCTCACACACAAACACACACTCACACATAGACACAGTCACGCATGGATGGACGGACACACACTCACACATGGGGACACACTCACACATAGACACACACACAGACACACACACTCACACACGGACACACTCACACTCACATACAAACACACACACTCACACACGGACACACTCACATGGACACACACACACACTCACGCGCGGGGACACACACTCATGGACACACACACACACCCATTTCTCCTATCTCTCCCCAGGTCGAAAGCTCCTTCAATGTCTTGGAAATTCGAACGTTAAACACAATAAACCACAGCCAGGTAAGTGTCCCCCGGCCCAGGGACAGCACCCCCTGCTGGCCCCCTGCCCTCGGTCCCCCCCATGCTGTCACTGCCCCCCCGGCCCAGGGACAACGCCCCCTGCTGGCCCCCTGCCCTCGGTCCCCCCCCCATGCTGTCACTGCCCCCCCGGCCCAGGGACAGCGCCCCCTGCTGGCCCCCTGCCCTCGGTCCCCCCCATGCTGTCACTGCCCCCCCGGCCCAGGGACAACGCCCCCTGCTGGCCCCCTGCCCTCGGTCCCCCCCCATGCTGTCACTGCCCCCCCGGCCCAGGGACAGCGCCCCCTGCTGGCCCCCTGCCCTCGGTCCCCCCCATGCTGTCACTGCCCCCCCGGCCCAGGGACAGCGCCCCCTGCTGGCCCCCTGCCCTCGGTCCCCCCCATGCTGTCACTGCGCCCCCGGCCCAGGGACAACGCCCCCTGCTGGCCCCCTGCCCTCGGTCCCCCCCATGCTGTCACTGCCCCCCCGGCCCAGGGACAGCGCCCCCTGCTGGCCCCCTGCCCTCGGTCCCCCCCATGCTGTCACTGCCCCCCCGGCCCAGGGACAGCGCCCCCTGCTGGCCCCCTGCCCTCGGTCCCCCCCATGCTGTCACTGCCCCCCCGGCCCAGGGACAACGCCCCCTGCTGGCCCCCTGTCACGGAGTGGGGGGGCATCAGGGCCCTGCACCCCACTTCCTGCAATTCCCCGTGACTCTCAGCCAGCCAGTAACACAGAGGGTTTATTAGCCGACAGGAACACAGGCCCAAAGCAAGCTTGTCGGTACAACCAGGACCCCTCAGCCAGGTCACTCGGGGGGCCAGGGGCGCAGGGAGCTTAGACCCCAGCCCTGGGGCTCCCTCCATTTCCCCAGCCCGCTCCAAACTGAACCCCCCTCCAGCCGTCTCCCCCCGGCTCCTCCTGCAGCCTTTGTCCAGTTTCCCGGGCAAAGGTGTCACCTGGCCCCAGCCCCTCCTGGCTCAGGTATTGCCCCCCCCGTGAAGCCCCCCCAAATCCCATCCCCCACGCAGACAGTCCCAGAAAACACCCCTGCGACATCCCCAGGTCGGTCCGCCCCACTCCCTGCTGTGTCACCCCCCCACCCGGGGTCCCCCCGTCCCTCCCCCCTACATACACACACACACACACACACACACACACACACTCTCTCAGGTGGTGGGGGACAGTTAATTAGTTAATTGGCTTAATCAGGGTCACAGCTCTTGGTAGTGGGAATAATTTGTGTTTGGTGAGGAATGTTCCCACTCTCTTCCCTCCCCCCCATGCCCCCCTGGCTCCCCGCCCCCCCTTCCCCCCTGATTGCCCCCACCCCTCCCCCCTGCCTCCCCCCTCCCCGTCTCTCAGATTCTGGTGGACACGGAGAAAGCCACCTACAGCTTCAAATTCCCCAGCGCGGCCAGCGCCGACCAGCTCACCCGGCACGTCAACGCAGCTCTCAGCAAGATCTTCCCCAGCCCCACGGCGGGGTGAGTGCGGCCCCGGGGCGCCGGGCTGCAGGGAGAGGGGGGTCACTAGCGGACTCTGGGCTGCAGGGAGTGGGGGGGTCACTAGCGGACTCTGGGCTGCAGGGAACAGGGGGGGTCACTAGGGGGCATTGGGCTGCAGGGAGCGGGGGGTCACTAGCGGACTCCGGGCTGCAGGGAGTGGGGGGTCACTAGGGGCACCGGGCTGCAGGGAGCGGGGGTCACTAGCGGACTCTGGGCTGCAGGGAGTGGGGGGGTCACTAGCGGACTCTGGGCTGCAGGGAGCAGGGGGGGTCACTAGGGGGCATTGGGCTGCAGGGAGCAGGGGGGGTCACTAGCGGACTCTGGGCTGCAGGGAGTGGGGGGTCACTAGGGGTGCCGGGCTGCAGGGAGCGGGGGTCACTAGGGGGCATTGGGCTGCAGGGAGAGGGGGGTCACTAGCGGACTCTGGGCTGCAGGGAGTGGGGGGTCACTAGGGGTGCCGGGCTGCAGGGAGCGGGGGTCACTAGGGGGCATTGGGCTGCAGGGAGAGGGGGGTCACTAGCGGACTCTGGGCTGCAGGGAGCAGGGGGGGTCACTAGCGGACTCTGGGCTGCAGGGAGTGGGGGGGTCACTAGGGGTGCCGGGCTGCAGGGAGCAGGGGAGGTCACTAGGGGGCGCCGGGCTGCAGGGAGTGGGGGGTTCACTAGGGGGCGCCGGGCTCCAGGGAGCGGGGTGGGGTCACTAGGAGGCGTTGGGCTGCAGGGAGCAGGGGGGGTCACTAGGGGGCTCTGGGCTGCAGGGAGCGGGGGGTTCACTGGGGGGGCTGGGCTGCAGAGAGCTGGGGTGGGGATAGAACCCAGGCATCCTAACACTGTGGCCCCCCCCAGCTGTCTGAGGACCCCTGAGACCCCCCGGGACACGTCCCCCAACTCCGAGAGTTCAACCTCCACCAGTCACAGCATCTGCGGTGAGTGGCGGGGGGGAGTGAATGGGAGGGAAGGGGACGGGGGGGGGACGGGGGAGCCCCCCCCCGCTGACCTCCGTGGCTCTGTCTGTCTCCCTGGCAGGGGGGTTCTCCGATACCTACGCCGCCCTCTGCGACTACAACGGGCTCTTCTGCCGGGAGGAGGTGCAGTGGGTAGGTGGGGGGTGGGGGGGCAGGGGAGGGGGAGGGGAAGGCAGAGGGGGTGCAGTGGGGGGTGGGGGGAGGGCAAGGCAGAGGGGGTGCAGTGGGGAGAGGAGGGGGAGGGGGCAGTTGGGGGTATGGGGCAGGGCTCTTTGGGGGGGACCCGTGGGGTTAGTGGGGGGGGTGGGGGGAGGGGAGAGGAAGGCGGAGGAGGTGCAGTGGGTAGGTGGGGACCCCTCACCATGGGGTCCCCCCATTTCTCTCACCCTCCCTCCCTCCCTTACCAGGATGTCGACACCATCTACCACTCAGCCGACAATCATGAATTCAACCTGCTGGACTTCAGCCACCTGGAAAGCAGGTGAGGGACCCCTGATACCGCCTGTACCCCCCAAACTGGTACCCAATCTGCCTGAACCTCCATACCCCCTTCTTTGAGACCCCTATTTCCCCTGTACCCCGATCCCCCAAAATGGTACCCCAACCCACCTTTACCTCAATACCCCCAGGCCTGCCTGCACCCCTTGCCATCACCCCAATACCCCTCTACCACCAGTATCTCCTGTGTGCCCAGTACCCCTGTACCCCCCAACCCCAGCCCAGCATCCCAAGACTCCCTGAACCTCTGAAACCCACCTATACCCCCAAACCCACCTGGCGGAATCCCGATACCCTGCATCCCCACAGACACCCCAGCCCCTCTTCTCCACATCGGACCCTCTTGGGGCACCCCTGCCCCCGTCAGCACAGTGGGGGTGCTGGCAGATGTGGGGGCGCTCACCCCCTTCTCCGTGACTCTCCCCGCAGGGACCTGGCTTTGATCGTCGCCGCCCTTGCCTACAACCCTTGGTTCACGCGACTGCACTGCAAGGACCTGAGGCTGGTAGGTACCCCCCAAAACCCACGCTGGGCCCCAAAAACTTCCCCTGGGCCCTAAAACCCACTCCTGGACCCCCCAAATCCACCCCTGTGCCCAAAACCCAGCCCTGGACCCCCAACCCATCCCATAGCCCCAAAACCCAGCCCTGGACCCCCAAACCCACCCCTGGATTCAAAGTTCCCTGGACATAATCTCCACTGAACCCTCAAATTTCTCTGAACCCCAAATTCTGCCCCTCTGCTCCCAAAATCCTCTCTATGCCCTGAAACATTCCCCTGCACCCCAAAACAACTCCTGGTCCCCAATCCCCTCCTCCTCTGTGCCCCACATCCCACCCTGGCACCCCAAAACCCTGCCCCAAAATCTCATGCCCCAAACCCCCTGCATCCCAAAACCCTTGTCTGTGCCCCAAAAGCCACACCATTCCCAGAAACTCCCCCAAACTCCATCTGTACCCCAAAATTCCCTTCAGCACCCCCAAATCCCATCCCTCTGTAGCCCAAACCCTCCTCTATACCCTGACACTTTCCTGTGTCATAGCTCTGTACCCCAAAATCCCCCGCACTCCCCAACACTTGTCTGGGCCCTGAAACATTCCCCTGCAGCCCACTACTCACCGTCAATCCCAAACCCCTCCTTTACCCATGCAAATGCTCTGTACCCCCATATCCCTCCTCCTCTATGCCCACAAACTGCCCTGTACCCCAAAGCTGTCCCAGCCCCCCAATTCATCCCCTGCAGCCCCCAAACCACCAGAACTCCCAAACCACCCTCTGTGCCCCCTAATCACCCTGCCACCCAAACCATCCCCTGCACTCCCAGAATGCCCCCAGGGGGATCTGCCTCCCCAGCACCCCCGTTCCTCGGCCGGGGGGGGCCCCGCATCTCTCCCCTGCGCTCTCTGTCTCCTTCCCTCTCCCCAGGGCTCTGAGGTATCTGAGCAAGTTCTGCACACACTCAGCAAGTCCCATCACCTGGAGGAGCTGGTGCTGGACAACACGGGGTTAAAAACGTGAGTGAGCCCCCCCCAGAACCCCCACTCCCCTCTCAGCGGCTCCGGCTCCCACCCGGCCCTAAGGCAGGGACCGGCTGGCTCGGGGGGCAGGGATGGGACACGGGGCCTGTCCCCCCTCGGGGGCACCGGCTCTGATCCGACCCCAGGGCAGGGACTGGCTGGGCTGGGGAGGAGGGGCCGGGGTTCGGGGTTCAGGGCGTCACCCCCCGTCTCTCTCTGGTGCAGAGACTTCGCGCTCAAACTGACCTGCGCTCTGGGAGACAACCCCGGCTCGGCCCTGCACAGCCTGGTGCTGTCACACAACCAGATCGAGGACAAAGGTGGGGACCCCCCAGCTGCCCCCCCAGCACCACCAGTGTCCCCCAGTAGCCTCCAGTCTCCCCCCGTGCCATCCAATGTCCCCGCAGTGTCCTGCCCGCCTGACGCCCCTCAGCGCCTCTCAACTGCCCCCCAGCACCCCCCAGTGTCCCCCAGCACCCAATGTCCCCCAGCTGCAGGGAGCGGGGGGTCACTAGGGGTCACTGGGCTGCAGGGAGCAGGGGGGTCACTGTCCAGCCCGCTGTCCAGCACCTGACACCCCCCCAGAACCCCCCAGTGTCCCCCAGCACCTCCAATGTCCCCATCACCTAAGACCCCCAGCAGCCCCCAGTGTCATCCCAACACTACCCAGTGTCCCCCCCAGTATCCCCGAGCCCTCCCCATGTCCCCCAGCTCTTCACAACTTTCAGCACCCCCAATATCCCCCCAGCACCTCCCATATCCTCCCCCCCTGCCCTGCCCCCATCTCTGCTCTCGCCCCCCCCCCCGGGTCCCCCTAATCTCTTCCCCCTCCCTCCCCCTCACAGGTCTCATCTCCCTGAGCCAGCAATTCCTTTACTTCCCCAAGGGGCTGCAGCAGCTCGGGCTCTGCAAGACGGGGGTCACCCCGAAAGGTACGGGGGGGCTGGGGGGAGGGGTGGGGAAGGTGAGCAGGGGAGGGGGAGGGAGCTGGGGAAGGGCAGGTGGTTGGGGCTGGGGGAGCTTTGTGGGCACAGTGGGGGAGGGAGAAGCTCTCGGGCCTGGGGGGCAGGGTGGGGGAAGGGCAGGGGGTCCCAGCCCCCCACCACTCACCCCTTCTCCCCTCCCAGGGCTGGCCGGGCTCTGTCAGACCCTGGGGGCCAACCCGGCCTTCAGCAGCTCCCTGCAACACCTGGACCTCAGCAAGAACCCCGGGCTGCTGGGCGGCGAGGAGGCCAACGTGAGTGACAGCCGGGGGCGCCGGGGGGCAGGGAGGTGGGGACTAGGTAGGGAGTGCCGGGGGCAGGGGGCGCCGTGGGGCAGAGAGGTGGGGGCTGGGCAGTGGGTGCCGTGGGGCAGGGAGCGGGGGTTCTGTGGGGCAGGAAGGCAGCGGCTGGGCAGCGGGTGCCATGGGGCAGGGAGCAGGTGCTGTGGGGCAGGGAGGCAGGAGCTGGGCAGTGGGTGCTGTGGGGCAGGGAGCGGGGGCTCTGTGGGGCAGGGAGGCTGGAGCTGGGCAGCGGGCGCCATGGGGCAGGGAGTTGGGGGCTCTGTGGGGCAGGGAGGCGGGAGCTGGGCAGTGGGTGCCGTGGGGCAGGGAGGTGGGGGCTGGGCAGTGGGTGCCATGGGGCAGGGAGGCGGGGGCTCTGTGGGGCAGGGAGGCAGGAGCTGGGCAGCGGGTGCCATGGGGCAGGGAGGTGGGAGCTCTGTGGGGCAGGGAGATGGGAGCTGGGCAGTGGGTGCTGTGGGGCAGGGAGCGGGGGCTCTGTGGGGCAGGGAGGCAGGAGCTGGGCAGCGGGCGCCATGGGGCAGGGAGGTGGGGGCTCTGTGGGGCAGGGAGATGGGAGCTGGGCAGTGGGTGCCATGGGGCAAGGAGCGGGGGCTCTGTGGGGCAGGGAGGCAGGAGCTGGGCAGCGGGTGCCATGGGGCAGGGAGTTGGGGGCTCTGTGGGGCAGGGAGGCGGGAGCTGGGCAGCGGGTGCCGTGGGGCAGGGAGGTGGGGGCTGGGCAGTGGGTGCCATGGGGCAGGGAGCGGGGGCTCTGTGGGGCAGGGAGGCGGGAGCTGGGCAGCGGGCGCCATGGGGCAGGGAGTTGGGGGCTCTGTGGGGCAGGGAGGCGGGAGCTGGGCAGTGGGTGCCGTGGGACAGGGAGGCGGGGGCTGGGCAGCGGGTGCCATGGGGCAGGGAGGCAGGGGCTCTGTGGGGCAGGGAGGCGGGAGCTGGGCAGCGGGTGCCGTGGGGCAGGGAGCAGGGGCTCTGTGGGGCACAGACAGCCCCCCAGCTCCGTCCATCGCTCGGTTTCGTCCCCTCTCCCCCCGCAGGGTTTTTATTCCTTCCTGGCCCAGCCCAACGCCCTCCTGCACCTCGAGCTGGCCGGCACGGACTGCGCCGTCGACGTGGTGAGGGGCGACCAGCCGGGGGCGCCGGGGGGAGCGGGGCAACAGCCCTGGCTGGGGGAGGGGCCTCCCGGAGGCCGCGGCCTCGCCCTGCAGAGGGCATCGTGGGGAGCCGGGGGTTCGATCCCTTTCTCTCTCTGCCCCCCCAGTTATTCGGGGCGCTGCTGCATGGATGTTGCACTCGGCTTCGCTACCTCAACCTCTCCCGGAACTCCTTCTCGCACAGGTAAGTGTCGGGGTCCCCCCGCCCCCCGATTGCCTCGCTCCGGCATCCCCGTCAGGTGAACTCCCCCCCTGCACCCCAGCTTCCCAGTGAGGGGGATCCCAATTAGACTGAGCCCCCTCCATGCCTCCTTGGGCACCCTTTCCGCGGGGATCAGGGTCCCTCTGGGGCAGGCCCCCCTTAATTTTGGGGGCTCCTGCCCTGTCTCTGTCTCTAGGAAAGCCAAGGACTCCCAGCCGGCCTTCAGGCAATTCTTCTCGAGTGCCTACGCGCTGAACTACGTGAGCCTGTCGGGCACGAAAATGCCCCTGGATGCCTTGAGGTGAGTGTGTGTGTGTGTGTGTGTGTGTGTGTGTCCCTGGGCCCCCTGCTGGAGGGGACGGGCCCTGCCGTGTGTGTGTGTGTGTCCCTGGGCCCCCTGCTGAAGGGGACGGGCCCTGCCGTGTGTGTGTGTGTGTCCCTGGGCCCCCTGCTGGAGGGGACGGGCCCTGCCGCGTGTGTGTCCCTGGGCCCCCTGCTGGAGAGGACGGGCCCTGCCGTGTGTGTGTGTGTGTGTGTGTCCCCCTGGGCCCCCTGCTGGAGGGGACAGGCCCTGCCGCGTGTGTGTGTGTGTGTGTCCCTGGGCCCCCTGCTGGAGGGGACGGGCCCTGCCGCGTGTGTGTGTGTGTGTGTCCCTGGGCCCCCTGCTGGAGGGGACGGGCCCTGCCGCGTGTGTGTGTGTGTCCCTGGGCCTCCTGCTGGAGGGGACGGGCCCTGCCGTGTGTGTGTGTGTGTGTCCCTGGGCCCCCTGCTGGAGGGGACGGGCCCTGCCGCGTGTGTGTGTGTGTCCCTGGGCCCCCTGCTGGAGAGGACGGGCCCTGCCGTGTGTGTGTCCCTGGGCCTCCTGCTGGAGGGGACGGGCCCTGCCGCGTGTGTGTGTGTGTGTGTCCCTGGGCCCCCTGCTGGAGGGGACGGGCCCTGCCGCGTGTGTGTGTGTGTGTCCCTGGGCCCCCTGCTGGAGAGGACGGGCCCTGCCGCATGTGTGTGTGTGTCCCTGGGCCCCCTGCTGGAGGGGACGGGCCCTGCCGCGTGTGTGTGTGTGTGTCCCTGGGCCCCCTGCTGGAGGGGACGGGCCCTGCCGCGTGTGTGTGTGTGTGTGTCCCTGGGCCCCCTGCTGGAGGGGACGGGCCCTGCCGCGTGTGTGTGTGTGTGTCCCTGGGCCCCCTGCTGGAGGGGACGGGCCCTGCCATGTGTGTGTGTGTGTGTCCCTGGGCCCCCTGCTGGAGGGGACGGGCCCTGCTGTGTGTGTGTGTGTGTCCCTGGGCCCCCTGCTGGAGGGGACGGGCCCTGCTGTGTGTGTGTGTGTGTCCCTGGGCCCCCTGCTGGAGGGGACGGGCCCTGCCGCGTGTGTGTGTGTGTGTGTCCCTGGGTCCCCTGCTGGAGAGTGCGGGCCCTGCCGTGTGTGTGTGTGTGTGTGTGTGTCCCTGGGCCCCCTGCTGGAGGGGACGGGCCCTGCCGTGTGTGTGTGTGTGTGTCCCTGGGCCCCCTGCTGGAGAGTGCGGGCCCTGCCGTGTGTGTGTGTGTGTGTGTGTCCCTGGGCCCCCTGCTGGAGGGGACGGGCCCTGCCGTGTGTGTGTCCCTGGGCCCCCTGCTGGAGAGGACGGGCCCTGCTCGCTGTGTGTTGGGGAGGCAAATGGGGGAGGTGGGCAGGGCTAGTGGGAGTCACCCCCTCTGCCCCCATTAACCCCACGGTCGCCAGGTCTCTGTTCCAGGGTCTCTCGGCCAACACCCACCTGAGTGATGTTCACCTGGACTTGAGCGGCTGCGAGGTGAGGGGGGGCTGGGAGGGGGCTGTGCATTGTGCGGGGGGAGGCTGGCGAGGGGCTTGTTATGGTTGGTCGGGGAGGGGACCATCTGTTAATTCTTTCTTTACTTCCCCTTCTCGTTGTCTCGTCATTTCTCGTTCCCTCGTTCTTTCCCCCATCTTGTTCTCATTCCCTCGTTCTTTTCCTCCCATCTCATTCCCTTGTTCCCTCTTTCTTTCCCTCCCCATCTTGTTCTCTTGTTCTTTCCCTCCCGTTTCATTCCTTCGTCCTTTCTCTCCCGTCTTGTTCTCTCATTCTGTCATTCCCCTGTTCTTTCCCTCCCATTTCGTTCTCTCATTCTCTCGTTGTTTCCTTTCCAATGTTGTTCTCTTGTTCTTTCAATTGTTCCTTCTTTCTCTCCTCCACTATCGCATTCACTCATTCTCTCTCTCCCAGCTGCGCTCACCGGGGGCTCAGGTCCTACAGGAGCAGCTCCCAGGGGTCACTGCCGTGGGGAGCCTAGACATCTCCGACAACGGTGAGTCTGTCTACCTGCCCTTGAGCCCCTACATCCCTGCCCTGGGGGCGGGGGCAGTATCTCAACTCCCCCTGACGCTCCTCTTCTCCCACCGCTCGCTCCAGGTTTCGACTCCGATTTGCTGACGCTGGTCCCTGCTTTGGGCAAGAACAAATCCCTCAAACACCTCTGGCTGGGCAAGAACTTCAGCATCAAGTCCCGGTGGGTGAACACTTTTGTCATCCACCTTCTGTCCCGTCTTATTGCCTCCCTCTTCCCCGGGAGAGAGAGGTCCTTGAGGAGCCTCTTCTAAACCTATTTTCCTCCAAGCTCACCTTCTCTAGTGAGGAGGTTGTGCTCCATGGGACCCAGTCTAGACTCATTAGATGGGTGCTGGGCTCCATGGGACCCTTTCTAGACCCACTGGATAGGCACTGGCTCCATGAGAACAGTTTGAGACCCATTGGATGGGCATTGGACCCATGGGACCCATTCTACACCCTTTAAATGGCATTGGGCTCCATGGGACCCATTCTAGACTCATTGGATGGGTGCTGGGCTCCGTTAGAAACTTCTAGACCCACTGGATGGGTATTGGTGCCTAGTGGGGACCATTCTAGACCAATTAGACTATGCTGCAAACATCCAGAAAGAAATGGAGAATAGTGGAAGTAGAAAAGCCATCTAGAACCTCCCCAGGTGGGTGACCTAGAAAGATGGCCAAGAGGTTTTGCATCTCTGATTAGGTTGACATTATGAAGTCCAGTTACACAGAACCCACCAAGCGTCGAGCATGGAAGGAAGTGATACAGCATGGATGACCTAGAAGACTAGCCAAGCAATGTGATGAGTCTACTGAGTTTGAATCTATAGAGCCCAATTATCCAGAACGTGTCCAGTCTAGAACATGGGGAAAGGGTCTAGAACGGGTCACCTAGAACACTAGCCAAGCAATGTTGCAAATCTGCTGAGGTGGATGCTGTTGAGTTCAGCAATCCAGAACCCACCCAACTTAGAACATGAAGGGAAGGGGTCTAGAATAAGTGTCCTAGAACAATTAGCATGTTCCTGTTTAGCTTACAGCCGGTCAGTGGCTGGGCTGGTGAATTTAGCTCTCAGCCTCGTCCCACCCCTCTGGGTGCTCATGCCCGGCCTCTGTGTTCTCTCTCCCCAGGACGCTGGAGGAGATACTTCACAAGATTGTACAGCTGATTCAGGAAGAAGATTGTGTGAGTCTGTCCCTCATGAAAAGTGAAAATTGCTCTGAGGCGGGAGGCTGTGGATCGGGATTGAGGGGAACCAGCAGAGTTGTGGGGGGCAGGGGATCCCAGGGCTGACTCCCCTCTCTCCTGCCAGTCCCTGCAATCTCTCTCTGTGGCCGACTCACGGCTGAAGTCCCGGACCAGCATCCTCATCAACGCCCTTGGCAGTAATACCTGCTTGAGCAAGGTGGACCTGAGCGGGAATGGCATGGAGGACCTGGGGGCCAAGATGCTGTCCAAGGCTCTGCAGATCAACAGCAGCCTTCGGTGGGGGCTCCTGGAGGAAGGGGACACCGGGGTGCAGAAGGAAGTCCCATCAGGGGGACTGGGTGCGGGAGGCGGTCTCATGGGGGGGATTGGGGTTGAGGGTAGGAAGTAAGGTCCGATTCAGGGCCATGGGTGCAGACTGAGGGGGTGGGGTAGCTGGGGTCTCAATGGCAGGAGAGTGGGGGGATTGGGGCTGGGGCGGGGGGGGGGGTCTCACTGGGTGGGCCAAGGGAGGGTGTCCCATTGGGGGATTTGCAGGGGGATTGAGACTTGTGGGGTCTTGTCAGGGGAAGTGGGGGGAATTTGGGGGTTGGGAGAGGGGCTACCATTGGGCAGGAGCAGGGATTGGGGTTGGGAGAGGAGAACCGAGGGGAAGGATCCCAGGGGACTAGGAAGCATGGGAGGGGATACAGAAGGGGGGCCTTGTTGGAGGGAGGAGGGGAGGAGAGAGCCATTGATGGGGACAGCAGAAGAGGGAGTCCCTATTGGAGAATGTGGGGAAGGGGGTTCCACTGGAGAGGAGGCGGGTGGACGCTTTGTATTAGCCAAGGCAGGGAACAGGGTCTCATCTGGGGTGTCATCACAGTGGAGGGGCAAGAAGGACCCCAGTGTTGGGTGACCCAGCCTGGATCTCCCCTTTGCAGGAGCATCGCCTGGGACCGGAACAACACAACAGCACTCGGCTTCCATGATGTTGCCCGAGCCCTGGAGAAGTGAGTCTGGAAGGGGACTTCCTGGGATGTCAGGGGCTGACACTCAACCAGGGGTGCCCCCCAACATGCACCTCACCCTCAGTCTGCATGCTTCGTGTTAGCATTGATAACAGATATCATTACTCAGGTTTTTAATGCCTGCTTGCTGCTTAATTGTTTGTAATTCATTTTTATTGGGGACGTGTGTGGACTGGCAGAGCGGTCTGGATAGTTTTGAGCTGAGTTGGGGGTTGGATTGGTTGTGTTGAGTTGAGGCAGTTAGGTTGTTGAGTAGGTGGTTGGGTTGTTGGAGTTGATTACTGGTGCATTTGTTGGGTTGGTTGGTATTATTGGATAAGGTGATTGGGTTACTGAATGGGGCTGGTTTGGGTTGGGTTATTGGTTTGGTTCAGTTAGCTTGGGTTATTGGTTGAATAGAGTCAGGTTAGCTTGAGTTGGATTGGATTATTACTAGCATAGAGTTGGGTTAGGTTGGGTTGAGTTGGTTTGGGTTCTTGGTTGGGTTACGTTGGTTGAGTTGGATTGAATAAGTGGTTAAGTAGAGTTGGGTTGGATTGGTTGGGTAGAGTTGGGCTGGGTTGAATTTGATTGGGTTGTTGGGTAGAGTTGGGATGGGTTCTTAGTTGGGTTGGGTTGAGTTGGGTTGAATTTGATTGGGTTGTTGGGTAGAGTTGGGATGGGTTCTTGGTTGGGTGGAGTTGGGTTGGGTTATTGGAAGGGTCATTGGGGTGATGAGTTGTTTGGGTTGGGTTGTTGCGATGGCTGGATGATAAGAGGGAGGTGGACAATGCCTGGGATTATGGGCAGACAAGAAGTTGGTTGGGGGTGACTGGAGGAGGAACAGGGGGTGATAATGGGGAGATGGGGGAGGTTAGATAACTGGGAGGAAGTGAGACCATAACTCTGACAGATCTGAGCGGAAGGTCCCTGAGTATCTGGGGGGCCCTTTCCCAACACCCTCTCCCGTTTAACCTCACACCCCTCTCTACAGCAACTACACCCTGAAGTACATGTCCTTCCCCATGAGCGACATCACAGCCGCTTACCGCAGTGCCCCGGAGAGGACGGACGAGGTGTGGCAGAAGGTGGGTAGAGCCTGGAGGCCCCGGGGCTCGGTTGGAGGGGGTGGGGGGAAACCAAGGGGTCTCTCATCTGCTTCTCTCCCTTCCCTCCCCCCCAGATCCAATGGTGCCTCCTCCGAAACGGCCATTCCCAGAAGTTCTCCCAGGAGCAGGCGTTCCGACTCCAGCAGGGGATCGGCACCAGCAGCGCCGAGCAAGTAAACGTTCCCATCTCCCCATACCACCCCCATGGGCAAGGGAGCTGGCTGGCTCAGGGGGGTGGAGAATGGGACACGGGGCCTTTCCCCTCTAGGGGGCGCCAGCTCCCATCAGGCTCCAGGATGGGACTGGCTGGCTCAAGGAGGCTGGGAATGGGACATGGAGCCTTTCTCCCTAGGGGGTGCTGGTTCTGATCTGGCCCCAGGGCGGGGGTCCCGGCTGGCTCCAGGGATTTTGCTAACAGCTCCGTCCCCCAGCAGATGATCAGACGGCTGTGCCTGCGGGTCCAGGAGGAGGTGAGGGCTCTGCACAGCTGCCCTGCTGATACTGTCCAGGAGGAGGTGCTCTATGCACGGGAGCTCATGAAGGAGGCCAAGAACTCGCGGGCGGTGAGACAGATCCCTCCGTCCGGGCCCTGCCCCATTCTTGCCATCCCCACCCCTCTCAGTTCCTGCCTGTTCCTCCCTCCCATTTGATCCCATCCCCTTCCCCTCGGTCTCACCTTTCGCCTGCCTTTCTTCTCTCTGTCTCCTCTCCCCAGATGTTCTCCACATCTGTACACAGCAGCCCTGGCTGAACACTGGGTCCACTAGCTGAGGTCACATCCAGTCTTGCTGGCCCAGACAGTAGCTCTCCAGATGTTACCATGGCTCTTCTATCACCAGATACAAACTGTCTCCCCAGATGTTGCTGCACCTCTGCACAGCTGGGTCCTCCATCTCTGGCCAAGTCACTAAGTCCCCATATGTTGCCACAGCTGTATTCCATATCCCTGGCTAAACACTGCTTCTGCAGATGTTGACACATCTGGACCTTCTATCCCCAGCCAGAAACTAGACCCCCCCAGATGTTGCCACAGCTGTAGCCTCTATCCCTGGCGGGACACCGTCTCCCCCAATGTAGCCTGTAGCCTCTATCCCACAGCGGTACACAGCTGGATCCTCCATCTCTGGCCCAGGAACAAACTCCCCAGATGTTACCACAGCTGCACACTGTAGCCCCGCCCCAGTTGCTGTTGCCCCTCCCCCCGCGCACATCTGTCCCTGTTCACCCTGTCCCTCTCTGCTCGTGCTTTCTCTCCCCAGCTGTTCCCCAGCCTCTATGAACTGGGACACATCTTGGCGAGCGACGGGCCCGTCCGGCAGCGACTGGAGTCCGTGGCCAATGAGGTCTCCAAGGCCGTTGACAAGGAGCTGCAGGTGATGAGCTGGGGACGTCTCCCTGGGGGGGTTTGGGGGACTCAGTGTAGGGGGACCCCAGGTCTTACTGGGGGCGTTGGGGGGTGTAGGGGGGCACCCCAGATGTCACTAGTGGGGTTGGGGGACCCCAGGTCTCACTGGGGAGGTCTGGGGGACCCTGAATTTCATTAGGGGGACCCCAGGTCTCACTGAGGGTTTGGGGACTCAGTTTGGGGAACCACAGGTCCCACCAAGGGGTGGGGGACACAGCTTAGGGGGACCCTGGGTCTCACTAGCTTGGTCAGGGGACCCCAGGTCTCACTGGGAGGTTTCAGGGGCTCAGTATGGGGGGACCCCAGGTCTTACTGGAGTCTTGGGGGACTCAGTTTGGGGGGACCCTGGGTCTGCTGTGTTACTAAGGGAGCTCAGTGTGGGGGGCCCAGTTCTGGGGCACTTGGGGGTGACTCAGTGTTTCGGGAGCCCCCCTCTCTGACTGGTGGGGTTGCTCCCAGGTGATCCTGGAGTCCATGGTGACACTGACCCAGGAGCTCTGCCCCAGGGCCATGCAGGCCGCCGAGGGCCACAACAAGATGCTGGGAGCCGTGTCAGAGCGGGTGACTGTCCCCCGCAACTTCATCCGGGGGGCGCTGCTGGAGCAGGCCGGGCAGGACATCCAGAACAAGCTGAAGTAAGACAGGAGCTGGGGAGGGGACAGGTGTGTGTATGGGGGGTCCCCAAGGAGGGCTGGGTGGGGCGTTTTAGGGGGATGGGGAGCACTGTGGGATGGCCAGGTTGGGGTGCTCGGGGGGCTTTAGGGGGGCTGTCCAGTCTCTGACCCCCCTCCCCCGTTTGACCCCAGCGAGGTGAAGTTGTCTGTGGTGACGTATCTCACCAACTCCATTGTGGAGGAGCTCCTGGAGGAGTTGTACAGCACCCACAAGAGCCTGGTGAGCCCCCCCCCAATGACCCCCAGCCCCCCACAGTCACCCCCAACCCCCCACAGTGACCCCGGCCCCCCACAGTGACCCTAGCCCCTCACAATAAGCCCAGCCCCCCACAGTCACCCCCAGCCCCCACAGAGAACTCTAAACTCCCCACCGTCGTCCCCAGCCCGCCACACTGACCCTCAGCCCCTCACCGTGACCCCAGCCCCCCACAGAGATCCCCACCCCCACAGAGACTCCCAGCCTCCCTCAATCACCCCCAGCCCCCCACACTGACCCTCAGCCCCTCACTGTGACCCCCACCTCCCACAGAGACTTTAAGCTCCCCACAGTGACCCCCAGCCCTCTGTACTGCCCCTCCCCACCCCCTGACACCCCACCACCACCCCTCATACACCCCACAGCCCCACCCCCTTTTCCCACTGCATTACCCCTAGACCTCTATCTCCCCAACCCCACATGTCCCCAGAACCCCCACTTCCCCCTTTCTCCCACCAAATGCAGCTGTACCCCACCCCTATCTTTTCCCTCAGTCCCCTGTACTTTGCCCCCCAAACCCTCCTCAGTCCCCTCTAACCCCTGGGTCGCCCCAATAATCTCTCTCATCTTCCCCCTCACATAGACCCAGCACATCGCCCACCTCCAGCAGCTCTCCGAGGGGCAGGGCGGTGCTGGGAGCTCCGGGGGGACCCCACTGGACCAGCCCCCCAGGAACCAGCTGAGAGATCATGAGGAGACCACAGACGATGAGCTGGGAACCAGCATTGTAAGCAGTGGGGATGGGGCACAGCCCTGCAGGCCCCTCTCCCAGCCACCCACGCCCCAGGGCAGGGAGGGGACCCCCCATACCTGGCTCTAGGGTCACCCTGCTCTCCTCTCTGCAGGACACCATCGCTATCAAGAGGCAGAAACATGGCAGGAAAATCCGACCTGTCTCAGCTTTTATCAGTGAGTAATGGTCACACATCAGATCTCCTCTTTCTCCATCCACCCCTTTTCCATCCATCCATCCATCCTCCTGTCCATCCATCCACCCCTTATCCATCCATCCATCCTCCTGCCCAGCCATCCACCCCTTATCCATCCATCCACCCTTTATCCACCGTTTAATCCATCCATCTCCATACACACCCCTCCATCCATCCACCCCTTATCCATCCATCCATCCATCCATCCATCCACCTCCTGTCCATCCATCCATCCATCCATCCACCTCCTGTCCATCCATCCATCCATCCATCCACCTCCTGTCCATCCATCCACCCTTTATCCATCGTTTAATCCATCCATCTCCATACACACCCCTCCATCCATCCACCGCTTACCCATCCATCCACCCCTTATCCATCCATCCATCCATCCACCCACCCATCCGTCCATCCACCCCTTATCCATAAATCCTCCTGCCCATCTATCCACCCCTTATCCACCTGTCCATCCATCCACCCATCAATCCATCCATCCATCCTCCTCTCCATCCGTCCACCCATCCGTCCGTCCATCCATCCATCCACCTGTCCATCCATCCACCCACCCTTTATCCACCATTTAATCCATCCATCTCCATACATACCCCTCTATCCATCCACCCATCCACCCACCCCTCCCTCTATCCATTCACTCCTTCATCCATCTCTCCATCCCTGTCCGCTCTCCCTCCATCCATCCACCCCTCAGTCCATCCACACAACCCTTCCTCTGTCACTCACCCTCTCCTCTGCCCCACTCTCTCTCTCTCTCTGCCTCCCCCCACAGGCGGGGCTGACCCAGACACTGATGCCACACACTCCTGGGGCACCAACTCGCCGTCAGGCTGGCTCTCCTCATCAGCCAGCAGCCAGTACTCGCATTCCCGCAGCCCCTCCTTCGAGGGACTGGCTGAGCTCCCCACTGAGGGGTCCCGGCTGGAGCACCGCACCCGCGGCCGGCCCCGGCCCCCCCGGTGTGTCCCCCCGGGGCCCCGCCAGAACGTGAGTCACGCTGATCCCATCTGCCCCCTCGCTCAGCCACACCTTCCATTTCTCCTTCACTCCTCCCTCCATTTTCTCATCTCTCTGTTCCTTTTCCTAGTCCTTCACTTTCTCATCCATTCCCTCGTTTTCTCCTTTCCACAGTCAGTTTTGCCTTAAGTCATTCATTTGCTCATTCCTTTGTTTTCTCGATCCTTTCTCGTTCTTTTGTTTTGTCCTTTGTTTTTCATTTGCTTATTTGCTTGTGTAGTAGGAAGAGAGACTGTGGGATACAAGTACCGTGCTTCATCGACAATAAACCTGGCTAGGTGCCTTCGTCCCTTAACGGATCTTGTGGTCATTGGGTGGTTTGCTCGAGTTCTGCCGTGCCAGCTGTCTGCGCAGAGCTGGGGTGGCACACAGAGGGAAAACACACACACAGCCAAACGTCTATCAACATCTAACCACAGCTTATTCATTTATTCTCTCCACTTTGTGTTCCTTCTTTCATTCATTGATTTTCTCATTCATTAATTCCTTCTCTCATTCGTTTTCTCATTCATTTGTTCCTTCTTCTGTTCTTTCACTCATTTATTTCTTCATTCCATTGTTCCTTCCCTCATTCATTTGTTTGTTCATCTTCCCCTCTGTTCTCTTATTAGTTCCTTTGTTCAGTCTGTCGTCCATCCTCTCCTTTGTTCATTCATTCTTTTCCCTTTTTCTCTCTCTGTCTTTCCTCAAGAAAGTATTTTTTCATGCAATGCACTGTCAACCTCTGGAACTCCTTGCCAGAAGGTGTTGTGAAAGCCAATACTATAACGGGGTTCAAAAGGGAGCTAGATAGATTCATGGAGGATAGGCCCATCAATGGCTATTAGCCAGGATGGGCAGAAATGGTGTCCACAGCCTCTGTTTGCCAGAAGCTGGGGTGGGGTGACAGGGGATGGATCACTTGATGATTCCCTGTTCTGTCCATTCCCTCTGGGGCACCATTGGCCACTGTCTGAGGACAGGATACTGGGCTTGATGGACCTTTGGTCTGACCCAGTCTGGCCGTTCTTATGTTCTTATGTAATTGCATCCTTTTGGACTGACCCTTACCCCAGCCCCAGAGCCTGATGGGTAATGAGCAGAAACAGACACATGCAGGTAGAAATTATCCCTTACCAAAACAGGAAGTCCTGGTTGCCAAGAGATGGGACTTACCACTTCAACTGTGAAAGGGGGATGAGCCAGTCTTAAAGTAAGAACGGCCAGCTGAACATTAATCTTTCTAATACTCCAAAATGGGAAGTCCTGCCCACTGGAGGCGGTACTTCCTGTTTCCCCATAGAAAGAAGGAAGAGCCATTCCTAAAGTGGGAGGAGTTAAAAGCTGTATCTCAAGACTCTGAAGCAGGAAGTCCAAGTCACTGGAGGCGAGACTTCCCATTTTGCCTGAGGGGGCAGGGGAAGGGGCAAGCCTTAAAGTGACAGCAGCTAATTCCTTGCTTCTTACACGTCTCCTCAGCAGGCTCGGACACCTAGGTCTATTGAGCCCCAGCGGCAGGAGAATGGGACAGTGCCGCGACTGGATGAGGGGCTGGAGGAATTTTTTAGCAGGCGGGTCCTCACAGATAACACCAGGTGGGACCATATACCCTAGGGGTGCGGGAAAGGGTGGGGATCACCCCAGTCTGATTCTCTGACCACCCCCACTTCTCTCCTCTGCCCCCCTACAGCTATCCACGGACCCCCAGAGGCTGTGGGGTGAGACCAGGCCCCTCAGACGCGCTGCCCCCTGTGCAGAAGAAGAGGCGAAAGGGGCTTTTCCATTTTCGGAGGCATCGGAGCCTCAAGGGGGAGAGGGAGGTTGAAGACACCCTGTGGGGGGCCCCCCACAGCTCCCCCAGCACCCCCCAGGGGACAGCAGATGAGCCCAAGGCTTCAATGTGGAGTTCAGCCAGCCTGGATGAGGGGGAGGGGCAGGAACCCCAGGGAATGGGGATTCCCCTCCCCGGGATGGGGGGCAGCGGAGGAAGTGGGGTGAAGGGGCTGCCCCCCAGAGGTAAGCAGGTAAGAAGGCGCCGGGCTGCAGGGAGCCGGGCAGGAAGGGCCAGCAGGGGTCGCTGCTTTCAACTGCCTCTGTTTTTGTAGGGTCACACCGCTGATCGTTCCCCCAACCCCATGAGGGAGGAGTCAGATTCTTCGGAGGCGGAGCTACTGCAGCCCTCCAGAGTCCACGGAATCGCCCTGCCCGGAATGGGGCGGAGCCTGGATGGGAAGAAAGAGGTACGTGGGCTGAGAGAGGAGGTGCACACCTGCAGGGGCGGGGCCTGAGGACAGGCCACGCCCACTCAATGCCTCAAGGTCTGCAGCTGTTAGCGGAAGGAGGGGGGATTCTCGGGGACGGGGCCAGAGGATGGAGGCCACAACCTCCGAACCCCTTATGGTCTGGACTGAGGCTGGGGAGGGAGAGGCTCTGGGGGCATGGGCTGAGGGTGGAGGCCACACCCACTTAACCCCTGATGGTCTGGTCCAAACTCCCCTGTTCCCTCATTCTTGTTTCAGGGGGCAGAGCTGCAAAGGGTGGGCAGCCTACAGGATCGAGAGAGGAGGAGGTCCTCGGACGGCTCAGGTAGGGGGGCACACCCCAAATTCTGCCCCTCCCCCTCGCCTAGCTCCCCCCAACCTGATACCCCCCTTTATCTCTTCCCCACAGAGAAAGGGGGCTGGAGACCCCAGCCTCCCCCTCAGAGCTCCAAGCCAGCGTTTGCCACCATTCGAAGGGCTGAGGCTAGCTGGGATATTGGTAAGGGCTGCGAGCTTCCCTGCAGCAGTGCCCCCAGGGCTGTGAGCTTCCCAAGAGCAGTGTCCCCACCTGGGGAGGAGCTCTGGGGTTGCGAGCTTCTCCACAACAGTGCTCCCATTGCTCATGTGGTTTCTCCCTCTCCCCCAACCCCATCAGCGGAGGAGAGCTCCCAGCTGGACCTGGAGGGGACGGACATCTTCAGTGCGGCCCCCAGAGTGGAGGCGGGGGAGAAGCCCCCAAACCCCAGCTTCCTGGCATCTGGAAAGGTGAGGGGGGCCCTGCAGGGGTGGGAGGCTGGGGTGGTGAAGCTGGGGGGCAGAGAGGGGGTATAAGCTGTGAGCTTCCCCACAGCAGTGCCCCCAGGAGCCCAGGATGGAGTTTGCGGTGCTCTGTGGTATTACCAGGGAGGGCTAATTGCTCTGATTATCTCTCCCCCCCAATCCCATTCCCTAACAGGCCAGGGAGCCGCCATCCGGCCCCCGCCCCCCCAAGCCAGTAGCCATCCCCCGTGGCCGAAAGCCCCCGACTCAGCCGGAGAGGAGTCAGAGTAGCGAGGAGCAGGCAGGTGGGGCCGGCCCCACCGAGACTCGGACCTCCCCCCCCGTCGCCCGCCCCCGACCGGACCACTTGGAAACAGAAGGTATCAGGAGCGGAGATTGGGGCACGGGGCCTTTCCCCTCCAGGACCAGCTGGACCCGTTCAAGGGGACGGGTAATGGGATGTGGGGCTTGTCCCCTCTAGGGGGCACCGGCTCCCATCCAGCCCCAGGGCAGGGGAGCTGGCTGGCTCAGGAGGGTGGGGGTTGAGACACGGGGCCTTTCACCCTCTCTCTCTTTCCAGGGGGGTCCGAGGTGGGGCGGAAGGCGGCCCCTCTGAAACCTCAGCGAACGCGCCGGGCGCAGTCCTGTGACAAACTGGAGTCAGATCAGGGTCGAGACCCCGGAGCCAGAGGTGAGACCCTGAACTGAGGCGGGCGGCGAGAGCCCGGGGCTGCGAGCTTCCCCCCTGCAGTGCCCCCAGCCGGGCTGTCTCTCTCTCAGGATCTAACCCCTTCCCCTCTCCCGGCCCCAATAGGTGCTGCTAACGCCCCCCTGCCAGACCCCCCTCCGCCCCCGCCCTCGGAGCAGCATCAGCCCCCTCGGAAACCTCGTCTCCCCATCTCCCGGCCTTTCCTCTCTGTGGACCAGGCTGTGGGTGAGTAAAACGGCCCCTCTGGGCCACAGAGGGTTAACAACCCCCCACCCGGCCGTCCCCCCTCCACCCTGACACCTTGTCTGTCTCTCCTCAGGAACCCAGGAGTCCGGGACAGACTGACAGACCTGCTATTGAGTATCAGCTGTGCCCCCAGCTGGGAGAAGAGGGGGAACGTGGAAGCCTGAGAACAGAGAGAAAGAAGGGACGACTGGGCCTTCCCCAAGATCCAGCCATGAACCCCCCAAAACAAGGATCAACACCCCCCACACATGGCCTTGGGGCTGCAGACCCTGCCCTGCCCCCCCACCCTTCCCTCCCGCCTCACTTCCACTCCTCCATTCAGGCCTGTTTTGTTCCCCCGCTTCTGCCCCCCCCAATCCCTTGAGGGACGGACCCCTGTTTTCACAGCGTGCCCCCCTGGCGGGAGGAGGTATTGCTGCCCCAGGAGGAAACAGCGGGGGGGACTCTGAATGCGGCTCATCCCCCCTGCACCTCCCACCGCCCCCCAGCTGCCCACCCCCCATTTTCCACCCCTCCAGGGTCCCTGTCTATTTTCGGCTTGTACAGAAGGAAGAGAGAAATAAATTCTATATGGCGACCGGAGCGGGCGCGAGGGCGTCTCCTTTGTTCCTCTGGGGCAGCGGGGGACAGGAGCACCCCCTCTCCTGGGGGCTCCCCCAGGCCGCAAGCACCAGGAGTCACCGTCCCAATCTCGGGGTACTGGGTTGTAGTTCTCAGATGTGGCCAGCAGGGGGCGCGGACACACACACACACGCGCGGCAGTTCTCAGCCCCTCCACCAGGGGGCAGCAAGGACGCCCCCCCCAACACATTGGGCTCCAGCTCAGCTTGTGGGGTTGTGTACCCCCTCAAAGCCCTTCGCTGTGTGGTGTGTCCCCGCCGTGTTGGGTCTCCCTGTGCACGTTGCGTTGTGCGGTGTGCCGCCTTGCTGGCGAGAAGTGTTGTGTCCCTGTTGTGTTGTGTCCCCGCTTTGTGTGCCTGGGGGGGTGTTTGCAGCAGCTCCTCGCGCTTGGGGGCTCCCTGGGCTGGTCCGGGTGTCTGTTGTTGTTTTGTGTGGTTCTGATGGGTCCTTCCTGGGCGTCGCAGGCTTGCGGGCCCCTGCTGTGCAAGATGTTGTCTCTTCTCAGGTGTGCAGCGGGTCGTGTGTCTCTGGCGCTGCCTGGCTGTGAGCGGTGTGTCCCTGTTGTGTGTTGTATCCCCCAGGAGTGGGTGTTGGGGGCATGGCGTGCATTTGTGGTGCCTCCTTCCTCAGGCCGTCTCCCTGTGGTGTTGTGTGTCTGTGTGCAACAGTTTACACACACACAGCCCAGCTGCAGCCTCCGGTCTCTGCCGGAGCGGGGGCGGGGCCAAGCCGCCAAGCCACGCCCCCAGACCCCCCCCCCCCTGTCTGGAGCGGAACGAGGGAGCGAGCAGAGAGACCGGAGGAGAAATGCGGGTCGGGGGAAGGGAGATCGATACCCTCAGGGAGCGAGGGAGTGAGACAGCCGGAAGGGACGAGAGCAGAGGAGGAGGAGGGTGGAAAAGGAGGGAGGGTAGAAGAGGGAGAGGAGGAGGGCGGAGAAGGTGTGAGGGTAGAAGGAGGAGAGGAGGAGGGCGGAGAAGGAGGGAGGGTAAAAGAGGGGAAGGAGGGAGGGTAGAAGGCAAAGAAGAAGGGCAGAGAAGGAGGGAGGGTAGAAGAGGGGAAGGAGAAGGGCAGAGAAAGAGGGAGGGTAGAAGGGGAAGAAGGAGGGTGGAGAAGGAGGGAGGGTAGAAGGGGGAGAGGAGGAAGGCAGAGAAGGAAGGACGGTAAAAGCAGAGAAGGAGGGAGGGTAGAAGGGGGAGAGGAGGAGGGCGGAGAAGGAAGGAAGATAAAAGAGGGGAAGGAGGAGGGCGGGGAAGGAGGGAGGGTAAAAGAGGGGAAGGAGGAGGGCGGAGAAGGAGGGAGGGTAAAAGAGGGGGAGGAGGAGAGCGGGGAAGGATGGAGGGTAAGAGGGAAGGAGAAGGGCAGAGAAGGAGGGAGGGTAGAAGCGGGAGAGGAGGAGGGTGGAGAAGGAAGGAAGATAAAAGAGGGGAAGGAGGAGGGCGGGAAAGGAGGGAGGGTAGAAGGGGGAAGGAGGAGGGCGGAGAAGGAGGGAGGGTAAAAGAGGGGGAGGAGGAGAGCAGGGAAGGATGGAGGGTAGAAGGGGAAGGAGAAGGGCAGAGAAGGAGGGAGGGTAGAAGAGGGAAGGAGGAGGGCGGAGAAGGAGGGAGTGTAAAAGAGGGGGAGGAGGAGAGCGGGGAAGGATGGAGGGTAGAAGGGAAAAGAGCAGGGCAGAGAAGGAGGGAGGGTAGAAGAGGGAGGGAGGAGAAGGAGGGAGCGTGACGGAGCCAGAGGAGGAGAGGGGAAGGAGGGAGCGTGACGGAGCCAGAGGAGGAGCGGGGAAGGAGGGAGCGTGACGGAGCCAGAGGAGGAGAGGGGAAGCCGGTGGCAGAGGCTGCAGGAGGAGACAGCCAGGCCGCTGTCCACACCTCCGCCCAGGTACGCGCCTTGTTCCCTTCTTCTGCCTCTGCCGGCACCCCCCAAACCTTAACCCCCCACCCCCCGTCTGCAGCTGCCTCTGTGTGTGTGTCTCCTTGTGCCGTGTCAGTCCCTAGGGTGTTGTGGGCATGTGTCTATGCTGTGCATGTCCATCCCTGCACTTGGTGTTGTGCGTGTGTCCCTGGTGTGAGTGTGTAGCCCTACACTGGGTGTTGTTTCTTTGTGTGTCCATCCATACAGGGGGTCGTAGAGTTGTGTGTCTGTCTAGTCCTACGCTGCGTGTTGTGTGTGTGTGTCCCGGCCCTGAGGGTTGTAGATTTCAAGGCACAAGGACACACCCACAGGACTCTGCTCAAGTCCAAGGCCTTCTTCCAGGCCCACAGCTGGGGGATGGAGGAGCCGGGGTTGGATGAGCCAGTGTGTCATTGTGTGTGTGTGTTGTGTGGCCCTGTTGTGTGTCACTGCTGTACTGTGTGTTGTGTATCAGCATTGTGCCGGTGTGTTGTGCATCATTGTTGTGCTGGTGTGTTGTGTTGTGTCTCGACACCATGTGTCCTGGTTGTATGTCAGTGTGAAGCTGATGTGATGTGTGTCCCTGTTGTGTCTCTACACACCCTGAGCATGCCCTGTTTGTTATGTTGTTTGTGGTTAGCCCCGGTTGTGTTACATCTCCCCAAAGCCTCTCCCCCAACCCCTCTCCCAACACACTGGGACCCCCCTCCCCCGCCCCCAGATTAACCTCCCACCCCCAAACCCAGGGAAAGGTTAAAAATAATCAAAGTGAGAATTATGCTTCTCCATTTCCACTGTGATCCCAGCCCAGATTTTCTGCCCATTGTGTTATTTTAACACAACTTGTGTGCCCTGGGGGAGGATTTGGGGGAGGGGCTCTGGGTTTTGGGTGGGCAGGAAAAGTGAGGCCGGTGGATCTGAACCCCAAATCACTGCTGGGTGAATTGAGAAGTTTGTTGTGTTGGGGTGACCCACAATGGGAGGTGGGGGACTTTACGCACACACACACGGGTGGGGCAGCCACACAACATTGAGTAACGGTGTGTGGAAGGGTCTGTGGAGCATAACGCACAAGCCTGGCACACAGGAGAGAGGAGGCAACACGACAACAATGTAGTTCAGATACACACACCCCCCCAATGCTCTCCACATACACACACACACAACACAACACTCCACACACACACAGATAGTGCCCCTCACTCCGGACCCCCAGCCCCTGCTGGCCCAGCCCCGGGCTCCCCCGGCCCCCGGATTGTCTGAGTCACATCCCAGCCCTGAGCCAGGGACCCGCAGGCCCCAGATCCTCCAGCTGGTGCTGATGGGGCAGAAACGTCTCTGGACAGGGGCTTCCCTCCCTCCCCCCCCCGCCCCGCAGCCCTGCCGGGGCCCCTCACTCCCGACTCACAGCCCCTGCCAGCCCAGCCCACACCACTCACCCCATCCCTGCCCCCTCACTCTCAATCACACTCTGTGTTGTGATTTAAATCTCTCTCGAGGGGGATGCTTGCTATCCTCCCAAAAACCCCCCTCCATTCATCTCCTCACCCATCCACCCACCCAAACCCCCCTCCGTCCACCCACCCACCCAGCTCTAACCCCCAGCCACCCACATCTTCATCCATCCACCCACCCAAACCCCCCTCCGTCCACCCACCCACCTAGCTCTAACCCCCAGCCACCCATATCTTCATCCATCCACCCACCCAAACCCCCCTCCACCCATCCACCCACCTCTCACCCTCATCCATCCACCCACCAAAACCCTCCTCCTTTCATCCATCCACCCACAATCCCATCCATCCACCGACCCAAACCCCACTCCACCCACCCACCTCTAAACCCCATCCATCCACCCATCCAAAACCCACCTCCTTTCATCCATCCATCCACCCACAACCCTGCCCACCCACCCACCTCTCACCCTCATCCATCCACCCACCCAAACCCCCCTCCTTTCATCCATCCACCCACAACCCCGTCCATCCATCTACCCATCCAAACACTCATCCACAGTCGCTGTCCATCCTTCCATCCACCCACAAGCTGCAGAATCTATCTAGCCCTGTGTGCGTCTCCCACCCATCTCACCTGCCACATGTCCCATCTCGCCCTTCCAGACCCACCATGTCGGAGGTGGACAAGTCCCAGCCAGTGGCCCTGGGGGCCTCACGGGTTGAGCTCCGGGTCTCATGCTGGAACCTCCTGGACCGGGACACCCTGACCAACCCGAACCCCTGCGTGGTGCTGAAGCAGCTCAGCGAGGGGGAGTGGAGCGAGGTATGAGGTTGGCAAGGGGTGGATGCAGATCCCCTCCACCAGTCTCCTGATCATTCCCTGCCCCAGGAAGCCTCCCCCTTCGGCTGCCCCACAGTCCCCCGTTCTCACCCAGGGGAAATTGGGGGACCCCCATGGTGCCCCTCAATTTCTCAGGTGTGTCCCTCTTCCCCTCTTTTCTCTGCTCTGGGCTTCCACCTCTTGGCCCCCCAAACTCTCTCCCCCAGATAGGGGACGTGGCCCCTTAAGCCACCGTCCCATCATCCTCCAAAGGGGGTGCTCCCCAAACCCTAGTGCCCCCTCTTCCTCAGAGCCCCTGCTCTCCGCTGAATCTCCTCTTGAACCCTGTCCCCCACCCCCAGGTGGGGCGCTCTGAGATCATGCACTGCAGCCTGAACCCCGTCTTCTCCCACATCTTCCCACTGGACTACTTCTTCGAGGAGATGCAGACGCTGTGCTTCAAAGTCTACGATGCCGACGCCAAGGGCACTGTGGATGCGGGGTTCCAGGATGATGCTTTCCTGGGGGAGGCCGAGTGCTCCCTGGGCCAGGTGGGGATACGGAGTAAACCCCCAGATAACCCTAGCCCTAAACCTAACCCTTGGGACATGGGGTAAACCCCCAGATAACCCTAACCCTAAACCTAACCCTGGGGGCATGGGGTAAACCCCCAGACAACCCTAACCCTAAACCTAACCCAGGGACATGGGGTAAACCCCCAGACAACCCTAACCCTAAACCTAACCCTGGGGGCATGGGGTAAACCCCCAGATAACCCGAACCCTAAACCTAACTCTGGGGACATGGGGTAAACCCCCAGATAACCCTAACCTAACCCTAGCCCTGGGACAGGAGGCAATGAAAGGTACATCCCCTGATAACAATAACCTCTAGCTCTACCCCTGGGCCTCGAGTTGAGGTGGGATATGCCCTTGCTCACCATAACCCAACACTAACCCCGAACCCGGGGATACATGGTGATGTCTGCCACACATCAAACCTTAGCCACTAACCCCTATGCACAGTGCCCCCAAAGTTAACTTCTCACCTAACCCTAACCCCCCCACAACTTCATCATAACCCCAAGCAACTGGTGCTGCAGCCCGAAGGCAAAGCCCGTGAGTGCCCCTTCTATGCCTCCCCTTTGTCCTGCTCTCCACCCTTCTCGCTCTGTACCCCCCGAGCTCCGCCTGACCTCTCTCCCCCATCGTGGCAGATCGTGTCCCAGACCAAGGTCACCAAGCCGCTGCTACTCAAGACAGGGAAGACTGCGGGAAACTCCACCATCACGGTAGGAGGGCTACTGGGCTGGGATGAGGGAGACACTTACCCCCAGAGAGAGCTGGAGAGAAGAGAACTAGTAGTTTAGAGTTGGGGGCGGGGGCTAGGAGCCAGGACTCCTGGGTCCTATCCACAGCTCCGGGAGGGGAGTGGAGTTTAGTGGCTAGGTAGAACAGAGTCGGTGTATGGTTAGCGAGAGGTGGGACTAGGCCAGCAGCGGCTTGTGTGTCAGCATAACAAAGTTATCCAGGCTCTGCCTGTGGGTCTCTTGTGTCTCTTGCTGGGTCCATCCATGTCTCTCCCACCCAGATTGAAGCAGAAGAGGTCACTAGTACCAACGACTTTGTGCAGCTTGAGTTCCGGGCTCAGAAGCTGGACAACAAGGTAAGAGAGAGAGTTTCCCTTCCCCTGCCCAGAGAACCCAGGAGTCCTGGCTCCCAGCCCCCTCTGCTCCAACCCACCACACCCCACTCCCCTCCCAGAGCTGGCCTGGAACCCAGGAGTCCTGGGGCAGATTCTCTCTCTCCCTCGCTGTAGGATCTCTTCAGCAAGTCTGACCCTTTCCTGGAAATCTACAAGGTGAACAGTAACAACACGGAGCAGCTGGTGATGAGGACGGAGGTGAGGGGCTGGGGCAAGGGAAGACTGGGGGTTTCGGGGGGAGAGGAAGCTGGGCGGTTGGCAGGGAGGTTGTCTGGAGGCAGTGGGGGGGTAGGGTGGGAGAGGGGGTGAAGGGAGAGGGGTGGGGTGGTGCCAGGTTGGGGATGGGGTGGCAAGGTGAAGTGGGTGGTAGAGACCCATATTCACCCAGCTAACCCCCCCCCAGGTGATAAATAACAACCTCAGCCCCAGCTGGGAACCCTTCCGCCTCTCCCTCCACTCGCTGTGCAGCTGTGACCCAGACAAGACCATACGGGTGAGTGCCCAGATGCCTGGGTTCTCTCTCCAGCTCTGGGAGGGAAGTGGGGTCCAGTGGTTAGAGCGGGGGGGGGGCTGGGAGCCAGGACTCCTGGGTTCTATCCTGGCTCTGGAAGGGGATGGGGTGCGGGGGGTCTCTCACACTATCACTCCATCTCTCTTTTCTCCCAGTGTGTCGTTTACGACTATAACTCCAGCGGGAAACACGATTACATCGGTGAATTCACGACAACCTTCCGTGAAATGCAGGAGGTTTCCTCAGGGAAAGAGGTATAGAGGGTGGGGTTGGGAGCCACGACTCCTGGGTTCTCTTCCTGGTTCTGAGAGGGGGGTGGGGTCTGGTGGGTTAGAGTAGGAGGGGACTGGGAGCCAGGACTCCTGGGTTCCATCCCCAGCTCTGGTAAGGGAGTGGGGTTGAGCGGGTTGAGGGGGGTGGGCCTGGGAGCCAGGACTCCTGGGTTCTCTCCCCAGCACTGGAGCAGGTGAGAATTGGAAGGTACAGATCTGACCCCCCCCCCTTTCCCTATCGCTGGACAGGTGGAGTTTGAGTGCATCAACCCAAAGTACCAGGAGAAGAAGAAACACTACACTAACTCTGGCATGGTGCTTCTGACCCAGTGCAAGGTGAGTGAGGGGGTGACAGGGGGCGGGGCTAAAGGATGGTTCTGTGGGCAGTGCCTGGGGAGCAGGACTCCTGGGTCCAATTCATTACTTTACCACAGACTCGCTGTGCAACCTTGTCAAGCCACTAAGTACTTCCATACCTTCGTCAATAAGTAATTCACTCTGTTTTATTAATAACTGTGGCCCTCCTCATTATTTTAACTAATTATTCTTCTGCATTAATGATTTGTCTGTATGATTAACCGGTTGCGAGTTTTTACCTTTCTACTTCAATTAATTAGCATTATTAATTATCACTGAGCACCGGGCGACAGTAGTTATCACTATCAGTGGCTTGCTGGACGTATCCCGCAAGGGTCGGTCCTGGGTCCGGTCCCAGTCAATATTGTCGTTAACGACTTGGCTAATGGAGTGGAGAGGAGGCTTATGAAATCTGTGGATGCCAGCAAGCTGGGTGGGGTTGCCAGCACTTTGGAGGGCAGGGTTAGCAATCAAAAATGACCTTGACTAAGTGGAGAATTGGTCTGAAACCAATGGGATGAAATTCAACGAAGGCAAGTGCAAAGTACTTCCCTTGGGAAGGAAAACTCAGACGGCAAAGCGGGGAAGGCGCTGGGGGTTCGAGCGGCTCCCAGACGGAAGATGAGCCAACCATGTGGCGCAGTTAGGAGAAAGGGGCGTATTAACAGGAGGGTGGTGCGTCAGACATGGGAGATAATTATCTCACTCTGCTTGGCACTGACGAGGCCTCAGCAGAATATTGCGTCCAGTTCTGGGTGTCACGTTTCAGTGGAGATATAGACAAATTGGAGAGAGTCCAGAGGAGAGCAACAAACAGTGATCAAAGGGTTAGAAAAATCTGATCTAGGAGGGAAGGTTAAAACCAACTGGGCATGTCTGGTCTACAGAAGGTTGAGGTGGGAACCCGCTGACAGGCTTTAATGGGTGAAGGGCCGTTCTGAAGAGGACGGGGATCCATTGTTCTCTGTGGACGGCAGGACCAGATGTCCTGGGGCTTATCTCACAGCAAGGGAGAGCGAGGTTGGACATTAGGAGAAACTCCCGAACCCTCGGGGGAGTTCAGCATCCAGGGGAGGTTGGGGAAGCCCCAGTGTTGGAGGTTTGGAAGACCCGGGTGGACAAAGACCCGTCAGGGCTGGGCTTGGGTTACGTGGTCCTGCCTCAGCGCCGGGGGGCTGGAGTCGGCGAGGTCCCTTCCACCCAATGTTGCCACGTCTCTGCGATGAACGGCTCACTATCGCTCACTGTTAATGCCTCGTTATGAATCCTCACTGATGCCGCTAATATTATTTCACCCTCTCCGGGCAGGTGGAGAAGGTTCACACGTTCCTGGATTACATCATGGGCGGACTGCAGATCTACTTCACGGTGAGGCAGCTGGGCCCACTGGCGGGGCGGGGGGAGGCTCAGACTGGGGCATGAACCCTGCCCTCTAACCCCAGGGAGCTGCCCGCCCGTTCCCCTGCAGGTGGCAATTGACTTCACGGCTTCCAACGGCGACCCGCGCAGCGAACACTCCCTGCATTTCATCAACCCCAAGGAACCCAACGAATACCTCAAAGCGCTGTCAGCCGTGGGTGAGATCTGCCAGGACTATGACAGGTAACAGTGCCCCCTAGGGCAGAGACCCTGCATGGCCATCCCGGATGCCTGGGTTCCATCCCAGGCTCTCCCCCGCCCCACCCCAACAGCAAATTACCCACCATGCATTGCCCCAGAATCCGGCTCTTGCAAACTACCCGCAGAAAGCTACTCCGTGTTTACCACAAGAGTCTCTGCTCTCAAAAACTACCCACAATCCTTTGCAGCAGCAAATTACCCACAGTCCTTTGCTCTGGAGTCCCGTGGTAGCAAGTTACCCACAGTCCTTTGCAATAGGGTCTTGCTATCTCAAGTTATACCCCTGGGGCTGGGAGCCTTGCACTGTCATCCTGGACTCCTGGGTCCCATTTGCTGTTCAGGGTTCATTGGCTTGACCCCTGTCTCTCTCTCTTCCAGCGACAAGAAGTTTCCAGCCTTTGGATTTGGGGCACGGATCCCCCCAAACTACGAGGTACATTTCAGGAAGCTGGGGGTGGGGGAGTAGATCGGGGGGCAGCGTTTGCCCTCTCTCTGAGCCAGCGTCTCCTCTTTTCTCAGGTCTCCCATGATTTTGCCATCAACTTCGACCCAGACAACCCGGAGTGTGAACGTAGGAGAATCTCTCTCTCTTTGTTAGCGAGTGTCATTTGTTAACCTAGGCAATGCTCAACAGACCCCTGACCGAGATGAGCCCAGGAGGACCCAGGAGTCCTGGCTCCCAGCCCCCCTCTGCTCTAACCACCAGACCCCACTCCCCTCCGGGAGCCAGGGTGTAACGATGCTGGTTCTGGTGGGACCCAACTGCGAGTGCCAATTCAGGACAAATGGCTCAAAGCAGGGCAGTTACAGCCCAGGGCTGGGGTTTCTGTGCACACCAAGGCAAACCCAACCAGCCGGCCAGAGAGGACTTTGGTTTTACCCCACTGGCTAACCACAAGTCACACAAGCAATTCCCTTTGACACTCCAGTTTCCCAGTATCCCACCAGTGCCCCTCGTTATAGGGACAGATGGTTATGAAAACCAATACCCCAGAAGAAGAACAAAGGTTCTCTCGATCCCAGAGGTCCAAGCCCCAGATTCAGGTCAATAGACAAATCAGATCTTACCCACAAATCATGCTGCTGCCGATCCCTTAGAAGCTAAAATCTAAAGGTTTATTCATAAAAGGAAAAGATAGAGACGAGAGCTAGAATCGGTTACATGGAATCAGCAACATCCAGTCATGGCCAAGTGCTTGGTTCAGGCTTGCGGCAGGGGTGGAATAAACGGCAGGTTCCAATCCAGTCTCTGGAGAACGTCCCCAGCTGGGGTGGGTCCTTCAGTCCTTGGGTCAGAGCTTCAGTGGAGCAAAGTCCCTCCAGAGGCAAGAAGCAGGACTGACGACCAGATAGAGACGAGGCGTCAGGCTTTTCTAGGCTTTTCCAGGTGGAAGGACCCCTCTTTGTTCTCCCTGTGGAAAATTACAGCAAAATGGAGTTTGGGGTCACATGGTCAGGTCCCTGCCCACCTGGCTGAGTCCCCAGGCGTCTGCCTTCTCGCAGTGGGTCCATTGTGTTGCTGATGGTCCTGAGTGGGCATCAAGCAGGCTAGGCAGAGCTGACACCAGCTTTTCTGGGGTGTCACGCAGAAGAATAGCACAAGTTTGAACTACAGACAGTAGAGAGCCAATATTCATAACTCCAACTACAGAAATGATACCCACATATAGCCAGGACAGTCAGCACCAGCAAACCATCACCTCGTCTGAGACCCCTCGTTTGACCCCCTTTACACAAGATTTGGTGCCACTACAGGACCTTGGTTGCAACAATGTTCTATACGGTCCCAGATTATGCCAGTAACGTCACAAGGGGACCGAACTCAGGAGTTCTGGCTCCCAGCCCCCCTCTGCTAGAACCACTAGACCCCCCTCCCCTCCCAGAGCCAGAACCCAGGAGTCCCGGCTCCCAGCCCTCCCCTGCTCCAACTACTAGACCCCACCCCCTCCCCGAGCCCGGGAGAGAACTCCAGACTCCTGAGCATTTCTCCCCCGCAGGGATCTCGGGGGTGATCGAGGCCTACAAGCGGTGCCTGCCCCAGATCCAGCTCTACGGCCCCACCAACCTGGCCCCCATCATCAACCGGGTGCTGGCCCCCGCCAGCGAGGAAGAGGGCAGCGGGCCTCCCATGGTGAGGGGGAAGGGCAGAAGGAGAGAGGGAGGGGGCTGGACACAGAGGGAGTTTGGGGTCCCCCCAGCACCGACCTCCCCCTTCTCCCCAGCGCTACCGGGTGCTCCTGGTGCTGACGGACGGGGTGCTGAGCGACATGCCGGCCACGCGGGAAGCTGTCATCCGAGCCTCGCACCTGCCCGTCTCCATCATCATTGTGGGGGTGGGGAACACCGACTTCTCTGACATGCGGGCGCTGGACGAGGAGGACGGGACCCAGGAGTCCGAGGGGAAGCGGGCCGCCCGCGACATCGTCCAGTTTGTGCCCTTCCGCGAGTTCAAGAAGGTGAGTGGGAGACGGGGGCCCCCTCCGTCCGGCTCCTCGACGCTCCCTCCCTCCGACCCCCCCTCCGTCCGGCTCCTCGACGCTCCCTCCCTCCGTCCCCCCCTCCGTCCGGCTCCTCGACGCTCCCTCCCTCCGACCCCCCCTCCGTCCGGCTCCTCGACGCTCCCTCCCTCCGACCCCCCCTCCGTCCGGCTCCTCGACGCTCCCTCCCTCCGTCCGGCTCCTCGACGCTCCCTCCCTCCGTCCCCCCCTCCGTCCGGCTCCTCGACGCTCCCTCCCTCCGACCCCCCCTCCGTCCGGCTCCTCGACGCTCCCTCCCTCCGACCCCCCCTCCGTCCGGCTCCTCGACGCTCCCTCCCTCCGACCCCCCCTCCGTCCGGCTCCTCGACGCTCCCTCCCTCCGACCCCCCCTCCGTCCGGCTCCTCGACGCTCCCTCCCTCCGTCCCCCCCTCCGTCCGGCTCCTCGACGCTCCCTCCCTCCGACCCCCCCTCCGTCCGGCTCCTCGACGCTCCCTCCCTCCGACCCCCCCTCCGTCCGGCTCCTCGACGCTCCCTCCCTCCGACCCCCCCTCCGTCCGGCTCCTCGACGCTCCCTCCCTCCGTCCCCCCCTCCGTCCGGCTCCTCGACGCTCCCTCCCTCCGACCCCCCCTCCGTCCGGCTCCTCGACGCTCCCTCCCTCCGTCCCCCCCTCCGTCCGGCTCCTCGACGCTCCCTCCCTCCGTCCGGCTCCTCGACGCTCCCTCCCTCCGTCCCCCCCTCCGTCCGGCTCCTCGACGCTCCCTCCCTCCGACCCCCCCTCCGTCCGGTTCCTCGACGCTCCCTCCCTCCGTCCCCCCCTCCGTCCGGCTCCTCGACGCTCCCTCCCTCCGTCCGGCTCCTGGACGCTCCCTCCCTCCGACCCCCCCTCCGTCCGGCTCCTCGACGCTCCCTCCCTCCGTCCCCCCCTCCGTCCGGCTCCTCGACGCTCCCTCCCTCCGTCCGGCTCCTCGACGCTCCCCCCCTCCGTCCGGCTCCTCGACGCTCCCTCCCTCCGTCCGGCTCCTCGACGCTCCCTCCCTCCGACCCCCCCTCCGTCCGGCTCCTCGACGCTCCCTCCCTCCGACCCCCCCTCCGTCCGGCTCCTCGACGCTCCCTCCCTCCGTCCCCCCCTCCGTCCGGCTCCTCGACGCTCCCTCCCTCCGACCCCCCCTCCGTCCGGCTCCTCGACGCTCCCTCCCTCCGACCCCCCCTCCGTCCGGCTCCTCGACGCTCCCTCCCTCCGACCCCCCCTCCGTCCGGCTCCTCGACGCTCCCTCCCTCCGACCCCCCCTCCGTCCGGCTCCTCGACGCTCCCTCCCTCCGACCCCCCCTCCGTCCGGCTCCTCGACGCTCCCTCCCTCCGTCCCCCCCTCCGTCCGGCTCCTCGACGCTCCCTCCCTCCGACCCCCCCTCCGTCCGGCTCCTCGACGCTCCCTCCCTCCGACCCCCCCTCCGTCCGGCTCCTCGACGCTCCCTCCCTCCGACCCCCCCTCCGTCCGGCTCCTCGACGCTCCCTCCCTCCGACCCCCCCTCCGTCCGGCTCCTCGACGCTCCCTCCCTCCGTCCGGCTCCTCGACGCTCCCTCCCTCCGTCCCCCCCTCCGTCCGGCTCCTCGACGCTCCCTCCCTCCGACCCCCCCTCCGTCCGGCTCCTCGACGCTCCCTCCCTCCGTCCCCCCCTCCGTCCGGCTCCTCGACGCTCCCTCCCTCCGTCCCCCCCTCCGTCCGGCTCCTCGACGCTCCCTCCCTCCGTCCCCCCCTCCGTCCGGCTCCTCGACGCTCCCTCCCTCCGTCCCCCCCTCCGTCCGGCTCCTCGACGCTCCCTCCCTCCGACCCCCCCTCCGTCCGGCTCCTCGACGCTCCCTCCCTCCGTCCCCCCCTCCGTCCGGCTCCTCGACGCTCCCTCCCTCCGACCCCCCCTCCGTCCGGCTCCTCGACGCTCCCTCCCTCCGTCCCCCCCTCCGTCCGGCTCCTCGACGCTCCCTCCCTCCGTCCCCCCCTCCGTCCGGCTCCTCGACGCTCCCTCCCTCCGTCCCCCCCTCCGTCCGGCTCCTCGACGCTCCCTCCCTCCGTCCCCCCCTCCGTCCGGCTCCTCGACGCTCCCTCCCTCCGACCCCCCCTCCGTCCGGCTCCTCGACGCTCCCTCCCTCCGACCCCCCCTCCGTCCGGCTCCTCGACGCTCCCTCCCTCCGACCCCCCCTCCGTCCGGCTCCTCGACGCTCCCTCCCTCCGACCCCCCATCGTTCCGGCTCCTCGACGCTCCCTCCCTCCGACCCCCCCTCCGTCCGGCTCCTCGACGCTCCCTCCCTCCGTCCCCCCCTCCGTCCGGCTCCTCGACGCTCCCTCCCTCCGACCCCCCCTCCGTCCGGCTCCTCGACGCTCCCTCCCTCCGACCCCCCCTCCGTCCGGCTCCTCGACGCTCCCTCCCTCCGACCCCCCCTCCGTCCGGCTCCTCGAGGCTCCCCCCCTCCGTCCGCTCTGCCTCACTCCCTCCATCTCTCTCCCCAGGCCCCCCCGGCAGCGCTGGCCAAGTGCGTGCTGGCCGAGGTCCCCAGCCAGGTGGTGGAGTTTTATGGCAGCCGCGGCATCGTCCCCGGCCCCCGAACTCCTCGGCCCCAGTGAGAGCACCGGGGCCCGACCCCCAGCCTGACCCAGGCCCCGACGGGTAAGTGCCCCCTTGTCCCCAAGGGGCGGGGCCGGGGCGGTGGCTCTTTTCCAATAACCTCTCTCTCCTCCTTCCTGCCTTTCTCCTTCCCTCCATCCTGCCCCCATCTCTCCCCCAGGTGCCTCTGTCCTTTACCTCTGCCGACCTTCGGCCTTTTCTCCTGGACCCCAGGGGCTCCGAGGACCGACGCAGGGTGAGGGGCTCCCAGCCCCATGGTGCCCTCCCCGACTGAGGGTGAAGGCTGGACCTGACCCCCCCACCACCACCACCGCCGCCGCCCCCATGGGCCCCATTGTTCTCAGGCCTCTAACTTCAGACCTGGGGTGACTCCCCACAAATCCTGTACCCAGATCCCAGCGTCCCACCCCGATTGCCCCTAATCCTCTGACCCTCCACCCCAGTCCCCCCACACCCTGGTCCTCCCACACCCCAAGCTGCCCCGCCCTCCCGAGTGGTGACTCCCACCCCACCCCCAGAGCAATGTCTCTCAGACCCCTCAATAAAGCCACCCCTATGGACACCCCATTCTCCGCCTGGGAGATTCATTGATCGGTGACCTCGCTCAGCAGGGCTGGGGGGGCAGGGACTGGACAGGAGACCACAGTGCTGTGGGGTGGTAGGTGCCACGTTGTGGGGTGTGGGGCTGGGGGGACAGCTTAGTTACATGAGGGGCTGGGTGGATAGAGGGCAGAGGGAGGGGTGGGGAAGGGGATGGAGAGAGGGACGGAGCCATCCCCTTGCCACGGCTCGTCCGCAAGATGCCCAGACCCGAGCCGCGCTGTCCATCCCCTGACCGCCCCCCTGGCCGCCCCTCGGCCCCCAACAAACGCCCCCGCGGCCCTCCCCCCAGCCCTGTGGGGCTCCCCTGGCACCCCCAGCGCTGGGGGCCCAGGGGAGCACTCTCTGGAGGCCACTGGGGCTGTCGTGCTAAACCCAGTGCCCTCCACGGGGAGGGGGAAGCTGCGTGGACAAAGATTTGGGGGCGCAGCGGCCAATCAGCTGAGCAGGGAGACGCTGGGCCCCACAGCTACGGCTGAACAAAGAGAAGGCGAAGGGGGATTTGATCCCCTTCTCTTGGGACCAACGTGGGCAACAAAAACAGGTTCATTCCCGTCTCAGGCAGGCACCAATTCAGCAGAAGCCAGGGCTGGCCGCAGAAGCTGGACGGCTTCACAGTGGACCCAAGGGGCAGATTTTGACCAGGGCGGGTATTGAACCAAGGGGACGATTGACGAGGGGCGCGGGGGGTTCGCCAGCCTTGAGACGGGCTGTTTTGGGGGCCAGCCAGGAATCCACGCAGGGAAGGGCCGGGGCTGGCGAGCTCCTCAGGGGGCTCCTGTCTGGGGCTCGCTGCCCCGTCTTCTCGCAGGCCAGGGGCTGCCTAGACCCACCGGCCGGGGGGACGGTTTCCGCTCGGCGGCCGCGCGGGCAACCGGAGCCAGGAGCCAGGAGCCAGCTCTGGCTTCCTCGGCGAACCCGGGCACGGAGCCAGCCATGAGCTAAGGCCACCCTTGGCACAGAGACGACTGCGTCAGCCCCATGCAGAGCTGGGGGTGGGGAGCCCGGGGCTGGGCTGGCAGGGGCTGGGGGTCGGGGGGGAGGGGCACCGGCAGGGCTGGGGGGGCAGGGCTGGGCTGGCTGCGGGTCGGGGGGGAGGGGCACCGGCAGGGCTGGGGGGGCAGGGGCTGTGGGTCGGGGGGCAGGGCTGGGCTGGCAGGAGCTGTGGGTCGGGGGAGGGGCACCGGCAGGGCTGGGCTGGCAGGAGCTGTGGGGGAGGGGCACCGGCAGTGCTGGGGGGGCAGGGCTGGGCTGGCAGGAGCTTTGGGTCGGGGGCAGGAGCATTGGCAGGGCTGGGGGGGCAGGGCTGGGCTGGCTGCGGGTCGGGGGGGAGGGGCACCGGCAGGGCTGGGGGGGCAGGGCTGGGCTGGCTGCGGGTCGGGGGGGAGGGGCACCGGCAGGACTGGGGGGGCAGGGCTGGGCTGGCAGGAGCTGTGGGTCGGGGGAGGGGCACCGGCAGTGCTGGGGGGGCAGGTCTGGGCTGGCAGGAGCTGTGGGTCGGGGGAGGGGCACCGGCAGGACTGGGGGGGCAGGGCTGGGCTGGCAGGAGCTGTGGGGGAGGGGCACCGGCAGTGCTGGGGGGGCAGGTCTGGGCTGGCAGGAGCTTTGGGTCGGGGGCAGGAGCATTGGCAGGGCTGGGGGGTCAGGGCTGGGCTGGCCGGGGGGCTGCAGGTCACCGGCAGGGCTGGGGGGTCAGGGCTGGGCTGGCTGGGGGGCTGCAGGTCACCGGCAGGGCGGGGGGGGGCTGCAGCCCTTCAAGGGTTAATCCCGTTTCATGCGGTAATTACAGGTTGTTGTGACTTCCCAGCAGCTGCTGGTTTTCTTGTGGGGGGGGGTGAATTTCCTGGTGTGGGGGCGTGGCCCAGTCCTGCCCCCCACCCCCTTACAACTGGCAGAGAACAAGAGCGCCCCCACACTGAACAGCGGGAATCCCTCCTCTAATCACCAGCACCCCCCCTCCCCGAGCCAGGGACAGAACCCAGGAGTCCTGGCTCCCTGCTCCCCCCCCCAACCAGCAGCCCCCCCTCCCCGAGCCAGGGCCAGAACCCAGGCGTCCTGGCTCCCTGCTCCCCCCCCTTAACCAGCAGCCCCCCCTCCCCGAGCCAGGGCCAGAACCCAGGCGTCCTGGCTCCCTGCTCCCCCCCTTAACCAGCAGCCCCCCCTCCCCGAGCCAGGGCCAGAACCCAGGCGTCCTGGCTCCCTGCTCCCCCCCCAACCACCAGCTCCCCCTCCCCGAGCCAGGGCCAGAACCCAGGCGTCCTGGCTCCCAGTCCCCCCCGGAATCCTCGGGCCACCTGCTGCCCAGAGCTGGGAGAGGATGTTGCATAGGAAGGGGATTGGGGGCGGGGCTGATACGCCCGAGGGGTGGGGCTTCCCTAGGCCTCTCCCCCTCTCTAGGCTCCACCCCCAGCCCACAAGAACTGCCAGCGCCGGGCTCGGTGGGGTCCGGTGATGTTTATTCTACAACGACATTGGAAAGCTGCGAGGGGAGCAACGGCTCTGGCCCCGCCCCTTGTGCCCCCACAAGCTCCGCCCCGTGGGCGGGGCTCCGCAGGTAGCCCGCCTCCTGGAGAGGGATGGTAAGGGGGCAGCAGCATTTGTGGGGCCGTGGGACTTTAAGACTAAAGCAGAATGTGGGGGGCTAAAATACTAACCCCCCCACACCCAGGGCAGGGCCGTGCGCCTCCAGCAGGGGGCGCAGGGACCCCCCACAAGCCCCGCCCCTAGACTTCGAGGGGGCTAGGGCCCGCCGAGTGGAAGTAGGGCGCACTGGGTGCTCTCAGGGGGTCCCTGGGGCTCCTAGAGGCTGCTATTGTGCTGAGGGGATCCCAGGGCACTTGGGGGTCCTGAGGGGTTGGTTGGTGGGAGCACCCCACTGTTGGGGGGCAGGGCATCAATAGAGAGTGGATTTGGGGGGGGAGGGGCTGGTGGTCCAGTAGGGAGAGGATGGGGGGTCTTTGGCTGACGTACTCCAATCCTGAGGAGCAGGGCGTCATAAGGGGGTGCAGCGCGGGTCTGAGCTCACTTCCAATATTGGGGAGCAGGGAGGCTTGAGGCTCAATATGGGGGGGCCCCAGGAGGTGGCTTGCTGATGCACTGCAGTAGGGGGGCACGTGTTGGTAGTGGGGTGTAGGGCTGGCTGGTGCACCCCCCTGGCCGGGTGCAGGGGGCTGATATTGGGGTACAGGAAGTGGCCAGCCATGGGTGCGGAGGGTCGCTCTGAGGGAGGTGGGGAGGCAATGGGGGGTACACAGGGTGCTTGGCTGCTGGTGCTGCTTTTTGGGGTGCAGCATCGGTGGGCATGACCGGCATGCAACAGGTGAGTCCAGCCCCCCCCCACACTCCCATTGTCAGAGGGAGGGTCCCCCACACCTACAGCCGCCCCCATCACAATCCACACAAACGTTGATCGGGCTCTCAAAAAAATTCCCTCCCCCTTCAACTTACTCCCCTCGGGAGGCAGGAAGGGGGAACCCTACAGTCACCCCCAAAATCCCCTGCTGCCCCCACAGGTCCCAGTCACACTCCCCCTGGTGGCAAAAGGGAGTAACACCGCTGGGACTGTGGAGAGCCTGGAGACGTCATTGAGCCAGTGGGTTCCCTCTGCTGGCCACAGGCGGAACGACACCCCCGAGGCCTCAGCAGAGCAGCGCCCCCTGCTGGCCACAGGCGGAACGACACCTCCCGAGGCCTCAGCAGAGCAGCGCCCCCTGCTGGCCACAGGCGGAACGACACCTCCCGAGGCCTCAGCAGAGCAGCGCCCCCTGCTGGCCACAGGCGGAACGACACCCCCGAGGCCTCAGCAGAGCAGCGCCCCCTGCTGGCCACAGGCGGAACGACACCCCCGAGGCCTCAGCAGAGCAGCGCCCCCTGCTGGCCACAGGCGGAACGACACCCCCGAGGCCTCAGCAGAGCAGCGCCCCCTGCTGGCCGCCCCCCCAGTGTCCGCGCCCCACGCCCCGGGGGCGGCTCAGAGGAAGCCCTGGGAGGGCGAGGGGGCCTGGGGCAGGAGCTTCTCGCAGCGGGCCTTGTAGAGGTCGCGCTCGCGGGCGAGCCGGGCCAGCTCCCCCCGCAGGGCCTCCAGCTCGCGGGCCAGCCGGGATTTCTCCGCCTCCAGCACGTGGCGCTGCTGGACCCGCTTGAAGCGGCAGGACTGGGCGTAGCCGCGGTTCTTCAGCGTGCGCCGCTTCTGCTTCAGCCGCAGCACCTCGTCCTTGCCGACGCCCCGCAGCCGCCGGTTCAGCTCCCGCACCGACATGCCCACGAGCTGCTCGTCCGAGAGCCGGTCGCGGAGCGGCGGGAGCTGCGGGGGAGGCAGGAATTAGCCCGGATCGACTGGACAGGGCGAGCGGGAGCCCCCCGCTCCGACCCGCAGCCCCCCGCTAGCCCAGCCCTGCACCCCCCAGCTCTGCCGGTGCCCCTCACTCCCGATCCGCAGCCCCCCGCCAGCCCAGCCCCCCACCCAGCTCTGCCGGTGCCCCTCACTCCCAACCCACAGCCCCCCGCCAGCCCAGCCTTGCCCCCCCACCCAGCTCTGCTGGTGCCCCTCACTCCTGACCCACTGGCCCCCGCCAGCCCAGCCCTGCCCCACTACTCTGCCATTGCCCCTCACTCCCGACCCCCAGCCCCCTGCCAGCCCAGCCCTGCCTCCCACCCAGTTCTGCCGGTGCCCCTCACTCCCAACCCCCAGCCCCCCGCCAGCCCAGCCCTGCCCCCCATCCAGCTCTGCTGGTGCCCCTCACTCCCAACCCACAGCCCCCCGCCAGCCCAGCCCTGCCCCCCTACTCTGCCATTGCCCCTCACTCCCGACCCCCAGCCCCCTGCCAGCCCAGCCCTGCCTCCCACCCAGTTCTGCCGGTGCCCCTCACTCCCAACCCCCAGCTAGCCCAGCCCTGCTCCCCCCTGTCCTGCCGGTGCCCCCCGCCCCGACCCGCAGCCCCCCGCCAGCCTAGCCCTGCCCCCCTGCTCTGCTGGTGCCCCTCACTCCCAACCCACAGCCCCCCGCCAGCCCAGCCCTGCCCCCCCCACCCAGCTCTGCTGGTGCCCCTCACTCCTGACCCACTGGCCCCCGCCAGCCCAGCCCTGCCCTCCTGCTCTGCCATTGGCCCTCACTCCTGACCCCCAGCCCCCTGCCAGCCCAGCCCTGACCCCCACCCAGCTCTGCCGGTGTCCCTCATTCCCAACCCCCAGCCCCCCGCCAGCCCAGCCCTGCCCCCCATCCAGCTCTGCCGGTGCCCCTCACTCCTGACCCGCTGGCCCCTGCCAGCCCAGCCTTGCCCCCCACCCAGCTCTGCCGGTGCCCCTCACTCTTGACCCCCAGCCCCCTGCCAGCCCAGCCTTGCCCCCCACCCAGCTCTGCCGGTGCCCCTCGCTCCCAACCTGCAGTCCCCCACTCCCAACCCGCAGCCCGTTGCTAGCCCAGCCCTGCCCCCCGCTGGCTCTGCCGGTGCCCCCTAAGTGTGTGTGTGTGTCTCTTTCTTTCCCCTCACATCCCCTTCTCCAGCCTTACCCCTCTCACCACCCACTCCCTGTCTACCTTCCCCACCCCTTTTCTCTCTGCCCCCACAACTCACCTGCTGTTGCGGCTGGAGCAGCCCCCCGGGGCAGAACCCCCCCTCGGCTGCCCCCCCCAGCAGGGCCTCCACCGCTTCCTCTGGGCTCAGCCCCAGCCCCTCCCCGCCCCCGGCCATCTGCTGGTGCAGCGCTGCTAGCCAGCAGAGCTCCTCCAGCCCTGCCTTGGGGTCCCCTCCATCCCCCAGCCCCACTTCGCTCAGCGTGGGGGAGGGTGGCACTGAGCTGCAGGGGGAGGGGCCCAGGGAGGCCCCGCCCATTGGGCCGGCCAGCTCACGCTTGACCTCAAACTTCAGCAGGTCAAAATCGTTGAGATATTCCAGGGCCAGGGGGCTGGTGGGGAACTCGGCTAGGGGCACTGACATCCTGGGTGGGGCAGCGTCGTGGGGCATGAGACCTGGGGGAGAGAAGAGAGACAGGTGAGGGGCCTGGGGCTGATTGGGCAGCAAACCCACTCCACTCTATATGGACCAGCAGTGTCTAAGGACCGGGATATATGGACCGGCTGTGTCCAAAGACTGGCTTTCTATGGACCGTTATATGGACCAGCTTTGTCAATGGGCCGGCTATACAGACCAACTTTCTAAACGGAAGAGCTATGTGGACCAGTTGTGTCTATGGACTGGCTTTCTACATAGACCAGCTTTGTCTATGGACCAGTTCTACAGACTCTGTCTATACAGAGTATGTTTCTGGTTTTATAAACCAGATATATGGACCAGCTGTGTATAGAGACTGGGATAAAGACCAGCTTTCTCTATAGGCCAGGTATAGGTAACAGCTAAGTCTTGGACTGGCCATATGGACCAATTTGGTATATTCACCAGCTATATAGACAGCCAAGGAACCACCCAGGTATCAGGGCAAAAGGATGTCTCCAATATAGGGTCCTTGCTCTATACAGACCTGTCTCCTATAGACCAATGGCTGTATATGGACTGGATTGATGTATGGTCCAATTTGGCTGGATTCACACAGGCTTTGCATTATGGGGTCCACTGTTCCCTCTGAGCTGTGCACGTGGGCACACAGATCCTAAACCCCATGGTTTAGACCACAAACATTTGCACGGAAGAAATTTTTTTGCACACACGGCCTGACAAAAATTAGAGGGAACATTGATGGGGTCCCTTGCTCGATATGGACTGCCTCTGGCTCACAGAGGAACAGGTCTACATGGGCCACCTGTGTGTATATGGACCAGTTCGGGGTAAGGATCGGGCTAGACAGACCGCAGAGGGAGCAGAGCAAGGCTAATGCTGCAAAGGCCCTCTCTGGTGGCAGATGGCCACGAATGGACCAGCCCAGGTACCATCCCCCAATTTCTCCCTCTCACAGGCGTCCCCTTCCCCTGTACAGCTCCTTGTCCCCCCACACACCCCCTCCATCCCCCCAACCCCTTTGTACCCCCAGTCCCACCCCCCATCCATCCCACACCCCCATGTCCCCACCCCCATCCACCCCTCAGTACACCCAGTCCCACCCCCCATCCCTCCCTCACCTCCTCCATACCCCCAGTCCCACCCCCACCCATCCCTCCCACACCCCCATGCCCCCACCCATCCCCCCTCCCCTCCATACTCCCATTCCCCCCACACCCCCTCCATACCCCCATCCTACCCCCCTATTCCCTCACACGTCCTCCATACCCCCACATCTCCCCACCTGCCCCTCTTCCACTGGGGGCCCCTGAACCTCGGACACCCAGATTCGCCCCTCCTCACCTGTCAACGCCACGCTTCGCCGCCAGGGGCCGCCCTGGGGAACCCCGGCGTCCGGGACCTGCCCTGAGCCGCAGCGGAGTCCCGGACGCCGAGGTCCCATTTAAAGAACCCCGGGCGCTGAGCTCACCCGCATCTCATTAGCCGCTGGCCAATGGGAAGCCGCCTCATTAGCATGTGGAGGCGGGGGGAGGGAATGAGGAAGTTCTGAGGGAGGACCGAGGGGGGATACGGCGGTGCCCCCCACAGCGCCCCTCCCCCCGGCTCCTGACCCCCCCAGCCGGGGTCACGGGGGGGGGAATCTGGTCTGATTAGCCAAGAATCCAATGACGACATAGGGGGGACACGAGGCCTCTCAGCGCCCAGCCCCCCCTTCCCCCAGATGTGCCCCTTCCCCCCAGCCCCACATATTGCCCCGGCCCCTCCTTTCCACCACCCTTCACAATCTCCCCCTACCGACGCCGAGCCCCAGACCCACAACCCTTCCTAGCCCCCCCTTCCCCCACCAGGTACCCCCAGCCCCATAACTTCTCCCCTCCCCACACATCCCCCCCTTTCTGTCCCCACCCCTCCCATCTTCCTCAGACACCGAGCCCCACATCCCCACCCCTCCCCCACCCCATGACTCAGCCTCTCCCCCACATGCCCCCTCCCACTTCTGGCCCTATCTGCTCACACTGACACCCCACAACCCCCCCCCACACAACCCCCCCAGCCTCTGCTTCCCCAGCCCCATAACTCCCTCAGAACAGTGGATCCAGCACTGAACCCCCTCCCCCTCCCCACACTGTCCTGCCTAACGGGGGGGGGCGGCAGGGTGGAGGAGCAGGGGGCTGTGGGGCGGGAGTGAGGGGCAGGGCGGGGGGGCAGGGGTCTGCGGGTCAGGAGTGAGGGGCACCAGGGGGCTGTGGGGCAGGAGTGAGGGGCACCGGGGGGCGGGGGCTGCGGGGCGGGAGTGAGGGGCACCGCAGGGGGATGGGAGCGGGTTCAGGTCGGGGGCAGGGGGCTGGGCCGGGTGTGTGGGGTGGTTCTGCCTAACAACAGGCCAGGATCAGGTGGGGGCCGCACGGGGGCTTGGGCCTGACAGGGTGAATTGGGTCTGAATGGCCCCGAGAATCCCCCGTCAGGGAGCATTAGAGACGCTGGCTGGAGCCATTGTCCCCCCGCCAGGGTATTAGAGCCCCCCCGCCCCCCTGCCCTGCGGTGCCCCTCACTCCCGCCCCGCAGTCCCCCGCCCCCCCTGCCCTGCGGTGCCCCTCTCTCCCGCCCCGCAGCCCCCTGCCCCCCACGCCCTGCCGGTGCCCCTCAGTCCGCCCCACAGCCCCCTGTCCCCCCGCCCTGCCGGTGCCCCTCACTCCTGACCCGCAGCCCCCAGCCAGCCCAGCCCTCCCCCCCACCCGCCCTGCCGGTGCCCCTCACTCCCGCCCCCTGCTCCCCCCACCTGGTGCCCCTCACTCCCGTCCCGCAGTCCCCTGCCCTCCCGCAGCCCTGCCGGTGCCCCTCACTCCCGAGCCGCAGCCCCCACAGCCCAGCGCTGGGACCCCCATGCCCTGCCAGTGCCCCTCACTCCCGATCCGCAGCCCCCCCTAGCCCAGCCCTGCAGCCCCCACCCTGCCGGTGCCCCTCACTCCTGACCCGCAGTCCCCGCCAGCCCAGCCCCCTGCTGGTGCCCCTCATTCCTGCCCCGCAGCCTCCTGCTCCCCCCACCCTGCCGGTGCCCCTCATTCCCGCCCCACAGCCCCCTGCCCCCCCGGCCCTGCCAGTGCCCCTCACCCCCGACCTGCAGTCCCCTGCTCCCCCCACCCTGCGGTTCCCCTCACTCCCGACCCGCAGCCCCCTGCCACCCCCGCCCTGCGGTGCCCCTCAGTCCGGACCCGCAGCCCCCACAGCCCAGCCCTGCCCCCACACTCTTCCGGGGCCCCTCACTCCTGAACCACAGCTCCTGCTAGCCCAGCCCTGTCCCACCCCCACTCTGCTGCTGCCCCTCACTCCTGACCCGTAGCCCCCCAGCTTATCCCACTTCAGAGACTTAGTCTCTGTTTAATTGGCCAGGCCTACAGCTGGCCCTGTGGGGGCCCCCTTCAGCCCTGGCTGACCCACATATGCCCCATGGCTAATCCTCGAGCCAGGGACACCTTTAATGGCCTCTGATCCCCCTCAAGCCGCTTTCCCCAGCCCCTGCCCCCTCCAGCCAGCAGACACCCAGGGGCTTAGGTGCTGGGGAGACATTTAATGAGATCAGTGTCTCTATCGGGGCGATTTCTCCTCTCGCAACAGCCAGGGGGCGAGGGGTTAAACTTTTACCCCCCCCCCAGGCCCTCCGCAGCTGAGGGGCTAGTGGTTAGATTGGGGGGGTGTCTCAGAGCTAGGACTGCTGGGTTCTCTCCCAGCACTGGGAGGGGAGCAGTGCCTAGTGGTTAGTCGGGAAGCGGGGGGGAGTGCTGGGAGGGGAGATGAACCCCCCAGCGTCTTTCCCCGTCTCAGAGCCCAGCCCAGCACTCACCCCGCTGCCAGTCAGCGCCCAGAGCTCCAGAAGCCCTGGGCAATTGGAACCAAAAGCAAAGGGTAGAGGGTTTGGGGAACTAGAAACCATTCTCCCCTCCCAGAGCTGGGGAAAGAACCCAGGAGTCCGGGCTCCCAGCCCCCTCTTCTCTAACCAGTAGCCCCATTCCCCTCCCAGAGCTGGGGCGAGAACCCAGGAGTCCGGTCTCCCAGCCCCTTCCACCCCACTCTAACCACTAGCCCCCAAGGTGGGGGGTCGGAGCGGAGAGGCGGTTAAAAGTTTAACCCCTCGCCCCCTGGCTGTTGTGAGAGGAGAAATGGCCCCGATAGAGACACTGATCTCATTAAATGTCTCCCCAGCACCTAATCCCCTGGTTGTCTGCTGGTCGTGGGCGGGGGGAACTGGGGGGGACCATGTGTCTCTTGGTGGGGGGTTAGACAGGAGACGTTTTGAGCTCTGGGAGCCTGGACTCCTGGGTTCTCTCCCTGGCTCTGGGAGGGGAGTGGGGTCTAGTGGTTAGAGTGGGGGGTGGGGAGCCTGGACTCCTGGGTTCTATCCCTGGCTCTGGGAGGGAAGTGGGGTCTAGTGGTTAGAGTGGGGGGGCTGAAACCCAGGACTCCTGGGTTCTCTTTCCTCTGGGTTTGTTATTAGCATTAATATCTGTCTCTGCTCCTGGGTGGGGTTGGGGGCGATTATAATTAATCGGCTCATAACGAGCTCAGTTCTATATTTTCTCTGATCGGCTCTCCCCGCCTCCAGGATCTGGCTGAGGGGGCCGGGGGGCCACGCATGTCACATGGGCCTGGCACACGCCTCGTTGGGCCTGGGCCATGTGTGGCCCCGGGGCAGGGGGGACGGGCCCATATTGCTAGCGTGTCCTTTCCATGGCCCTCATGTGTCATGGGGGCTGTCCTTTGCTCTCCTGTCCCTGGCGAGTCTAATGTGTGTCCGTTGGGCGTCTCTGCCTCTCCCGTGCCCTGGTGTGTCCATGAGTCTCCCGTTACCTTGGCATGTCTCTGGATCTAACATGTGCTTGGCATATCCGTGACTCGCCCGTGTCCCTGGTGTGTCCTTGGCATGTCCCTGGCATACCCGTGACTCTCCCGTGCCCTGGTGTGTCCATGAGTCTCCCGTGTCCTTGGCATGTCTCTGGATCTAACATTTGCTTGGCATGTCCGTGACTCACCCGTGTCCCTGGTGTGTCCTTGGTGTGTCCCTGGCATACCCATGAGTCTCCCATGCCCCTGGTGTGTCCATGAATCTCCCATGTCCTTGGCATGGCTCTGGATCTAACATGTGCTTGGCATGTCCGTGACTCGCCTGTGTCCCAGGTGTGTCCTTGGCATGTCCCTGGCATACCCGTGACTCTCCCGTGTCCCTGGTGCGCCTGTGAGTCTGCTGTGCCCATGACAACTCCATCCCAGGCTCTCCCCAGAGCCCTTCCCCACTGCCCTGGATTTCCCTCCCCTGCTGGATTTGAGGGGAAGGGCGGGCGCCAGGGTCCCCTCCTAGCTCCACCCCCCGCACCCCGCTGTTTATCCTTGGCAGATTTGGGGCGGTAAATAGGATCAGAGGGGAGAGCCGGGGGAGCAGATGGGGTGAGTGGCTGGAAGAGAAACCAGGGGGGCCCTGTCTGAGCTGCCAACTCCAAGCCAGAGGGAGAGAGCAGGACATGGGGCCTGCTCCCTCTAGGGGGAGCCGGCTTCCATCCAGCCCCAGGGCGGGGGGTGGGGGCTGGCTCGGAGGGGCAGTGAATGGGGCATGGGGACTTCCCCTCGAGGGGGCGCTGGCTTCCATCCAGCCCCATGGTGGGGACTGGCTGGCTCAGGGGGTTCAGGGATGCTGTGTCAGTAGCTGATTCACGGATCACCTGGATTCCCAGCCGGCCCTTTGCCCTGTTGCAATAACCCCCGCCCATCTGCCCAGACGCTGCGGTTCCCGGCTCATTATGCGCCCCCTTGGGGTGGCCGGGCAGGGCCCAGAATAGCCGGCACCAGCACCAGGGCGAGCAGAGAGTTCCTACAGAGCATCCCATCTCCCGCTGGCCCCATGGCACCCCCTAGAGGGGTTGGGCCTGGGCCCCATTCCCCGCCCTGGGGCCGGTGCCCCCTAGAGGGGACGTGCCCCGGGCCCCATTCTCCACCTTCGGGCCAGCGCCCCCTAGAGGGGACGTGCCCCATGCCCCATTCCCCGCCCTGGGGCCGGCGCCCCCTAGAGGGGATGTGCCCCGTTCCCCGCCCTGGGGCCAGCGCCCCCTAGAGGGGACGTGCCCCGTTCCCCGCCCTGGGGCCAGCGCCCCCTAGAGGGGACGTGCCCCATGCCCCGTTCCCCACCCTGGGGCCGGCGCCCCCTAGAGGGGACGTGCCCCATGCCCCGTTCCCCACCCTGGGGCCGGCGCCCCCTAGAGGGGACGGGCCCTGCGCCCCGTTCCCCACCCCCGCGAGCCAGCCAGTCCCTGCCCTGTATAAAAGGGGGGGCTGTTGCGCAGCCAGGTTGGGTGATTGGCGTGTGACACCGCCCCCAGTCACGCTGCCCTCTGGGAAGGGGGGGCTCGGGGGGGCTCTGGGGGCAGCGCCCTGGGAAAGGAGGAACTAGCTGTAAAAGCTGAAGGCGGGGGAGGGGCAGGGGAGCGGAGGGGGAAGGTAATACAGGGGTTTGGGGGCGCACGGGCGGGGGGAAGTGCAGGGAGGGGCCGCACATGGGGGAGGGGGAATGGGGGCACAGGGGGGAGGGGGTGGTCTGAGGGAAGAAGCGCAGGCAGGGGAGGAGCTAAGGGGAGAGGGAGGGACCAGGCGAGGGGGGCGAGGGTCACTCAGGTCTCCGCGCTGATGCTGCCACCTGCTGGCCAGAATCTGTAACTGCAGCCAGAACATGGACCTGGGACCCCCGGCCAGCCTCCCAAGCCCTCCGGAGACCCTGTAATAACCGGGACCCTGCAATAACACACCAGGCCCCCTCAGCCCCCAGGAGACCCTACAATAACTAACCCACACCCCCAATCACCTAGGAGACCCTACAATAACAAAACAGTCCCCTAACTCACAGGAGACCCTACAACAACAAATCCACTCTCCCAGCCCCCATGAAACCCTAAAATAACAAACCCCCTCCCCCAACCTCCAGGAGACCCTACAATAACAAACCGGCTGGCGGGGCACATTGGTACAGACACAGAGGGGCGGGGCCTGGAACACCTGGCCCCGCCCCTCTGTCTGTCTGTCCAGGCAATACCACCCCAGTCTTTCATCATACGCGGGGGAGGGCCTGGCCCCGAGCGGCCAATCAGAACCGGGGTAACGGCGGGAGAGACCGAGACAGAGAGAAGGACAGGGAGCTCCCCGCCTGTCCCCGCTCCGCCCCCCGCTTGGCGGGATCCCCCTTTAAAACGGGGCCACCGCCCCGCTACGAGAGGCACCCGGACGCCTGGTCCTTTCTGCACAGTACGCAGGATGACTGCGCCGTATACCCGACTCCTGGGGTAAGTGTCTCCACCCCTGTCGGTCTTTCCTCTGCACCCCCATCCCTCTGCACCCCCTATGTGCCCCCCGATCTCCCTGCACCCCCGATGTAGACCCCGAACCCGCATCCCCCATTCCCCGCACCCCCATGTGCCACCGCACCCCTATGTGCCCCCGCACCCCCATCCCCCTGCACCCCGATGTAGCCCCCGAATCCTATCCCTCTGCATCCCCCATTCAACCCCCGCACCCCCTATGTGCCCCCCGCACTCCCATCCCCCGCACCCCCTATGTGCCCCCCGCACTCCCATCCCCCGCACCCCCATGTGCCCCCCGCATGCCCCCGAATCCCCCATTCCTCTGCCCGGTCTTCATTCATTCCTTCTTCCTTTCCCTTCAGTGCCCGTACTATGGGGGCCCAGGGCTGGGTAGCAGGGGCTGCAGGTCGGGAGTGAGGGGCACCGGCAGAGCTGGGGGGGCTGGGCTGGCGGGGGCTGCGGGTCGGGAGTTGGGGGGCTGGGCTGGCAGGGGGCTGCAGGTCGGGAGTGGGGGGGTCTGGGCTGGCGGGGGCTGTGGGTCGGAAGTGGGGGGGTTTGGGCTGGCAGGGGGATGCAGGTCGGGAGTGAGGGGCATTGGCAGAGCTGGGGGTGCTGGGCTGGCGGGGCCTGCAGGTCGGGAGTGGGGGGGGGGGTCTGGGCTGGCAGGGGGATGCAGGTCAGGAGTGAGGGGCATTGGCAGAGCTGGGGGGGCTGGGCTGGCAGGGGGATGCAGGTCAGGAGTGAGGGGCATTGGCAGAGCTGGTGGGGGCTGGGCTGGCAGGGGGATGCAGGTCAGGAGTGAGGGGCATTGGCAGAGCTGGGGGTCTGGGCTGGCAGGGGGATGCAGGTCGGGAGTGGGGGGGCTGGGCTGGCAGGGGGCTGCGAGTCGGGAGTGGGGGGGGCTGGGCTGGCAGGGGGATGCAGGTCAGGAGTGAGGGGCATTGGCAGAGCTGGCGGGGGCTGGGCTGGCAGGGGGATGCAGGTCAGGAGTGAGGGGCATTGGCAGAGCTGGGGGGGGCTGGGCTGGCGGGGGGCTGCGGGTCGGGAGTGGGGGGGTCTGGGCTGGCAGGGGGATGCAGGTCAGGAGTGAGGGGCATTGGCAGAGCTGGCGGGGGCTGGGCTGGCAGGGGGATGCAGGTCAGGAGTGAGGGGCATTGGCAGAGCTGGGGGTCTGGGCTGGCAGGGGGCTGCGGGTCGGGAGTGGGGGGATCTGGGCTGGCAGGAGGCTGCAGGTCGGGAGTGGGGGGGTCTGGGCTGGCAGGAGGCTGCGAGTCGGGAGTGGGGTGGGGGGGCTGGGCTGGCGGGGGCTGTGGGTCGGGAGTGGGGGGCATTGGCAGCTGGGGGGGATCGTGTTGTGTTTCTCAGGGCTGGGGCCCTCACTTCCTTGTGTTCCTTCCACGTCACCCGCCCCTCCCCCGGCTCCGCCCCCCCCCCAAGCGGATCCATTGCGGTTTGTTTTTCTGCTCAGCAGGGTCAGGGCCGGGCAAGCGTTTGGATGGGAGACTGAAAGGTGCCCCTCACTCCCAACCCGCAGCCCCCTGCTGTCCTCCCCAGGGGGGCCGTGCTGCAGGGCACGGGGGGGGGGTGCTGTGTTATGTGTGGCCGTGCCCCACCCCAGAGGCAGCAGCTGTTCTCTGGCTGGGATCCACCCCTGACTGGGCAAGTGTCCCCAGGGTCAGCGCTGGGGACAGCACGTCCTGGCCGATCCCCCTCTGGGGGGCTGCCCCTCTGTCCCTCTCCCCCCCTCGAACTTTTCTACCCAGAATCCCCCGCGGCCACCAGGTGAAAGTCCAGGCAACGTGTCTTGCCTCTTGGTCTTTGCCCTGCCAGCTGTCCCCACCCCCGCTCCAGGCAGCCTGCCAATTCCAGGCTACTGTGGGGCACACGCCCTGCCCCCAAGGCCATGTGAGGGGCATGGTGGGGGGTGCTGGTTTGGTCTAATCTAGCAGAGCTCCCCCCCAGACTGATGGGGTGGGGGCTGGCTGCACATGCTCTGACATGCATGGCACATGCGTGTGGGACCTGCCACAGTGCTGATGCCCTCACAGAAACACGGCTGCTCTCCTCGCACACTCACAGGTCCTCGTGTCGGCACACCCGCCGCAGAGTCACTGCCATGTGTCCCGGCACCACAAGCGTTGGGCAAATCTGCACCTGGCTCGGAGTGCTCCCAGCATCCTCTTAGCTCTGTGACACGTTAGCACGATTATTTCACGTCCGGCACTGCCAGGAGTTCTTGTGCAAGCACATGTGAACATGCACTCTTGTGAAAATCTATGCACTCTTGTGCATGCTTTGACCCACTTGTGCAAATGTCAGGTTTCAGAGTAACAGCCGTGTTAGTCTGTATTCGCAAAAAGAACAGGAGGACTTGTGGCACCTTAGAGACTAACCAATTTATTTGAGCGTGAGCTTTCGTGAGCTACAGCTCACTTCATCGGATGCATACATCCCGTGGAAACTGCAGCAGACTTTATATACACAGAGACCATGAGACAATACCTCCTCCCACCCCACTCTCCTGCTGGTAATAGCTTATCTAAAGTGATCATCAAGTTGGGCCATTTCCAGCACAAATCCAGGTTTTCTCACCCTCCACCCCCCCACGCACAAATTCACTCTCCTGCTGGTAATAGCCCATTAGTCAGTGGTGTCTCAAAGGTTGCTGGGAGTGCAAATGTGTGCATTCTCATGCAGGCTCATGTGAGCACACAACCTTTTGTGCACACTCAGCAATGCTTGTGCAAGATCATGCAGTCTTCTGCATGCTCTGACACACTTGTGCAAACACATACATTCTTGTGCACACTCATGTGAGTTTATGCAAGTGCACAAGCCTTTGTGCACACTCACTCTTGTGCATGCTAAGCCACGCTGGCAGAAGCGTCTCCACCCCAGTGTGCACCCAGGCAGCCGTGTGCGTGTTTCTGTCCCCGCAGCGCCCACTCAGGAACCTGTGTGCAAGCTCACACACTCTCGTGTGGGCTGTGCCATGTGGGAGTGCATGCACACTTCACTGCAAGCCCACACGCCCTTGTGCACACCCAGAGAGGCCTGTGTGTGCTCGCAGGCTCTTGTGGAAGATCTGGTCCCAGCCTCTCCTCGCCCCTCTCCCCGTTGCAGGCAGGGTGCCCGCTCCCTGCGGTGCTGGTGGGGCGCGCCGGTCCGGTCGGCCCATGCCCTGCGGGTGCCGAGCGGGGACCTGAGCCGACTGCCGGGCCGGCTGCGGGCATTCGTGGAGCACGGGGTGCGGCTGTGCCAGCCTGAAAACATTCACGTCTGTGACGGCTCTGAGGCTGAGAACGGGGCCATCCTTGGGCTGCTGGAGGCTGAGGGCGTCATCAAACAGCTGGGCAAATATGAGAACTGGTAGGTGCCTCCCGGACGCCTGGGTCCCCTGACCCGTATCGGTCTGGTCCCCTCCCCACTGTTCAAAACAAACTACCCATAGTCCTTTGCATCACTGTCCTTCTCCTACAAACTACCCACAATCCGCTGCTCCTGCTCTTGCAAACTACCCACAATCCTCTGCAGCAGGTTCCCACTGTGCCAATTTACCTATAGTCCTTTGCACTGGTGGGGCCAAATTACCCCTGATCCCCTGTCCTGCTCTCACCAGTTACCCACAGTCCTTTGCAATAGGCTCTCGGCTCTCCTAAGATCCTCCCTCGTGGGGCTGCAGTGCTATCCCGGACACCTGGGTCCCGTTCCCCATCCTGTTCCCTGCCCACCCAGGGGCTGCAGCGCCATCCTGTATGCCTGGGTCCCGTTCCCCATTCTGATCTCCCTGCCACCCCGGACTCCTGGATCCCTGGAGGAGGAGGTGCTGAGGGTGGAATGACTCCCTGGCTCTTTCCCCGCCCAGCTGGCTGGCCCGCACGGACCCCAAGGACGTGGCACGGGTGGAGAGCAAGACTGTGATTGTGACGGAGAACCAGCGGGACACGGTGCCCATCCCTGCCGGGGGTGCCAAGGGGCAGCTGGGCAACTGGATGAGCCCCAAAGGCTTCCAGGAGGCCATGGATGGCCGGTTCCCTGGCTGCATGAAAGGTGACGGGCCCTTCCCCTCTAGGGGGCACCCAGGGGTGGGAAATGGGCCCCCATCCCCCTATGCCCATCGCTCTGTCTCCCCCTCCAGGCCGCACCATGTACATCATCCCCTACAGCATGGGCCCCATCGGCTCCCCACTCTCGAAGATTGGGGTGCAGCTGACGGACTCTCCCTATGTGGTGGCCAGCATGCGGATCATGACCCGGATGGGGGCCCCTGTCCTCCGTGCCCTGGGTGAGGGGGAGTTTGTCAAGTGCCTCCACTCAGTGGGGCGCCCCCTGCCCCTGGAAGGTAAGTCCTGGGCTGTTGGCAGATGCGGTGGGGTAACTCGCCTGGGCACACACAACCCAATCTGTCCCATGGGTGGATGCGGCGGGGGGGTAATGCCCCAGAGAGAGACACAGCCCCGAACACTGGTGGGTGCAGTGGGATAACACCCCCAAAGAGACACACAACCTGGCCTCCAACATTGGTAGGTGTTGTTGGATAACACCCCGCACAGAGAGAGAGACATATAGCCCAGCCCCCAATGTTGGTGGGTGCCCTAGGATAATGCCCCAAAGATGCATATACAGCCCCCAACACGGGTAACTCTCCCGTACCAACCCTGCCCAATTGCTGGTGCGAGCAGTGGGACGATACCCCAGACACCTTCACCCCCTATTCCCCCGTCTCTGCTCCCCACCCCTCAGAGGAGCTGGTGAACAACTGGCCCTGCAATCCCGAGAAGACCCTGATAGCCCACGTCCCCGACAGCCGGGAGATCGTCTCCTTCGGCAGCGGCTACGGCGGGAACTCGCTGCTGGGGAAGAAATGCTTCGCTCTGCGGATTGCATCCCGCATCGCCAAGGACGAGGGGTGGCTGGCCGAACACATGCTGGTGAGGGCAGGGCCCGGAGGCCTGGGCTCCATCCCCAGCTCAGGTGGAGTTGAGTGGGTAGAGTTGGAGGGGCTGAGAGACAGAACTCCTGGGTTCTGTACCCAGCTCCGGGAGGGGGGGGGGGTCTCGTGGTTAGAGCTGGGGGGGGAGGGGGGCTGGGAGCCAGGACTCCTGGGTTCTATCCTGGCTCTGGGAGGAAAGTGGGGTCTTGTGGTTAGAGTGGGCGGGGGGGAGGGAAGCGGCTGGGGCTCCTGGGTTCTGAGCCTGGCAGGCTGGGACCAAAGGCCACTCTGTGTTTACGTCCTCACTCCTGGATATTTAATGAGCAAATATTAGTTAATCAATGCCCGGACCCTGTTGACATCCCAGGTGAATGGGGCTGTTTCTGATGCCAATGGGGCAGGCAAGGGGCCACCCAGTTCGACCCCCCGGGGCCACTGGCCACGGCAGGGGGTCAGAGGGGAATTATGGGTAATTGGCTCAAAGGCTTGTGGTAGGCTGACAGGAGCCAGCCTCTGTTGCAAAGCACGGTGGGTAATCTGAGCGCCCAGCTGTGAACACAAAGGCCTGTGGGTCACCGGGGAGAATGGGAGTCTGGTGCAAAAGATGGTGGGATGATTCACACCCCAAAGATTGTGGGTAACTGACTGCAGTGGGGCCACGATGCCAAGGACTGTGGGTAATTGGATAGTGTGTTGCAAAGGATTATGGGTCATTGGCTAACCTGAGACCATGTTGCAAAGGATTGTGGGTAAATTTGGGGTGGCTGGGCTTTGTTACAAAGGATTGTGGGTAGTAGGGTAGCCTGAGACCATGTTGCAAAGCAGTGTGTGTAATTGAGAGCTGCTGGGCTTTGCTGCAAAGGATTGTGGGTTGCTGGGTAGCCCAAGACTGTGTTGCAAAGTATTGTGGGTGGTTTCCCGCTCTCTGCTGCCCCTGTGCTCTCCCTGGTGGGGTGCAGGGAGCCCACGTGAGCCCCTAATGTTCCCACTCCCCCTGGACCCCCCAGATCCTGGGCATAACCAACCCCGAGGGGCGGAAGAAGTATGTGGCAGCTGCATTCCCCAGCGCCTGCGGGAAAACCAACCTGGCCATGATGAACCCCACGCTGGCAGGCTGGCGGGTGGAGTGCGTCGGGGACGACATAGCCTGGATGAAGTTTGACAGCGAGGGTGAGGTGGGGGGTGTGTGGAAAAGGGAGGTGTTGTGGGGGACACGCTGAAGATGGGGGCGGCAGATCTGGGATGGGGCAGAGGGGATCTGCGGGGGGATGTGAGAAGAACCCCAAGGTGAAGGGCTGGGATATAAAGGGACGGGGTATGCAGGGGGCGGGATGGGGCATTAGGGGCCGGGTATAAAGGGGCAGGGGGCATTAGGGGAGCCCATCTGGAGAGGGTGTCTGAGGGAATCCAGCGTGGTGGTGGGGGGGACCCCCAGCAAGGAGCCCCCCCAGCTAACCCCTTCTCCCCTCCCCCAGGCCGGCTGCGGGCGATCAACCCTGAGAACGGGTTCTTTGGGGTGGCGCCGGGCACCTCCATGAAGACGAACCCCAACGCCATGCACACGGTGCAGCGTAACACCCTCTTCACCAACGTGGGAGAGACCAGTGAGGGGGGCGTCTACTGGGAGGGCATCGACCAGCTCCTGCCCCCCGGCACCTCCATCACCAACTGGCTGGGGCGGCCCTGGGCTCCGGGTAGGGCCATGGCCACTTCCCCCTCCTCCCCCACCAGCTCCTCCCCACGGCACCCCCTAACCTCTCTCTCTGTGCCAGGTGCCAAGGAGCCGTGTGCTCATCCCAACTCCCGGTTCTGCGCCCCGGCCCGCCAGTGCCCCATCATGGACCCGGCCTGGGAGTCCCCCGAGGGTGTCCCCATTGACGCCATCATCTTCGGCGGGAGGAGACCCCAAGGTAACCCCCACCCTCCTTTCCCGCCTCCTCCCGGACTCCTGGGTCCCTCAGCAGGCTCACGCTGCTCTCCCCCTCTCCCCAGGGGTGCCACTGGTCTACGAAGCCTTCAACTGGCGGCATGGCGTCTTTGTGGGCAGCGCCATGAGGTCCGAGTCCACCGCGGCTGCCGAACACAAAGGTAAAAGCCCCCGGATGCTGGGGTCCCGTTGCTTGGGCCCCGTGCTCCTTATCCCCCCCTCCCACCTGGGAAACATGAGCTCTGGGGCTCCCCTTATGCCATCCCAGTGTCTCCCCATTACCCACAATCCACTGCGCCACTGTCCATGATGGCAGGCTACCAACAGTCCTTTGTGCTAGAGTCCTGCAGTGCCAAATCCCCCATAATCCATTGCCCCAGAATCCCACTCTTGCTGAATACCCACAGTCCAATGTGGTAGATTCCCACCATTCCTGATTTACCCACAGTCCTTTGCACTGACCTCCCCCAATTTACCCACAGTTCTTTGTATTGCACTCCCACCATCCCCGGTTACCCATAGCCCCCTGGCTGACCTTCCCTTCTCTGCCCCCACTCCAGGCAAGGTGATCATGCACGACCCCTTCGCCATGCGCCCCTTCTTCGGGTACAATTTTGGGCGCTACCTGGAGCACTGGCTGGGCATGGAGGAGCAGCGCGGGGTCCGTCTGCCCAAGATCTTCCATGTCAACTGGTTCCGCAAGGACGCGGCCGGCAACTTCCTGTGGCCGGGCTTTGGAGAGAACTCCCGGGTGCTGGACTGGATCTTCCGGCGGGTGGAAGGGGAGGAGAGCGCGCGGGAGACGCCCATCGGCTACGTGCCCCGGGAAGGAGCCCTCGACCTCCAGGGCTTGGCCAAGGTGGACTTCCAAGAGCTCTTCTCTCTGCCCAAGGCCTTCTGGGAGCAGGAGGCACGGGAGGTACGGAAGTACCTGACCGAGCAGGTCAACGACGACTTGCCCCGGGAGGTGATGAGGGAACTCGAGGGGCTGGAGAATCGGGTGAAGAAGATGTGAGGGGGAGCAGGGAGGTGGCCCGCCAAAGACACGGCCCTCGTGGAGTTTGTTTACATAGCATTTCCCCGCCTCGCCCAATGCCGCCGCCATTTCAGTGCCTTGCTGCGAGTCAGCTGTCGTCTTCCCGTGACGTGGGTTGGCAGTCTTCTTCTCTTGACCATGGTTTCGCCACCTTGTTTGCTTGAGGACTCAGCCATTTTGTTCCCTCGATGTGGGTTGGCCATCTTCAATTGACATAGGTTGGCCATGTTCTTCGTTTGACCTTGGGAGGTTGGCTATTTTCTTGCCTTGACTGCGGTTCTGCCAGCTTCTTCAACTGACATGGGACGGCCTTCTTGTTTCTTTGACACGGATTGGCCATTTTATTTCCTTGACGATGTCCAACATCTTGGTTCCTGGATACGGGCTGCCCATTTTTCTCCTCTTAACCATGGTTCTGCCATCTTGTTTCCGTGCCCATGAGTCGGCCATCTTGTCCCCTTGAAAGATTGACCGTCCTTCCAGCCAGATTTTAATGTAGTCACTTGTGAGGTTGGAACGTCCTGGCTGGATGTCACCATTGGGTACAGTCCTTCACACAAATCGGGGCCTCGGCATCTACCGCCAACCCTGTCCTCCTAAACCCAACATCAGCACTTGAATGCAAACCTAGCAACCTCCAGGCTTTGCTCTGACAGTAAGGCTTATTTTAACTACGATCTGTGCCCCCGTTGCAACACTAAAAAGAAACCACCGTCCGTGGCCGGATTTCTCAACCACACTGACCGTTTGCCCCCCGTAACTCAGCCCAAGCCCAGTTCCTAAGCAGTATTAACCCTCAGTCGACTCAGGATATGCCAAGACCTCTCCGTCAGCCCGCATCCTCACCCCATGCTCAATGCCCCTCCCCAAGTGGGACGCTGGCCAAATTCCCAACTCTGACCCCAATCCTCCCCCTTCGACCCATCATCTCTAACCACGCCAGGACACCCTGGCCCTTTCTCTAGCCGTAGTCTCCGCACCTAACCATCATGTGAGCCCTGAGACCCACCTCAAACTGGACCCCCCCCACAGCCCCCCAAATCCTCGATCCGTTCTTCCAGCCCCACCGGCCCTCCCTCCCGGTGGCCTCTTGCCATCAAGCTGAGGTGAGCTCTTCAACCCTCCTGCTTCCTTCGCAGCGCGTGGGCCGGGCACACCTCTATCGGGGGACAGGACGGCTGCCAGTGCCCCCCGGCCCTGGGGCGGGAGCCAGGGCGGATGAGCTGGCTGGTAACCCGGGCACAGGCTGGGCCGAAGGGGGGGCAGGAGCGGCAGCGACGCGGGGTCCATGCGGGAGTCTCTGTCCTACATGAGGGCGTTTTGTTACGAATCGCTGTTAACGAGACCCGAGTGTCCACTAATAAAAGGGTTTGAAGGTCATGGCTGGTTACTGGAGCGGGGATGGGGGGCGGGGGAGGGCTCATCTGACCTGGGCCCAGGCCAAACACAGTTACCCATGAACAGGGGGGCAAACAGGTGAGGGCAGGGGGGGCCAGGTATAAAGGGCTGGGGGGTGGGGCGGGGCATTAAGGGGTGGGTATAAAGGGCGGGGGCTGGGGGCCTTAGGGGCCGCTATAAACAGGCAGGGGGTGGGGTATAAAGGGACAGGGGGTACAAAGCGGCCGGCGGTGTTAGGGGCCTGAGGCGGGCGGGGGGAGTTAGGGGTAGGGTATAAAGGGGCTGGGGGCCTTAGGGGCCGGTATAAACAGACGGGGTATAAAAGGGCCGGGGGCGTTAGGGGGAGGGTATAAAGGGGCCGGGGGTGTTAGAGGGGAGGGGAGCGGGGGGCGTTAGGGGCGGGGTATAAAGGGGCTGAGGGCCTTAGGGGCCAGTATAAACGGGAGGGGTATAAAAAGGCCAGGGGGATTAGGGGTGGGGTATAAAGGGGCCGGGGGCGTTAGAGGCGGGTGGGGGCATTGGGGGGGTATAAAGGGGCTGGGGGCCTTAGGGGCCGGTATAAACGGGAGGGGTATAAAAAGGCCGAGGGAGTTAGGGGCGGGAAGGGGGCATTAGGGGCGGGGTATAAAGGGGCTGGGGGGGGTTAGGGACGGGGTATAAAGGGGCCGGGGGCGATAGAGGTGGGCGGGGGCCGGTATAAACGGGCGGTATAGGTATATACCGGTATATTAGGTATATAGTATAGGTGGTATAGGTATATAGGCTGTATAGGTATATACCAGTATATTAGGGGCCGGTATAAACGGGCGGGGTATAAAAAGGCCGGGGGGGTTAGGGGCGGGGTATAAAGGGGCCGGGGGCATTAGAGAGGAGGGGGGCGGGGCATAAAAGGGGCCGGGGCCATTAGAGGGGAGGGGGGCGGGGCGGGGTATAAAGGGGCCGGGGGCATTAGAGGGGAGGGGGGCGGGGCAGGGTATAAAGGGACCAGGGGGGTTAGAGGTGGGCGGGGGGCGTTAGGGGCGGGATATAAAGGGGCTGGGGGCCTTAGGGGCCGGTATAAATGGGCGGGGTATAAAAGGACCTGGGGGGTTAGGGGCAGGGTATAAAGGGACAGGGGGTATAAAGGGGCTGGGGGAGTTAGGGGCCGGAGGCGGGTCGGGGGTGTTAGGGGCGGGGTATAAAGGGGCTGGAGGTCTTAGGGGCCAGTATAAATGGGCGGGGTATAAAAGGGCCGGGGGGGTTAGAGGCGGGTGGGGGGCGTTAGGGGCGGGGTATAAAGGGGCCGGGGGCGTTAGAGGCGGGCGGGGGGCGTTAGGGGCGGGGTATAAAGGGGCCGGTATAAACGGGCAGTATAGGTATATACCGGTATATTAGGTATATTGTATAGGCGGTATAGGTATATACCAGTATATTAGGGGCCGGTATAAACGGGCGGGGTATAAAAAGGCCGAGGGGGTTAGGGGCGGGGTATAAAGGGGCTGGGGGCGTTAGAGGCGGGCGGGGGCGTTAGGGGCGGGGTATAAAAGGGCCGGGGGGGTTAGAGGCGGGGTATAAAAGGGCTGGGGGCGTTAGGGGTGGGGTATAAAGGGGCCGGGGGCGTTAGGGGCGGTATATAAAGGGGCTGGGGGCGTTACAGGCGGGCGGGGGGCGTTAGGGGCGGGGTATAAAGGGGCCGGGGAGCATTAGGGGCGGGGTATAAAGGGGCTGGGGGCGTTACAGGCGGGCGGGGGGCGTTAGGGGCGGGGTATAAAGGGGCCGGGGGCGTTACAGGCGGGCGGGGGGCGTTAGGGGCGGGGTATAAAGGGGCTGGGGGCGATACAGGCGGCCGGGGGGGGTTAGGGGCGGGGTATAAAGGGGCCGGGGGCGTTACAGGCGGCCGGGGGGGGTTAGGGGCGGGGTATAAAGGGGCCGGGGGCGTTAGGGGCGGGGTATAAAGGGGCTGGGGGCGTTAGAGGCGGGCTGGGGGCGTTAGGGGCGGGGTATAAAGGGGCCGGGGGGCGTTAGAGGCGGGCGGGGGGCGTTAGGGGCGGGGTATAAAGGGGCCGGGGGCGTTAGAGGCGGGCGGGGGGCGTTAGGGGCGGGGTATAAAGGGGCCGGTATAAACGGGCAGTATAGGTATATACCGGTATATTAGGTATATTGTATAGGCGGTATAGGTATATACCAGTATATTAGGGGCCGGTATAAACGGGCGGGGTATAAAAAGGCCGAGGGGGTTAGGGGCGGGGTATAAAGGGGCTGGGGGCGTTAGAGGCGGGCGGGGGCGTTAGGGGCGGGGTATAAAGGGGCCGGGGGCGTTAGGGGCGGGGTATAAAGGGGCCGGGGGCGTTAGAGGCGGGAGGGGGGCGTTAGTGGCGGGGTATAAAGGGGTCGGGGGCGTTAGAGGCGGGAGGGGGGCGTTAGGGGCGGGGTATAAAGGGGCCGGGGGCGTTAGAGGCGGGAGGGGGGCGTTAGGGGCGGGGTATAAAGGGGCCGGGGGCGTTAGAGGCGGGCGGGGGGCGTTAGGGGCGGGGTATAAAGGGGCCGGGGGCGTTAGAGGCGGGAGGGGGCGTTAGGGGCGGGCGGGGTATAAAGGGGCCGGGGGGCGTTAGAGGCGGGAGGGGGGCGTTAGGGGCGGGGTATAAAGGGGCTGGGGGCGTTAGAAGCGGGCGGGGGGCGTTAGGGGCGGGGTATAAAGGGGCGGGGCGGGGAGCGTTAGGGGCGGGGTATAAAGGGGCTGGAGGCGTTACAGGCGGGCGGGGGGCGTTAGGGGCGGGGCATAAAGGGGCCGGGGGCGTTACAGGCGGGCGGGGGGCGTTAGGGGCGGGGTATAAAGGGGCCGGGGGCGTTAGAGGCGGGCGGGGGGCGTTAGGGGCGGGGTATAAAGGGGCTGGGGGCGTTACAGGCGGGCGGGGGGCGTTAGGGGCGGGGTATAAAGGGGCCGGGGGCGTTACAGGCGGGCGGGGGCGTTAGGGGCGGGGTATAAAGGGGCTGGAGGCGTTAGAGGCGGGCGGGGGGCGTTAGGGGCGGGGTATAAAGGGGCTGGAGGCGTTACAGGCGGGCGGGGGCGTTAGGGGCGGGGTATGAAGGGGCCGGGGGCGTTAGAGGCGGGCGGGGGGTGTTAGGGGCGGGGTATAAAGGGGCCGGGGGGCGTTAGGGGCGGGGTATAAAGGGGCCGGGGGGCGTTAGAGGCGGGCGGGGGGCGTTAGGGGCGGGGTATAAAGGGGCCGGGGGCATTAGAGGCGGGCGGGGGGCGTTAGGGGCGGGGTATAAAGGGGCTGGGGGCGTTACAGGCGGGCGGGGTATAAAGGGGCTGGGGGCGTTAGGGGCGGGGTATAAAGGGGCCGGGGGCGTTACAGGCGGGGGGGGGCGTTAGGGGCGGGGTATAAAGGGGCCGGGGGCGTTAGAGGCGGGCGGGGGGCGTTAGGGGCGGGGTATAAAGGGGCTGGAGGCGTTACAGGCGGGCGGGGGGCGTTAGGGGCGGGGTATAAAGGGGCCGGGGGCGTTAGAGGCGGGCGGGGGGTGTTAGGGGCGGGGTATAAAGGGGCCGGGGGCGTTAGAGGCGGGCGGGGGGTGTTAGGGGCGGGGTATAAAGGGGCGGGGCGGGGAGCGTTAGGGGCCGGGTATAAATTGCCGCGGGGCGGGGCCAGGCTCCCCATTTTGTGGGTTACACATCTTCCCCCAACCAAACAGGCGCCGTCGATCTAGTGGCCGTCAATCATCAAACTCCATCTATTCTGGGAGCCAGGATCCTCTCGGTCCCGCCTTCTATTCCCGTCAATCACCTATGCATTGTCCAATCAGGAACCTGGTTCGCTCTCAGGGCCCGCCTCCCAATCTCTGGTCTCAACCAAGTCCTTGCAAATCAGACAGGCAGTGTCCCTGGGGAGCCAGCCTCCCGTGTAGCCTGTCAATCACTTTTTTAAAGTCCAATCAGAAGAGTCGACGCCTTCTTTTTTCTGCTGTCCCGTCCCTTGTTTCCAGGGCGAGTCATACGGTAACTGTCCAATCAGAGAGGCCGCGCTGTTTGTCTCCAAGCTGCCACAAGTACAGCTTCTCGCAAGCTGTCACTCTCCACCCAATCCCCGAGTTGGCCTGTGCTTCAGATCCCCGCCTCTCCTGTCACGATGGAGGAGGGCCAATCAACGTGCCGAATTTTCTACAACGCCCTCTACCCCCCTTGGTGTTGAGACGAGGAGCCAATCAGAGGGCGCCGGGCTTGCCCTTCCTCTCTCTTCTTCCGTTAGAGGCGGCTGCAGCTCCAAAGATGTAAACAAGGCCTCGCGCTGCGACCGTTGGCGGGTGAGGAAGGTCTCGCGGTTAGGGAAAAGGAGGGGGAGGGAGTTTGGAGGCTTCTGATTGGCTACGGCCGGCCCGCAGGGGAGGGGGAGGAGGAGGAGGAGGAGGAGGAGAAGGAGGAGGTTGTGGGGGGGGAAGGGAGCTGGGTTGTGGACGGGGATAGCCAGAGTGCCCCCCTAAGTATAGGACGTTCTGATTGGTGGGTCTGGGGCAATATAGGGCGCTCTGATTGGTGGGAGGCTCTCTTGCCCTTAAGAAGCCCCCCGGTTGGTGCAGTGGTTTTCAGCCTTTTGTACCGGTGACCCCTTTCACACAGCACGCCTCTGAGCGCGACCCCCGCTTGCCCATGTTTAACACCAGCGGGGCTTGGGGTGGAGGCCGACCGCTCGCAACCCCCGTGTAATCACCGAGGGGGCCCGACCCCCAGTTTGAGAACCCCTGGGCTGGTGGGCTAGAGGCTGGCATATGAGAGGGGGCAAGAATCGAGGCGGGGTTGGCTGTGCAGTCAGGCCCCTGTGATTGGTGGGTGGCACACTGAGGGGAGCAAGAGTGCCCCCTGAGTATAAGGCGCTCTGATTGGTGGATGGCTGCTAACAAGTCATTGGTGGGTCCCTGTGCTATCTTGAGCGGAGCAAGTGTGTCCCCTGAGCATAGGGTCCTCTGATTGGTGGGGAAGGGAGCAGGGCACTGAATGTACAGGTCTGATTGGTGGGCACGGAAGCAGCCCTCATTGGTGGGTAGCTGCAGTATCTATCACAATGGCCCCCTGAGGATAAAGGGCTGTGATTGGTGGGTGGCTGTGGTAAACTGAGTGGAGGCAATAGGCCTCTGATTGGTGGCTAAAGGTTTTCTTTTCAGGGAGCTTCTTGTTCCTGACTGGCTGTGCGGGGAATGGGAGAGGAGCCAACACAGCAAACCCCTGGGCCTAGTTCTAGACAATGCTATAGGCATGGGCTCTCGTAGCAGCAGCGCCAGCTCTGGGGGCCAGGACCCCCAGGACGGCAGGCCCCAGAGGGGCTCCAGGCTCCTGGGGAGGGAGGAGGAGGAGGAGAACGACGATTTGGATCTGGCCCAGGTACTGGCAAATCTACTGCGCAGGTAACTTACTTCACTGCCTACTTCTCTACGTGCAGCACAGGGAGTCTTCCCACCTGCCTAGGGTTGCTAACTGTCTAATTGCCCAAACTCAAACATCCTTGCCCCGCCCCTTCCCTGAGGCCATGCCCCCCGCCCACTCCATCCCCTGCTCTCCCCCACCCTCACTCACTTTCACCGGGCTGAGGCACAGGGTTGGGGTGCGGGAGTAGGTTTGGGTTATGGGGTCTGGGAGGGAGCTTGGGTGCAGGAGGGGCTCAGGGCTGGGGCAGGGGCTTGGGTGTGGGTTCTGGGTTGGGGCAGAGGGGTTTGGCGTGTGGGAGGGGGGTCTGGACTCAGCCTGGGATGGGCAGGGGCTTGGGGTGCAGGACAGGATGCAGGGATCTGGCTCTGGGAGGGAGTTTGGGTGCGGGAGGGGGCTCAGGGCTAGGGCAAGGGTTTGGGGTGCAGGCTCCAGGAAGCACTTACTTTGGGTGGGGGCTCCCGGAAGCGATCGGAATGTCCAGCTCCTAGGCTCAGGGCCAGCTAGGTGGCTCTGCACTCTGCCCCTGCCTGCAGACACTGCTCCCGCAGTTCTGATTGGCTGGGAACCTCAGCCAATGGGAGCTGCGGACCCAGCGCTCAGGGTGGGGGCAGTGCGCAGAGGCCCCTCGGCCTCCCCTGCACATAGGAGCTGGAGGTGCCAGCCACTTCCAGGAGCCGCATGGAGCCAGGGCAGGCAGGAAACCTGCCTCTAGCCCCGCTGCACCACTTGATTTTTAGTGGCCTAAAATCTCCCGGATTGGGTTCAGTAGCATCTGGGAGTTTGAGGCTGATTCCAGGAGATGCCTGGCCAATCTGGGAGGGTTGGCAACCCTACATCTGGGGCCTTTGCCCTCTAGGGGGTGCCAGCTCCAGCCTGGCCTCCACTGGCATAGGGAGTGGGCGCTGGGGCTTCTCCCCTCCCCTCCCAAGTGGAATCACAAGACAGGATGCAGTGTGAATGCAATGACGACTCTGCTGCTGGATCGAATCAGTCGCTCCATGACTGGCCCTGGCAGACTTCTTCCCTGCGGGATTCATGAGACACAAGCAGAAAATCCAATTGGAACCATCAGCATGTCGGGGGCAGGTGGGAAGAGGGGAAACCTCAAATTTAACCTCTGTGGGACTGGAATTAAATAGTGGCTCATCAGGTGACTCCGAGCTCCCAGGGAGACTTCGCGCTCCGACCGCTAGGGGAATATCACACTGGAGCCGAGAGGGTTTGGTCCAGATGATCACGCGGCTCCCTTCTAGCCTAAGAATCGACAAATCCTTCACACCAGGGCACTGAATTCTGAGAACAGGAAACAAATGCAGGTTTCTAGATGGCGCACCCCAGACTCCTGGGTTCTATCCCTCCACGATGCCAGAGGCCTTCTGGTCTAGGGTTTGGGACGGGGGCTGAAGGGGAGGTCGGGCTGATGAATGAGCTCTGGTTTCTGCACCCCGCAGAGGTCAGATTCGGTTGGTGCCAGGCGGAGGCGCAGCCAGTGTCCAGGTGGTCCAGACACTGTCCGATTCAGACGATGACAACGACAACGCCTGGGAGGGGCGGTTGGGAGACAGTTACAACCCCCCAGGTACAGACCAGGATGCCTGGGCTCTGCCCCCAGCTCTGGGAGGGGAGTGAGGACTAGTCGTTAGAGTGGGGCGGGGGGGCTGGGAGCCAGGACTCCTGGGTTCTGTGCCCAGCTCTGGGATGGGAGTGTGGGCTAGTGATTATAACAGGGGAGCTGGGAGCCGGGACTCCTGGGTTCTGTTCTCTGCTGCTATTTATACCTGGTACATCTCTCTGCCCCCCCACAGTGGACTCTGCGCCTGACACCCGGGACGTGGAAAGTAATGAGATCAAAACCCAGATCCAGCTGGCAAATGGGATGCTGGGCTCCAGGCGAGCCAACCGCAGCATCCCCCACCTCCTCCGCCAGGTACGTGGCCCCTCTTGCAGGGGAGCCCTAGGGCCAAAGGGGAGTGGGGTCTGGTGGGTTAGAGCACAGAGCCTGGGCACCCGGACTCTGGGGTTCTCACACCCGCTTTGTTCCCTCTGCAGAGAGAGTGGGGCTTGTGCCACAACAGCAGCTTTTCCCCGGGCGAGTGCTCCCGTGTGATGTCCCAGTGAGTATCGGTGGAGTGGGGTGGGTGGGTGGGTGGGGGCCTTGGCAGGGGACTCCCCACTGACCCTGTGCTCTCTTCACCCCCCAGTTTCCTGCCCAACCAGCTGGCATTCACCGACTCCTACTCCCAGAAGGTCTTCTGCGGTGTCTACTCCAGGGATGGACAGCTCTTCATGTCCGCCAGTCAAGGTATTGTGGGGGGGGCCCTCAGGGTGGCTCACCAGCTTACCCACAATCCCCTCTGCTCTTGCCACAGGGCTCCCACTGAAGCCTGGCTGCTTGGCTTTGTGGGTAAGCGACATCCCAGAATATTCTCTCCTGCCTTTCAGAAGAGAGTAGTACCAGCTTGCAGTGCCACCCACCCGCTTGGCATTGTGGGTCAGGGTCATGCCCTTGTGCATTGTGGGTAACCATTCTACCAGAATTCTCTCCGGTCCCATCTGAGGGTCCTTCAGGGGAGCAATCTGGGAGGGCCCTTACCCACAATGCAAAGCAGCTGAGCTGTGCAGGGAGCTCTTGGGCGAGAGCAGAGAGGATTCTGGGAGGGCGCTGGGTGGTAGATGCTCAGTGCCGCCCCTTCCCTGTTTTGCAATGTGGGTACGGGCCATCCTAGCATCCTCCCTCCTAACCCCTCCCCTCTCTCCCTGCCCCCCTCCCAGACCAGATGATCCGCCTGTATGACTGCCGCCACAGATGCTTCCGGAAGTTCAAGAGCATCCAGGCACGGGATGTTGGCTGGAGCATCCTGGACGTCACCTTCACCCCCGACGGAAGCCACTTCCTCTACTCCAGCTGGTCCGACTACAGTGAGTAGGGACTGGGGGCAGAGCCTGCCTTAGCCCCCCTGCCCCCAGGCAGGAAGCACTGACCAATGTGTGTCTCCCTACCTCCCTCCACCAGTTCACATCTGTAACATCTATGGCGATGGAGATGTCCACACAGCACTGGATCTGAGGTAATGGGGGTGGGGACTGCCATGATAAGTGAGATTGGAGGGGTCAGCTATCATGATATGGAGGGATTAAAGGGGGTATTGGTCATTGGTCTGGGTGGGGGCAATTGCCCGGCAGGCAACATATGCCCCACTTTGCAGAGGGAGGAGACTCTTCTCCCCAGCCCTGACCCTGGATCCCTGCCAGTCTGCCCCAGGGGGAGAGCCCTCCCTGACCCCCAGATCAGAGGATCAGTTAGACCCAGAGCATGGAAGAAAGAGCCACCAGCCAGGCATTGAGGGAAAAGATTCCCTGAGCCCACTCCCTCTAGTGTTCCACCTTCTGCTGTGGCGGATCCCTGATGTCTCAGAGGAAGATGGAGGGGAGAGAATACCCAACATGCATCTGGCCAGACTTCCATCTCGGTTCCTTCCTGACCCCTCCAGGCTGCAAGCCCTGAAGCATGAGATTGGAGGTTGGGTGTCTGCTTCAAATGAACGCATGGGGCAGGGGGACAATGCGGGGACAATGCAGGCCCATCCTGTTCTCCCCAGAGACATGAAGGAAGGGGAAGAGCAGGGGGACCCATAGATTCATGGACTCTGAGGACCACGCCCTCCCCCGTTGCAGGATTTCAGTGTCTGTCTCTCCTCGTCGCAGGCCGAACGAGCGCCGGTTCGCCGTCTTCTCCCTCACGGTCTCCTCCGATGGGCGGGAGGTGATTGGCGGGTAAGTCACAAGGGGGGCCCCACCCCCCCAGAGCCAAGAGCAGCCGCAGGTGAGCTCCTGCATTTCCAATCTGGTCATGTGGTGAGAGCAGAGGATTCTGGGATGGCCCTTACCCATAAATGCACATCGGGGATGGCCACTGCCTACAACGGACTTCTGGGCGTCCCTCCCACCCCTTTCTAAAAGGCCCTTGGGCGAGAGCAGAGAGGATTCTGGGACAGCACTTGACCACCCAGCCATGCGCTGTGGCTCTTACCCACAATGCATAGCAAGGTGAGCCCCACTGAGCCAGGTTAGACCAGCTGGGCACCCCTCAAGCCCAAACCTCTCCACCAGAGGGGCAGGATCACTCTCTCTGCCCTTCAGACCCTGCCCTATCTCCAGCCTCACTGCCTGATGCCTCAGTTTCCCCTCCCCAGGGCTAACGACGGGTGCATCTACATATTCGACCGGGAGCAGAATAAACGGACACTCAAGGTACCTCCCCTGCTGGGGGGCAGGCGGACACACTGGGGCAGGGAGGGTTCTGGGAGGATGCTTACCCACAATGCTGTGCGGGTTGGTTCACTGGGAGCCCCTTGGTGACAGCAGAGCGAATTCTGGGCACAGGCGTTTGCGTGACACTCCCAGCCCCAGAATGCTTTTAAAAACCGGAGTTTTATTGAACTCAGTATCCAGAACTGAACAGCCCCAGCTTGCCAAGCACCTGCTGCTGAGCCCCCGAATTCTGCTCCTGCGCCCCGACCTGTCCCCTTTGACCTCTTCAGTCAACTTCCAATCCTTAAGGCACGTGGCGCAGGGAAACATTGCCGGGGCGCTGCCTTGCGAGTGCTACGTTCTCCCCTCGGAAACAGAAATAACGTGCTACTGTGGTCCAGCGCTCCCTGCAATGCATTAGCAGCCGCTGGGAGGCCCGCTAGCTTGTAAGCGCCATCTCAGCTGTGACAGGCCTTTGTGCGAGACTACAAAGCCGAGATACCATGGGCAGAAGGGACCAGCGTGCACATCTCCTCTGACCTAGATACCGCAGCTCATAGACCTCCCCCAATAATTCCTAGAGCAGCTCTCTTGATTTTTAAAATCACCGGTGATGGAGAATTCACCATGACCCTTGGTACGTTGTTCCAATGGTTAATTACTCTCACGGTTAAACATTTATGCCTCATGTCTAGTCCGGGAGGAAGCACAGGCAGGAATGTCTGTGAGGGGAGGGCTCCTGCCTCATATTGAGAATGAGGGGCGATCAGCAGGTTATCTCAAGTGCTTATATATGAATGCATAAAGCCTTGGAAACAAGCAGGGAGAACTGGAGGTCCTGGTGATGTCAAGGAATTATGATGTGATTGGAATAACAGAGACTTGGTGGGATAACTCACATGACTGGAGTACTGTCATGGATGGTTATAAGCTGTTGAGGAAGGACAGGCAGGGCAGAAAAGGTGGGGGAGTAGCACTGTATGTACGGGAGCAGTATGACTGCTCAGAGCTCCGGTACGAAACTGCGGAAAAACCTGAGTGTCTCTGGATTAAATTTAGAAGTGTGAGCAACAAGAGTGATGTAGTGGTGGGAGTCTGCTATAGACCACTGGACCAGGGGGATGAGGTGGATGAGGCTTTCTTCCGGCAGCTCACAGAAGCTACTAGATCGCACGCCCTGGTTCTCATGGGTGACTTTAATTTTCCGGACATCTGCTGGGAGAGCAATACAGCGGTGCACAGACAATCCAGGAAGTTTTTGGAAAGCGTAGGGGACAATTTCCTGGTGCAAGTGCTAGAGGAGCCAACTAGGGGGGGAGCTTTTCTTGACCTGCTGCTCACAAACCGGGAAGAATTAGTGGGGGAAGCAAAAGTGGATGGGAATCTGGGAGGCAGTGACCATGAGTTGGTTGAGTTCAGGATCCTGACACAGGGAAGAAAGGTAAGCAGCAGGATCCGGACCCTGGACTTCAGGAAAGCAGACTTCGACTCCCTCAGGGAACGGATGGGTAGGATCCCCTGGGGGACTAACATGAAGGGGAAAGGAGTCCAGGAGAGCTGGCTGTATTTCAAGGAATCCCTGTTGAGGTTACAGGGACAAACCATCCCGATGAGTCGAAAGAATAGTAAATATGGCAGGCGACCAGCTTGGCTTAACGGTGAAATCCTAGCGGATCTTAAACATAAAAAAGAAGCTTACAAGAAGTGGAAGGTTGGACATATGACCAGGGAAGAGTATAAAAATATTGCTCGGGCATGTAGGAATGAAATCAGGAGGGCCAAATCGCACCTGGAGCTGCAGCTAGCGAGAGATGTCAAGAGTAACAAGAAGGGTTTCTTCAGGTATGTTGGCAACAAGAAGAAAGCCAAGGAAAGTGTGGGCCCCTTAATGAATGAGGGAGGCAACCTAGTGACAGAGGATGTGGAAAAAGCTAATGTACTCAATGCTTTTTTTGCCTCTGTCTTCACTAACAAGGTCAGCTCCCAGACTGCTGCGTTGGGCATCACAACATGGGGAATAGATGGCCAGCCCTCTGGAGAAAGAGGTGGTTAGGGACTATTTAGAAAAGCTGGACGTGCACAAGTCCATGGGGCCGGACGAGTTGCATCCGAGAGTGCTGAAGGAATTGGCGGCTGTGATTGCAGAGCCATTGGCCATTATCTTTGAAAACTCGTGGCAAACGGGGGAAGTCCCGGATGACTGGAAAAAGGCTAATGTAGTGCCAATCTTTAAAAAAGGGAAGAAGGAGGATCCTGGGAACTACAGGCCAGTCAGCCTCACCTCAGTCCCCGGAAAAATCATGGAGCAGGTCCTCAAAGAATCAATCCTGAAGCACTTACATGAGAGGAAAGTGATCCGGAACAGTCAGCATGGATTCACCAAGGGAAGGTCATGCCTGACTAATCTAATTGCCTTCTATGATGAGATTACTGGTTCTGTGGATGAGGGGAAAGCAGTGGATGTATTGTTTCTTGACTTTAGCAAAGCTTTTGACACGGTCTCCCACAGTAGTCTTGTCAGCAAGTTAAAGAAGTATGGGCTGGATGAATGCACTATAAGGTGGATAGAAAGTTGGCTAGATTGTCGGGCCCAACGGGTAGTGATCAATGGCTCCATGTCTAGTTGGCAGCCGGTGTCAAGTGGAGTGCCCCAGGGGTCGGTCCTGGGGCCGGTTTTGTTCAATATCTTCATAAATGATCTGAAGGATGGTGTGGATTGCACTCTCAGCAAATTTGTGGATGATACTAAACTGGGAGGAGTGGTAGATACGCTGAAGGGCAGGGATAGGATACAGAGGGACCTAGACAAATTGGAGGATTGGGCCAAAAGAAATCTGATGAGGTTCAATAAGGATAAGTGCAGAGTCCCGCACTTCGCACGGAAGAACCCAATGCACAGCTACAGACTAGGGACCGAATGGCTAGGCAGCAGTTCTGCGGAAAAGGACCTAGGGGTGACAGTGGACGAGAAGCTGGATATGAGTCAGCAGTGTGCCCTTGTTGCCAAGAAGGCCAATGGCATTTTGGGATGTATAAGTAGGGGCATAGCGAGCAGATCGAGGGACGTGATCGTCCCCCTCTATTCGACATTGGTGAGGCCTCATCTGGAGTACTGTGTCCAGTTTTCGGCCCCACACTACAAGAAGGATGTGGATAAATTGGAGAGAGTCCAGCGAAGGGCAACAAAAATGATTAGGGGTCTGGAACACATGACTTCTGAGGAGAGGCTGAGGGAACTGGGATTGTTTAGTCTGCAGAAGAGAAGAATGAGGGGGATTTGATAGCTGCTTTCAACTACCTGAGAGGTGGTTCCAGAGAGGATGGTTCTAGACTATTCTCAGCGGTAGAAGAGGACAGGACAAGGAGTAATGGTCTCAAGTTGCAGTGGGGGAGGTTTAGGTTGGATATTAGGAAAAACTTTTTCACTAGGAGGGTGATGAAACACTGGAATGCGTTACCTAGGGAGGTGGTAGAATCTCCTTCCTTAGAAGTTTTTAAGGTCAGGTTTGACAAAGCCCTGGCTGGAATGATTTAATTGGGGATTGGTCCTGCTTTGAGCAGGAGGTTGGACTAGATGACCTCCTGAGGTCCCTTCCAACCCTGATATTCTGTGATTGTATGATTCTATGAATTTGTCTAGCTTCAACATCCAGCCACTGGGTCCCATCACAGCTTCGTCAGCTAGACTGCAGAGCCCATTATCAAATATTTGTTCCCCATGTAGGAACTTACATAGGCTGATCGAGTCAGCCCTTAACCTGCTCTGTGTCAGACTCCAGGAGCTTAAGTGGTTTGACTTCTCATTCGAAGGCAGGTTTTCCAAACCTTGAATCCTTCTCATAGCTCTTCCCTGAACCCTGTCCAACTGCGCTTGAACTGCGGACATCACAGCTGGGCATAGCATTCCAGTGGTCGCACCAGTGCCAAACTCCTAGGTAAAATAACCCCTGGATGAAGCAGTGCAAATAATGGATTTTGTGCTTCCCTGGTGATTCCAAAATAATTTTTTGCTTCGGATCAGCCTAAAAACCAAACCTTTTGACAGATCAACCTCAGAAAATAATTTGTTCCAGGTGGAGTGAAACATTTTGACACAACCACGAGGGGTGGTTTTACTGCTGACCATTTAAAAGCATTTGTTTTTTAATCAAATGAAAGAAGATTTTGAACAGAAAGTTGGGAAATGGAGACACACCACGTTTCGATTTTGGGGGAGGGGTTCCCTCGCCTGCTTTCTCTTCCCCCCCCCCCCCCCCAAACAATTTGAAACCAGCTCAAATTGGCATAAAGTTTCAGCGTCACAAGATTCTGCTTTTTTGTTAAAGCTTCAAAGAAACTTTTTTCTGGGCTATGTGGCATGTGACAGGCACAAGGCCGTCCCGGTGATGCGTCCCCCAGTCTGATAGTTGGGTTTAGACGTTACGTAGGTGTTCAAATGTCGTCACCGCTGGACGTCTTTTCTCTCTAGCTCTGAGCGTCCGCTGGTGATTTCGCCTCTTGTCTGCTACAGTTTTCAGACTCCACGGTCTCGTTGTGGCAGTCGCGCCTTCCAGCAGCCGGTGCGAAGGTGACTGAGTTCGGATTGGCAGATCCCAAACCATCCTGCTCCTTCCCCAGCCATGGATGGAAGGGTTCAGAGTTCAGCGTCTGTGGACGTCATGTAACGCAGTTGATCTTCAGTCTGCAAATCACTGGGGTCTGAATTTCTCTCCTCAATCTGAGCTCAGATTGGGCTAGTTTGCCTTGTTCCCTGCATCTTCTGTGGTGGCACTGAAGTTACAAAGCAGTAAAAACTCTTTGCCACCCGCTTTTATTCTGTCGTCTGGACAATCCGTTCAAGAGCTGGACATCTAGCTTGAAAACCTGGACCCCCTGAAAGATTCCTGCCAAATACTCTGTCCCCTGTTCAGGAGCCGCGCAAGGCGCTGGCTGATCCTAGCAATTTGTTCCACCTCTTTATGGCCTCTTTGGAGTAATCAGTAAACCCAACCCCAGCTGAGATACAGAAGAGGGGGGTTTGCCATGTCGTGGTAGACCAACGAGGCTTGTGTGTTTCACCTCAGACTCGGGAATCTGCTCTCCATAATTCCCGCTAAAGTTCAGCCGGATCTTTTTGTTTCCTGACAAGCTCCGCCTCCCGTTGGAGGCTAAGGCCGGAGTAAACCACCTGAGTCCCAGCTTCCGGGATTTTGGGCTTGGCAGAAATCCCACTTCCAAGCCCCACCCCAGCTGCCCTTTCCTCGGGAGTGGCTGGTTGTGCTATTTGATTTAAACGCGCCATCGAGGGTGGGGGTGACGCCGTTCCCATGGGTGTTTGGCTCTTTGTTCCCTTCGCTCTCCCCTGAGCCTCTGTGAAATCTTTCAGCCCGCTGCCCTTTGTTTGATCTTCCTTTGTTAACTCCAGCAATGGAGGCATCCCTGAGCTCCCGTCTCCTCCCTGTTTCCGCATAGTTCTGTAATGTGGGGTGACCCCAGAAATGCTCGCCCCCAGGCCAGGAGCAGCACCCCCAGCCCTGCTGACTTGTCCCCTTTCGCCGCTTTAGCTGAGCGCCAGCCCTTAAGAGGGAAGCAGAGCAGGGAAATGGCCTTCGAAGAGCTAATACCACAGGGCCAAGCGACTAGGTCCTTTGAGCAAGAGCAGAGAGGATTCTGGGAGAGGGTTTACCTACAATGCAAAGCAGCTGGGCTGCCCTTGGAGCCCTTGGGAGGACAGAGGATTATGGAAGGGGGCTTACCCACAATCATAGAATCATCGAACTGGAAGGGACCTTGAGAGGTCATCTAGTTCAGTCCCCTGTACTCAAGGCAGGATTAAGAATTATCTAGAGCAGGGATCTCAAACTCAAATCACCACGAGGGCCACATGAGGACAAGTACATTGGCCCAAGGGCCGCATCACTGACACCCCTCCTGCCGCTGCCCCCAGCCCCACCCCCACTCCACCCCTTCCCCAAAGTCCCCATCCCAACTGTGCGCCCTCCCTGTCCCTATTCTAACCCCTTCCCCCAAATCCGCACCTCTTCTCCACCGCCTCCCCTGAGCACGCTTGTCCCCACTCCTCTCCCCCTTCCCCCCCCGGAAAGCGCTAAGCGCCACCAAACAGCTGTTTGGTGGTGGGAAGTGCCTGGAGGTAGGCAGAGGAGTCGGCAGTGGGGGAGGGGAGGTTGGCGGCCGCAGCAAATCGGGCCGCATGTTTGAAACCCCTGATCGAGACCATCCCTGACAGGTGTTTGTCTAACCTGCTCTTCAAAATCTCCTGTGACGGAGATTCCACAACCTCCCTGGGCAATTTATTCCAGTGCCCAAACACCCTGACAGGAAGTTTTTCCTCATGTCCAACCTAAACTGCCCTTGCTGCAATTTAAGCCCATTGCTTCTTGTCCTGGCCTCCGAGGCTAAGAAGAACAATTCTTCTCCCTCTTCCTTGTAACAACCTTTTATGTACTTGAAAACTGTTAACCTGTCCTCCCTCGGTCTTTTCTTCTCCAGACGAAACAATCGCAGTTCTTTCAGTCTTCCCTCACTGGCCATGTTTTCTAGACCTTTCATCATTTCTGTTGCTCTTCTCTGGACTCTCTCCAATTTGTCCACATCCTCCCTGAAATGTGGCACCCAGAACTGGACACAATACTCCAGTTGAGGCCTAATCAGCGTGGAGTAGAGCAGAAGAATTACTTCTCATGTCTTGCTTCCAGCACTCCTGCTAATACAGCCCATAATGATGTTCCCTTTTTTTGCAACAGCGTTACACTGGTGACTCATATTTAGCTTGTGATCCACTATGACCCCCAGATCCCTTTCCACGGTACTTCCTAGTCATTTCCCGTGTGTGTGCACAAGCGCAACTGATTGTTCCTTCCTAAGGGGAGGACTTTGCATTTGTCCATATTGAATGTCATCCTATTTACTTCAGACCATTTCTCCAATTTGTCCAGATCATTTTGAATTTTAATCCTATTCTCCAAAGCACTTGCAACCCCTCCCAGTTGGGTATCGTCTTCAAACTTTATCAGTGTGCTCTCTAGGCCATTATCTATATCACTGATGAAGATATTGAACAGAACCGGACCCAGAACCGATCCCGGCGGGACCCCACTCGTTATGCCCTTCCAGCATGACTGTGAATCAGTGATAGTTACTCTCTGGGAATTATTTTCCAACCACTTATGCACTCACCTTACAGTAGTTCCATCTTAGTTGTATTTCCCTAGTTTGTTTTATGCAAAGCAGCTGGGCCCCACTGGGTCCCTGGAGTGAGAGCAGGAGAGGTAGGCAGCTTACCCACAATGCAAAGTAGCTGGACTGCCCTGGATGGGACAGAGAGGATTATGGGAGGGCACTTACCCACAGTGCAAAGTGACTGGGCTGCCCTGGGAGGGCAGGGAGCATTTGTGGAGGGTGCTTACCCACAATGCCTTATAACCCCTCACCCCTCCCAGATCGAGTCCCATGAGGACGACGTGAACGCCGTGGCTTTCGCCGACGGCAGCTCCCACATCCTCTTCTCGGGGGGCGACGATGCCATCTGCAAGGCGTGGGACCGGCGCACCATGCGGGAGGACGACCCCAAGCCGGTGGGGATGCTGGCTGGCCACCAGGACGGGATCACCTTCATCGACAGCAAGGTGAGGGCCCCTTAGGGGCAGAGTTCTGCCCTGTGGGATGGGGTGCTGGGTGCAGGATGCTGACCCATCTCTGCCTCCCCCTGCCCCAGGGAGATGCCCGCTATTTGATTTCCAACTCCAAGGACCAGACCATCAAGCTGTGGGACATCCGGAGGTTCTCGGGGCCTGAGGGGCTGGAGGCATCACGCCAGGCTGTCACCCAGCAGAACTGGGATTACCGCTGGCAGCAGGTGCCCAAGAAAGGTCAGGCCTAGGGCGTGTAGGCGGGAGAAGTGAGGTGGGGGGTGGGAAGGGAGGGGGCAGGGGCCCTGGGATGGGAAGCAGGACACGAGGTGGGGTGGCGGTGGGAAGTGGGACAGGATTGTGGGCATAGGGGATGGGGGCAGGGAAGGGAAGTGGAATGAGGTGGCGGAGGAGAAAAGGAGGGGATGGGGACAGGAAGTGGGGGCACCGTGTGGTGTTCTGGGGCAAGGGTGGGACAGGCAAGGCAAGGGCACTGTTCAGCTCGGGTGGGGCAGAAAGTGGTTGGCAAGAAGGAGGAAGTGGAGTGCAATGGTGGGGAAGGGGAGGCAGAGAGTAGAAGTCAAGGGGGATGCAGGAAGTGGCATAAAAGGTGACCTTGAGCCTGTCCCCTTGGAGTGGGGGAGCAAAGCAGGAAGTCCCACCCTGGGGAGGGATCTGGTGTGAGTGCGGGCGGGCTCTAACCCTGTCAATCTCCAGTCTGGCGCAAAACCAAGCTGCCGGGCGACAGCTCCCTGATGACGTACCGGGGCCATGGGGTGCTGCACACGCTGATCCGCTGCCGCTTCTCGCCCCCGCACCGCACCGGCCAGCAGTACATCTACAGCGGCTGCTCCACCGGCAAGGTGGTGGGTGAGTAAGGCGGGGTCAACACCTGCCCCCGGGGCAAGGACAGAGAGTGGGGGAGCAAAACAGGAAGTCCCACCCACCAGACAAGGGCCGAAACAGGAAGTCCTGCTTGCAGGAGGGTGGGGATGGGGCTATGACATGGGGCCACTGCCTGGACAGAGGTTGGGGGTGGGCCCCCCAGTGTACATACACATGGTGGCGCCACTGTGTGGGAGGGGCTAGTGTGGGTAGGGGGTGGGGCAAAGCCTATGGGACCCTCCTGCCTGGCACCTGGGCCTGGAGGCCAGCCCCCGGCCCCTCCCCTGCTGTTCCCCCTCCCCCGCAGCTGCAATGCTCGGGGTGGGGGTGGGGGCTGCAGATTTCCCAGCCTGACCCGGTGCTCCAGCCAGCATGGTAAGAGGGCAGGGGTGTGGGTAGGGGCAGGGCGGTCAGAGGGTGGGGAACGGGGGCTTGAATGGGGGCAGGGGTCCCCGGGAGGCAGTCAGGAAGGAGAGGAGGGGTTCGATGGGGTAGTTGGGGGTCTGGGGCTGGTCAGGGGACAGGGAGGGGTGGATGGGCAGAGGTCCCAGGGGGGGTCAGATGGGACAGGAGTCCTGGGGAGCCATCAGGAAGGAGAGGAGGGGTTGGATGGGGCAGCGGAGGGTTGGGGGACAGGGAGGGGTAGAGGGGGCAGGAGTCCAGGGAAGTAGGGGGCGTCGGCAGGGGGGGGCAGGCCCCGCCTGACTGTTTGGGGAGACGCACCCTCCCCTCCCTGGCCCTCCAGAGTTTCACCCCCCTGCTGTAGGGGGAGGGGTCCAGAGGAAGATCCGGTACCTTCCTTGTGAAATAGGGGGTGGGGTGGGGGCAGCTGACCTAGGGAAAGGTCAGGAGGGCTCATAGTGGGGGGGCAGGTGGCCTGACCTATTGGAGTGGGCTGGGGGGAGGGAAACCCCCTTCTTCGGGGAGTGACCCCCTCGCTGCTCTGCCCCCAGTGTATGACCTCCTCAGTGGGCAGATCGTCAAGAAACTGACCAATCACAAGGCCTGCGTGCGTGATGTCAGCTGGCACCCCTATGAGGAGAAGATTGTCAGCAGCTCGGTGAGTGGGGGGCCCAGCGGGGGGTGCTCTGCCTGGGACACTGCTACTGCAGGGGGGGGTGTCCCAGCAGGGGGTGCTCTGCCCAAGGGGGGGCCCCAGCAGGGAGAGTGGGTCTCAGCGGGGGTGCCCTGCCCTGGCAGGGTCATTGGGGTGCGCTGCCCAAATGGGGGACCCCGGCAGGGAGGAGGGGGATCCAGTGGGGGGCGCTCTGCCTGAGGGGGGGACCCTGGCAGGGAGGGTGGGTCTCAGTGCGGGGCGCTCTGCCCGAGGGGGGACCCTGGCAGGGCGGGGGGGGATCCAGTGCGGGGCGCTCTGCCTGAGGGCGCTTTCACCCCTTTCTCCCCCCCGGCAGTGGGACGGCTGTCTACGCCTATGGGAATACCGCCAGGCTGAATACTATGAAGATGATCTCAGGGACCCCAAAAACCTCCCTCCAGCTGGGGAGCCCCCCGCAAGCTCCCTTGGCTTCTTGGATAACTAGCCCTCAGTGCTTGGACTTGTGGAGACTGCATTTGGGTTGCTCTGGGCCCTGCTTTGTGTCATGAACACCCCAAAAATCCTCTGCTCTGGCAGGGGGAGGCTTTCTCTGGCTCAGTACCCCAGGGGCCAGTTGGGGGGAGGAACTCAAACGGAAGAGTCGGTGTTTCCCCCACAGTCACTGGGGTTCAGGGACTTGGGACTCCCCCAGGGGACGTTTGCTGTGTATTATGGACTGATGTGTAATTTACCGGGTGGGGAATGGGGCAGGGGCCTGTCCCCTCTAGGGGGTGCCGGCTCCCATCCGGCCCCAAGGCAGGGACTGGCTGGCTTGGGGGGGGGCGGGGGGGGTAGAGAATGGGGTACAGGCCGGATGGGGCCTGCACCCTCTAGAGGGGCTTTGGGGGACCTCCAGCAGGAATCTCTCTACCCCCCCTAAATCTGGGGGGGTGGCGGCGGCCTCCAGCCAAGCTCCATCTTCTTGATGTGCTCTCCTAGCCCCCCAACCCCCCTTGGCCCGCTTAGAGAGGGGGTGTGGGCCGCATGTGGGGTCCCCTGTTTGGCCTCCCCTGGGGTGATCTTGGGGGGCCTTTCCCCACCCTGCCGGGCCGGGGGGGTGAGCGGGGGGCGGGCCCAGCCCCAGGGCAGCGGGGGGGCTGTGGGTTCTGTCTGTGCCACCTGTTGTCTGTCAATAAACCTCTCGCCATTCCTCCCGTGTCCGCGGGGGCGGGGCCCGGGCTCAGCTGCCGCCGCACGTCACTGGCGGCCGAGGCCATGGCCGGGAGCGGGGGCCGCCTGCCCCTCGCCCTGCTGGCCCCTGTGGCCGCCGGGGCCCGGGCCCTGGCCCGGGGGCTGGTGTTCCTGTGCAGCGAGCGCTGCGCCTGGCTCCTGGGCGCCCCCTGCCTGCGGCGGGCCTATCACGCCTGGCTGGCGGGCGCCGTGCTGCTGGGGCCCCTGCTGCACCCCTTCGCCAACCCCCACGCCATCCTCGCCAACCAGCGCAACTTCTTCAGCCGGTGAGCGCGGGCGGGGCGGGCAGGGGAGGCCCGGGGAGGGGGGGGGGGCGAGGGAGGCCCGGGGCTGGGAGGACTGGGGGGGGGGGGGCCTGGGAGGCCCGGGACCCCCCCTAACGTGCCCCTTCTCCCCGCAGCACCTTCGTGGCCTCGGCCTGGGGCTGGACTTGCATCCTGGCGGGCGGCTTTGCCCTGCTGGTGAGCTACGGGGCGACGGGCCGGGCGCTGGCCCCCCTGCGCCCGCTGGCCCGGCTGGCCGTGGGCACAGGGCTGCAGCTGGCCGCCGCCGCCGCCTTCGGGCTCGTGGAGGAGCTGACGGGCTACTGCTACGCCCCGCTGCCGGCCGGCACCCTGCTGCCCCCCGTGCCCGACCGCCCGGGCTGCCTGGCCGCCGGGCACCGCTGGCGTGGCTACCTGCCCTCCCGGCCCACCTTCCTGCTCACCTTCTGCAGCCTGCTGCTGGCCGAGGAGCTGGCAGTCTTCCGGCGCTACCTGGCCCGCGGCCACCCGGCCGGCACCCCCCTGCGCCTCGTCTTCCTGCTCAACGTGCTGCTGCTCGCCCTGTGGAACCTCCTGCTGCTGGGCACGGCCGTGTATGGCCCAGCCTATGGGCCCCAGCTGGTGGGGGCCGCCGTGGCCACCCTGGCCTGGTACCTCACCTACCAGGGCTGGTACCGGGCCCGCTGGTCGCCGGGCCGCCCGGGGGCCGGCCTCTTCCTGAAGGGCGAGCTGCGCGCCTGAGGGCCCCAGGCGGCCAGGAGAAGCCCGGGCTTCCCCGGAGCCTTGAAAGGGACCGCGGTCAGGGTGTAGATTGGGGGGTGGGGGGAGTGATGGGGGGGTGGCCTGCTGAGGGAACCCAGGCATCCTGGGCAAGTGGAGGCAGACCTAGGAGGCCAGGTGCAGGAACCTAGGTGCCTGGGGAGGGCACCCCTGCCCGTCATCCTCGAAAGGAGCTGATGCTCTCTCCTGAGGGAAATGTGGGGGGGGTAACTTGTGGGGGGGAACCTAGGTGTCTGGGAGTTGGGGGTTGTGATGGGGGGGAACCCAAGTGCCTGGGGAGGAATGGAGGCCCCCCTTCCTTTGGGGGGGCAGGAAGAGTGGCAGGGGGCTTAATTCAGGAATGGGGCCCCAGCGATCTGGGGGGATCCCAGCATGGAGTGAATAACAGCAGCAGGACCCAGGCATCTGGGGCCCAAATAAAACATGGCTGCCTGCCCTCAGGGGGGAGAAGACTGTTGCTGTGGTTTATTGGGATTCCTGGGGCAGGGGGACCCAGGCATACGGGGAGGGGGAGGGGGGGATGCTTGCAGCGTGGGAGTGATGGGGGAAGGGACCCTGGCATCCGGGGGATTAGCCTGGGGGGGCACTGCTGGGGGAAAGCTCGCAGCCCTGGAGTCCAGTAGAGGGCACTGCTGGGGGAAGCTCACAGCTCAGCAACCCCACTCCCACAGCTGGGGGTGCTGCAGGCGGGGGGGGGGGGAAGCTTCCAGCCTGGAGCCATATGCCCCACTCCCTGCGGGCACTGCTGTGGGAAGCTTACAGCACAGACCCACACGCCTCACCCTCTGGGGGTACTGCTAAAAGAAGCTTGCAGTCTGGCTATACCTCCCCCCTGGAGGCACTGTTGGGGGAAGCTTGCAGCCTGGCCATCCTTTCCCCCACTGGGGTCACAGCTTGGGGAAGATTGCAGCCTGGACATCCCTCCCTCCTTGGGAACACTGCTGGGGGAAGTTTGCAACCTAGACCACCCTCGCTGGGGGCACTGCTGGGGGAAGCTTGCAGCCCGGCCATCCCTCCCCCACAGGGGGCACTGCTGGGGGAAGGTCGCAGCCTGGACATCTTTCCCCTACTGTGGACACTGCTGGGGGAAGTTTGCAACCCGGACCACCCCCGCTGGGGGCACTGCTGGGGTAAGGTCCCAGCCTGGAGCCGTACACCCCGCCCCCTGCGGGCACTGCTGGGGGAAGCTCACAGGCCGGCCATCCCTCCCCCACTGGGGACACTGCTGGGGGAAGCTCGCAGCCCGGCCATCCCTCCCCTGCCGGGGTCACGGCTGGGGGAAGGTCGCAGCCCGGCCATCCCTCCCCTGCTGGGGGCACTGCTGGGGGAAGCTCGCAGGCTGGCCATCCCTCCTCCTCTGGGGGCACTGCTGGGGGAAGCTCGCAGCCTGGCCATCCCTCCCCCACTGGGACACTGCTGGGGGAAGCTCGCAGCCCGGCCATCCCTCCCCCGCTGGGGGCACTGCTGGGGGAAGTTTGCAGCTCAGACCCGCCCCGCTCACTCCGCCGGGACTTCCACCCCCGCCCGCGGCTCCGTCACTTTCGTTTTCACTTGTCAACTCGCACCATCATCCCCCCGCGCCACGCGCCCCCCAGCGCCCCCCCCCCGCCATGGCTGCGCTGCGGCTCAGCCCCCAGGCCGAGGCCCAGGTAAGGGGAGGGTCCCTGGCTGGGGAAATGCGGGACGGGGGGGGCAGATTTGTATGGGGCCTGGTTGGGAGGACACGGAGGGGGAGTGGGGCGGGGGGGGCTGGGCTCGGAGGAGCAGGGAGCGGGGCTGCCTGGGGAATTTGGGGTGCAGCTGGGGGTAGATGGGGGGATCTCTGTCCTTCCCCAAGCCCGAGGGGGCAGTGCAGTGACTCTAGGGGAGAGGTTTCCATGGGGCAGGCGGGGGGGGGGGGCCCTCCACGCCCCATCACCAGCGCAGATGGGGCAAGGCCGGGCAGGTGGCCGGGGGGATCGGGTGTCGGGGCCTGGCGGCGTGCCCGGGCTGGGGGGGGATATGTGGGTTGGCGGCGTGCCCGGGCTGGGGGGGGATATGTGGGTTGGCGGGGTGCCTGGGGTGGGGACGACGCGGAGGGAGCGTGCTGCTGGGACATTTGACCTCCCCCGAAATTTCTTTCCCCCCCCCCAGGTGGATTCCTTCCGGACCCAGCTCTGCACCCAGGTGAGACGCTGCGAGCTTCCCCCCAGCCGTGCCCCCAGCCAGCGGGAGGGAGGGGGACAAGGGGCTGCAAGCTTCCCCCCAGCCGTGCCCCCAGCCAGCGGGAGGGAGGGGGACAAGGGGCTGCAAGCTTCCCCCCAGCCGTGCCCCCAGCCAGCAGGAGGGAGGGGGACAAGGGGCTGCGAGCTTCCCCCCAGCAGTGCCTCCCCCATACTGACCCTCTCCCCATCCGCCAGGCTGAAGCACTCGTTGGGACCCGGTTCCCCAGTAAGATGACTCAGCTGGATGCTTTCCTCAAGGTATTTGGGAGACAGGGAGGGAGGTTTAATGGGGGGGCAGAGAATGGGGTGGGAGCGGGGATGTGGGTTTGCCTGGGACATGGGTTGGGGGGATTTAAGGGGACTGTCAGGAGGCTGGAGGGGAAGGGAGCACGGAGGGACTTTAGAGGTTTTGGGGGCAGAGGGTGGGAGGCAAATTTGGGAGCAGGGGCAAAAAGGGGTTTGGGGGAATGTGGGGGCTGGAAGGGGATTGGGGGATGGGTGGGGAAAGTATGGGGGGCTGGAAACAGGATTGGTGACTCAGGAGACAAGGGTGGGGGGATCATGGGGAGCTGAGAAGGAGCATTGGGGGGGAAAGTGGGGGGCCAGGAGAGGGGGGTTGGGGCAGAGGGTGAAAGGTCACTCCAGGGGGTCCAGCTGCTCACCACCCCTCCCTGTCCCCCCAGGACCCAGCGCTGAACGTGGGGGACCTCGAGTCCCTGCGGGCCCCACTTGACATCCCCATCCCTGACCCTGCCAAGGAGAAGGCCAAAGCCGAGCGCCGCAAGGTGAGTTGGGGGGGACCCCAACACACCCCCTGGCGTGACAGCTGAGAATCGGGGCAGGGCTCGGGTCATGAGGGCCCCACAAACCCATGGAGCAGATCTGGGGCTGTCTCCCTCCCTGCACCACCATTTTCTCACTCGGTTCTTTTGGGGGTTCACCAGAGGGGGGAGAATTTGGGGGTGGGTCTGGGGGGTCTTTTTACCTCCATTTTCACATTTGGTTCTTCTGTGGCCAGGAGGAAATTGGGAGGGCTCTATAGCTTGGTCACCCCTCAAGGGAGGAGGGTGTTGGGGGGGGGGGGCGGGAGCCCCACCCAACCCCCATTTTTTCCCTGTCCTTCTTGTCCGGGGGCAGAAGGAAGAGAAGAAGGATGAGAAGAAAGACGAGAAGAAGTCGGAGGAGGAGGATAAAGGTGAGTGGAGGGCCCAGATCTTGGGGAGGCCCTCCATTGACAGGGGTTGGGCCCCTGCCCCCCATTGCTTCTGAGGGGATTGTGGGTCCAAACCCCCCCGTTTTTCTGTCTCTCCCCAGCGCCCCCCTGTGGCCCCGTGAGCAGCAACAAGACGGTTGTGGGGCTGGTGAGCCGGGTGAAAGCCGAGATCCAGGGCGCCAAGGAGGAGCTGGGGCTGGTGAGTACGAGACGGAGCCAGAGCACGACCCCAGCCAGGCCGCCGTGAAACACGCCCCCCGTGCACACAGCACGACCCCGGCCAGGCCGCCGTGAAACACGCCCCCCACACGACGCTCCCCCCCGTGCACGCAGCACGACCCCGGCCAGGCCGCCGTGAAACACGCCCCCCACACGACGCTCCCCCCCGTGCACGCAGCACGACCCCGGCCAGGCCGCCATGAAACACGCCCCCCACACGACGCTCCCCCCCGTGCACGCAGCACGACCCCGGCCAGGCCGCCGTGAAACACGCCCCCCGCACGACGCTCGCCCCCATGCACGCAGCACGACCCCGGCCAGGCCGCCGTGAAACACGCCCCCCACACGACGCTCCCCCCCGTGCACGCAGCACGACCCCGGCCAGGCCGCCGTGAAACACGCCCCCCACACGACGCTCCCCCCCGTGCACGCAGCACGACCCCGGCCAGGCCGCCGTGAAACACGCCCCCCACACGACGCTCCCCCCCGTGCGTGCAGCACGACCCCGGCCAGGCCGCCGTGAAACACGCCCCCCACACGACGCTCGCCCCCCGTGCGCACAGCGCGACCCCGGCCAGGCCGCCGTGAAACACGCCCCCCGCACGACGCTCGCCCCCATGCACGCAGCACGACCCCGGCCAGGCCGCCGTGAAACACGCCCCCCACACGACGCTCCCCCCCGTGCACGCAGCACGACCCCGGCCAGGCCGCCGTGAAACACGCCCCCCACACGACGCTCCCCCCCGTGCACGCAGCACGACCCCGGCCAGGCCGCCGTGAAACACGCCACCCGCACGACGCTCGCGCCCCGTGCGCACAGCGCGACCCCGGCCAGGCCGCCGTGAAACACGCCCCATGCACGCAGCACGACCCCGGCCAGGCCCCCGTGAAACACGCCCCCCGTGCGCACAGCGAGACCCCAGCCAGGCCCCCGTGAAACACGCCCCCCGCATCACGCTCTCCCCCCGTGCGCACAGCGCGACCCCGGCCAGGCCCCCGTGAAACACGCCCCCCGCACGACGCTCGCCCCCCCGTGTGCACAGCGCGACCCCAGCCAGGCCGCCGTGAAACACGCCCCCTGCACGACGCTCCCCCCCGTGCGCGCAGCACGACCCCGGCCAGGCCCCCGTGAAACACGCCCCCCGCACGACGCTCGCCCCCCGTGCGTGCAGCACGACTCCGGCCAGGCCCCCGTGAAACACGCCCCCCGCACGACGCTCCCCCCCGTGCGCGCAGCACAAGAGGATGCACGGCACCCCTGGGTAACACACCCAGCAGGTCCCATCCCCTCCAGCAGGGGGCAGCAGGGACAGACAGATACACACTCATGGTCTCTCTCCCCACCAGGTCACTGTCTGGGTTCAACTCCAGGTGCCCCGTATCGAAGACGGCAATAATTTTGGGGTTGCAGTCCAGGTGAGTGCCCCCCCTTCTCCAGCCTGCTCCCCTCTTTCCCCACCCATCCGGCTCATTGCCCCCCCTCTCCCCCTCCCCAGGAGAAGGTGTTTGAGCTGATGACGGCCTTGCGGACGAAGCTGGAAGGATTTCAGACCCAGATTTCTAAGTGAGTCCCAAGTTTGAGGGTCCCTTTTGCCCCCAAATCCAAGCCAGGGATGACCCCTCCTCCCCCCACACCATCCCAGGCAACTTGATTAAAAGCATGACAAAGAATCAACCAATCACCCACAAGAACCAAGAAAATTCAAGGGCAAAAGCCACTGTTAAATGCAGGGGGAATAAGAATTTGAAAAATCCAAGGGAGTTAATTGCCGAGAAACTGGATTTTTTCCCAACAACGCAAGGAATCGAAATGGCAACACACTTCATTCAGTGCCACGTTTTACGCTTGCAAAACCCCCAAGGAAATTAAATACCAAGCACGTTGTCCAACGCTGAGAAATTTATTCAAAAAAGCAGGGAAATTCAATGCCAAAAATCCTCATTAAAAGCAAACGTCATTTTCACACGAGAGGAATTAAAATGCCAAATGTTGTTGAAATGCAAGTTTTTAAGCTTGGCACTCAAGGAGGCGACTACAAACGACCCCAAGTTTCTTCCTGGTTTTAATCGGCTGCGGAAGAGAGGAAGGTTTCTGCAAAAGTGGGGGCTGGAAAGTTTTGTTCACAGCAAAAGTTTTAGGGCCATCAGAAACCAAAGACATTTCAATGCCCAAGTCACTTCCGTCAGTGAGAAACCAATAAGCAGCGACGGGAAAAAGAACATTTTAATGCAAAATCTTTGTGGCCTGGCAAGGTGACAAAAAGGCCGCTTTGCATTTCACAAGTTGCTGCTTTTTCTTTTTCATTAACAGTTCGAACATTTGCATTTGACACGTTCTCAACCTTTACAGTTCAGTGGCCGTTTGATTTGTTTTTTTGGGGAATGGAAAATTTTCCACTTAATTTTAATTGAAAAAAACCTGTTTAAAAATCAAATCTGAGTTTACCTGGCTTGTTTCTGCAGCCTTAAAGTTCTGCACTTCCAAGGGGTTTTCCATTCAATTTCTGTTTGTTTGCAAATTACAGTTGTCCATTTGAAATGTTTTCACATTGGTTTTCCCGCGTTAAATTGGCCTTTAGTTTCATCCAAAACAATTGTTTCCTCAATCCCTTCGCAGCCATTTTCTGAATTAAATGCAAGAATTTTAATTTGCAAAAGCCAAATTAAGGAAACTAAAATGCAAACAAACCAACCAGCGAAAAAGGTACGTTGACACCCACCGTACTTTCCCTTTTTTTAGGCACTAACATTCCCTCATTTGGCAGGTTTATTTTTTTACTTTGAACGTTTCCCTGCATTTAATTTTTGTTTCCGAACCAGAAAACTTGCATTTCATAACATTTATTTGCATTAAAAATTTCTCTCTGCCCCACACACATTCTGCTTCCTGCCCCCCAAGCTTAAAATGTGCATTTTACATTGCAGTTGATATTTTAAGAAGGTTTGCGTTACACTTTCCCCTCTCCTTTGCAGCCTTCGTATTTTGTAATTTACAAAGGGAGTTAAAATGCATCGTGTCGGTAGATGCAAAAACCATTAAATGGAAAATGTGAAGGATGCAAAGGAGAACGGTTACTGTAAAAAACATTTGTTGGATGCAAATGTAAAGATTGTAAAAACCTTTCAGCCACAATCCTACAAACATGTATTGTACATGGGCTTAACTTTACTACTGGGTGTTAGTATCATGAGTAAGAGGCCTAAAAGTAAGCACAGGGACATGTGTTTGTGGAATTAGCAACTGAATTTGCAATTAAGAAAGTTGTAAAGAGTAAATGCAAAATTGTCATGCCCCCCCCATGGAAATTAAATGCAATAAAACATAGTTTCCACATAACATTTAAGCTTGAAAACTAGCAAAAAAAAGTTAGTTTCCAGAATGCAAAAAGCTTCTGTCCAATGCAAACCATTTTAGTTTGCCAAAATAAAGAAATGAAAATATAAAAACACTGTGAAAAGCAGCGAAGGGGAAATTTTCCAGTGCAAACCAGCAACGGTTGCACGTCAGACTAGAATGCAAAACCAAATATAAAATGCAAAAAAACCCCAACGCTTGCCCCAAGAGAGGAACGTTTAACGCCAATGAATTGTGTCCAATGCAAAATACTACGGGTTGCAAAAACAATTGAAATGCAAAATCTATCACCCGTCAAACTTTTAATCTAAAAAAACCCCTCAAGGAGTCTTAAATGTGGAAAATAATTGATGCAAAATTAATGAAGGCTGTAAAAAGAGAGCAAATTAATAACAATTAATGGCATTGAGCGCAAAATATGAAAATTGCAAACATTTGAAAATGGCCTTTCATTGTCTTTTAAATTTGCTTTGTGACCTTTAATATTGTTTGAATTTTTAAAAAACTCCTTTCTGATTGCAACCCAAAGTGCCAGCTGGTTTGATTTAGTCCTTGCAAGCCTTACGGTTTTGCACGTACAGTTGTGTGTTACAAATCGAATTTGTGGTTAGTACAAGGAGCCATAATATTTTGCAGGGACCAGTATTTGTGCACACTAAAATTCGTTGGTCGTTGGTGTTTCCTCAAGATGAAAAATATGGCATTTCCGATTTTAGTTTCAGTCCTGCAAAACCAAAGCGCCCACCTCCAAAGGAAATGTAACAAGCCAAATGCTGCTCAGTGCAAAATAAATGAACACAGCAAAAAGAGGGTTTGAATGCAGCTTAACTTCCTTAAATGCAGATCGTGTACTGGTTCGGGGCGGGGGGGGGGGGGTTGCATTCCATTTGCTGCAATTTTGTTAAGTTGGGAGGGTGGAAAACAAGGAAATTCTCACTGCCCCAAAACATTGTCAGCGTTGCACTGTGGAGAGATTGGGCTACCCTTGGGGGAAGCCGCCTCCCAGGCCCCCCCTCCCAGCAATAAGACCGCCTCCCAGTTTGGGGCTTCAGCTCTGACTTCTGATCCCCCCCTCCCGCCTACAGGTATTTTTCCGAGAGAGGCGACGCGGTGGCTAAAGCGGCCAAAAATCCTCATGTGGTGAGTGTCTGAGACGGGTGCAGCTGCCCAGACGCCAGGGTTCTCCACTGCGTGGGAGGGGGGCTGCCCGGACTCCAGGGTTCCCCACTGCGGGCTGCCTGGATGCCAGGGTTCTCTACTGCGTGGGAGAGGGGGTGCCCGGATGCCAGGGTTCCTCAGCAGGGGCTCTGGGACCCCAGGGCTGGTGGGGAGGAGACACTGGCCTCTCATGTCTCCGGCTCTGCCCCCCGCAGGGCGATTACCGGCAGCTGGTGCACGAATTGGACGAGGCGCAATACGCTGAGATCCGGCTGATGGTGATGGAAATCCGGAACCTCTACGTGAGTGGGGGGCTGGGGAGAATCAGGGGGGTTGGGGCTAGGGGGATTGAGGGGAATAGCTGGGAGAGTGCACTCTCAGGCTGCCCCAGCCATCTGGGGAAGGAGAGACAGCCGAGTTGGGGGGCTTCTCTGGGAGGGAGTGGGTTTGGGGTGGGGGCTGAAGGCCAACATTAAATGGACCCCAGAAGACCTGGATCCTTCAGGGTAGGGACAGAGGTGAACCCCTAATTTAGCCTCACCCCTAGAAACCGGCAGCACCCCAATACTAGACCGACTCTCCCATCTCCTCCCACCCCCAGGCCATTCTTTATGACATCGTGGTCAAGAACTTTGAGAAGATCAAGAAGCCGCGGGGAGAAACCAAGGGCATGATCTACTGAACAACCTTTCACCTCTGGCCTCCACCAATCACAGGGCGGGTTGGAAAGAGAGGCAAAGGCGGGACTTCCTGTCTTGCCATCTGCTGCCGATCAGAAAATTAGAGCTTTAGGGGTTTCGTGGCTGGTTTTGATTTAAAAAAAAAGGCAACAAAATGCCAAAAACTTCACCAAAAAAGGAAACTGAACGGCCCAAAACAAAATTGTGAAATAACTTTAAGGATGCAAAAAAAATGAAGGAAATTAAGCGGCAAAAAAATTAATAAAAGGACGAGATCTGATGGCAACAAATTCTCTGCCTCCAAGTCTGCATGAAATGCCAAAAATTCACCTGGCCACAATGAAGAAAAGCTGTAAAACAGCCAAATGAGAGAAATTCAGTACAAGCGTCATGAAATGGAAACCATGAATGTAAAAACAAATCCCAGAAACAGAAATCCAAAACTCTGCGTTAAATGGAAGGTTTTGCCCCCAAAATTTAGGTTTTTGGCATTTTAATTCCTTATTTTGTCCTTTTGGCAACGATTTTTGCTTTATGTTCCTTAGCATTTTAAGGAGTTGCAATAAAATAAAATGAACGAATGGAAAGAAAACGGCCCCCAAATTCTGTTGGGTCAGACATCGGTGGTGAACGGGGTGTTCTAGACAATTCCTTGTGGGATTTTATGGTCATAGTTTTCATATCAGGAGGTTTGGGACATTGAATGGCCTTTGGTTTTTTGCTGTCCGACGCCCATCACTTGGGGGAGGAGGAGGATGCTGGGAAAACAATGGAACGATCAGGTGCCGAAAAGGAAAGAAATAAAAATAAAACAAAGGAAATTAAAGGCCAAAATAAAAAACTTTGTGAAATCTGCAAAAACATAGCCAAAAACAGGACCTAAATTTAACATTGGGGGTCTGATGTGAGGCCAAGGGGGAGGAGTCTGGGCTCGTTGGGGAAGGGCCAATCTGGGGGGAGGGGAATGGGGGGAATAAATATAAAGGAATCAGTGAAAGTCAGTTGAGTCTTTACTTGGGGGTGAATTGGCATCTAGGCCAGCCAATGGGGGCGTGCCATTGTTCCAAGCAGGCCAATCAGAATACAGCCCTGGCTTCCCCAGGCCAGCCAATAGGGTCCTTCAGGCGCTGCCGTTGGCGACAGACACCAGCCGGGTGATCTCGGTGTTGAGGTGCTGATTGGTCCAGTCCCGTCTGATATCATCGAGGTGGGCGTCAAAGTCAACCAATCGGGTGTGAGCTTTAGCCTCCAGCAGGGACTTGCAAATGTGACGGGAGGATTCCCAGTCGCGCCACATGACTCTGAAAAAGACAGTAGGGGGCGAGGTGAGTCCCGGATGCCTGGGTCCCATCCCCGGTCACCCTGAGGGCTGGGAGCGTGGGGGGTGCCTGCCTGGGTCCCATCCCCAGTCACCCTGAGGGCTGGAAGAGAGAAAGGCACCGTCCCGGACGCCTGGCTCCCATCCCCCGTCACCCTAAGGGCTGGGAGCCTGTGGGGCACCGTCCCAGACACTTAGGTCCCATTCCCAGAGGATGGGTAGTGTAGGGGGCCCATGGAGGGTTTGATGGGGAACCCCACTCACCGGTTCTTGTCCTTGGGGAGCCAGTGCCGATCCTGCTGCTCCAGCACAATGACGGGGGGCACGCGGGGGTTCATGGTCAGTTTCTGGTTATCCAGCTGGAGGGAGAGAGAAAGGGGGGCAGTTGGGGGCCACGCTGGGAAGATATCCCCACACCACCCCCCAAATGTCAATCACAACCCCCCACCACCACAGGCACCCCCAGGGGTCCCTGACCACAGGCCCCCCCCACACACACACCCCCTGCCCCCGGGGGCCCCCTCCAGCCTCCCAGACCCCCAAATCTCACCATGATCAACACAGCACCCTCAGAGAACTCAGCCAGGCGTCCAGCCATCTTCAGAGCCAGGGGGGTGGGGCTACATGGGGGGCAGGAGAGATGTCAGGGGGGAAGGGGGACCCCCTCCCTGCCCCCCTGGGGACCCCCAAAGTTACCTAATGTCGTCCAGCCCGGCATTGGCCTGGTAGTACCCAGCTACCAGCAGGTTAGAGCGGGACGCCCACAGATCAACCTGGGGAGAGGGACAGATCAAGAGGGGAGCGCGCCCCACACTGAGCTCCCCCCACCCAGCCCCAACACCCCCTGCGACCTGGTGCCCCCAGCCCCACTGCTCCACATGGAGGCCCCCTGCGCAGCCCCCTCTGCCCCACAGATCCCCCTCCACCCAGCCCCTCCTGCTCCACATGGAGGCCCCCAGCCCTGACCGCCCCCTGACCCACGGCGCCCCCTGCTGCCCACCTGGTTCAGAGCCACCTCCAGCATGACGCTGAGCGCCAAGTTGCTATGGAAAAGGGGGACGCAGTCGGTGAGAAACAGACACTTGGGGGGGGGCCCCCAGTGCCCCAGGAGCAGCCCATTGACGGCAGCGTGGGGGTGCCGCGCGGCGTGGAGGCACATCTTGGCATAGGCCCGGGCAGAGACCTCCACCTCAGCCATCCTGCCAGACAGCGAAGGGTTAACACGGTCAATGCCCCTCACTCCTGCCCCACAGCCCCCTGCCCCCCCAGCCTTGCCGGTGCCCCTCACTCCCGACCCGCAGCCCCCTGTCCCCCCCCGACCCGCCGGTGCCCCTCACTCCCGACCCGCAGCCCCGTCCCCCCCTGCCCCGCCGGTGCCCCTCGCTCCCACCCGCAGACCCCTGCCCCCCCCGCCCTGCCAGTGCCCCTCACTCCCACCCCGCAGCCCCCTGTCCCCCCCCGACCCGCCGGTGCCCCTCACTCCCGACCCGCAGCCCCGTCCCCCGCCGGTGCCCCTCGCTCCCGACCCGCAGCCCCCTGTCCCCCCCCGCCCCGCCGGTGCCCCTCGCTCCCACCCGCAGACCCCTGCCCCCCCCGCGACCCGCCGGTGCCCCTCGCTCCCGACCCGCAGCCCCCCCCCGCCCCGCCCCGCCCCGCCGGTGCCCCTCGCTCCCGACCCGCAGCCCCCTGTCCCCCCCCACCCCGCCGGTGCCCCTCGCTCCCGACCCGCAGCCCCCTGTCCCCCCCCGCCCCGCCGGTGCCCCTCACTCCCGACCCGCAGCCCCCCCGCCCCCCCCGCCCTGCCAGTGCCCCTCACTCCCGACCCGCAGCCCCCTGCCCCCCCCCGCCCCGCCGGTGCCCCTCACTCCCGACCCGCAGCCCCCTGTCCCCCCCCGCCCCGCCGGTGCCCCTCGCTCCCACCCGCAGCCCCCCGCCCCGCCGGTGCCCCTCACTCCCGACCCGCAGCCCCGTCCCCCGCCCCGCCCCGCCGGTGCCCCTCACTCCCACCCGCAGCCCCCTGTCCCCCCCCGCCCCGCCGGTGCCCCTCACTCCCGACCCGCAGCCCCCTGCCCCCCCCCCGCCGGTGCCCCTCACTCCCGACCCGCAGCCCCCTGTCCCCCCCCGCCCCGCCGGTGCCCCTCGCTCCCGACCCGCAGCCCCCCCCCGCCCCGCCCCGCCCCGCCGGTGCCCCTCGCTCCCGACCCGCAGCCCCGTCCCCCGCCCCGCCGGTGCCCCTCACTCCCACCCGCAGCCCCCTGTCCCCCACTGGGCTCCCACCTTCCCCCAGAACTGAGGCCCCGCCCCCAGAATATTGACTGTCAGGGTCCCCCCAGCTGACCCCCTCGCTCCCTGATTGGCTGGCTATCGACCAATCACGTCTCGAGTGTGCGCTTTGGTTCTGTGGGCCCTGATTGGTCGGTGCGCCCTCCCCAGAAGGGCACGGAGCCGCTGCTCTCTCCGCCGATTGGCTGACTGCCGCCCCCATCCCGAACCTGCCCCCCTCAGGTCCTCCAGAGCCATAGAGTCGGCGCCTAGAGCAGCCCCAGGAGCCGCAGAGCGCGGCAGAGACACAGCCCTGCCCCGTGGGGGAGGGGCTGCGGGGCGTTACCCACCGTGCGCCGGGCAGCCCGGGGAAAACGGGGAGGGGGGGGCAGTGCTCCCGGCGCAGCGGAGGGATGACGAGGCCCTACCCGTGATGCCCCGGGGCACAGATGCGACTCGAAGGAAGGGGCATGGTGCTTTACCCACAGTGCCCCGGGGGCCGAGAGCGGGGGGGGGGCCGTGCCCCACAGTGCCCCGGGGGGGGGGCCGTGCCCCACAGTGCCCCGGGGGCCGAGAGCCGGGGGGGGGCGTGCCCCACAGTGCCCCGGGGGCCGAGAGCGGGGGGGGGCGTGCCCCACAGTGGCCCGTGCCCCACAGTGCCCCAGGGGCCAAGAGCCAGGGGGCCCGTGTCCCACAGTGCCCCATGCCCACAGTACCCCGGGGGCCAAACACCAGCACAGGAGGCAGGTTCTGGGGGAGCTGTTTATTTGCAGTCTGGTTCCAGCCCCTCCCCCGCCAGGGGGCAGGACTTGGGGGGCAGGCACCCTGGGCCCCTCAGTACATGGACGGCTTCTCCTCGCCCTTGGGGTTTGTCAGCTTCTCCAGGTTCTGGGTGAGGATGTGATACAGCTCGGCCTGGTGGGTGGGTGGGGGGGGGGACAAAAGAGAGGAGCTGGAGGGGGGCAGAGAAACTCCCCACTGAACCAAACCCCTTCCCATCGGAGCCCCCCCAGCCCTCACTGAGAGCCCCACAGAACCACACACCCCCCCAGGACCCCTCTCCGTTCCCTGCCCCCCTGAGCCCTCACTGAGACCCGCCACAGAACCACACCCCTCCCAGGACCCCTCTCCATTCCCTGCCCCCCCCAGCCCTCACTGAGACCCCCACAGAACCACACCCCCCCAGGTCCCCTCCCCATTCCCAGCCCCCCATACTCACGTAGAAGCCCCGAATGTCCAGCACCATGGTCCGGATCTCCCCATACACTGCTTCGTCCCGCTCGTGGACCAGAGTCCGGTAATCCATCTGGGGGCAGGGGATGCTAGTTAGCCTGGCTGGGGGCACTGCTGTGGGGAAGCTCACAGCCCCTGATCACTTACCACATGGGTCTCCTTCGAAGCCTTTGCCACAGCATCTCCACGCTCAGAGAAATATCTGGGGGTGGAGAGAGAGAGAGAGAGAGAGAGTGGGCCCAGATCATTACCCATGGTGCCCTGGGGCACAGACGCCCATGGGAAGGGCATTACCCACAGTGACCTGGGGCACCTGTGTGGAGCATGTAGGCATGGAAGCCAATGTAAGCAATTACCTACCATGCCCTGAGGCAGAGACATGGTTGGGGGGGGGTGACCCACAATGCCCTGGGGCAGAGATGAGGGAGGGCAAAACTCACTTGGAAATGGCTGTCTGGAAGCCCTCGACCTTGGTCTTGATGGCTGTCACCCGCTCCAGCACCTTCTCCTGCGGGGGGGAAGATTGGGGTGAGATTGGGGTGCCTGCAGAGGGGGGACCAGCAGAGGGGGGACTGAGAGGGGGGACTGAGAGGGCCTTACCTGAATGGCCACCCCAAAATCGTTCCCGTCCTCAATTCTGGGGATCAGGTGATGGATCCAGGTGATGACCTGGGGACAGAGAGACAGTGAGAGGGGGCCAGGGCACTAGTAAGGGGAAGCTCGCAGCCCTGGCATCCCCCGCCCGTTGGGGGCATCATTGCAGGGAAGCTCCGAGCCCTGGGGGCACTGCTGAGGGGAAGCTCCCAGCCCTGGCATCCCCCACCCATTGTGGGCACTGCTGCGGGGGATGGGTTGGGGGGCTCACCAAAACACATTTCTCCTTCAGCTCCCGCACCTCCGGCTTGACCCGGCCCAGCAGCGTCACCATGGCCTCGTTGCCCTTCAGGTAGCCACACTTGGGAGCTGGGGGGGGGGAGAACAGGAGGTGAGTCCACACCCCAAATCCTTTCCCCCCAAATCCTGCCCCCCCAAAACCTCCCCAAAACTCACCCTCCTTCTTCTCCTCCTTATCCGTCTCCATGTTAGTCGAGTCCTGGGGGGGGCGAATGGGACAGGAAACGGGTCAGCCCCTCACCAGCGGGGTGTGGCGTGATGCGGGGGAGGGGGTTACCCCAAAACTCACCTCATCCTCATCCTTGGGGGGTGGGTCGGGGATGGGGATATCCAGGGGAGCCCGGAGCGTGGAGAGATCCTTGATGTTCAACGAATCCTCCTGCAGTGACAGCAAAGTTACCTGTGGGGGGCGCTCTCCCAGCAGAAGGGGGGCCCCAGTAGTGTGAGGGCCAACCTGGGGGGCACTGACAGTGTGAGGGGGGACCCCAGGGTGGGATGTGGAGGGATCCCACCAGGGGGCTCTGGGGGCTCAGAGGGCTGTTGGAGGGTCCCATCTCAGGGGGTACTAACAGAGCATGGGAGAGTCTGGGGGTGCACAGGGAGGGGGAGTTCTTACCTTCAGGAATTTGTCCAGTTGAAAGATTTTTTGGGGTAAAAATGTCGACAGGAATTGCTCAGCCTGGGTGGGGGGAAGAGAGAGGGGTCACAGGGGGTATTTGGGGGGCAGTTAGTCCCAGTGAGGGGCAGTTAATCATGAGGGGGGCAGATTTACCTCCTTGAAGAGAGATTCCCTGAAGAGCTCGACCTAAAAACACAGAGAGGACAGGAAAAGGCAGCTGAGTCTGGGGGGGGTCACGGCCCCGAACACTGGGCTCAAGTCCCCTGCCGACCCCCCTCCCCCTGGCACGGCGCCCCCCTCGCCCCACAGTACCCCTGTCGGCCCCCTCCCCCTGCCCCATGGCACAGTGCCCCTGCTGGCCCCGTGCCCCACAGCCAACTGGGCCCTTCTCCCTGCCCCTCGGCGCCCCCTGCTAACCCCCCTCCCCACAGCACAGAGCCCCCTGGGGATTCACCCTCCCCACGGCAAGTGCCCCTGCTGGCCCCATGCCCCACAGCCAGCTAGGCCCTTCTTGCCCCTTGGCGCCCCCTGCCGACCCCCCTTCCCATGGCACGGCGCCCCCTGGTGACTCCCCCTGCCCCATGGCACAGTGCCCCTGCTGGCCCCGTGCCCCACAGCCAGCTAGGCCCTTCTCCTTGCCCCTCGGCGCCCCCTGCCGACCCCCCTCCCCACAGCACCTGCGCCGGCCCCCTCCCGCAGCACGTGGCCGGCTCGGGGATTCCCCGGGGGAAGCGGAAGGGGGATCCCCGGGGGTGATGCACGAGTTATGGGGTCCTGGGGGACCGGTTTCCATCCCTCTCCTTTGCACCCCCGATCTCACCGCCCCCCCGTTGCACCCCCGATCTCACCGCACCCCCGATCTCGCTGCACCCCGATCTCACCGCCCCCCCGCTACACCCCACATCTAGGGGTCTCCACCTGCTGGCGGGACTCCCCGCTGACTTTCACAGCGCAGGCCTTGGCCATGGTCCGGGTCCGTCTGTCCCCGGAGCCCGGCTCTGACCCCTTTCGATTTCACTTCGCCCGGCCCGCCCCCCGGCCCGCCCCGGCCCGCCCCCTGCCGGCCCTGCCCCTCACTGCCAGCCTTGGGGTACCCTGAGACCCCCTGTCCCCCCCGACCGCCCTCTGCCGGCCCTGACCCGCACTGCCAGCCCTACTCCCTTATCCTCCACTCCCTGCCCCCTACCAGCCCTGCCGCCCTACCCCCACTCCCTGCCCCCTACCGTCCCCTGACAGCCTTGGGATCCCCCTGAGAGCCTGTTGTCACCCCACTGCGAGTCCTGCCCTCCCCTGCCGGCCCCCACCACCCTTGAGGTCCCCCTGACACCTCCCTGCCCCCACTCCGAGTCCCGGGGTCCCCACTGCCAGCCCTGTCCCCCACTCACAGACCTGCTCCCCTGCCGCGCCTGCCCCCCATTGCCAGCCCCGGGAATCCCCACAGCCAGCTTCAGAGTCCCCCTACTTCCCCCCCCGCCAACCTTGGGCCCCCCCCAAGACCCTCACTGCCCCCACTCCCAGATCTGCCCCCTTACCGTCCCCCCCCGCCAGCCTTCCGGCCCTGGGCCCCCCACTGCCCTCGCATCCTGTGCCCCCTACCGGCCTTGAGCCCCACTGCCCCCCTCTCCCAGCCCTGGGTCCCCCGGCTACCCTCACTGTCCCAACTGCAAGACCTGCCAACCTGCCCCCCTGCCGCCCCCCTACCGGCCCGCGGGCCTCCCTGCCGCCCCCCCATCAGCTGTTTCTCTTTCTCTTCAGTCCCCAGCGCGCTGCTTCCGCGAGTTCTCGGCCGGGCCCCGCCCGCTGAAGGGTGAGAACCCCCGCGCCGGCCCCCCTGCAGCCCCCGACTCGTCCTCCGGCCCCCCCCGACCCCACCCCAGGCTCCCCCTAGGCCGACCCCAGGCCCCTCCCGCCGGCCCCCTGCACCCCCCGCCGACCCCACTGCTTCCCCCGACCCCTTCCCCGGCCCCCCTTCACCCTCCCCACCCATCCCAGGCTTACCCTGCACCCGCCTTCCCCCCCCCGCGACTCGCCCCAGGGCCCACCCTGCACTCCCCGCCCCCTGCACCTCCAGCAGCCGCTCGGGCCCCCCCCCCGCGCCAGGTCCGCCCCCCGGCATCCCTGGGGCTTTGGGGGACTGGGGGACAGGGGGACAGGGCTGATGTCGTGGGGTGGGGGATCACGGTATGGGGCGGGGGGCTGGCCAGGGAAGACTGGGGGGTACGGGGGAGCTGGCCAATGGGATCTGGGTATGGGAGGCTGGCTCGGGATATCAGGGTACAGTGGGGGGCTGGCTGGGGGGTATTGGAGTATGGGGGAGTGCGGGTTGCGGAATCAAGGTACAGCGGTGGCTGGCTGGGGGATATCGGGGTACAGTAGGAGGCTGGCTGGGGGATATCGGGGTAAGGTGGGGGCGGGTTGGGGATATGGGTGTATGGGGGGCTGGTTGCAGGAATCAGGGTATGGGTGGGGGTGGGTTGGGGGAATCAGGGTACAGTGGAAGGCTGGCTGGGAATATGGGGGTACAGGGGATCGGTTGCAGGGATCATGATATGGCTGGGGGATATCGGGGTACGGGGGGTTGGTTGCAGGGATCGGGGTACAGGGGCCGGCTGGGGGATATCGGGGTATGGGGGGTTGGTTGCAGGGATCGGGGTATGGAAGGGCTGGCCGGGGGATATCGGGGTATGGGTGAAGGCTGGCTGGGGATATGGAGGTCCGGGGGGGCTGGTTGCAGGAAGTGGGGTACAGGGGCCGGCTGGGGGATATCGGGGTATGGGGGGTTGGTTGCAGGGATCGGGGTATGGAAGGGCTGGCCGGGGGATATCGGGGTATGGGTGAAGGCTGGCTGGGGATATGGAGGTCCGGGGGGGGGGCTGGTTGCAGGAAGTGGGGTACAGGGGCTGGCCGGGGGATATCGGGGTATGGGGGGTTGGTTGCAGGGATCGGGGTATGGAAGGGCCGGCTGGGGGATATCGGGGTATGGGGGGCTGGTTGCAGGGATCGGGGTATGGAAGGGCTGGTCGGGGGATATCGGGGTATGGGGGAAGGCTGGCTGGGGATATGGAGGTCCGGGGGGGGGGGCTGGTTGCAGGAAGCAGGGTACAGGGGCCGGCTGGGGGATATCGGGGTACGGGGGGTTGGTTGCAGGGATCGGGGTACAGGGGCTGGCTGGGGATATCAGGGTATGGGGGGCTGGTTGCAGGGATCGGGGTATGGAAGGGCTGGCCGGGGGATATCGGGGTATGGGGGGCTGGTTGCAGGGATCGGGGTATGGAAGGGCTGGCCGGGGGATATCGGGGTTTGGGGGGCTGGTTGCAGGGATCGGGGTATGGAAGGGCTGGCCGGGGGATATCGGGGTATGGGTGAAGGCTGGCTGGGGATATGGAGGTCCGGGGGGCGGGCTGGTTGCAGGAAGCGGGGTACAGGGGCCGGCTGGGGGATATCGGGGTATGGGGGGTTGGTTGCAGGGATCGGGGTACAGGGGCTGGCTGGGGATATCAGGGTGTGGGGGGCTGGTTGCAGGGATCGGGGTATGGAAGGGCTGGCCGGGGGATATCGGGGTATGGGTTAAGGCTGGCTGGGGATATGGAGGTCCGGTGGGGGGCTGGTTGCAGGAAGCGGGGTACAGGGGCCGGCTGGGGGATATCGGGGTACGGGGGGCTGGTTGCAGAGATCGGGGTATGGAAGGGCTGGCCGGGGGATATCGGGGTATGGGGAAGGCTGGCTGGGGATATGGAGGTCCGGGGGGCGCTGGTTGCAGGAAGCGGGGTATGGGGGTCAGCGAGTTAACCCTTCGCTCTCCCCCAGGCCAGGTCATGGCGCAGGCACCTCCTCCCCTCGGGGAGCCCCAGTTCCTGCAGCTGCGGGAGGAGCTGGTGCGGGCCCTGGCCCAGAGCCCGGGGGACCTGCACCCCGAGACTGTCCAGCAGCTGGTTGAGGCTCCCCTGCCCCTCCACGTCAAGTACCGGGAGATCGACGCCCAGGGCATCCTCCACGCCAACATGCAGGGGCAGGTAGCGCTGGGCTGCGGGGAGGGTGTTATGGGGGGCAGATGTGGGGGGAGTCAGTGGTGGGGCTGGGGAGTGGAGGGGGTGTTGGGGGGCAGATGGAGGGCATGGAGGAGTTGGGGGGCAGGCATGGGGTGCTGGGGAGGGGAGGAGCCACTGGGGACAGATGTGGGGAGTTAGGGGGCTGGGAAGGGGAGGGGGAAGTCCTGTTGGGGGCAGGAATGAGGGGCTGGGGAGCAGGCATTGGGGGCAGATGGCAGGTGGGGGGAGTTGGGGGTAGGGCTGGGGGGCTGGGAAGGGGAGGGGGCATTGAAGGCACTGAAGAGGGTCAGCGGCAGTGGGGCTGGGAGGGGGATTGGGGTTGAAAAAGGGGGACTGGGGGAGGGGCAGAGTGGGGGTGGGGGAGGGATTGGGGGCTCTGGGTGGGAGCAGAGGGGCAGAATTGGGGATCCTGGTGGGAGGGGAGTTGGGGGGGCTGTGGAGGAAATGGGGGGCAGGGTATCTGCTCTGGGGTGCCCCTCATGCGCCCCCGTCACCCCCTAGCCCCCGGCCTGCCTGCGAACCATCTCCACAGCCCTCAACATTCTGGAGAAATATGGGCGCAACCTGCTGAACCCCCTGAAACCCCGCTTTTGGCGCGGGGTCAAGTTCAACAACCCCGTCTTCCGCAGCACGGTCGACGCCATCCAGGTGAGACCCCGGCCCCGGAACCCACCCCTAGTGCCCTCTGAATCTCCCCAGCCCCTGAGCCCCCCGGGCCCCATATCGCCAAGTCCCTGAGCCCCCAGAACCACCCTGGCTCCTGAACCCCCCGCCCCCAGATCACCCAGCTACACTGAACCCCCCAGCCCCTGAAACCCCTCGGATCACCCAGCCCCCCCGAACTGCAATACCCAACAACCTTGTCGTCTTCAGCATAGATGAAGCCAGGTGAGACCCCCCAAATCCCACATTCTGGTCTGCTGAACTGCCCAACTCCTGAACCCCACTCACTCCCTGTACCCCAGTATCCAACAACCCCATCTTCTGCAGCACGGTCAACACCATACAAGTGAGACCCCAAGTCTCCCAGCCCCACGGGTACCGACACCCTCGCCCCCCACAAATCTCCCAGCCCCACGGGTACCGACACCCCCGGCCCCACAAATCTCCCAGCCCCCCAGGTACTGACACCCCAACACCCCCAATCTCCCAGCCCCCAGTTACCAACACCCTAGTTACGCCCCAGCCCCCAGGTACCCACCCGCCGGTCACCCCCGAACACCCCCATATCTCCCAGCCCCCCAGGTACCCACCCACCGGTCACCCCCCAGCCCCTCCATATCTCCCAGCCCCCCAGGTATCCCCCCACCTGTCCGCCCCCAGCCGCCCCATATCTCCCAGCTTCCAGGTACTCACCCACCGGTCCCCCCAGCCCCGGTGCTAACGCGGCTCCCCGCAGGGCGGGCGGGACGTGCTCCGGCTCTATGGCTACACGGAACAGCAGTCGGACGGGCTGAGCTTCGCCGAGGGGCTGGAGGAGCCGGACGCCCGGCGTGTGGCCTCTGTCACCGTGGACGTGGTCCTGCTGCGGGCCGAGCTCAACCTGCTGCTCTCGGTAGGGGGTGCTGGGGGGCAGGGAGCAGGGTGGGGGCTGAGCAGGGAGCCATGGGGCAGGGAGCGGGGTGGGTGCTGAGCAGGGGACGCTGTGGGGCAGGGAGTGGGGGGGCTGAGCAGGGGGTGCCATGGGGCAAGGAGTGGGGTGGGGGCTGAGTAGGGGGTGCCGTGGGGCAGGGAGTGGGGTGGGGGCTAAGTAGGGGGAGCAGGGGACACCGTGGGGCAGGGAGTGGGGGGGCTGAGCAGGGGGTGCCGTGGGGCAAGGAGTGGGGTGGGGGCTGAGTAGGGGGTGCCGTGGGGCAGGGAGTGGGGTGGGGGCTGAGTAGGGGGAGCAGGGGACACCGTGGGGCAGGGAGCGGGGTGGGGGCTGAGCAGGGGGTGCTGTGGGGTAGGGCGAGGGGGGGCAGGGCGGAGGCTGAGTCTCATTGTGGCTTTTCTATTTCAGAACAATCACCCGAACCCCGATATCCTGCAGGGAATGCTGCAGGGGGGGCAAGAGGTGAGGGGGGCAGGTGGAAGAGGGTCTGGGGGAGGCAGGGGTGGGATGGAAGGGGGTTGGGGGCTGGGGCAGGGCTGGGGGAGATGGGGTCGGGGGCTGGGGCAGGGCTGGGGGGTCGGGTGGATCGAGGGGGTCGGCTGGGCCTGTCACCCCTTCGTCTCTTCCAGGTGACCCTGATCCCGGACTCGGTGCCCATCCACGACACAGCGCCCCCCGGAGCCCTGCCCCAGACAGGTGCGTGCCACAGGGAGCTCTCGCTGTGGGGAGAGCGTGGGGGGAGCTGTGGGGCTGAGGACTGGGGGTACCGTGGGGCACGGGGGCACTGGCTGTGGAGACAGCGTGGGGGGTGGTGTGGGGAGTGGGGGGCTGGGGAGTGGGGGCGCTGTGGGACACGGGGCTCTGCTGTGGAGGGCGCTGTGGGGTCGGGAACGGAGGAGCTGGGGGGGCACTTGGGAGAGTGCAGGGGCACTGTGGGGCTGAGGAGTGGGGGTGCTGTGAGGCAGGGCGGTGGGGACTGGGAGCGAGGGAGCACTGGCTGGAGGGCATGGGGGGCCGTGCTATGGGGTGATCCCTCTCTCCTGCCCCACAGGGCCGGCCCCCCCGGCCACCTGCCTGCTGTGTGGGCTGGAGCTAGCATCCCTGCTCTGCCCCGAATGCAACCAGAGCCTCTGCCCTGAATGTGACCGTCTCTTCCACAAGCACCCAGCCCGGGCCCAGCACCGGCGCCTGTCCGTGGGGGAGCCAGGCTTGGGGGCCGGGCCCCCTGCACAGAGGTAACGCGGATCCCCTTGAACTACCCCACCCCCAGGTATTGGAGGCCCTCACCCTGAGCCCCCAGGATACGGGGACCCCCTGAACCCTGTTCTGCCCCATATAATGGGCCCCCTCTGTGACCCCCTGAGCCCCCCAGGACTTGGGTACCCCCTGAACCCTGTCCTACCCCCAGGCAATACATGAATTACCATTACAAATGAATTGAAAGATTTCTTTTCTCTTTAACACCCAAACTGCAAAATAAACAAATGACCGTTCAGACTGAAATCCCAGGAAATAAAACCTGAAATAAATTGAAACTAAAACTAAAAATCACATCTTTGCCCTACTACTAAGGAAAAGGCCCCCAAAGTGTTATTTCAATGAAAGCCGGACCTAAAAAAGGACATTTCAGACGCTTTCAATGTTACTAAACAAAGAAGAAAAAACAAAACCCCCACAAGATCAGGTGAATTACAATTCAAAAAGAAACCAAGAGAAATTAAATATTAAATTGAAAATCAAAATAAAAAATGTCCATGTTTGACGAATGTTTCATAACAGCTTTGCTGTAAAGCGCCGTGTGTCCGAAGCGAACCAGACCCTCGCCCCGCGGTTAATCAAAGGGAAGTTTTCCGTCCTTGGCTTCCCTTCTTTGCTCTCTCGTGAAGAAAGACAATGGTCAAATACTCGAATGGCTGAACAGTAACCTCGGGAGAAACAACAAACGAAACACAAATTCATTGGGAAATAAAACGCCGAGTGCACGAATTCGATTCAACATTCAATACCAGAAAAGAGTCAATTGAAAATAGAAATGAAAAGTGTCCAGTTTAAAACCCAGGGTTTAATATTCATGAATAAAAGGAAGGAAAACGCCCCCGACCCCCCGAATGGGTGACTCGAACACGGGTGCCAGTTTTCCAGGCTAGGTTTTCAATTAAACGTCCAAATCCCGGGAGGCCGACGGGCGTGGCACCGGGGGGACCCAGCACCGGGGGGACCTCCCAGCTGCCCGCACCCCAACATGTCAAGTCCATGACAGGGACCCTGCTCGCCCGCGGAGTCCAGCTCCATTCGGACAACAGGGCCCTCGGTTCGGGGGACCCCCTGCCTGACCCCAGTCCCCCCTTCCCCAGGTTTTAGGGACCCCCCAGACGGTTGTGACCCCCAACCCCCCAATCTCATTTCCAGGGCTCCCGGCCCTTTAAAACCCCAGAGGATTCTGGAATGTTCCATTCGGTTGCCAGGAGAGGGCGACAGTTGCCCCAGAGCATTATGGGTCCTTGTTTGGGCTGGGCCAGGGGAGAGCAGAGGTGGGGGAGGGGAGGGGGTGTCACAGGGGATGTTGGGGGCAGTGGGGATTGGGCTTGCAGGAATGGGGGTTCAGTGCCGATTTGGGGTGTAGGGTGAGGCTGTGGGGTGCGGTGGGGATTTGGGTGCAGGGTGGGGGCAGTGGGGATTTGGGGGTGCAGGGTGGAGACAGTGGGGGGCTGTAAGGATTGGGGTGCAGGAATGGGGGTTCAGTGCCGATTTGGGGTGCAGGGTGAGGCTGTGGGGTGCGGTGGGGATTCGGGGTGCAGGGTGGGGGCAGTGGGGGGCTGTGAGGATTGGGCTTGCAGGAATGGGGGTTCAGTGCAGATTTGGGGTGCAGGGTGAGGCTGTGGGGGCAGTGGGGATTTGGGGGTGCAGGGTGGAGACAGTGGGGGGCTGTAAGGATTGGGCTTGCAGGAATGGGGGTTCAGTGCAGATTTGGGGTGCAGGGTGAGGCTGTGGGGTGCGGTGGGGATTTGGGTGCAGGGTGGGGGCAGTGGGGATTTGGGGGTGCAGGGTGGAGACAGTGGGGGGCTGTAAGGATTGGGCTTGCAGGAATGGGGGTTCAGTGCAGATTTGGGGTGCAGGGTGAGGCTGTGGGGTGCGGTGGGGATTTGGGTGCAGGGTGGGGGCAGTGGGGATTTGGGGGTGCAGGGTGGAGACAGTGGGGGCTGTAAGGATTGGGCTTGCAGGAATGGGGGTTCAGTGCAGATTTGGGGTGCAGGGTGAGGCTGTGGGGTGCGGTGGGGATTTGGGTGCAGGGTGGGGGCAGTGGGGATTTGGGGGTGCAGGGTGGAGACAGTGGGGGGCTGTAAGGATTGGGCGTGCAGGAATGGGGGTTCAGTGCAGATTTGGGGTGCAGGGTGAGGCTGTGGGGTGCGGTGGGGATTTGGGTGCAGGGTGGAGACAGTGGGGGGCTGTAAGGATTGGGGTGCAGGAATGGGGGTTCAGTGCAGATTTGGGGTGCAGGGTGAGGCTGTGGGGTGCGGTGGGGATTTGGGTGCAGGGTGGGGGCAGTGGGGATTTGGGGGTGCAGGGTGGAGACAGTGGGGGGCTGTAAGGATTGGGGTGCAGGAATGGGGGTTCAGTGCCGATTTGGGGTGCAGGGTGAAGCTGTGGGGTGCGGTGGGGATTTGGGGTGCAGGGTGGGGGCAGTGGGGGGCTGTGAGGATTGGGGTACAGGAATGGAGGGCTGTGGGTTCAGGGTGGGGGCATGGGGAGATCTGTGGGGATTTGGGGGGCCCTACCCATCTCTTCCCCCCCTTCTCTCTCCCCAGCTTGTCTATGGTGCCATCGGAGCCCCCGGTCGCCCGCCCGGCCCTGCCCCCCAAGCCGCGCCTGCCCTGGCGCTGTGCCGCCTGCCGTGCCCCCAACGAGGCGCGGGCCGTGCTATGCATGGGATGTGACCGGCCCCGCGGCTGCCCCACACCCCCCAACCTCCCGCCCGAGGGGGACCCCCCCCGTGGGGCCTGGGCCTGCCAGACCTGCACCTTCCTCAACCCTGGCCCCACCGTGCTATGTGCCATGTGTGAGCGCCCCCGGCTGGCCGGCCGGCCCGGTGCCCCCGACCCCCAGCTTCCCCTGGATGGCCCTCCGGTGCCCACACAGGTAAGAGGGCGGTGCCCCTCGCTCCCGACCCGCAGCCCCCGCTGGGCCTGGCGTCCCCCCCAGGTGCCCCTCGCTCCCGACCCGCAGCCCCCCGCTGGTCCTGGCCTCCCCCCCCCCCCGGAACCCCTCTCTCCCGACACGCAGCCCCCCGCTGGGCCTCGCCTCCCCCCCCCAGTGCCCCTCGCTCCCGACACGCAGCCCCCCGCTGGGCCTCGCCTCCCCCCCCCAGTGCCCCTCGCTCCCGACACGCAGCCCCCCCGCTGGGCCTCGCCTCCCCCCCCCGGTGCCCCTCGCTCCCGACCCGCAGCCCCCCGCTGGGCCTGGCCTCCCCCCCCCCCGGAACCCCTCTCTCCCGACACGCAGCCCCCCGCTGGGCCTCGCCTCCCCCCCCCGGAGCCCCTCGCTCCCGACACGCAGCCCCCCCGCTGGGCCTCGCCTCCCCCCCCCCGGTGCCCCTCGCTCCCGACCCGCAGCCCCCCGCTGGGCCTGGCCTCCCCCCCCCCCCGGAACCCCTCTCTCCCGACACGCAGCCCCCCGCTGGGCCTCGCCTCCCCCCCCCGGTGCCCCTCGCTCCCGACACGCAGCCCCCCGCTGGGCCTGGCCTCCCCCCCCCCCCAGTGCCCCTCGCTCCCGACCCGCAGCCCCCGCCCTCCATTAACCACTTGCTCCCTGCAGGCCGAGGGGGCCCCGGGCTGGCAGTGTGAACACTGCACCTTCTGGAACCAGCTGCCTGGGCGGGTGTGTGAGGTTTGTAACCGGACCAGCCAGCTTGGGGGCCCCCCCCAAGAAGAGAAGGGACTACGGCGTCCGGGCAAGCCCCACTCCCTGTCACCAGAAGAAGTGGAGCGTCGGCGGCAGGAGAAGCTGCGAGAGGATGGGATGAAGCTGGTGGCCATGATCCGGGTGAGTGGCCCCACCCCCTTTCCATAGGCCCCTCCCCCTGCCCTTGAAAAAAATCTGTAGACCCTACCCTGTCCCTGAATTGCCTTGAAGCTCCTCCCCCTCTTGTGCCCGTCTCCTGTGCAGGCCCCTCCCCTTCTGTGCACAGACCAACCCAACTCTTCCCTTTCCATCATCGGGGACGGAGCCAGCCGGAAACCCCCTCTGACCCCGCCCTCTCCCCAGGAGGCGGGGCTCTCTCTGACCCCGCCCTCTCCCCAGGAGGCGGGGCTCTCTCTGACCCCGCCCTCTCCCAGCAGAGGAGGCGGGGCTCTCTCTGACCCCGCCCTCTCCCCAGGAGGCGGAGCTGGCGGGGGTGCCCCCGGAGGAAGTGGGGGCGGCGCTGCGGTACTCGGGGACGGAGCTACCCCTGCCCTGGCTGCGCTCGGAGCTGCCCGCAGTGCTGGACGCGGTGGTGGAACAGGCTACGGAGCGGGGGGCGGGTCCCGAGCTGGGCGCCATCACCCAGCAGGAGGCTCGAGCTGCCTGGACCCAGAGCCAGGGTGACCTGGACGAGGCCGTGAGCCGCTGCCTGAGCGCCCGGCGCAGCAAGGTGGGGGCGGAGCTTGGGTGGGAGGGGAGGAGCAGAACTTGTGGGGCAGGGAGGGGCTTGTAGGGGAGGAGCGGGACCTGGGGAGGTGAGGGGTGGGTCCTTGGAGGGGGAAAGGGTTCTGAGGCAGGGGAAGGGGAGGGCTTGAGGGGCGGGGCCTGGGAGCAGTGCGGCTTGTGGGGAGGGGTGGGGCCTGGGAGCAGTGGGGTGGGGTGGGGCCTGGGAGCAGTTCAGCTTGTGGGGAGGGGCGGGGCCTGGGAGCAGTGGGGAGGGGCGGGGCCTGGGAGCAGTGCGGCTTGTGGGGAGGGGCGGGGCCTGAGAGCAGTGGGGAGGGGCGGGGCCTGGGAGCAGTGCGGCTTGTGGGGAGGGGCGGGGCCTGGGAGCAGTGCGGCTTGTGGGGAGGGGCGGGGCCTGGGGGCAGTGGGGAGGGACAGGGCCTGGGAGCAATGCAGCTTGTGGGGAGGGGCGGGGCCTGGGAGCAGTGGGGAGGGGCGGGGCCTGGGAGCAGTGCGGCTTGTGGGGAGGGGCGGGGCCTGGGAGCAGTGGGGAGGGGCGGGGCCTGGGAGCAGTGGGGAGGGGCGGGGCCTGGGAGCAGTGCGGCTTGTGGGGAGGGGCGGGGCCTGGGAGCAGTGCGGCTTGTGGGGAGGGGCGGGGCCTGGGAGCAGTGCGACTTGTGGGGAGGGGCGGGGCCTGGGAGCAGTGGGGAGGGGCGGGGCCTGGGAGCAGTGCGGCTTGTGGGGAGGGGCGGGGCCTGGGAGCAGTGGGGAGGGGCGGGGCCTGGGAGCAGTGCGGCTTGTGGGGAGGGGCGGGGCCTGGGAGCAGTGAGGAGGGGCGGGGCCTGGGAGCAGTGGGGAGGGGCGGGGCCTGGGAGCAGTGCGGCTTGTGGGGAGGGGCGGGGCCTGGGAGCAGTGAGGAGGGGCGGGGCCTGGGAGCAGTGGGGTGGGGCGGGGCCTGGGAGCAGTGAGGAGGGGCGGGGCCTGGGAGCAGTGGGGTGGGGCGGGGCCTGGGAGCAGTGCGGCTTGTGGGGAGGGGCGGGGCCTGGGAGCAGTGGGGAGGGGCGGGGCCTGGGAGCAGTGGGGAGGGGCGGGGCCTGGGAGCAGTGGGGAGGGGCGGGGCCTGGGAGCAGTGCGGCTTGTGGGGAGGGGCGGGGCCTGGGAGCAGTGGGGAGGGGCGGGGCCTGGGAGCAGTGCGGCTTGTGGGGAGGGGCGGGGCCTGGGAGCAGTGGGGAGGGGCGGGGCCTGGGAGCAGTGCGGCTTGTGGGGAGGGGCGGGGCCTGGGAGCAGTGGGGAGGGGCGGGGCCTGGGAGCAGTGCGGCTTGTGGGGAGGGGCGGGGCCTGGGAGCAGTGGGGAGGGGCGGGGCCTGGGAGCAGTGGGGTGGGGCGGGGCCTGGGAGCAGTGCGGCTTGTGGGGAGGGCCGGGGCCCAGGGCCGTGTCCGGGGTCCCATCTCTCCCCCCTGCAGGTGCGGGAGCTGGCAGCGCTGGGGTTCGGAGAGCGGGGGCCGGTGCTGCAGGCGCTCTACCAGAACGGGGGCGACCTGGGGGGGGCCCTGATGGAGCTGCAGCGCCTCCAGCTGGAGCCGTTCCACCGGCGCATGTGGGAGCCGGCCGAGCCCGAGATCGACTTCCACGCGCCTGACCGGCAGGTCAGAGCCGGGGATGGGGGGATCTGGGGGAAGTCTGGGGGTGGGAGCGAGGGGGGAACCAAGGGCCGTGGGGGGCCATGGGGGCTGCGGGCGGGGGGAAGCAGGGGACACTGGGGGGCCATGGGGGCTGCAGGTGGGGGCGAAGCAGGAGGCATGGGGGGGCCATGGGGGATGCGGGCGGGGGGAAGCAGAGGACATGGGGTGCCATGCGGGCTGCGGGCGGGGGGGAAGCAGGGGGCACGGGTGGGCCATGGGGGCTGCGGGCAGGGGGGAAGCAGGGGCCGTGGGGGGGCTATGCAGGCTGCGGGCAGGGGGGAAGCAGGGGGCACGGGTGGGCCATGGGGGCCACGGGTGGGGGGAAGCGGGGGCCGTGGGGGGCCACGGGCGGGGGGAAGCGGGGGCCATGGGGGCCACGGGCGGGGGGAAGCGGGGGCCGTGGGGGGCCATGGGCGGGGGGAAGCGGGGGCCGTGGGGGGCCACGGGCGGGGGGAAGCGGGGGCCGTGGGGGGCCACGGGCGGGGGGAAGCGGGGGCCGTGGGGGCCACGGGCGGGGGGAAGCGGGGGCCGTGGGGGCCACGGGCGGGGGGAAGCGGGGGCTGTGGGGGCCACGGGCGGGGGGAAGCGGGGGCCGTGGGGGGCCATGGGCGGGGGGAAGCGGGGGCTGTGGGGGGCCGTGGGGGCTGCGGGCGGGGGGAAGCAGGGGACACTGGGGGGCCATGGGGGCTGCAGGTGGGGGCGAAGCAGGAGGCATGGGGGGGCCATGGGGGATGCGGGCGGGGGGAAGCAGAGGACATGGGGTGCCATGCGGGCTGCGGGCGGGGGGGAAGCAGGGGGCACGGGTGGGCCATGGGGGCTGCGGGCAGGGGGGAAGCAGGGGCCGTGGGGGGGCTATGCAGGCTGCGGGCAGGGGGGAAGCAGGGGGCACGGGTGGGCCATGGGGGCCACGGGTGGGGGGAAGCGGGGGCCGTGGGGGGCCACGGGCGGGGGGAAGCGGGGGCCATGGGGGCCACGGGCGGGGGGAAGCGGGGGCCGTGGGGGGCCACGGGCGGGGGGAAGCGGGGGCCGTGGGGGGCCACGGGCGGGGGGAAGCGGGGGCCGTGGGGGGCCACGGGCGGGGGGAAGCGGGGGCCGTGGGGGGCCACGGGCGGGGGGAAGCGGGGGCCGTGGGGGGCCATGGGCGGGGGGAAGCGGGGGCTGTGGGGGGCCGTGGGGGCTGCGGGCGGGGGGAAGCGGGGGCTGTGGGGGCCACGGGCGGGGGGAAGCGGGGGCCGTGGGGTGCTGACTCCCTCTCCCCCCAGGCCCTGCTGCGGCGGTTGCTGGCCTCGCTGGGGCTGCCCAGCTGGGGGCGGGCGGAGCTGGTGCTGTCGCTGGTGCGGGAGCAGGAGGCGGCGGGGGGCCGGGGGGGGCGGGCGGCCTTGGCCGACATCGTGGACGCCGTGCGGGCCTCCCCCGACCGCGACTTCATCAAACGCCTGCTCAACTGGGAGTGCGCCGTGTGCGGCTGGGCCCTGCCCCGCAACCAGGTACCCCCCCCGCCGGGCGCTGCACCCCCCCCACCGGGCACTGCACCCCCCCGCCGGCCAGGCCGAACCCCCCGCCGGGCGCTGCACCCCCCCGCCGGGCATCGATTCCCAGCCCCTGTCTGACCCGCAGCCCCCCCAGACGAGTCCCCAGATTTGTGTCCCCTGCCGGATGCATCCCCCCCAGACATGTGTCCCCCCCCACAACTCATCTCCCCTGAGGGGCTGATTCCCGGCCCCGTCTGACCCGCGGCCCCCCCAGACGAGTCCCCAGATGCCGCCCCCCCCACATCCCCCCCAGCCGGCCCCATCTGACCTGCGTCCCCCCCAGATGCAGTCGCTGACGTCCTGCGAATGCACCATCTGCCCCGACTGCTTCGCGCAGCATTTCACCATCGCCGTGAAGGAGAAACACATCACGGACCTGGTGTGTCCGGCCTGCGACGCGCCCGACCTGAGCGAGGAGACCGAGGTGCTGGGCTACTTCTCCACGCTGGACATCCAGGTACCGCCCCCGATCCTCCCCGGGGCCCCCCGATCCTCCCCGGGGCCCCCCGATCCTCCCCTGATCCTCCCTGAGCCCCCCACACCCCCGAATCCCTGACCCGAGCTGCTGGGCTGCTTCTCCACGCTGGACATCCAGGTACTGAGCCCCACAATCCTCCGGGGGCCCCCGAACCTCCCTGAGCCCCCCCGAATCCCTGACCCGAGCTGCTGGGCTGCTTCTCCAGGCTGGACGTCCAGGTACTGAGCCCCACAATCCTCCGGGGGCCCCCGAACCTCCCTGAGCCCCCCCGAATCCCTGACCCAAGCTGCTGGGCTGCTTCTCCAGGCTGGACGTCCAGGTACCAGCTCCCTGGAGCCCCCTAAACCCCCAGCCCCGCCAAATCCGATGGACATGCAGGTTCCAGGGGACTCCAAAACCCACTCCCACCCCCTAGTCCCCCTGAACCCCCACAGCTGTGGCCCTCATGCCCAGGTATTGGGGTGACCCTGCGCCCCAGCCACACACGCCCCCTGGCGTGAGCCCCATTCCATGCCTGGGAGCCCCCCTGCACCCAGCCTGGGGGTGGGGCACCCCCAAAAGACAGGGGAGCCCCAGAAAGCCTGGCTCACCCCTCCCCCACCCCCCAGCTCCGTGAGTGCCTGGACCCCGAGACCTACGAACTGTTCAGCAAGAAGCTGACGGAGCGCGAGCTCATGCGGGACCCCAAGTTCCAGTGGTGCACCCATGTGAGTGGGCGGGGCCCCAGGGCCGGGGGCGGGGCCAAGCCAGAACGCTGCTGGGGGGCTGAGTGCCAGGGCTGGGCTGGAACTCTGGGGGTGGGACCAGTGGACAAGGGTGGGGGCTGGGGGCACAGGGTAGGGTGGGCTTGGTGGTGGGGGGAAGAGGAGGACATATGTGGCAGGGGAGGGGCAGGATTCTGGGGGGTCTCTCGGGGGGGCTGTGGGGGTCTCTTGGTGCGCATCTGCGGGGGAGTCTCTGGGGGAGGCTGTGGGGGGGTTTCTCAGGGGATTGTGGGGGTCTCTCTGTCTCACCCCCCCCTTCCCCCCAGTGCTCGTTCGGGTTCATCTACGAGTCGGAGCAGGCGGCCGCCCAGTGTCCCCAGTGCAACCAGAGCTTCTGCGTCCACTGCAAGCGCGCGGTGAGGGGGCTGCGGGGGGGGCGGAGCCGGGCCCGGGGGGGGGGACGCTGACAAGGGGCAGAAGCTCCAGTGTCGGGTAGTTCCGCAGGCTCTGGGGGGCAGGGTAGGCAGAGTGGCGGGGCATGGGCATGGAGGAGCGGGGGGGACTGTGTGGGTGGTGGGGGGGCCCTCCAAGACCACGTTGACCCCCCCACGTCTCTTCCCCCCCCCCCAGTGGGAGCCACAGCACCAGGGTCTGTCGTGCCAGGAGTTCCAGGAGTGGAAGAGAACCAACGACCCCCAGTACCAGGCGCAGGGGCTGGCAGTATACCTGCAGGAGAACGGGATCGGTGAGCCCCCCTGTCTCCCCCACAGCCCCCCACCCGCCCCCTGCCCCCCAGTACCAGGCCCTCCGCATCCCCCCCACAGCCCCCCCACCCGCCCCCTGCCCCCCAGTACCAGGCGCAGGGGCTGGCGATGTACCTGCAGGAGAACGGGATCGGTGAGCCCCCCTGTCTCCCCCACAGCCCCCCACCCGCCCCCTGCCCCCCAGTACCAGGCCCTCCGCATCCCCCCCACAGCCCCCCAACCCGCCCCCTGCCCCCCAGTACCAGGCGCAGGGGCTGGCAGTATACCTGCAGGAGAACGGGATCGGTGAGCCCCCCTGTCTCCCCCACAGCCCCCCACCCGCCCCCTGCCCCACAGCCCCCCAACCCGCCCCCTGCCCCCCAGTACCAGGCGCAGGGGCTGGCGGTGTACCTGCAGGAGAACGGGATCGGTGAGCCCCCCTGTCTCCCCCACAGCCCCCCACCCGCCCCCTGCCCCCCAGTACCAGGCCCTCCGCATCCCCCCCACATCCCCCCAACCCGCCCCCTGCCCCCCAGTACCAGGCGCAGGGGCTGGCGGTGTACCTGCAGGAGAACGGGATCGGTGAGCCCCCCTGTCCCCCCCACAGCCCCCCACCCGCCCCCTGCCCCCCAGTACCAGGCCCTCCGCATCCCCCCCACAGCCCCCCACCCGCCCCCTGCCCCCCAGTACCAGGCCCTCCGCATCCCCCCCACAGCCCCCCACCCGCCCCCTGCCCCCCAGTACCAGGCGCAGGGGCTGGCAGTATACCTGCATGAGAACGGGATCGGTGAGCCCCCTGTCCCCCGCACACACTCCAAGCCTCCCTGCTCTTTGGCTCCCTCTCCCGGTCTCCCCCCCGGGGGCTGCTGGGTTGGGGGGCGGCTCCTGCCCCCCGCTTGACCTCCCCCACCTCTCTCTCTCTCTCTCTCTCTCTCGCCAGCATGCCCCAAGTGCAAGTTCCCGTACGCGCTGGCCCGGGGGGGCTGCATGCACTTCCAGTGCTCCCAGTGCCGGCACCACTTCTGCAGCGGCTGCTACGGGGCCTTTCACACCAAGAACGTGAGGGGGCGGGGGGCTGGGGGGTGGGGGGTGCTGTGGGGTTATCAGGTGGCGTGTTCTGTTGGGGGTTGTGATGGGGTGCGGGTGTTGGGTTGGTGGTTGGGTGTGGGGCTGTCAGGGGTTGTGAGGGGGACGGGGTTTGTGTTGTAGGGTTGTTGGGTGGGGTGCTGTGAGGGTGTAGGGTTTGTTGCTGGGTGTTGGCTTGGGATGGGGGGTGTGGTGCAGGGTTGTGGGGCACGGGTGTTGCGTTGGTTGTTGGGTGTGGGGCTGTCGGGGGTTGTGGGGGGAAAGGGTTGTGTTACATTGTGGGGATGCGGGGGGATGGGGTTGTGGTGTGGGGCTGTCGGGGGACATGGGGGTTGTGCTGTTTAGCAGTGCAGGGCTGTCAGGGAGGCGGGGCTGTCGGGGGGGCAGAGGGTTGTGTAGCAGTGTGGGGCTGTCAGGCAGGTGGGGGGTTGTGTAGCAGGGGGGACTGTCGGGGGGCTGTGTAGCGGTGTGGGGCTGTCGGGGAGGTGGGGGGCCGGGCTGTCGGGGGAGGCGGGGGGCTGGTGGGGGGCTGGCGGGGGGTGGGGAGCTGGCGGGGGGGCAGAGGGTTGTGTAGCAGTGTGGGGCTGTCAGGCAGGTGGGGGGTTGTGTAGCAGGGGGGACTGTCGGGGGGCTGTGTAGCGGTGTGGGGCTGTCGGGGAGGTGGGGGGCCGGGCTGTCGGGGGAGGCGGGGGGCTGGTGGGGGGCTGGCGGGGGTGGGGGGCTGTCAGGGGGGAGGGGGGTTGTGCTGTTGTGTAGCTGTGTCTCCCCCCCCAGAAATGCCCGGTGCCCTCGTGCCCGGTTCGCCAGTCCTTGCACGGGCACCACCCCCGCGACTGCCTCTTCTACCTGCGCGACTGGGACGTGGGGCGGCTGCAGCACCTCCTGCAGGTCGGGGGGCGCAGGGGGATCCGGGGCGGGGGGTGGGCCCTGAGGGGGGTTGGGGGGATCCAGGGGCAGGGGTGATGGGGGGGAGCTGGGGGTTGGGGGGGTGACCATTGGGGGGCAACTGTGGGACTCACTCTTGACCCCCCCCCCCAGGATAACAGCGTTGTCTTCAACACGGAGCCCCCCACTGGGACCCGCCCGGCGCCTGGAGGTGAGAGCAGGGGATTGTGGGTAACTGGGCAATTATGGGTAACTGGGCTATGGGCCCCTGGGTAGGGGCTTGTGGGTAACGAGATGAGATCGCCCCCCCCGGGCAGGGGCTTGTGGGTAACCAGGTGAGATCCCCCCCCCCCCGGGCAGGGAGTTGTGGGTAACCAGGTGAGATCGCTCCCCCCCCGGGCAGGGAGTTGTGGGTAACCAGGTGAGATTACCCCCCCGGGCAGGGAGTTGTGGGTAACCAGGTGAGATCCCCCCCCCCCCCGGGCAGGGAGTTGTGGGTAACCAGGTGAGATCCCCCCCCCCCGGGCAGGGAGTTGTGGGTAACCAGGTGAGATCGCCCCCGCCCTCGGGCAGGGGCTTGTGGGTACCTTGGCAGAGTTCGGCCCCTGGGCAGGTGGTTTTGGGTAACCAGGTGGGTTCGCCCCCTCCCCCCAGGCAGGGGATTGTGGGTAACCAGGTGAGATTACCCCCCCGGGCAGGGAGTTGTGGGTAACCAGGTGAGATCCCCCCCCGGGCAGGGAGTTGTGGGTAACCAGGTGAGATCGCCCCCCCCCCCCCCGGGCAGGGAGTTGTGGGTACCTTGACAGAGTTCGGCCCCTGGGCAGGTGGTTTTGGCTAACCAGGTGGGTTCGCCCCCTCCCCCCAGGCAGGGGATTGTGGGTAGCCGGGGCGCTGGTGTTACCCATCATGCCGTGCGTGCCAGGTGGGTGCCGCGTGATGGAGCAGAAGGAGACGCTGGCCGGGCTGCGGGACGAGGCCTGCGGGAAGGAGACACCCCCCGGCTATGCCGGCCTCTGCCAGTGAGTGGGGGGGGCTGTGGGGCATTCGGGTGGTCTGGAGGGCTGGAGTGGAGAGGGGTTATGTGGGAGACTGGGGGGCTTGGGAGATCGGGAGGACTAGGGATGTGGGGGCTGGTGGCTGGGGGGACACGTGGGGCAGTGGTAGGTGAGGGAGCTGGGGGTGCCAGCAGGGGTGCTGGGGGATCTTGGGGAACGCGGGGGGCTGACCCCCGTCCCCGCTAGGGCGCACTACAAGGAGTTCCTTGTGAGCCTGATCAATGCCCAGGCGCTGGGGGGACGTCTGGAACGCAGAGGGATCTGGGGAGGACGTGGGGGGATCTGGGGGGGACACGGGGGGTGAGCACCGGCTGACCCCTAGGGTGCACTACAAGGAGTCCCTGGTGAGCCTGATCAACGCCCGGGCGCTGGGGGGATGCGGGGGGCGGTGGGACGGCACTGGGGGATGTGGGGGGGGAGGCGGGGGGATCTGGGGGGGATACGGGGGGTGAGTGCCGGCTGACCTCCGTCCCCCCCTAGAGCGCACTACAAGGAGTCCCTGGTGAGCCTGATCAACGCCCGGGCGCTGGAGGGACGTGTGGGGCGCTGGGGGATCTGGGGGGGAGGCAGGGGGATCTGGGGGGGGACACGGGGGGCGAGCGCCGGCTGACCTCCGCTCCCCCTAGAGCGCACTACAAGGAGTACCTGGTGAGCCTGACCAACGCCCGGGCGCTGGAGGGACGTGTGGGGCGCTGGGGGATCTGGGGGGGAGGCGGGGGGATCTGGGGGGGGACACGGGGGGCGAACGCCGGCTGACCTCCACCCCCCCTAGAGCGCACTACAAGGAGTACCTGGTGAGCCTGATCAACGCCCGGGCGCTGGACCCTGCCCGGCTCTACTCCCTGCCTGAGCTGGAGACCGTCTATCGGCGCCACCAGGGGGCGCTGCCCCCCCGGCCCCCCGGGGAGCCCGAGGACACCTACCACGGGCGTCTGCTGCAGGTACCAGCCCCACGGGGTGGGGGGGCCTAGGGAGCTCAGCAGGGACCCCAGGGGAAATTATGGGGGGCTGAGGTCTGGGGGGCGGGGAGGCGATACCCCTGAAGGGAGGAGCCAGGGGCACAGGCTGGGTGGCTGGGAATCTTGGGGGGCTAATGGGGCGACCCCCTCACTCTCCTCTCTGCCCCCCACAGAAGCTGATGGACGAGGTGCCCCTGGGCCCCAAGATCTTGCGGCAGCGGCAGTGACCCCCCCGGACGGACGGGGGCGGGGGGCTGGGCTGGAAGATTCGAGAAGATGCTGCTGTGCAGGGAGGGGAGCACTGAGGGGTGATTGGGGGGATGATTAGATTTTTGGGGATCCCAGCACCCCAGAATCTGATTTTGGGGGTCATGTGAGAACACCTCTATCCTGAACCCCAACCAAGACCTAAGGGACCTCAAAATAGCTACCAGTGGGGTCCCTGACTGGGGGCCCTGATCCCCCAAATTCAGGGGTTATCTGACATTGGAGTGGGGGCACCGATTTGGGAACTCTGTGCAGCTCAGAATATTGGGGTTCAAGCCCTTTGGGGTAACATGATTCACGGGATTTGGGGGTTCAGGGGACAGAACATTGGAAGACCCAATAAAACAGCCTGATCAAAGCATGAATCTCAGCTTCTTCATGCAGCAACAGGTACCCCACAAGTGCCCTGACTCAGCCCCCCAAAAATGCCCAACCTGACCAATAGCCCCCCCAAACTAACCGTACCCCCAACCCTGACTTAGCCCCCTGGAACCAGTCCTGCCCCCACTGCCAGCCAACGGCCCCCCACACACTGTCTAGCATCCAAGTTTCACCAGCAGCACCCCAAAACTAGATCGGCCCCCAATTCTGACCCCCACCCATTTGCAAGCCCAGCACTGCCGGTGCCCCTCACGCCCGAGCCCCTCACTACCGACCTGCTGCCCCACTGCCCCCCCGATACCCCAGCCCTGCCCCCCCGCCCTGCCGGTGCCCCTCACTCCTGACCCGCCGCCCCCCCATCCCTGCCACCCCGATACCCCAGCCCTGCCCCCCCAGCCTTGCCGGTGCCCCTCACTCCTGACCCGCCGCCCCCCCATCCCTGCCACCCCGATACCCCAGCCCTGCCCCCCCGCCCTGCCGGTGCCCCTCACTCCCGAACCGCCGCCCCCCAGCGCTGCCCCCCCCCCCAGCCTGTGCCCGGGCGACCCCTGGCGGCTGCTGAGCCTTCGGGGCCACGTGATTTCTGGGAAAAGGAGCGAAGCGGCGGAGAAACGCGGAGGGGCGGGGCGGGGGGGGCGGAGACGGGTGGACGGACCGAGCGACCCCGGGACAGACGGCGCCGCGCAGGGCTGGGGAGGTGACCTCGGTCCGGGGGTGCGGGGCAGGTCAGACCCGGAGACTCCCCGGCGACAGCGTGGGGGTGAATGTGGGTGAATTGGGGTGGGAATCGGGGGGGAATTGGGGGAGAATGGGGTGAATTGGGGTGGGAATCGGGGGTGAATCAGGTTGGGAATTGGGGGGAGAATGGGGGTGAATCGGGGGTGGGAATTGGGAATCGGGGGGTGAATTGGGGGGAATCGGGGGGTGAATTTGGGGAGAATGGGTGTGAATTGGGGTGGGAATCGGGGGTGAATCAGGTTGGGAATTGGGGGGTGAATTGGGGGGAGAATGGGGGTGAATCGGGGTTGGGAATTAGGAATCGGGGGGTGAATTGGGGGGCGAATCGGGGGTGAATTGGGGTGGGAATCAGGGGAGAATGGGGGAGAATGGGGGTGAATCAGGGGGAGAATCGGGGTGAATCGGGGGGAGAATGGGGGTGAACTGGGAGATAATCAGGCTAAATTGGGGTGAACTGAAAACTGAATTGGGTGACCCTGGGGGGCCCTGGGAGCAAAGGGGGTTCAATTGCTCAGGTGCCCTGGGATGTGTCGTGTGGGGTGTGAGGGGGCGTACACTCTGGGGTAGGAGCTTTGGTGGTGACGGGGGTTGGAGTGAGCGGAAATTGGGGTCCCCTGAAAACTGGGGGAAGGTCTTGGGAGTTTTGGGGTTGTCCATGGGAGATGAAAGTGGAGGGGTGCATCAGGGGAGGGGAAGCCCTTGGGGGGAACAAGCCCCCAGTAGGGCTTAAAGTTGGGGGGCTGACGGGGAATGTTGGAGGAATTTACCCTGGGGGGGTGACTCAGGCAGGGGACTGATCCCTGGGGTGTTGGGGTCCCTGACCCATGGGGGGGCACCACTGCCTGGGGTGGGGGGCCCATCCGGTGCCCTGGCCCAGCCCTGATGGTGGGGAGGCTCCGTGGTGGGTATGGGGGTTACTCACCCCCCCCGCCCCCCAGGATGGCGTCGGGCCGGGCCCGCTCCACGCGGAAGCTGCGCCAGTGGACCGTGGAGCAGGTGGAGAGCGGGCGGTTCCCGGGGCTGGTCTGGGACGACCCCCCCGCCAAGACCATGTTCCGCATCCCCTGGAAACACGCCGGCAAGCAGGACTTCCGCCACGACGAGGACGCGGCCTTCTTCAAGGTACACGCCACGGACACGCTGAGCAGCCACTAGCAACATGCTAAGCACACGCTAAAGCTATCCTAGCAACATGACACCCCCCCCCAGGATACACTAGCAAAATGCTAAGGATACAATCGCGACACGCAATGCACATGCTAAAGACATAGCAAATACCAGCTAAGGTTTTGCTAAAACACAGCACGGCCACCTGAAGCACATGCTAACCACATGCAAAGAACATACTCAGCACATGCCAGCCATCGACTAAGGAGACCATGTGTGCCCGCTAAGGCCACAGACGGGATCGTGCTAAAGACACAGGATGGGGACACGGGGGATGGGACATGCTAAGGGCCCGGGGGAGGGGCACACGCCAAGGGGCCAAGCCCACGCTAACCCTCCCGCTCCTCCGCAGGCCTGGGCGGCGTACAAGGGCAAGTACCGGCCGGGCGAGCGGCTGGACCCGGCGGGCTGGAAGACCCGCCTGCGTTGTGCCCTCAACAAGAGCCCCGAGTTCGAGGAGGTGCCCACGCGCTCCCAGCTGGACGTCGCCGAGCCCTATAAGGTGTACCGCCTGGTGCCGCCCGCTGAGCAGCGCCCCGGTGAGCAGGGACCCCGGCGTCCGGGCGACCCCCTGGTGTCACAGCCCTCCCGGGCACCCCGGGCACAGGACCCTGGTGTCCGGGCAGCCCCCACAGGGTGTCACATCCCGGGCACCCCAGCCCCTGGCATGGGACCCCAGCGTCCGGGCGATGGGACTCCGGTGTCTGGGCGGCCCCCACACGGTGTCGCAGCCCTCCTGGGCACGCCAGTGTCCGGACAGCCCTCCTCCCCTGTCACGGCTCTCCAGGGACCCCGGCATCCCTGTTTCCCCGGTTTAAGGCCCCCTCTCGTCCCTCCCTAGCTAAGCTGCCAGCCCGGAGGGTCCCCCGGCAGGTGAAGAAGGAGCACCCCGAATCCCCCTCGGAGGGGGACGAGGTGGGGAGCACCGGGGGGGCTGCCCAGGCCCCCCTCAGCCTGGATATAGTCAGCATGGTGAGTGGGGGGGCCGGGAGGTGTCTCAGGGGGCTGGGGGGAAGCGGGAGGTGTCTCCAGGAGGCTGGCCCCCCATCTCATCCTCTGCCCCCCCAGGAGGTGATGTCGGGGTCAGAGCCCGTGGCCGGGGCCTCGCACAGTTCAGATGATTCTGGCATCGACACCAGCGAGCACAGCCCTGACGCCGGGGTCCCATGTAAGAGCTGCAGGGGTCAGGGCAGGGGGTCAGTCCGGGGTTGGGGGCAGAGCGGGGGGTCAGTGGAGGGTTGGGGGTCAGGGTGGACAGTCTGGCGTGTTGTGGTCAGGACAGGGGGGATCAGTGGGGGTGTTGGGGGAGGGACGGGGGTGAGCAGGGAGTCGGGGTTCAGGGCAGGGGGGTCAGTGGGGGTGTTTGGGGAGAGACGGGGGGTGAATGGGGAGCCGGGGTTCAGGGCAGGGGGGGTCAGTGGGGGTGTTGGGGGAGGGACGGGGTGAGCGGGGGGTGGGGGGATCAGTGGGGGTGTTGGGGGAGGGACGGGGGGTGAGCAGGGAGTCAGGGTTCAGGGCGGAGGGATCAGTGGGGGTGTTGGGGGAGGGACGGGGGGTGAGCGGGGAGCCGGGGTTCAGGGCAGGGGAGGTCAGTGGGGGTGTTCGGGGAGGGACGGGGGGTGAATGGGGAGCTGGGGTTCAGGGCGGGGGGGGTCAGTGGGGGTGTTGGGGGAGGGACGGGGTGAGCGGGGAGTCGGGGTTCAGGGTGGGGGGGTCAGTGGGGGTGTTGGGGGAGAGACGGGGGGTGAGCGGGGAGCTGGGGTTCAGGGCGGGGGGCATCTGTCCGGGTCTCAGGCCCTGTTTCTCCCACAGCCCCAGATCTGAACGAGATCGTAATTAACGTCACACTGGATTCGGGGGCCATCCTGCCCCCCATGGATGGTAAGACCAGCCCCCCCCGCCCCACACACCCCACAGCCCCCCACCCTGCCACCCCAGAACCCCGTCCCCCACCTCATACCCCATACCGCCCCCACAACCTCTCCTCCCCACCTCCTCCCTGCCCCACATACCTCACAGCCCCTCACCCTGCCACCCCATCACCCTTTCCCCCACCTCATATCTCCCCCACAACCCATCCTCCCCACCTCCTCCCTGCCCCACAGCCCCCCACCCTGCCACCCCAGAACCCCATCCCCCACCTCATACCCCATACCTCCCCCACAACCCCTCTTCCTCACCCCACATCTCCCCATCCTCCTTCCACCACCCCACAGCCCCCATAGTCTCTCTGCCCTGTATCTCCCATAACCCCCTTCTTCTGCCCCAAACCCGCATACCCTCTGCCCCATCCACCTCATAATTCCCTCCTCTGCCCCACACCTCCCATGCCCCTTGTGCCACTCATCCCATAACCCCCTTCCTCTGCCCCACGCCCCCCATAACCCCGATCTCTCTCTCTCTCTCTCCCTCCCCCAGACTACTCAGTGCTGCTGTCCCTGTGGTACAGCGGGGAGTTGGTGTGGCAGCAGCGGCTGCCCCAGGGCGATTTCCTGGTGACCCCCATGCCGGCGCCCACGCCCCATGCCCCCAGCTTTATGCAGCGGGTGCTGCTGCCCCCCGCCGAGGGGGTGCGGGACCCCCCCAAGCGCCAGGCCACGCAGGAGCTGCTGGGGGCACTGGCCAAGGGGGTGATGGTGGCCAGTTCCCCCCAGGGGCTCTTCATCGGGCGCCGCTGCCGGGGCCGGGTGTACTGGAGGGGCTCCGGGGCACCCCCCGCCGCGCCCAGCAAACTGGAGAGAGATGACGTCGTGCAGGTCTTCAGTGGGGCAGCCTTCCGCCAAGGTGAGTGGGCTGGCCCCGAACCCGCTGTATCCCCTGCTCAGAGCCCTGAACTCCATAGCCCCGCTGGGACCCCCAGTATCGCCCGCTCGGATCTCCCAACCCCCATATCCCTGCTCAGACCCCGAATTTTCCCGCTCGGATCTCCCAACCTCCATATCCCCGCTGGGACCCCGAATTTCCCAGCTTGGACCCCCAGTATGCCCAACTCAGACACCCCAACCCCCATTTCCCTGCTCAGACCCCGAATTTCCCCACTCGGACCCCTAAGCCCCATATACCCTCTCAGACCCTTGACCCCCATCTCCCTGCTTGGACTCCAAATTTCCCCACTTGGACCCCCATCCCCCCACTTGGACCCTGAATTCCCCCCGCCCCCCGACTCCCATATCCCCGCTCAGATCCCGAGACAAAGAGAAGGAGGAGGAGCAACGGGGGTGTCTGAGTCGGGTCGCTGGAAGCTGGGCAATCTGCTTGGGGGGGCTGGAAGAGGGGGAGTCCAGGCCGCCTGGCCCAGGACTCCCCAAGATGGACTTGGCTGAAAGTCACTGATTTCTGTGCTAACGAGGTCTGTTCTATGCATGCTCCTGTCGACTAATAAACCTTCTGTGTTACTGCCCCCGTCACTTACCGGATGCTCTGTCCACGGGGTGCAGTTTATCCCACCGCTGCCACCAGTTGTCACAGTCACTGGGGCAATGCTCTGGGGCAATGCTCCCTATGAAGCCAGGCAGGACTCTGGGGGAGCCTCCTCCCTGGGAGCAGCCTGTCTCCAGGGCAAGAGGCTCACCCAGCTTCCACCTTCGTGGGTCTGACTCGGAGCATTCAGCCTCCCCTGCCCCACCGTGCGCTTCTCACAGCAAGTCCGCCCAGGCGGGGTCCTGGGGAAGCCAGGAGGTCCTGCCCCCCAACTCCACAGTCAGACGGGACTCTCAACCAGCGTAAAACAGAAGGTTTATTAGTTGTCAGGAACACGCATAGAACAGACCTCGTTAGCACAGAAATCAGTGACTTTCAGCCAAGTCCATCTTGGGGAGTCCTGGGCCAGGCGGCCTGGACTCCCCCTCCAGCCCCCCCAAGCAGACTGCCCAGCTTCCAGCCACCCGACTCAGACACCCCTATTGTTCCTCCTCCTTCTCTTTGTCTCCCTGCCCGGGCCAAGAGTTGCACCTGGTCGTCACCTGGTTGCATCCTGCTCCTGGGTCTCAGGCTCCGAAGGGCACCAGTCATAGCATACGGGCAGGCAGCTGGAGCAGCCTCACGTGCCCCAGAGGTCTCAGCCAAATTCCCACCACCGAGGTATTGGTGCAGCATGCAGGGAAACTGAGGCACACATAGTATTCATGCAAAACAGTGAAACTCACATCGGCTCAACAGTAAGACTCACATACAACATAACAAGGGAAAGACCCCCATGGCCCACTCTGACCCTCCATCCCCCCATAATGACCCCCAAGCCCCCCTGCTGTGACCCCCTGCGTCCTGATCCACCTCCGGTCTGACCCCTGAATCTCCCCCACTGGGACCCCCAATTCCCCATCCCCTTATAGCGACCCCTAGTCCGCACACTGCAGCCCCACAGCAACCCCCACAACCCCCTGCTGTGACCTCTGAATCGCACCCTTGTGCTCCCCGAACCCCCAGAGTGCCCCCCTTCCCTTGCTGTGACCCCCAATAGCCCTCAGTGTCCCCAAATCTCCTCTGTGATGCCTCTGAGTCCCCCCCTGCCTCGCCCAGAGCCAGGCCCCCACTAACCCTGCCTCCCCGGCACTGTCCCCACAGCGCTGCAGCTGTACCGGCAGGGCCTGGGCCCCCAGCCAGAGCCCCACGTCACCCTATGCCTGGGCGAGGAGCTAGGGCAGCAGGACGGCCCCACGGACAAGCTCATCATCATCCAGGTGGGCAGCGGTGCATTGTAGGGTGGCAGTGAGGGGGCAAAGTCCATTGTGGGATGGGGGTGGTGAATTATGGGATGGTGAGGGTATGGGGTGGCAGTGGTGCATTGTGGGATGATGTGTGGGAGCAGTAGTCTATTGTGGGAGGGTGCAGGGGGAGCTGAGGTGCATTGTGGGATGGTGGGGGGCAGCCATGCCCTGACGCTCTCCCTGCCCCCTACAGATGGAGCAAGCCTTCGCCCGAAAGCTGCTGGACATGCCCGAGGTGGAGATGGCGTCCGTCTGCCTCCTCTCCCTGGAGTCCTCCTGTCTCTACAGCCCAATGTGAGGGGACCCAAGATGCTCCAGACCCTGCCACTGCCTCAACTTAGGGGGCCAGGGGTGGGACTTCCTGTCTTGTCCCATGTGGGACAGGTACTTTCTGGACTTAGAAGTCATGCCCCCCAACAGGCTTCCTATTTTGTCCGTTACATGGGGAGGGATTTCCTGGCTTGTGGTACATGATGGGGCAGGATATCGAGTCTCACCTGTTTTGTTGAGGTGGGACTTCCTCTTTTTGCTCACTGTCCGGGGGAGGGACTTCCTGGGGTTGGAGACCACACTCGAACACACTTCCTGACTTGGTGCATTCTCAGGGAAGCAATTCCTGGAGGTCTGGAACCTGTTGGAGGCTGGCCTTCCTGTCATGTGCATTGTGTAAGGATGGGACTTCCTGTCTTGCCTCTTGTGTAGAGCTGGGAGGGACCACCAGGGATTTGGATTGTGTAAGGGTGGGACTTTCTGGTTTGACCAGTGGGTAGTAGGTGGGACATCCTGTTTTGCAAGTTGATCAGGAGGGAGCTCCTGGCATTTTGAATGTGTAGCGGTAGGACTTCCTATTGTACAGAGGCGGGACATCCTGTCTTGGTAGTGCCGAATGCACAATGCGGTCGCGCCAAAATGTCCTGTGGTGAATGTTGTAGAGGCAGGACTTCCTAGTTTTACGTCCCTCTCTCCATGGAAGAAGGAAGCTTCTTCTCCAGTTTGTAGAAACTTTTACATGCCAAAGGCCCTCCTGACCTCCGGCAAGATTGTGTCTGCCCCCCGCCCCTTGCAGCCATAGCTAGGACCTTAAGCTCAGGTCCCTTTGCACTTTATCCCTAACTGCAAGAAACTTTATGAATCATGTCTGTGTTTTTAAATAAAGTTTTATTTGACTTATCTGCCAGAAACTGTCTGGTTTATATACTGTCACGAAGTCCCCGGGCCATGCTCTGGAATTACTCCCTACAAAGCCAGGCAGGACTCAGGCAGGACTGTCTCCAGGGCAAGAAGCTTCCCCAGCTTCCACCTTCCTTGGTCTGACCTCGGAGCATTCAGCATCCTCTGCCCCTCCGTGTGCTTCCCACAGCGAGTCTGCCCAGGCAAGGTCCTGGGGGAGCCAGAGGGTCCTGCCCCCCAACTCCGCAGTCAGATGGGACTCTCAGCCAGCCAGTAAAACAGAAGGTTTATTAGACGACAGGAACAGGGTCCAAAACAGAGCTTGTAGGTACAGGAAACAGGAGCCCAAAGTCAGGTCCATCTTGAGGCCAAGGAGGCGAGAGCCCCGTCTGGAACCCCCTCCATTTCCCCAGCCAGCTCCAAACTCCATTTCCCCAGCCCCTCCTCTGGCCTTTGTCTCTTTCCCAGGCCAGGAGGCCACCTTGCAGGGGGGGCCCAGGCCACCCCAATACCCCTGGGGTTCAAACTGGGATTGGGTCTTCTCCCAGCACTTCAGTCTGGAGGGCTGTGATTTGGGCTCTCTTGGTTAAGAGCCCCCATCTTGACCTTGGCCAGCTCTGGGCTTGGGCAGCCACTCTCCTCCTTACACTTTCCAGCTTTTACTGTCAGTCCTGCCTCCTTGATGCAGCCCAGCACGCTCTTCACCTGGGACATGTGTTCCTCCCAGGTCTGGCTAAAGACCCAGATGTCATCAAAGGACGCCAGGACCAAGTTCTCCATCCCCCTCAGTAGCTGATCCACCCAGTGCTGGGATATGGCCGATGCCCCCTTGTGGTTGAAAGGCAGGACCAGGAACTCAAGCCCCAAGGGGGTGGAGAAGGCAGATTTCAACCTGGTATCTGGGTCCAAAGGTACCTGCCACTCGCCCTTGGTGAGATCCCTAGTAGAGAGGTAATGAGCCCCCCCAAAGCTCGTCTAGAATCTCACCAGGCCTGGGCATGGGGTAGGCATTGGACACGGTGATGGCATTAAGCTTCTGATCGTCCACACAGAACCAGATCGACCCGTCTTCCTTGGGGACTAACCCCACTGGTGAGGCCCATGGGCTGTTGAACGGCTGGGTCACCTCTAAAGCCAGCATGTCCTCGACCTCTCTCTCCAGGTTCTGGGCTGTTTTCCCAGTGACTCTGAAGGAGACACACCTGATGGGAGGATTGGCTCCCACCTCAGGGAAGAGATGCACCAGGGGGTCTTCCCTCTTCTCCTCCCAATCCTCCCTTTCTGGGTCCAGGGGTCCCCTCACTCTCCTTCCATACAGCAGCTCAAAAGGGAAGAACCCTGTGGATTCCTGGGGCACCTCCCTGTACCACAGGTGGGGCAGGAACTTGTCCCCGTCCTGCGGATGCTGATTCATAGAAGTCCTCAGCATCATCCCCAGGCTCCCATAAACTCTCTCCACCAGCCCGTTGGATGGAGGGTGACCTGCAGAGGCCCAGGTGGGCCAGACACCCCATTTCTCCCACCAGCCCCGGAGCAGGGCTGGCATGACATTGGACCCCTGGTCTGTAAGGACCATCCGGGACCCCCTCTCTGCTGAAGATGGTCAGCAGCGCGTCTGCCCTGGTGTCTGCCTCGGTGGAGGACAGAGCCCCCGCCCTAGGTAGCGGGTGGCGAAATCCATCACCCCCAGGACGTATTTCTTCTCCAACCAGGTCGCCTTGCTGAGGGGCCCCACTATGTCCATGGCCACCTTCTGGAAAGGCTCCTCTATGATGGGCAGGGGTCTCAAGAGGGCTTCACCCTTATCCCGGCCTTCCCCCCCCTCTGGCCAGGGTGGCAGGACATGCCGTGCTGCCATGCTGCATCCCAGTCTCCAGGCCAGTCACAGTTCTGCAGCAGCCACTGCCAGGGGCCTGGATCCCCTGGTGTCCCGAGAGAGGGACCTCGTGGGCCAGGTACAACAGCCTGCAGGGGTACTTCTGGGGCACCCCCAGTTGCCTCCTGATTCCCCACAGTTCTACTTCCCCTGGGGGAGCCCCTTCCCAGTACAGGAATCCCTTCTCCCATGGGAATCTGTCCCTGCAGCCTTCCCCAAGGGGGTTTGCAGCCTGTGCCCAGCACGCTCCCTCAGCTCCCCCAAGGAGGGATCCTCCTGCGGCTCGGTCTGGAATTCAGCTGCTGGGGAAGGGAGCGGGACCTGTTCCCTCTCGCGGGCTGGGCCTGGGGTCACAGCCCCACAGAGCCCTGTCCCGGGTTGCTCCCTCCCAGCCGTGGGATCACTTCCCAGCCGCGCCTCTGGACAAAGCGAACCTGGTTGGCAGCAGACCTGCCCTGCCTGTGTCCCCCCACTCAGCTGGAGTCTCAGCTCCCCCCGTGCTCAGCGCTGCCCTTGCTGTCCTAGTGGGGGCAGGCAGCGAACTCTCTGCTCTCCTTATGGCATCAGAGCTAGCGGGAGCCCCCTCTGCGGTGTGCAGGGGGGCCCCAGGGGCCTGGTTACAGGCAGGCAGGTATCCTGAGCCTAGCAGCTCCTCTCCCTGGCCAGCCGGGGCATCTGCATTTTCACTGACCATTTCCCTCTCCGCCCATTGATTCCCTGGATTCAAATTCAAACCCTCGGCCGTTACAGGAACCGGGCCTGGATCCTGTCCCAAAGAGACACAGTCACCCCACAACAGGACCTCACAGCCGATATCCTGGAGAACCCCAACTACCAGCCAGCCCCACCCCTCCTGGATCTGCACAGGGATCCGGGCCATAGGCAGGGCGAGGGGCTTCCTACCTAGGACCTTCACCCAGGCCCTCAGCATCTGGGGGGCTGCACCACCCAGGGCCTGACATCAGTTCTCTCTGTCCCAGGGTCTGGCCACCCCAGGAATGTCTCCCCATTGACTATCACCTTCCGCTCCCACTAGGGTCTGAGGGGCCTGGTCCCAGGAGAGTCCACACAGACATATACGTTGGGACCAGGAGTGGGAGCCCGTCCACCTCCCCACCCATTGGGCGGATGGCGTCTATGGCCTTGGGACCCAGCAAGGGAGCCAGACACCGGGGCTTTTCCGCAGGGGCCCCCTGGTTCAAATCGCCAGCCTGCTCAAAGGCAGTGGGGTAGCATCCACATTCCCCCCCATCACCCCTTAACCAGGGGCAGCAATTTAGTCTCGAGGTTCCCTGCGGAACTGGCCCCCCGGGGTCTATCCCCACTCACCCCTGGGAGGTCCCCTAGGCCTCTCCACTCCCCCAACGCCAGTTCATGCTGCTGCGTCTCCTGCAGCTCTTTCTCGGGCTCTCGCTGTCTCTCACAGTCCTCTTGCTCCCTCGGACTCAGCTCCAATCCCGTCCGTCTCCGATCCCCCGATGGGGAACCCGATCGTGAAGACCCCCGTCTGGTCGGGGACAGGAGTCTTGGGGATGCCTGACTCCCACTCCAGCTGCTCCCAGATCCTGCTGTAGCCCCATTGGGGGTCAGGAATCTGTTCCTTAGAGCAGCCATCCTCCTCCAGCTGCACGATGAACTCTGCTTTGGTGAACTTTCCAAGGCTCAGCCCTCTCTTTCTGCACCGGGTTACAATGTCCTTCTCAAGGAGACAGTGACAGGCCATCACTCCGCTCTTCCCAAGTTGTTGTGGACTCACAGGCCTGTGCGCTCTCAGCTCCCCACGGTCTCCAGGTCTGCCAGCCCTTCTCCAGGTCACCACCTCTTTGCCAGGGTCGAGCTGCAGACTCCTCTGCCCCTGGGACCGCTCGCTGCAGTCTCGAGGGGGACCCTGTTACTGCAACAGTCCTTCTCGCTGGTCACACTCTCCCAGGGGATAAGAGTAGCTCCTTCGCCCCCTGAAACTGCCCCTCTCTGAGCCTTCAGCACACCTGGTCCTCGTTAATCCCCCTTCATTTTACTGCTCCCCAGTTGCTTACTGCCGGATGCTCGGTCCACGGGGTGTAGTAGACCCCACCACTGCCACCCGTTGTCACAGAGTCACCGGACGATGCTCTGCATTTACTCCATCCAAAGCCAGGCAGGACTCTGGGGGAGCCTCCTCTCTCGGAGCAGCCTGTCTCCAGGGCAAGAAGCTTCCCCAGCTTCCCCCTTCCTGGGTCTGACCTCAGGGTATTTAGCCTCCCCTGCCCCACCGTGCGCTTCCCCCAGCGAGTCCGCACAGGCGGCGTCCTGGGGGAGCCAGAGGGTCCTGCCCCCCCGACTCCGCAGTCAGACGGGACTCTCAGCCAGCCAGTAAAACAGAAGGTTTATTAGACGACAGGAACAGGAGCCAAAACAGAGCTTGTAGGTACAGGAAACAGGAGCCCGAAGTCAGGTCCATCTTGGTGCCAAAGAGGCCAGAGCCCCGTCTGGGCCCCACTCCATTTCCCCAGCCAGCTCCAAACTCCATTTCTCCAGCCCCTCCTCTGGCCTTTGTCTCTTTCCCGGGCCAGGAGGCCACCTGATCTCTGTGTTCTCCAACCCCTTCAGTTGGCTCCTTGCAGGGGGGGGCCCCAGGCCATCAGTGGCCAGGAGACGGGGTGTCGGCCATTCTCTGTGCAGACAGCATCACGCTGGCCCACTAGGGCTCTGCAGCAATCACACCCCCTTATCCCACCCCCGAGATACTTCAGAACTGCATAGGGGAAACTGAGGCACCTACACCGTATTCCGAGAAAACATTATGAACATTCCCATTTCGTCACATCTACTAACTACAAGCCTCATTATTGTGCTGTATTACTTCATTTCTTGTGAACATTACTCATTAATCTTTCTTACCTGTTATTATAAACAGTATGAGTGGTTAATACATATTGATTTATTGTATGTTTAGCCACTAGCTTCTATTAGCAATTATTAATCATCAACAATATTAGGTGTTAATATATATTAATTTAGTGTAGATTTAGTCATTCAATATTAAATATAAAAATATTAGCGGTTAATATATATATTAATCACATGTGTATTTTCCCATTAGCCAATATTAATTATCAGTGATATTATAGGCTAATATATTTTAATTTGTTGTATATTTAGTCATTAATCTTGATTAATTATTATCAATATTAGTGGTTAATATATTTTCTATCATCAGTCTCAGTGATCAATTTCTTTTATATCCATTATTAATGATTACTGTGGGGTAAATATCACTCACTAACCTTCACTCCTGTTTATTATCAGGATTAGCAATCAATGTGGTTTCTCGCCATGGTTATTTGTTATTAATGGATTGTAAAAGTCACTAACCTTCATTAATTACTGTCAGTGGTTTAAATAGCTATGCAGTTAGTCATCACACTTTTTATGTCAGATATAACTTTTAAATACTTTTTCATAATCCTCTTTGTAAAGGCTGGGAGACACTGGCGAGGGGTGCAGAAAAGGCCACCAAAAATTATCTCAGGGCCCGATGGGGGGCAGCTGTCAGGGCTCAGAGGCTTATGACCAGGAAAAGAAAGAGGGCCCATGGCGGGGGGGTTACAGCCAGAGACATTCATGGGGGGGGGCATTGGCAGCAAGTATCGGCACGCGGGGTATGTGTGGCTGTTGGCACCAGGGATTGACATGGGGGGGGCATTGGTACTGGGGAGTGACATGAGGGAGGGGGCGTTGGCACCGTGAATTGTCATGGGGGGGGGCCGTTGGCACTGGGGATTGACATGGGGGGCATTGGCATCGGGACTTGACATGGCGGGGGGCATTGGCACCGGGGATTGACACGGGGCGGGGGGCCGTTGGCAACGGGGATTGACACGGGAGGGCAGCTGACACTGGGGATTTACATGGAGGGGGCGGTTGGCAGCGGGGATGGACACGGGGGGGGCGGTTGGCAGCGGGGATGGACACGGGGGTGTTGGCAGCGGGGATTGACATGGGGTGGGGGTGTTGGCAGTGGGGATTGACACAGGGGGGCGGTTGGCAGCGGGGATGGACACGGGGGGGCGGTTGGCAGCGGGGATGGACACGGGGTGGGGGTGTTGGCAGCGGGGATTGACACGGGGGGGGCGGTTGGCAGCCGGGATTGGCACGGGGGGGCACTTGGGACCGGGGATGGACACTGGGGGGCGGTTGGCAGCGGGGATGGACACGGGGTGGGGGTGTTGGCAGCGGGGATTGACACGGGGGGGGATGGCTGGCACCGGGGATTGACACGGGGGGGGGCCGTTGGCAGCGGGGATGGACACGGGGGGGACGGCTGGAACCGGGGATTGACTCGGGGGGGCGTTGGCAGCCGGGATTGGCACGGGGGGCGGTTGGCACCGGCGATTGACACGGGGGGGGCCGTTGGCAGCGGGGATGGACACGGGGGGGCGGTTGGCACCGGGGATTGACACGGGGGGGCCGTTGGCAGCGGGGATGGACACGGGGGGGGGCCGTTGGCAGCGGGGATTGGCACGGGGGGGCGGTTGGGACCGGGGATTGACACGGGGGGGCGGCTGGCACCGGGGATTGACACGGGGGGGCGTTGGCAGCTGGGATTGGCACGGGGGGGCGGTTGGGACCGGGGATGGACATGGGGGGGCGGTTGGGACCGGGGATGGACACGGGGGGGGCCGTTGGCAGCCGGGATTGGCATGGGGGGGGCGGTTGGCACCGGGGATTGACACGGGGGGGCCGTTGGCAGCGGGGATGGACACGGGGGGGGCCGTTGGCAGCGGGGATTGGCACGGGGGGCGGTTGGCACCGGGGATTGACACAGGGGGCGGTTGGCACCGGGGATTGACACGGGGGGGGCCGTTGGCAGCCGGGATTGGCACGGGGGGGTGTTGGCAGCCGGGATGCACACGGGGTGGGGGTGTTGGCAGTGGGGATGGACACGGGGGGGCGGTTGGGACCGGGGATGGACACGGGGGGGGCCGTTGGCAGCAGGGATTGACTCGGGGGGGCGGTTGGCAGCGGGGATTGACACGGGGGGGCGGTTGGGACCGGGGATTGACACGGGGGGGCGGTTGGGACCGGGGATTGACACGGGGGGGGGCGTTGGCACCGGGGATTGACACGGGAGGGCAGCTGACACTGGGGATTTACATGGAGGGGGCGGTTGGCAGCGGGGATGGACACGGGGGGGGGCGGTTGGCAGCGGGGATGGACACGGGGGTGTTGGCAGCGGGGATTGACATGGGGTGGGGGTGTTGGCAGCGGGGATTGACACGGGGGGGCGGTTGGCAGCGGGGATGGACACGGGGGGGCGGTTGGCAGCGGGGATGTACACGGGGTGGGGGTGTTGGCAGCGGGGATTGACACGGGGGGGGCGGTTGGCAGCCGGGATTGGCACAGGGGGGCAGTTGGGACCGGGGATGGACACAGGGGGGCGGTTGGCAGCGGGGATGGACACGGGGGGGGGGGTGTTGGCAGCGGGGATTGACACGGGAGGGCAGCTGACACTGGGGATTTACATGGAGGGGGCGGTTGGCAGCGGGGATGGACACGGGGGGGGGGCGGTTGGCAGCGGGGATGGACACGGGGGTGTTGGCAGCGGGGATTGACATGGGGTGGGGGTGTTGGCAGCGGGGATGGACACGGGGGGGCGGTTGGCAGCGGGGATGGACACGGGGTGGGGGTGTTGGCAGCGGGGATGGACACGGGGGGGGATGGCTGGCACCGGGGATTGACACGGGGGGGGGCCGTTGGCAGCGGGGATGGACACGGGGGGGACGGCTGGAACCGGGGATTGACTCGGGGGGGCGTTGGCAGCCGGGATTGGCACGGGGGGCGGTTGGCACCGGCGATTGACACGGGGGGGGCCGTTGGCAGCGGGGATGGACACGGGGGGGCGGTTGGCACCGGGGATTGACACGGGGGGGGCCGTTGGCAGCGGGGAAGGACACGGGGTGGGCCGTTGGCAGCGGGGATTGGCACGGGGGGGCGGTTGGGACCGGGGATTGACACGGGGGGGCGGCTGGCACCGGGGATTGACACGGGGGGGTGTTGGCAGCTGGGATTGGCACGGGGGGGCGGTTGGGACCGGGGATTGCCACGGGGGGGCGGTTGGCACCGGGGATTGGCACGGGGGGGACGGCTGGCAGCCGGGATTGACATGGGGGGGGCCGTTGGCACCGGGGATGGACATGGGGGGGCGGTTGGGACCGGGGATGGACACGGGGGGGGCCGTTGGCAGCCGGGATTGGCATGGGGGGGGCGGTTGGCACCGGGGATTGACACGGGGGGGGCCGTTGGCAGCGGGGATGGACACGGGGGGGGCCGTTGGCAGCGGGGATTGGCACGGGGGGCGGTTGGCACCGGGGATTGACACGGGGGGGGCCGTTGGCAGCCGGGATTGGCACGGGGGGGTGTTGGCAGCCAGGATGGACACGGGGTGGGGGTGTTGGCAGTGGGGATGGACACGGGGGGGCGGTTGGGACCGGGGATGGACACGGGGGGGGCCGTTGGCAGCAGGGATTGACTCGGGGGGGCGGTTGGCAGCGGGGATTGACACGGGGGGGCGGTTGGGACCGGGGATTGACACGGGGGGGCGTTGGCAGCCGGGATTGGCACGGGGGGGCGGTTGGGACCGGGGATGGACACGGGGGGGTGGCTGGCACCGGGGATTGACACGGGGGGCGTTGGCAGCCGGGATTGACACGGGGGGGGCCGTTGGCACCGGGGATTGACACGGGGGGGGCCGTTGGCACCGGGGATGGACACGGGGGGGGCCGTTGGCAGCGGGGATTGGCACGGGGGGCAGTTGGCACCGGGGATTGACACGGGGGGGCCGTTGTCAGCCGGGATTGGCACGGGGGGCGGTTGGCACCGGGGATGGACACGGGGGGGTTGGCAGCCGGGATTGACACGGGGGGGACGGCTGGCACCGGGGATTGAAACGGGGGGGGCGGTTGGCACCGGGGATTGACACGGGGGGGGCGGTTGGGACCGGGGATGGACACGGGGGGGCGTTGGCAGCCGGGATTGGCACGGGTGGGCGGTTGGCAGCGGGGATTGACACGGGGGGGACGGCTGGCACCGGGGATTGACACGGGGGGGCGGTTGGCACCGGGGATGGACACGGGGGGGTTGGCAGCCGGGATTGACACGGGGTGGACGGCTGGCACCGGGGATTGAAACGGGGGGGGCGGTTGGCACCGGGGATTGACACGGGGGGGGCGGTTGGGACCGGGGATGGACACGGGGGGGCGTTGGCAGCCGGGATTGGCACGGGGGGGCGGTTGGGACCGGGGATTGACACGGGGGGGGGGCGGTTGGCAGCGGGGATTGACACGTGGGGGACGGCTGGCACCGGGGATTGACACGGGGGGGAGGTTGGCACCGGGGTTGGACACGGGGGGGCCGTTGGCAGTGGGGATGGACACGGGGGGGCCGTTGGCAGCCGGGATTGACACGGGGGGGGAGGCTGGCACCTGGGATTGACACGGGGGGGGCGGATGGCACCGGGGATTGGCACGGGGGGGGCGGTTGGGACCGGGGATTGACACAGGGGGGCGTTAGCAGCCGGGATTGGCACGGGGGGGCGGTTGGGACCGGGGATGGACACGGGGGGGTGGCTGGCACCGGGGATTGACACGGGGGGCGTTGGCAGCCGGGATTGACACGGGGGGGGCCGTTGGCACCGGGGATTGACACGGGGGGGGGCCGTTGGCACCGGGGATGTACACGGGGGGGCCGTTGGCACCGGGGATTGGCACGGGGGGGCGGTTGGCACCGGGGATTGACACGGGGGGGCCGTTGGCAGCCGGGATTGGCACGGGGGGGCGGTTGGCACCGGGGATTGACACGGGTGGGGCCGTTGTCAGCCGGGATTGGCATGGGGGGGCCGTTGGCAGCCGGGATTGACACGGGGAAGGCCGTTGGCACCCGGGATTGACACGGGGGGGCCGTTGGCACCGGGGATGGACACGGGGGGGGCCGTTGGCACCGGGGATGGAAACGGGGGGGCGGTTGGCACCGGGGATGGACACGGGGGGGCCGTTGGCAGCGGGGATTGGCACGGGGGGCAGTTGGCACCGGGGATTGACACGGGGGGGCCGTTGTCAGCCGGGATTGGCAAGGGGGGGCGGTTGGCACCGGGGATGGACACGGGGGGGTTGGCAGCCGGGATTGACACGGGGGGGACGGCTGGCACCGGGGATTGAAACGGGGGGGGGCGGTTGGCACCGGGGATTGACACGGGGGGGGCGGTTGGGACCGGGGATGGACACGGGGGGGCGTTGGCAGTCGGGATTGGCACGGGGGGGCGGTTGGGCCCGGGGCTTGACACGGGGGGGCGTTGGCAGCCGGGATTGGCACGGCGGGGCGGTTGGGACCGGGGATTGACACGGGGGGGGTGGTTGGCAGCGGGGATTGACACGGGGGGGACAGCTGGCACCGGGGATTGACACGGGGGGGACGGCTGGCACCGGGGATGGACACGGGGGGGCCGTTGGCAGCGGGAATGGACACGGGGGGGCCGTTGGCAGCCGGGATTGACACGGGGGGGCGGCTGGCACCGGGGATTGACACGGGGGGTTGGTTGGCACCGGGGATTGGCACGGGGGGGCGGTTGGGACCGGGGATTGACACGGGGGGGCGTTGGCAGCCGGGATTGGCACGGGGGGGCGGTTGGGACCGGGGATTGACACGGGGAGGCGGTTGGGACCGGGGATTGACATGGGGTGGGGGTGTTGGCAGCGGGGATTGACACGGGGGGGGCGGTTGGCACTGGGGATGGACACGGGGGGGCGGTTGGCACCAGGGATGGACACGGGGGGGAGTTGGCAGCCGGGATTGGCACGGGGGGGCGGTTGGGACCGGGGATGGACACGGGGGGGCGGTTGGCAGCGGGGATTGACACGGGGGGGCGGTTGGCACCGGGGATGGACACGGGGGGGACGGCTGGCACCGGGGATGGACACGGGGGGGCGTTGGCAGCCGGGATTGGCACGGGGGGGCGGTTGGGACTGGGGATTGACACGGGGGGGGCGGTTGGCAGCGGGGATTGACACGGGGGGGACGGCTGGAACCGGGGATTGACACGGGGGGGGCGGTTGGCACCGGGGATTAACACGGGGGGGGCGGCTGGCACCGGGGATTGACACGGGGGGGGGGCGGTTGGCACCGGGGATTGGCACGGGGGGGCGGTTGGGACCGGGGATTGACACGGGGAGGCGTTGGCAGCCGGGATTGGCACGGGGGGGCGGTTGGGACCGGGGATTGACACGGGGGGGCGTTGGCAGCCGGGATTGGCACGGGGGGGCGGTTGGGACCGGGGATTGACACGGGGGGGCGTTGGCAGCCGGGATTGGCACGGCGGGGCGGTTGGGACCGGGGATTGACACGGGGGGGGTGGTTGGCAGCGGGGATTGACACGGGGGGGACAGCTGGCACCGGGGATTGACACGGGGGGGACGGCTGGCACCGGGGATGGACACGGGGGGGCCGTTGGCAGCGGGAATGGACACGGGGGGGCCGTTGGCAGCCGGGATTGACACGGGGGGGCGGCTGGCACCGGGGATTGACACGGGGGGGTGGTTGGCACCGGGGATTGGCACGGGGGGGCGGTTGGGACCGGGGATTGACACGGGGGGGCGTTGGCAGCCGGGATTGGCACGGGGGGGCGGTTGGGACCGGGGATTGACACGGGGGGGCGGTTAGGACCGGGGATTGACATGGGGTGGGGGTGTTGGCAGCGGGGATTGACACGGGGGGGGCGGTTGGCACTGGGGATGGACACGGGGGGGGCGGTTGGCACCAGGGATGGACACGGGGGGGGCGGTTGGCAGCCGGGATGGACACGGGGGGGGCGGTTGGGACCGGGGATGGACACGGGGGGGCGGTTGGCAGCGGGGACTGACACGGGGGGGCGGTTGGCACCGGGGATGGACACGGGGGGGACGGCTGGCACCGGGGATGGACACGGGGGGGCGTTGGCAGCCGGGATTGGCACGGGGGGGCGGTTGGGACTGGGGATTGACACGGGGGGGGCGGTTGGCAGCGGGGATTGACACGGGGGGGACGGCTGGCACCGGGGATAGACACGGGGGGGCGGTTGGCACCGGGGATGGACACGGGGGGGCCATTGGCAGCCGGGATTAACACGGGGGGGGCGGCTGGCACCGGGGATTGACACGGGCGGGGGCGGTTGGCACCGGGGATTGGCACGGGGGGGCGGTTGGGACCAGGGATTGACACGGGGGGGCGTTGGCAGCCGGGATTGGCACGGGGGGGCGGTTGGGACCGGGGATTGACACGGGGGGGCGGTTGGGACCGGGGATTGACACGGGGGGGGCGCTTGGCACCAGGGATTGACACGGGGGGGGCGTTGGCAGCGGGGATTGATTCGGGGGGGCGGTTGGGACCGGGGATTGGCACGGGGGGGGCCGTTGGCAGCGGGGATTGACTCGGGGGGGCGGTTGGGACCGGGGATTGGCACGGGGGGGCCGTTGGCAGCGGGGATGGACACGGGGGGGCCGTTGGCAGCCGGGATTGACACGGGGGGGGCGGCTGGCACCGGGGATGGACACGGGGGGGGCGGCTGGCACCAGGGATGGACACGGGGGGGCGTTGGCAGCCGGGATTGACACGGGGGGGCGGCTGGCACCGGGGATTGGCACGGGGGGGCGGTTGGGACCGGGGATGGACACGGGGAGGACAGCTGGCACTGGGGATGGACACGGGGGGGGGCGGCTGGCACTGGGGATTCATACCGGGGGGGGCGGTTGGCACCAGGGATTGACACGGGGGGGCGGTTGGCACCGGAGATGGACACGGGGGGGCCGTTGGCAGCCGGGATTGGAACGGGGGGGGCCGTTGGGAGCGGGGATGGACACGGGGGGGCGGTTGGCAGCGGGGATGGACACGGGGGGCCGTTGGCAGCCGGGATTGGCACGGGTAGGGCCATTGGCAGCGGGGATGGACACGGGGGGGGCGGTTGGCAGCGGGGATGGACACGGGGGGCCGTTGGCAGCCGGGATTGGCACGGGGAGGCCGTTGGCAGCCGGGATGGACACGGGGGGGCGGTTGGCAGCCGGGATTGACACGGGGGCGGCGGCTGGCACCGGGGCTTGACACGGGGGGGGGCGGTTGGGACCGGGGACGGACACGGCGGGGACGGCTGGCACTGGGGATGGACACGGGGGGGGCGGTTGGCACCGGGGATTGACTCGGGGGGGCGGTTGGCAGCCGGGATTGACACGGGGGGGGCGGTTGGGACCGGGGATTGACACGGGGGGGCGGTTGGCAGCGGGGATTAACACGGGGGGGACGGCTGGCACCGGGGATTGACACGGGGGGGGCGGTTGGCACCGGGGATGGACACGGGGGGGCCGTTGGCAGCCGGGATTGACACGGGTGGGGCGGCTGGCACCGGGGATTGACACGGGGGCGGCGGTTGGCACCGGGGATTGGCACGCGGGGGGGGGCGGTTGGGACCGGGGATTGACACGGGGGGGCGTTGGAAGCCGGGATTGGCACGGGGGGGCGGTTGGGACCGGGGATTGACACGGGGGGGCGTTGGCAGCCGGGATTGGCACGGGGGGGCGGTTGGGACCGGGGATCGACACGGGGGGGGCGGTTGGCACCAGGGATTGACACGGGGGTGGCGTTGGCAGCGGGGATTGACTCGGGGGGGCGGTTGGGACCGGGGATTGGCACGGGGGGGCCGTTGGCAACGGGGATGGACACGGGGGGGCCGTTGGCAGCCGGGATTGACACGTGGGGGGCGGCTGGCACCGGGGATGGACACGGGGGGGGCGTTGGCAGCCGGGATTGACACGGGGGGGGCGGTTGGCACCGGGGATTGACACGGGGGGGCGGTTGGCACCGGGGATGGACACGGGGGGCGGTTGGCAGCCGGGATTGGCACGGGGGGGGCCGTTGGGAGCGGGGATGGACACGGGGGGGTGGTTGGCAGCGGGGATGGACACGGGGGGCCGTTGGCAGCCGGGATTGGCACGGGGGGGCCATTGGCAGCGGGGATGGACAGGGGGGGGTGGTTGGCAGCGGGGATGGACACGGGGGGCCGTTGGCAGCCGGGATTGGCACGGGGGGGCCGTTGGCAGCCGGGATGGACACGGGGGGGGCGGTTGGCAGCCGGGATTGACACGGGGGCGGCGGCTGGCACCGGGGATTGACACGGGGGGGGGCGGTTGGGACCAGGGATGGACACGGGGGGGACGGCTGGCACCGGGGATGGACACGGGGGGGGGCGGTTGGCACCGGGGATGGACCCGGGGGGGCCGTTGGCAGCCGGAATTGACACGGGGGGGGCAGCTGGCACCGGGGATTGACACGGGGGGGGCGGTTGGCACCGGGGATTGGCAAGGGGGGGGCCGTTGGGACCGGGTATGGACACGGGTGGGCGGTTGGCACCGGGGATGGACACGGGGGGGACGGCTGGCACTGGGGATGGACACGGGGGGGGCGGTTGGCACCGGGGATTGACTCGGGGGGGCGGTTGGCAGCCGGGATTGACACGGGGGGGCGGTTGGGACCGGGGATTGACTCGGGGGGGCGGTTGGCACCGGGGATGGAAACGTGGGGGGCGTTGGCAGCCGGGATTGGCACGGGGGGCCGGTTGGCAGCGGGGATTGGCAAGGGGGGGGCCGTTGGGACCGGGTATGGACACGGGTGGGCGGTTGGCACCGGGGATGGACACGGGGGGGACGGCTGGCACTGGGGATGGACACGGGGGGGGCGGTTGGCACCGGGGATTGACTCGGTGGGGCGGTTGGCAGCCGGGATTGACACGGGGGCGGCGGCTGGCACCGGGGATTGACACGGGGGGGGGCGGTTGGGACCAGGGATGGACACGGGGGGGACGGCTGGCACCGGGGATGGACACGGGGGGGGGCGGTTGGCACCGGGGATGGACACGGGGGGGCCGTTGGCAGCCGGGATTGACACGGGGGGGGCAGCTGGCACCGGGGATTGACACGGGGGGGGCGGTTGGCACCGGGGATTGGCACGGGGGGGCCGTTGGGACCGGGTATGGACACGGGTGGGCGGTTGGCACCGGGGATGGACACGGGGGGGACGGCTGGCACTGGGGATGGACACGGGGGGGGCGGTTGGCACCGGGGATTGACTCGGGGGGGCGGTTGGCAGCCGGGATTGACACGGGGGGGCGGTTGGGACCGGGGATTGACTCGGGGGGGCGGTTGGCACCGGGGATGGAAACGTGGGGGGCGTTGGCAGCCGGGATTGGCACGGGGGGCCGGTTGGCAGCGGGGATTGACACGGAGGGGGCGGTTGGCACCGGGGATGGACACGGGGGGGCGGTTGGCACCGGGGATGGACACGGGGGGGCGTTGGCACCGGGGATGGACACGGGGGGGCGGTTGGCACCGGGGATGGACACGGGGGCACGTTGGCACCGGGGATGGACACGGGGGGGCGTTGGCACCGGGGATGGAAACGGGGAGGCGGTTGGCACCGGGGATGGACACGGGGGGGCGTTGGCACCGGGGATGGACACGGGGGGCGGTTGGCACCGGGGACGGACACGGGGGGGGCGGTTGGCTGCCGGGATTGACACGGGGGGGCGGTTGGCACCGGGGATGGACACGGGGGGGGCGTTGGCAGCCAGGATTGGCACGGGGGGGCGGTTGGCAGTGGGGATTGACACGGGGGGCGGTTGGCACCGGGGATGGACACGGGGGGGCGGTTGGCACCGGGGATGGACACGGGGGGGAGTTGGCAGCCGGGATTGGCACGGGGGGGCGGCTGGCACCGGGGATGGACACGGGGGGGCCGTTGGCAGCCGGGATTGACACGGGGGGGCGGCTGGCACCGGGGATTGGCACTGGGGGGCGGTTGGGACCGGGGTATGGACACGGGGGGGACGGCTGGCACTGGGGATGGACACGGGGGGGGGCGGCTGGCACTGGGGATTGATACGGGGGGGCCGTTGGCAGCCGGGATGGACACGGGGGGGCGGTTGGCAGCCGGGATTGACACGGGGGCGGCGGCTGGCACCGGGGCTTGACACGGGGGGGGGCGGTTGGGACCGGGGATGGACACGGGGGGGACGGCTGGCACTGGGGAGGGACACGGGGGGGGCGGTTGGCACCGGGGATTGACTCGGGGGGGCGGTTGGCAGCCGGGATTGACACGGGGGGGGCGGTTGGGACCGGGGATTGACACGGGGGGGCGGTTGGCAGCGGGGATTGACACGGGGGGGACGGCTGGCACCGGGGATTGACACGGGGGGGGCGGTTGGCACCGGGGATGGACACGGGGGGGCCGTTGGCAGCCGGGATTGACACGGGGGGGGCGGCTGGCACCGGGGATTGACACGGGGGCGGCGGTTGGCACCGGGGATTGGCACGCGGGGGGGGGCGGTTGGGACCGGGGCTTGACACGGGGGGGGCGTTGGCAGCCGGGATTGGCACGGGGGGGCGGTTGGGACCGGGGATTGACACGGGGGGGCGTTGGCAGCCGGGATTGGCACGGGGGGGCGGTTGGGACCGGGGATCGACACGGGGGGGGCGGTTGGCACCAGGGATTGACACGGGGGGGGCGTTGGCAGCGGGGATTGATTTGGGGGGGCGGTTGGGACCGGGGATTGGCACGGGGGGGCCGTTGGCAACGGGGATGGACACGGGGGGGCCGTTGGCAGCCGGGATAGACACGTGGGGGGCGGCTGGCACCGGGGATGGACACGGGGGGGGCGGCTGGCACCGGGGATGGACACGGGGGGGGCGTTGGCAGCCGGGATTGACACGGGGGGGGCGGTTGGCACCGGGGATTGACACGGGGGGGCGGTTGGCACCGGGGATGGACACGGGGGGCGGTTGGCAGCCGGGATTGGCACGGGGGGGGCCGTTGGGAGCGGGGATGGAAACGGGGGGGTGGTTGGCAGCGGGGATGGACACGGGGGGCCGTTGGCAGCCGGGATTGGCACGGGGGGGCCATTGGCAGCGGGGATGGACACGGGGGGGGTGGTTGGCAGCGGGGATGGACACAGGGGGGGCCGTTGGCAGCCGGGATTGGCACGGGGGGGCCGTTGGCAGCCGGGATGGACACGGGGGGGGCGGTTGGCAGCCGGGATTGACACGGGGGCGGCGGCTGGCACCGGGGATTGACACGGGGGGGGGCGGTTGGGACCGGGGATGGACACGGGGGGGGGGCGGTTGGCACCGGGGATGGACACGGGGGGGCCGTTGGCAGCCGGGATTGACACGGGGGGGGCGGCTGGCACCGGGGATTGACACGGGGGGCGGTTGGCACCGGGGATTGGCAAGGGGGGGCGTTGGCAGCCGGGATTGACACGGGGGGGGCGGTTGGGACCGGGGATTGACTCGGGCGGGGGGCGGTTGGGACCGGGGATGGACACGGGCGGGCGGTTGGCACCGGGGATGGACACGGGGGGGACGGCTGGCACTGGGGATGGACACGGGGGGGGCGGTTGGCACCGGGGATTGACTCGGGGGGGCGGTTGGCAGCCGGGATTGACACGGGGGGGGCGGTTGGGACCGGGGATTGACTCGGGGGGGCGGTTGGCACCGGGGATGGAAACGTGGGGGGCGTTGGCAGCCGGGATTGGCACGGGGGGCCGGTTGGCAGCGGGGATTGACACGGAGGGGGCGGTTGGCACCGGGGATGGACACGGGGGGGGCGGTTGGCACCGGGGATGGACACGGGGGGGCGTTGGCACCGGGGATGCGCACGGGGGGCGGTTGGCACCGGGGATGGAAACGGGGAGGCGGTTGGCACCGGGGATGGACACGGGCGGGCGTTGGCACCGGGGATGGACACGGGGGGCGGTTGGCACCGGGGACGGACACGGGGGGGGCGGTTGGCAGCCGGGATTGACACGGGGGGGCGGTTGGCACCGGGCATGGACACGGGGGGGGCGTTGGCAGCCAGGATTGGCACGGGGGGGCGGTTGGCAGTGGGGATTGACACGGGGGGCGGTTGGCACCGGGGATGGACACGGGGGGGGCGGTTGGCACCGGGGATGGACACGGGGGGGAGTTGGCAGCCGGGATTGGCACGGGGGGCTGGTTGGGACCGGGGATGGACACGGGGGGGCGGTTGGCAGCGGGGATTGACACGGGAGGGGGCGGTTGGCACCGGGGATGGACACGGGGGGGACGGCTGGCACCGGGGATGGACACGGGGGGGCGTTGGCAGCCGGGATTGGCACGGGGGGGGCGGTTGGGACCGGGGATTGACACGGGGGGGGCGGTTGGCAGCGGGGATTGACACGGGGGGGACGGCTGGCACCGGGGATTCACACGGGGGGGGGCGGTTGGCACCGGGGATTCACACGGGGGGGCCGTTGGCAGCGGGGATGGACACGGGGGGGCCGTTGGCAGCCGGGATTGACACGGGGGGGGAGCGGTTGGCACCGGGGATTGGCACGGGGGGCGGTTGAGACCGGGGATTGACACGGGGGGGCGTTGGCAGCCGGGATTGGCACGGGGGGGCGTTGGCAGCCGGGATTGGCACGGGGGGGCGGTTGGGACCGGGGATTGACACGGGGGGCGCGGCTGGCACCGGGGATGGACACGGGGGGGGCGGCTGGCACCGGGGATGGACACGGGGGGGGCCGTTGGCAGCCGGGATTGACAAGGGGGGGGCGGCTGGCACCGGGGATTGACACGGGGGGGCGGTTGGGACCGGGGATGGACACGGGGGGGACGGCTGGCACTGGGGATGGACACGGGGGGGGCGGCTGGCACCGCGGATAGACACGGGGGGGGCGGTTGGCACCGGGGATGGACACGGGGGGGCCGTTGGCAGCCGGGATTGGCACGGGGGGGCCGTTGGCACCGGGGATGGACACGGGGGGGGCGGTTCGCAGCGGGAATGGAGACGGGGGGCCGTTGGCAGCCGGGATTAGCACGGGGGGGCCATTGGCAGCGGGGATGGACACGGGGGGGCGGTTGGCAGCGGGGATTGACACGGGGGGGGCGGCTGGCTGGCACCAGGGATTGACACGGGGGGGGCGGTTGGGACCGGGGATGGACACGGGGGGGACGGCTGGCACTGGGGATGGACACGGGGGGGGCGGTTGGCACCGGGGATTGACTCGGGGGGGCGGTTGGCAGCCGGGATTGGCACGGGGGGGCGGTTCGGACCGGGGATTGACTCGGGGGGGCGGTTCGGACCGGGGATTGACTCGGGGGGGCGGTTCGGACCGGGGATGGACACGGGGGGGACGGCTGGCACCGGGGATGGACACGGGGGGGCGTTGGCAGCCGGGATTGGCACGGGGGGGCGGTTGAGACCGGGGATTGACACGGGGGGGCGTTTGGCACCGGGGATGGACATGGGGTGGAGCGGTTGGCACCGGGGCTTGGCACGGGGGGGCGGTTGGGACCGGGGATTGACACGGGGGGGCGTTGGCAACCGGGATTGGCACGGGGGGGCGGTTGGGACCGGGGATTGACACGGGGGGGCGTTGGCAGCGGGGATTGGCACGGGGGGGCGGTTGGGACCGGGGATTGGCACGGGGGGGCCGTTGGCAACGGGGATGGACACGGGGGGGCCGTTGGCAGCCGGGATTGACACGGGGGGGGCGGCTGGCACCGGGGATGGACACGGGGGGGGCGGCTGGCACCGGGGATGGACACGGGGGGGGCGTTGGCAGCCGGGATTGACACGGGGGGGGCGGTTGGCACCGGGGATTGACACGGGGGGGCGGTTGGCACCGGGGATGGACACGGGGGGGCCGTTGGCAGCCGGGAATGGCACGGGGGGGGCCGTTGGGAGCGGGGATGGACATGGGGGGGCGGTTGGCAGCGGGGATGGACACGGGGGGCCGTTGGCAGCCGAGATTGGCACGGGGGGGCCATTGGCAGCGGGGATGGACACGGGGGGGGCGGTTGGCAGCGGGGATGGACACGGGAGGCCGTTGGCAGCCGGGATTGGCACGGGGGGGCCGTTGGCAGCCGGGATGGACACGGGGGGGGCGGTTGGCAGCCGGGATTGACACGGGGGCGGCGGCTGGCACCGGGGATTGACACGGGGGGGGGCGGTTGGGACCGGGGATGGACACGGGGGGGACGGCTGGCACCGGGGATGGACACGGGGGGGGCGGTTGGCACCGGGGATGGACACGGGGGGGCCGTTGGCAGCCGGGATTGACACGGGGGGGCGGCTGGCACCGGGGATTGACACAGGGGAGCGGTTGGCACCGGGGATTGGCACGGGGGGGCGTTGGCAGCCGGGATTGACACGGGGGGGGGTGGTTGGGACCGGGGATTGACTCGGGGGGGGGCGGTTGGGACCGGGGATGGACACGGGGGGGCGGTTGGCACCGGGGATGGACACGGGGGGGACGGCTGGCACTGGGGATGGACACGGGGGGGGCGGTTGGCACCGGGGTTTGACTCGGGGGGGGCGGTTGGCAGCCGGGATTGACACGGGGGGGGCGGTTGGGACCGGGGATTGACTCGGGGGGGCGGTTGGCACCGGGGATGGAAACGGGGGGGGCATTGGCAGCCGGGATTGGCACGGGGGGGCGGTTGGCAGCGGGGATTAACACGGAGGGGGCGGTTGGCACTGGGGATGGACACGGGGGGGCGGTTGGCACCGGGGATGGACACGGGGGGGCGTTGGCACCGGGGATGGACACGGGGGGCGGTTGGCACCGGGGATGGACACGGGGGCGCGTTGGCACCGGGGATGGACACGGGGGGGCGTTGGCACCGGGGTGGAAACGGGGAGGCGGTTGGCACCGGGGAAGGACACGGGGGGGCGTTGGCACCGGGGATGGACACGGGGGGCGGTTGGCACAGGGGACGGACACGGGGGGGGCGGTTGGCAGCCGGGATTGACACGGGGGGGCGGCTGGCAGCGGGGATTGACACGGGGGGGGGGGGCGGTTGGGACCGGGGATGGACACGGGAGGGACGGCTGGCACTGGGGATGGACACGGGGGGGGCGGTTGGCACCGGGGATTGACTCGGGGGGGCGCTTGGCAGCCGGGATTGACACGGGGGGGGCGGTTGGGACCGGGGATTGACTCGGGGGGGCGGTTGGCACCGGGGATGGACACGGGGGGGGCGTTGGCAGCCAGGATTGGCACGGGGGGGCGGTTGGCAGTGGGGATTGACACGGGGGGCGGTTGGCACCGGGGATGGACACGGGGGGGGCGGTTGGCACCGGGGATGGACACGGGGGGGAGTTGGCAGCCGGGATTGGCACGGGGGGCCGGTTGGGACCGGGGATGGACACGGGGGGGCGGTTGGCAGCGGGGATTGACACGGGAGGGGGCAGTTGGCACCGGGGATGGACACGGGGGGGACGGCTGGCACCGGGGATGGACACGGGGGGGACGGCTGACACCGGGGATGGACACGGGGGGGCGTTGGCAGCCCGGATTGGCACGGGGGGGCGGTTGGGACCGGGGATTGACACGGGGGGGGCGGTTGGCAGCGGGGATTGACACGGGGGGGACGGCTGGCACCGGGGATTGACACGGGGGGGGGCGGTTGGCACCGCGGATGGACACGGGGGGGGCCGTTGGCAGCGGGGATGGACACGGGGGGGCCGTTGGCAGCCGGGATTGACACGGGGGGGGCGGCTGGCACCGGGGATTGACACGGGGGGGCGCGGTTGGCACCGGGGATTGGCACGGGGGGGCGGTTGAGACCGGGGATTGACACGGGGGGGCGTTGGCAGCCGGGATTGGCACGGGGGGGCGTTGGCAGCCGGGATTGGCACGGGTGGGCGGTTGGGACCGGGGACTGACACGGGGGGGGCGTTGGCAGCGGGGATTAACTCGGGGGGGCGGTTGGGACCGGGGATTGGCACGGGGCGGGCCGTTGGCAGCGGGGATTGACTCGGGGGGGCGGTTGGGACCGGGGATTGGCACGGGGGGGGCCGTTGGCAGCGGGGATGGACACGGGGGGGCCGTTGGCAGCCGGGATTGACACGGGGGGGGCGGCTGGCACCGGGGATGGACACGGGGGGGGCCGTTGGCAGCCGGGATTGACACGGGGGGGGCGGCTGGCACCGGGGATTGACACGGGGGGGCGGTTGGGACCGGGGATGGACACGGGGGGGACGGCTGGCACTGGGGATGGACACGGGGGGGGCGGCTGGCACTGGGGATTGATACGGGGGGGGGCGGTTGGCACCGGGGATTGACACGGGGGGGCGGTTGGCACCGGGGATGGACACGGGGGGACCGTTGGCAGCCGGGATTGGCACGGGGGGGCCTTTGGCAGCGGGGATGGACACGGGGGGGGCGGTTGGCAGCGGGGATGGAGACGGGGGGCCGTTGGCAGCCGGGATTAGCACGGGGGGGCCATTGGCAGCGGAGATGGACACGGGGGGGGCGGTTGGCAGCGGGGATTGACACGGGGGGGGGCGGCTGGCACCGGGGATTGACACGGGGGGGAGCGGTTGGGACCGGGATGGACACGGGGGGGACGGCTGGCACTGGGGATGGACACGGGGGGGGCGGTTGGCACCGGGGATTGACTCGGGGGGGCGGTTGGCAGCCGGGATTGGCACGGGGGGGCGGTTGGGACCGGGGATTGACTCGGGGGGGCGGTTCGGACCGGGGATTGACACGGGGGGGCGGTTGGGACCGGGGATGGACACGGGGGGCCGTTGGCAGCCGGGATTGGCACGGGGGGGGCCGCTGGCAGCGGGGATGGACACGGGGGGGCGGTTGGCAGCCGGGATTGGCACGGGGGGGGCGGTTGGCATCCGGCATTGACACGGGGGGGGCGGCTGGCAGCGGGCATTGACACGGGGGGGGTGGTTGGGACCGGGGATGGACACGGGGGGGCGGTTGGGACCGGGGATGGACACGGGGGGGACGGCTGGCACTGGGGATGGACACGGGGGGGGCGGCTGGCACTGGGGATTGATACGGGGGGGGGCGGTTGGCACCGGGGATTGACACGGGGGGGCGGTTGGCACCGGGGATGGACACGGGGGGACCGTTGGCAGCCGGGATTGGCACGGGGGGGCCTTTGGCAGCGGGGATGGACACGGGGGGGGCGGTTGGCAGCGGGGATGGAGACGGGGGGCCGTTGGCAGCCGGGATTAGCACGGGGGGGCCATTGGCAGCGGAGATGGACACGGGGGGGCGGTTGGCAGCGGGGATTGACACGGGGGGGGGCGGCTGGCACCGGGGATTGACACGGGGGGGAGCGGTTGGGACCGGGATGGACACGGGGGGGACGGCTGGCACTGGGGATGGACACGGGGGGGGCGGTTGGCACCGGGGATTGACTCGGGGGGGCGGTTGGCAGCCGGGATTGGCACGGGGGGGCGGTTGGGACCGGGGATTGACTCGGGGGGCCGTTGGCAGCCGGGATTGGCACGGGGGGGGCCGCTGGCAGCGGGGATGGACACGGGGGGGCGGTTGGCAGCCGGGATTGGCACGGGGGGGGCGGTTGGCATCCGGCATTGACACGGGGGGGGCGGCTGGCAGCGGGCATTGACACGGGGGGGGTGGTTGGGACCGGGGATGGACACGGGGGGGCGGTTGGGACCGGGGATGGACACGGGGGGGACGGCTGGCACTGGGGATTGATACGGGGGGGGGCGGTTGGCACCGGGGATTGACACGGGGGGGCGGTTGGCACCGGGGATGGACACGGGGGGACCGTTGGCAGCCGGGATTGGCACGGGGGGGCCTTTGGCAGCGGGGATGGACACGGGGGGGGCGGTTGGCAGCGGGGATGGAGACGGGGGGCCGTTGGCAGCCGGGATTAGCACGGGGGGGCCATTGGCAGCGGAGATGGACACGGGGGGGGCGGTTGGGACCGGGGATGGACACGGGGGGCCGTTGGCAGCCGGGATTGGCACGGGGGGGGCCGCTGGCAGCGGGGATGGACACGGGGGGGCGGTTGGCAGCCGGGATTGGCACGGGGGGGGCGGTTGGCATCCGGCATTGACACGGGGGGGGCGGCTGGCAGCGGGCATTGACACGGGGGGGGTGGTTGGGACCGGGGATGGACACGGGGGGGCGGTTGGCACCGGGGATGGGCACAGGGGGGACGGCTGGCACTGGGGATGGACAGGGGGGGCGGTTGGCACCGGGGATTGACTCGGGGGGGCGGTTGGGAGCCGGGATTGACACGGGGGGGGGCGGTTGGGACCGGGGATTGGCACGGGGGGGCGGTTGGCACCGGGGATGGACACGGGGGGGCGTTGGCAGCCGGGATTGGCACGGGGGGGCGGTTGGCACCGGGGATGGACACGGGGGGGGGCGGTTGGACCGGGGATGGACACGGGGGGGGCGTTGGCACCGGGGATTGACTCGGGGGGGCGGTTGGGACCGGGGATTGGCACGGGGGGGGCCGTTGGCAGCGGGGATTGACTCGGGGGGGCGGTTGGCACTGGGGATGGACACGGGGGGGCGGTTGGCACCGGGGATGGACACGGGGGGGCGTTGGCACCGGGGATGGACACGGGGGGCGGTTGGCACCGGGGATGGACACGGGGGCGCGTTGGCACCGGGGATGGACACGGGGGGGCGTTGGCACCGGGGTGGAAACGGGGAGGCGGTTGGCACCGGGGAAGGACACGGGGGGGCGTTGGCACCGGGGATGGACACGGGGGGCGGTTGGCACAGGGGACGGACACGGGGGGGGCGGTTGGCAGCCGGGATTGACACGGGGGGGCGGCTGGCAGAGGGGATTGACACGGGGGGGGGGCGGTTGGGACCGGGGATGGACACGGGAGGGACGGCTGGCACTGGGGATGGACACGGGGGGGGCGGTTGGCACCGGGGATTGACTCGGGGGGGCGCTTGGCAGCCGGGATTGACACGGGGGGGGCGGTTGGGACCGGGGATTGACTCGGGGGGGCGGTTGGCACCGGGGATGGACACGGGGGGGGCGTTGGCAGCCAGGATTGGCACGGGGGGGCGGTTGGCAGTGGGGATTGACACGGGGGGCGGTTGGCACCGGGGATGGACACGGGGGGGGCGGTTGGCACCGGGGATGGACACGGGGGGGAGTTGGCAGCCGGGATTGGCACGGGGGGCCGGTTGGGACCGGGGATGGACACGGAGGGGCGGTTGGCAGCGGGGATTGACACGGGAGGGGGCAGTTGGCACCGGGGATGGACACGGGGGGGACGGCTGGCACCGGGGATGGACACGGGGGGGCGTTGGCAGCCCGGATTGGCACGGGGGGGCGGTTGGGACCGGGGATTGACACGGGGGGGGCGGTTGGCAGCGGGGATTGACACGGGGGGGACGGCTGGCACCGGGGATTGACACGGGGGGGGCGGTTGGCACCGGGGATGGACACGGGGGGGGCCGTTGGCAGCGGGGATGGACACGGGGGGGCCGTTGGCAGCCGGGATTGACACGGGGGGGGGCGGCTGGCACCGGGGATTGACACGGGGGGGCGCGGTTGGCACCGGGGATTGGCACGGGGGGGCGGTTGAGACCGGGGATTGACACGGGGGGGCGTTGGCAGCCGGGATTGGCACGGGGGGGCGTTGGCAGCCGGGATTGGCACGGGTGGGCGGTTGGGACCGGGGACTGACACGGGGGGGGCGTTGGCAGCGGGGATTAACTCGGGGGGGCGGTTGGGACCGGGGATTGGCACGGGGCGGGCCGTTGGCAGCGGGGATTGACTCGGGGGGGCGGTTGGGACCGGGGATTGGCACGGGGGGGGCCGTTGGCAGCGGGGATGGACACGGGGGGGCCGTTGGCAGCCGGGATTGACACGGGGGGGGCGGCTGGCACCGGGGATGGACACGGGGGGGGCCGTTGGCAGCCGGGATTGACACGGGGGGGGCGGCTGGCACCGGGGATTGACACGGGGGGGCGGTTGGGACCGGGGATGGACACGGGGGGGACGGCTGGCACTGGGGATGGACACGGGGGGGGCGGCTGGCACTGGGGATTGATACGGGGGGGGGCGGTTGGCACCGGGGATTGACACGGGGGGGCGGTTGGCACCGGGGATGGACACGGGGGGACCGTTGGCAGCCGGGATTGGCACGGGGGGGCCTTTGGCAGCGGGGATGGACACGGGGGGGGCGGTTGGCAGCGGGGATGGAGACGGGGGGCCGTTGGCAGCCGGGATTAGCACTGGGGGGCCATTGGCAGCGGAGATGGACACGGGGGGGGCGGTTGGCAGCGGGGATTGACACGGGGGGGGGCGGCTGGCACCGGGGATTGACACGGGGGGGGGCGGTTGGGACCGGGATGGACACGGGGGGGACGGCTGGCACTGGGGATGGACACGGGGGGGGCGGTTGGCACCGGGGATTGACTCGGGGGGGCGGTTGGCAGCCGGGATTGGCACGGGGGGGCGGTTGGGACCGGGGATTGACTCGGGGGGGCGGTTCGGACCGGGGATTGACACGGGGGGGCGGTTGGGACCGGGGATGGACACGGGGGGCCGTTGGCAGCCGGGATTGGCACGGGGGGGGCCGCTGGCAGCGGGGATGGACACGGGGGGGCGGTTGGCAGCCGGGATTGGCACGGGGGGGGCGGTTGGCATCCGGCATTGACACGGGGGGGGCGGCTGGCAGCGGGCATTGACACGGGGGGGGTGGTTGGGACCGGGGATGGACACGGGGGGGCGGTTGGCACCGGGGATGGGCACAGGGGGGACGGCTGGCACTGGGGATGGACAGGGGGGGCGGTTGGCACCGGGGATTGACTCGGGGGGGCGGTTGGGAGCCGGGATTGACACGGGGGGGGGCGGTTGGGACCGGGGATTGGCACGGGGGGGCGGTTGGCACCGGGGATGGACACGGGGGGGCGTTGGCAGCCGGGATTGGCACGGGGGGGCGGTTGGCACCGGGGATGGACACGGGGGGGGGCGGTTGGACCGGGGATGGACACGGGGGGGGCGTTGGCACCGGGGATTGACTCGGGGGGGCGGTTGGGACCGGGGATTGGCACGGGGGGGGGCCGTTGGCAGCGGGGATTGACTCGGGGGGGCGGTTGGGACTGGGGATTGGCACGGGGGGGGCCGTTGGCAGCGGGGATGGACACGGGGGGGCCGTTGGCAGCCGGGATTGACACGGGGGGGCGGCTGGCACCGGGGATGGACACGGGGGGGCCGTTGGCAGCCGGGATTGACACGGGGGGGCGGCTGGCACCGGGGATTGGCACTGGGGGGCGGTTGGGACCGGGGTATGGACACGGGGGGGACGGCTGGCACTGGGGATGGACACGGGGGGGGGCGGCTGGCACTGGGGATTGATACGGGGGGGGCGGTTGGCACCGGAGATTGACACGGGGGGGGCGGCTGGCAGCGGGGATTGACACGGGGGGGCGGTTGGCACCGGGGATGGACACGGGGGGGCCGTTGGCAGCCGGGATTGGCACGGGGGGGCCGCTGGCAGCGGGGATGGACACGGGGGGGCGGTTGGCAGCGGGGATGGACACGGGGGGGCGGTTGGCAGCCGGGATTGGCACGGGGGGGGCGGTTGGCAGCCGGGATTCACACGGGGGGGGCGGCTGGCAGCGGGGATTGACACGGGGGGGGGCGGTTGGGACCGGGGATGGACACGGGGGGGCGGTTGGCACCGGGGATGGACACGGGGGGGACGGCTGGCGCTGGGGATGGACACGGGGGGGGCGGTTGGCACCGGGGATTGACTCGGGGGGGCGGTTGGGAGCCGGGATTGACACGGGGGGGGCGGTTGGGACCGGGGATTAGCACGGGGGGGCGGTTAGCACCGGGGATGGACACGGGGGGGCGTTGGCAGCCAGGATTGGCACGGGGGGGCGGTTGGCACCGGGGATGGACACGGGGGGGGCGGTTGGCACCGGGGATGGACACGGGGGGGGCGTTGGCAGCCGGGATTGGCACGGGGGAGCCGCTGGCAGCGGGGATGGACACGGGGGGGCGGTTGGCAGCGGGGATGGACACGGGGGGGCGGTTGGCAGCCGGGATTGGCACGGGGGGGGCGGTTGGCAGCCGGGATTCACACGGGGGGGGCGGCTGGCAGCGGGGATTGACACGGGGGGGGGCGGTTGGGACCGGGGATGGACACGGGGGGGCGGTTGGCACCGGGGATGGACACGGGGGGGACGGCTGGCACTGGGGATGGACACGGGGGGGGCGGTTGGCACCGGGGATGGACACGGGGGGGAGTTGGCAGCCGGGATTGGCACGGGGGACCGGTTGGGACCGGGGATGGACACGGGGGGGCGGTTGGCAGCGGGGATTGACACGGGAGGGGGCGGTTGGCACCGGGGATGGACACGGGGGGGACGGCTGGCACCGGGGATGGACACGGGGGGAGTTGGCAGCCGGGATTGGCACGGGGGGGCGGTTGGGACCAGGGATTGACACGGGGGGGGCGGTTGGCAGCGGGGATTGACATGGGGGGGACGGCTGGCACCGGGAATTCACACGGGGGGGGCCGTTGGCAGCGGGGATGGACACGGGGGGGCCGTTGGCAGCGGGGATGGACACGGGGGGGGCGGCTGGCACCGGGGATTGACACGGGGGGGAGCGGTTGGCACCGGGGATTGGCACGGGGGGGCGGTTGAGACCGGGGATTGACACGGGGGGGCGTTGGCAGCCGGGATTGGCACGGGGGGGCGGTTGGGACCGGGGATTGACACGGGGGGGGCGGTTGGCACCGGGGATTGACACGGGGGGAGCGGTTGGCAGCGGGGATTGACTCGGGGGGGCGGTTGGCAGCCGGGATTGACACGGGGGGGGCGGCTGGCACCGGGGATGGACACGGGGGGGCCGTTGGCAGCCGGGATTGACACGGGGGGGCCGTTGGCAGCGGGGATGGACACGGGGGGGGCGGTTGGCAGCGGGGATGGAGACGGGGGGCCGTTGGCAGCCGGGATTAGCACGGGGGGGCCATTGGCAGCGGGGATGGACACGGGGGGGCGGTTGGCAGCGGGGATTGACACGGGGGGGGGCGGCTGGCACCGGGGATTGACACGGGGGGGGGCGGTTGGGACCGGGGATGGACACGGGGGGGACGGCTGGCACTGGGGATGGACACGGGGGGGCGGTTGGCACCGGGGATTGACTCGGGGGGGCGGTTGGCAGCCGGGATTGGCACGGGGGGGCGGTTCGGACCGGGGATTGACACGGGGGGGCGGTTGGGACCGGGGATGGACACGGGGGGGACGGCTGGCACCGGGGATGGACACGGGGGGGCGTTGGCAGCCGGGATTGGCACGGGGGGGCGGTTGAGACCGGGGATTGACACGGGGGGACGGCTGGCACCGGGGATGGACACGGGGGGGCCGTTGGCAGCGGGGATGGACACGGGGGGGCCGTTGGCAGCCGGGATTGACACGGGGGGGGGCGGCTGACACCGGGGATTGACATGGGGGGGAGCGGTTGGCACCGGGGCTTGGCACGGGGGGGCGGTTGGGACCGGGGATTGACACGGGGGGGCGTTGGCAACCGGGATTGGCACGGGGGGGCGGTTGGGACCGGGGATTGACACGGGGGGGCGTTGGCAGCCGGGATTGGCACGGGGGGGGGCGGCTGACACCGGGGATTGACATGGGGGGGAGCGGTTGGCACCGGGGCTTGGCACGGGGGGGCGGTTGGGACCGGGGATTGACACGGGGCGGCGTTGGCAACCGGGATTGGCACGGGGGGGCGGTTGGGACCGGGGATTGACACGGGGGGGCGTTGGCAGCCGGGATTGGCACGGGGGGGCGGTTGGCACCGGGGATGGACACGGGGGGGCCGTTGGCAGCCGGGATTGACACGGGGTGGCGGCTGGCACCGGGGATTGGCACGGGGGGGCGGTTGGGACCGGGGATGGACACGGGGGGGACGGCTGGCACTGGGGATGGACTCGGGGGGGACGGCTGGCACTGGGGATTGATACGGGGGGGGCGGTTGGCACCGGAGATTGACACGGGGGGGCGGTTGGCACCGGGGATTGACACGGGGGGGCGGTTGGCACCGGGGATGGACACGGGGGGGCCGTTGGCAGCCGGGATTGGCACGGGGGGGCCGTTGGCACCGGGGATGGACACGGGGGGGGCGGTTGGCAGCGGGGATGGACGCGGGGGGCCGTTGGCAGCCGGGATTGACACGGGGGTGGCGGCTGGCAGCGGGGATTGACACGTGGGGGGCGGTTGGCACCGGGGATGGACACGGGGGGGACGGCTGGCACTGGGGATGGACACGGGGGGCGGTTGGCACCGGGGATGGACACGGGGGGGACGGCTGGCACTGGGGATGGACACGGGGGGGCGGTTGGCACTGGGGATTGACTCGGGGGGGCGGTTGGCAGCCGCGATTGACACGGGGAGGGCGGTTGGGACCGGGGATTGACTCGGGGGGGGGGCGGTTGGGACCGGGGATGGACACGGGGGGGACGGCTGGCACTGGGGATGGTCACGGGGGGGGCGGTTGGCACCGGGGATTGACTCGGGGGGGCGGTTGGCAGCCGCGATTGACACGGGGGGGGCGGTTGGGACCGGGGATTGGCACGGGGGGGGCGGTTGGGACCGGGGATGGTCACGGGGTGGCGTTGGCAGCCGGGATTGGCACGGGGGGGCGGTTGGCAGCGGGGATTGACACGGGTGGGGGCGGTTGGCACCGGGGATTGACTCGGGGGGTCGTTGGCACCGGGGATGGACATGGGGGGGCGTTGGCACCGGGGATGGACACGGGGGGGCGGTTGGCACCGGGGATGGACACGGGGGGGCGGTTGGGACCGGGGATTGACACGGGAGGGGCGGCTGGCACGGGGGATGGACACGGGGGGGGCGGTTGGCACCGGGGATGGACACGGGAGGGCGGTTGGCAGACGGGATTGACACGGGGGGGCGGTTGGCACCGGGGATGGACACGGGGGGGGCGGCTGGCACCGGGGATGGACACGGGGGGGCGGTTGGCACCGGGGATGGACACGGGGGGGCGGTTGGCACCGGGGATGGACACGGGGGGCGGTTGGCACCGGGGATGGACACGGGGGGGTGGTTGGCACCGGGGATGGACACGGGGGGGGCGGTTGGCACCGGGGATGGACACGGGGGGGGCGGTTGGCAGCTGGGATTGACACGGGGGCGGCGGCTGGCAGCGGGGATTGACACGGGGGGGGCGGTTGGGACCGGGGATGGACACGGGGGGGCGGTTGGCACCGGGGATGGACACGGGGGGGCGGTTGGCACCGGGGATTGACTCGGGGGGGCGGTTGGCAGCCGGGATTGACACGGGGGGGCGGTTGGGACCGGGGATTGACTCGGGGGGGCGGTTGGCAGCCGGGATTGACACGGGGGGGCGGTTGGCACCGGGGATGGACACGGGGGGGGGCGGTTGGCACCAGGGATGGGCACGGGGGGGGCGGCTGGCACCGGGGATGGGCACGGGGGGGTGGTTGGCAGCGGGGATGGACACGGGGGGCGGTTGGCAGCGGGGATTGACACGGGGGGGGGCGGTTGGGACTGGGGAGGGACACGGGGGGCGTTGGCACCGGGGATGGACACGGGGGGGGCTGTTGGCACCGGGGATGGACATGGGGGGGGGCGGTTGGCACCGGGGATGGACATGGGGGGGGCGGTTGGCACCGGGGATGGACACGGGGGGGGCTGTTGGCACCGGGGATGGACACGGGGGGGGCTGTTGGCACCGGGGATGGACACGGGGGGGCGGTTGGCACCGGGGATAGACACGGGGGGGGCGGTTCGCACCGGGGATGGACACGGGGGGGGCGGTTGGCACCGGGGATGGATACGGGGGGGGCGTTGGCAGCCGGGATTGACACGGGGGGGGCGGTTGGCACCGGGGATGGACACGGGGGGGGCGTTGGCAGCCGGGATTGACACGGGGGGGCGGTTGGCACCGGGGATGGACACGGGGGGGCGGTTGGCACCGGGGATAGACACGGGGGGGCGGTTGGCACCGGGGATTGACACGGGGGGGGGCGCTTGGCACCGGGGATTGACACGGGGGGCGGTTGGCACCGGGGATGGACACGGGGGGGCGTTGGCACCGGGGATGGACACGGGGGGGGGCGTTGGCAGCGGGGACTGACACGGGGGGGGCGGTTGGCACCGGGGATGGACACGGGGGGGGGCGGTTGGCACCGGGGATGGACACGGGGGGGCGGTTGGCAGCGGGGATGGACACGGGGGGGGCGGTTGGCACCGGGGATGGGCACGGGGGGGCGGTTGGCAGCGGGGATGGACACGGGGGGGCGTTGGCACCAGGGATGGGCACGGGGGGGTGGTTGGCACCGGCGATGGACATGGGGGGGCGGTTGGCACCGGGGATGGGCACGGGGGGGCGGTTGGCACCGGGGATGGACATGGGGGGGCGGTTGGCACTGGGGATTGATACGGGGGGGGGCGGTTGGCACCGGGGATTGATACGGGGGGGCGGTTGGCACCGGGGATGGACACGGGGGGGGCGTTGGCACCGGGGATGGACACGGGGGGGCGGTTGGGACCGGGGATTGACACGGGGGGGGGCGGTTGGCAGCCGGGATTGGCACGGGGGGGCGGTTGGCACCGGGGATGGACACAGGGGGGGCGGTTGGCACCAGGGATGGACATGGGGGGGGCGGTTGGCACTGGGGATTGATACGGGGGGGGGCGGTTGGCACCGGGGATGGACACGGGGGGGGCGGTTGGCAGCGGGGATGGACACGGGGGGGGCGGTTGGCAGCGGGGATTGACACGTGGGGGGGGCGGTTGGCAGCCGGGATTGGCACGGGGGGGCGGTTGGCACCGGGGATGGGCACGGGGGGGGCGTTGGCAGCCGGGATTGAGTCGCTCAAACAAGTTGGTTAGTCTCTGAGGTGCCATAGTCCTCCTGTTCTTTTCTTCTTTCTTCTAGTGCGAGAATTTACCTCCGTGAAAATTTGGCGGGAAAACCACCTCATCCCTCCGATTGGTCGCGGTGGGTGAGCGGGAACGGCTATCATTGGCTGTGCGCCTTGTGAGGTCATCAGTCACTGGGGCAGGTTGTGGGGGGGTCTTCTGCAGAGGTAAACGCTAGCATTCCACGTGGTTCGGGCTCCTATTAGGTGGACTCTGATTGGTTGGGAGCGAAAGCGAGAGATCAGTTGGGCCTGGCAGTCTCCGGGTTGGAAAGATCCCGCTGATTGGCTGGAGCCCCCAGCTCACGAGGAGCCGCCGGAGAGTTGCAGTCTCCAGGGCCAGAGGGAAGATCCCCACGTGGCACTAGAATCCGGTGATTGGCTGGAGCTCGAGAGCAGTCCCATCTTCCATTGGTGGCAGCACCATAGGGTGGTTATAAAGGCAGAGGGCTGCGGCCAGACCATGCCTCACTCTGGAGGGCGTGGGTGGGAGGGTTTAGGCTAGCAACCGTTGCCCCTGACAACGCCAAGTTTATTAATAGCACCTATAATTGCCTTCATTAATTAATATCAGCCTTAATTGTCTATCCTAATTATCTAATTACCATGGCCTCTAGTTTCTATTGGACTAATTAGTTCATGAATAACCCACCCAATTATCCATTGGATTAATTAATTCATTAGCGGCCCCTCTGATTGTCAATTGGACTAATCATCTAATTAACAACACCTCTGATTGTTCATTAGACTAATTTGTTCATTAATAGGGCCTCTAATTGACTATTGGACTAATTGGGTGATTGACAGTGCCTCCAATTGTGTTTTTGACTAATTAATTCATGAATATCACCTCTAATTGTCCATTGAACTAATTTGTTAATAGCTTAAACTGTTCACTCCTAATTAGCTAATTAACAGCACCTCTACCTGTACAAGTTCAAGAAATATTTGCTTCTCTCAACAGTATCTCACTTCTCTCTCCACCTCTAATTGTTCATTCCCTAGTTAATTAGTATTGCTGTTAAGTTAACGTTTATAAAGAACAATTATCTTCACTGATTACTAATAATATTGCTGTTAATAGCTAGTCTTTTTCATTCATTTACTAAGATCACTGTAAATTTTTCTGTTCCCCGTCTTTATTAAAGGCAACTTTAACCGTTCATTGCCCTAATTAACGTATTAAAAATTGTTAGTTGCTCTACATCATAAACTGATTAGCAGCACTGTTCATTGTCCAAATTTCCAATTAATTTATTCATATCGGTGTTACTTTCTATTGTTCTTAATCGTACAGCATTAATGTATTAATAGCACCAATAATTACACATCTCCTTAATTAATGCATGAATAGTATACCTTTCATGTGGTTTTACTCTTATTAATAGCATTGGTAAATTCTTTGTTCTCTGTCATTAATCGTTTTTTTAACATCACAGTTAATTAGCTGGCTCCTCATTAAGAGAAGGATTCAAATCTGCTTCCAGTTGCCCACATGATTTTTAACACCACTTCCTCCTCCTTTTTAATTAATTAAGCACCAGCATTACTATTTCATATCATGATTAATTAGAGTTTGCTCTTTATTAGACAAGGAAATCCACATCTGATTTCCCTTCACCAGCCTCATTTTAACCCCATAGCCTCATCTCTCTAATTAACACCCATCATTCATTTTTAATATCCTAATTAATTGCTTCCGAGTTAGACGCCCAATTCCCTTCCCCTGGGCAGGTTTCTCCCCAGCACCCATTTACCCATCTCAATAACCAAAGCCCCTCCCTTAATATTTAATGTTTGTTCCTCTTATCAACCGACCTAATTAACCTCACTTGTTAATTATTTTTTATATAAAAAGTTATCTATTTGTGTCACGCGATAGTTTTTAAAATCTTGATGCTTCAGGCAAAATATTTAGCTATTCATTCGTTAGCTGCTAACGAGCTGATTTTATTTAATTCCTCTGCCTCTGAATTTTGTCTTGTTTCAACAGTGGAACAAAAATCTGTGTTTTCCACCCTCAAAAAGCAGTCAATAGGATTTATTAAGGCACCACACAATTTGCAATATTTTGGGGTCCCACTGACTCTATAAGATATTTGGGGGTTCAGCTGAAGCTATAGGGTTTTTCAGGGTCCTATTGACTCCGTAGGATTTGTGAACGTCCCATTTCAATAGTGGAGAAGCCTCCTACAGGGTTGTGGGTTCTTTGAGGAGGCTGTTTTGGGGTCCCCCTAACTCCCCCATCCCAGCACCACCATGTTCTACTATCCCAATGTCCTACAGCGCCATACAGGCCGCTTTGCCACCATCTGGTAATGTCCTTGTGCTGTGATCTGGCCAAGGGGGGGGTCTCTATTCTGGGGATCCAGGTGGGTGGATAGGGGGCAATCTGGGGCAGGGGGACCCCACCACATCCGTTTTAACCCCCTTCTCCCTCACCCTAGGCTGGCAGCCACGGGCGGCACCAAGCTGGTGAAGAGGGAATATTTGAAAGTGAATGTACCCCAAACATGGTGGGTGTTGTGGTGGGAGGGAGGCAGGGAGGGAGGAGAAATGGATGTGGGGGGAAGGATGAACGGACGGAGGGGGAATGGAGGGCAGGAGAGGTGGGTGAGGGTAGGATCTAGAGGATGGGTGGGAGAAAGAGAGGGATGGATGGAAAATGGAGGGAGGGAGAGATGAATGGGTGGGGATGGATGGAGAGATGAAGAAGAGGGTGGATGGAGGAATGGAAGGAAGGATGAAGAGGAAGATGGATGGGGTAGATGGAGGGATGAAGAAAATGGTGGAGGAAGAGAAGGAGGAATTAAGATGGTAGATGGATGGGGTAGATGGAGGGGTGAAGAGGATGGTGGAGGAATGGAAGGAGGGATGAAGACGGTAGATGGATGGGGTAGATGGAGGGGTGAAGAGGATGGTGGAGGAATGGAAGGAGGAATTAAGATGGTAGATGGATGGGGTAGATGGAGGGGTGAAGAGGATGGTGGAGGAATGGAAGGAGGGATGAAGACGGTAGATGGATGAGGCAGATGGAGGGATGAAGATGAGGGTAGCTAGAGAATGGAAGGAGGGATGAAGACAATGGATGGGTAGATGGAGGGATGAAGAGGAAGAGGGATAGAAACACTGACTCTCTCTCTCTTGTTCCCCCCATTGGCATGGGTTGGCACAGCGAAGAAATTCTGACCTATATTCTGGTGCAGGCCCCACCGCCCACCCCTGCCGCCCCCCGGCCCCGCTTCTCCCTCTATCTCTCCGCCCAGCTGCAGTATGGGGTAGTGCGGGTCTACAGCCGACAGTGCCACTACCTCATTGGTGAGTGCCCCCACATCATCCCAGCTGGCCCCACAGCCTCCATTCCCCAGTTCAACCCAGCAGGAGGGTTGGGAGGGCACGTTGGGGGAATGGAGAGACAGCTCGTATGATGTTGCCAAGGCAACAGCTCTCAACTGGGGGGGACATGCCCCCCAGAGGAGTCCCACTCCAATTTCAGGGCCCCTTGCTCCGACTTCTCACCCGCTTGGCGAGACACCTCTCACTAAGCACCAGACTTTGGGGAACAACCCCTCGGACCCACCCATTTCCACCCCTGCTCCAAAAAATATTTCAATTTGCTAAAAAGTTCCAAAACTGATTTCCCATCCAACTCTAGCCTCAACCTGAAATTGGTGTGAAACCGGTTTAGCTAAATAGTTGTGTGGATGCTCTTAATTTGGATTAAGAGCCATCAATGGCGAGGTGACTGACGCAGATTCAGGAAGCCAGTGGAGTTCGGGGTGTGATGCTGAAGTGGTTTAGCTGAAGGGGGTGTAGACACAATTCACTTCCAACTGAGCCTGGGTTGGGTTTAGGAACCAGTTAAAAACATTGTGGAGACAAGCCCTGGGGGTGGTCTAGATTTCTCCTCCTGCTGGGTATCCCCTTCACCACCGGATCTCACCCCCACCGCCTAGAGGAACTCCAGGCCCTCCAACCTCCCACCCCCTTTCCTGCCCCCCCGAGGAGATCCAGGCCTCCCATCTTACCCCACCCCCTGCCTGCCTCCCAGAGGAGAAGCAGCCCGCCCAATCTCACCCCCACCTCTGCCTGCCCCCCCGAGAAAATCCAGCCCCCCATCTCACCCCCACCCACTGCCTGCTCCCCAGAGGAGATCCAACATACTTTGGAGCGCCTGAGCCGGGCCCAGCAGCAGATCCGCATTGACATGGGAGACCTCGAACAGTGAGTCATGGGGAGGCGCTGGGGCCACCCCATAACCCCTGGGGCACTCCTGAACCCCCTTAGCACTTAGGATATGCCTGTAACCCCTCCCCTGGGGGTGGGAGGCCAAATGGCAAGGGAGAGGCCATGAGGGAAGCCTAGCAGTGGTCAGGGGTCAGTACCGAGGAGGGGATTAATAGTGGGGGGAGTAGAGGGAAGGGGGCTCAGTAGCAGGTTGGGGGGTAGAAGAAGGTCCTGGTAAGATTTTGGGGACCAGTTTGGGGTGGGGGAGGCTTTGGGGGGAGGCAGGAGGGCTGTGTGGGGGTCAGGGGAGCTGTGAGGGGAGTGGGTGTCTTTGGGGGGTCACTATCTCTCTCTGGGCTCTGACCCACATCTACCCCCAGGCCGGGGCTGCTGCTCCCTGACAACCTGTTGTTGATGGAGGCCCTAGAGGATGCACCCGACCCCTTCTTCGGGGTGATGGAGCCACCGCTGCCCAGCCCCACTGACATCCCACAGGTACCCCCCCGTCCTCCCGCTGCCCAGCCCCACTGACATCCCACAGGTCCCCCCCCGTCCTCCCACTGCCCAGCCCCCTTGACATCCCACAGGTCCCCCCTGTCCTCCTGCTGCCCAGCCCCACTGACATCCCACAGGTGCCCCCCGTCCTCCCGCTGCCCAGATCCCCATCCCACAGGTATCCCCATGCCCTCACTGACCAGCCCCACTGACATTCCACAGGTATCATCATGCCCCCGCTGCCAAGCCCCACTGACATCCTACAGGTCCCCTAAAGATTATCTGCAGGCCTCCCCTCTAGGGTCAAGTGGGGGATGGGGCTAACCTGTGACATTGCTTCTCCCCCAGATTCAACATATTCTGGAGGCTCCCACCCCCCCAGAGAGACCCACCCCATCCCCCCGGCGCAGGAGGCCAGGTGAGTCAGCGGGTTGTGGGGCAGGGGGGATGGTACGGATGGAGTCCCAGTGCAACCAGCATCCCACTCTAAACAGTAACCACAGATCCCCAGTATGACCAGTAACCACCGCCTCCCAGTATAACCCCTTACCACCATCTCCTAGTATAACCAGTAACCACAGCATCCCAGTATAACCCCTTACCACCATGTCCCAGCATAACCAGTAACCACAGCATCCCAGTATAACCCCTTACCACCATGTCCCAGCATAACCAGTAACCACAGCATCCCAGTATAATCAGTAACCACCATCTCCTAGTATAACCAGTAACCACAGCATCCCAGTATAACCCCTTACCACCATGTCCCAGCATAACCAGTAACCACAGCATCCCAGTATAATCAGTAACCACCATGTCCCAGTATAACCAGTAACCACAGCATCCCAGTATAACCAGTAATCCATCACCAGTAACCACTGTGTCCCAGTATAACCAGGACATCCTGGCTTCCCAGTCTAGCTGATGTCAGAGTCCTGTCATGATCAGTGCAAGCTAGCAATGCCAGCAGTCCAGAATACCTGGCATCCCACTGTAACCAGTATACCCACTGTGCCAGTATAACCAGTAAGCCCAGGGCCCCCACACTTCTGATGTAACCAGTGGCTCAGTATAACCCCAGTACAGGCATCTTACTGTACCCGGTGCCCCAGTTCCAGGCCAGTTCATCCCAGTGTAACCAGTAACTCCAGGCTCGCCCAGCCCATCTACTCTCCCTTGCCCTCTGAACCTCCCTTTCTAATGCCCCCAATATCTGATCTGATGTCATTGCCCCCCCTCAAATTTCCCCAGGGCTCTGTGGGGGTGGCTGGGAATCAGGGTGGGTGTTAACTGCCAGCTCAACCCTTCTCTCACTCCACTCAGAAGCACCCCCCATCACGGTCGTGTCCCCTGAAATTATTACCATGAAGGAAGTGGAGCCCATCACTCTGCTGGAAATCGAGGTGTGGGGGGAACCATGGGGGCTGGCATCTGGGTGGAAGTGTGCGGGAATCTAGGGATTATGGGGGTCTGGGATCAGGGGGAGTCTAGGGGAACCAGGGCCTGGGGGGATGGGAATCTCAGCGTAGGATTATGGGGGATATGAGAAGTGGGGGAGCACATCCACAATGTGACACCCCCCTTTCTCCCCCCTCCCCGCCCAGGGCGAGCGCGACCTCCCGGAGATCACAGCACGTGAGATCGACCTGCTGGCCGAGCAGGAGGACTTTGTTTTGCCCCCTGCCTCACCCCGTGCCCCCCCCCGGAGACGCCCCATGGAAGGTGGGGGGGGTCGCAGGGATCCTGGAGGGCTGGGGTGGGGGCAAGGGGCTCATCCTGTTGCCGCAGCCCCATCTCATGCCTCCTTCTCCCCTCCAGAGCTGGAAGAGATAAGAGCCCGGGAGGCTGAGATCACGGCCAGACTGTCACCCCCAACCCGGTAAGGGAGCAAGTGTGGGCCATCCCCATTAGGGCATGCCAGCCCCAGGGCAGGGTGGGGTTGGCTGGGGGGCTTGGGACCTTTCCCTCTTGTGGGGACCAGGGTGGGGCTGACTGGGGTTGGGGAATGAGGCACAGGGCCTTTCCCCACTGTGGGGATGCAGGGGTGGGGTGGGCTTGGGGAGCAGGGAATGGGGCATGGGGTCTTTCCCAGCTAGGGGATGTCAGGGTGGGGCTGGCTAGAGACAGAGAATGGGGCACATGGCCTTTCCTCTCTAGGGTGTACTGGCCCCAGGGCAGGGTGGGGCTAGTTGGGGGGCAGGGAAAGGAGCACGGGGCCATTCCCCTCTAGGGAGTATTGGGGTGGTGCTGGTCAGAGGGCAGGGAATGGGGCACGGGGACTTTCCCCTCTAGGGTGTGACTGGCCGGGAGCTGGGAATGGGGCATGGGGCCTTTTCCCTCTAGGGGGCACCGGGGTGGGGCTGGCCAGGGTCAGGGTCTCACCATCTCTCCCCACAGGGTGGGTGAGGAGCCCCCAGCCGAGGTGGAGACCCCCATCCTGCCCGAGGAACTGGCTCGGCTGCCAAAGGAGGAGCTGCCCCCACTCCCCGGTGAGTGTGGGGCATGAGGGGGGAAGAGAGCTGTGGGGGCGGGGCTCCAGCCTCTAACCCTTGTTCTGGGCTCTGCCCCACAGAGCTGAGCCCCCCGAGGGAGCCAGGGCTGCCACCCCCTCCCCCTTCCCCAGCTGTGACCCCCAAGGTGAAGCGGAGCCCCCCACGCAGCCCAGAGGTAAGTAGGGGGTCTGGGCCAGCCAGTGGCCTCTCCCAGCCAGGGCGCCCGTGGCTCACCCATGCCCCCTGCGCCCCACAGCTGGAGCTGGCCGTATACGAACCGGCCCCCCTGCCCACCCCCCGGCGCCAGCTCCGCTTCCTGGACGAGGTGACCCAGATCCCGCGGGACCAGTTCAAGAAACAGATCCTGGATGTGCGGGCCCAGTGCCGGCCCCTGGTGAGTGCCAGCCCCCCGGCAGGTCCCAGCCCTCCAGCACTAACCACTAACTCCCCCTGCCCTTCCCAAGCCGGGAGAGAACCCAGGCATCCTGGCTCCCAGCCCCCTGACTCCATCTGTTCTGCTCCAGGTGGTGGTGGAGGTGGCGGCCCGGCAGCGGAGGACCCCTGCGGAGCTGCTAAGAGCCCCCACCTATGGTGAGTGCTCCCCCCGCTCCCTCGGTCCCTGCACTGGGTCCCTAGCCCCCTCACCCTGTCTGTGTCCCCCAGGCTGGCTGCCCCCCGCACTGCATGCCCTGTGGCAGCACTGTGCCATCCTGCGGCCCGTGGACTACGCGGCGCTCTGGGCCGAGGAGGAGAGAAAAGAAGAGCCGGTCAGCGAACTTGAGGTACCTGGGGCCCCCCTGGCAGTTCCCGCTGTGTCCCCTGGACTCCACTGGCCGCCGACAGCCAGGGAGAGAACCCAGGAGTCCGGGTTCCCCGCCCCTCCCCGGCTTTATTCCCTAGCCCCCACTCCCCTCCCAGAGCCGAGGAGAGAACCCAGGCCCCCCTGCTCTAACCACTGGACCCCACTCCCCTCCCCAGGCTGTGAGTGTCCCCCTCTTTTGTAGGTTGCACGTGAAGCGCTAGAGCCCAGCATCCCCGTGATGGTCTCCTCAGGTGAGTTGCTCATGGGGGGGGGCACCGTGCTCCAGGGAAGGGGGAAAGGGAGCTCGGACGGGGGCACCATGCCATAGGAAGGGGGCTCAGCCAGACACTGTGCCACAGGGAGGGGTTGGGTCAGCCAGGGGTGCCAAGCTACAGGGATGTGGTCAGGGGGCTCAGCTCGGGGCACGGGGAGGGGCACTGTGTCACAGGGAGGGGTTGGGTCAGCCAGGGGTGCCAAGCTACAGGGATGTGGTCAGGGGGCTCAGCTCGGGGCACGGGGAGGGGCACTGTGTCACAGGGAGGGGCTCTGGGGTGGTCTCTCCCCTACACCAGGAAGAGCAGTGTGGATGGTAGTGTCAAACTGACCCCCCTGCTCCTGGCCCCCGGCAGAGATCTCCCTGGAGACCACCGAGGAGGAGGTGCCACGCCCCAGCCTGGTGACCCCTGAGGAGAGAAGGTGAGACCCAACATGGAGGGCAGGGGTATAGCCCCCAAGGATCTCCATTAACCCTCTGCCCTGCCCTAGGCTGGTGCCGGAGCCTGAGGAGGCCCTGCCCATCGTCCCTGAGCTGCCCGAAGTCAGCCTGGAGCTGCCCCCCGACAGAGACTTGATCACGCTGGAGTACATCCGCAGGTGGGCCAGGGCCCGGTGTGGGGCAGGGGAGAGCCGGGAAGCCGGACTCCTGGGTTCTACACTGGCTCTGTCTCCCCTCCAGGTTGGTGGCAGCAGAGTTGGAGCAGGTCGGGGAGATGGATTTCCGGTCCCTAGTGCCCACCACGACCTCACGTGGCATCGCCAGCCGCATCTTCTACCTCTGTCTCGGTGAGCGGAGCCCTGCTGCCCCTAGCCGGCGGGTTGGGCTCCAGTGGGTGTGGGGACCTGCTGACTGGATGAGCCCCGGTGGGTGAGGGGCCCTGCTGCCCCCTGCTGGTAGGGTGAACCCCAGTGGGTGTGTTGGCATCAGCCCTGACTCCTCCCCCCTCTCTTGCAGTTCTCTGCGGGCTCCAGTTCCTGCAGCTGCACCAGACTGAGCCCTACGGGCCGATTCTCCTCAAACGTGGGGCCCGATTCCGCACAGGCTAGAGCTCCTGGTGTGGGGAGAAGAGGCTCCCCCCTGCTGACTGGGGCACATTTGTCTCCCTCACCCCCGTTACAAATCTGTTCTAATTAAAGTGTTTTGCCAGGAACCTGCTCCTTGAGTTATTAGGGGGCAAGGGGGAGCAGGTGCTTTTTCCTTTCATCTAGTGCTGAGACCCCCCCCCCACCCTGGCACCAGCAAAAGGGAGGCTAAGCATCGCCCCTGAACCCCCGCTGACAGCACGCCGCTTTCCTTTCTCACCTGCCCCCCTTCCCCTGGCAGGAGGGCAGAAGTGGGTCTCACCATCTTCATATCCCCCCTTCCCCCTAGTAATGGGATGGGTCTTTCCCCCAACCCCCTCCTTTCCCCCAACTTTGAGGTTCATGTCCCCACCCCCCCATCCCAAAGAGGCCCCCTGTCTCAGGCAAACATTATTTTATTCCAAAGATATAGAATATAGATTTTCTCTCATCAAAAACAACACAACTGTCAAAGAGGTGTTAAATACAGGAATGGGGGGGTATTGCTCAGACCTAGAACCACCCCAAAACACCACCAGCACTAAGAGCATTGGCTGATCTGGGAGGGGTAGAATGACAGCTGAGTGAACAACCAGACAAATACACCCGGCAGCGGGTGAAAAGTAAAATCACAGGTGAACTGATTAAGAAACAGGATGGAAACCGCTTCTCGCAAGGTGAAAACACAGGCAGAGCAGACTGCCTCCGAGACAAAACCACCCTCGGAGTGCTAGGCGAAGATACAGCCGAACCACTCACCCTGTGATTCAATTCTCCCCGTGCCATTGGAAGACACAGACCAACACATTAATGCCAAGACTAAAACCCTGCTGTAGATAGCGGGTGAAGAAATACAGGTGGCCTGGAGGACAATGCAACTGAGGCTCACCCCTGCAGTGTGTGTGGGGTGGGGTGGGGGGATGACACAGGAACACTGGTTCACACTTGGAAGTCAACTCTTCCATAGAATAAGTAACAGCTACAGGTGAAATGGGTAACAGGAAGACAGACTTCCATGTGAGATACTGGTTGGTGAAAATCTACAGGCAAACTGAGCAAAGAAATCCCCTCTCGTTTTGGCGGGGGGGGGGGTAAGGGGGTGTCCAACAAGTGAACCGGGGTAACTACAGGATTCAGACTCCCTGCAGCCATGGTGGGTGAAAGAACAGGCAAAGTGGTTGAACAGCCAGACAAAATCCTCCCTCGTGGCAACAGTGAAGCAGCTGAACATGGTCATCCTATGAGTGTGCTGCATGGAAAACCTACAGGTGAACCGGTTAGCGATGCAACTCCCATCAGCAGAGGAAGAATAAATACAGGCAAGCAACGGGATCCAAAAACAACAGGCCAACTGGATAACAATGAGACTAATACTCCCCTTTAGGGCAGCAACAATTACAGGTGAGACTCCTCTCAAATCCATGGTGAAATACACGGGAGGATCCAGTTCAACACCATAACAATGGTGCTAACCACCGACAGAGCCAGATCACAACATGACTTGGTTTCGTCCCACACCAGTGCTGCATAGAGGTGGAAGAAGGATCAAACACCGTAACCGAAGTCCTCCTCCCGCTGGTGACAGGTACAGGCAGAATCCATTCATACCATGTCTCTAATATGCTCTTACATTGGCGGAGGAAATCAAACGAGAGGCAGCTCTGGGGAATGACAGGAGCTACCCCCTCCATGGGGGCAGTGGGTGAAAGTTACAGGCAACTGGTGACCAAACAGTACTCGGATCCCCCCTTCGCAGTGGTGGCAAGTGAGAAGACAGGCGAAGCAGACTCAAGACCACAGACTGAGTCCTCCCCACGACAGTGCTGGATACAGGCAGACACAGTTCAATTATATGCCCCAAAGGGCCCCCCCAGTGATGAGAACAAGCTGGGGGGCCCAGAGTTGACCATTTGGGGGGAAGAACAGGTGGAGTTGGGTCCAGTTGGCCAATGGTGGGAGAACAGGCAGAGGGAGCTTGACTGTCCTCGCCAAGGGTCACTTGACCAAGGAGGGGCCGTGTCCCTGGAGGGGAGAGAAGGTGTGGTGAGAGTCGTTCTTGTCAGGACCCCCCACCTCCTCGTCCCGCCCCACTCACCTCACGCTGAGCTGAGGGCCCCGCGGATCTGGGCGCCGGCGTCGGGGGGCAAGGCCAGCAGGGCCGCCTGGAACTCCGTGGGGCAGCGGTCGGAGAGATGCCGCAGCAACGACAGAAGGGAGACCTGGGCGTCTGGGGGGAGCTGGGGGTTAGATGGGAGAGAGAACCCCCAGACCCGCAGGATCCCCCTCCCCAAGGCAGGGACACCCCTTCTTGCCCAATGGTGGGATCTCCAGCTCCCTCCCTTCGGGACACTCCCCAAACTTACCTGCTGGGAGATGGTCGGTCCCCAGGACGGTGCTGCTGGCCCGCACCACCTCCCCCATCTGCTGCAGCACCTGGGGCGGGGGGGGGGGGGGAACACAGCGGTGAGACCCCGATACCCTCATCCTGTCACCCGCCAGAGAACCCCCCCAGTCACCCCCCACCTGAAGGGGAGACACCCCTCTGCATGGTGTTCTGATCCCCATTGCGGTTCACACCCCCAATCCCCCTTAGTCAAGGGGATTTAACCCTCCCAAATCCTCAGATAAGACACCCAAAAGACCCCCCCCGTTCCTGGAACAGGGGCCCCCCACAGGCGCCATCACCCACTGGAACAGGACCCCCCCAACCTGCCTCCAGGCCTCCCATGGGGCGGTACCTGCTGGGGGGCGTTCTCGTACAGGAAACTGATGCACCGGAAAACAGTTTTATTTTCCTCGAAATCCTCCGTGAGGGGCAGGGAGCGGAGCAGGGCGGGGAACACCTGGGGGGAGACCCCGTTAGAGATCCCCAGCTAGCTGCCGAGCCGGCTGGGGCCAGCGCCCCCTAGAGGAGCAAGGCCCTGCCCCCCCGCAAGCCAGCCGGTGCCACCTAGAGAGGCAAGGCCCAGCGCCCCATTCCCCGCCTCCCGGGGAAGGCCCCCATCACGCCCCCTCACCTGGCTGAGGGGCAGGGCCTGGGGCTGGCTCAGGACCATGCGGGCGACGGCCCCACAGACGTTGTCCCGCACGCGGGCGCTCGACTCCTGGGTGCTGCCCCCCGCCAGCAGGGCCAGGATCTTGGGGTAGTGTCTGGGGGGGGGCAGGTGTTAAGGAAAAGGGGAACAGCAAGGGGGAGATGGGGCCCTTCCTCCAATCCATCCCACAGCCTCTCACCCCCATGTACCCCTGGACCCCAAACAGAGACCCCCAGGTCAGACACCCCCTCCAGACAATCCCCCCTAACTCATCCACCTAGCTGACCCCTAGTAACCCCCATAACCCCCACACGCAGCAGCCCCCGCCATGGGTCAGGATACGGGAGCAGGGCCTCCCCGCCGTGCTCGGCCAGCACTCCCAGTGCGAAAATGCCGTTGCTCCGCACCTCGGGGTCGGGGTCCCGGGCAGCCCGCAGGAAGGCGGGCAGGAGCCGGGGCACGAAGGGGGCCGTGGCCCGGCCCAGCCCCCCCAGTGTCTCCGCCAGCGTCCCCACAGCGAAGGAGCGTTCTGCCACCGAGCAGCTGGGCTTCTGGGGGACAGCGAAGGGGCCCGGATGCCTGGGTTCAGCAGGGGGTGAGTGGGGGGGCCCGCAGCCACCCAGGTTCAGTGGGGTGGCAGGATCCTGCCTGGACCCCTGGGTACCCAGGGGTGGTGGGGGAGAAGGGGGAACCGGCCCGGACGCCTGGGTCCCTGTGGGAAGGGAGAACTGGCCCGGACGCCTGGGTCCCCGGGGAAGGTGGGGCAATGGGAGAAGGGGGAACCGGCCCAGATGCCTGGTCTCTGTGGGAAGGGAGGGGAGAAGGGGGAACCGGCCCGGACGCCTGGGTCCCCAGGGGAGGTGGGGCAATGGGAGAAGGGGGAACCGGCCCAGATGCCTGGTCTCTGTGGGAAGGGAGGGGAGAAGGGGGAACCGGCCCGGACGCCTGGGTCCCCGGGGGGACACACGACATACTCACCATTTTGTTGAGCAGCAGGGGCAGGAAGCCGGCGAAATACGGGGCGAAGGTGTCGCCCCCTGCCGCCGCGGCCAGAGCGGGGATCCCCTCCCCCGCGTACTCCAGCAGCATGGCATCGTACTCCGCCTGAGGGGAGTGGGGGTGAGCCCTGCTGCACCCCACGGCCCCCCAAACCCCTCCGCACTGCGCCTCCCATGGCCCCAGAATCCCCCCCAACCCCTGACCCCATCTCCAAATCCCCCACCCTGCCGCCCCCCCACAGCCTCCATTTTTTCCTCCCCTCCCCCCGATCTCCAGCCCCTCTGCTCCATGCAGCCCCCACAGAGCCCCCCCACCCCCGCGTCACCTGCTCTTCATCCTCCTCATCTTCCTCGTCCAAGCCATCATCCTGGCAGGCTGTCTGGGGGTGGGGGGGGGAAGATGGGAGCTCAGTGCTGGGACCCACAACCCCCCCCCCCCATGTTCCCCCTTCCTGTGTCCCATCCCCCACAAGCCAGCTGGTCCTCCCCCAAATCCCCCGTGTCCCGCCCCGAGCCAGCCAGTCCCTCCTCCCCCGCCCCTCCTCAAGCCCCCCTCGCCCCCCGAGACCCATATGTTCTGCCCCCCTCGGCTGGTCCCCCCACCAAGAGGGGAAAGGCCCCATGTCCCCCCAGCTGGTACCTTCCTCTCCAGCACAGCGCGAAGGGCCCCGCAGAGCTCGGCCAGGCGCCCTGGGCTCCGCAGCGCCTCCTGCTGGCAGGCGGTGAGCACCGCGCCCAGCGCCTCCAGCACCGCCATGGCCACCAGCCGCTCCCGCTCCCGGTGCACGCCCCGCGCCATGGCCGGCAGCGCCAGGCCCAGCAGCCGCTGCAGTGCTGGGGGGGCGGGTAGAGGGGTCAGTGCGGGTCCGCGAGCTTCCCGCACAGTGTCGTCCCCGCCCCAACCCCACGAGCTCCCCCCCGGCCCCACAAGCATCTCTCCCTGGCCCTGGGGCTGCGAGATTCCTGCACGGTGCCCCTCTCCCCTGCTCTGTGAACTCCACCCCGACCCTGGGGCTGCGAGCTTCCCCCAGAGGTGACCCCCCTTCACTCTCCCCCGACCCTGGGTCTGCAAGTTGCCCCTGGTGGTGCACCCACGTTCCCCCCAGCCCAGCAACACCCCCAAAACCCAGGGCTGTGACTTCCCCCCACCCCCCCGATCTTCCCCCCTCCCCGCAGCCTGGTGGGGGTCCCTCCCCCAACTCACCGGCAGCGTGGGGCTCAGAGGGGTCCCGCTCGCAGACCCGATGCAGCGCAATGCAGAACTGGCCCAGGGCTTCGTAGGCGGCTTTCCGGACCCCCAGATGAGGGAACTGGGGGGAAGGGGGCGATTTGGGGGGTCACAGCTCCCTGCACCCCCCACATTACCCCGTTGGCTCCCCACAGAGCACTGCCCAGGATCAGCGAGGAAAGAGTTAACCCTGAGGGGCCCCCCAGCCTGCACCTCCCACCCCCATCCCCTATCGCTAACCCCCTGCCGCCCCCCAAATCCTCCCCTCCCCCAAACTTGCCCAACACCCAGAACTGCCCCCCGCATCTGCCTCCCCACTACCTCCAGCAGCTGGAAGACCTCCGGGACGCAGCTCTCCAGGTGGGGCAGGAAGGCGACGCTGGGACAGACGGACAGACAGGTTAGGGCCCCTGGAGATACAGCCCCCAGACAGACAGACGTGCCAGACCCCCTCCCGCTGCCCCAAGAGCCCCCCCCCATACCTGGCGTTCGCTGCGATCTCCCCCAGGGCGGCACAAGCGTCCTCCTTCTCGTCCACGTAGGCGCTTTCCACGCTCAGTCTGGGGGGGTGGGGTGGCAGGGTCAGATGGGGGGCCCTTCCCCACCCGCTACAGCCCCCTTCTCCTCCCACCCGCCCTCCTTCTCCGCCCCCACCAGTCTCTGCCCCCACCCAGGACTCTCTTCCCACTGCCCGGGGCTCCCCCACCTCAAAGCCGCCCCAGGTTCTGCCCCCCACCATACCCGAACAGCTCTTCCTCCTCCTCGTCGTCCTCCCCGTCCAGATCTTCCTCCCCCTCCACCTCGGCCTCCTCGTCCTCGAACAGCAGGAAGGAGCTGGTGTCCCCGGCGGGGGGCTGGGGGGGGATGGGGGCACGTCATGGTGCGATTGGGGGCATTTCCCCTTCCCCCAACACCCCCTGGTGCCCCCCAGCCTGAGTCCCTTCCCCCAGGCCCCGGCTTGTGGGAGCACTGCTGTCGGGAAGCTCACAGCCTCAAGGTCCCCTCCCCCACCTAGGTCCCGAGGCACGGCGGGGGGGCAGGCTCCCGGCCCCGAGGGGGGGGGGGGGGAGGAGGAACGTCCCGAACTCACCACGAGGCCCTCGGTGGATTTGAGGGAGTAGAGAAGCAGGGTGGTGATCCGGGGCAGGTGGGGGGCCAGGTCGTCCCCCATGGCACAGGAGAGCGCGGCGAAGAGACTGTACCTGGGAGGGAGACGGGGGTCAGGGACTGCGGGTCGGGGGAGGTGGGGGCACCACCCGTGGGGGGCTGGGGGGGGTCACTCACGTGCAACGCCGTAGGTCGGGGTCGTCCTGCCCCTCGGCCAGGCCCAGCCCCAGCTGGCAGCTCTCCTCCGCCAGGGGTCCCACGGCCTCGCTCCCCAGCGCCCGCACCAGGGCCCCCAGCGTCTCTGCGGGGGAGGGGAGCATCAGACACTGCGGCGGGGGGGGGGGGGGGGGAGTCACCCACGGCCTGGCCCTGCAGGGGGCACTGCGCTGGGGGGGGTGGGGGGAGAGGGACTGGTGGGGGGGGGTTAGGGGTCACTCACCCACAGCCTGGCCCTGCAGGGGGCGCTGCGCTGGGGGTGGGGTGGGGGGAGGGTTAGGGACTGGTGGGGTGGCTGGGGAGGTTGGGTTAGGGGGCAGGGTTAGGGGTCACTCACCCACGGCCTGGCACTGCAGGGGGCGTTGCTCCTGGGGGGCGGCGGGGGGCAAGAAGTGGCGAAGCTGCTCCAGGATGTGGGGCAGATACGGCCCCATGGTGCGCTGGGCGGCCGAGGCTGTGACGGATGGACGGACAGACAGACATGGGGTCAGATGGAAACACGGACCTGCCCTCGGGGGAGACACCGAGCGCAGGGGGCTGGGGATGGAGCTGGGGGTGAGGGCTCAAGGGGGGCCAGGACCCGAAGGGGGGCCTGGAAGTCACTGACCAGTGGCCCCTGGGAGTACTGAGTTCGGGGGAGGGGGGTTGTCACTCACCCATGGCACCAGGGGGCCGTGGGGGGGAGCCGAGGGGAGCAGTTCGGGGGGGGGGTGGTCAGTTATCCGTGGCCTCGGGAGCCGTGGTGGGGAGCCGAGGGGGATGGTTCTGGGGAGTCACTCCCCCACGGCGCCAGGCAGCTGTGGGGGGCGGTCACTCCCCCACGGCCCCAGGTGGCTGTGGGGGCGGTTCGGGAGGGGGGGGTCACTCCCCCACGGCGCCAGAGGGCTGTGGGGGGGAAGCCGAGGGGGACGGGTCGGGGGTTCACTCACCGATGGCCCCCAGCGTGCTGATGGCCAGCTCCTTGGGGCGGGGCCCCCCCGGGGAGCGCAGGGTCCCCAGCGTCTGCTCCATCAGCACTGGCAGGAATGGCTCGATCCCGGCCCCTGCGCGAGGGGAGGTTATAGCCCTGCCCGGACGCCTGGGTTCAGGGGGGAGGTTATAGCCCTGCCCGGACGCCTGGGTTCAGGGGGGAGGTTATAGCCCTGCCCGGACGCCTGGGCCGGTGGGGTCCGGATACCGGGGTCCCCCAGCAAGTGGGACGCTGGCTCCTCAGCCGGGGCTCAGGGGCACTGGGGGGTCCCGGGCGCCTGGGTTCTCCAGCAGGCAGGTAGGGGAATGGGGTGGTGCACCCGGACTCCTGGGTTCCCCAGCTGAAGACAGAAGGGGGCGTCCCGGGCGCCTGGTCCCCCAGCCCAGACGGGGAAGGGGCGCTGTCCCGGACGCCGGGGTTCTCACCAAGGCTCTCCACGAAGTTCTCCAGGGCGTAGTAGGCTTTGGCCAGGTGGCCCCCCCGCACCGGCTCCACCCCCCCCAGGTAGGACAGCAGCAGCGGCAGAACCTCCCCCGCGTAGGCCGCGATGTCGGGCTGGGGGGGGGGGGTCGGTGAGAGTCAGCCAGAGCCCCCCCCATCACACCGTGTCCACCCCTCCTTACCCCACCCCCTCCCATCCATCCAGCCCCTCCCAGCGCCCCATGACTCCCCAGTCATGCCTCTTTACCCCGCCCCCCTTGATTTCCCTGTAACCCCCTGCAGTGCCCCCTCCTCACCCCAGCCCCCCCATCACCCCAGCCCTAGCCTCCCAATCTCCCCAATAACCCTGTGACCCCAGGGTACCCCTCCTCGCCCCAGCCCCCCAATCTCCCCAATAACCCTGTGACCCCAGGGTACCCCTCCTCGCCCCAGCCCCCCCCTTCGCCCCTTGACCCCTCACTCCGCACAGACCCCCCCACTCCCACTCCTAGCCCCCCCGACCTGCAGGTTCTCCGAGAACTGCCCCAGGGCGAAGAGGGCTGCACTCCGCACCACTAGGCTCTCGTCGGCCAGCGCCCGGCAAATCACCCCCAGCAGGGACTGTAGGTGCCTGGAGGGGCAGAAGGGGTCAGTCAGGGGGCCCCCAAAACAAGCCTCCCTCCCCCGATTGCAATGGGCTCTGGCGAGCACATGTCCTATGCCCCGTAGTGCCACCGGTGAGGATTCCCCTGGGGGACAGGACAACGCTGTGCACCCAGCCCCCTGCTGCTGCTGAGTCCAGGGGTCCACAGAGCAGAAATGGGGCCCCCCAGCAGCGTGTGTCCGTCCCCTATGACCCTCGCCTACCTCATGCGGATGTGATCCCCGCAGCCCTCGGCCAGCACCGCCAGCACCATGAGCCCGGCCTTGCGCTCGTAGGGCCGGGGGCTCTGCAGGGCCGGCTCCAGGTGCGGCATCTGGGGGTGGACAGAAGAGGTTGTTACCTGCCCCCCCCCCCGCAACAAGCCACAGGCCCTGCCCCACTCCAATGGCCCCGCCCCCTGCCCCAGTCTCACCCCTCCAGCCAGCCATAGGTCCCGTCCCAACCCCCATGGCTCTGCCCCCAGCTAGCTCAACCCCTGCCCCGCCCCGAGCCAGCCTGCCCCAGCCCCCATTCCAGCCCCACCCCCAGCTGGTCCACTCCTGCCATGTCACTGGCCCACCCCACAACCAGCCACAGACTCCGCCCCCAGCCCATCAGCCCCACCCTCCCCTTGCCCTCTAGCCAGCCACAGGCTCCAGCTCCCCACCCCCCCCACTCACCAGCTGGGGGAAGAGTTTTTCAGGAGGCAGGTGCAGGGCCAGCATGTCGATCACCTGGGGGAGAAATGGAGGTGACGGTGGGGGGGTGATGGCTCTGGATTCCCCCCCGCACACACACCAGCCAGGGGTCCCCTCCCCCCCGGGCTCCTCAACCCACCCCCAGCGCGTTGTAAGGCCGGGTGGGGGGGGGCACTTGGGGGTCTCACCTGGGCAGCCACGTGTTTGGGGGTCTGGGCCTCATCCCCCTCGTCCTCACTCTCCTGGTCCTCGGCATCCAGCTGCCCCAGGGGGGGCTCCGCACTCAGGATGGGAAACAGGGCGTCCAGCACGGGGGGCAGCAGCCGCTGCTTCAGCATGGCCTGGGGGGGCAGAACCTGAGCCCCGAGCCCCACCCCCCAATCCCAACCCCCCCCCCGATCCTCTGGCCCGCCCACAAGCCCTGCCCCAGCCCCCGAACCACTGGCCTGCCCCCCCGATCCCTAATCCCCTAGCCTGCCCTCCACATACTGAGCCCTGATCCCCCGTCTGCCCCGTCTCCCAACCCCCCAGATTTCCCCCCACCGTGCCCCCCCAAGCCCTGAACCCCACCCCAACCCCCCAATCTCCCACCTGCTTCCTACATCCTGAGCTCTGATCACCTGGCTGTCCCCCGATCCCTGACCCCAGCCCCCCAATCCCAATCCCCCGATCTACCCCCACACCCTGAGCCCTACCCCAGCCCCCCAAGCCCCTGGCTGTGTGATAAATGAAAGGGGGGGCGGGGGTAGCTCCCTTTTATGGACCCCCAGCCAGGCAGTTAGCTACAAACCCCCTGTTAGTAGCTGTTCTCTTCTTGCTTTACCTGTAAAGGGTTAACAAGCCCACAGGTAAAGGGGAGCGAGTGGGCACCTGACCAAAGAGCCAACTGGGGAGGGCGGGGGGCGAGAATTTTTTAAAATTGGGAAAAATGTCCCTCTTTGCCTGTCTGTTCTCCGGAGAGGTGACACAGGGCCGCAGGGCTGTAAGAAGCTGTAAACCAGGCCCGAAAAGCCAGCAGCTCAGACCTGGAACCAACACACCCGAACCCGAGAGGTCGGCTGGGGAGACGCCAGTCGGGTCGTTCCTTGTGGACGCCTCCCGGCTAACCCGGGTGCTTTTGATTTGCTGGGAACCGTTAAGCTGGACCCCAACAAAACCAGTCTTGACGCTTGGGGATTGCCTTGGCTCTTTTTCAATCGAGCAAGAGCCGAAGTTGCTGATGTATTTTCTCCCGTTCTGTTTTTGATACAATGTCCGGGATCGGATTTCTGTCCCCTACGCTGCTTAATTAGCAAGTGGCAACAGCTGATTGCTGGTGTTTTTCTTTCTCAGCTCTTCCCCAGAGTGGGGGTGAAAGAGCTTGAGGGTGCCCCACAGAGAGGAATTCCCAAGTGCGCCCTCCTCGGTTCTCGGGGGGGCGGGGGCGTTTTGCACTGGGGTAGTGGCCGCATCTACCCATCCAAGCTCAGAGAGAAGTTGGGACCTTGGGAGTTTAATACCCGCCTGGAGTGGCCAGGATTAAATTTTTAGAATCCTTGGGGGCCCCCACCTTCCGCACTCGAAGTGCCAGAGTGGAGAACCAGCCTAGACGCCCCCAAATCCCAACCCCCCCGGCTAGCCCACTGAACTCCAAGCCCCGAGCCTGCACCCCTGAACCCCTGATCCTGCAGCCTGCGCCCCACACCCCAACTACCCAAACCCCAATCTGCCAGCCCGCCCTCAAACCTCCATCCTTCAGTCTGCCCCACAAACCCCGGCCCACCCCCAATCTCAATCCGCCAACCACCTTCCCCCCCCCCAGCTCCATCCCTTGCTCCACCCCAAACCCTGCACTCTCCCAGCTGCCCCCTGAATCCCGATCCCTGCCCTCCCCACCCCTATCCCCCCACGCCAGCCTCGTTCCTCCCAGCCAGCCAGCGCCCCCTGAACCCCAATCCTCATCCCCCTGAGCCCCCAGGGCCCTACCTTGCCCCGCAGTTTGATGAGGAAGCTGAGGGTGGAAAGTGCCTTCACCCGCAACACATCCCCCAGCACTCGGTTCGACGCCACCTGGGGAGAGAAGCAACCGTCGGCACTGCCCGGACGCCTGGGGGAATGGGGCTCATGGAGTTGCCCGGATGCCTGGGTTCCCCCACCGAGTAGAGGAGGCTCATGGCTGTTCGGACGCCTGAGTTCCCCAGCAGGGATCTCTGTAACCCCGGGAAGTTGCAAGGGGGAATGTTGGGGATCAGGGAGTTACCCACATGCCTGGGTCCCCCCGCGGAGGGGAAGGGGCTTGCGGCCGCCTGGGTCCCCCGACTCACCTCCAGGCAGAAGCCGACAACGTCGGAGAGGTGCTGGACGATGACGGAGACCTCGCTCTCCATCAGCTCATCAAAGACCTCCATGGCCTCGCTGGCGTGCACCTGGGGGGGCCGGACACGCACTGGTCAGGGAGCCTCGACACATTTTGACACCTCAGACAACCCCCCAGCCCCTCCCCCACGCCAGTGCCCCCCAATGACCCTTCATTCCCCCCTCTCACCTCGTTAATGGAAATCAGCTGCCTGACGGCTGAGATAATCTTCGGGACCAGGGAGTGCATGAGATTCTGGGGGGCAGAGACAGAGACAAGATGAGGGGGGACCCCCAAGATACCGGGGGCAGGAGAAGGGAATGGCTGGGGGAGCCGGGGGATAGGGACTCGGGATCAGTGGGTTCTAGGGAACACGGTACGGTGGGGGACAGACAGGAGGCCCAGGGGGTTCCGGTGCATAGGGGGCTCAGTGGGGGACTTGTGAGGGGCTCAGGGGGGTCGGTGAGTTCTGGGGTATGTGGAGTCAGTGAGGGGCTCGGGGCGCATGGGGAAGGCAGGGGTGGGCGGGGGCTCAGGGAAGATGTGAGGAAGGCAGAGGTAAGTGGGGGGCTCAGGACACACTGGGGTGCACGGGGAAGGTGGGGTGCTCAGGGGGATGGGTGGGGCCAGGCTGGGGCTCAGGGGGCCGGGGCTCACCAGGTGGTCGGCGCCCAGCCCGGCGGCCATGGCTGCCAGCCCCCGCAGGCAGTAGTAGAGCGCCCCCGGCTGGCCGTGCTGGCCCAGGGCACTGTGGAAGAGACGCAGCAGGGCAGAATAGTGGGGGGCGAAGGCCTCGGGGTCCGACTCCAGCGCCGAGCTCAGCACCAGCAGCGAGATCTGCGGAAGGGGGGAGGGACTCCATGGATCACAGCCCCCCACCCCCTCTGAGCCCCAAAATCACAGCCCCCCCACCTATCCCTGCCCCCCTTCCCCCCCAATCACAGTCCCCAGCCCAACCCCCACCAACCAGTCCCCTGACGCCCCCCCTCCACCCTCAATCCCCAACTGGCCTCCCACAGATCAGAGCCCCACGACCGACCGGGTTTGAGAGACAGCCTGACCCTGCCGCCCCCAACCAGACCCCCTGTTCCCCCCTACCTGGCGGAGGTGTGGGTCAGGGCCGCGCACCCCCTGCTGGATGAGCTGCAGGAGCTGGGGCCAGCGCTCCAGCCCCTGGTGCCGCAGGAGCAGCGCAGCCAGCTGGGCCAGGGCCACCGAAACCTGGTGCCTGGGGGGAAAGACATGGGTGGGGGCACAGCGGGTGGGTGTGGGGGATAGAGGGGGGACCCGGGAGGGGGTTGGGGGGGACCCACACCGTTTGGAATTGCAGGAGGAGCAGGGGGGCTCTGGGGATGGGGTAGTGGGAGCTAGGGGGCTGCAGGAGTGGGAGGGATGGGGGTCCAGGGGCTGCAGGGACCGGGGCGGGAGAGCAGGAGACGCCTCCGCAAATCTTCCATTTCCTGCTGTAGGGGAAGGGGGCTGCGGAGGGGGTTATGGGGCAGCCGGGGGGAGGGAGAATGTCCCCCCCAACACTCACTCTGCTTCCTGCTGCAGGGCTCCCAGCACCAAGCTCTTCAGCCTGAGAAAGAGAGACGGGGGGGGGGGTCAGGCAGGGTGAACCCCAGCCCCCCAGACGACAGGGAGGGGGGACCCCTCGCACCCCAGCACCCACCTGTCCTGCTCCTCGGGGTTCAGCTTCCGCCAGTGCTTGGTGAGACGCAGGCGAAGGAGCACAGCTGCCAGCTGCCGGATCTGGGGGGGCAGAGAAGGGGGGGGCTCAGCCAGGGGATGGGACCCCTGGGGGGGAGATGGGGGATCCCCTGGGGGGACAGACAAGGAGATGGGAGATCCACGGGGGATCCCCTGTGGGGAAGGGGGTCACTCACCTGGGGGTCCGGGGCCCCTGCCAGCAGCTGGCAGAGCTGGGGGAGCACCTCGGGGTGTCTGAAGGCCTCACGCAGCTGGGCCGTGGCCTGCAGGGGGGAGCAGAGATTGTCACAGAGGGGCCCAGATCCCCTGCCCCCCACCCCAGCGCCCCCCAGCCCTCCCTTCCCAAGTACCCCCCTCCCCACAGTGAGGCCAGCTCCCCCCAGCGCCTCCTTCCCCACCCCGTCCGAGCCCCTCAGCCCCGGACTCCTGGGTTCTCCCCCCACCTACCTGCTGGATCAAGGCGTTGTCCGGCTGCAGCAGGTCGGACAGGACCCGGCCCAGCCCGCCGGGCTCCATGGGGGGAGAGGGGTCCTGCAATGGGGGTGCTCAGGCCGGGGGGAGGGGGCCCTGCAATGGGGGGGGGCCTCAGGCCGGGGGGGAGGGGGCCCTGCAATGGGGGGGGGCTCAGGCCGGGGGGGCCGCAGCAGGGAGCAGGGCCCTGCAATGGGGGGGGGGCTCAGGCCGGGGGGAGGGGGCCCTGCAATGGGGGGGGGCTCAGGCCGGGGGGGCCGCAGCAGGGAGCAGGGCCCTGCAATGGGGGGGGGGCTCAGGCCGGGGGGAGGGGGCCCTGCAATGGGGGGGGGCTCAGGCCGGGGGGGCCGCAGCAGGGAGCAGGGCCCTGCAATGGGGGGGGGGGAGACTCAGGTCGGGTAGGAGGGGCCTGGGCTCAGCAGCCAGCGAGTCCCGCACAGCAGCACGTGTGGGGGGGGGAGCAGACGAGTCCCAGCTTCCGGGAGATAGAGCGGCCCCAGGCCCCGCCCCTCGTGCCCCGCCCCTCCGTGGCCCAGGAGGACTCGTGCAGCCAGAGGAAAGGCCAGGGGTTAACCCCTTCCGCGCCGCACAGCTGAGAGTTGGACACCTGGGTTCTCTCCCTAGCTCTAAGAGAGGAGTGGGGTCGGGGAGCCAGGACTCCCGGGTTCTATAGACACCCCCACACTAATTTTTATTAATAAACTTTATTCCGAGATCCATAAAAAGAAAGAGTCAGAACCAACCAAATCAAATACAAATAAAATAATCAACTGCCCCAGCCCCCCCCCCATATACAGCAATAGCACTATCGGTGTCTGCACGCAGCCAGCAATGGGGGGGGGGGGGGTTGTGGGGTATAGCCCCCTCCCGACTGAGGTCTCTGGGATACTCTGCCAGCCCTACATGGGATCTGCTCTCCACTAGATCCTGCCCCCCCGTGATCCATGCCATCACAAGGGGATCTTACCAGGCAATCCTGCTTGCTGGGGGGGATCTACTGCCAGCCCCACATGGGAGCCAGTTGATCTGGGGAAGCCCCCAGCGATCCAGCCAATTGCCCATGGGGTTATCTACTCCTCCCCATCAGGGATCTTATCATAGGATCTGCTCCCAGCCCCACAAGGAATCTGGCCTCCCTCTGCTTGCAACCTACCAGGGGATCCAGTTACCTGTGGGGGACCCAATCAGGTATGGGGGCCCATCCCCAAGAGGGGACTCAGCTGGCTGCAGGGGATCCACTTCCATAATGGATCCACTCTCAACCCCATGGGGATCCAGCAGATCCACCAGGGATCCACAATCTGCCCCATCCACATGCAGGGATCTCACATGGGGATCCACTCCCAGCCCCAAACAGGATCTACCTGTGCCTCCCCCTTTGGGAGGGATCCACTTTCAAGCTTTAGCCCCCAAGGGAATCTCATGGGGATCCAGGGAACTGGACACCTGCCCTCTTCCCCCAAGTCAGTCCATTCCCATCACCTGATTGGCCAGTCATCCTGACCAATAGGAGTGGAGTAGCTGGTCCCCCATCACAAGCGAACTGGCCAACAGTCCCAGCCAATGGGAGTGAACCAGTCAGTCGGCTGGTCATCCTACCCAATTAAAGGCAATGATGGATGTGGGACAATCTTTAATGGTGTCCTGTGACTGGCCAGACATCTCAGCCAATAGGAGGGTAAGATCCTTAATGGTCCCAGTCAATGGAGGGGCGCTTTTTAGGGTCGCCATCTTTTGTCATGCCGGCCGATTGGCTGAACATCTTGGTCAATGGGAGGGGAGCTCTGTAGCAGTCCCATCCAACGGAAGGGGAGCTCTTTGGAGGATCCATAGCCGCTGACTAGCTGGACATTACAGCCAATGGGAGAAGAGATCCTTAGGGGATCCATACTTGCTGATTGGCTGGACATTACAGTCAATGAGAGAAGAGATCTTTAAGAGAGCCATCTCTAACCACCAGCTGGCCAAGCGTCATGGCCAATGGGAAAGGAACTCCATAGAAGCCCCAGCTTATGAGACAGATCTTTAAGGGAAGTAAATTTGACCGTCCCCACCAGTTGGCCAGCCACCACAGCCAACTGGAGAGGGTCCCTCAATCCATCTTGAGGTTGACGTAGATGTAGCGGATAAACTTGAGTGAGGCGAAGAAGGAGACGGTGCCCAACATGAGGAAGAAGACGTAGCCTGTGAGGAGGGAGTAGCCGAAGAACTCCACGGTCTGCACCGTGCCCGACATGTTGGAGCGGCGTGAGTAGTAGAAGACAGAGTAGAGGAAGATGAAGACACCGGTGGAGCCGGCACTGAGCACCGAGCGCCACCACCAGCGGTAGTCCTCGCCCGAGAGCTGGAAGTAGGTGAGGGCGATGGAGATGCAGGCGCCCACGCTCAGCAAGATGGCGAAGACGAAGAAGAGGATGCCGTAGAGGGTGTACTGCTCCCGGCCCCACACCGTGGCGAAGATGTAGTAGAGCTCCACAGAGATGGCACTGGAGGATAAGAGAGAGACCGGGTCAGCTGCGGGGCAGAGGTGGGATCCCACTGTTTGGGGGATGAAATAGGCCGTCCGGAGAGGCGAAGGGGTGTGATGGGCTCATGCCAAGGAGATGATGTCATCCAGTGCCCAGAAGACAGAAAGTGGGAAGGGCGACACAGGAAGTGGCGTACTCGGGAGAAAGCGACATGACTGTCTAGGTAAGAGTAAGCGGGAAAACGAAGGTGCCAACCTGTGAGGTGGGAAGTGGCAGGGAGGGGTGAGACAGGAAGCAGTGGCATCTCCTATGGAGAGCATGGCAGACAGGAAGTGGAGGGGGTGCTCACTGGGAGGGGAGGAAGTGAGGTGGCAGGCGCACAGAAAGCAGGAGTGGGGCTCACCTGAAGGGCAGGAAGCCCCCGATGGTCATGTGCACCAGTGTGGCCTTGTACCAGGGCTGTGGTGGGATCTCGCGGGCGATGTTCTTGGTGCGGCAGGGTGCGTCGAAGGGGCCAGCCCGGTTCTTGCCGAAGATGCCCCCGATAACGGTGAGGGGGAAGCCCACCAGCAGCCAGACCGTCAGCAGCAGCAGGATGGTGGTGGCCGGAAGGGCCTGTGTCGAGCCATTGGCCCAGTGCACCGAGTTCACCACGCTCCACGTCACGAAGAAGGGGGCTGGGAGGACAGGGGGCAGGTCAGGGGGACCAAAGAGACCCAGACCACCTCCCCAAGGGATCAGAGAGACTCCCCTGGAGACCAGAGAGACACTCTGCTTCCCACTGGAATCACAGAAGCGCAACCTACCACCCCTAGGAGGCCATGGAGATCCTACATTTTGCCCTCGTGGGAGGGGCCAAAGGCACTATGAAGCAACAGAGGGGACCACCCAGACCCACCCAGTGCACCCAAATCGCCTCCCCTGGGCAAGAGGAACCCCGGGGAACCTGGGCAGAGATGGGGGACTCCAGGGCCTCACCAGAGAAGAGGCTGGTGGTCAGCATGATGTTCCAGACCCAGCGCTCGCCCCCGACTTGCCGGTAGAAGTTGCTGGAGATGTAGCCGGAGATGCAGCAGGTCAGGGCGTAGAGCAGGATGGCGGCGGAGTTGATGGCGCCATGCCGGTGGACGTTGAACATGCCCAGCAGGGCCATGGCAATGATGCCAGTGCCCAGCGCCAGGAACTGGCTGCCTACGCCCAGGATGGCGCAGAGGAGGCTGCGGCAGGGAGGGAAGCGGAAGACGTCGGTGTGGATGATCTTCCAGCCGTTGTCCCCCTGGTCAAAGTCGTCCCCGGAGGAGGAGGAGGAAGCTTCTTCATCCAGGTTGTACCGGGCCAGATCATTCTTTAGCACCCGCATGAGGATGACCACCACGAAGCCCACCAGAAGAAAGACCAGCACCATGGAGTTGATGATGGAGAGCCAGTGGATCTCCAGGGTGTGGGGGAAGAAGCCCCCGTCATCTCCTCGGCCCCGCCGCTCCCCCCGCCGCTCCGAAGCCGTCTCAGACCAGCGGACACTGTAGGTGTGGGTCAGGGAGAGGGGCCCGGGCCCGCGGACGTCGTCCAGGCTGTGCGGCTTGACATCTCGCACGCTGACGTTAGCGTAGATGATACGGTTGCCGTTCCACTCCAGATGGAAGTCCAAGTGGGTCCACAGCCCGATCTTGTGGCTGTGGGGCAGAAAGCCGCTCTCCTCCATGTACCCCACAAAACCTCGCAGCGGGATGTCATCCACCACAAACTCAAAGTAGTACAGCTCTTCAATGGCCTGTCGGAGGCGCTCCACCTACCAGGAAACAGACAGGAGTAGGACCCAGGAGTCCTGGTGCCCAGCTCCTCCTGGTCTATCCCACTAGAACCCACTCCCCTCTCAGAGCTAGGACAGAACCCAGGAGTCCTGGCTCCCAGCCCTCACCCACTAGCTCCTGCTCCCATCCAGAGCTGGGTACAGAACCAGTAGTCCTGATTCCTGATCTGAGCTCCCATGCTCTGTTCCTGGGACAGAACCTAGGCAGTCCCAGTTCCTGCTGTAAACTCATTGGCCCATGCTCACATTCCTCGACCCAGGGATGGAACCCAGGCATCCGGGCCCAGTCTACCTGATCCAGCGTGAGCGTCTTCACGCACAGGACTGTCTTCTCCACGCTCTCCCGAAAGCGGATCTGGTACATGGACTCGGCCATGCGGTCCCCATCCAGGACCTCCCCGAGGCTCAGGCTCTTGTGCTGGATCTTTTCCGGAGAGCACACGGGCAGCTGGTAGTAGTGGTAGGTCTCCTGGGGGTTGTGGTATGGCCCCACCTTGTTGACGTAGAGCACAACGGGATCCCCAGGCTGGTAGCGGGTCTCGGAGGAGCCCGGGAGCGGCCAGGAAGCCAGCAGGAGGAGCAGCAGCCAAGGCTGGTGGGGCGCCATGGGGTGGGCGGTCAAGGGGGAGATGGGGTGGGGTCTGGAGAAGGAAGGCAGGAGACAAGGGACAAGAGGCAGTGAAGCCAGGTCCTCAGGACACCTGGGTTCTCTCCCACCTGGGGTGGTCAGCACCCAATGACAGAGCCCCCCAGCCGCCCCTGCGGTGCTCTAGCCATTGGATATCCCTGGATCACGCCAACCCATGCTCCTGGGACCCCTGCCCCGCACGCACGCCCTGATGCCAGGCTTGACATACTCACGATGCCCACAAGCCGGACCCGAAATTGGCGCGTACGTGCCTGGCAAACGAGCCTAGACGAAGGGCCGGGGATTTGCTTCTCTGACCCGCCTCGTGCCGGTGGTGACAGACTGGCAAGGCGCCCGCGGTGCCAGCTGGGGGCGGCCGTTGGCCCGAACGCCCTCGTGGTGCCCACACTGGTGGGGCCAGAGCTCCTGAGAGCCCCGAGGGCCCCGGGCGCGACGAAGCGGGTTTTTCCGACTATTTTGTGTGCAGAGAGCACGTGCCTCAGTTTCCCTGGATCTCTGGAGCCTTCCGCACAGATGCCTGCCCCTCCCCCTCGTGCTTCGTGCAGCACGTCGGGGAAACTGAGGCACGCACACTACACATGGAAAACAACCTGCCCCAGCACACGGGGACCAGCGTCCTCGCCCCCCACCCCGCCACGGCTCCCCCCCCCGGGGTCCTCGCCCCCCCCCACCCCGCCACGGCTCCCCCCCCGGGGTCCTCGCCCCCCCCCACCCCGCCACGGCTCCCCCCCCCGGGGTCCTCGCCCCCCCCCACCCCGCCACGGCTCCCCCCCCCGGGGTCCTCGCCCCCCCCACTGAATCACCCCCCCGACCCGCCGCCCGCCTGGGGTCCTCACGCCCCCCCACTGACCCGCCCCCGCTGACGCTGCTGCGTGGAAGGTCCCGTGGCCCCTCGCCCGGCAGCGGGTGTCCCTAGCAGCCGGCAAGCAGCCAGGCAACTGCACCCAGCCGGGGGCCTCGCGGCTCTAGAACATGCTCCTGGCGCCTGATCCTTGGGTCCACCCCACCCCATTCCCTGCCGCTGGCCGCCACCCAGGCCGGCTCCCCCAGGTCCCCACCAACGGGAAGCGCGGCCCCCACCGCCGGGGTCCCTCCCTGGGCGGAGCCAGGGACCAAAACGCGTCGAGGTCCTTCAGGCGATCGCCAGGGCAGCACCAGCCACGTCCGTCCCCTACTTCCGCCCTCAGCGCCCCCAACGGGCTTCGTGCCCTCAACGTGACGCACTTCCAGCGCCTGAGGGGGCCCCGCCCCGCCGTCGGACAGTCTCTTAAAGGGCCAGGAAGCTGTTTCCCGGAGGGTCAATGTTAGGGTGTGCGGGGCAACAAATGGGGAGGGGGCAGCTGGTCTCCCCCAAATAAGGGTCCTCCACAGACCCCATTATCCCAAGGCCTCCCACAAATTAAGAGCCCCAAATTCCACAATGGCTGCAATATAACCCCCCAATTTCTCAGGGACCCCCCAAATTCCAATGGCCCTCCAAAGCACCCAGTTTCTCAGTGTCCCTCAAGTTGATCCCCATGACCCACAAATTAAGAGACCCCAAACCCCCACTGCCCCCAAATACCACAGTGACCCCCATATAAAGACCCCCAATTTCTCAGTGCTTCCCCAAATTGAGACCCCCATTTATGAGCCTTCAGATGCCCCATTACCTCGTCAATTTAAGACCCCCCCAAATTCCTTAGTGGCCTTCCACTGCCTCAGTGGTTCCCCCAAAATGAGGGTCTTTTGTGACCCCTCAAATAAGTCCCCCAATGCTCCACCTTTCCCCATGATCCCCAAACAAAGCCCCATTGCCCCCTACAAAAAAGACCTCCGTAGTGTCCCCCAAATCCCAGTATCCCCCAAATGCTGAGGGCCCCCCCAATGCCACTGTGCCCGCTCCCAGTGTGGACCCTGCCCCCCTGGTAGCCCCGGTAACAGGGATCGGCCAATGGGGGCTGGTGGAATGCTGGGGCGACATTGGCGGAACCGTGGAGTCGGGGGGCGATTCTGGTCACCGGGTTGGGGGACCGAGCAAAGCAGGTGAGGGGGGTCAGCGGGGTCACAGCCCCAGTGGGGAGCTGTGGGAGGCCAAGGCAGTTCTTGGGTGGGGTCACAGCCCGAGTGGGGAGCTGGGGGAGGTCAGGGAGGTTCTTGGGGTGCTCACAGCCCCAGTGGGGAGTGTGAGGGTTCCTGGAGGTCACAGCCTCATGTAGGGAGGGAGGTTAAGGTGGGTCAGAGCCCCATGGGTTGGCTCATTGGAGACCCAGCCCCACTGGGGTCCAGGGGTTTCATTGGGGGTCCCAGCTAGGATCTAACTGCCTGCCCCACCCCCAGAGGGGTGACTCTCTGGCACCAGATGCTCTGAGCCCCCAGCGCCCCCAGAGGGGCAAGAGGCCGTCATGGTGGAGACAGCCCCCTCGGCCCCCTACCTGTCCGTCATGGACCAGTACGGCTACCAGCTGGGCAAGATCATCGGCCACGGCTCCTATGGCATTGTCTACGAGGCGTATTTCACCAAGCAGAAGGCCAAGGTGGCCATCAAAATCATCTCTAAGAAGAAGGCATCCGATGACTATCTCAACAAATTCCTGCCCCGCGAGATCCAGGTAGCGAGGGGGTGCCGTGGGGTGTGGGGGCCAGGCTGTGGGCGCCGTGGGGTGGGGAGCCGGGCAGGCGGGATGGTCATGGGATGCTGAGGGGGCAGGACAGGAGGCGCCGTGGGGCAGGAGGTGCCGTGGGGCAGGGGGGATCAGCAGGGGACGCTGTGGGGCAGGGGGCAGGCCAGGGGGAGATCATCAGGGGATGCTGTGGGACCGGGGGCTCAGCAGGGGGCACTATGGGGCAGGGGGCGCCATGGGGCGGGGGGATCAGCAGGGGGCACTGTGGGGCCGGGGGCACCGGGGGGCAGGCGGGCGCCGTTAACCCCTCGCCGCCCGCAGGTGATGAAGGGCCTCCACCACAAGTACTTGATCACCTTCTACCAGGCCATCGAGACCACGTCGCGGCATTACATCATCATGGAGCTGGCGCCCGGCGGCGACATCCTCGAGTGGATCCAGAGCTCGGGGCCCTGTGCCGAGCCCCTGGCTGGCCGCTGGTTCGCCCAGCTCACCCTGGGCGTGGCCTACCTGCACAGCAAGGCCATCGTGCACCGGTGAGGGGCCGCGCCCGCCAGCCCCCACAGAGCCAAGCTGCAGGCTGCAGCCAGTAGGGGGCGCCCACCGCCACTGGGGAATTACAGTGGGTCCTGCTCTATTGGGGGTTGTGCCATTCCCCTCCCTGCTGGGGGGCTGGCTCCCTGGCACCACCAGCCCCCCAGTCCCACCGCCTTTCCCGGTGCCCCTCTGCCACCTCCAGCCTTGCAGAGCCGGCCTCAGTTTACCAGCTTCCCCTCCGCCACCTGCACCACACGTGGCTTGAGGCGGCGGGTTGGGGGAATATTATCTCACCCAGGCACCGCCATAAAACCGATCAGCCCCCAACCTGGCTGGCCAAGCCTGCCCCCCCAGCGCTCCCCCCCAGAGCTCCCCAGCCCTGAGTCCCAGCCATGCTGCGTTCCACCTCTTGGATCTGCCCCTCAAGCCCCAGACAGGCCACTGAGTGCTCTGCAGGCTACCTGGGGGACACCCCACAGGCCTTCTGGGGGACCCACAGACCCCTGGGGGCCACCCTGCCCACTGGCACCATGAGCCAGTGCCTGTAGAGGGGAAAGGCTCCACGCCCCATTCCCTAAGCCAGCCAGTCCCTGCCCTGCGGCCGGATCAGAGCCGGCACCCCCTAGAGGGGAAAGGCCCCGTGCCCCATCCTCACCCCCGGCGCCCCCTAGGGGCAGCCCTGCACCCCCGCCGACCCCCCGCTCCCTCCTGCAGGGACCTGAAGCTGGAGAACCTGCTGCTGGACAAGCGGGAGAACGTGAAGATCTCGGACTTCGGCTTCTCCAAGCAGGTGGTGCCGCAAGGCCAGCCGCCGGCCAGTCCCTCGTACCCACTGCTGGCGGGCTCCAGCCCCCTAAGCCAGACCTACTGCGGCAGCTTCGCCTATGCCTGCCCCGAGATCTTGCTGGGGCTGCCCTACAACCCCTTCCTGGCCGACACCTGGAGCATGGGCGTGATCCTCTACACGCTGGTCGTGGCCCACCTGCCCTTCGATGACACCAACCTCAAGCGCCTGCTGCGAGAGACCCAGAAGGAGGTGACCTTCCCTCCCCAGCCGCACGTCTCCGAGGAGTGCAAGGTGGGCGGGGAGGGGGCAGCAGGGGGCGCCAGGAGCTGGGAGGGCTGCAGGCCAACAGGGGGCGCTGAGTGGCCGGCAGGGAGTGGGGGAGCTGTCCAGCAGGGGGCGTGGTGGGTTGCGGGGCCAGACTGGCAGGCGGCACCCAGCAGACCCGGCTGTGGCTGGGCAGATGTAGGGAGATAGGTGGAGCGTGGGGGGCTGGGCAGACAATGCGGGACACAGAGCAGGGGGCTGGACACTGGTGGGTGGACTGGAGGGGCTGGGTGACCCATGCGAGGCTGGACAGATCATGGGGGGCTGGGCAGTGTTTGAGGCGGGCTTGGGGGGTCATAGGGTGGCCAGGTGGATAGAGGGGGACTGGGCCTCATGACAAGGCAAGCGGACCACAGGGGGCTGGACAGATCGGGGGGCGCGGGTCGTGTGGATCGAGGGGGTCCAGACCCAGTGGAGGGGAGTGAGCCAACTGTGAGGGGCTGGGTGCCATTTGAGGTCGGGCCAGGTGGATCATGGGAAGCCAGGCCCAGTGGAGAGGGGAGTGGCTCATGGGGGCTGGGTGGACCATGGTGGGGCTGGACAGATCGGGGGGGGGGGGCAGATCAAGAGGGGCCAGGCCCAGTGGAGGGAGCAAGCGGGCCACGGGGGCCAGGCAGACAGCGGGGCCCTTAACGCTCCCCTTTGCCCCCCCAGGACCTAGTGCACCGGCTGCTTTGCCCGGTGCCCCGGCGCCCCACGGTGCTGGACCTGCTGCAGACGCCGTGGGTCCAGCGTTTCCAGGGCGAGCGGCCCCACACCGAGCTGCGGGCGCTGGAGGCAGCCTGGGGAGTGCGGGCTGAGGGGGGGCGGGTGCTGCCCAGGACCCCCTCCTTGCCCCTGCACAGTGAGAAGAAGCGGGGGGGCAGCGGAACCCAGCTGAAGGTTGCAAAGCTGCCAGAGAAGGGGAGCTGAACCCCCAATAAAGAGAGCCCAAACCTATGGGGTGCAGTGTGAGGAGGCTGGGAAAAGGGGGGGGCTCAGTGGTGGGGACCTGGGGGCACCGTGCCAAGGGGGTAAAGAATGCCGCTCTATATTCTCAACCTTTTATTTTGGGGTCCTCCACCTGAACCCCGATTTCAAGGCAGCTAGAAAAGGGGGGCTCGGGGCTGAACCCCCCAGAATTGTAAACCCTGAGGTGGTTGTGGTTGGGACCTAGTGGGGAGCACAACACTGCACCCAATACTCTGACCCCACACATAGAGGGGGCAGAACAGCCCCCCTGAAGTTCACACCTAGAGAGGGACCTCTCTACCACCCTTTGGCTTTTCAGATGCAGCCCCCCACCTTCACATCTCGGGTGCCAGGACTCTGCCGTGCTCCCAGCGACACCCCCAAATTCCTCCCCACAGGCGTGGGGGGCAGAGGGAGTTCCCCTTATTCACTCCGATGGGGGGGTTCTCCCTAGGGCCCCAACACCCCAGAGTTTAGGAGATGGCACAGCCCCCCCCCAAAGTTCAGTACAAGTGGGAGGGATTGGGGCGGGGGGCTCAGCTGCGGGGGTGGGGACATTCAGGGTTCCACCCCAGAGTGGCCGGGCACTGCTGGCAGCAGCAGTAGGTTGATATCTCCCCTCCCCCACAGCATGGGGTGGGCTCGAACCTAGGCGTGTGGTCCAGAGCAGGGCCGGCCCAGGGAGGGACAAGGGGGGGGGGCGGAGCTGGGGCAGGGAGCAGCCCCCGCCCCACAGCCAGCAGCAGTAGGAGGTTATCTCACTTAGCCACACGCACACACGGCAGTAGTAGGTTGTTATCCGTCTCTTATACCCCCCCATCACCAGCAGTACCAGGTTCTCTCTCTCACACACACAGCAGTAGTAGGTTGTTCTCTCTCTCTCTCTCTCTCACACACACAGCAGTAGTAGGTTGTTCTCTCTCTCTCTCTCTCTCACACACGCACACACACACATAGCAGTAGTAGGCTGTTATCTGTCTCGGACACCCCCGTCCCACCCCCACAGCAGGTTGTTATCACACACTCGTGCCTGCAGCTGTAGTAGGCTGTTATCCCCCCCCTCCCCCGTGCACACAGAGGGACACAGAGGCTCAGTCACTCTGGAGTTTATTCTGCCCCTTGGGGAGACGCAGTGGGGGGCACCGGTGCGGGGGGGCAGGAGCGAGCGAAGGCCTCCAGCCCCTGGGTGAGGAGCACCTGGGTCATTCCATTGGGGACCAGGACGCAGGTGACACCTGGGGGAGGAGAAGAAGAGAGGGGGGGTGACCCCCACCATTCAGCCCCGCCCCCACCCCTCCATTTGCTCCCCTCCCCCCGCAACATCCCAGTCCCTGACTCCTCCCCCCATTCCCTCCCTGGACCCTCCCCCAACATTCACCCATGTGGGGCTGGCAGGGAAGTCCTGCCCAGGAGGGCTGGGGGCACCCGGGGGGGCGGAATCTGAGGTCACCCCGCCTTGCCCACCTAGCTTGCTGACATCCCGGATGTTGCGCTCCTCGTCGTCGAAGAACAGCATCTGGGCGAAGGGGACCCCGGTGTCCTGCTGCAGCCTGGGTGGGGGGAGGGGCAGACTCAGGGCTGGCAGTATAGGGGTTCGGGGGGGGTTAAGGGTGCAGTGGGGGTTGGGATCTGGGGGGTTACTTGGGGAAGTGGGTGCTCTTCCCCCTAGGCTGGATCTCAGCTGGGGCAGTGGTGTTTAGGGGTGCAGGGGGTACCTGATGCTTTGGGGACTTGGGGGTACCTGTGGAAGAGGGTGGAGTGGGGATTGGGGGATTTGGAGGCATAGGGGGTGCAGTGGGTACCCATGGAGGTGGGTTTGGCAGGGTTGGGGGTTCAGCGGGTACCCGTGAAAGTGGAGGGATGGAGGTTAGGGGGGTGCAGCGCTGTTTGGGGGTGCAGTGGGTACCTGTGAAAGTGGGGGGTGGGGGCTTGCGGGTGCAGCGGGGTTTGGGTGTGCAGCGGGTACCTGTGGAAGTGGAGGGGTGGGGGTTTGGGGGTGCAGTGCTGTTTGGGGGTGCAGCACGTACCTTTGGAAGTGGAGGGGTTTGGGGGTGCAGCATAATTTGGGGTGCAGCATGTACCTGTGGAAATGGAGAGGTTTGGGGGTGCAGCAGGGTTTGGGGGTGCAGTGTGTACCCATGGAAGTGGAGGGGTTTGGGGGGTGCAGCGGTGTTTGGGGGTGCAGCAGCTACCTGTGGAAGTGGAGGGGTTTGGGGGTGCAGCAGGGTTTGGGGGTGCAGCAGGTACCTATGGAAGGGGAGGGGTTTGGGGGTGCAGCGGCTACCTGTGGAAGGGGAGGGGTTTGGGGGGGCAGCGGGGTTTGGGGGGGCAGCAGCTACCTGTGGAAGGGGAGGGGTTTGGGAGTGCAGCGCGGTTTGGGGGGGCAGCGGGTACCTGTGGCAGGGGAGGGGTTTGGGGGGGCCACGGGTACCTGTGGAAGTGGGCGCTCTTCCCCCCGGGGTAGATCTCCACCCGGTGCAGGAAGCGGTGCAAGCCGAAGAGCTCCAGCAGCTGGGTGGCGCCGCAGGTCTCGCCTGTCCTGGGGGGAGGGGGGTGGTCAGAGGGGCTGGGGTGTCGGGGCCGCAGGGGGGCGCAGGGGGGTGGGGGTCAGACACTCACCGGGAGGCGGCTGCCATGGGGACGCCCAGGCCCTGCAGTCGCTCCAGCACGGCCAGCACCTCGGGGTACAGCTGGACGGGGCGGCCGCGGGCATCCAGCACCGAGCCAGCCCTGGGGGCAGACGGGGTTACCCGACTCCTTGGAGCCCCAGTACCCTCCCCGCTGACCCCCCCGGCCCCCTATAGCCTCCTCTGATCCCCTCTAGCCCCTCCCCTCCACCCCCTATGGTCCCTTATAGCCTCCTCTGACCCCCTATAGCCCCTCCCCTCTGACCCCCATAGCCCCCAATCCCCTATAACCTCCCATGGCTCCTAGTCCCCTCCCCTCCCTCCTATGGCTCCTTATAACCTCCTCTGACCCCCATAGCTCCCAATCCCCTGTAGTCCCTCCCCTCTGACCCCCATAGCCCCTGATCCCCCATAACGCCTCTTACCCCCTGCAGTCCCCATAGCCTCTTCTGACCCCCTATAATCCCTTCCCTGACCCCTATAGTCCCCATAGACCACATAACTGCCTCTGACCCCGTATAACCCCTCCCTGGCCACATATATCGCTCCCTTATAGCCCCCGATCCCCTATAGCCCCCATAACCTCCACTGACCCACCATAGCTTCTTCCCCTAGCCTCTCTGAGCCCTATAGCTAGGACCCTACCAGATTCAAGGTGTCACAGACTGTGAAGTCTGGTCTCTCCTGTGCTTTTACTGGGCAGATTTCACGGGGGGCGGGAACTTTTCTCAACCTGGGGGTCCCGACCCTAAAGGGGTTATGGGGGGCGGGGCTGCTGGCCTGGAGTGTCGCCACCAGCAGCAGCACAGATGTCAGGGTGGCAACACTGCAACCCCCCCCAAGAACCGTGTGACCCCCCCTAGCCCCCTCTTGGGTCGGGGCTCCCGGGTCACCGCAGGGGACTTTTCTGATTTCAAGATCTGGGATCATGAAACTGACGATTTTTAAAATCCTATGACTATGAAATTGACCCAAATGGACCCTGAATTTGGTAGGGCCCTTCCCTATAGCCTCCTCTGACCCCCTATAGCCCCATCCCCCATAGCCCCTCCCCAACCCCCTATCGCCACCTCTGACCCCCTATAGCCCCATCCCCCATAGCCCCTCCCCAACCCCCTATCGCCACCTCTGACCCCCATAGCCCCTCCCCTGACCCCCTACAGCCTCCCCTGACCCCCTATAGCCCCATCCCATCTCTCTCTCTCCCTTATAGCCTGCTCTGATCCCCATAGTCCCTCTCTGACCCCTTGCATCCCTCCCTTATAGCCTCCCTAACCCCCTACAGCCCCCATAACCTCCTCTAACTCCATATACCGCTCCCTCATAGCCTCCCTGACCCCCTATAGGCCCTCTCAGACCTCATATATCACTCCCTTATAGCCCCCCAGACCTGCTTTAGCCCCATAACCTCCTCTGAACTCCATGGCCCCTGACCTCCTCTGGCCCCTCCCGTGACCTCCTATATCCCTCCCTTATAGCCCCACAAACCCTATATCCCCATCCATAGCCCGCTGGCCCCTCCCCATCTTACCCCTACACTCCTCCCTCTTAGGCCAACTTCCGTTCCCCCCGCCCCCTCCCCATGTTCCCCTTGCCCACCTGCCCCGCTGGAAGGGGGGGTCCACGTGGGTGTCAACCCAGAAGGGCCACAGGGTGTAATCTGTAACAAGAAAGGAGGGGCGTCACCCTCCATGGAGACCCCCATCACCAGGACCGGAACCCAGGGCTGTGGGGAGACCCCACCTAGCAACTGCCCCACTGGGGGGTGCCCCACACTACACCCCCCCAGGATCCCAGACCAGTCTCTGGAGACACAGACCCCATAACCCCCTGGTGACCCCCACCCAGATCTCCCCAAACCCTCCAGTCACACCCCCCCCACACTGCCCCAAACTCACCCAGAGCTAGGACCCAAAGGCAGGGCGCGGGGAGACCCCCCCGAAACCTCCCCTCTGCCCCTCCAGCATGCCAGCCAGAGTCGGGGGACACGTGTAACCCACACACCTCCTGGGGGTGGTGCTCTGTCCCGTCTGATGGCACCGAGACCACTAGAGAGAGTGAAATGGGTCTGCCACAGCCTTAGCTAACAGGCAGTTGGCTTTTAGCTCATGCAAGAAGCTCCAGAGGTCCCCGGTTCGATTCCCCTCGTCGTGCTACACAGGGACCCCCCACCCCGTACCTCAAACTCACCCAGGTCAAACACAACCAGCCCAGGGAGGTGGCACATCGGGTCCCCTTTGTCGGGGGGAGGGTAACAGAGAGAGATGGGGGGTGTCTGGGGGCTGGAGAGAGGGACAGACGGGGAGCAGGGGGAGCGTCTGGGCTGGATGGGGCAGACCCGGCTGATCGCTGGAGTGGGCCGGGCTGTGCCAGCTGGGCATCACGTGTTGGGCCATAGAGACTCAGGCTAGACAGGCTGCTCTGCAGTTAACCCCGCCCGCGCCAGGGCACAGAGCTAAAGAGCCCAGTGCAGAGACTCACCCCCAGCCAGCTGCAGCTCAGTGCCAGGCAAGGGGTCCCCATGTAACCAGCCCCCCACACACCACCCCAGAGCCAGCTGCAGCTCAGCAACCTGCGAGGGGGTCACCATGTAACTGGCTCCTGCGCCCCATCCCAGAGTCAGCTGTATGTCAGGGCCGGGTGAGGGGTCCCCACAGGAGTGAGGGAAGCTCCGTAACAGAGGAGGGGGCCCACCGGTGCCCAAACCACGGCCCGGCCCTACCTCTCCGCCCCGTCTCTTCGCTGCAAGTCCTTGGCCCCCGCTCACTCCTCCTCGCCCCCTCCACCCTGGCTTGCCCTTACACTGGTAAAAAGTGGGTGGTCCATGGCCCCCTGACTGCACCTCTTCTGGCACGCTGGGTCCCTGTATACCAGCCCTTCCGCCCACCCCAGACGGGCCCCCTCTCAGTGGGGCTCACTATATAACCAGCCCCTCCCCCCCTCGGAGGGGGCCACGTCTCAGCGCCAGGTCCCCAAATACCAGCACCCGTACCCCACACGAGCAGCTGCATCTCAATGCTGGGCAAGGGGACCCCATATAACCAGCTCCCCCCAGAGGGGCCGGGCCATGTCTCAGCATCGGGTGAGGGGTCTCCCTGTAAGCAGCCCCCCAAACCTCCTCTCAGTGCCAGGCAAGTGGCCCCCCCTCTATCCAGCCCCACCTCTTCACCCCAGAAGCAGCTGCATCTCCACACCCTGTTGCACTGAGACACCTTTATTAACACTCAGCGATCCAAACACAAGGAACAAGACACCAACGGGGACCCCCGAGCGCTGGCCACTGCTACAACCACGCCACCCCAGCCCCCCACGGACGGCCACCCACACTGAGAGTCCATGGGGGAGGGGGAAGCAGCCATCCGGACAGCGCTAGCAGAGCGGGGGGTGCTTGTGGGGGGCTCTGTCGCTCCAGTAGGGGGGTCCCATCACCGTAGCTGCCCCCCCCGCAGAGCCAAGACCAGGTGGAGGACGGAGCCACCCTGGATCTTGTAGTCGGCCGCAGTCTTCTCGTCGTTCCTGCAGGGCAGATGGAGGGACACACAGACAGAGGGGGCATGAGCCGGGCATAGCCACCACACAGCTGCCAGCCATGGGGGTGGGGCCAGGACTCCGGGGTTCCATCCCTGGCTGTGGGAGGGGAGTGGGGTCTAGTGGTTAGAGGGAGCGGGGGCTGGGAGCCAGGACTCCTGGGTTCTACCTCAGGGGAGTGGGGGCTAGTGGGTTAAAGGCGGTGGCCCTAACAGCCCTTAATGCCAGCTGGCAAAGGGCACCCCCCTCCCCGTAGTGTGAACATTCAGCCCAACAGCCTCTAGTCAGGAGCCCTGTAACCCCTGGCGACCCGAGAGCCGTGGCACGGTGCAGGCCCCGAACACACCGTTCCTCACAGGTGCGGCCAACATGTCCCGGAGGCAGCAGGCCACCGAGCTGGCCCCGGCAGCAGGAACGGGGATTTTACCTGCCTGAGCGTGGACATATTCATCCATGCCATGCAAAGCAATGGTGCCCATCGCCCAGCAGAGGCGGCAGCCGGCCCGGCGCCCATGGGGATATCTGGCAAAGCGTCCCTGGGGTATCCAAATGGGGGAGACCCTCTGCCGGCGTGCCAGGAGCTGGCCATGCCAACAGCTTGATGGCTAGGAAAAGCTGGTCCGTGCCCCTAGAACTGGCTCTGCACAGAGGGCGCATCCTCAGTGGGGCCAGCCTCCTGCTGTGGCCTCCGTCTCTCTCTCTCTCTGCCCGGAGATCCCACTGTGGGGGTCTGAGAGATGGGCAGCACCTGCCAGGGAGGGGCAGAGCCTGGAGGGGTTGGCAGGGGAGTAGGGCAGGCTGTCATCGGCCACCCAGTTTAAGCACCAGCAAAGCTGCTGCTGCTGGGGGAGGCTGGGAGCCGGGATGCCTGGGTTCTGTTCCAAGCTCTGGGAGGGGAGTGGGGTCTAGTGGTTAGAGCACAGGGGGCTAGGAGCCAGATCGCCTGGATTCTATCCCATAAAGCGCTAGGGAACGTTCTGCTGGCAGTGGGAGCAGAACCTATCCCACAAAGCACCAGAGGCTGCTACACTTCAGATATCCCAGAACGGCCCTGGGCTGCATCGACCATCACGCCCCTCCCCTCCACTCACATCTGCTTGCCGCTATAGATGAGACGCTGCTGCTGGGGTGGGATCCCCTCCTTCTCCTCCACACGCTCCTTTATCCGCTCCACCTGGGGTATGAGAGAGAGGTGAAAGCCTGGAGAACTCCCCCCCAACCCCAAATAACTCCCTGCCCCAGGGGCTTCTGGGACAGAGAGGACAGGACCAAGGTCCGGATCCCAGGAGAGTGGGGAAGGGATGGAGGGGGCGGGTCTGAATGCTGGATCCCAGGAGAATGGGATGGGGGAAGGGTCTCCAGAAGGGCAGGGTCTCCCCCAGCCCCACCTCCTCAGGACAGGTACCTTGTCTGTGGGCTCAATGTCGATCTCGATCTCCTTCCCAGTCAGCGTCTGGAAGCAGCAGGGGAAGCCTCGGTTAGCAGCAGCTCCCCTGGGATTCCCCCATGCACAGGAGCCGGGCTGTGCCCACGCTCCCTGCCCCTCTATCCCATGGTGCGCCAGAGCAGAGAGACGTACTGCGAGCTTCTCCCACAATGCCCTTGGGGCCCGGCTTTCCCATCATGCACTGGGGCACCAACTCTTGCTCACTTGCTCTGCCCCCCCATGCAATCCCCTGAGACCCCCCCTTCACCCATCATGCACCAGGGCAGGGGCAGCCCCTGGCCCCCAAGGCACTGGGGGGGTCACACGCTGCTGTCAGCCTGTTCTCCCAGCATGCACCAGGGCAGGGAGTGGGCAGCACCTATCCCAGGATGCTCTGGGGCAGCAACTCTTGGTCACCCGCCGCCCCCGTTTCCCAGCAGCCCCCGCGCCAGAGTACCCCGCTCACCTTCACTTTGATCAGCATCGTGGCCCGGCAACTCCTCACCTCTGACCCGGAACCAGAACCGAACCCCCGCCGTTCGGAGGCTTTTACCCAGCAGACTCCGCGCGCGCGGCCCTCTCCCTGACGTCACTTCCTTCACCTTTCCAGCCCAACCCCGCGGGGCACGACGGGAGCTGTGGTCCCCTCAGCCCCGCCCCCAGTTCAGAACAAGGCAAGAGACTACAGCTCCCATGGGGCAACGCAGAGGCTGGGGGCGGGACTAGGGGCGATCCCTGAGCCCAGTGCATGATGGGAATTGTAGTCCTCGCACAGCTGTTACCCCTTGAGCTCGACCAGGGACCGGACTACATTTCCCATGGGGCAAAGCGGCTCGGCGGGACTAAGAGCGCGGGAGGTGCAAAGGCGCATGATAAATAAAACACCGCCCGCCTTCGCGGTGCATGATGGGAGTTGTAGTCTGCTCACACCCACTAGTCTTTCAGAACGGCAAGGGGCCGGACTGCATTTCCCATGAGGCGCCGCGCACACAAAATGGCTGCCCAGCCTCACGGGAGATGTAGTCCCGCCGGCCGCCCACGCCCCTCCCGTAAGGCACCGCGCGCGGCAGCGGCCTGGGCAAGGGGCGGGGCGCTGGAGGAACCGTTGGCTGCGGAGCGGTCGATCGTTCCGGGGCGCTGGTAGCCACCACCGGAAGTGGAGGGGGAGGGGCGCACCGGAAGTGGGGCCCGCACCGGCCCACCTATGGGCCCCCCACAAAATTAACTCCGCGTTGCCAGTCTGGGTTCCAGGCCTGCCGCAGAGTGGGGTGGCGGACAGGGGTGTTGACACAGGGTTGGCGTTGGTCATGCTGGCCCTTTAAGGGGTGGCCTGGCGGGGGTGGTGTTGGGGTCAGCGCCCAGGCTCAGCCCCCAATGGCGAGATGGGCTGGGCCAGGTTGAGACACTGGTGAGGGGGTCAGAGGTCACAGAGGCAGCCTTGGGGTCAGCGGTTACCAGGGAGACACAGTTTGCACTGCAGGAAGGAGGCTGTGATGGGGTCAGAGGTCATGGCGGTATCTGAATCAGCGTTCCAAAGGGGTCAGAGGTCACAGGCGGAGGGCCACAACATGGAGGTTACAGCCTGGTCAGGGGTTTCCGTGGGGGCTGAGATTATGAAGGGGACAGAAGTCGTGAACTAGATGGGGGTCACCGTGGGGCCAGAGATCCAGTGGGGGTCGGCTGTCGAGGCAGAACTGTCGTTAGCAGTGGTGTCGGAAGTCATGCCGGGGTCAGAGGTTGTGGTGGGGATATGGACCCAGAATTGGGACTGTTAGACTTGACCTCACTCTGGGATCTCTGGCAACTTGCCCTCCAGCACATTGAGCCAGAACCCACCACGCATGAGACCCACGGGGAGTCGCCTCAGGTGAGGCCATCAGATCTGGGGGTTTGTTGTCTTATCGTTAGCCAGTCACCCTTCTGCCTTTCTGCTTCAGAGTGCCGCACTGGATTCATGATGGACGCCTGGTTGCTGAGCCTCACGCCCCAGTAAGGCACTTAGGGTAGGGTGCCAGGGCTGGAGTGGGGTCCCCTGGGGCCTCTGGGATTGTGGAGGAGTCTCCCCAGCCTGTCCTGAGCCACAGACTCTGCCTCCCCGACCATGCCGCACATCGATAACAACATCAAACTGGACTTCAAGGACGTCTTGCTGAGACCCAAGCGCAGCACCCTGAAATCCCGGAGCGAGGTGAGTGCCCCAGCCCGGCTCTCGCTCTGCTAGGAGTCCCCAGGCCTTCCTGGGGGGAGACCCACAGCCTATCCCTGAGTGGCTGGGGGCAGATATGGTACACCCTTAGGGTTCTTCCTCTGGGTGCCCTGCTAGTGCCTCTCTCCCTCTCTGGCATAGGTGGATCTCCTCCGATCGTTCACCTTCCGCAATTCGCACCAGAAGTATAGTGGGATCCCCATCATCGCCGCCAACATGGACACTGTGGGCACCTTCGAGATGGCCAAAGCCCTTTGCAAGGTACCTGACCCAGGGATCCCCCAGCCATCTCCTGTAGCAGCAGCATCACTGATTCCCCAGCTAATCAGCAAAGAGGATCCACACACCCCCATGTGTTCTTCTTCCCAGCCAATCAGCACTGGGGATCTCCCCCCCACAACCAACCCTGGGGCAAGTCATACACCATGTGATTAACTGCCGCAGCCATTCAGCATCAGGGATCCCCTCTCCTCCCTGCAGGACTGTAGCAGCATTATAAGCCATGTGATTGACTTCCCAGCCAATCAGCATTAGGGATCCCTCCCTCACCCCCTCAAGGCTGAAGCAGTACTGTAAACCACCTGATTAAGTGCATAGCCAATCAACAATCAGGGTGTCCCCTGGAATCTTCCACTATACGAAGGGGAGTTCATGACTATGATTTTGGGCTGTTCCATTATAGTAGGGGGGGAATATTCTCACCTGCTGGTGGGCTGTTCCATTATAGCAAGGGGAAGAATTTTCTTTTCTCTGTTCCATTATATCTTCTTGGTGGGTTGTTCCATTACATGGGGTGGAAGGATATCTCTGTTCCTGGTTGGCAATTCCATTTGGGTGTGGGGGGGATCTTTTCTCTTGGTGGATTATTCCATTATGATGGGATGTCGGGGTGAGGGTGTCCCTCTGCTCAGTGTCACACCCCTATATCCTCCTCTCTCCCCAGTTCTCACTCTTTACTGCCATCCACAAGCACTACAAGCTGGAGGAGTGGAAGGAGTTTGCTGCCCGAGAGCCCGATTGCCTGCAGGTGCATGGGGTGTGGGGGGGTGTTGGCCCCACCCCCCCAACTACCTCCAGGGGAATCAACCCTGATGCTGTCCTGGGAGCCATCCTAGCCCCTGCTTTCCCCCAACTGCCCCAGGGCCGTCTCCTACCCTATGGGGAGCCATCCCATCCCCTGCCCATTCCCTCCTTATTGCCTCGGGGGGATGTTCTCTCCCCAGAAAACAATCCCAGTACCCCACTGCCAGGGCGTCCCCTTCCCCCACAGATCACCCCACTCTCCCCGTATTGCCCCAGGAAGCCATCCCAACTCCCTCCTCCCCAGATCTTACCCCTGGAGGTCTCTGTCTCGGAGTGTCCTCACATCAGTGTCTCTCTCCAGCACGTGGCGGCTAGTTCAGGCACCAGCCCCTCAGACTTGGAGCAGCTGGAGAAGATCCTGGAGGCCCTACCCCAGGTGTGCTACATCTGCCTGGACGTGGCCAACGGCTACTCGGAGCACTTTGTCCAGTTCCTGCGGGACGTGCGCAAACGCTTCCCCGACCACACCATCATGGTACGCACCGCCTCACCCCCGTCAGTCACACAATCATGGTTGGTACTGCCCCACCCCCACCAGTACCACCATCCTGGTACCTGCCTCTCCCACCCGTCAGTCATACAATCATGGAACGTACCACCCCACCCCCACCAGTCATATAATCATGGTATGTACTGCCCCACCCCCGCCAGTACCACCATCATGGTACGTACTGCCCCACCCTTGCCAGTACCACTATCATGGTATGTACCACCTTCTCCCCTGCCACCCATACAATCATGGTATGTACCGCCCCACCCCCATCAGTCATAGTGATAGTACGTACCAGCCCAGCCTGCTTACCACCATCATTGTACGTACTGCCCTCTCCCCCACCAATTGCATCATTGTGGTACGTACCGCCCCATCCCTTCCAGTCACAACATGGTGGTACATACTGCCCCCAGCTGGTACCACCCTCATGGTATGTACCCCTTGTCAATCACACCATTGCCCCCGCCCCCCCGACCACCACCACCACTATGGTACATACTCCCCTGTCAATCACATCATGGTATGAACCCCACCCCTGGTATGTACAGCCCTCCCCACCATGATGGTACATTCCACTGCCCCCCACCCCAGGGCATGTGGGGACTTGAGGGCTCCCTGCTCTCCCTGCAGGCCGGGAACGTAGTGACAGGGGAGATGGTGGAGGAGCTGATCCTCTCTGGCGCCGACATCATCAAAGTGGGCATCGGACCAGGTGACTGGACCGGGGCGGGGCTAAAACGTGGGGGGCTGGACCATCTCAGCATGATGGGGGGATACACACCCAGGGGGGTGGGAGGGCTGGACCATCTCAGCATGATGGGGAGTGTGGGGGGATACACCCCCTGCAGGGGGTTGGACCATCTCAGCAGGGTGAGGGGGATACACACACTCCAGGGGATGGAGGGAACCGGACCATCTCAGCAGGATGGGGGATCACCCATTATGGGGTGCTCTCGCCCACTGGTGGGCACTGATGCCCATCCCTGCTGTGTCAAGGTTCGGTCTGTACCACTCGGAAGAAGACAGGGGTGGGGTACCCCCAGCTGAGCGCTGTTCTGGAATGTGCCGATGCAGCCCATGGCCTCAACGGGCACATCATCTCGGTGAGCAGCACCAGATGGCTGGGTTCTATCCAGCGAGGGGAGGGGAGGGGAGGGGGGCCAGTGGTTAGAGCAGGGGACTGGGAGCCAGGGCTCCTGGGTTCTATCCGGTGAGGGGAGGCGGGGACCAGTGGTTAGAGCAGGGGACTGGGAGCCAGGACTCCTGGGTTCTATCCGGCTCTGGGAGGGGAGCGGGGTCCAGTGGTTAGAGCAGGGAGGCTGGGAGCCAGGTCTCCTGGGTTCCATGGCTGGCCTGAGCAGGGGAGTGCCTCAGTTTCCCCTCCTGATTGCTCTCTCTGTCTCTCTCCCCTAGGATGGGGGCTGCAGTTGCCCGGGGGATGTGGCTAAGGCGTTTGGTAAGTGCAGCCCACCTCGGGTTGAGCGAGCTGGGGGTCCTGTTTCCTCACTAGCCCCCCTCTTGTGGTTGCAGGTGCCGGCGCAGACTTTGTCATGCTAGGGGGGATGCTGGCAGGACACACGGAGTCAGGGGGGGAGCTGATCGAGAGGGGGGGCAAGAAATACAAACTCTTCTATGGGATGAGCTCCGACGTGGCCATGAAGAAATATGCTGGGGGAGTGGCAGAGTACAGGTATGGACCAGGCTCGCTCTGCAGGGGGCGCTGTGAGAGTGGGGCAGGGCCTGTGTGGGGAGGGCAGGGATTGCCCCAGGGGGTACTATCCCCCTGGCAGGAGTGGCAGGAGGGACAGGCTGGGCTCTTCCCGGGAAGTGCTTTGGGGATGGGCTCTCCTCCTGAGGGGCGCCATGGGGCTCTCTCACTCTCCCCCACAGGACGTTGGAGGGCGCTGTGGGGCAGGCTGGGCTCTCTCCCGGGGGGCGCCTGGGGGCCCTCATGCTCTCCTCCTGAGGGGCGCCGTGGGGCTCTCACACTCTCCCCCGCAGGGCGTCGGAGGGCCAGGCGGTGGAGGTGCCGTTCCGGGGTGCTGTGGGGCAGGCCAGGCTCTCTCCTGGGGGGTGCCTGGGGGCTCTCATGCTCTCCTCCTGAGGGGCGCCATGGGGCTCTCTCACTCTCCCCCGCAGGACGTTGGAGGGCGCTGTGGGGCAGGCTGGGCTCTCTCCCGGGGGGCGTCTGGGGGCCCTCATGCTCTCCTCCTGAGGGGCGCCGTGGGGCTCTCACACTCTCCCCCGCAGGGCGTCGGAGGGCGGGGTGGGGGAGGCCAGGCGGCTCTCATGCTCTCCTCCTGAGGGGCGCCGTGGGGCTCTCACACTCTCCCCCGCAGGGCGTCGGAGGGCCAGGCGGTGGAGGTGCCGTTCCGGGGTGCTGTGGGGCAGGCCAGGCTCTCTCCTGGGGGGTGCCTGGGGGCTCTCATGCTCTCCTCCTGAGGGGCGCCGTGGGGCTCTCACACTCTCCCCCGCAGGGCGTCGGAGGGCGGGGTGGGGGAGGCCAGGCGGCTCTCATGCTCTCCTCCTGAGGGGCGCCGTGGGGCTCTCACACTCTCCCCCGCAGGGCGTCGGAGGGCCGGGCGGTGGAGGTGCCGTTCCGGGGCGCCGTGGGGCTCACGCTGCGGGACATGCTGGGCGGGCTCCGCTCCACCTGCACCTATGTGGGCGCCGCGAAGCTGAAGGAGCTGAGCCGCCGAACCACCTTCATCCGCGTCACCCCTCAGGGGCCCCCCCTATTCGGGGCAGGGGATTAGGGGCCCCCAGCACACCCCAGCTCCAGGGGATCAGGGCCCCATAATGAACCCCAACTTCGAGGGTCAGGCCCCACCCCAAGGAGTTTTGCCTATTAATCCCCCTCTTTGAGGGGCTGAGGCCCAGCCACGAGGAAGCCCCTGCCCTGGGCACCCCAATATTTCCCTCCTGAAAGCATGGGAGCAGCAGTGCTCAGCCCTGCCCCCCCAGGATGGAGGGGACAGAGCCCAGGGCTCTTCAAATTTTCCCCGATCGTTCTATTCCCCGGAGCAGCCCGACGTTAAGGGGGGCAGAAGGGACCCCCTAATTCCCTCCCCGTCTCCTCCTGGGGACCCATCCCCCCAAAGGTCATCTCCCCCTGCTCCACCAGAGGTGGGCTATGGGGCACCCCCCAAATGAAGGAGACCGAGGCGGGGGACCGGGCTGAATCATGTGCCATATTTATTTGGTGTCACCAATAAGAGGCTTTGTGGGGCACCCTCCGGAGGCTGACGCATCTGTGCCGTGGGGTGGGGGAGCTGCCCCCCCTAGAGGGGGGAGGGTCCCGGGAGCGCAGCACCCAGGGCACCTGCAGAGAGAGAGGGAGAGTGGGTGAGGGGGGGCACAGGAGCGCCCCTCGTCCCCAGGGCACACGGAGGGTCACTCACCTGCTGGGGGTCCAGGTGGTCGGAGAAAGTGGGGATCAGGGTGTTGTGCCGCGTGCGCTGGTAGCTGGCCTGGGGGTGACGGGGGCGTGTGTGAGTGATGGAGTCTGAGCAGGCCCCCCAAGGAACCCCTGAACCCCAGCCTGAGAGCCAGGCCCCCCGCCTAACCCCTGAACCTCAGCCTGAGAGCCTGCGCCCTCAAGTTACCCCTGAACCCCAGTGTGAGAGCCTGGGCCCCTGAGTGACTCCAGAAGCCCCCTGAAAGCCAGACACCCCACATGACCCCTGAACCCCCCTGAGTGACCATTGAAGCCCCCTGAGACCCTGGCCCCCCCGAGTGACCCCTGAACCCCAGTGTGAGAGCCTGGCCCCCTGAGAGCCAGGCACCCCACGACCCCTGAACCCCCCTGAGTGACCACTGAAGCCCCCTGAGAGCCCCCTGACCACCCCCAAGCTCCAACTGCCCCCCTTGAGCCCCCAGACCCCCAAGCCGCTCTGCACTAGCCTGAGCCCTGGCAGTGTCTCGTGCCCCCCCACCCCCCCGCTCACCTTCCTGCGGGGGCAGCAGCTCTCCTCCTCTTCCGACTCCCACACGATGTCCCTGCTTGTGTCTGGAGGGAGCAGGGGGTTACACATGGGGCCCTGGACGCCTGGGTTCAACCCATCCTCGGTCTCGCAGGGGTGCGTGGGAATGGGGACACATGTGCACCCCCCCCAGGGTTCACCACGACACACCCAGGCTCCTGGTTCCTCCTGGCATGGGGGTGGGGACATACACACGGACTCCTGGGTTCACCACTGGCCCCTGCTCCTGTGGGGGCGGGGGGAAAAGGCCAGGGAATGACAACCCGGGGTTCCTCCCTGTCCTGGTCCCTGCGTTGGGGGACCCCACCCGGCCGCCTGGGTTCCCCCTTTTCCGAGCGGCCGATACCTACCCAGGTCCTGCTCTCCGGGCGGCTGGCAGTGCAGGCCAAGGTCGGGGGGCAGCCTGGGGGGAGAGAGGGGTGGGGGTGAGCAGGGCGGAAGGTGAGAGGGGACAGGGAGCGGGGAGGAGACAGACTCACTCTTCCTGCGTGGGCGCCGCCCCCTCTTGGCTCTGCCTCTGGTGGGACCCCGGAGTCCTGGGCAGTGGCTGCTCCGCCCCCGGCTGGGGCAGGGAGGGTGTGCTGGTCACCACGCCTGGGGGGGGAGAAGGGAAGTGGGTGGAGCCTGGGATGAGTTCTGCCCCCCCATGTCTTGCCCCATGAGTCCTGCCCCATCCCCAGGCGCTCCCACCCAGCCACATGCCACACCCCTAAGTGCTCCCACCCACGCGCCCCGCCCCCTAAACACTCCCACCCAGCCACCTGCCCCACCCCCAGGCACTCCCATCCACCCGCGTGCCCCCTCCAAAGCCCCGCCTACCCGTGGGCTGGTGGTGGCCCATGTCGGTGAGGTACTGGGCCAGGACGCCGAGCTGGGGGGGGCGCTGGGGGGACCCAGCCAGGGGGCACTCGCTCCAGGCAACCTCCTGCAGCTGAGGGGAGGGGGGATTAGAGTGTGGGATCCAGAACTGACCCCTGCTTCCTTCCCGCTCCCCCCATTCCCTCCTCATACCTGCTGGAGCTGGGGCGGGGACAGGGAGCTCTCCAGGCGCACCAGATACTCGTAGAGCAGCCCCTCCAGCCCCCCCAGGAAGGGCTCCCCGTATTCGGCCTCCAGCTGTTCCTGCCGCGAGAGCACAGATGTCAGCGTGCGGACCCCCCAACACCATGTGCCCTGGGCACAGCCCCCCAGCTCTCTGTGCCCCCCATGTGGCATGCAGCACAGCCCCGCCCCTTTGGGTCCCCCCAACCCTGTGTGCCCCCTGGCATAGACCCCCAACTCTCTGAGCCCTCCAACCCCCTCACACAGCTCCTTGTGCTCCCAGCCTCCTGTGCCCCCCTGGCACAGCCCCCTGTGTGCTCCCTAACTCCATGTGCTCCCTAGCACAGCCCCCCAGCTGTGTGCCCCCAACCCCCTGACACAGCCCCCAAGCTCCCTGCGCCCACATCCTCTGGCACAGCCCCCCCAAGCTGCTACACCCCTGGTGCAGCCCCTCAACTCCCTGTTCCCCCCAACCTCCTGCATTCCAGAATAGCCCCCCCTGTCTCCAACCCTCTGCGCTCCCCAGCACAGCCCACCAGCGCCCCCAACACACCCACCTTGCAGCACCCCAATTCCTCACCCCCTTTATCCTCCAGAGCCCCTGCAGGCCACGCCCCATCCCAGCTCACCTCCAGGTAGGTCTCCCGACGCTGCCGGTCGCTCAGCAGCCCCAGCACCAGCTCCCGGAAGGTCTCCTGGGCTTCTCCCACCAGGCGTAGGTCCCGGGGGGTCTGGGCGGGGGGCAGCAGATGTGAGGCCCTGGGTCCAAGCAGCTGCTGAAATGCAGCCACCTGTAGGGTGCAGCGTGGCGCCCAGCAGCAACACGGCAGGGGAACCAGCCACCCCACCCACAGCGCCCCCTACTGCCACACAGGGGCAGCTCTAATTGCCAGGGGAGAGCGCTCCCTCTCCGCAGCACAGCGCCCCCTAGCGCCAGCACTGAGCGTGGGGGGAGAGCGCCCCACTGAGCCCCCCCTCCCCGCAGCACAGCGCCCCCTAGCGCCAGCACTGAGCGTGGGGGGAGAGCGCCCCACTGAGCCCCCCCTCCCCGCAGCACAGCGCCCCCTAGCGCCAGCACTGAGCGTGGGGGGAGAGCGCCCCACTGAGCCCCCCCCTCCCCGCAGCACAACGCCCCCTAGTGCCAGCACTGAGCGTGGGGGGAGAGCGCCCCACTGAGCCCCCCCTCCCCGCAGCACAGCGCCCCTAGTGCCAGCACTGAGCGTGGGGGAAGAGCGCCCCACTGAGCCCCCCCTCCCCGCAGCACAGCGCCCCCTAGCGCCAGCACTGAGCGTGGGGGAAGAGCGCCCCACTGAGCCCCCCCTCCCCGCAGCACAGCGCCCCCTAGCGCCAGCACTGAGCGTGGGGGGAGAGCGCCCCACTGAGCCCCCCCCTCCCCGCAGCACAGCGCCCCCTAGCGCCAGCACTGAGCGTGGGGGGAGAGCGCCCCACTGAGCCCCCCCCCTCCCCGCAGCACAGCGCCCCCTAGCGCCATGCTGGGGCCAGGTCTGACGGCCAGGGAAGAGCGCCCCCTGCTGATGCCTGGGCCCCGCCCCCTGCAGCACAGCACCCCCTAGTGCCCCGTGGTGCCCAGGGAGCCGTCCCCCGCTGCAGGGCGGCACTCACGGCCAGCGGGTGGCGCTGGTGCTCGCCCTCAGGGAAGTAGGTGTCCACGGCCTGGTAGATCTTCCCGTCCGGCTGCTCCTCCTGCAGCATCCCCATGATCACCTGCGGGGGAGCAGAGCACACTGGGCTAGCGGCCGGAGCTGGGGGGGAGGCGGGGGGCAGGGACAGCTGCCCCCCCTTACCGCAGCCTGCAGGCCCAGGCGCAGCCGGGCGTAGTGGCGGAAGCAGACGATGTCGGGGGCCGCCCGCCCCACGGCCTCCAGCAGCCCCAGCACCCGCGGAAAGTCGCGCACCTGCCGCGCCCGCACCACTTGCCAGGCGGCCGCCGCGGCCAGCCGCAGGGGGGCGCAGGGGTCCTGGTGGGGGGGGGCCGGCGCGCTGCCCCCCGCCACGCACCTGGGGGGAGAGAGACCGAAAGGGGGGGGTCAGAGTGTCTCCTGCACCGCACCTCCAGGCCCCTCCCCGCCCCACCTCCATCCCTATTGCCCTGCCCCTCCTCTGCAGCGTCTCTCTCTAGCCCCTCCCCTGCCCCACCTCCAGCCCCACTGCCCTGCCCCCTCTCTCGCCCCGCCCCCTCCATCTCCATTGCCCCACCCCTTCTCTACCCCGCCCCTCTCTAGCCCCTCCCCCACCCCACCTCCAGCCCCACTGCCCCGCCCCCTCTCTCGCCCCGCCCCGCCCCCTCCATCCCTATTGCCCCACCCCTCCTCTGCAGCGTCTCTCTAGCCCCTCCCCCATCCCACCTCCATCCCTATTACCCCGCCCCTTCTCTACCCCGCCTCTCTCTAGCCCCACCCCCTCCCCACCTCCAGGCACCTAGCCCCACCCTGCCCCCACTCTAGCTCCTCCCTCGCCCCACCTCCATCCCTATTGCCCCACCCCTCCTCTACAGCGTCTCTCTCTAGCCCCTCCCCCGCCCCATCTCCAGCCCCACTGCCCTGCCCCCTCTCTCGCCCCGCCCCCTCCATCTCCATTGCCCCACCCCTTCTCTACCCCGCCCCTCTCTAGCCCCTCCCCCGCCCCACCTCCAGCCCCACTGCCCCGCCCCCTCTCTAGCCCCACCCCCTCCTCACCTCTATCTCTATTGCCCCGCCCCTTCTCTACCCCGCCTCTCTCTAGCCCCTCCCTGCCCGTGCCTCGCCCCCTCTCTTGCCCCGCCCAACTGCCAACCCCAATAGCGCCGGCCCCGCCCCTCGTGTCCCCGTCCCCGGACCCTCTTACCCCCACCGCCGCTCACCCGTTTTCTCCCACGTCACTTCCGGCCATGGCTGGCCCCGGCCCGGGCCGCTGGCGGCTCTTCATGGCCCGCGCCGCTCGTACCGCCCGCCGTCGGGCCAGTCTCCCCACGTCACTTCCGGGTCGGGTTGCGCGAGTCGGGGCCGGAGGCGGCCGAATTAACCTGACTCCAGCCGCAGCCCCGCCCCTTATGGGAGGCCCCGCCCCTTCCTCGTGCCCCCGCCCCCATCGCGGGTGGCTCCGCCCCGTTGGGCTGGGCCCGCCCCGCGCCCCCTCCCCCCCGGGTCCCTGCGCCCCGCGGCGCCGAACCGCTGCTGGCCGCGGCCGGATCCTGCCCCCGGCGGCCCCCGCGGGCGGAGAAAACGTCGGAGGCGGGAGTCTGGGGCAAACGCTTTATTGCAAACAACGCCGGGTCCCCCCGGCTCGGGAGCGCCCCGGCCCCGGCCCCGGCCCGATCCGCCTCCGCCGGGGGGCGGCCCGGGGAGAGCTGCTCCCTCGCTGTGCGGCGGGCGGGAAGCAGGGGCGATGGGTCCGCGGCGGGCAGGCCGGCAGCGTGGGGACTTCAGCGGGGGCTGGCTGGGTGCAGACGGGGCGGCGAGGGGGGGGGTGGAGCCGCATTTCAACGCCGCTGGAGGGGTCGGGGGTGGGGTGGGCAGACGCCCCGCTCCCGCCCGCGGCACAGAGCGTCCCTGTGTCCCTGTGGGGCTCAGCCGGCCCGGCCGGGGTCTCGGTGACGGGCGGGGGAGTTCCGGGGGTCTGGCTGGCGCGAGGGGGAGCCCCGGGCCGGGGAGCCGCGGGCGGGGGAGCCCCGTGCCGGGGAGCCCCGTGCCGGGGAGCCCCTGGCCGGGGAGCTGCGGGCGGGGGCCGGCTGGCCCCCTGCGGCCGGGGCTACATCCACGGTCACCACCCCGTGGACCTGGGAGAGCTGGGGGCTGTCCAGGCTGGCCACCAGCTGGCGCCGCCCGGCCCGGAGCGGCACGAATGTCTGGCGGAAGGAGATCGTCTGGTGCCCACCGATGGTCCTGTGGGGAGAGGAGAAGGGGTCAGGGCGCCCGAGTTCCGTCCCAGCCCTGGGAGTGGAAGGGGGTCCAGCGGTTAGAGCAAGGGGAAGTGGGTTGGGTGCTAGGACTCCTGGGTTCCATCCCTGGCTAGGGGAGGGGAGGGGGTCTAGTGATTAGAGTGGCAGGGGGTGGGGAGACTGGGAGCCAGGACTCCTGGGTTCTCTCCCCAGCTCAGGAAGGAGAATGGGGTCTAGTGGTTAGAACAGGGGGGCCAGGTGCCAGGATTCCTGGGTTCCATCCCAAGCTCAGGGAAGGGGGGGGGTCTAGTGATTAGAGTGGCAGGGGGTGGGGAGACTGGGAGTAAGGACTCCTGGGTTCTCTCCCCTGTTCAGGGAGGATAGTGGGGTCTAGTGGTTAGAGGTGTGGGCCTAGGAGCCAGGACTCCTGGGTTCCATCCCTGGCTCTGAGAGAGGAGTGGGAGCGGAGGAGGGTGGGGGGATCACTCACCCTAAGGTTGTGGCCTTGGGGCTGGACACCCCCGACCCCTCCATGTGGAAGACAGCACCCGTCAGCGTCTGGGGCAGTGGGTTCTTGAAGAGGACTTGCACCTGGGTCTCCTTGCCCACCACAGCTGGGCCCAGCACCTGAGAGAGAGAGGTGAGAACCCAGGTGTCCGGGCCAGCTTCGTCCTCCCCCACACAGCCCCCCACCCCCAAGCAATCCCAGGTGTCTTGGTCCTGTCGATTCACCTGCCCTTGCAGTGAGAGAATCCAGGCACCTGGACCCCCCTTTACTGTGAGCCTCAGGTTCCCCCTGCCCCCCACAGTACAAGAACCCAGGTGTCCGGGCTGTCCCCAGCACTCAGAGAACTCAAGTGTCAGGTTTCCCCCCATAGTCAAAGGACACTGGTGTCTGGGCCCCCCCGGCAGTCAGAGAACCCAGGTGTCAGGGCCCCCTTACCGTGAGCGCCAGACTCTCCCCCCATAGTGAGAGAACCCAGGCGTCCAGGCCCCTTATCGTGAGCGTCAGACCCCCCCCCATAGTGAGAGAACCCAGGCGTCCGGGCCCCCTTACCGTGAGCGCCAGACCCCCCCCATAGTGAGAGAACCCAGGCGTCAGGGCCCCCTTACCGTGAGCGTCAGACCCCCCCCCATAGTGAGAGAACCCAGGCGTCCGGGCCCCCTTACCGAGAGCGCCAGACCCCCCCATAGTGAGAGAACCCAGGCATCCGGGCCCCCTTACCGTGAGCGCCAGACCCCGCCATAGTGAGAGAACCCAGGTGTCCGGCCCCCTTACCGTTAGCGTCAGACCCGGCCATAGTGAGAGAACCCAGGCATCCGGGCCCCTTACCGTGAGCGTCAGGCCCCCCCATAGTGAGAGAACCCAGGCGTCCAGGCCCCTTACCGTGAGCGTCAGACCCCCCCCCATAGGGAGAGAACCCAGGCGTCCGGGCCCCCTTACCGTGAGCGCCAGACTCTCCCCCCATAGTGAAAGAACCCAGGCGTCCGGGCCCCCTTACCGTGAGCGTCAGCCCCCCCCCCCCATAGTGAGAGAACCCAGGCGTCCGGGCCCCTTACCGTGAGCGTCAGACCCCGCCATAGTGAGAGAACCCAGGCGTCCGGGCCCCTTACCGTTAGCGTCAGACTCTCCCCCCATAGTGAGAGAACCCAGGCATCCGGGCCCCTTACTGTGAGCGTCAGACCCCCCCCCCCATAGTGAGAGAACCCAGGCGTCCGGGCCCCTTACCGTGAGCGTCAGGCCCCCCCATAGTGAGAGAACCCAGGCGTCCGGGCCCCTTACCGTGAGCGTCAGACCCCCCCCCAAAGTGAGAGAACCCAGGCGTCCGGGCCCCTTACCGTGAGCGTCAGACCCCCCCACCCAAAGTGAGAGAACCCAGGTGTCCGGGCTCCCTTACCGTGAGCGTCAGACCCCGCCATAGTGAGAGAACCCAGGCGTCCGGCCCCCTACCGTTAGCGTCAGACTCTCCCCCCCCCCATAGTGAGAGAACCCAGGCGTCCGGGCCCCTTACTGTGAGCGTCAGACCCCCCCCCATAGTGAGAGAACCCAGGCGTCCGGGGCCCCTTACCGTGAGTGCCAGACTCTCCCCCCATAGTGAGAGAACCCAGGCATCCGGGCCCCTTACCGTGAGTGTCAGGCCCCCCCATAGTGAGAGAACCCAGGCGTCCGGGCCCCCTTACCGTGAGCGTCAGACCCCCCCCCAAAGTGAGAGAACCCAGGTGTCCGGGCTCCCTTACCGTGAGCGTCAGACCCCCCCCCAAAGTGAGAGAACCCAGGCGTCCGGGCCCCTTACCGTGAGCGTCAGACCCCCCCCAAAGTGAGAGAACCCAGGTGTCCGGGCTCCCTTACCGTGAGCGTCAGGTCTGGTGTGCGCAGGCGGAAGCTGTGCTGCTTGGCGAGTACCTGCCCGGTCTGAGCCACCTTCCCCGAGACGCTGAGCATGAGGGCCGCCTGGTCCACGAGGTGGGGCTGGTACTCGGCATAGGACACCACCATGCGGACGGACTGGGCTGCAGGGGGCAAGGAGGGGGTCAGAGAGCCCGGTGGGGGTAGGGGGCAGCTGTCCAAGGGCTGGGGCACCCAGGGTCATGGAGGGGCCAGGGCTGAGAGGATCAATGGGTCAGGAGGGGATCGGGGGTGTGTGTGGGGCTTCTGAGATCAGGGGCTGGGTTTGAGGGTTCGGGGGGATATGCAATGGTGGGTTGGGTTTGGGGAGACTTGGGGGGAGAAGGTTTGGGGGGCCCTAGAGGGATGGGTTTGGAGGTACCCATTTTTGCCAGGCAGGAGCCGGTCCTGTTTGAAGTTGCTTTGGGTCACCTTGGCGTAGTTTGGGGTTCTGGGGGGCTGGGCATCGGCGTGCAGGGGATTGGGGAGTTCAGAAGCTGGAGGTTCAGGGTGACTTTGGGGGCTAAGTGGGGTTTGGCTGCGCAGGAGATGAGATTGGGGTTCACAGGGATGTGGGGGTGTGGACTGAGACTTAGAAGACAGGGTGGATTTGTGGGTTCGTGATGGGGAGATAAGAGGTTGGGAACCGTGGGGCTCAGGAGATTGGGATTCAGGGGTGTGGATTGAGGTTTTGGGGGTTTAGGAGCTGGGGGGATTTGGGATCCGGCATCAGGGGAATGGATTGTGGACCAGGGTTTCAGGGGATTGGGGTTCAGAGGCATTTGGGGGTGGGTTGGGAGCGCGGGGCCCAGGGGATCAGAGTTGCAGGGAGTCAGGATTCAGGGGGATTCCCTGGGGGCTAGGAGGTCAGGCTTCCGAGGCATTTGGGAGGTGGGTGAGTGGTTTTGTGGCTTCAAGAACTGGAGGATTTGGGCTGGGGTTCAGGGGATGGATTGGGGGTCAGGGTTGCAGATGGTTGGGGTTCAGGGGGATGGATTGCAGGCTGGGGGATCAGGGTTCAGAGACTCTGGGGGGTGGGCTGGGGATCGGGGTGTCAGGGCTGCAGGAGATCAGGGCTGCAGGGGGTCAAGGTTCAGGGTGTGGGCTAGGGGGCCGGGGGTTCAGGGCTGCAGGGGGCTAGGGTTCAGGGGTGTGAGCTAGGGGGCCAGGGGATCAGGGCTGCAGGGGGTTGGGGTTTGGGGAGGTGGGCTGGGGGTCAGGGGATCAGGGCTGTAGGGGGCAGGGGTTCAGGGCTGCAGGGGGATCGCTGTTTGGGGGGTGGGCTGGGGGTCAGGGCTGCAGGTGGATTGAGGTTCAGGGGGGTGGGGGCCAGGGGGTCAGGGCTGCAGGGGGTTGGTGTTTGCACGGGTGCTCTGGGTGTCAGGGGATCAGGGCTGCAGGGGGTGGGGGTTCAGGGGGGTGGGGGCTTGGGGCTGGTGGGGGATCAGGGCTGCAGGGGGTCAAGGTTCAGGGGGCCGGGGCTCACCTCCTCCCGGCGGGATCTGCACCTGCCGGCTCTCCTGTTTGAAGGTGCTCCCCGTCACGCCCGTGTAGAACATGGGGGCCAGGTGCAGGCTGAGGGCCACGCTGTGGCTGCTGCTGCCCCGGTTGCTCAGGGCCACCTGGATGCTCACGTCCTGGCCCATGATGGCCTCGGAGGTCTCCACGCTCAGCGACACGTCCTCGCCCCACTCCTTGTTCTTGTAGATGTGCGCCTTGGTGCCGTGCCGTGCCGCCGTCTCCACCGCTTGCCGCTCGGCTTCCGAGCCTGGTGGGGGGGCCACGAGGAGTCAGCGAGGGCGGGAGCTGGGCCTCCCCCGCCGGGACCAGTGTCCTTGGGCAAGGGTGGGCACTTGTGCGCAAACAGCAGTGCCTGAGCATGCATGGGTGTGCAAACACCAGGGCGTATAAGAAGGTGAGTGTGCAAAGAGAAATGGGTGAGTGTGCAAAGAGAAATGGGCGAGTGCAAGTGTGTAAATTCAGGAACAAAAGTGGGTGTGCACGAATGAGCGTGCAAATGCAGGGGAAATGATCGTGACCAGGATTGTGGGTGTGCTAACATGGCAAATCAGTGCACAGGTGTGGGCGTGTGACTGTGTGGAAATGCGTCTGTGGAAGAATGAGAGTTCAAGTGCAGAAAACGGAGCATGTGAACAGATGTGCGTGTGCATGAGTAAGTGTGCAACAGTGACCAAGCAAGCATGCAGATGAACGTATGGGTGCAAACAGAAAAGTGAGTGCTCAAACACAAACGTGAGTGCACAAGAGGGCGTGGGAAGGCCAATAAGCGAGCGTGGAAACGTGTTTGGGGCGCACAGGTGAGCGTACACACGTGGAAAAGTGAGTGTGCAAACACGGTTGCATGTGCAAAGCTAGCCAACACATCTGTGTCAGGTTAGTGTGTACCTCGGTATATGAGCGCTCGGCTGTTGCAGGAGCTCGCTGGGGCTCTTTCCCCCACGCTCACCCGCACACCCGACGCTAGCCCAGGCCCGTGTTTGGCACAAGCGGCGAGGAAAGGTGTCCAGATCCGGCCACGCTCAGTCCAGGTCTCAGTGTGTGCTAGGGAGGGGCCGGCCTGGCCCCTGGAATGCCATTCTCCAACTCGGAGATGAGCCAAGACCCAGAACAAACCCGAAGGGAACCGGCCCGACAGGGTGGGTTGGTAGGGGTCAAATCCTCCTGGAAATGCTCCGTGTGAGGGGAGTGTCACAACTCTGCACGGGCTAGCTTCCCAGAGAGCGTGGTCGCACCGAGCGTCTCACTCCTGCCGGTGTGCAGCAAGAAAGCAGACGGCGATGGGCGGGGTCCAGGGATGGAGCGTACAATGGATCGACAGCGCCCAGGGAGACAGGAGCACGCAAACCTGGACGGGTGAGGGCACAAGAACGAGCGTGCAAACAAAACCAGCAGGCAAGCATGCAAATGGAGTGCGCAAGACATGCAGACAGGAGCCTGCAAACACTGACACTTGAGCGTGCAAACAGGATGGTGAGAGAGGACAAGAGTGCCCAGTGAGTGGCTATAGACGTAAGAGAGTCCAAAGGAGTGTGCAAGAGTGAGTGTGCAAGTGAAGAAGAGGGCATGTGAAGCATGCAACAGTGAGCATGCTCGTGCAGGAGAGGGCGTGTGCGGCATGCCAGAGCCAGTGTGCAAATGCAGCCGAGGTGCCATGAGCAGGCGTGCACGGCAAGGATGAAAGCCTGCGTGGCTGAGTGTGCACATGCGAGTGTGTAAGGCGGTGCGAGGGCGGGGGGGCCCGGCCCCCCCGGCGCAGCCCCCTCCCGTGCCCGACGCATACCCTCAGGGTGCTTGTAGAGATTGGTGATGTCGTGACGCTGGTGGGAGCCCACGGCCTTGGTGCTGATCAGGTGCCCGATGGCCTTTTCCTCCACGTAGACGATCTTGTAGGTGCCATCGGCCTGGCGCTGCCAGTAAACCTTGTCGCTGTTCACCTGGGGGGCGGGGATTGGGTCAGCGCCCCACGGAGACCCCTCCCCTTCACAGCCCCCATGGACTGTCCCCGCTCCTTCGCAGCCCCTAGGGAGAGACCCCGCCCCAACACGGGGTCCCACAGAAAGACCCTGCCCCCACGGAGACCCGTCCCCTTCACAGCCCCCATGGACTGTCCCCGCCCCTTCGCAGCCCCTAGGGAGAGACCCCGCCCCAACACGGGGTCCCACAGAGAGACCCTGCCCCCACGGAGACCCCTCCCCTTCACAGCCCCCCCTCCCCCCCAAATACTGATGTTCATCTTTGGGGGGAGCAGACTTTTTTGCCCTCCCCCCCCAATACCTCAGCAAAGATGAAGGGCGCGTCGTACTTCAGATACACCTGCCCTTTCTTAATGGCCTCCACCGAGCAGGGCCCACAGCAGAAGATACCTGGGGGGAGAGGTTAAGGGGGTCAGATAGGGGCAGGATTGGGGGAAGAGGTAGTGGGGGTGGGAGACACACACATAGTCACACCCAAGAGCCCCTGTGGGGCTCAGGGCCCCAAAAGCCACATTCCTGTTGTCCTGGGGAACTCCCCAACACCAGATCACACCACCAGAGGGGAAGTGCGCCCTGGGGGAGGTGCATTGTGGGAGGGGGCTTCTCACGCTCCAGCAGAAGGGGACCCCTCTGTCCAAGACCCCCCCATCTCATCCCCTGGCTTCGCCTTCAAACCTATTCCTCAGCCTCCCCCTCTTCTCCCCTCCCCCTTCTTCCTCTGCCCTCCACCCCCTTGCTTCCACCCCCTCTGCCCCCCACTCACCACTGCTGGTCTCTTGGGGGGTGGCATCGACCACTTGCCATCCGTCATACCCCGAGGGCAGGTCGGGCCGGGTCATCCAGCAGTCATTCCACACGTGGAAATTCCTAAGGGGCAGAGCGGGGGGGTTACCGGTTGCATCAGAGCCCCTCTTCTCTCCCCCACAGCCAATGCCTCCCTCTCCACAGCGCCTCCTACTGGAGTAGCCGGGAGCTGCCCCCCGGTGGCCGCCCCCTCACCAGACGGAGTCGGCGTTGAGCCGTTCCAGCGGTTTCATGTTCTCGTCGAAGTAGATGTCCATGGTGAGGCTGACGTCCGTGTCGTGGGCCGAGTTGTAGTTGGTGACCGTGCGGGTGGCGATCCCAAAGCACCGCAGGACTGGGGAGGGGGGCAGAACGGGGGTGTGTGTGTCGGGCTGTCGGGAGGGACACAGCCCCCCTACCCCCTGCAGGATCCCCCCAGCGCTAGCCCTGTCTGGCCTCTTCATTCTTTCCCTCCATTCTTTCCTTCATTCATTTCCTCCCTCCCTCTTTCCCCTCCATCGCTTCATTGCCTCCATTCCTCCCTCCCCTCCTTCATCCTCCATCTGTCTCCATCCCCTCCATCTCGCTCTCTCTTCCCTTCCCTCGGTTGTTTCATTCCTCCTCTCCTTCCGCCCCCCACGCCTCTCTTCTTTCCTTCTAGTCCTCCTTTCTCTGCATTCCTCCATTCCCTCCTTCTCGCAAGCCCTGCTTTCATCCCCTCTCCTTGCTTTTCATTCCCTCTATTCTTCCTCTCCCGGCCAGTGCTTCTCTCTCTCCAGTCTTTCCTTCCCGCTTCCCATTCGTTCATTCCCTCGGCCCCCTACTGACCAGTCAGACCACAACCTCCCCCCAGCGGTGCCCCCTGGTGGCCAGCCAGGCCTGGCGTGTTCCCCCCCAGCGGTGCCCCCTGGTGGCCAGCCAGGCCTGGCGTGTTCCCCCAAAGCAGTGCCCCCTCGTGGCCAGCCAGGCCTGGCGTGTTCCCCCAAAGCAGTGCCCCCTAGTGGCCAGCCAGGCCTGGTGTGTTCCCGCACAGCGGTGCCCCCTGGTGGCCAGCCAGGCCCGGTGCTGCCCCAGGTGGTGCCCCCTGGTGGCCAGTGGGGGGCAGTGGTGCGCCCTGATTACCAGTTGTGACGACGCCGGCGAAGACCCAGCACTGGCCGTAGAGGACGGGGTAGCCGGTCCGGTGGTACTGCCGGAGGATGTCCACGCTGCCCACCCAGGCCGAGGGGTTGGTGCCCCGCGAGTAGTCACCCGTCCAGTTCCCCACCAGCACCCCGTTGTCATCCAGGGAGTTCACCTGCCCCATGCCGGGGGGGGGGGAGAGAGCGGTGAGCGGGGGTAGAAAGGTCAGGGGAGGGACTGCAGGGACAGACAGGCGTGGAGGGTGGAGGTCAGGATGGGATGGGATGGGGGGGTGGAGGTGCCCCCCCGCCCATGGGCCCCTCCTCCACTCACCATGGCGGAGACGACGCGGGAGACGCTGATGGGGTCCCCGCGCCCCGAGTGGGGCATCCCGCGCCGGTCCAGGATGTACAGGCAGGCGTCCAGCAGCCCCCGGTCAAACTGGGGGGGGGAAGAGATGGGGGTCAGCGCCGAATAGCCCCCTCCGGCCCGGGGACCCCTCTCCTGGGGTGCCCCCTCCTCCATCCCCCTCCCTTCTCCTCCTCCTGCCCCAGGACCCCTCCCCTGGGGTATGCCCTACCCCATCCCCCTCCTGCCCCAGGACCCCCCATCCCTGCCCCCCAGTCCCACCTGCCCGTAGTTCCAGGTGCGCTCCCCGATTTGGCTCTCGGTGCCGTAGTAGATGCGGCCGCTCTCGTTGAGCACGTATTCCTCCAGCCAGTCGTCGTGTGGCAGGTACACGGCGTCCTCTGGGGGGGCAAGGGGGGAGACAGCCCGTCAGCTCCGCCCACTGCCCTTGGCCCCGCCCACCGCCCCTCGGCCCCGCCCACTGCCTCACAGCCCCGCCCACTGCCCCTCGGCCACGCCCACTGCCTCACAGCCCCACCCACCACCCCTGGGCTCTGGCCTCTCCTGCCCTAGATACGCCCTGTCCTCTTTGTCCACACCGAGTCCCCTCGGGAGGAAGGGACCATCAGTCTGTCCCACCCTTCCCCCATGGCTCCACCCCAAACCTTCCCGCTCCAGGTGTTCCGGGTCCCCCATGTGCTGTGAGCTTCCCCCTGGCCGTGCCCCCACGCCCTGCGAGCCTGACCCCCAGCGGCTGCAAGCTTCCCTCCGGCAGCATCCCCACGCCCTGCAAGCCTGACCCCCAGCGGCTGCAAGCTTCCCTCCGGCAGCATCCCTGCGCCCCACAGGCCCTGCGAGCCTGACCCCCACGTGCTTCCCCCCGGCCGCTGCGCCCCACTCACCGCGGCACCAGGGGTTGAAGAGGATGTAGATCTCGTTGCGGGGGTCAAAGGGCATCTGGTACTCGCCTGCCCGGCTCCGGGTCTTGACGCTGAAGCGGTACTTGCCGATGACGGCGGTGGGGGCGGTGTTGACCCGCAGGGACAGGCTGTTGCTGCTAGAGTCCCTCACTTCGGCTGCCCAGCCCAGCCCAGGCAGCGGGGCCCCCACCGGCACCAGGATGTGGGTGGCCTTGGACACCTGGGGCGTGGGGCCTGGGTGGGGGGGAGACAGGGAGTCAAAGCCCCCGCCCTGTGGTCAGCCCCCCTCCAGCCAGCCCCCTGCCTCTCCCTGCCCAGCCCCTCTCTATTCCCTGACACCCCACTCCCCAAACCCTCCGGCCAGCCCCCTGCCTCTCCCTGCCCAGCCCCTCTCTATTCCCTGACACCCCACTCCCCAAGCCCTCCGGCCAGCCCCCCGCCTCTCCCTGCCCAGCCCCTCTCTATTCCCTGACACCCCACTCCCCAAGCCCTCTGGCCAGCCCCCCGCCTCTCCCTGCCCAGCCCCTCTCTATTCCCTGACACCTCATCCCCCAACCAGCCAGCCAGACCCCCACCAACTCTTCCCCCCTCTGGCCAGCCCCTTCCAGGAGAAACCTACAATCCATCCCCCCCACACTCTGTCCATCTACCCCCCCTGCCATTCTCTACAGATGGACCAGTCGCCCCCATGTGCCCCCATCCCTGGGCCCAGACACCCAGAGGTATCTGATCTCACATAGCATAGGACTGGAGGGGCACTGCTGGGGAGAAGCTTGCAGCCCCAGGCTGTTCCTAGCCAGGAGCACTGCTGGGGGGAAGCTCATAGGCCCGGCATATCCCTGGCCGGGGCCACTGCTGGGGGGAAGTTCACAGGCCTGGCATGTCCTGCCATCCCAGCCCTGTGATCTCAGCTCCACCAGCAGGTCTGGGCAGGAGGGGCCCCTCCCAAACCTGTTCGACCCGAGTGTGGGGGAGCGGGGGTGGGGCCCAGTGGGGTGCGGTTGCCCCGCTTCCCTTCCACACCCTGCTGCCTCCCACACCCTGTCTCTCAGCCATCTTGGGACTGCCACGCTGTGAGCTGCTCCCCAGCAGTGACCCCAAGCTGGGAAAGTGGGGTCTCCAGGGCTGCGAGCTTCCCCCCAGCAGTGCCCTCAGATGGGACAGGGGGCGAATCGGGTGTTGTGAGCTCCCCCACACTGGTGCCATGTGGCCTTGGGGTCTGGCCAAGCAGAGAGGGGTGTGGGAATGTGGCCACCACATCTGGGGAGCTGCCGGTGCAGTTGGGCCGCTAATGATGGGGTGGGTTTGTGGCCCCAGGGTGTGGGACCTGGGAAGGGGGTTAATTACAAAGCCAGCTGGGCTGGCAACCAAGGGAATGGGCCACGCCTCACAGCCAGGCCCATGGAGAGGCAGAATTCCTTCCCCACCCCGCCGATCAGCCTCGGCCTCTCATAAGAACAGCCAGACTGGGTCAGACCAAGGGTCCATCTAGCCCAGGGTCCTGTCCTCTGACAGTGGCCAACGCCAGGTACCCCAGAGGGAATGGAAGACCAGGTGATCATGCAGTGACCCTCCCCTGTCTCCCATTGGCCCCTGGCAAATAGAGGCCCGGGCCACCTATCCTGGCTAATAGCCATTGATGGACCTGTCCTCCATGAATTTATCTAGTTTTTTTTTATCCCTGTTATAGTCTTGGCCTTGACAACATCCTCTGGCAAGGAGTTCCCCATGTTAACTGTGCATTGTGTGAAAAAAAATACTTCCTTTTGTTTGTTTTAAACCTGCTGCCTATTAATTTCATTGGGTGACTCCTGGCTGTCGTGTTATGAGAAGGGGTAAATGACACTTATTCACTTTCTCCGCACCTGTCATGATCATATCCCCCTGCCCCGAGTCATTTTTTTCCAAGCAGAAACGTCCCAGTCTTATTAATCTCTCCTCATACGGCAGCCGTTCCAGATCCCTCATCATTTCTGTTGCCCTTTTCTGAACCTTTTCCAATTCCAATAGGTTTTTTTGAGGTGGGGCGACCAGAACCACATGCAGGATTCAGCGGGGGGCGCTTTGGGGAGTGGGGCCGGAGATCCAGCAGTGCAGGGTCCTGTCTCCCATCAGGTGATGCCATGGGGCATTGGGGAGACGCACAGGGAGGCAGGGGGCACTATGGGATGGAAGGGGGGAGCGGCAGGGGGAGTTGCAGGGCACCGGGGGCTGCTGGGGGCAGCAGGGGGCAGTAGGGGGTGCCAGACGGCAGCAGAGGGCAGCGGGGGCAGGAAAAGGGCAGCAGGGAGGTAGCAGGGGGTGCTGGGGGGCAGCAGGATGTAGAAGGGGCCCCAGGGATCAACTCTCACCAATGAGCAGCTCCAGGCAGACCAGATGCAGCTTGGAGCAGCAGGGGGTGCTGGGGAGCAGCAGGGGGCAGCAGGGTGGAAGGAGGGAGCAGCAGGGTTGCAGTGGGGGGCGTCTCTCACCAACAAGCAGCTCCAGGCAGACGCGGTGCGGCTCGGGGTCGTAGGGGGAGCAGTGGGGGGTGGGAGCAGTAGGGGGCGTGGGGGAGCAGTGGGGGGAGCATGGGGGGGCGTCTCTCACCAACAAGCAGCTCCAGGCAGACGCGGTGCAGCTCGGGGTCTTAGGGGGAGCAGTGGGGGGTGGGAGCAGTAGGGGGCGCTGGGGAACAGTAGGGGGCGCTGGGGAGCAGTAGGGGGCGCTGGGGAGCAGTGGGGGGAGCATGGGGGGGCGTCTCTCATCGACGAGCAGCTCCAGGCAGACGCGGTGCGGCTCGGGGTCGTAGGGGGAGCAGTGGGGGGTGGGAGCAGTAGGGGGCGCTGGGGAGCAGTAGGGGGAACATGGGGGGGCGTCTCTCACCGACGAGCAGCTCCAGGCAGACGCGGTGCGGCTCAGGGTCGTAGGGGGAGCAGTGGGGGGTGGGAGCAGTAGGTGGCGCTGGGGAGCAGTGGGGGGGTGCTGCAGGGGGCAGCGGGGGGAGCATGGGGGGGCGTCTCTCATCGACGAGCAGCTCCAGGCAGACGCGGTGCGGCTCGGGGTCGTAGGGGGAGCAGTGGGGGGTGGGAGCAGTAGGGGGCGCTGGGGAGCAGTAGGGGGAACATGGGGGGGCGTCTCTCACCGACGAGCAGCTCCAGGCAGACGCGGTGCGGCTCGGGGTCGTAGGGGGAGCAGTGGGGGGTGGGAGCAGTAGGGGGCGCTGGGGAGCAGTAGGGGGAGCATGGGGGGGCGTCTCTCACCGACGAGCAGCTCCAGGCAGACGCGGTGCGGCTCGGGGTCGTAGGGGGAGCAGTGGGGGGTGGGAGCAGTAGGGGGCGCTGGGGAGCAGTAGGGGGAGCATGGGGGGGCGTCTCTCACCGACGAGCAGCTCCAGGCAGACGCGGTGCGGCTCGGGGTCGTAGGGGGAGCAGTGGGGGGTGGGAGCAGTAGGGGGCGCTGGGGAGCAGTAGGGGGAGCATGGGGGGGCGTCTCTCACCGACGAGCAGCTCCAGGCAGACGCGGTGCGGCTCGGGGTCGTAGGGGGAGCAGTGGGGGGTGGGAGCAGAGGGGGGGTGCTGCAGGGGGCAGCGGGGGGAGCATGGGGGGCGTCTCTCACCGACAAGCAGCTCCAGGCAGACGCGGTGCGGCTCGGGGTCGTAGGGGGAGCAGTGGGGGGTGGGAGCAGAGGGGGGGTGCTGCAGGGGGCAGCGGGGGGAGCATGGGGGGCGTCTCTCACCGACAAGCAGCTCCAGGCAGACGCGGTGCGGCTCGGGGTCGTAGGGGGAGCAGTGGGGGGTGGGAGCAGAGGGGGGGTGCTGCAGGGGGCAGCGGGGGGAGCATGGGGGGCGTCTCTCACCGACAAGCAGCTCCAGGCAGACGCGGTGCGGCTCGGGGTCGTAGGGGGAGCAGTGGGGGGTGGGAGCAGTAGGGGGCGCTGGGGAGCAGTAGGGGGAGCATGGGGGGGCGTCTCTCACCGACGAGCAGCTCCAGGCAGACGCGGTGCGGCTCGGGGTCGTAGGGGGAGCAGTGGGGGGTGGGAGCAGTAGGGGGCGCTGGGGAGCAGTAGGGGGAGCATGGGGGGGCGTCTCTCACCGACGAGCAGCTCCAGGCAGACGCGGTGCGGCTCGGGGTCGTAGGGGGAGCAGTGGGGGGTGGGAGCAGTAGGGGGCGCTGGGGAGCAGTAGGGGGAGCATGGGGGGGCGTCTCTCACCGACGAGCAGCTCCAGGCAGACGCGGTGCGGCTCGGGGTCGTAGGGGGAGCAGTGGGGGGTGGGAGCAGTAGGGGGCGCTGGGGAGCAGTAGGGGGAGCATGGGGGGGCGTCTCTCACCGACGAGCAGCTCCAGGCAGACACGGTGCGGCTCGGGGTCGTAGGGGGAGCAGTGGGGGGTGGGAGCAGTAGGGGGCGCTGGGGAGCAGTAGGGGGAGCATGGGGGGGCGTCTCTCACCGACGAGCAGCTCCAGGCAGACGCGGTGCGGCTCGGGGTCGTAGGGGGAGCAGTGGGGGGTGGGAGCAGTAGGGGGCGCTGGGGAGCAGTAGGGGGAGCATGGGGGGGCGTCTCTCACCGACAAGCAGCTCCAGGCAGACGCGGTGCGGCTCGGGGTCGTAGGGGGAGCAGTGGGGGGTGGGAGTAGTAGGGGGCTCTGGGGAGCAGTAGGGGGAGCATGGGGGGGCGTCTCTCACCGACGAGCAGCTCCAGGCAGACGCGGTGCGGCTCAGGGTCGTAGGGGGAGCAGTGGGGGGTGGGAGCAGTAGGGGGCGCTGGGGAGCAGTAGGGGGAGCATGGGGGGGCGTCTCTCACCGACGAGCAGCTCCAGGCAGACGCGGTGCGGCTCGGGGTCGTAGGGGGAGCAGTGGGGGGTGGGAGCAGTAGGGGGCGCTGGGGAGCAGTAGGGGGAGCATGGGGGGGCGTCTCTCACCGACGAGCAGCTCCAGGCAGACACGGTGCGGCTCGGGGTCGTAGGGGGAGCAGTGGGGGGTGGGAGCAGTAGGGGGCGCTGGGGAGCAGTAGGGGGAGCATGGGGGGGCGTCTCTCACCGACGAGCAGCTCCAGGCAGACGCGGTGCGGCTCGGGGTCGTAGGGGGAGCAGTGGGGGGTGGGAGCAGTAGGGGGCGCTGGGGAGCAGTAGGGGGAGCATGGGGGGGCGTCTCTCACCGACGAGCAGCTCCAGGCAGACACGGTGCGGCTCGGGGTCGTAGGGGGAGCAGTGGGGGGTGGGAGCAGTAGGGGGCGCTGGGGAGCAGTAGGGGGAGCATGGGGGGGCGTCTCTCACCGACAAGCAGCTCCAGGCAGACGCGGTGCGGCTCGGGGTCGTAGGGGGAGCAGTGGGGGGTGGGAGTAGTAGGGGGCGCTGGGGAGCAGTAGGGGGAGCATGGGGGGGCGTCTCTCACCGACGAGCAGCTCCAGGCAGACGCGGTGCGGCTCGGGGTCGTAGGGGGAGCAGTGGGGGGTGGGAGCAGTAGGGGGCGCTGGGGAGCAGTAGGGGGAGCATGGGGGGGCGTCTCTCACCGACGAGCAGCTCCAGGCAGACGCGGTGCGGCTCGGGGTCGTAGGGGGAGCAGTGGGGGGTGGGAGCAGTAGGGGGCGCTGGGGAGCAGTAGGGGGAGCATGGGGGGGCGTCTCTCACCGACGAGCAGCTCCAGGCAGACGCGGTGCGGCTCGGGGTCGTAGGGGGAGCAGTGGGGGGTGGGAGCAGTAGGGGGCGCTGGGGAGCAGTAGGGGGAGCATGGGGGGGCGTCTCTCACCGACGAGCAGCTCCAGGCAGACACGGTGCGGCTCGGGGTCGTAGGGGGAGCAGTGGGGGGTGGGAGCAGTAGGGGGCGCTGGGGAGCAGTAGGGGGAGCATGGGGGGGCGTCTCTCACCGACAAGCAGCTCCAGGCAGACGCGGTGCGGCTCGGGGTCGTAGGGGGAGCAGTGGGGGGTGGGAGTAGTAGGGGGCGCTGGGGAGCAGTAGGGGGAGCATGGGGGGGCGTCTCTCACCGACGAGCAGCTCCAGGCAGACGCGGTGCGGCTCGGGGTCGTAGGGGGAGCAGTGGGGGGTGGGAGCAGTAGGGGGCGCTGGGGAGCAGTAGGGGGAGCATGGGGGGGCGTCTCTCACCGACGAGCAGCTCCAGGCAGACGCGGTGCGGCTCGGGGTCGTAGGGGGAGCAGTGGGGGGTGGGAGCAGTAGGGGGCGCTGGGGAGCAGTAGGGGGAGCATGGGGGGGCGTCTCTCACCGACGAGCAGCTCCAGGCAGACGCGGTGCGGCTCGGGGTCGTAGGGGGAGCAGTGGGGGGTGGGAGCAGTAGGGGGCGCTGGGGAGCAGTAGGGGGAGCATGGGGGGGCGTCTCTCACCGACGAGCAGCTCCAGGCAGACGCGGTGCGGCTCGGGGTCGTAGGGGGAGCAGTGGGGGGTGGGAGCAGTAGGGGGCGCTGGGGAGCAGTAGGGGGAGCATGGGGGGGCGTCTCTCACCGACGAGCAGCTCCAGGCAGACACGGTGCGGCTCGGGGTCGTAGGGGGAGCAGTGGGGGGTGGGAGCAGTAGGGGGCGCTGGGGAGCAGTAGGGGGAGCATGGGGGGGCGTCTCTCACCGACAAGCAGCTCCAGGCAGACGCGGTGCGGCTCGGGGTCGTAGGGGGAGCAGTGGGGGGTGGGAGTAGTAGGGGGCGCTGGGGAGCAGTAGGGGGAGCATGGGGGGGCGTCTCTCACCGACGAGCAGCTCCAGGCAGACGCGGTGCGGCTCGGGGTCGTAGGGGGAGCAGTGGGGGGTGGGAGCAGTAGGGGGCGCTGGGGAGCAGTAGGGGGAGCATGGGGGGGCGTCTCTCACCGACGAGCAGCTCCAGGCAGACGCGGTGCGGCTCGGGGTCGTAGGGGGAGCAGTGGGGGGTGGGAGCAGTAGGGGGCGCTGGGGAGCAGTAGGGGGAGCATGGGGGGGCGTCTCTCACCGACGAGCAGCTCCAGGCAGACGCGGTGCGGCTCGGGGTCGTAGGGGGAGCAGTGGGGGGTGGGAGCAGTAGGGGGCGCTGGGGAGCAGTAGGGGGAGCATGGGGGGGCGTCTCTCACCGACGAGCAGCTCCAGGCAGACGCGGTGCGGCTCGGGGTCGTAGGGGGAGCAGTGGGGGGTGGGAGCAGTAGGGGGCGCTGGGGAGCAGTAGGGGGAGCATGGGGGGGCGTCTCTCACCGACGAGCAGCTCCAGGCAGACGCGGTGCACCTCGGGGTCGTAGGGCTGCTGCAGCTGCAGGCGGATGTCGAATGGCTGCCCCCGGCGCACGATCAGCTCGTCGTACTCGAACTCGTCCGTATGGTGGGCTCGGCGCGTTGCCCCCGAGCGCTGCCCCATCAGGTCCACGCCGCTCACCACCAGCATCCCCTCTGCAGGACAGGGCGCCGGTCAGTGGGGAGCCCCAGTGGGGGAGGGGTGGGGTCAGCAGGGGATCCCCCAGACCCAGAAAAGGGAACCCCAGTGGGGGAGGGGCAGGGGACACCCCAAGTCCAGAATCTGGACCACTGGAAATGCAGCGGGATCCCCCGTGGCAGTGGGGGGAGGGGAAGGGGCCAGATGCCCAGAAGTTGTATGAGAGGGGAGCGTCAGCAGGGGCCCCCCGGAGCAGGAGGACTGTTCTGGGGGGAAGGGGGACCCTGGGACAGGGGATCAGAATGGGGCAGGTTGCTCGGGGGGGGGGGGGAAAGAGGAGTGAAGGGGTCCCACGTGGAGGCTGGGGTTCCTGGTGGGGAATTGGGGTGCCATGGGGGGCCCCAGGTGGACTCCGGTGGGGAGTAGCATCCAGTTTCTCCTCCACTCCCTGCTGCACTCAACAGCCACCTGGGGGACCTCCTGCTCCAGGGGCTGCGAGCTTCCCTGCAGCGGTGCCTGGATCAAGCCCAGCACTGGTTCAGCAGCATGGGGGACCCCTCCCGCCCCCAGGGAACCCCCCTCACCCCGGATGACTGGCTGGGCCGGCCGGGACCCCGGCACCTCCCCCGGCGCCGGCCCCCAGTCTGTGTCATCCCTGGGCCCCGCGCAGCATTTGCAGCATCTGCAGAATTTGCTGAAAAAGGATCGCTTCCTCCTTTCGGGCTGGGGATCAGGGGGGCCGGGCTGGTGCACCCGGTAGCTGGCACTCGCCCACCTCCCCACATCCATCCGGGTATTGGGCTCCGGCATCCTGCCTGGGGTGGAAGAGAGACAAGCAGTGAACACAGTTCCCCGGCGCTGTTATATACGGCTGTTCCCCAGCTGCGCCCCAGAGGTGGCTGCGTTTCAGCACTGGGCACATCACTTCTTGACATGTGTCAGGGGGAGGGCTGCCTGGCTGGTGGACCGCACAAACCGAGCGATGGGGAAATCGGCCTCGGGACAGTGAGGAACTAGGTCAGAGATGCTTCACCCTCGTTCTGCGTCAGATGCCGAGTCTGAGCCGGGGAGGGAACCCAGGAGTCATGACTCCCCCACTTCCAGCCCTGCTGTAACCACTAGACTGCACTCCTCGTGCAGAGAACCCAGGCGTCCTGAGTGGGGCATGCAGAGCTGGGTGCTCGCCTGGCCTTTGGGAGCGGGAGGACGGTTCCTGGAGCCAAATATCAGTTTCCTTCCCTGGCATGCACCCTGCCCCTGGCCCTAGCTGGAGAGAGTCCAGATGTGAACAGCTGCTGGGAGGGCCAGGGCTGGGAACACAAGAGTGGGGGAGGGGGGCATGGGGAGGGATGGATGGATGGCCGGACAGGGGCCAGACGGGGGCGTGGATGGACAGACAGACGGAGGGATGTGTGTGAGGACTAGAGAGATGGACGGATGTGGGGACAGATAGACAGATGGGGGTGTGGGGATGGACAGGCAGACAGCGAGGGTGTGGGGATGGGGAAGGACGGACAGGCAGAGGGATGTGCATGGGGATGGATGGATGGACAGACGGACATAAGGGTTTGTATGGCAATGGATGGATGGATGGGTGGACGGACAGAAAGAGGGATGTGCATGGGGATGGATGGATGGATGGACAGATGCAGGGCTGTGGGGGAGATGGATGGATAGAGGGGCATGTAAGGGGACAGACGGATGGACAGACAGAAGGCTGTAGGTGGACGGATGGATGGACAGACGGAAGGCTGTGGGGGGGATGGATGACCGGATGGAGAGATGTGCATGGAGACAGACAGACAAAGGGACAGACAGACAGGGCTGTGGGGGGTGTGGGTGGACGAATGGATGGAGGGACGGGTATGGGGACGGAAGGAGGGACAGACAGACAGGGCTGTGGGGGGTATGGATGGATGGAGTGACGTGTATGGGGACAGACAGACAGGGCGGTGGGGGGGGATGGATGGATGGACGGACGGAGTGACGTGTATAGGGACGGACAGACAGGGTGGTGGGGTGCGTGGATGGATGGATAGATGGAGGGACGGGTATGGGGACAGAAGGAGGGAGAGACAGACAGGGCAGTGGGGGGCGTGGATGGATGGATGGACGGAGTGACGTGTAAGGGGACGGACAGACAGGGCGGTGGGGGGAACGGATGGATGGAGGGACGGGTATGGGGATGGAAGGAGGGAGAGACAGACAGGGCTGTGGGGGGGATGGATGGATGGATGGACGGACGGAGTGACATGTATGGGGATGGACAGACAGGGCGGTGGGGGGGGACGGATGGATGGAGGGATGGGTATGGGGACGGACAGACAGGGCGGTGGGGGGGATGGATGGATGGATGGAGTGACGTGTATGGGGACAGACAGACAGGGCGGTGGGGGGGACGGATGGACGGGTATGGGGACGGACAGACAGGGCGGTGGTGGGGATGGATGGATGGATGGATGGACGGATGGAGTGACGTGTATGGGGATGGACAGACAGGGCGGTGGGGGGAACGGATGGACGGAGGGACGGGTATGGGGACGGACAGACAGGGCGGTGTGGGGGATGGATGGATGGATGGACGGATGGAGTGACGTGTATGGGGATGGACAGACAGGGCGGTGGGGGGAATGGATGGACGGAGGGACGGGTATGGGGACGGACAGACAGGGCGGTGTGGGGGATGGATGGATGGATGGACGGACGGAGTGACGTGTATGGGGATGGACAGACAGGGCGGTGGGGGGGACGGATGGATGGAGGGACGGGTATGGGGACGGACAGACAGGGTGGTGGGGGGGATGGGGGGATGGATGGAGTGACGTGTATGGGGACGGACAGACAGGGCGGTGCGGGGGACGGATGGACAGGTATGGGGACGGACAGACAGGGTGGTGGGGGGGATGGATGGATGGATGGGGTGACGTGTATGGGGACGGACAGACAGGGCGGTGGGGGGGATGGATGGAGTGACGTGTAAGGGGACGGACAGACAGGGCGGTGGGGGGGACGGATGGATGGAGGGACGGGTATGGGGATGGAAGGAGGGAGAGACAGACAGGGCGGTGGGGGGATGAATGGATGGACGGACGTGTAAGGGGACGGACAGACAGCCGGGGAGGTGACGTCGTGGTGGCCCTGGGAGGGTTCGGGGGTCCCCCGCAGCCGGGGGGCAGGCATGGCAGTGGTGCTGGGTGCGAGGAGAGCCCAGAGGCAGCCAAGCTGCAGTACCCAGCTCGGGCACTTGGGGGGGGGCTGTGATGTGGGGGCGTGGCCAAGGCCCAGGGAAGCCAATGGGAGCGCAGGGCAGGGTTGGGGCAGAGGGGTCGGAAGGGGTTACCCTCTGCCCCAGAAACCCCACCACGCCCAATGGGAGCCGGTCCCAGTGATGTCATGGCGGGGGGCGGGGCTCCAGTCCCACCTCCTCACAGAGTGGAAATTTAACGGGGATTCGAGGAATTCGATGACGACTCTGGAACCCAGGAGTCCTGCCCCCCACACTGTGCTCTAACCACTAGTCCTCCTCCCCTCTCCGACCCGGGGAGAGAACCCAGGAGTCCTGCCCCCCACACTGTGCTCTAACCACTAGTCCCCCTCCCCTCTCCGACCCGGGGAGAGAACCCAGGAGTCCTGCCTCCCACACTGTGCTCTAACCACTAGTCCTCCTCCCCTCTCCCACCCGGGGAGAGAACCCAGGAGTCCTGCCTCCCACACTGTGCTCTAACCACTAGTCCCCCTCCCCTCTCCCACCCGGGGAGAGAACCCAGGAGTCCTGCCTCCCACACTGTGCTCTAACCACTAGTCCTCCTCCCCTCTCCCACCCGGGGAGAGAACCCAGGAGTCCTGCCTCCCACACTGTGCTCTAACCACTAGTCCCCCTCCCCTCTCCCACCCGGGGAGAGAACCCAGGAGTCCTGCCTCCCACACTGTGCTCTAACCACTAGTCCTCCTCCCCTCTCCCACCCGGGGAGAGAACCCAGGAGTCCTGCCGCCTCCCACACTGTGCTCTAACCACTAGTCCCCCTCCCCTCTCCGACCCGGGGAGAGAACCCAGGAGTCCTGACACCCAGCCACCCCCCTGCTCGACTTCCATCTAAGGCACTGCACACCCCTCCCCCCCTTCAGTGGCTGAGGACCAGGGCTCTGGGGACGGGACCCGGGAGAGTCTGCCAGGGCCCAACTCACCCCCAGGCTAAGCACCCCACAACCCCAGCTCCCCAAAACGCCCAGCTCCCAAATTCCACCCCATTCCTTCCCCAGTCTGCAAACATCCCAGCCCCCCAAAATCCCCAGCCCCTCGTCCCCCTGCCCCCAAATAACCCAACACCTCTTCCCCCAGCACCCCAAACTTCTCAGCAACTGTTCCCGCAGCACCCGAATATCCCAGCACCTCACCCCCAGCACCCCAAACTTCCCAGCCCCTCTTTTCCCAGCCCCCCAAGCCCCCAGCACCTCTTCCCCCAGCACCCGAATATCCCAGCACCTCACCCCCAGCCCCCTAAACTCCCAACATCTCTTCCCCCAGCCCCCCGAATATCCCAGCACCTCTTCCCCAGCCCTCCAAACCCCCAGCCCCGCTTCCCCCAGCCCCCCGAATATCCCAGCCCCTCTAACTCCCAGCCCCCCGAACTCCCAGCCCCGGAGCCCGCACTCACTGGCCGGGCGCTCGCTGAGCTCTGGGGCCAGGCGCTGCGCGCTCCGGAGCTGGGAGCCGGGGGGGGGGAGGGGGCGGGGCCGGGGGCGGGGCCGCAGGGGGGCGGGAGGGTCCCGGAGGGTCCACACCTAGCGACCCGCGAGTCACCCGGGAAGGGGCGGGAGGAGCCGGGTGACCTCAGCTGCCCCCAGGCGCTTCCTCTAGCGGGGGAATACCCTGTCCATCCCCCCTCCCCCAAGACACCCCCTCCCCACGCTGCACCCCCATCCCCACCCTGCAGCCCCATCCATCTCCCCACCCCTGCCCCAGACACCCCCGGTTCATCCCCACCCCCTACATACCCCACACCCCCATTCATCCCCGCACTCCCTCCCCAGCCCCACCTCCCCGCCTATCACCTACCTCTGTTCCCTTCCCCCCCCAGTCTCTCTCTCCTGATGGACACCAGCTAATCTAGCTCCATTCGCCCCCCCTCTGTGCATCCACCCCACTCCACTCCGCAGAGGATGTGCTGTAGGGAGCCCCCCAGTCCCCTGGTGGCTGGGGGGACCCCCAAGCTCTTGGCTTCCCTGCTGTAACCAGCTCCCTGAGGGTAAGGCAGTTTCTCCTGCTCCCCCAAAGCTGCCGGGCAGGTAAATGGCCCCCAGTAACCATTCCCCACATTGCCAAGAGAGCTGTGAGAGAACCCAGGAGTCCAGCCTGCCAGGCTCCCTGCTCTCACCACTGGACCTCCCTCCCCTCCCAGAGCAGGGACAGAACCCAGGCATCCCGTGATGGGGCTGCATTGGGACAGGCCCTGGGAAGAGAGTGAGGCTGGAGGGCGGGCATTGTCTCAGCTGGGGGCAGAGGGGCTTGGGGCATCTCCCCCACCCAGAACCCCCCAGCTTGCCCCTCCTCCCAGAAGCCCCAGAGATGCTCATTAGGGCCCCAAATGTCCCCCTCCCTGGTGCATTCGGGCCAAAGCTGGAACAGAAAAACCTGCCCAACCTGCCCCATGGAGCCCAGGGATTCTCCCCCTGCGGGGAGGGCTCAGAGCCAGCCCCAGGGTGGGGGCCTGGCTGGCTCAGGGGGGCAGAGAATGGGACACAGGGCCTCCGCCCCCAGCTCGACCGGTGCCCCTCACTCCCGCCCTGCAGCCCGTGCTAGCCCAGCCCGTGCCCCTCGCTCCCCACCCACAGCCCCTGCTAGCCCAGCCCTGGGCTCCCCCTCCACCCAGTCAGGAATTTGGGAGGAGGCTCTGAAGTGTCTCCCCCTTGAACCTGGCTCCCATCCCAGGGTTCGTGGCACTGTGGGGCTGGGGAGTGGAGTGGGAGGAGGGGCTGGCCGGGTGTTGCCCCATATCACTCAAGGCCTGATGTGCCAGGAAACACCCGGGATGTGGTAACCTCTGCAGTGGCTCCAGTTGCGTATCGGGGTGTCACCGTTCCCACAAAGACCATGAAGCAACCGCGGGCGAGTGGCGGACGTCGTGGCTTCCGCTGGGGTGCAGCAGCCCAGCGGAGCTAGGAGTGCGAGGAATTCGGTGCAACAGCCAGGGCCCCACCCCAGAGAGGGGACGTCAGAGCAAATTCCTTCTGCCCAGGGAGCGGGCCGGCAGCCTGAGGGGCCGGGCTCGTGGGGGCTGCGGGTCGGGAGTGAGGGGCACTGGCAGGGCGCAGGAGGGCAGGGCTGGGCATGGGGGGGGACTGCGGGTCGGGAGTGAGGGGCACCGGCTGGGCGGGGGGGGGCAGGGCTGGGCATAGGGGGGCTGCAGGTCGGGAGTGAGGGGCACCAGCAGGGCGTGGGGGGGCAGGGCTGAGCTTGGGGGGGCTGCAGGTCGGGAGTGAGGGGCACTGGCAGGGCAGGGGGGGCAGGGCTGGGCATGGGGGGGCTGCAGGTCGGGAGTGAGGGGCACCGGCAGGGCAGGGGGGGCAGGGCTGGGCATGGGGGGGCTGCAGGTCGGGAGTGAGGGGCACCGGCAGGGCGTGGGGGGGCAGGGCTGGGCATGGGGGGGCTGCAGGTCGGGAGTGAGGGGCACCGGCAGGGCGTGGGGGGGCAGGGCTGGGCATGGGGGGGCTGCAGGTCGGGAGTGAGGGGCACCGGCAGGGCAGGGGGGGCAGGGCTGAGCTTGGGGGGGCTGCAGGTCGGGAGTGAGGGGCACCAGCAGGGCAGGGGGGGCAGGGCTGGGCATGGGGGGGCTGCAGGTTGGGAGTGAGGGGCACCGGCAGGGCGTGGGGGGGCAGGGCTGGGCATGGGGGGGCTGCAGGTCGGGAGTGAGGGGCACCAGCAGGGCGTGGGGGGGCAGGGCTGAGCTTGGGGGGGCTGCAGGTCGGGAGTGAGGGGCACCAGCAGGGCAGGGGGGGCAGGGCTGGGCATGGGGGGGCTGCAGGTCGGGAGTGAGGGGCACCAGCAGGGCGTGGGGGGGCAGGGCTGAGCTTGGGGGGGCTGCGGGTCGGGAGTGAGGGGCACTGGCAGGGCGCGGGAGGGCAGGGCTGGGCATGGGGGGGACTGCGGGTCGGGAGTGAGGGGCACCGGCTGGGCGGGGGGGGCAGGGCTGGGCATGGGGGGGCTGCAGGTCGGGAGTGAGGGGCACCAGCAGGGCGTGGGGGGGCAGGGCTGAGCTTGGGGGGGCTGCAGGTCGGGAGTGAGGGGCACCGGCAGGGCAGGGGGGGCAGGGCTGGGCATGGGGGGGCTGCAGGTCGGGAGTGAGGGGCACCGGCAGGGCAGGGGGGGCAGGGCTGAGCTTGGGGGGGCTGCAGGTCGGGAGTGAGGGGCACCGGCAGGGCAGGGGGGGCAGGGCTGGGCATGGGGGGGCTGCAGGTCGGGAGTGAGGGGCACCGGCAGGGCGTGGGGGGGCAGGGCTGGGCATGGGGGGGCTGCAGGTCGGGAGTGAGGGGCACCGGCAGGGCGTGGGGGGGCAGGGCTGAGCTTGGGGGGGCTGCAGGTCGGGAGTGAGGGGCACCGGCAGGGCAGGGGGGGCAGGGCTGGGCATGGGGGGGCTGCAGGTCGGGAGTGAGGGGCACCGGCAGGGCGTGGGGGGGCAGGGCTGAGCTTGGGGGGGCTGCAGGTCGGGAGTGAGGGGCACCGGCAGGGCAGGGGGGGCAGGGCTGGGCCTGGGGGGGCTGCAGGTCGGGAGTGAGGGGCACCGGCAGGGCGTGGGGGGGCAGGGCTGAGCTTGGGGGGGCTGCAGGTCGGGAGTGAGGGGCACCGGCAGGGCGTGGGGGGGCTGCAGGTCGGGAGTGAGGGGCGCACAATGACTCAATTCACACCAGGGCGTTTTTAACCTTTTATTTCTCAGGTCCAATAAATTATTGGCGGGCAGGGGAGGGGAAGGGGCGGGGCCAGCCCCTGCCAGCCAATCAGGCGAGGGTGATCTCCACCCGGGGCAGCAGTGCAGCCAGCTGGGATTGGGCGTCGGGGAGGGCGCCCAGGGGGTTCCCCTGCAGGGCCAGTAGGCGGAGCCTGGGGAAGGAGGCCAAAGGTCGGAGGTCGGAAGGTCGCTGGATGCCTGGGGGTGGGGAGTCAAGGAGGGTGCAATGGCTGGAGGGGCCCAACCCCCCGCCCCAGCCCTCCTCTGCCCCGCCCCTGCCCTCCTCTGCCCCGCCCCTGCCCGCTGCCCGTGGGGGCTCCCTGCCCCATGGGGGCGGCTGGAGGATACGGTTGCTGCGGGCTGAGAGCTCCTCCAGGCGGGGGAGGGGAGGCAGCCCCTCCAGGGTCTCGATCTGGTTCCCGTCCAGCTCCAGCACCTGGGGACAGAGAGAGTCAGAGACATGGGCCGCCCCTGGCCCGGACGCCTGGGTCCCTCCACCTGCTCCAGGGCCGTGGGGGGCTAGCAGTGAGACTGGGGTAGGGGGGCTGGGGCCCTCATGGTTCCGGGGGCGGGGACAGTAGTTAGACTGGTGGAGGGGGTTGGGCGCCCGGACGCCTGGGTCCCTCCCCGCTCCGGGATCTCTCACCTCGAGGCAGCGCAGCATGGCCAGGGTGGGAGGGAGGCGGCGCAGCCGGTTCCCCGCCAGGTTCAGGTGGGTGATGAGCGGCAGCTGCTCCAGGTGGCAGAGGACGGTCAGTCCCTGGGGGGCAGAGAGAGCTGGAGGGAGGGGGTCTCTGCTCCTCAGCGCCACGCACCTACGTGGCCCCGCCCTCTCTTCCTCCACCTCATCTGGCTCCACCCACCCCTGCTGCCCCCTCCTGCACACTCAGCCTCCTGGCTCCACTCCCTGCATTTCTGGCCCCGCCCCTTCTCCTAGCTCCACCCCATCCCCTGCTCCTTCTCCTCCCCTAGCTCCGCCTCTTGTATTAGCCACGCCCCCTGCTCCCTCTCATCCTGCCCACTTCCCACTTGGCCTCACCCATTCGTGCTTACCCCTCCATCAATCCTCTAGCTCCACCCCCTGCCTCTCCCTCTTCTCAGCTCCGCCCACTAGTCCTCTCTTGACCCCATGCTTTGTTCTCCCGTACCCGGCCGGACAGGTCCACCACCCTGGCCTCGGCGTACTCCATCCGCAGGATGCTGTTCTCCACAAGGAATCTGCTGCGCAGGTCGTCCAGATAGGCCGAGCGCATGGGGTCAGCGGCCTGGGGGTGGGGACAGAGGGACAGGGTGGAGGGGGCTGGGAAGAGCAGCTCAGAGCCCCCTCCCCCCAAGATTCCCCTTTCTCCTCCCCCCGCCCCTCACCTTCAAGGTGTCGAAGTAGCTGAGGGTCTCTCGTTCGTACACCAAGGGGTCCAGGGCCCGCATGAGGAGGATGATGGTGAGGAGACACCCTGTCGAGACAGAGAGAACCCAGGAGTCCTGGCATCCAGCCCTCCCCCCACACTAACCACCAGATCCTGCTCCCCTCCCAGAGCCAGGAGAGAACCCAGGTGTCCGGGAGGTACCTACACTTGTTCTCCGGCTCCAGGGCCTGCAGCTCCTTACAGGACTCCAGTTCTGACTGCAGCACGGTCGACTTCTCCACGGAGAGCTCGCATCTGGGGGGGTGGGGGGGAGGTTAGGGGGCCAGCCAGCACCTGAGATGGGTGGGGGCATGGCCCATCCTGGGGGCGGGGGGGCTGCTCTGCACTCAAATGGGGGAGGCAGAGCTAGCTCTGACTACACACCTGGGGGGGGATGTTTTATTCAAGATACTCAAGGGATGGGGGCTACTGTGAAACAGGCACTTAAAGGGGGGGAGGCAACCCCCCAGTGGGAGGAGCCTATCCGCCTACACATAATCAGGAGGCGTGGTTTATCTGAGGGGCGGGTCTAGTCTTGAATGGAAAGGGACAGAGCTGCTCTGTAGGGAACGTATCAGGGAGGCAGGGCTACTTAGACAGCCTGGGGTAGGGCCCTTCTGAGTGGGGAGGGCCTGTCTAGAACATGCACACTAGGGAAAGGGGCTACTCTGTGAGGGGAGGAGCTTCTGGGGGAGTAGGCGGGACTTCCTGCCAGGGGGCGGGCCCTCTCAGAGGCAGATGACCCAGGGTGGGGGGAGGGGTCTCCTACCTGAACACCTGCTCCTCCGTGACGGAGTCCCGGCACCAGCCGTCGCTGCGGCCTTGGGGGCAGAGGCAGAGTGTCAGGGAGCTGGGGGGAGGATTTTTTGGGGGGGGCAGCTGTTGGGGTGGTGTATGGTTACCTTTGAAGAGGACACACTCCTTCTGGGACTCCCCGCCTGCCCACTGCACCCGGAAGGTGTGCTGGGGCCAGTGGTCGTTGAGGGCCGAGGCCGGCAGGTCGCACAGCTGGGTGGGGTGGGGGGGGGGGTCAAGGAAAAAGGTTCTAGCCTCCCTCCCCTGCCAGAGAACCCAGGAGTCCTGGCTCCCCCCCACATCCCCTAGACCTTACTCCCCACCCAGAGAACCCAGGAGTCCTGGCTCCCAGCCCCCACTGCTCTAACCCACTAGACCCCACTCTCCACCCAGAGAGCCCAGATTCCCGGCCACCATCCTCTTGCTCTAACCCACTAGATCCCACTCCCCGGAGAACCCAGGAGTCCTGGCTCCCAGCCCCTCCTCCCCCGGCTCTAACCCACTTGACTCCACTCCTCTCCTTGAGTGGGACGAGAACCCAGGCATCTGGGAGGATACCCACATGAGGCCGGGGCGGTTTCTCCCGTCGGGTGTGCGCCAATTCACTGCCAGGGGGGCCTCGTCTGCGAAGAGCAGCAGGTCGCAGGATCCTGGTGTCACCTGCCGGAGGAGAAGCTTGTGAGCCTCGGATTAGCACTGCCTCCCTCCGCCCCGGCTCATGGGTACTCACCACCACGGGCTGGGAGAAAGCCACCGCCAGCGAGGAGTCCTCTCGGCTCACGTAGACACACAGGATGGTCGGCTCCGGCTCAGCTGCAGGGAGAGAAGGGGGGTTAGTGTCATGGGACCAACTCCTGGAGTAACATTACTCAGTGCAGTGAGGTACTCAGGTACCTTCAGGGTATGCTTGAGAGGGGGGGATCCCCATGCATCACTGGATCATATCCTGAAGTAACGTTACTTAGTGCTTGAGTAGCAGCAGTACTTGGGTGCCATCTGGGGGAAATAGCATAGGAGTCTAGTGCCATTGGCCAATTCCCTGCAGTAACGTTACTGAGAACTTGAGTATCCTCCGTGCTATCCGGGCCGTGGGGCACTGTTAGGGTATGCTCGGGGAGATCTTAAAGACTCGTATAATACTCCAGTATCATTGCACAATGCCCTGGAGTAACTCAGGGTTACAATGTCACCAGTGCTCTCAGGTTACTCGGGTACCATCTTGGTATACTTTGGGGGAGGAATCTGCATGCATCACACAGCACTTGGGTCAAACGGACAACACCCTACAGTGACGTTGCTCGCCAGTACTAAACAGTACTCCGGTACCATCAGGAGACATTTTCATGGATCAAGCGGTACTCGAGTACCAGTAGAGCAAACTCTGGAGCAATATTACTCAGCACTTGAGTAAAACCAGTACCACACAGTACTCAGATAACATCAAGAGGCGTTTTGAGGAAGCAGCCCTGCTGTACCAAGCAGTATTCAAATACATCACAGCGAACACTCACCTACGCTCTAGGACAATACTACATAGTACTCAGGTATCTCATTGAACTCTGGGGACGTAGCAGATTTCATACAATACTTGTGTAATAGCTGCATTCTCCCCCAGGCTGGTATTACTATTCTGCACGAAGTACTGCGGTATCAATGCAGTATACCAGCCCTGGACAATGTAGTAACACTCTACTATACAGTAACTCCTCGCTAAACGCTGTAGTTATGTTCCTGAAAAATGCGACTTTAAGCGAAATGATGTTAAGCGAATCCAATTTTCCCATAAGAATTAATGTAAATGGGGGGGCTTAGGTTCCACGGACATTTTTTTTGCAGACAAAAGTCTCTCTATATATATACACACACACATACATACACCGTATACGTTTTAAACAAACAATTGAATACTATCCACAGCAGTGCTGATTGTGAAGCTTGGTTGAGGTGGTGAAGTCAGAGGGTGGGATATTTCCCAGGAGATGCCTTGCTGCTAAATGATGAACTAGCACTCGGCTGAGCCGTCAAGGGTTAACATGTTGTTAACGTAGCCTCATACTCTACAAGGCGGCACAAAGGAGGGAGGGGAGACAGCATGGTGGAGAGAGACAGAGTATGTATGTGTGTGTGAGAGAGATGCGCATTGCCCCTTTAAGTAAGTACATTGCCTTTTTAAGTAGATCAGCAAGTTCAGACAGCAACTGCTGCCTGCAAGCTCCCTCCCTCCTGAGCCCTGTCGCATCCCCACCTCCCTGCTCTGTGGAGATGGGATACAGGAGCAGGGGGGAGGGGGACAATGTCAGGGTTCCCTCCTGACTCTGAACTCTAGGGTACAGATGTGGGGACCCCCAAGAAAGACCCCTAAGCTTATTTCTACCAGCTTAGGGTAAAACTTCCCCAAGGCACAAACTCTTTGCCCTTGGAGGGTACGCTGCCACCATCAAGTGATTTAACAAAGAATCAGGGAAAGGACCACTTGGAGTTCCTATTCCCCAAAAATATTCCCCAAAGCCCTTATACACCTTTTCTGGGGAGGCTTGAGAATAATATCCTAACCAATTTACAAAGTGATCACAGACCCAAACCCCTGGGTCTTAGGACAATAGAGAAATCAGTTAGGCTCCTAAAAGAAACAGAACTTTATTAGAAAGAAAAAATGTAAAAGAAGCACCTCTGTAAAATTAGAAGGGAAGCTAATCTCACAGGGCAATCAGTTTTAAAACACAGAGGATTTCCCTTTGGGCAAAAACTTTAAAGTTACAAAAAGAAAACTAGGAATACACCTTGCTCTCAGCACAGAGAAAATCATAAGCCAAAACAAAAGTAAACCAACACATTTTCTTGCTAGTACTTACTAATTCAAATGGAGTTGGATTGCTTGCTTTCTTGATCTCTCTCCGGCAAGCACACAGAACAGACAGACAAAAGCCTTCCCCCCCTCTCCCCAGATTTGAAAGTATCTTGTCCCTTATTGGTCCTTTTGGTCAGGTGCCCCCCAGGTTACCCGAGCTTCTTAACACTTTACAGGTAAAAGGATATTGTGCCTCTGGCCAGGAGAGATTTTATAGTACTGTATACAGGAAGGTTGTTACCCTTCCCTTTATATTTATGACACCCTGACATTAGCCCCCCCCACCCCGCACAGCAAGCAGGAGGCTCTGGGGAGCAGCTCCAAGGCAGAGGGCAGGAGCAGCTCAGGGCAGTGGGGGGAGGGACACCTGAACTGCCGGCAATTGGTAGCTTGCTGGGTGGCTGCAGCATAGGGAACTTAGGGGAGCTGATGGGGGGGCTGCCGGCCCCCCCTGGCTCCAAGTCCCCACCAGCTCCAATGGCTGCTCTCCCTGCAAGCAGTGGAGAATGCAGGCGGCTGTCAAAGAAGGTTATACAGGAGCATTGTGCAACTTTAAACGAGCCTGTTCCCTAACCGATCAGCAATGTGACAACGAAACATCGTTAACCGGGACGACGTTAAGGGAGGAGTTCCTGTACCTGGATACCACTGGACAATACGCCAGGGAGGGGTCTCCCAAGTACTCAGGCACCATGGGACAATTCTCCCTCATTAAGCAGTACTTGGGTATCAGCGGTCTACCCTTCACAAGGATATTTCCTTACCCCATACAATACTCGGGTATTAGCCGATTGTAATCCAGTGAGGAATTTAGTATTACAAACTACTTGAGTACTGCTGTACTATACTCCCGGGTGGTATTGCCCCAATGCACCCAGTACCTGGGTAACAATAGGAGATGTATACCACAGAATAGTATACTCAGGTATCATCCGGAGTACAGCCTAGTGGATCTCCTATCATCAGACAATACTCTCTCCTCGCTAAACAGGAGTTGTGTCTTGCTGGCCCATACCCTAAGGGATATGGCTTCCTTGCCCCATGCAGTACTCAGGCATCATGCAATCATACCCCTAGCACAAAAGAATACTCAGGCACCACTGGACTACACTCCAGGGGGGCGTTATCCTCCAGCATGCAGTAATTGGGCACCAATTACTTTGGGTGCGTAGTTGCGGGCTGTGCCCACAGTGTGAGGTACCACTGGGCTATACCCCAGACTGCTATTGTTGCTCACAGTACTTGGGTACCAATTGAGTATAGTCCAGAGTTGGTCTCTACAGCCAGGTACCTTGGATGATGCTCCAGATGGGATCTCTCAAGTACTCCGGCAGCATCACTCAACCCTCGGCTGGCCAGAAAGCGCCCAGGTATTATGGAATGCATCCCTGCCCCCTCCAGTACCGTTCTGGCCAGCAAGGAGGTGCCTACCTCTGCCCAGCAGCCAGCGATGGTAGAACCAGGCGCTCTGGTCATTGGGGTCGGTGAAGAAAGCATTTTGCACCAGCTCCAGCTCTGGCAGGGCAAGAGAAGAAAGGTGGGGGATGGGGCGTGGGGCCTTTCTCCTCTGGGAGGCGCCGGCCCCGGTCCGGGCCCAGGGCAGGGACAGGCTGGCTCAGGGGGGCCCAGAATGGGACATGGGGCCTGTCCCCCATAGAGGGTGCTGGCCCTCCCCATGAGCTGTCTGAGGCACAGTTGCTGCAGGGCGGGTTCCCAGGTGCCGTCCCTGTCTCTCCGGCTGGCGGCGCTCAGCCGGGGCAGTCGTGCCCAGGGCAGCAGGGAGCCAGGTGGGGCCAGTCCCTCCTCTGGCATGCGGAACCTGTCAGTGATGTCCCAACTGGGTCAAGCTTCCAGGAACGGCATCTCCGCCAAGTTCAGGGCAGGGCTCACTGATCTCTCTGAGCAGGTGAGGGCCTTCGCCATAAATGAATCCACCCCTGGGCTGGGCCACTGGCTGGCAAGGAACCCAGGAGTCCTGGCTCCCAGCCCGCTCACTCTACCTACTAGCCCCACTCCCCTCCCAGGGCCAGGAGAGAAACCAGGAGTTCTGCCTCCCAGCCTCCACCCCAAGACGGCAGAGGACCTAGCAGTCCTTGCTCCCAGGCCCCACGCCGAGATGGAGAGAGCGCCCAGGAGTCCTGGCTCCCAGCCCCCGCCCGGCGCCCTGACCTTTGAGCAGCACGGCCTCAGTGGGGCGGCCCGGCTGCCGGGGGTCAGGGTGCAGCTGGGGCAGTAGGCGGCTGCGGTAGTGCCAGGATGAATAGTTGGAGAAGTTGCGGGTGATGAGGTGGTCAGTGAAGCGCAGCTCGTCCGCGGCTGGCACCTGGGCGCGCTGCACCACGAAGCGCCGGTAATCCCAGCAGTGAACTGCGGGGACACCAGAGAGCGGGGGGTGAGAGATGCCGCATGCCCCCATGCCACCCCATGCCTCACACCACCCCAGCACCCGTGGGTGTGAGCTGGGGGGATGCCAGGGATTGGGGTTTGGGGGTCAAGGTGCGGCTAGAGTTCAGAGGTTGGGGCAGTGGGATTCTGGGGGTTCAGGGGTGGATCCAGGATTAGAGGTAAAGGCAACAGGGTCTGGGGATTGATCTGGGGTCAGAAGTCAGGGGGGTTGGGAGTGGATCTGGGGTTGGAGGATATGTGGGTGGATCTGGGGTCAGAGGTCAGGTGAGGTTCAGAGGTGGATCTGGGGTCAGAGGTCAGAGCAGCGGGGTTCGGGGGTGGATCGGGGGTCAGAGGCCAGGGTGGTAGGGTTCAGGGGTGGATCCGGGGTCAGAAGTCTGGGGGTTTTCAGGGGGTGGATCTGGGGTCAAAGGCTGGAGTGGATCTAGGGTGAGGGCAACGGGGTTTGGGGTTGATCCGGGGTCAGGGCAGCAGGGTGGGTCCGGGGTCAGATATCAGAAGTGGATCTGTGGTCAGGGCAGGAGGGTCCAGGATGGATCTGGGGTTCAGGAGGATCCGGGGTTAGAGGTGGACCTGGGGTAAGAGGCTCAGGTGTGGATCTGGGGTCAGTGGCTGTGGGTTCAGGGTGGATTTGGGGTCAAAGGTCGAGGATTTGGGCAGGATCTGGGGTCAGAGGTCTGGGAGTTTCAGGGGGATCTGGGGGCAGAGGTCGGGGGTTTGAGGGTCAATCTATGGTCAGAGGTTTGGGGGCGGACCCGGGATGGATCCTGGGATAGACATCAGGAGGATCCAGGGGCAGAGGTCGGGTTTTTTGGGGCGGACCGGGGTGAAGGGATTTGGTGGGGATCTGGGGTCAGGGCTCCAGCTCACAGTTGCGCTCGTCACTCTCCAGGAACTTGGCGCACAGCTCCAGCTCACGGGCCCAGTCGGGGTGGGGGACGTGCCCCATCACCCAGCAGCGGTGGTGCCACGTCCCGTATGACTTGGGGTTCACCCGCAGGCAGGTCTCCAGGAACGAGAGCTCCCCGCGGCACAGTGACTGCGTCTCCTCTGGGGACCTGCCACAGGGGGTGGGTCAGAGCCAGGGACTCCCCCGGGGACCTGCCACTGGGGGGGGGTCAGAGCCAGGGACTCCCCCGGGGACCTGCCACTGGGGGGGGGTCTGAGTCAAGGATCCCCCCCAACCCGACCCCCCAGGGACCTACCACTGTGGGATCAGAGCCGGGGAGCCACCCGCAACCCCAACCCAACCCCCCTGGGGACCTGCCATGGGGAGGGTCAAAGCCAGGGACCCCCCAAACCACGCTCACTCCCATATGGACCCCAAGACTCCCCCTCTTCCAGGTTCTTTGTGACCCCCTGAACTACCCCCCTTCTCCTCACCTTTCCCCCCACCTCCAACCCCCTCTCTACCCCATATCCTCTATACCCCCCTTCTCCAACTCCCCCATCCCTTCCCCTTCATACCTTCCTTCCCTGCCCCTCTGGCCCCCTCCCCCTAGACTCCCCTCCAGACCCTCCCCCCCTCCATCCTCCCCTCACCCCTCCCCCTCCAGGCGGAGGATGATCTCCCGGCGGAAGTTCCAGAGGGTGGCGAAGTCGGGGTTGACCCCCAAGATCTGATTGGTCAGCTCCAGCGCCTCTTTGTCCAGCTGCCCCATCTTCCTCTGGGGAGAAGAAAGGTCAGGGGTCAAAGGTCATGCCACGACCCTGTCTGGAGCCACCGTATCTCGCCCAGCAAAGGATCAAGAGGTCGGGGTCACCATTCACGTCAATGTCCCTCCCGCAGTGGGGGGAAATGTCAGAAGTGCTGAGGTCAGAGGTCAAAGGGCAACTAGTCTACCCACCCATGCCAACAATTGACCAACAGACGGGGTCAAGGGTCACCTGATCACATCTGCCTCTGATCAAGGGTCAAAGGCCAGGAGCCAAAGGGCGTAACGTCATGACCACTCATGAGCCAGAAGAAGGTCAAGGGTCAACATTGACCCAATTCTTCAACCTCAGCTATCTCCAGTCACCCAATTGGAGTACAGCAGTGTCAAAGGTCATCCTAGAAAGGTTAAAGGCCACCAAGCACATAACTGCTTCTGGCCCAGAGGGGAACAGTCAGGGGCCAAGAGTCATACACTCATCCAACCATTTCCAACAGAGGTCAAAGGTTGCCATGCACCTTAACTACTCATGCCTCTGAGGGGAAGAGTTTTGGGGGTGACAAACAACATCAATGAGCCAAGGACAAAGGTCAGAGACACCCCACAAACCAGGGAGGAAGATGTCAGGTCAAAGTTCACTCTGACCAGGAGGGATCCAGGCTAAGGGGGCACTGGGTCAAGGGTATCACGCACCCCACCCATTGGGGAAAAGGTCAAAGTTCAAAGGTCAGCATGCTCCCCAATCACCCATGATGGGGAAGGCCAGGGTTCAAGGATCACTGTGCAACCAATCCAAATAAGGCATAGCGTAAGGGGTCAAAGGTTACAGCACAGACCACGCAGAGTGAGGGAAAGGCCATGGGATCAGAGGTCAATGTGTAGTGACCGATCATAACGGTCAAAGCTCATACTGCGCTCCAGGAAGGAAGGCTGAGCGCAAGGGTCAGGGGTGAAAGGTCAGCAGGAAGCCGGCTCCCCCCACTCGTGCCCAGCCTTTGGGGCACAGGGCATGCTCCCGACCCATCTCACCTTCTCAAAGATGGCAGTTGTGGCGGCTACATATTGACGTAGCTTCTTCTCCCGCTCCAGGCGCTTGGCCTCAGCCTGCTCCTCCGTTGTCTTCACCTTCAGACGGCCGTGCTGGGGGGGTCCGGGGGGGACGACTGTGTAAATGGGGAGGGGTGGCTGCTGCCCCAGGCCTTCACGCCGTGCTCCCCACCCAGGTGCATTATGGGATTGAGCAAGGGCAGGTGTCGGGGCCACGCGATTTCACCCACAACCCTGAATATGTAAACCAGATCCCGTGGGGGCAATTCTAGGGGGCAGGGACACCCCTGGGGGGGTAGCAGTAATCCCCTGGGAGGTCACTGGGGACTGCCCCTCTATTGGGCACAGGGCCAGGAACCCAGGCATGCAGCGCCCCTGGGGTTGTGTGCACAAGAAGTCCGGTTACCCCAGGGCAGTAACTGGGGAGTGGGGACTCGGATCACCCCCCGAGGGGGCAACGGGTGGGGGCTGGGGTAGCCGACGGGACCCCACTCACCATGGCGACTCAGCTGTGGGGGGGAGGGGGCCAAAGGCAGGAATCAGGGTCCCGACTCTGAACCTACTGGATCTAAAGGAGAGGAGAGGTGAGGGTTAGGGGGGATCCCCGACCCAGCACTGAGACAGCCCCGTGGTGCCCATCCCAAACTCAGGGAACCCAGGGCCGCGTGCACAAGGAGGACCCAGGCGTCCGAGGCTGCGTGCACAAGGACCCAGGTGTCCGGGGGGAGGGGGGGGCAGTGGGTTCACACTACCGCTCATGCTAACCCCAGATCATGTCCCCAGGTGCATTCTGGGATTGAGTCAGAGTAGCCACTGGGCCAGGCCATTGCATGCCCCCCACCTCCTGCCCCCACCCGCCTGCTTAGCCCCGCCCCAGGGGCGCTGAACCCGGAGGCGTCCCCCCCTTGATACGGATTCTGAGGTCTCCCCCCGCCCAGTACACGGAATGGTCTCTCCCAGGGAAACTGGCCAGCTCCCAATGCGGCGATACCAACCTGCGGAGGGCCACGGGGGCCGGGCGGGCTGCACCAAGATGCCCCGAAAGTGCGGGCGAGGGGCAGGAGTGAGATGGACCCGTCCGGTGGGCTGCGCGCAGGGCTCCTGCGGGCAATACCAACCACCGCTCACAGAGAGGGGAGAGTCAGCTGGGACTCTTTCCCTGCACAGAGCATAGAGAACAGCCCGCCAAGCAGGAGAGAATGTCTCCATTCTTAAAGGGGCTGCTTCACTCTTAAAGGGGCCGGTTTTGAGTAAATGTTGGGCGGGGAGAAAGTTTCAAAACTTTCATGGGGTCTAGTTGGTTGGTGCGTGAAACTAGGGCCCAGGACTTCTGGGTTCTATCCCCAGTTCTGGGAGGGGAGTGCGGTCTAGTGGTTAGAGCAGAGGGCTGGGAGCCAGGACTCCTCGGTTCAATGCCAGCTTGGGGAGGGGAGTGGGGGCCAGTGGGTTGGGGTCCTGGGTTCTGCTCCCCGTCTGGCCCTGACACTCTGAGCCAGGCTGAGTGTTCAGGCCGAATGCACCCTAATTGCTTTCGGTGGGTGTTGGCGTCCCAACTGGGAGGGGAATTGTGAGTCACACACGGCCGGGAAGCCTGTCCCGTTGGCACCAGCCCAGCATTCCCCAGTATCCTCTCATACCCGGACACCTGGGTTCCTCCCCGTCTGCCCCGGGGAATGCCGACTCCCCACGCACAGTCAGTGTTGGTTGCCCAGGTAGGTATGTAGATGTGACGCATTAGCTTTGCACAGCCAATGCAGTAAAGGCTGGGTGATGTCAGAGACCAGAGTCATTCAGGTGCTCCCAGGGCACGGGGCGTGGCTGTGGGTCCCGGGGTCCCGGCCCTGTCCCGCCTCTCGGGACAGTTTTTGACCAGAACGCCTGGTCGAAAAGGGACCCAGGTGGCTCCAAAGGGGGCCCCGGGGCTAAGGCAGGGTCCCTAGCTCCACGTGGCTCCTGGAAGCAGCTGTCAGGTCCCAGCGGCCAGGGAGGCTCCATATGCTGCCCCCTCCCCAAGGGCTCGCTCCACAGCTCCCATTGGCTGGTGCCTGTGGGTGCGAGGGCACCATGTGGAGCCTCCCTGGCGGCCACTTCTGGGAGCCGCGGTAAGTGTTGCCTGGACCCTGAACCCCCCCCGCCCCAGTCCATAGCTCCCTCCTGCACCCAAACTCCCTCCACCCTGCACCCCAACCCCCTGCCCCAGTCCATAGCTCCCTCCTGCACCCAAACTCCCTCCACCCTGCACCCCAGTGCCCCTCCTGCACCCCAACCCCCTCATCCCCAGCCCGACCCCAGAGCCTGCACCCACAGCCGGAGCCCTCACCCCCTGCCCCCCAACGCCCTGCCCCAGCCCATAGCTCCCTCCTGCACCCAAACTCCCTCCACCCTGCACCCCCGCCCCCTGCACCCCAGTGCCCCTCCTGCACCCCAACTCCCTCACCCCCGGCCCAACCCCAGAGCCTGCACCCGCAGCTGGCGCCCTCACCCCCTGCCCCCCAACGCCCTGCCCCAGCCCATAGCTCCCTCCTGCACCCAAACTCCCTCCACCCTGCACCCCAACCCCCTCACCCCCGGCCCGACCCCAGAGCCTGCACCCGCAGCCGGAGCCCTCACCCCCGGCTCTCCAACCCCAGCCCAGCGCCCCCCCAGCCCAGCGCCCCCTCCTGCACCCCAGCCCCGTCGTCTCTGGCCGGAGCCCAGATCCCGCACCCCTGCCCCAGCCCGGTGAAACTGGGCGAGGGCGGGGGGAGAGCGAAGGCTAGAGGGAGGGCGATGGAGCGGGCGGGGGCGGGGGCGGGGTGGCAGGAAAGGGGCGGGGCGGGGGCGGGGCCTAGGGCGGGGGGCGGGGCAGCGCGTTCTGGTTTGTCTCACGAGACAGTTGACAAGCGGAGCTCAGGCCCCGCCCCGAGCCATAGGACATGGGTCTAGCGTGCGGGGCATGCCGGGACAGGGGCGGGGCTGGGCTGGGCGCGGGGTATGCCGGGACGGGGGTGGGACTGGGCGCGGGGCATGCCGGGGTAGCCGAGCCCCTCTCGCGGGATCCACGTGCGCTCCGGGCTCGGCTATGGCGGACCCACCCCGAGGCGGCGGCGATGGGCGCAAGCGGCGGCGGGCCGGGTCGGACCCCTCCGGGCTGGGGGCGCGGCCCCGCCTGGATCCCGACGCCGCGGGCTACTTCCGCCGGGCCGCCGAGAGCCTCCGTGCCGGGCTGGGGCCGGGCAGCGAGCGGGGTGAGTGGGGTCCCTGCGGCGTGCGCGGCGCTGCACGTGTCTCACTGTGCCCCCCCCGGTCTGTTCGTCACCAAGGCGCTGGAGGAGGCGACGGGGGTAGTGGGGTCGCTGCGGGGTGCGCGGCGCTGTACGTCTCACTTTGTTCTTCCCCACCTGCCCCCCAGATCTGTTCGTCACCAACGTGTTGGAGGAGGCAGTGGGCTCCGCGCTGCCCCTGGCTCTGGACCCCTCTGGCTCCCTGCTGCTCCAGGCCCTGCTGCCCGAGGCCTCGCCCACCCAGCTGGCCCAGCTCCTGTGCCCCCTGCTGCCCGCCCTGCGCCAGGCCGCCTGCCACCCCTGTGGAGCCCACGTTCTGGAGGCTGCCCTGCTCCGGGCTCCCCGGCTGCTGGGACGGGAGGATGCTGGGACGCTGGAGGAGCTGGTGCTGCAGCTGGGGCGGGCTGTGAGAGAGGAGCTGGGGACCTTTGCCCGGGACCCCCATGCCAGCTTTGTGGTGAGGACCATGCTGCAGGTACTTGGGGGGGTCCGTGTCGGCTCTGATGCGGCCCGGGGGCTCTCGGGGACAGGTGAGTATCGATCAGGGCCGGTGTCATTTCCACACACCACCACTGGCGGGTACTGTTGCGGGGGACGGGACTGGGGCACTGGGCAGCAGGATGGAGGCACTGGGCAGGGAGGATGAGGAGGCAGGTGGAGAATCAAGAGGAGGTAGAGACTGGAGGAAGCAGATTGGGGGATTGTGGGGGAAAGGACCTGGGGGGCAGGGAGAGAGAACAAACATGGGGGGGGCACATTATGATGGGGCAGGCGACAAGGGACTCAGTAGCGAGGAGATGTACAGCAGCTGCGGGGGACAGTGGGGTCCAGGTGGGAAGGGGAGGTTGTGAGGGGGAAGGTAAGATGGGACCTGTTATGTGTGTGGGGGTTTGAGACTGAGAAGAGGGGTGGCAGGATGCCCCACAGAGATGTGAGGGGTATGAGGGTCCAGCACAGGGGGGTGTAGAAAGAATGGGGGAACTGATCCTCCGCATCCCTGGCCTTTCATGTTTCTGCCCTCTGAATATCCAGTGGTCGTGAGTTCCACGGGTTAACGACTCACTGTATCGTCCCCTTCGCTGCCTGATGCTCCCATTCATCCTGCTCTTCCTATCTTGCCCCTCCAGGGCTCCCTGCTCTACGGAAGAAACGGGCCAAAGCCGAGAGCGAGGGGCCGGTGGAGTTTGAGGTCCCGGACTCGTTCCTGGCCCTCCTGCAGGAGTTCATTGCTGCTTTCCAGGAGAACATTGCAGGTGAGCTGACCCCAGCGTCCCCCATGGGATTGGGAGCACCCCTGCCACCGCTGGCACTCCTACCCCGCTCCCCACAGTGCCCCCTGCTGGGAGAGGCCAGGGCTACAGTTGCTGGAGGCGTCCCCCCCCACTCACCCTGTCCATCTGTCCCCTGCCCAGAGTTCATCACCCACAGAGTCGCCAGCCTCTGCCTGCAGGTGGCGCTGGAGGTTTTGCACAGGAAGCTGCCGGAGGCCTGCGCTGAGCTGTGCAGCTCTGTGATTGGCTACTTGAGCTCGCGGAATCCCTCTGCTGGATGCAGGTGAGCCTTCTGATTGGCTATGGCCATGAGGGCTCTGATTGGCTATGGGACTATTTGGGTAGGCTCTGATTGGGTGTGGAGGTGGGGATGGTTCTGGGGGGTGCTTAGTGTGGTGGGGGGGGTTGGGCAGGTGGCTTGTGATTGGCTGTGGGATGAGTATGTCCTCCCCTCCTCAGAGTAGTGGGTACTTCCTGATTGGCTGGATGGTAGGCTTGGGAACATGCGATTGGCTGTGGGTTGGACCCATTTTGATTGGCCATGGGGGAATGGTGTGTGGCTTGGTAAGGTGGCTGCTTTCTACTTGGGTCGGTGGGTTGTGATTGGCTGAGTTGAGGTCAGGTGCTTTTTGATTGGTCAGGAATGGAGTCCAACAAGTTGTGATTGGCTACAAGGTGTGTCAGGATGGGGCACAGAGGCTGCTTTCTCATTGGTCAGCAGCTGTCTTAGGTGGGTTGTGGATGGCTAGAAGCTGGCTGTGTAGTTTTTTGTTTGGTCAGGAGAAGGGCAAGTGGGCTGTGATGGGTGATCTGGTTCTGGTTTGTAATTGTGCCTACCTGGATCATGATTGGCTGAGGCTGTGAGCAGCTGCTTTCACATTCGCCGGAAACTGAGCCAGATGGCTGGTGATTGGCTGTGCTTGGGATGGCAGTACTCTAATTGGTTGTGAGGTGGTTGGGGGATTGGCTAACGCCCCCTCCATCCCTGCAGCCCCCTGCTGGTGTTCCTGAAGGACCCGGTCTGCAGCCGAGTGCTGGACAAGGTGCTGGAGGTGTCGGAGCGGCGGGCGCTGCGGGCGCTGTACCGCCAGCACTTCCGGGGCCAGCTGCGGGCGCTGGCGGGCCACGGGGTGGCCAACTTCACCCTCCAGCGCCTCATCGGGGCTGCGCCCCCCAAGCTGGTCAGTGGGGCCACAGGGGCTGGTGGGGAGTGGGGTGGAGGGGTAGGGAGGGGTAGAGGGGAGTGAATGGGGGGTCATATGGAGGGAGGTTGGACCTGATGGGGGGCAGCCAGTGGGTGGGGCTTGACCACGCCCCCTGATGCCCCCTCTGTTCCCTCCCAGCTCGGGAAGGTGCTGGCGGAGTTGGGCCCGGGGCTGGAGGAGGTGCTGGCCCAGGGGCACACGGGCGTGGCCACGGCGCTGCTGGGAGCCTGCCGGCGGTGTGGGGCTGGCCAGCAGGAGGTGCTGCAGCTGCTCATGGAGGTGAGTGGCCGCCCTCCCCCCGCTCCTGCTCCTCTCCTCCCTCGCCTGGTTCTCATCTCAGGCTCCCCCTTCCTGCCCACAGGCCTTCCACTGCTGGGAGCCCCCCACCCGGCGGGTGGCCTGCGCCCCCCTCTTCGCTTCCTTGCTGCCCTACGAGGTGTACTATGCCCTGGGGGAGGGGCAGGAGGTACAGCCCCCCCTGGAAGAGCAGGTGAGTATGGGGAAAGATGGGGGGGCAGGGGTCACTCCCCTGGGCAGTGATCAAGCAGCAGTGGTGGAGTTGTGGGGGGCTGGGCTGGCTCTCGGAGGGACTGGGTTATAAGGGGAGGAGGGAAACCGGGGAGGGGGTGGATTACTGCTGGAGCAGTGACTGGAGGGTGGGGGCTGGCTGGAATGCTCTCCCCCCTTCTCTCTCAGCCGGATCCCCCACCTGCCCTGGCCTCGGTTTCCCTCCATGGCTCCCTGCTGCTCCAGCACCTGCTGCACTTCGACGACCCCTCCCCCGTGCTGCGCAGCCTGGCCGCCCTCCCCCCCGGTGACCTGGTGACCCTGGCCTGCAGCCCTGCCGGCAGCCATGTCTATGACGCCCTCCTGGCCAGCCCTTCCGTGCCCCGCAAGCCCAGGCGCAAGGTGCTGCGTGGGCTCCAGGTGAGTGCAGGGCTGGGGGCACTGTTGTGGGGAAGCTTGCAGCACCCGGGCTACGCATTTGACTCTCCTCCCTTGTCCTCAGGGTCACTACGTGTCTCTGGCTTGCAACAAACACGGGAGTAGAGTCCTGGACGCTATCTGGAGCCGGGCCACCCTGCCAGCCAAGAGACAGATTGCTCAGGAACTGGGTAGGAGCTCCCTTTCCCTCCCATCACCCCAGTTCCAACCCTAGCTTCTCTCCCCACCCTGGCGTCCCGGTTGAATCCCAGTTTAGGCCAGTCCATCCTAATCCCTGGACTGGATACAGGATCCTTGATCTCTTCCTGTCCTGTTAAAAGCACCCGTGCCCCACCCATCTCTCACCCCACTCCATCTGTTCCCCCAGCCGAGCAGGAGACGCAACTGCGTAATGACCCCTTTGGGCACCATTTGGTGCGGAACTTCGCCCTGACCCATTTCCTGAAGCGCCGGCGAGACTGGGACCGGCACCAAGAGGCGGAGACCAAGCGCAAGGAGCTGTTCGCTGAGATTCTGGAGGACTGAACGCTGGGGGGTGGCAGTGGGATTGCTGAAGGAACCCTTCTGGCTCCCGGAGAGACTCGCCTTCCAACCATAGAGATCCTGGAGGACTGAATACCAGAGTGGGTGCTGCCCCCATCTACTTCTACCCATAGAGATTGTGGAAGATGAGGGGGTGCTGTGGCGTTTTTATGCCTTTCTTGGCTCCTAACCATAGAGACTGTGGGGGACTGAGTACCAGAAGGAGTGCTGTGTGGGGGTGTTATGCTCTCATCTGCTTCTGACAAGAGGGGCTGGAGGACTGAATACCAGAGGGGATGCTGTAGGCTTCTTTATGTCCCTGTTGACTCCTAACCATAGAGATCCTGGAGCACTGAATGCCAGATGTCCCTGTTGGCGCTTAACCATAGAGAGATTGGAGGACTGAGTGGGGGGGGTGTTTGTGTTGGGGTCCTTGCCCCTACCCACCATTTGTTCTGAACCATAGAGATCCTGGAGGACTCACCCCCACTAGGGGCTGCTCTGGACTCCCTTTCTCCCTCTTGTCTGCTCCCAACTGCCCGGAGGGGGGTACAGCCCTGATTTTCTAGGAAGGTTTCTCTTTCCCTACATGCTGTGCTGCGTGTTCAGTGTGTGTGGGGGCGGTTAGTCAGTAGGGGGACTCTCGTGCCCGAGACAGCCCCCTTCGCCCCACGGTAACCCTCCTATCCCCTTAGCTGCCCCCCTTCGGCTCCTGTTCTTGCCTGGAAAGAGAGGGGGACTAGAAATGGACTAAAATCGCCTTTTTATTGTAATAGCAGCAGCTCCGCGGGTGCACTGAGTTCACCGGGACGGGGTAGGGATGGGGCCGGGCCCAGGCCTCAGTCTTCATAGTGGCTGAGCCGGGCGGGCTGGTGCCAGGTCTCCACCCCCTCCAGGAGGCGCCGGATGTAACTGGAGGCTCCCAGCAGCAGCTGCCCCATTCCCTGCATCACGGCCGAGGCCACTCGCAACACCTCCCTGCGGGGGGGAGAAGGGGGTGAGAGGTGGTGCTGCCTGGGGGGGGGGCGGGGGGCTCCAAATTTGTGCCGCCCCTGCCTTGCCCAATGGGCGATGTCCTGGGGTGGGAAGGGGGAGCGACCTCACAGGGTGGGAGGCGCTGTGGGGGGTGGGGTGGGGTGGGTGGCCTGCTCTGCCAGCAGAGGGTTGGGGGGGGGCAGAGGCAAGGGGGCTCTGTTCATGGGGGGGCTGCTGTGGGATGGGGTGCCTGCTGGTGGGGGAGGGATCAGGGGGGAGTGCAGGGGGAGCAGGGCGGGGTCCCTGCCAGTGGGGGGTGCTGGGGAGATCAGGCTGGAGGGGGGGCTCTCACCCACCTCAGCACCTTCTTGGGGCCCAGGCATTTGAAGTCGCAGCTCATGGAGTAGAGCCCGTAGAACGTGGCCTTCACGTTGAGGCTCCCGAAGAGGTCGCGGGGGCCCAGCTTGTAGACGTCGAAGGTGATGCGGGCGATGTCCTGCCCCTGGCGCGGCCGATCCCGGCTCCACCTGTAGGCCTGGGCCCCTCCCTGTGGCACAGCGGAGTCAGGGGGCGAGGGGACCCCCGGCGGCCCCCCAACTCCCGGCCAACCACTGGTACTGTGGGGGTGGGGCTAGTGATGTCAGCACTCCCTGCACCCTGGGTGGGCCACTTCCATTAGCTCCACCCCTTAGCTGTAGTGATGTCACCCCCTGAGTTCTGGCCACACCCCTTGGGGTAGTGATGTCAGAATCCCCCCTCCAGCTCTGGCCATGCCCTTTCACTTCCCCCCCCCAAAGTCCACTCCATTCCCAGGATCCCTCCCCCCCCTTTGTCCACCTCCCTCTGTGGGGCTCCCCTGCCCCAGGGGGGTGAGCGGTGCCCATCCCCCTTTGCTGCCCCTGGGGCAGGATCCTGGGGTGGGGAGGGAAGTTGGGTGGGGGTGTGCATATGGGGTATCTCACCTGTGGGGGCAAGATGAGTGTGCTATGGGGTTGGGTATCACTGGGGTGCTGTATCTAGGGCTTGGGGGTATATGGGGAGGATCTTGGGGAAGGGCATTGTGGGTGGGGGGGCTCAGGTGTCCTATGGGTGGGGTATCATCTTGGGCAGGTGTGATGTGTGTCTCATGGGGTGGAGGAGGGCCTGGGGGGGGTCTTCCGGGGGTGTGTATGTGCATAGGGAGTTTCTCTTTGTAGGGATGTGGGGGATCTTTGGGAGGGGGGGTGTCTCTCCTGTGTGTGCTGTATGGGGGGGGTCTCCGTGGAGAGGGTGATTTGGGGGTTCCCCTGCAGAGCTGTATGGGGGGCAGGATGGGTGGTGGGTCTGTGTGTGTGTGTGTGGGTCAGGGCAGGTGGGGGTCTCCCCTGGAGGTGTATGTGGGGGGGTGTCTCCTTAGGGGACGTACTGGGTTGGTGTGTTGAGCATCTCCCCTGTAGGGGGACGGGGGACCAGGGTGTGTGTGGGGGCTTATGGGGTCTCCATTGTGGGGGTTGGGGTGTGTTTGTGGGGTCTCCCCTGCAGGGTCTGGAGGGCAGGGCTGGGCTCACTCACCCGTGGGGGGCTCCAGCTCTGCCCGGGGCCCAGCAGCATCAGGGCCGTGTCGGGGGGCAGCGCCTGGAAAAAGGCCTCGCTCTCCACTGCCGTCCCGTCCTCCTCCAGCACGAGCCCTGCCAGCCCCGCCACCAGCAGTGCCTCCATCGCCTGGGGGGGCAGAGTGGTGAGGGGGGGCACCCTGAGTGTGGGGGGGAAGCAATGAGGGGTGTAGGGCACAGGAGCAGCGGGTGGATGGGGGAGCAGGAAAGGGGTGGGAGCAGTGAGGAGTCAGTGTGGTGAGCAGGGGATGGGGGAGCAAGGAGCTGTAGGGGGGAGCAGGTGGGGGGAGGGGAGCAGGAAGGTGGGGGTGGCTCAGCTTGGCCACCAGGTCCTGCAGGTTGCTGAGGGGGGGGGGCGGGAGGAGGAGCAGGCTGGCTGTTGGGGGACAGTGGGGCAGGGCTGGGTGAGCTGCAGCAGGGTGGGCCTGGGGGGTGGTATGGGGGGGCTGGGGGAGTGGGGTTAGGGGAGCATGGGGGGCTGAGGGTGAGCGAGTGGGGGTCGGGGGAGTGAGGGGAGCGAGGAGGTCTGGGGGTAGCAGGGTGGGGGAGTTGGGGTAACAAGGAGTTAGGTGGGGTCAGGGGGAGTGGTGAGGGTCTGGGGGAGCGAGGCAGTCAGGGGTAGCAGTGTGGGATAGTTGGGGGAGGGGAAGCAGGGGGTATCAGTGGGGGTAATATGGCAGGTCGGGGTGGCAGGGTGGGGGAGTTGGGAGTGGAGGGAGTATGGGGAGGTCGGGGGGGGGAGAGGGAGGGATGTAGTCAGGGGTACTAGGGGGAGCATGGGGGGGCTCACCTTGGCCAGCAGCTCCTGCAGGGTCCCGGCCATCAACCCTGTGCGGCCCCCCCGCCGGTGGTCACAGACACGGAAGGGCCGTTGGGGGGGGGCACGGGGGGCCAAGACCCGACGGGTCAGCTCCGAGCCAGCGCTGGACACCGACCTGGGGGATGAGGGGGTGAGTGGGGGGCACTGTCCTGGGGTGGGACAACATGTGGGGTGAGGGGGTGCTTGGGGTGGGGCAGACAATTCTCATGGTTGAGGGGGTGGGGGACCCACTGTCCTACTGGTGGGATATGGAGGGGGTGGGGGGGTCCAATGTCCTGTTCTGGGGTACCATTCCTGGGGGGCACAGGCTACCTCTCAGGGTCCTAGAAACCATTCTCCTTGGGGGGGCAGGAGGCGAGAGCTCACCCCCATGGAGGGAGGGGGGAGAAACCATTCCCTTGCTGGGGGGCTTCTTCTGTGGGGTGGGTCAGGCGGGGACACACCAATGGGGGGTGTCAGGGTGGAATGGCCCATTCCTCGGGGTAGGTGGAGTTGACACCCTATGTCGTGGGGGAGGGGCCCTCCAGTTTGGGGGGTCTGAGCCCACTCACTGCAGCAGGGAGGAGGGGGCCAGGGCGCTGATGTAGTCCATGGCGTTAGCAGGGTTTGGGGGGGTCCTTGTCCTAGGGGTCAGGGCGTCTGTCCGGCGTTAGGCTCCCCGTCCATCCGCCGCCAGCCAGCCTGGACTCTGGACTCCACAGCTCAGAGGCGGGGAGGGTGACACATGGCGGGGAGGGGGGCAAACTCCAAGGTCCCCCAGGGCAGGACGGGGAGGGAGGTGGGTACTGGGACAGGAAGTGAGGTCACCACCACCAGTGATGTGTTAGACCCCACAGCTCCCCCTTGTGCTATAAGGGGAGAAACTGAGGCACAGCTGGGGATGGAACAGGGGCGTCCTGGCTCCCAGACCCGCCCCCCCTTTAACCACCAGCCCCCACTCCCCTCCCAGAGCCAGGGAGAGAACCCAGGAGTCCTGGCATCCAGTCCCACCAGTCTCAGCCACTCTAACCACTAGACCCCGCTTCCCTCCCCAAACTAGGGATGCAGCCCAGGCATCCTGGCTCCCAGCCCCAACCCCCTGCTCTCTGGAGTGCAAGCAGGCAGCTCTATCCCCCAGTGCCGGGACAGGCTGGGTGCACCCCGTGCGCTGCCCCCCCCCATCCTTCATGGAGCTGCGGAAGGAACCAGATCAAATTGCAAAGACACTTTTATTAGTGGCCCCCCAGGCCGGCTTCCGGGGCAGCTGGGGGCGTAGCCGTTTAGTCTGCTCCCGAACCATCCTCGGATCTCTGGGCTCCTTCCTTAGTTACAAGGGGCCAGTGGAGTATGAACGGCTCCCCCAGGAAAGGCAGCGGGTGGGGATAACAACTCAGTTATGCCCCCTTTGGTGGATGAAGAGACCCCAACAGTTCAGACGTCTTCCCCCCCCCCACTAGATCCCTCTCCCCAAGCTGGGAATAGAACCCAGGAGTCCTGGCCCCTCCACCTGCCCCGCTCTAACCACTAGACCCCAGTCCCCGAGCTGGGAATAGAACCCAGGAGTCCTGACTCCCGGCGCCCCCCTGCTCTAATCACTAGACCCCACTCCCCTTGCAGAGCCGGGGATAGAACCCAGGAGTCCTGGCCCCCAGCCGCTGTAACCTCTAGGCGGCCGGTGGGGGTGCAGAAGGAAGGTTGCTGGAGAGCGATCCCCAGTGGCAGGGGTTGGGGCTGGGGGGTGCCGTGGTCACAGGTCGGGGGTGCTGCACACGTGCTCCAGGGAGGCCGAGAGCCCCTGGCCCTGGCGGAAGGTGGAGCAGGAGAACGTGAGTTGCGTGTACGTTGGATCAATGTCCTGGAAGGGTGGAGAGAAGGTGGATCTGTTATGGCAGCCAGGGGGCGCTGTGGGGTGGGGGGAGGCAGGGGGCACCAGAGGGTGGGGAATGGGGCAGGGAGCGGGGTGGGGCACTGGGCAGTGTGGGCAGAGGGTGCCGCAGGCAGGGAGCGGGACAGGGTGGGAGGCTGAGCAGGGAGTTCTGTGGGGTGGGAGTGGGGACTGGCCAGGGGCATTGTGGGATGGGGAGAGGGGTAGGGGTTGGGGGGCTGGGCATGGGGCACCATGAGATGGGGAGCAGGGTGGGGGGTTGGGCCCTGGGCAGGGGTCGCTCTGTGGTGGGGGCTGGGCAGGGAGTGCTGTGTGGTGGGGAGCGGTGTGGGGGGCTGGACAGGGGGGTGCTGTGGGGCAGAGAGCATGGCTGGAGGTGGGGCAGTGGGTAGGGGGCGCTGTGTGGTGGTGAGCAGGCTGAGTGTGGGGCACTGAGCAGGGCTGTGCCATCGGGCAGGGAGTGTGGGGCTGGACAGGGGATGCCATGGGGCAGGGAGCAGGGCTGAGGAGAGGGGTGCTGGGGAGTGGGAGTCTGGGCAAGGGGTGCCATGGGACAAGGAGCAGGGAGTGAGGGGCTGGGCAGAGGGGTGGTGGGGGTGGTCCTTACTGGGAATTCAAACTCAGCCCCGGAGTCTGCGTCGTCTTCCTCCTGGCCTTTAAGGGGCGCTGCCCCCCCAGCCGCTCGCCCCGGCCTGGGCCGCTCCGCTGGGAGCTTGGGGAGCAGCCCCCAGTCCTGGGACGCTGCCTGGGGCCAGCCCCCCTTGGTCGTCTGCTGGAGAACTAATCACAAGGGGGGGGTCAGAGTGAGCTCCCCCCTGCCCACCCCCATATCGCCCCCTTGGGCCCATCTCTGCCTCCCCATATCAGCCCCTCAGCTCCGTCTCTGCCCCATGGCTCGGCCTCTTGGCCCTGTCTCTCCCCTCCCCCCCATATCGGTCCCTTGGCCCAGCCAGCTTGGTCCCCCCTTACCCTGGGGTCTCCCCATGGATGTGACACCATGTTCCCTCCTCTGGGTGCAGTTCTCACATTTCACCTCTAGGTGGCAACATCATATCCCACTGAAGCCAGGGCGTGGCTGTCAGAAATTCCCCTCTTAAAGGAGAGGCTGGCGGTGCCTCCCTCCCTCCCCCACCGTGCCCGTCGATGCTGGGACGGGCACCCGAGGCCCTGGCACCAGGCCCAGAGGTGAGGGGGCTGCCCTCAGTGGGGGTGGGGCAGTCGTTACTCACATATATTGACTCCGGAGATGTCGGTCGACCTGCAAAGGCAGAAGCGGAGGGTCAGTGGTGGGGCGGGAGACTGCTGGGGTCCCCTGTCCTCTATGGGGGTGGGGACAGGTCAGCTCATACGACCCCCAATGCCCCACGCTGCTGCAAAGGATTCTGGGTCACTACTTTCTCTTCTCTCCTCCTTTCCTAGCCATTCATCCTTTTTGTCCTCCTCCGTCTCCTTCATTCTCTCTCCTGCCTCTGTCCCCCTTTTCCTTCTCTCCTCCTTTTCCTCTCTATTTCCTCCATCGATTTCTCCTGTCTTCGCTCCATTCCCTTCTCTCGTTCCCTCTGGTCACACTCCAGTTCCCTCCTTTGTTCTCTTTTCCTTATCCTCCCCCCGATTCCCCCCCAACCTCCCTCTTGTCCTGTGCATTATTTGACCCCCTTCTGCCCCAGCCTGGTCTCCCTGCCCCCCATCTTCCCCTGAGATCCACCCCAGTCTCCCCCACCCTCCAAATGATCCCTGCTTCCCTTGATGTTCCCCACTGAGATCAGCCCCTGGGTGTCTGTAGCCACAGAATCCTAGAATCTCAGGGTTGGAAGGGACCTCAGGAGGTCCCAATCCTCTGCTCAAAGCAGGACCAATCCCCAACTAAATCATCCCAGCCAGGACTCTGTCAAGCCTGACCTTAAAAACTTCTAAGGAAGGAGATTCCACCACCTCTCTAGGGAACCCAGTCCAGTGCTTCACCACCCTCCTAGTGAAATAGGGTTTCCTAATATCCCACCTAGACCTCCCCCACTGCAACTTGAGACCATTACTCCTTATTCGTCACCTGCCACCACTGAGAACGGTCTAGATCCATCCTCTTTGGAGCCCCCTTTCAGGTAGTTGAAAGCAGCTATCAAATCCCCCCTCATTCTTCTCTTCCGCAGACTAAACAATCCCAGTTCCCTCAACCTCTCCACATAAGTCATAGAATCATAGAATATCAGGGTTGGAGGGGACCTCAGGAGGTCATCTAGTCCAAACCCCAGCTCAAAGCAGGACCAGTCCCCAATTTTTGCCCCAGATCCCTAAATGGCCCCATCAAAAATTTAACTCACAACCCTGGGTTTAGCAGGCCAATGCTCAAACCACTGAGCTATCCCACGTGTTCCAGTCCCCTAATCATTTTTGTTGCCCTCCGCTGGACGTTTTCCAATTTTTCCACATCCTTTTTGTCATGTGGGCCCCAAAACTGGACACAGTACTCCAGATGAGGCCTCACCTCAGTGTCGAATAGAGGGGGATGATCACATCCCTCGATCTGCTGGCAATGCCCCTACTTATACAGCCCAAAATGCCATTGGCCTTCTTGGCAACAAGGGCACACTGCTGACTCATATCCAGCTTCTCGTCCACTGTCACCCCTAGGTCCTTTTCCGCAGAACCGCTGCCTAGCCATTCGGTCCCTAGTCTGTAGCAGTGCATTGGGTTCTTCCGTCCTAAGTGCAGGACTCTGCACTTGTCCTTGTTGATCCTCATCAGATTTCTTTTGGCCCAATCCTCTAATTTGTCTAGGGCCCTCTGTATCCTATCCCTGCCCTCCAGCGTATCTACCACTCCTCCCAGTTTAGTGTCATCTGCAAACTTGCTGAGGGTGCAATCCACGCCATCCTCCAGATCCTTTATGAAGATATTGAACAAAACCCGGCCCAGATCCAATGCCCCACATGGGCCCCAGCCCCCACTTATCATTCACAGTGTCCCAGCCACAGAAATCCCCCCTTTTATTTTCTATGGGCCATGTACCCCCATAGATTGACCCCCCGGCCACCTGGATCCATGGACCGGAGCCCCTATCACTTGAGTTCAACACCCAGCTCCCATCCAGGACTGTGGATGTGACCCTTACATACCGTGTCATTATCCGTGACTGGCGCAGCTCCTGGCTCTTCCAGTAGGACCTGGAAGGGAAATGGGGGTGTGGGGGGGTCAATATGGAGCTTGGCCTGGAGGGGGGGCACTGCTGGGATTAGCTGGGCGCAGGGGGTGGTGGCTGCAATTCCCAATGTGACCACCAGGGGGCTGCGAGGGACAGGAGGAGAGAATGGGGGGAATTGGAGAATTTTGCCCTATGGGGCGGAGGGTGGGGGAGAAGCCAGGACTCCTGAGTTCTATCTCAGGGGATGGAGGGACCTGTTGGAACAGATTTGCCCTTCCAGGGACAAATGGCTCCCGGCCCCACGGAGGGGCCTGGGGACCTGGAGGAACTTACGTGGAGAGCCGGCGGGTAGCTGGAGAAGGAAGGGAAAGAGACTGAATTAAAGCCAGATTCCACAGAGTCTCTCGTCCCCATCTCTCCCCAGCTGCAGTGCCCCTTAAGGGGGAGCACCCTGCCATCCCGGACGCCTGGGTCCCAGCCCCCCTCCCAGTTTCTCCACCCCCGGGTCTGGGAGGTGAATGGCTCCCCCAGGGGTCAGGTGCCTGTCCTGCTTCTTGGATGCCTGGGTCCCATCCCCCATCCTGCCCCCACCCGAAGTTGGCTGGGTCTCAGCCCCATCCTGGGATTCCCTCCCCCAAAAGCCAAATCACTCACAGTCCTTTGTATCAGGAGTCTGCTGTGCCAAGTTACCCACAGTCCTTTGCACCAGAGTCCTGTGGTACCCAACTACCCATGATCCCTTGTGTGGCGGTCCTGCTCTAGCCAGATACCCACAGTCCTTTGCAGCTGGCTCTTGCTATCCCACATCACTCCTTGTGGGGGCTGAGAGCGCTGAAGGCGCCCCCAAGGTGAGACCACTGCCGTCCCAGATGCCTGGGTCCTATTCCCCCACAGGCACTGAGAGCTGCGGTGCCCCCTAGGGGTGAACGCCCTGTGCTGCCGTCCCGGACGCCTGGGTCCCATTCCCCCACAGGCATGGAGAGCTGCGGTGCCCCCTAGGGGTGAACGCCCTGTGCTGCCGTCCCGGACGCCTGGGTCCCATTCCCCCACAGGCATGGAGAGCTGCGGTGCCCCCTAGGGGTGAACGCCCTGTGCTGCCGTCCCAGATGCCTGGGTCCCATTCCCCACCCTACGCCTCACGCACCTGCCTTCTTCTTCCTGCAGAGGCAGATGAGCAGCAGCAGCAGAGCCAGAGCCGTGGCAGCCCCCCCGCTCCCAGCCACCATGGGGATGGGCAGAGACCAGGCTGGTAAAAGGAGGGGATGAGTTAACAGCCAGGAACAAGGGAAGGGCAGCGTCTGGGGACCCACTAACTGCTCCAGACCCCAGCTAGGGCAGGGGACAATTTGGGCCCTCCCCTTTAAGGAGGGAATTTTTTTGCCTGCCAGATGCTCCTGGTACTGCCCGTGGTGAAATGCTGCCACCTGGTGTCAGGCTCAGGTAGTGCACCCTTGGGGCCGCATGTGGTTCTGTCGCCACCCCCCGCCCCGCTAACACATGCAGTGTCTTGGCTCCAGGGTCTCCCTGAGGGGTAGCAGGTGTTGGGGTCCAGGGGTTATTGCGGGGTGCGATTACAGGCCTCACTTGTCACAGTGACGTTCACAGCCTGGCTCCTGGGGGATGGGATCCACCTCCCGCCCATGTTCGCCTCGTACCCGCAGCTGAATTCCCCAGCGTTATTGGGACCGGCCCGTGGGATGCTGAGCACAGAGAAGTTCATGGAGCCGGTGCTGGGCTCCATGGTGCTGATCTCAGACCCTGTGTCCCCAGGGATGATCTCAGCTCCGTCCTTGTAGAAGTGAAACCTCCTCTCGCTGGTGTTTCCGGGGGCCAAACAGGTGATGAGCAGGGGGAGCCCTTCGCTCACGACTCTGGACGGGGGAAACATGCTCAGCACTGGCTGGGGAGGGGGATCTGAGGGAAGCAGGACAGGGGAGAGGTCAACAGAGAAACCACAGTGCTGAGTGTGGGGAAGGGGCAGCTATACTGTATAATGGGCACTAGGGGGCAGCAGAGGGTGAGGGTGGGGAAGGGGCGGCTGTACTGTATAATGGGCACCAGGGGGCAGCAGAGGGTGGGGTGGGGAAGGGGCGGCTGTACTGTATAATGGGCACCAGGGGGCAGCAGAGGGTGGGGGTGGGGAAGGGGCGGCTGTACTGTATAATGGGCACCAGGGGGCAGCAGAGGGTGGGGTGGGGAAGGGGCGGCTGTACTGTATAATGGGCACCAGGGGGCAGCAGAGGGTGGGGGTGGGAAGGGGCGGCTGTTCTGTGTAAGGTTTCAGAGTAGCAGCCGTGTTATTCTGTATTCGCAAAAAGAAAAGGAGTACTTGTGGCACCTTAGAGACTAACCAATTTATTTGAGCATAAGCTTTCGTGAGCTACATCCGATGCATCCGATGAAGTGAGCTGTAGCTCACAAAAGCTTATGCTCAAATAAATTGGTTAGTCTCTAAGGGGCCACACGTACTCCTGTTCTTTTTGTACTGTATAATGGGCAGTAGGGGGCAGCAGAGGGTGGGGGTGGGAAGGGGCGGCTATACTGTATAATGGACACCAGGGGGCAGCAGAGGGTGGGGGTGGGGAAGGGGCGGCTATACTGTATAATGGACACCAGGGGGCAGCAGAGGGTGGGGGTGGGGAAGGGGCGGCTATACTGTATAATGGACACCAGGGGGCAGCAGAGGGTGGGGGTGGGAAGGGGCGGCTATACTGTATAATGGGCACCAGGGGGCAGCAGAGGGTGGGGGTGGGGAAGGGGCGGCTATACTGTATAATGGGCACTAGGGGGCAGCAGAGGGTGGGGAAGGGGCGGCTATACTGTATAATGGGCACCAGGGGGCAGCAGAGGGTGGGGGTGGGAAGGGGCGGCTATACTGTATAATGGGCACTAGGGGGCAGCAGAGGGTGGGGGTGGGGAAGGGGCGGCTATACTGTATAATGGGCAGTAAGGCAGCAGGGTGCAGGGGAAGGCTGAGTATAATGTAGAACGGGCGCTGTGGGGGTCCGTACCAGTCACGCTCAGTGGCACCGGGTTGCTGGGCGGTGAGCGGAGGTGGCGCCCATGGAGCTCTGTGCTGTACCCACACCGGTAGGTCCCGCTGTCGCTGGGGGTGACGTTCAGGGGGAGCTGGGGCTCTGGCGGTTCTGGAAGGGGCTCCCCGTCTCGCAGCACCCAGTGGGCCGAGGGGACATAGGTCCCATTGGGGATGATGCACTCGGCTGACACCGTCTCCCCCGTCACGTAGAGCGGCAGGGACGGGATGAGCCGGAGGGATGGGGAGACCAGCGCCAGGAACACGGAGACAGAGACGGAGTGGCTGGCATAGGAGGGCACTGCCCTCCCCTGGATCAGCTCCGTGTAGGTGCAGGAGAAGGAGTGGGTGGCGTTTCTGGTGCCATTGACTTGAAGATCCGTCAGCCAAGTCCCAGCGTCTCCCAGCAGGGATCCTACCGGCTCCTCATTCTTGTAGAGCCCGTACTCCACCGGGGAGGCACCGGGGGGAGCCAAGCAGTTAATTTCCACCCGTTCTCCAGCCACATAGGCCAGATAGTCCGGAGACAGGGACACCGAGGGCCTCCTGGGGGGATCTGAGGGGAAAACGTACCTCAATCTCGGCCTCCTGCCCCAGCCTCTGAGCAGCCCAGGGGGGAGCTGAGGACAGTGGATCTTTGCCCTGCTTGCTCCTACTGGAGGCCGATCTAGGGCATCCCACCCTCAATGGTCAGAAACCTTCTCCCCATGGCCGGCCTCCAGCGATCCCAGCCCGGCTCATCTCATTCCCTTTGTTCTCTTGCCTCCTTTGGCCACCATCGCTCGCCCCCTCCCCCTCATGGTTACAGCACCATCAGACCCCGCTCGGCCGGCGATTGGGGTGAACCAGCTCAGGTCCCCCAGTCCCCTCTGCTGGGACCGGCTCTCCGTGCCCCTGGGTGCCCCCCCCCTCAGCCCTTCCCTATCCCAGCTCCAGCCGGGATCCACGTCTCCCAACATTGGTGCCCAGAACAGGAGTCAGGCTTCCAGCTGAGCTCGGCCAGCCCCTCGGAGCCCAATGTGGTCACCTTCCCCCCAGACCTGGCTCGGTGGAGCTTGGCGGGGGAGGCGGTTCGTCCCAGCCTCTCTGGGGTTCAGTGTGTAGGGGTACAGGGGGATGGGGTGCAGGGGAGCCAGGGATGGGATGCAGGAACCCAGGGGGTACAGGGCAACAGGTGCAGGGATAATGGGGGATGGGGTGCAGGGGTGACTGGTGTTGGGGTGTGGGGGCATGGGGGCATGGGGGATGGGGTGTAGAAGTGATGGGAGATGAGATGTAGGGGGGATGGGGGACAGGGCACAGAGGTGCAGGGGTATGGGATATGGGGCCCAGTGGGACAGCGTGCAGGGGAGCCTGGGGACAGGGTGCAGGGACACAGGTGTGCAGGGGCCATGGGGTGCAGGGGTGATAGGAGTTGGGGTGCGGACCCCCAGCCCGAGCCCTCACCCCCCTCCTGCTCGCCAGCCCTGAGCACCCTCCTGCACCCCAAACCCCTCATCCCTGTCTCCGCCCCAGAGCCCAGATCCCCAGCCCTAGCCCTCACCTCCCTCCCGCACCCCAACCCCCACCCCAGCCTGGTGAAGGTGAGTGAGGGTAGGGGAGAGCGAGTGACGGAGGGAGGGGGGAAATGGAGCGAACAGGGGGCGGGGCCTAGCAGAATGGGTGGGGCAGGGGGTGGGGCAGGGGGTTTCGGTTTTTTGCGATTAGGAAGTTGGCAGCCCTAGAAGGAGCTCCTGGCTGGCTGCGGGGCCTGAGTGGGGAATGAGCCTGGGGAGGGCCGCAGGAAGATCATGTCTCCAGGGAGGAAGCCCTGGGGCTACAGCCCCATACCAGGGCTGGGACTACTTAAAGACTGAGCCCAGGGAGGGCTAGAGAGACACCACCAGACGGGTACGGGGACAGGCCCTGGTGGACGGTGGACCCCGGAAGGGATCTGTTCTGGTAAACATGCAGACCGTGTGCATGACGTGGCCGGAGGGCTGGGTGGCTGAAAACACCTCCCGAGAACCACCGAAAGGGGTTACCAGAACTGAAAGGGCACAGAGACACCCAACCACAGGGGGGGGCTCGCGAGAGCTGGGTGCCCACCCTGTCACGTCGGAGCGGGGGGGAGAAGGAAGGGCTGTGGCTCAAGGGGGGGTCTCTGGTGCTACAGCCTCACCACTGATTTGTGGGGATCAGCCATGGCCTGATGGAAGGACAGATGGAGAGCTCACGAGGGGGGACCCATGCAGACCCTGGGTACCACCCGCTCTCCCCGACAGCACCCAGCAGGAGAGCCTCACCCGTCACGCGTATGGCAATGGGCTGGCTGAGCCCTGAGGGGAGCTCTCGTCCGGGCCCCCTCCTCCAGTACCGGCAGGTGTATGGTCCTTCGTGCCCCACCGCAGCCAGGATCTCCCACCGGGGTCCCCCCCGGGACGCTGGCAGCTCCTCAGAGCCCTGCTCTGGCTGTCGCTTGTACAATCTGTAGCCTGTCACTTCCTGGGCCCTGGGAGCCGAGCAGCTGAGGTTGACCCGTTCCTCTGGGAGATACACGCTGTGCGGGGGGTCCAGCCAGAGCGTGGGAGCTGGCAGGGGGGCTGGAAGAGAGGTCGAAGAGGCAGGAGTTTAGGGTGGAACCACGGTGCAGGTTTTAGGGCTGGGGTTTGATCGAGGGGTGCAGGGGCTTCTCCATCCCTGGCCATGTTTCAATCCAGCCTGCTGGGTTTCTGAGGGCATCTGCTCTAGTCCCCCAGGGACTAGTTTGGGGAGCTCCCTGTGCAGATGTGAGGACCCTTCTGACTCCCGGCCCAGAGCTCCCACCCCCAACCGGCTCAGTTTTAGATCACCGGGGCTCCCTAGGGGGCTGTATGGGGGTCAATATCCCTCCCAGGAGCTTGAGGAACTGGAGTCCCTGCTGGAAAGGGGATCTCCCCATAACACATGTCCCAGGAGTCAGAGGGGGACATGGAGCTCATCTGTTACAGTGATGGAGACGAGGCGACTGTCCGGGGACTGGATCTCCCGCCCAGACAGGCGTATCCAGTATGCACAGGTGTACAATCCGGAGTCCTCCGGCCCCGTGATGCTCAGGGCTTGGGCATCGCTGCCTCCGGATGAGATCCTCCGTCCCCCATCCCTGGAGAACCGGAATCCGGCAGCCACCGGCGTCCCCCACGGAGGGGAGCATGTGAGCGTGACGGACTCCCCAGGGAGGTACACGGGGTGCAGGGGGCTCAGGGAGAGGGACGGGGCTGCCGGGGGGGCTGAAAGAGAGAGGAACAATTCCTTGCCCTCAGCGTCCAGCCTCAGAGCTCTCAGCACTGGACACGGGAGGGGCGTTGGGGCGTTGTCCCGATTCTGGGGGGTGGGGGGCATGTGATGCAGCCGAGAGTGGAGCAGATCCCAGTCTAACCACTAGGCAGCACTTCTGCCAGGAAGGGAAGCACAAAGAGAGGGTCCAGGAGAGAAAGTGGCTCCTGCTGGGGGGACTGCTGCCTTGGGGAAAGGGGGACACCTTGCCAAGCATATGGGGGGCAGAGGGAGCCAGGTGGCTAGTTGGGGGTGAGGTTTGTAGGGAATGGGGGATCCAGGGCTAGGGAGGTGGGGAGAGACCCCAGGGGAGAGGATACCCCCTATATCCCATTACATCCCTCCCGGGGAAAGAGGCCTCACCTTGCACTGACAGGGACACTGGCCGGCTTCCTTCTGACAGGATATGTCTCCCAGATCGCAGGGTCCAGTACGCACAGGTATACACCCCGGCTTTCCCCATCTCAGCCACGATCTCCAGCCTGGCACCCCCATCTGGGGCGGGGACCTCTTCATGGATCAGCCTCTCCTGTTCCCCGTAGAACCTGTATCCCTGCAGCCTCTTGCCCCCTGGAGCTGAGCACCTGAGGGTCACACGCTCCCAATGGAGATAGAACGGGTGTGGGGGGTGCAGGGAGAGGGTGGGGGCTGCCAGGGGGGCTGAGATAGGGAGAGAGGAGATGACAGGGGGAGGGGAAATGAGGAAGAGTTTGGAGTGAGAAATACCTAGCTGAAGAGCCAATGGCCCCCCCCAATTGAGGGAGCTGCCCCCTTCCACAGTGAGTCTGCCCCCCACCCCCGTGCCTCCAACTGACCGTCCCGTAACCCCCTTCACACCCGGCCCCCCACGTGTACCTGACATAAGCACTCAGTCACTGCACTTGGGGTGCAGCATCCCACTGGGCTGTGGGTGCCAGCCATGCTGCGGGGCAGCAGGGTGCAGAGCTGAGGGGCTGGTGGAGAGCAATAGCTGGCGGGGGCTGAACGTTGCTCAGAAGTGAATTGTGGGGGAGACCTTGGAACCTGGGGATCATTGGGGCAGGCTGTGGGGCCCAGGCTGTGGGGCCCAGGCCCCGGTTCCAAGGTCTAAGACTGGCGTGAGGCACCTTCTGGTATAAACACTGGGCCCCACCATAATCCAGATCAGCCTTGCTCAGCCGGTCTGGCCCCCTCTCTTCCTTCCCCTTGGATCAGCCCCGCCAGCCCTATCTCCCCTGGGCGAGGGTAACAAACATCCCTTTATATACCTGGCCAAAGGGCACTCACCCTGCACGGTTATATAGACCTTGTTACTCTCCGTGGATGGGATCTCCAACCCAGACTCCTTTCTCCAGTACTGGCAGGTGTAGGGCCCCTGGTTCCCCGTCTCGGCCCTGAGCTCCAGCCGGGATGCTCCGGGGGCAGATTGGAGCTCCTCTGGGGTCTGGTCCCCTCTTCTCCTGTAGAATCTGTATCCCGTCACTGCCTCGCCGCTGGGAGCTGAGCAGGTCAGGCTAACACGCTCCCCCTGGTAATACACAGGGTTCTGGGAGCCCAGAGAGAGTGTGGGGGGCGGCAGGGGGTCTGGAACAGAGGCGGAGGGGGAGAGAGCTGGGGGAGGGAAAAAGGGGCTGGTGAGATCCTGAAAACTGATAAAAACCAGCCACATTTCCCTGCCCGCTGCACTCCCCCAGCCTAGGAGACAGCACACGGCAGGTAACTCACAGAAGAGATCATCCCTCCCCACCCTGACATCCCACTGCCGCTGGGGGCTGCATGACAGCCTGCGGCCACTGGGGGGTCCTGGTGGGGATGGGGCTGCATTACTGCCTGCTGCCACTGGGGGGTCCTGGTGGGGATGGGGCTGCATTACAGCCTGCTGCCACTGGGGGGTCCTGGTGGGGATGGGGCTGCATTACTGCCTGCTGCCACTGGGGGGTCCTGGTGGGGATGGGGCTGCATTACTGCCTGCTGCCACTGGGGGGTCCTGGTGGGGATGGGGCTGCATTACAGCCTGCTGCCACTGGGGGGTCCTGGTGGGGATGGGGCTGCATTACTGCCTGCTGCCACTGGGGGCTGGGGTGGAAGGGAGGGTATTGGTGGGTTTTAGGGGGTGTCTGTCATCTGCAGCCCCACCATTTATCTAGGGCACCAGGTGGTGCTTGTGGGCATGAGAGACCTGAGCAGAGACCTCCTAGCCCCCACACCCTACATGCCAGGAGAACAGGGCGTCACCAGTCACTGTGATGGAGACAGGGCGGCTCTCGGGGGATGGGCTCTCCTGGCCGTCCTTCTCTGCCCAGTACTTGCAGGTGTAGGTGCTGGCCTGCTCCAGGCCGAGCCGGGGGATCTGGTATCTGTGGGAGGCCTGAGGGGTGGCCCTTAGATCACACACGGACATTATATGATAGAAGAACCAGAATCCCAGCCGCCCGGCCTGCAGGGGGGCCGAGCACGTCAGGGTGACGGAGGATCCTGTCAGGTACCAGGGACCCGGTGGGTGCAGCCGCAGAGTTGGCCGTAAGGTTTCCTCAGAAACAGAGGAGTCTGGGGGGTGGGGGTGGGGGGGCCTGGCATGTTTGTGTAAGCAGTGTCAGGATGAGCTCCACCCTGACATCTGGTGGTGAGGTGTGGCAAGTTGTGGAAAAGAACTTCAGGGGCTGATCTCATTTGCATAGGCACACCCACCCCGCCTAGAATGAGACCATAGCTGCCCAAATGGTCACTTTGGCTGCTGTGGGATCCCCAGTGTCTCTGTTATTGGGGCAGGAAGAATAAATTGTTATTACCCTGATTATGGGAACTGTGCTTGGAACTGTACGTGGCCTTTTGTTATGATGGAGGGACTCACCATCAACTAAGTAGCACTCGCTAGGCAAGGGTCATGGGTTCCAAAACTCTGTGAATGGAGAGAGGCTGGGGACAAGTATTAATACTTGGTGGTATGGGCCCCTTGGTGAGGGCCTTACATGCTGATTGCACTTCCTCCTCTCTCCACTGTGGAATATCAGAGCTAATTTTGATTTCATTAGGAGTCTAGTTATAGGTTGCTGAGCTCACTTGGGGCTAACAGTGCACCAGCACTAGCTGAATTCACCTAAGAGCTGAAATCACTGAGTGTTGTGTTAAGTAGTGGGGGAGCCTGAAGATATATTGTGGAGCAGTTTGCCGCGGCTGGAGTGCCTTGTGGACAGGCTGGTGAAGCAGTTCGATGCGGAGCAGTTCGTGGATGGCAGGAGCTGCTTGTGGGCCGCAGAGCTGAGTGAAGGAGTTCGTGGGGCGGCTGGCGGAGCGGAGCGCAGCTGAGCGAAGGAGTTTGTGGGGCGGCTGGCGGAGCGGAGCGGAGCGCAGCTATGGAGCTATGGGGCAGTCAGCTTCAGATCATGTAAGGTGCCTCTTACCCCCGTCCCATCTGCACCCAGGTTGGGAGGTAAAGCTCCGCAGATAAACTTTCGAACTCTGGGGCTGCCCTGACCAGGGACAGAGACTTTTGGGTCATTGGACTTTTGGGACTTTGGGGTTGCTGGACTCAAGAACCCAAGGGAAAGGACACGCACCAATTTGCTTGGGGTGGGTTTTTTTGCTCATGGGTTGTGTTATGAATTCTGTTGGTGGTGTTTCCCCAACATAATGTCACATTGTTTCTCTCTGTTATTAAAAGGCTTTTGCTACCCTCAGACTCTGTGCTTGGGAGAGGGGAAGTATTGCCTCTTGGAGGCGCCCAACAGGGGTGGTATATATTTGTCCCAGGTCACTGGGTGGGGGCTCGAGCCGGTTTGCATTGTGTTATTGGAATGGATCCCCTAGATATTGAACCCGGCCCTTGTTGCTGCCAACTCTGACGGGCAGAAGGGTTGCATGCGGTTAGATCTGTGGGCACAGAGCGGGTGTGGGTGGAGGTAAATCCAAGGCAGACACCTCAAGTCCAGCTGGCAGGATCACCTCGGATCTCCACCCGGTGTCTGAGCTCTCTGCCCTGGCCCCCCACCCTGCTCCTAGGGGATCCTTCCTCCCGGACGGGCCTTGAACTCACGACCTGTGGGTGGTGCCAGGTCCAATGGCGAGAGGCCGCCACCCAGTCAGTGCCAAAGCCTGCAGTCCTGGTACGGCCCCCCCAGGACAGGGGTCCCAGCCATTTGCTGGCTGGGGGATGGTGAGACCCCCAGGGTCTGTCTGTGTCCAGCATCCCCAGGAGAGAGTCTGCTCATCCCGGGCCTGGCTCTGCTGGGAGGGCCCCAGCCCCACTCCCCACCCCATGACCTGGGAGTCCCAGAGAAGGAGCCGTTGTGGTTGTGGTCAGAACAGACAGCAGGAGAGAGAGACACGAGAAATGGGGGGAGGGGACAAGAGATGGCACTCCCCCAGCCAGCCAGTTCCCCCCATGGGGTCATATTGGAGTTGGTGCTCGATGTGACGAAGCGGGACTGCTCTTAATGTTTCCTCTGAATAGTGTGGGGGTGCCTCAGTTTCCCCTGTGCAGTTCTTAAGTATCTAGGGGGTGGGATAAGGGGGTGTGATCCTTGCAGAGCCCTAGAGGGCAGGTGTGTGCAGGGGTCTGGACACAGACAATGGCCGACACCCTGTTTCCTGGCCACTGATGGCCTGGGCCCTTCCCCCCTGCAAGGGGAGAGCTAAAGGGTTGGAGAACAAAGGAATCCGGTGACCTCCTGGCCCAGGAAAGGGACAAAGCCCAGGGGAGGAGGGGCTGGAGGGGGAGTCAGTTTGGGGCTGGCTGGAGACATGGAGTGAAGTGCGGACGTGGTTGTCTGGCTCACTGCCCCCCAAAATGGACCCAGCTGAGGGGTCCTGTTCTCTGCACCTACAAACTCTGTGTTAGACCATGTTCCTGTCGTCTAATAAACCTCTGTTTTACTGGCTGGGTGAGAGTCCCATCTGACTGCGGAGTTGGGGGGCAGGACTCTGTGGCCCCCCCAGGACCCCGCCTGGGCAGACTCGCTGTGGGAAGCGCATGGAGGAGCAGAGAGGATGCTGAACGCTCCGAGGTCAGACCCAGGAAGGTGGAAGCTGTGTGAGCCGTGTGTCCTGCAGACAGTCTGCTCCCAGAAAGGAGACTTTCCCAGAGTCCTGACTGGCTTCATAGGGAGCAATTCCAGAGCATCGCCTGGGGACTCCATGACACCCCCTAAAGGGGAAAGGCCCCATGCCCTCCCTCCCCACATCCCCCCCCGAGCCAGCCAGTCCAACAATGACACCCACAGACCCCCATGCACAGACCAGGTGATGAACTGGGTTCCTCGGTCCCCTCGGATGACACCAGCCGGGTGAGGATCTGCAGCCAGGCTGTAAGAGAATAGACAAGAGGGGGGTGAGAGCTCTGGGGTGGGATGGGTAATAAGGGGCAGGATCGAGGGGTGCGGGGCATAGGACTCTGGATACCGGATTTACAGTCCATCCCGGTATGTTACGGGGAGGAGGGGAAAGAAAGAAAGATTGATTGATTCAGTGAATGGGGCTGGGGCTGGACATGGAGGCGGGCTGGTGGATGGTCCGGGCTGGATATGGAAGAAGGTCGGTGGATGGGCAGAGGCTGGATACGGAGGAGGGTCAGTGGATGGGCTGGGGCTGGACACAGAGGAGGGTTAGCGGATGGTCCGGGGCTGGATATGGAAGAAGGTCGGTGGATGGGCAGAGGCTGGACATGGAGGAGGGTCGGCGGAAGGGACTGGGGCTGGATACGGAGGAAGGTCGGCCGATGGTCTGGGGCTGGATATGGAGGAAGGTCGGTGGATGGGCTGGGGCTGGACACGGAGGAGGGTCAGCAGAAGGGGCCAGGGCTGGACACAGACGAGTGTTGGTGGATGGGGCTGGGGCTGGACGTCAGGACACCTGGGTTCTGGTCCCACAAGAGCTGGTCCTGGGAAAGTCTCAGGTTCAACAGCCTGTCAGGGGGTCGCAGGCCGGGCTCCTGGCAGGCTGCAGGGGATCCTGGGCTCCCAGGCCCGCAGATGTGGGGCAGCCCTGCCAGGCCTGGCCTTCCCGCTGCCTGCCGGGGAACCAGCTGGCCCTGAAGCCCAGGAGCTCTGGGGGAAGAGTCCCCTGCTTGGCAGGGCCTCCTGACCTGCTGTGTGAAACTGACACAATTTTTGTCAGTTTCACTATGTGTATTCACAAGGGGGGCCCTGATCCATGTCTGTGCAGAGCGCAGCACAAGGTGGGGTCCCTGATTGTGGCCAGGGTCTGGGCAGAGCCTGGTCTGATGGGGTCTGTTGCTCTAGGAAACTCCCCATCAAACAACACACTTAGGCTCCATGCTGCAGCTCCCTGCACAGCAGCACACACTGTGCTGCAGGGCAATGGGGAAACTGAGGCAGGGCCTCACCCAGTGGAGAATAACCAACTGCAGAAGGGGGTGCCAGCCCCCATGAGCTCAAGGAAGGGACCACTGCCTTTGGGGAGCAGGGAAAAGCCCTGGGGAGGGGGACCCAGGTGGGTGTGAGGGGCACCATCCAGAGTCTGCCTGTGGGGAATTGAACATGCTGAAAACAGGCTCCAGTCCTCTTAATCTCTGAGGAACCCAGGCGTCCGAGGTGCGGAGAGCTGATGGAGGGAGAGAGGGAATGAGACAGGGGCCGAAGGAGGGGAGCAGAAGGTGACTAGGGGAGAAAGAACAGACACAAGAGGGAATCAAACAGGTGCCGAAGGAGGGGTGCAGAAGGTGTTACCTAGCAGCTCTGTGTTCTTGGGGAACTGGGGCGCAGTACCCAGCCCGTCTGACACACGAATGACCACCCCCCAGCCTCTGCTTGAACCAAATGTGCATCAGAAGAAAGGCTTACAAAAAGCAATGAAAAGGCAGTGGGAGACACACCTAAACCCCTGGGGAAAGGGTGTTAATATTAGGGAAACTCCCCTAGGCTCATTTGCGTGGAAGATGGGACAAGGAGGCATCTCCATTAGCATACAGAATGGAGAACGGAGATTCCAAGGCAAGAACCACACTGAACGCTGGGACCAGAAAACCAGGGAAGCGCACTGCATGATGGGGGATCTCTGCTCCAGATGTTAATGGACCCATGTCTGCACACACCCAGCTCAGTGGTTATCAGACCAATTCTAGTAATCAATCCTTTATTGGTATCCAAAATAGCAAAGCTCCCTAATTGCATTGTGAGCTCCCTCCGAGGAACACCGCCCATAGCAAGGAATGATCAGCTCCCATTGTCTAGCCTGAACAAAACAACTTTGGTATCCTCCCTTGAGCCATGAGTTTACACACAAACAAATCTAATCTTCTCCCTTGAACCACTGTTCTTTCCCTAGAAACCCCCCTACCCACGCTCAAGTAAGTGTTCTGATGCCTGGATCCAAACTCTGCAGCAGTTCCACTGGGACTTCATCTTCTCCGGACTGATCGTGCTGGGGGCTCTGCCTGTCTCCAGCCCTCCGGACCCTCAGCTACCACCAACACCTGGGACCCCTGATCCATTCCAGCTTCATGGAGTGGTGAGACCCCAGCTCTCTCTCTCTCTCTCGAGGTGTAGCCTTCTGACCCTGACTTGTGTGACCAGTTATAGTTTTCTAAACATGATTTTTATAATCAAGTTTAAGTTAGATTTAATATTATTTTTTTCCTGGTTTTGTTTGTTTGGCTCCCCGATGGTTATTACCTGGCAGTAAATAACTCTCATGATTAAGCTGGTTGCTTCTCTCTCTTTCTGTCTCTCTCTCCCCTTGTTGGGAACACTGGGGCATGGCCACTAGGTAACTCGAGGGGATGGAAGACCACAAGTGTCGATGAAGCCCCCTCGCACTAGGCCCCGGTGTCCTTGCCCCCCCCCGCCCCCCGCCTGGAGGCACTCGCAGCAGCTCTGCGTGCTAGGCCCAAGTGTCCTTGGCCCCCCCGCCTGGAGGCACACACAGCAGTTATGCTGAGAATCTGCAACAGTATGTTGCAGAGTCAGACTGCCTGAAACTAAGCAAGGCCAAACAGGGGAGATATGGAAGAACAATGCTGAATAAAGCAGCTTTATGTATAGTTTAACAAATAATACAAAGAATCAGGGAACTAGCTGGGAACTGGATTGGCTGGCTATATGGATACTTACTTGGAGCAGCTTGCTATTGAATAAGTATGCTGGGAAAAAGGATGTATAAAAGCCTGTGTAACTTCCTGCTCTGTTGTGCAGGATTTGAGATTCAAATCTCCCTGTACCTTTTTGAAGCTTCAAATAAACTTTTCTGCTTCTCCACCCCGTTGTGATTATTGGGTGTAGCACACCGGGTAACGAACCAACTCAAGCTGTTGTTCAGCCTCTCGGCACTGGGTGCCGGCAACAGCTTTTGGCGTCCCTGGGTGGGCGACGAGGCTGCAATTTAGCCTTGCCCGGACCCCTCCTGGAGGTCGAGGATTGCGGCGAGAACTGACGCCCAGCGCGCACCGGTGAGTTCATCGGGGGCCTCGGAGGAGACGCGATTTGATCGACCCCAGAGGGCACAACGGTGCAACGCACTCATATAGTGGAGAAGCAGTTGTGGACGGCGGTGAAGAACCGGTCCCTTAGACGTGGGGGAGGAGCAGCTGCAGGACGGCGGTGAAGAACCGGTCCCTTGGATAAGGTAGGAACCTTTTAAAATCCGGATTATATGCTCTGTTGGAACCTGGGGACGCCCAGAGTTACCCTGTAGGTATGGGACAGGGACAGAGCTCAGAGGTTAGGGCACGGTGTACGCCCCTAGAGTGCATTCTAGCAAACTGAAAGGTATTTGGTGCGGATCCGATGACTAAGAGCCAATTAAAACGATTCTGTACAGTTGACTGGCCTCAATATCAACTAGAGGACCAGGAGTGGTGGCCACCAGGAGGGTCAATTAATTACAACACGATCCTTCAGTTACTCCTGTTCTGTCAGAGAACAAGGAAATGGAATGAACATATGTATGCGCATTTGTTTCTGACTTTATGTACTTGACCAGATATTTTACAGCGCTGTAATCTGACTCCAACTGGTTCGGTAGCAGCTAATGTTAGTCCCCAGACCCCCACCCCCACTGTAATGGCAGAGCCGGTGTCCCCTTCGGCCCCTACACCCACACCTTGTAAGTCCCCAATGGTTGGCCTATACCCCTTAATCACTGAAACTAAAGTCGCCCGGTCTGGATCAGACAGGCGTCCTGCCACAACTATGCAGGTTTATACTCATGTGCCCTTTAATCCTGTGGATTTGGCTGCTTTCAAAGCACAGGCAGGAGAGTTTTCCACCAACCCAAGCAGGTTTATATCAGTCTTTGAGGGGTGCCTCAGTAGTTACAAGCCGGACTGGGATGATTGTAACGTCCTCCTGCGAACCCTATTGTCTGAGGTTGAAAGACAACAGGTTGTGTCCAAGGCAAGGGAGGAGGCGCAAAAACGGTACGACCGGGATCGTATTAATGTCCCTGACCCGGATGCACAAGTCCCCCGAGCAGACCCCAGGTGGGATCCAAATAATCATGGGGATATGACCCGCCTTACCTCCTATAAGGAGTTGCTTTTGCATGGACTCCGTCACTCGGCTGTCCGACATAATAATTGGGCAAAGCCATATGAAGTAATGCAGGATTTAAAAGAAAGCCCAGGGGCCTTTCTACAGCGTATTCGGGACACCATTCGACAGAACACTAATGCAGACCCCGATGATCAGGCAACTGAGTCAATTATTAAGGGAATTTTTATGAGCAGAGCAGCCCCTGATATTAAGAGAAAGTTACAAAAAAAGGAGGATTTAATGGGTATGACCATGGCACAAATTTTAGAGACTGCAAACCGAGCTTATAGTCTGAGAGAGACAGAGAAGGAGAGAAAGCAAGTGAGATTGATGGTAACAGCGGTACAGGCCGGCACTAAGAGAAGTGGCCGGGGAGGAAGGGGCCGTGGACGCGACCGTCCGGGCCTGCAGGAGAGACGATTGGGTCGCAACCAGTGTGCCCTGTGTCGACAGGAGGGACACTAAAAAAATAAGTGCCCAAAGAGGAAAGAAAAGGGGGGTGCCCCTATGATGGCGATGGTGGAGCAGGAATAGGGGTGTCAGGAGAGACGGACCACCCTACCCCCGGAACCCCGAGTAAAGATGCGGGTGGGAAGCTCAAAAATAGATTTTTTAGTAGACTCTGAAGCGGCCCGAACTGCCGTAAATCAGCCTCTTCAGTTGCCAGTAGCAGATTCCCTTACTGTGGTGGGAGCCACAGGCAGGGACACCAAGTGCCCAGTGTATGCCCCAGCGGAATGTGCTTTGGGAGACAGGACTATATCCCACAAGCTGGTATACCTCCCTGAGTGTCCAACACCTCTGCTGGGACGGGATCTACTTGTCGCCTCGGTGCCACCCTGCATTTTACTGAGGACAAAATAACCCTTACCTTACCCCCTGAGAATGCCTGGATCATGACCCTTGCAGTTGAGCCCTCAGCCATGCAAGCCCCAGAATGGAGTCCGTGGGAAGACCAGGTGTACCCCCTCGTGTGGGCATCAGGGATTCCAGAAAAGGCCACCCACCAGACCCCTATTACTATTCAGCTCATACCAGGGAAAGGCCCAGTGCAAGTAAAACAGTATCCAATCAAGAGGGAAGCCAGAAAAGGTTTACAAAAAACTATAAATCGATTCCTAATGTATGGTATTCTCCGGAAATGTCAGTCAGCCTGGAACACTCCCATTCTACCCGTACAGAAGCCTGATGGCACGTATCGGCTGGTACAGGACCTAAGGGCAGTCAATGAACGGGTTAAGACTCTGCACCCTCTTGTCCCTAACCCGTACACCTTATTGGCTTCTATAGGGGGACAGTATACCCATTTTTCAGTCCTTGATCTAAAAGATGCTTTCTTTACCATCCCAGTTGCCACCCCATCACAGGAGATCTTCTCCTTCGAGTGGAAGGACCAAAAAGGGTTAAAAAGCAACTTTGCTGGACAGTGTTGGCCCAGGAATTTAAAAACTCTCCCACCCTTTTTGGCCAGGCTCTGGCCAGGGACCTACAGGAGTGGGATAATAAGGAGGCTCTCCTTCTGCAGTATGTAGATGATTTGTTAATTGCCACTGTGGGCCAAAAACCCTGCCTTAAAGCCACCGTGAGCCTCCTGAATTTTATTGGACTCCGGGGATATCGTGTAGCACGGAGTAAGGCTCAAATTGCCCTCCCAGAGGTACGGTACCTCGGGTTTCACATACGGCAAGGGGAGCGTCAGCTTTCAAGCGAAAGAAAGGAAGCTATCTGTCAAGTTCCTACCCCAAGTAACCGTAAGCGGCTCAGGGCATTTCTGGGTATGGCAGGCTTTTGCAGGATATGGATCCCAGAGTTTGGACTGTGGGCTAAACCCCTGTACAACTGTGTAAAAAGAGCAAATCATGACCCCTTCTATTGGACCCCAGAGGCTGACAAAGCATTTAAAATCCTAAAAAGAAAATTGATGAAAGCCCCAGCTCTGGGCCTGCCGGATCTCTCTAAGCCGTTTCAGTTGTATGTACATGAACGAAGGGGGGTGGCCCTAGGAGTGCTTACACAGCTGTTAGAAGCATGGAAGCGTCCTGTGGCTTATTTTTCTAAGCAATTGAATCAGGTTGCAAAGGGTTGGCCGGCATGTTTACGGGCGGTCGCAGCTACTGCCCTATTGCTTGAGGAAGCCAAGAAGCTAACATTGGAAGGGGTTATGCAAATCTATACTCCCCATATGGTCCGAGCCTTATTGGATGCAAAGGGAGGGCTTTGGCTCACCCAGGCTCGGATTGCTCGGTACCAGGCTAAGCTGTTAGAGAACTCTGAAGTCACCCTACAGCCTTGCCCCTCCCTTAACCCAGCCACTCTCTTGCCAGAAACAGAGGAACAGAAACATGATTGTTTAGAGATCATAGATGTCCAGTACTCCAGCCGACCGGATTTAAAGGATGTACCTCTCCCAAATGCAGATTATGAGTGGTACACTGATGGTAGCAGTACTGTAATAAATGGGCAAAGGAGGGCGGGTTATGCTGTTGTGACGCTCCATGACACTGTGGAAGCTGAAGGTTTGCCTGCTGGGACCTCTGCCCAGCTTGCCGAACTGATAGCCCTGACCCGTGCACTTGAACTGTCAAAAGGAAAGCGGGTCAACATTTTTACTGATTCAAAGTATGCTTTTGGTGTGCTGCATGCTCATGCTGGCCTGTGGAAGCAAAGGGGAATGCTGACAGCCCAAGGCTCCCCAGTCAAGTACGGGCCCCAAATCCTCTGGCTCCTAGAAGCCATACAACTTCCCTCGGAAGTGGCAGTGGTACACTGCAAAGCCCATCAAAGGGAAGATCAAGATGTGGCCAGAGGTAACGCCCGGGCAGACAGAGAGGCTAAGCATGCTGCCACCCTGCCATCCCCTCAGGCTTAGAATGCCCATATGCATGCCCTTATCCCATCAGCAGGGGAGCTTCCAACCCCTCAGTACTCTGGGGAGGAGAGACAGCTAACTGACACACTCGGTCTCCAGGAAAAGGAGGGATGGCTCCATTCCCCAGAAGGGAAGGTCCTCTTACCAAAGGGCCTAATCCGGCCAGTGCTGCCAGCCAACTAAACAAATAGCTGTTATATAGCTCATAAAGTTCCTCATCTTTCCATAACTGCCACACTGCCCAAAAAAAAAATTAAAAATGCCCAAAACACCTCTGTTAAGTCACAAAAAAAAACCCTGCAACAACTAACTAAAACATTAGCGGGCAATATAAAAAATCCCCTCACAACCAAAAAGCTGGTAGGGTGCTCTGTACTAAAAATAGCACCACTATTTACCGGGCCAGCCCTGGCATGCATAGGCCGCTATACTGTAAGGCTGCAAAGGATACTTAAAAAAATGGCCTTAAAATTAAAAAACACAATTAATAATTTAAAATCAACAATAAAAACATTAAATAAAAAAATACAGCAGCTCAAAACGTTTTCCCTCCAAAACAGGCTGGCTTTAAACTATCTCTTAGCATCCCAAAAAGGGGTTTGTGCCCTCATCGGGCCCCAATATTATATATATATAAATAATAGCAGTTATAAAATCTATAAAAAAATGGTACAAGCTAAGGCCCATGCCCGAGCCGGAGCACAGGTTGCCTATACTGCCCCAGAAAACAATTGGTTGCAAACCTTGTTTTCAGGCTGGGGTTTGTCGTCTTGGCTTGGTGGTTTATTTAGCCTGCTATTAAAATTTCTCTTTTCTGTACTGCTTGTATTACTGGTATTATGCTGTGCAGTATCATGTGTCAGGGCCCTTTTGCAAAAGTTAATAAGCCATTCTCTTCAGGGCTATCACAAAATGCTTATGCAAAATCATATTATAAAAAAATAAGTAACCCAAGTAAGAAAACTCAAAGCCAAGGCTGTTGAGTGTTCTCAAAGGGGGGAGTTGTTGGGGACACTGGGGCATGGCCACTAGGTAACTCGAGGGGATGGAAGACCACAAGTGTCGATGAAGCCCCCTCACACTAGGCCCCGGTGTCCTTGCCCCCCCCCGCCTGGAGGCACTCGCAGCAGCTCTGCGTACTAGGCCCAAGTGTCCTTGGCCCCCCCGCCTGGAGGCACACACAGCAGTTATGCTGAGAATCTGCAACAGTATGTTGCAGAGTCAGACTGCCTGAAACTAAGCAAGGCCAAACAGGGGAGATATGGAAGAACAATGCTGAATAAAGCAGCTTTATGTATAGTTTAACAAATAATACAAAGAATCAGGAAACTAGCTGGAAACTGGATTGGCTGGCTATATGAATACTTACTTGAAGGAGCTTGCTATTAAATAAGTATGCTAAAAAAAAAATGTATAAAAGCCTGTGTAACTTCCTGCTCTGTTGTACAGGATTTGAAATTCAAATCTCCCTGTACCTTTTTAAAGCTTCAAATAAACTTTTCTGCTTCTCCACCCCGTTGTAATTATTGGGTGTAGCACACCGGGTAACAAACCAACTCAAGCTGTTGTTCAGCCTCTCGGCACTGGGTGCCGGCAACACCCTCATGGGTGGCTTTTTTTTTTGGTTTCCTCATTTGCTCTGCAGCAACGCTCCTCGTACCTAAGCTGAAAGATCCCTGTAGTGCCCACAAATCCTGGGGGGTTTGCTCATCAAGTGGGTTCCTGCCAGAACGATTGTAACGTGAAAGTGGAGATAGGAACGTGCTGAGCCTGGGACGTATGAGGGTGGCAGCTTGGAAGTGCTGCTCGACCCAGCCTGCTGAGTCCAGGGACATATAAGGGGTCAGCTCGGGAGTGCTGATTAACCGGGTCCTCTCAGATGCGCTCTGTTAGTGTGTGTGTGTTCATCTGATTCTGGGGCTGGAAGAACCCAGCCCTGGGGAACCTCGGTCCTGCAGGATGGCTCCATTGCGAGGGGACTTGCAGCAGGGAGAAGTAGAGCTTTGTATAGAAATACAGAACGCCCCCCCCCCCAAAAAAAGTAACCCTAATAAATGAGTGTACCGCAAAGTAACAGGCAAAACTGGTAACAAAGGTGACGAGAGAAAGAACAGACACAGAGAGGGTGAGACAGGAAAGAGGAGGACTGCGGAGGTCGCGTGGGATTTATTGATTGTTTTGTGGACACAGTCGGGTCCAGCCAAACCACAGAGTCTTATCAGCCATGCTTAAGGTGCAAAGACTCGCAGGAAACGGAGTCATTTTACAGCCCTCACCAAAGTGTATCCTGGTTTGGGGGATGGAACCAGAGCGGAAGGAAGAAGGAGACAAGAGTGAACAGGCCGGAGTGGGGAGGGGGTGAGGGGTGTGAGTGGGAGGAAGAGATGGAGAGAGAATGAAAGTGGGTGAAGGAGGAGAAAGACAGAAACAAATTGTAGAGTACGACAAAGAGCAGAGAGTGAATGAGGCAGGGGCTGAAGGAGGGGGCAGAGGGGAAGGGGGAACGAGGCAGGGGCTGAAGGAGGGGGCAGAAGGGAAGGGGGAACGAGGCAGGGGCTGAAGGAGGGGGGCAGAGGGGAAGGGGGAACGAGGCAGGGGCTGAAGGAGGGGGGCAGAGGGGAAGGGGGAACGAGGCAGAGGCAGAAGGAGGGGCAGAGGGGAAGGGGGAACGAGGCAGAGGCAGAAGGAGGGGCAGAGGGGAAGGGGGAACGAGGCAGGGGCTGAAGGATGGGGGCAGAGGGGAAGGGGGGAACGAGGCAGAGGCAGAAGGAGGGGGCAGAGGGGAAGGGGTAACGAGGCAGGGGCTGAAGGACGGGGGCAGAGGGGAAGGGGGGAACGAGGCAGAGGCAGAAGGAGGGGGCAGAGGGGAAGGGGTAACGAGGCAGGGGCTGAAGAGGGGGCAGAGGGGAAGGGGGAACGAGACAGGGGCTGAAGCCGGGTCGGGGGGTCACTCACCCAGCACTGGGAGAAGGCCAGTTAGCTCCATACTGGGTTGAACTGGCTGAGGCTGGGAGCTGCATCCCCCGCGCCCGGCCCTGGATCTCTGCTGACAGCAGCCGGGGCCCCGGAGCCGCTCTCGGTGCAGCGAGAGGAAGTGTTGTCCGAGGGATGCAGCCATCGCCCCGCCCCAGCACCGAGGCGTCAAGCGCTGCGGGCTCAGAGCCAGGCTGACCACGGCCCAGCCTTGGGGCTCCCAGCATGCCTTGCAGTGACCAGCCGCTCTGCACCGCCCGGGCTGACAGCTCCAGCCACACAGAACGCCGGACAGGCTGTCTCACTGGGGGCTGAGATGCAGCCGGCTCTGGGGTGGGGCGGCTGGGGAACAGCCGCAGAGCGACACTGCCTAGGGCCGCCTCATTCCTGTGGACAAGACAGCGCCCCCGTTGCCACACTGCGGCACTGAGATAAGCACTGATTCCAAGGGACAGTGCCCCCTACTGAGCCCCCTGCCCCTCCCCACAGCACGGTGCCCCCCCAAAGCGCTGGCCAGGGTCTCAGTCCAGCTCTGCTCCCCACTTCCTGCGGCGTTTCCAGGAGCTGCTATTTGGGGCCAGGGGCCGGGCTGTGGCCGGTGCAGTCCCCGTCCTGGGGACACGCGGAGGCCGGGCCGAGGGGACATGGCTGTTACTGGAGCCGTGGCCGAGCTGAGAGCCGACCTCAAGCCACAGAGTTCAGCTGAGCCGGCTGCAGGCTCTGGGCGCTGGGGAGACCTGCTGCTCGTCACCCCTGTACTGTCCCCCTGGCCCCAAATAGCAGCTCCTGGAAATGCTGCAGGAAGTGGGGAGCGGGGCTGGACTGAGACCCTGCCTGGCACTTTGGAGGAGGGGCTGGGGGTCTCGGCGGGGGGGGGGGGCCGTGCTGTGGGGAGGGGCAAGGGGCTCAGTAGGGGGCACTGTCCCCTTGGAGTCAGTGCTGCCGTCTGTGCCCCAGCATGGCACTAGGGAGCACCGCCTGCTCCCCGGAATGAGGGGGCCCTAGACAGTGTTACCCTGCGGCTGTTCCCCAGCTGCCCCACCCCAGAGCTGGCTGCATTTCTGGGATACAGGATGTAACAGGATCCAACCCCCCAAAGCCCTCTTCACTGCAAGGCATGCTGGGAGCCCCGAGGCTGGGCCGGTTGGCCTGGCTCTGAGCCCGCAGCGCTTGACGCCTCGGTGCTGGGGCAGGGCGGTGGCTGCGTCCCTCGGACAGTACTTCCTCTCGCTGCACCGAGAGCGGCCCCGGGGCCCTGGCTGCTGTCAGCAGAGAGCCAGGGCCGGGCGCGGGGGATGCAGCTCCCAGGCTCGGCCAGTTCAACCCAGTGTGGAGCTAACTGGCCTTCTCCCGGTGCTGGGTGAGTGACACGCCGACCCGGGTTCAAGCCCTGCCTCAGTTCCCCTTTCCCCTCTGCCCCCCTCCTTCAGCCCCTGCCTAGTTCACTCTCTGCTCTTTGTTGCACTCTACAATTTGTTTCTGTCTTATTCCTCCGTCGCCCACGTTCCTTCGCTCTCCATCTCTTCCTCCCACTCACACCCCTCACCCCTCTCCCCACTCCGGCCTGTTCACTCTTGTCTCCTTCTTCTTTCCGTCGGTGAGGGCTGTAAAATGACTCCGTTTCCTGCGGGTCTTCGCGTCTTGAGCGAGGCTGTTAAGACGCTGTGGTTTGGTTGACCAGACTGTGTCAGCGAAACAATAAATAAATCCCACACGACCTCCGCACTCCTCCTCTTTCCTGTCTCACTCTCTCTGGGTCTGTTCTTTCTCTCCTAGTCACCCTTTGCACTCCTCCTTCAGCCCCTCTCATTGCCTGTCTCCCTCCATCAGCTTTCCGCACCTCGGACGCCTGGGTTCCTCAGAAATTAACAGGACCGGAGTCTATTTGCAGCTGGTTCAGTTCCACACAGGCAGACTCCGGATGGCGCCCCTCACACCTGCCTGGGTCCCCCTCCCCTGGGCTTTTCCCGGCTCCCCAAAGGCAGCTTGTGGAGGCTCGGTATCTCCTTGGGCTCTAGCTCTGCAGCTGGTCATTCTCCGCTGGGCGAAGCCCTGCCTCAGTTTCCCCATTGCCCTGCAGCACAGTGTGTGCTGGTGTGCAGGGAGCTGCAGCACGGAGCCTAAGTGTGTTTGATGGGGAGTTTCCCAGGACAGCCGTCCCTGTCGTGCTCTGTTCTGCCCAGACCCTGGCCGAGATCAAGCCCCCCATTGCTCTGGGTGCTGCCCAGAGGAGGATCAGGGCCCCCCTAGTGAATACACACACTGAAACTGACAAGAATCGTGTCAGTTTCACCCAGCGGCTGCCAGGGTCTGGGGGCTCTGCCAGGTGCCAGAGTCTGCCTCCAGGGATCCCGGGCTTCAGGGCCGGCTGGTTCCCTGGCAGGCAGCGGGAAGGCCTGGCCTGGCAGGGCTGCCCGGATCTGCAGGCCTGGGAGCCCAGGATCCCCTGCAGCCTGCCAGGAGCCCGGCCTGCGACCCACTGACAGGCTGTCGAACCTGAGACCTTCCCAGGCCCAGCTCTTGCGGGACCAGAACCCAGGTGTCCTGACGTCCAGCCTCGGCCCCATCTGCCGACCCTCCTCCGTGTCCAGCCCCGGCCCCATCTGCCGACCCTCCTTTGTGTCCAGCCCCAGCTCCTTCTGCCGACCCTCCTCCTTGTCCAACCCCGGCTGCATCAACCAACCTTCCTCTGTGTCCAGCCCTGGCCCCATCCGCTGACCATCCTCCATGTCCAGTCCCAAGCCAAGACACTGAATGAATCTTTCTTTCTTTCTTTCTTTCTTTCTTTCTTTCTTTCTTTCTTTCTTTCTTTCTTTCTTTCTTTCTTTCTTTCTTTCTCACCCTCCCCATAACATACTGGGATGAACTGTAAATCCAGTATTCTGAGTCCTTTGCCCCACACCCCTCGATCTTGCCCCCCATGACCCATCCCACCCCAGAGCTCTCACCCCTCTCTTGCCTCCTCTCTTACAGCCTGGCTGCAGATCCTCCCCCGGCTGGTGTGGTTGGATTCATCCCCGGTCTGTGATCGGGGGTCTGTACAGTGTAGTTGGAAGGGGGGCCCTGGATGGCTCACGGGGTGGGAAATGGGCACGGGGCCTATTCCCCTGTAGGGGGCGCTGGCTCCCATGGCTCCCTGGAGTGGGGAACTGGCTGGCTGTGGGGAGCGGGAGATGGGCTGTTGCTGCCTTTTGTCCCCTCCTCTACTTCCTGTCTCTCACTGGAGCTGTCTGCTCTGACCACAGACCTTGGGTGGGCTGCTCCCTCCCCGCAGAGCCAGGCCCTGGCTGAGCAGACTCTCCTGGGGTTGCTGGGCACAGACAGACCCTGTGGGGCTCTGCATCTCCCGGCTGGCGCTTCCCAGCCTCGCCATATGGGGTCCCCCTGAGTCCACCCCTCTGCAGCCAGGGATAGGGCAGGGGGGAGCTCGGTGTGGGGTGGGGGCAGGTATTTGGGGCCCTAGGTCTCCCTGTGGAGATGGGGGAAATGGAGATTTCACGACTTGTCTGGGGGTCATGAAACCACCTGGGGTGATGGAATGGGAGGCTGAATGGGGGGGAAAGAGGGTGGGTGAGGACCCAGAGGGGTTAGAAGCTGGGGGGGAGGAGGGGTTGTGTAACAGGTGCTGAGAATCCCCCGAGAGCCACCCCGTCTCCATCGCAAGGACCGGTGAGGCCCCGTTCTTGTGGTGCCTGGGACGAGGGGGCTGGGGGGGTGTCTCTGCTCAGGTCTCCCACAAGCACCAGCTGGTGCCTTATGTAAATGGGGGGGCTGCAGATGACAGACACCCCCCAAAATTCACCCATCTCCTTACTTCCTCTCCAGCCCCCAGCGGCAGCAGATGGTACTGCAGCCCCAGCCCCACCAAGATACTCCGAGTGGCAGGAGACAGTATTCGGTCCCCAGCCCCACCAGGATCCCCCCAGTGTCAGCAGGCGGTACTGCAGCCCCCAGCCCCGCCAGGGGCCCCCCAGTGGCATCAGGCTGTACTGCAGCCCCCAGCCCCACCGGGGCCCCCCAGTGGCATCAGGCTGTACTGCAGCCCCCAGCCCCACTATGATCCCCACAGTGGCAGCAGGCGGTACTGCAGCCCCCAGCCCCACCAGGATCCCCCCAGTGGCAGCAGGCGGTACTGCAGCCCCCAGCCCCACTACGATCCCCACAGTGGCAGCAGGCGGTACTGCAGCCCCCAGCCCCACCAGGATCCCCCCAGTGGCAGCAGGCGGTACTGCAGCCCCCAGCCCCACTACGATCCCCACAGTGGCAGCAGGACGTACTGCAGCCCCCAGCCCCACCAGGATCCCCCCAGTGGCAGCAGGCGGTACTGCAGCCCCCAGCCCCACTACGATCCCCACAGTGGCAGCAGGACGTACTGCAGCCCCCAGTCCCACCAGGATCCCCCAGTGGCAGCAGGCGGTACTGCAGCCTCCAGCTGTAGCAGGATGTCAGGGTGAAGGATGATCTGTTCTGTGGGTTACCTGCCATCTGCTGTTCACAGGCTGGGAGAGTGCACGAGGCAGGGAAATGTGGCTGGTTTTTTATCACTGTTTTCAGGGTGTCACCAGCCCCTTTCCCCTCCCCAGATGTCTCCGTCTCTGCCTCTGTTCCAGGCTCCTGGCCACCCCCTACACTCTCTCTGAGCTCCCTGTACCCTGTGTATTACCGGGGGAGTGAAAGAGCCAGCTGGTTCAGGCTGAATGGAGGTCTGACCCTGCTACCATAGCCCCACCCCAATGTCAGCTCTGAGATCTCCTCTTCCTACCCCTCAGGTGAACCCGACCATGACATTTCAGCCCGCATGGAGCCCTGTGGGACCCCAGAACCATCCTCCTCTGGTTCCACCACTCCCCAGCCTGCCCCATCTGCCCTGTGATGGACCCGTAACCAACCAGCAGGAAGCACTGGTGCAACATGATGCTCACGGGTGGGTCCTGGGCAGTGGGGATTGACCCTGGGGTCTGAATCCAGGGGTTCCACAGATTGACCCATGGCTGGCAGTGCTGGTTGGAGGCACCCACCTCTGCGTGTGGCCTGGTGAGGCTGGCACTGGGGGGGATGAGGGCCAAGTGGGGCTCTCAGTGGTGATCTAACATGCGCCATGACACCTGCCACTCTGGGCCCGCCTGGGCTGCAGGGAGTGAATGGGGGAGGGGTTGGGGGCACTGACTCACTGGGGGGGCAGGGCCCCATCCCTGGGCTCACTGGCAAATGATCTGGGGGGGGTTCTCATCTAAGCTGTCTCTTTCCCCCTTTCCCACCCCATTCTGTCCATCTACTCCAGAGCTGCCCCTTGGCCCCTGGCTTGCTCTGCCTCTCACGCACACCATGTACGTCCCAGGGGAGTGGGTGACCCTCAGGCGCTCAGCTCCCCGGGGCGAGGGTGTGTCCAGGTACAGATTCTACAAGCAGCCAGTGGGGCTGATTGCTGACGGGGATAGCTGGGCTTTATGTCTGTGTACTGGACACTGCGCTCCGGGCAAGAGGTGTCATCTGGGGAGAGCCGGCCCATCACCATGTCCATGACAGGTGAGCTCAGTCCGGTCTCTGATACCCGTCCCCCTGCACTGCCATACCCCCTCTGCCTGCCACCCTGTGCCCTGTCCCTCTGCACCGTATCCCCCTGCACCCTGTACCCTGCCCCTTGCACCCCATCCACCTGCACCCCTGAACCCTGCCCCTTGCACCCCATCCACTTGCACCCCTGAACCCTGTACCCCATCATCCCTGCACCACACACCCCAGCCCCTTCCACCCCATCCACCTGCACCACTGTACCCTGCCCCTTGCACCCCATCCACCTGCACCCCTGAACCCTGTACCCCATCATCCCTGCACCACACACCCCAGCCCCTTCCACCCCATCCACCTGCACCCCTGAACCCTGTACCCCATCATCCCTGCACCACACACCCCAGCCCCTTCCACCCCAGCCCCTGCTGCCCCTGCACCCTGTCCCCCTACACACCATCCCCCACTCCCCTGCATGCCACACCCTGGAGTGGTTAGTGGGAACTGTCCTCCATTAAGGCCCACCAATCCCCAACATGGCCAGGTCTGCGGGGGAAGGTGACCCCATTGGGTTCCCAGGGGCTGGCCAAGCTCAGCTGGAAGCCTGACTCCGGTTCTGGGCACCCGTGTTGGGAGATGCTGGATCGTGGCTGTAGCAGGGGCAGGGAAGGGCTGAGGGATGGGGTGGGTGGGCGCCAGGGGCATGGGGATCTGGTCCCACCAGAGGGGACTCAGGGAGCTGGGCTGGTTCACCCCAATCACCAGGCACGCGGGGTCTGATGGTGCCTGCTTCCATTCAGGGAGGGGTTGGGGAGGGGCTGAATGATGGAGGCCAAAGGAAGCAGGAGAACAAAAAGACAAGCTGGGCAGGGCTCGCTGGAGGCTGGTGATGGGGAGAAGGTTTCTGACCATAGGGAGAAGGTTTCTGACAATGGGGGTGGGATGCCCTGGGCCAGATTCTGGCAGAAGCGGGGGCAAAGACCCAACCATCCCCAGCTCCCCCCTGGGCAACTTGTATGAGATGCGCCAACTTGGCGGACACGCCTTGAAGCCAGTGGCACCGGAAATGCCACCCAGTCCTTCTCCTGCGTCTATGTGCAGCTGACCCAGGGGAGGGAAGTACTCTCTTATTCCAGTGACCCTGTCTCTGTCTCCAAGTTCCCAGTTGAGCCTGCCCCACCCACTCTACATGAAGGGGGAGATGGTGATGGCTGAGTGCATCGTCTCTGCTGGGCCCTATGTCCCCCAGGTCCCCTGGGTGCTGCGAGATGGGTAGCCTGGGCCCTGGCTTGTCCTGAATGTCACCCCCAGCGACAACATGACCTACTGGTGTGGGTAGAGCTCAGAGCTCCACGGGCGCCACCTCCGCTCACCCCCCAGTGACTCGGTGCAACTCGGCGTGACTGCTACGGACACCCACAGCGCCCATTCTACATTATAGACAGCCCTCCCCCGCCCCTGCTGCCTTACTGCCCATTATACAGTATAGTCGCTCCTTCCCCACCCCCACCCTCTGCTGCCCCCAGTGTCCTCTTCCCCATGCTGAGCGTTGTCGTTCCCCTGTTGACTCCTCTCTGTTGCTGCTCCCCTCAGATCCCCCTCCCCAACCAGTACTGAGCATGGATCCCCCATCCAGAGTGGTGAGTGAGTGATCACCGGTGCAGCCCCCAGGGATGCCAGCGAGAGGAGGTTTCAATTCTACAGGACAGAGTTGAGATTGTCCCTGTGGACGTAGAGTTTGAGATCGGCACTGTGGAGCCCGGGATTTGATCTATGAATGTCTCTGTGCTCAGCGTCTTGTGGGCCGGTCCCAACAGCACTCGGGAATTCACCTGCAGGTACTAGGAGAACATGAGTGGGAGATGGATCCCGTCCACCAGGAGCCAGGCTCTGACTCACCGGGAATGTCACAGTGACAGGTGAACTCATAGTCTCCAGCCCTATCACACATAACCCAGCCCCTCTGTGTCTGGCTTCCAGGATAGTGGCATGTCTGGAGCCCAGTACCCCTCATGGGGAAGAGTCATAGAGTTCAAGGCCAGAAGGGACCCCTGGATCAGTGTAATCTGATCTCCTGTATAGCACAGGCCACCACCTTTGTGGGATAGACAGAGAGGGAAGGAGCCTGACTGGGGGCTGGAGAGGTGCCAGTTGAACCCTACCAAGTCAAGCAGTGGGAATTATCTCCAGCTGGCTGTATCTTGGAGAGATCCCAACACACCTGAAATTTTAGGAGTGAATCCCTTCTGTCCACAGCGCAGTGCGTCACTTTCCCATTGGCCGTAGATCTTGCAATGGGAGGCTCCTTCTTCATCATCAATGCCCTCATCTTCTTCGTCACCCACCGCTGCCTCTAGAGTGAAGGTTGATGTCCCATTCAAGGCCGGCTGCCTCTTGGTGCTGCATCATTCATTTTCAAGGGCCTGGTGCTTTATGGAGACAGCCAAGAGGTAGGCAAGGAGGGGACTTATCAGCTGGAAGAGGAGGCGAGAGACATGGGTACATTTGTTGATCACAGCATGACTATGAGCCACCAATGTGATGTGGCCATGAAAAAGGCGAATGCAGTCCCAGGATGCATCAGGCGAGGCACTGGTGAGACCTCATCTATAATATTGTGCGTCTCATGTTTAAGAAAGATAAATTAAAACTGGAACAGATGCAGAGAAGGGCTATGAGGATGATCTGAGGAATGGAAAACCTACCCTATGGTAGGAGACTCAAACAGCTTGGCTTGTTTAGCGTAACCAAAAGATGGCTGAAGGGAGATACAATTGCTCTCTGTAAATACATCAGAGGGATAAGTACCAGGGAGGGAGAGGAGTTATTTACAGTAAGTGCCAATGTGGACAGAAGAAGAAATGGATCTAAACTAGCCATCAACAAGTTTAGGCTTGAAATTAGGCGAAGGTTTCTAACCATCAGAGGAGTGAAGTTCTGGACCAGCCTCCCAAGGGGAGCAGTGGTGGGGAAAAAGCCTAACTGGCTTCAAGAAAGAATTTCCATCCAGGTCAGACTGGCAGAGACCTGGGGATTTTTCACCTTTCTCTGCAGCGTGGAGCATGGGTCACTTACAGGTTTTAACTACTGTAAATGGTGGATTCTCTGTAACTTGAAGTCTTTAAACCATGATTTGAGGACATCAGTAACTCAGCCAGAGGTGAGGGGTCTATTACAGGAGTTGGTGGGTGAGGTTCTGCAGGAGGTCAGACTAGATGATCATGACGGACCCTTCTGACCTTAAAGTCTATGAGTCTCTGAGCAGCGGGAGTTGCAGCCAGGGCTGTGCCCGGTGGGGTGGGGGCTGGAGGCAGAAGGGTCCTGCCCCAACGTGGAAGTGAAGTGCAGAGTAGAGGTTGGAGGGAAGTGAGCTGGGATCTCAGCAGCAGAACAGTGGGTGTGGCACATCCAAAAGGGAGAGGGTGCGGGGGTGGAGGGTGGGGCATTTCAGATGTCACAGCATCAGACTCACAACTGGGTCAATGCCTTTTCATTGCTGTCAAGTCTCTGTTACAGTTTTCCCGGGGAGCCCGGAGCCCAGAAAAAAAGTCTTGTTTTTTCCCCAGGATCTCCCTTTTGGTTCTTTGCATTTTGGACCTGTCTCTCCAAAGGGGGTAACCCTGCCACAGACCCCACAGCAGCTGTCTGGCCTGGCTGAACCTTCCATTCAGTCTCCCCTTGATGTGATCACCAACGCCAATGGGCAGCTCCCTCCAACTCCCCTAGGTGGGAAGGATGTTCTTCCTGATCCGCTTCTCCCTGGGGCTCGGAGTTTCCTTTCTCCTCCCAGCAACAGCACCGCACAGTTTGGGACAGAAACAGCCATGCCTTTCTAATTGAAATTGAGTTTATTCTCTGTCCTTGGAGAATGAATGTTAATGGAACAGCAAATGCAGCGAAAATAAAGAGACAGTGATAAAGATTAAGAATGGTAGGAAGTGTGTGTGTGTGTGTGTGTGTCCCTGTCGCCCCCTGCTGGAGGAGATGAGACCTATTATGTGTGTGTCCCTGTCGCCCCCTGCTGGAGGAGATGAGACCTTCTCCGTGTGTGTGTGTGTGTGTGTGTTTCCCTGCTGCCCCCTGTTGGAGGAGATGGGACCCTGTCCATGTGTGTATGAGGGCAGCTGGATGATTGGCTACTGGGGGAGACGCCCAGGCTGGGGTGTCTGAGCCCTGATTGTTAAAGGGCCCCTGATTTGGATTTCTGGGTTCTCTCCCTGCCCCTCTCCGAGTGGCTCCCTGGACGTCCTGGGGCAGCCCCTTGTGGCGAAGCAACCCCTCTGTTCCTGATGCTCCGTTCCCCTTCCCCGGTGCTCAGGGCGGTGCAGAGGAGGGGAAGGTCAGGAGTGTGTACACATCGGAGCCCTGAGGAGGGAAGGGACACAGGGAATGGGGCAGCAGGGGAGCCATGAGGGGAGAGGTGAATTCACAGTTCCTCCCAAGAGGGTGCTAACGAGATATCAAACCATCCCCTCAACCTGATCCCGATCATTAACTATCCCCTGGTGCTTGCCCCCCATGAGTCATGTTGTGAACCCTCGTGTCCCGCCCGCACCCCTTCTTTATTCCATTCTGCCCTGCTCTGTTGCTTAGGGGATGCTCTATGTCACCCCTACTTTGCAGCTGTTCCACCACTCTCAGTTTCTAACATCCCACTTCTGCCCCAATCTCCACACTCAAAACTGCCTCCCCCACTCACGGATGTTTCCTCAGAACTCCCCCAACTAGCTGCGGAGCACATCCCCAAATCAGCTGATCCACCCTGCCTGTCTGAGTCCCTCCAGCGGCGTCTATTGGATACGGGGTTCTCCTGCACTTCCTGTCCCAAAGTGCTGCTCAGTGTGACTATGGTGAAGGTGGAATAGAAGGGAACTGATGGAGCTGTGGAAGTTTGCACAGTTATCCCCCATGGTTATGGCCCCAGCAGGAATGGCAGGTTGATGGAGCTAATGTGCATTTCATTTACTCTCATTTCCCCCCCCCCCGACTATTTTCTCTGCAAGGAATTTGCAGGCTCAAGGAGGCTCTGGATTGTGGAGGTGTTTGAAACTCTGATGTTAAGAGATCCTGGTTACCTCTCCTGGTAGCTCAACTCTGACACTGTTGGGTTTCAATTCCTCACAGTACCTCCTGGGGTCCAATCCCCCATCGCCTTCCCCGGGCTCAGATCCCCTCAGATATTGCAAAGGCTCTGGAACTAAACCGCAGATAGACGAAGAGCATGGTGAGAAAACTGCCCTGACCAGGGCGTGGGGGCTCAGATTTCATTGGTTCACTTTTGTTGAACTGACGAAACATCGACCCCCGAAATTAGGAGACAGTTGAGGTTTTTGAAATCTTTCCCCTTATTCCCTAAACTTAACCTGAACCCAGGACCTTCACATTAATTCCAATACTGAAATTTAGTCCCATCATCTTTTCTTAGCATTCATCTTAGCAGCTGGCTCTAATTTCTAACCTTATTCTTAGCAGTAAATGTGACTCCTTTACAGAGAGAATTTTATCATAACTCTTACATTTAAAATGAACCTTAACCCCACGAGGAAACATTAACCTTTATCATAATCTTAAAAGCTAACCTTAGCCATACTGCTGAATCTGTATGTAGTCCTATCACCTGAGTTTAAAACTAACCCCTAACCTTTACGCTAACCATAAGCTTATCCTGTAACCTCAAACTTACTTATAAATATCTACTGGGGAACAAATATTTAATAGTTGGCTCTTTAGTCTAGCAGAGAAAGTTCTAACTTGATCCAGGGGCTGGAAGTGGAAGCTAGACAAATGCAGACTGGAAATAAGGCATACATTTGTCAACTAACCATTGGAAGAGTTTGCCATCAGTGTGGATTCTCCATCACTGACAATTTTTAAGACAAGATAGGATGTTTTTCTAAAAGATCTGCTCTAGGAATTATTTGGGGGAAGTACTCTGGTCTTTGTTATGCAGGGGATCAGATTAGATTATCAGTGGTCTCTTCCAGTCTTGGAATCGATGAATCTATGAATCTAACCTTAAGATCTGAATCTAATTTTAACCCTGAAATCCAATATTAACCTTTATCCCAATCATAAAACCTAATCTTAACCCTAACATCTAACCCTAGTTCTAATTCCTGACTTAATCCTACCCCCTAGCCTTTATTATACTCATAATCTTTACCATGTCCATAACCTTTCCCCCAACCTTAACCATAACCCCTAACAAGCCTAATACCTAGTCTTACCCTTAAAGCCTAACACTTGATCTGAACTCAGACCATATCCCCTACCCTGTAAATCATTTAAAACTATTTTTAGTCATAACAAGCTGCAAAAGACCCTCTGTAGAAAGAAAGCATATTCTAGGGGTTGGGGAATCGTCCTTTAACTTGGGAGACAAAGGTTCAATTCCTGACTCTGCCATGGACTTCCTGTGGACCTTAGGCGAGCCATGTCCTCGCTCTGTGCCTCATTTTCCCAACTATAAAATGGGGGATAAAATGGCCTATTTTTGAATGTATAAAATGTTGCAGAACACTCCTAACAGGTCCCCCCCCCACCTGAATGTGCAGGTTACAACCCATTGATTGCCAATGTATATACATTGTTATTTACAGTCATTCATGCTTGGTAGGGTGTACATGTTTTCATTGACCTGCCCCTCAATGGTTCTCATTTTGAGGTAGAGAACATCATTTCAAGTCAGTGTTTACACTGGTTCCCCATAGACTCACTACTGAAGTATTGGATGCTGCTAATGGCATTACAATATTGTAGTGAATAAGAGAAGGGTCTTTTAGTTTAACAAGGACTATGACCATTTCTTATTATAGGTGCTTTGCCATTTCCACCACGTGTTCACACGCTGATGAGCCACCAGTCCTGTGCTGGAGGGAACCCTAGATATTTCAGCAGGCGTTTGCCCGCTCCTCGTGAGCTAGGAATATTACAGGGACTTGGCTCGAGTCTTCTGCTCCCACGCCAATCCCATTTCCCATCCCAGTCTCTCCTTCGCTGGAGCTGGTGAGCGGTCTGGGAGCCCCACGGGGGCAGCTAGCTCAACTCTGATAATAAGGACTAGTGGCACCTTAGAGACTAACCAATTTATTTGAGCATGAGCTTTCGTGAGCTACAGCTCACTTCACTGGAAAGCTCATGCTCAAATAAATTGGTTAGTCTCTAAGGTGCCACAAGTCCTCCTTTTCTTTTTGCGAATACAGACTAACACGGCTGCTACTCTGAAACTCTGATAATGTCACTCAACACCCGCCATGTGGCCAGTTAAGGAACAACTCACCAGGGTGCAGAGAAGGAGACTCATGCCGGTCTTGGCTTAGTTTTGGGGTGCAAGGGAGAGTCAAATACCTAGAGCTCTGGGAGTGTCCGGTGGCTATAATTCCCTGACGTACCTCTCTTGTTCCTCGTGCGGTAGCAGACGAGGGCAGCCAGAGCCATGCCCAGAACCACGAGGATCCCACATGGCAGCAGCTTGTTTCTAGGTTGGGCCCAGGCTGCTTGTGACAGAAGAGAAAAGGGGACAAGGGACTGGTCAGGAACCAAGAGGGATGTTCTATGTATCGGAGCTGAGCAGACACTCTGGAGAGGGAAACTCACCTGTCGCTGCACTGTTCACGGTGATATTCACAGCCTGGCTCCTGCGGGACGGGACCCACCTCCCGCTCACGTTCTCCTCGTACCCGCAGGTGAATTCCCCGGTGTTGTTGAGACTGGCCCTGGGGATGCTGAGCATGGAGACATTCACAGAGCTGGTGCCGGGCTCTCTCGTGCTGATCTCAAACCCAACATTCCCAGGAACAAGCTCGTCTCCATCCTTGTAGAACTGAAATCTCCAGTCGCTGGTGTCACCGGGGGCCATGCAGCTGATGAGCAGGGGGAGCCCTTCACTCACTGCTTCGGATGGGGGATCTATGCTCAGCGATGGCTGGGAAGGCAGATCTGAGGGGAGCCCAATGGGGAGGGGTCAGCAGGGGCTTTGATAGTTAAATACCCATCTCACCTGAAGTTAGGTGGCCATGTTGTTGGCAGTTGAGTAGCCATGTTGTTGGCAGTCGGGTGGCCATGTTGGGAGGCCTTGTTGGCAGTTGGGCTGCCATGTTGTTGGCAGTTGGGTGGCTGTATTGGACTGCCATATTGACAGCAGATGGGCAGCCACCTTAGTCCCAATCCAATTGGATGAGAGACTTCAGGGAAGATAAATGAAGAAAAAAATCCACAGAATAGGAGAGAAATGCTGCCAGTTCGATGAGGAAAACTGAGCAACTTGATTAGAAAGTGAGTCAAATTCAACACAGCAGCAAAAGGAGAACAAGACCAAGAGCAAATTCGCATCCATGACTGCAAGATGGCCAAATAAACTATCCCTACACCCAAGGGGGAAACGTGTGAGAGTCAGCGTAGAGCTCACCTGTTACATTGATGGAGATGGGGTGGCTCTCCCAGGACTGGATGCACCGTGTGGATGTGCATATCCAGTACAGGCAGGTGAAGGACCCAGCATCAGCCAGCCCCGCGATGCTCAGGGTCTGGGTGTCATTGCTTCCAGATGAGAGGTTCCTTCCACCAACCCTGGAGAGCTGGAATCCTGCAGCTGGGTGAGCTCCAGGGGGAGCCATGCACTGGAGGGTTACAGCTTCTCCAGGGAGGTACACGGGGTGCCGAGGGCTCACAGACAGGGACGGGGCTGTGGGATGGTCTGGAGAACACAAAGTTCAATGGGCAATGTTGAACGAGAGTCTCATATGCATCCCCATGCCCTCTCCCCAAGCTCTGGAGAGCCCTCCGTGACTCCCAGTCATGAGCTCCTAGGACAGGACGTTCTCCATCCTAGGACAGATCAGACTAGCCTGATCTTCTGGCCTGGGAATCGACGAGTCTGTGAATCACCCAGCGTAAGTTTCCAGACTCACCCTACAAAAACCTCACATCTCTGGTTACACTTCAGCCGGCCACCACTGAAAAGGGCTTCCCATGGTGTCGATCCCCTTACACCAGGGAGAAGTGTTTTGGGGAGAGAGAGGGGCCTGGGAGCACCAGAATAATAGACAGAGAGAGACTGCGATGAAACCACACATGGCTGCAGTTGAATTTGTGTGTGTGGCTGTGAGAAATACGGACACTCAGAGAGCAGCAGCCACGGCATGTTTTGGGAATTTAACGTCAGGCTAGAAAGGACCCAAAAAGGCATCTAGTCCAGCCCCCTGTGCAGAGCCGGGCCTAGTAAACCTAGACCAGCCCTGACAGGGCTTTGTCCAGCCTGGTCTTAAAAACCTCCAGTGATGGAGATTCCACAAGCTCCCTTGGAAGCGGATTCCAGAGCTCAACTCCCCTTAGAGCTAGAAAGTTTGTCCTCATATCTAACCTCAATCTCTCTTGCTGCTGGTGAAGTTCATCACTCCTTGTCCTGCCTTCAGTGCACATGGAGAACAATTGATCCCCGTCCTCTCTGTAACATGTCTGAAGGCTGTTCTCAGGTCCCCCCTCCGTCTTCTTTTCTCAAGTGTAAAACATTCCCAGGGTTTGTCACCTCTCCTTGTAGGTCAGGTTTGTTAAACCTTTGATCATTTTTGTTGCTCTTCTCTGGACTCTTCCCATTTGTCCACATCTTTCCTAAAGTGCAGGGTCCAGATCTGGACACAGTTCTCCAGCTGGGGTCTCAGCAGCGCCAAGTAGAATGGGACAAAGACCTCCCAGGACTCACCTACAGCACACCTGTTCATACACTTCAGAATCAAATTAGCCTTTTGTGCTGCTGCATCACATTGATGACTCATCTTCAGCAGGTTATCCACTATCACCTCCCGATCCCCCTCAGCAGTGCGACCTCCTAGCCAGTTAGTCTCCAGTTTGTTGCACATTTGAGTTTTTTCCTTCCTAAGTTAAGTACTTTGCACTTGTCTTCATTGACTTTCACCTTGTTGAATTCAGACCAATTCTCCAATTTGTCCAGGTCATTTTGAATTTTAAACCTGCCCTCCAAAGTGCTTGCAGCCCCTCCCAGCTTAGTGTCATCTACAAATGTTATGAGCATCCTCTCTACTCCGTTATTGAAGTCATCAATGAAAATATTGAATGGTACCCGACCCAGGACCTACCCTGTGGGACCCCCGCTAGATACGCCCTCCCAGTTTGACAGCAAACCATTGATAACCACTCTCGGAGTATGCTCTTTCAACCAGTTGTGCAACCACCTCATAGTAATTTCATCTAGACCCCATTTCGCCGCTTTGCTTCTGAGAATGTCATGTGGCACTGTGTCAAAGCCTGACTCAGATCAAGATATATCACGTCTACGGTTTCCCCTCTATGCCTTAGGTCACGAGCCCTACCGAAGGAGGAAATGAAGTTGGTTTGGCATTATTTGTTCTTGCTGGCTCTTTCTCCTCACCCTAGTATCCTCCAGGTGCTGACAAATTGATTGTTTAATAATTTGCTCCAGTATCTTTCTAGGTATTGAAGCTAGGCCGGCTGGTCTGTAATTCCCTGGATCTCCTTGTTCCCCCCTTTGAACAACAGGGACTATTGAGCTATTGTGTGGCAGTGAAACATGGGTGCCGAGGGAGGCTGAAAAGCAGAGGATTGCCGGTTTTGAGTCTCCCATCTTCCTCCGCTGGGTGGAAAACCGACAAATTCCGATGCCGTGTTTAGCAAGGAATTGATGGGCCATGGCTGGCAATCACACAGTTGCCAAAAGCTTTGGCAGCCCAATGGAATCACCAGTGATGGAGGCAGGAACTCCCGCTTCACTGGCATCCGCACAGCACTGCTCTGTCTGGGCAGGATGTGTCACCCAAGTTCCCTTCACCAGTACCTACAACTGTACACCCAACCTGTCTCCATGTCCACCATCAGTTCCAACCAGGCAGCCCCCATGCGGCTTGGGGTCCCCTTCCCAGGTCCGCTCCCTGTTTTGGGTGGGGAATCTGTACCCTGACGGGAGCTGAACAGGTGAGGGTGATGTGTAGACAGGGTTGGAGATTTAGGGAGAGGTGGAGGCCTGGAAAGGGGCTGGACAACGCTGGGTGGAGGAGATGACTCTTGCTCGGCTGGAGGGGTCTGGACTAGAGACGGGATGAGTGCTGCAGGGGAGTGGGGCAGCAGGGAATAGGTGGTAGCAAGACCCCAGCATAGGAACATACAGTATACTCTCCTCCCATCTGCCAACCCAGGACTGAGCTCCTCATCTATGAAATATCCTGTGATAAACCACGGGTAAATTTACGCTCCCTCGTAACCCAGTGGGAACATCCCCCCCATCCGCTGGTAACCCATTGGAGGTTGCATCTCTGCCCCGACATCTGCTGGGGAGAATATCGTCCACCCCGGGGCTCAGTTTCCCAGCCTGTGACCACCTCACAGAAAAGGAAACTGCTCTCCTCCTCCCCCTCAATCTTTAATAACCAGCCCGCAGAACCGCAGCCCCAGAGCAGGTGCTCACGGTACCATAGACAGAGATGGAGATGGGGTTACTCCTCCAGGATTGCCTCTGTCCCTTGGATTGCCGTAAGCAGTACAGACAGGTGTACGTTCCAGCGTCCTGCATCCTGAGCTGTGCTAGAGGGAAGCTGTGAACCCGCTGCCCACGGCTGTCCGTGGGGGGCTGTGCTTCCCCGTCCTTCCACAGCTGGAATTGCACCACCTGGTCCCCTCTGGGCACGGAGCAGGTGAGGTTCAGGGATTCCCCGGGGAGGTAGGCGGGCCTGTGGGGGTTCGCAGACAGCGCCAGGGCCCGGGGAGCCACGTCTGGAAACTCTGTGGAGGTGGGAGAGAAGGAAAGCCAAGGACATGGTGGTTACGGGATCTTTCTGTTTGGGTGGCTCATTCCCACCTGTCTGTGAGCGGTCTCCACAAAGCTCCGAGTGCTGCCAATCTGTCCGAATCCGGAGCGCCCAGCACGGCCCCCAGGGCACAACTGTGTTTCTCTTTCATAGGCCGATCCCACTGGCTCACCCCACGCGTGATCCACGCTGGTCCTCCCAGCCCCACCAGCACGGGAAATCGCTATCACAGGCCAGGGGAGGCTAAGGCTCCCCAAACTGCCAGGTGTGGCCCTGCCCATGCTCTGCCCCGAGGCCCATTCATGGTTCTGTACTCTTCCCCCATGGCCCCAGACTAGGCCAGGACTGAGGGCAACTGGGGCAGGGCTCCTCTGACCATGTGGAGGGGGGCTGGGAGTCTGGCAGGGAAGGGGGGTGGAAGGGGTGGGCTGGGGACTAGCCTCCCCAAATGGGCAGTTCACGTGCTGCCCATGTGAACCAGCTCCCTTTCCCTCTCCTGAGCTGTGTGGCTCACAGGAGACAGCGTCTGTGCAGAACTGCAGCTGGGGGTGAGAGAGGATGGTGAGAAGTGCTGCCGGATGTGAGCAGGGGGATGGGTTTCCTCCATGACTGGGGTGGGCTTTGCAGCCTGGTTTTCAATTGTTGCTTGAAGGTATCGGCTCTGCAGCGCCTGGCGGCTCTGTGGGCAGCCCGGGCATGTGCCCCCCAAAGGGTCCCTCAAAATGTGCCATCCCCTGCCCTGAATGGACCACTCGTCCGTTGAGAGGGGAGCCCAAGTTCCATGGCCCGTTGCTCTCAAGTATCCCCTGCACCATGGACAGCTACGGACATGGCTTGGCCCTGCCTGGATGGATCCATCTGCCCAGCTCGGCGGGCCCAGCATGTCCAGCCGGACAACCCAGCGTTCAGCACGCCGGGGCTGGGCAGATGGTCATGCTGAGTGCACTGGCCTAGGGCTGCTGGGAGGCGCTGCGCGGCCGAGGGTCACAGACCCTCCAGTGGGGAAGGGGGGCCCTGTGGGGTTGCAGTCAGTGATGGGGCTGGCATCTGAAATCACGGAGGGCTTTCTATGACAGCCAGTGCTGGAGTCTGGCCCAGGTTAGACCCAGTAGGGCCCTCCCCAGTCCTGTAGCTCAGTCAGCCCATCTCACTGGCAAATCCCAACCCCACTCGCTCCCCTCGCCCCACAGCTCCGTGTCTGCAAACTTCTCTGGCCAGTGGAGCACGCTGGGGGGGAAGCCGAAGAACTGCAGCTTAAAGGAGAGACAGATGCTGAGAAGGGGGCTTGTTGGGACCTCCCCCAATCTTTCCCCATGGAATTCCAAGGCCCTCTGTTGTGGCCGTCAGTGCAGGGAGCAGTCAGCGACCCTGGGGAGCCCCTGTTTCACTGGGAACTGACATCCCACAAACTCATCTCACCAAACAGGCCTCAGGCAGGGATGCTCTCTAGTCCCGTCCACCGGAGGCTGGGTCCGAGCTGCATCTGTCAGATCGCAGGAAAATGCAACAGGCCTACCTCTGTGTAACACCTGCAACCCCTGCAGCGTGATCAGAGGGGAGGTTCCCCCACTCCAAGACCCTCCCCCAACCCTGGAGGCAGCATCTCAGGAAGGCAGGAGAGACGATTACCTGCGGGTGAGACCAGCCATGGGACAGTTGGGAGACAGGCTGTGCAGGAGAGGAGAACAGGTCAGAGCCCCCGGAGGGGCGACACGGGAATGGAAGAGGAAGGGACATTGTTAAGGGGGGGGATGACGTTATGGTGGGCTAGTGTGAGGGTGGGAAGAACTCTGGAGGTGGGGTACAGCAGATCTTGGGAGGAAGGACAAATGACCCTCATGAGCCGGGGTAACTCTGGCCAGGAATCTCAAGTGACGGTGCTGCTGGATTCCAGAGAAGACATCTCGCCCGTGGGGAGGGGAGAGGGCTAGAAGGGGGGACCCCGAATGTTCCCCACCCACTGGCACTTTCAAATCCTGCCGTGGGACGAGAGAAGAGTGCGCCCGCCACCCAACACTCCTCTCTGGCAAGGGCCTCTTAGCAAGGACAGGAGACGTCGTGCCCAGCTGGGGAAAGCTAAGGTGACCAGGCGTCCCAACAGGACCTGATAGTTGGGGCTTCATCTTCTATAGAGAACTATACTGCACACCGTGAAAAAAAGTGTCACAATTTTTCACACTCGCTAGCTGGTCATCCTATGAACACGGTCCAGGAGAGAAACTGGAAAGGGGCATGTGATGGGTGTAGAAACCCCACGCTGGGCCACAAGGGGTTCAGGGATTATTTTGGGCTCAGCCAGCCCCTCCCCTGTGCCCCACCACACATGCAGCAAATGCTCCGTCTGCTGGAGGCATTACAAGACAGGCAATAAGATGATCTGGGGGGCAGAGATGCAGGTGAGCAGACTTGCAGACCCTGGCTCCAGGAGAGCAGAGAAGAGGGATGCCTAAGGCTCTGACACAGATGCCCAAAGGGTCCCTCCCTGAGGTATGGGAGGACACCCCCCGACCCTCCAGAGACAATCAGAGAGGGAAGTATCCCTGTCCCTCCCACCTGTGAAGCTTGGACATTGGTAACCCCCTCTTACTTATTTGGTTTGGAATTCCCTACCATGGGAAAGCTTTTGACGAAATGTACCCATTTGGGGATGAGAGAAATTGGTCCAGGGAGGAAAGCCTTCAGCAGCCTTGGCTGCCAGACCACTGGTAGGCCAAAGGCCCCTGGGTTGGAGCCTGGTGGAGCGGGGGTTGGGGGGGTCCCCTTCATGCATGCCCCTTGGCAGTCAGGGGTTGCGGCTGTGACCAATAGGCCATGCTCCCCAATCGAGTGAGGACCATCATGGGGTGAGAGCTCCTGGGAGGGGACAGGGGTGGAGAGGGATGGAGGGATGGGTTGGGGGGATCTCTGGATAGATAGACAGAGGAATGGGGGCCAAAGGAGGCCACTTACCCAGCACAGGCAGAAGGAGAGTTAGCACCATGTGGAGCTCTGGGGTGGGAGCTGGGTTCTTAGCTCAGTCACTGGTCCTGTCTCTGCTTCTCTCTGAAAAGTGACAAACACAGGAAATGCAGTGACAGCCCACAGCCATGCCCCCCCACAAGGCAGATAGCTCCCTTAGTTGCTGTGTGTTCAGCAGCACCTCTGTCTTCATGAGAAACAAAGTGGCAAGGGGAGCTGGCTGCAGCTGGGCTATGGGGTTGCAACTGGAGCCCCAAGCAGGGGGGCGAAGGAGTCCTTCTTTGTTCTAACCCACCAGACCCTGCTCCCCTCCCAGAGCCAGGGACAGAACCCAGGAGTCCTGGCTCCAAGCCCCTAGACCCCACTCCCCTCCTGCACCTTGGAGAACCTCTGCGGAGCTGATGAGGCACCGATCCAACACGCAAACACAGGTGCAGATCTCAAGAGCACTTCTGGCTCCCCATGTGTTTGTGCTGGAGAAGGCAGGTCGGAGCAGTGTGTCTTGCACTTGAGGAGGGGAGATTTGGATGGCTCTTGGGGGAGGTCAACCCTCCCCACCCTCTCACCTCAACCCATCTGCATCTCTCTGCACCTTTGCCTCCCTTGGTGCCGCCACCTCTCCCACATCCCTACCCCAAATTCTCCTGGATACCTCCCCTTTAAGGGCAGTTTTTCTGACTGTCAAGCTTTTATTTGTGTAGCTGTGTCATGCTGCCCTCAGTGGCCAGCAGAGGAACTGCAGCCCTGGGGAAGGAGGCATCATAGTCCAGACCATGGGAGAAGGAGACCAGGAAAGGTGTCAATGGGTCTGTTGGCAGAAGCCCTGCCTGGTTTAAGACTGAGCTAAGTCCCTGTCATAAATATAAAGGGAAGGATAAACATCTTTAAAATCCCTCCTGGCCAGAGGAAAAACCCTTTTACCTGTAAAGGGTTAAGAAGCTAGGATAACCTCGCTGGCACCTGACCAAAATGATCAATGAGGAGACAAGATACTTTCAAAAGCTGGGGGGAGGGAGAAACAAAGCCTCTCTCTCTGTCTGTGTGATGCTTTTGCCGGGGACAGAACAGGAATGGAGTCTTAGAACTTAGTAAGTAATATAGCTAGAGATGCGTTAGATTCTGATTCCTTTAAATATCTGAGAAAAATAAGCTGTGCTGAATGGAATGGATATTCCTGTTTTTGTGTCTTTTTGTAACTTAAGGTTTTGCCTAGAGAGATCCTCTATGTTTTGAATCTAATTACCCTGTAAGGTATTTACCATCCTGATTTTACAATGGTGATTCTTTTTACTTTTTCTTCTATTACAATTCTTCTTTTAAGAAACTGAATGCTTTTTCATTGTTCTTAAGTCCCAAGGGTTTGGGTCTGTGTTCACCTATGCAAATTGGTGAGGATTTTTATCAAACCTTCCCCAGGAAAGGGGGGTGTAACGTTTGGGAGGATTTTGGGGGAAAGATGTTTCCAAATGGACTCTTTCCTAATAATACCGGTTAGACGTTTGGTGGTGGCAGTGAAAGTCCAAGGGCAAAAGGTAAAATAGTTTGTTCCTTGGGGAAGTTTTAACCTAAGCTGGTAAAAGTAAGCTTAGGAGGTTTTCATGCAGGTCCCCACATCTGTACCCTAGAGTTCAGAGTGGGGAAGGAACCTTGACAGTCCCAAAGGGGCTGTGTGTTTTCCCTGCAGTCGTGTCTCTGATGGCAGGTTTTCTGGGCAGTTCAGAGGCTGGCATTGGAACCAGACAATGTCCCTCAACACACGCCCAGATCTGCTTGTTCAAAGAGCCCCCATCTCCAGGCCATTCTGCGTTGTACTTCCTAAGGTTGTAGGGTCTTTCTGGCTCCTCTTGTATATCTCACTCAATCGGTGCCCGGTCCCCGCCTCTTCTGAGACTGGCTCGCATAGTTCAGTCTCTTGAGGGCTGGGTCTAATTGGGTCTAATTCTGGTGGGTGGGCTTGTTATGGGGCAGCTAGGTGCTGCTTAGTGGCCCATGATGGACCCTTTTGGGCCTTAAACCCTGTGTCTCTGTCTATGGCCAACTACAGCCCATATCTGAGGCCTGGTCTACAGAGCAGAGTTAGGTTGGTGCAAGGCAGCTCATGTCAACCGAACCATGGAAACGTCTGCACTTAAGAGGTTCAACAGTCTTGCTCCCAGTCAAGTGGAGCTGGGATTTGAACTTGTATCTCCCTGATCATGGCTCTAACCCCGCTGGCTCTGATCTCCTCTGCTGGGGGCTGTTCCACTTCGTAGAACTAATAGTCATTGGTGGGTGGTTGGAGTTCAGAGGTTCAACTCTTTCTTCAGCTCGATTTGGAGAACTTGGCTCTCCCGTATCTGGGCGAGTGCTGGGCACTTTTGGGTGGATTTTGTCAGCTCTAGTTTTCACTCTGAAAAGAAATGAAACCAAGTATCAAAACGTCCAACCGTCTGGTGAACGGGAATTCCTGTTTGCCCACTAGCCCTCTGAAAACACCCCCTCTCTTCACTGAGGTTCTCGCTGGAGGTGTCAGGGTAGCACCTCTGTACACATGGCCCTGTTTGCTCCTCCCGGCTTCAGTTCATCTCACCGACAATGGCACTGGAGGGGTGGCGGAGCTGGGCATCAGGATGATCGTGTAGGTGACAGCAAAGTCCTAGAGTGGAAAAGAGACACAGTGAGTGGGCAGGAAAGAGAGAGGAGATGGGAGGGCCAGGCTGGGGGACAGGGTTCATGTTACCTCTGCCTCCAGCCCCTGTACAGGGGGCTTGCAGCTTTTATCACAGCTCCTGGACTCCAGTTCCAGAAAGCTGGAGGTTGAAAGCTCCAAATCTAAATGACAAAGAGTGTGAAGAATTGACATGCTGAGAAATATGGAACCCACCCCTCAGCCATGGGTGGCGGGTGAACCCCCCACCCTTTGGAGAGAGTAGCCCGCTGGCCCCACCCTTCTGCCTGAGGCCACACCCCTACTGACCAGAGTCCTGAGACCCCCCCCCACTGCAGCTGGAGGAGCCCCGGTCCTTCTGCCCCAGCCACACTGGCTGCCCCCTCACTTAGCATCAGACCAAGCCACCAACCCCCCAAGTGCCAGGCTGGCCCCACCCAGCGGTGGCCTGAGCCGCCAGCCCCCTACCCAGGACTGGGGTGGGCCGTGCTGCCCCCACTGGCTTCAGGGAGGAGGGGATGGGAGGGTGGGACCTCCTGGCAGATCATGGGCAGGGCCCTAGCTTGGATCAGGGCAGGTTTAGCCTGCTCTGGCCTTCGATACCCGCCGCCTATGTCCCCAGCTTGAATTTCTGATCCACCCAGCTGTAGCAGAGAAGATGCCATCCAGGTGTTTCACAGCAGCTGATCCATAAGACATAGGATGGACGGGATCTCCTGCATCATCCCTGCCAACACAGGCAACCCCATCCCACTCATGAATATATCACACTCCACCTTAAAGCTACTTTGATTGTTTGCCCTCCTTTTCTGGCTGGGAGGCGTTTCAAGAACCTCTCCCCTCTGATGGTTAGTCACCTTCTTCTCATTCCTGGCCAGTTTACCCCCGTTTGTTCTCAGGCCAATATTGTCCTTGACTTTCAGCAGCTCTTTCCCCCTCCGGGGGGTTCATCTCCCTAACAGAGAAGCCAGTGTGGGTGGGTGTTTTAGTTTTGCATAAAACCTGACCAAGCATAAACCCTGCAGAGTCAGGAGGCTGCTAGTGTCAGGAATCAGAGCATGCAGCTAGCCAGTCTTCCTGGCAACCTAATTCGCGCTGCTGGCCTGTAATAGGCCGCCCAACTGGCTACATTGCTTGGCTGAGGGGTCGAGTCAAGTCAGCTGGCCGGTACTGAAGCCCAGCGGTGCTGTGATATAGTTCTTGCTTCTTCCCAGCCATGCCACTGCTCTGCGTTGCTCCAGGTAAACTGGCTCTGACGTTGGGCTCTGATTCCTGGCTACCAACTCCTGTGCTAACCACTACGCTTGACTGCCCGCAAGCCAATCTCTGACACCTAAATGTTAACCTTATAATTGGCCCTAACATTTACCCTGAGTCCTTTCACCCTAGCCCTATCTTCCCATCTTAATCTTAATCCGCTGTCTCTGCTACCTAACCTCTGACTCTAATTTTAATGGAGGTGACGCATGGGAGGGGGCACATGGGGGTCACAATCGAGAGGTCCTCCAAGCTGCCTAGAGTGGCTGTGTGGGACACAGCCAATGAGAGAGGCTGCAGGGAGCAGCCAATCAAGGCCCAGCAGGCCCATATAAAAGGAGCTGCAGGGCCCAAGTGATTTTGGTCTGTGTGCAGGGAGCAGGGCAGTGGGAGGTGCTCCTGGATAGCTGCAGGAGCAGAAAGGCTGGACAGAGCTGCGGCTGGCAGGCCTGGTGGAGGAGCTGTGAGGGATGAAGCAGGTCAATACAGGGCGTGACTCGGCGGGGAGCTGTGGTCAGTGAGCAGAGTCCAAGAGGGTGGTTCAGCAGGAAGGCTGGGGACATGGAGGACTCAAGGAGAGGTGAGGGGTCCCCAGGGAAGGAGCCCTTGGGGTGCTGCTGAGTTCCAGAGTAGGAGCCTTGCAACCTAGCCGGTGCAGGTGATGAGCAGGGGGCCGTGCAGGTGATGAGCAGGGGGAGCTCTTCGCCCACCACTCCAGATGGGGGATCCACACTCAGCTCTGGCTGTGGAGGTGGATCTGAGAGGAGCAGGATAAGGGAGGGGTCAGCATAGGAAGAACCTTCCTGAATGTAGGGAAGGGGCGGCTATACTGTGTAATGGGCACTCGGGGGCAACAGAGGGTGGGGGTGGGGAAGGGGCGGCTATACTGTGTAATGGCACCGGGGGCAGCAGAGGGTAGGTATGGGAAAGGGGCGGCTATACTGTATAATGGCACCAGGGGGCAGCAGAGGGTGGGGGTGGGGAAGGGGCGGCTATACTGTATAATGGGCACTAGGGGGCAGCAGAGGGTGGGGATGGGGAAGGGGCGGCTATACTGTATAATGGGCACTAAGGGGCAGCAGAGGGTGGGGGCGTGGAAGGGGCGGCTGTACTGTATAATGGGCACTAGGGGGCAGCAGAGGGTGGGGATGGGGAAGGGGCGGCTATACTGTATAATGGGCAGCAGACGGCAGGGGTGGGGAAGGGGTGGCTATACTGTATAATGGGCACTAGGGGGCAGCAGAGGGTGGGGGTGGGGAAGGGGTGGCTATACTGTATAATGGGTACCAGGGGGCAGCAGAGGGTGGGGGTGGGGAAGGGGCGGCTATACTGTATAATGGGCACCAGGGGGCAGCAGAGGGTGGGGACAGGGAAGGGGCAGCTATACTGTATAATGGACACCAGGGGGCAGCAGAGGGTGGGGATGGGGAAGGGCAGAGGACAAAGGGGTTTGTGGGCGGGTGGGGGGCATCTCTGCTCCCTCCGAGTCCCACTGCTCACCTGGCTGTCTAGCAGCACCTGAGATGTGGGAGAGACCTGGCGGGAGCATCCCGGAGGTCAGAGCCTCATCTGACACTGGTACAGTGATGCTGTTACTGTTCTCAGATACAATCTGCTGCCTGGCCTCCCGTCTCCAGTACTGACAGGTGTAGGAGCCGTCATTCCCCATCTGCGCCATGAGCTCCATCCCGGGCCCCCCGCTGGCTGCTGGCAGCTCTTCAGAGGCCTGATCCCCTCTGTGCTGGTGGAATCTGAACCCCGCAACCATGGGGGACTGAGCAGGTGAGGGTGACCTTCTCCCCGGGCAGGTACACAGGGAGCTTGGGATGCAGAGAGAGTTTGGGGGCCAGTGGAGGAGCTGCAATAGAGAGAAAGGGGTCAGTGCAGAGGGGCATCCCCCCAGAGTCAAGAGAAGTTGATAAGGGGAGTCCAGTGATCCCCCAGCCTGTGAAATACCCCCCCAGCAAACACCGCACAGGACAGATGACAATCCCCAGTCTGAGTGGAACAGCATCTCACAACTGGCAGAGCTGTGGGGGAACTGCTACAGTGCCTAACCGAATAAGCACCTCAAAATACAACAGGAGAAATTCCTGGCGAGACTTTCGAGTGATTTACAATCAGAAGTGCTGAACTTTGAGCTGCTCAACATAGAGCAAATGAGCCTGGACAAGCCCACATTTGGCAAAGGCGAGGATATGATGCCAGAAGGACCTGGTGGTCTCCATAAATTTCCCTACTCAAGAAAAATAAAGGTTACGATCCTGGATGACGGAGGACGAGACACAGGAAATGAGCTGTGGCGCTAAAGAGTGAGAAATGTGCTGAATGGTATAAATCAACTCTGTGGTTTGGTAGTGTAATACTAATCATTCATGATGATGGATGTTGAATGGTCTTTTTCATCTTGTGTCCTCCACCACAAATGTACGTTTTCCCAGTGCTGGGCACATGCTATGGCCCAGTCTGCAGATCTTCCCCCAGGAGCCGGCAGACCAAGAGATGTTCCCTAGTTTGCATTGGCCGCAGTCACTTGTATCTGGGTCAATGGACGAGCCCCACTTCCACAGATTGACTTTGGACCTGCCAACGTTTGTTCGGAGATGATTTAAAGATCTCAAGGTCGACCAACGCTTCCCTCCTCTGGGGAGGCATTCGGCATATCACTGTACATTTTGACTAGCTTGGTGAGTACTTCAAGTCATGTGTGCCACTCTTCCAGTTGTGTGGCTGACATTTGTTTTAAGCAATTCCATTACAACTAGGAAGCTTTTGTGTGATTTCAGGGCCACCATTGGCCATGTATTGGATATCTGGGACGGCAAATGCGTGCACATCATGGCCCATGTCAGACTGTCTCAATCTGCAAATCCTGCTGAACACCTACCACTGCAATATGTGGAATGGGAAATATAAGAGCTGGGTTGGAAATTGCCAGCACGATTATGATGGGTCCACGCTTCCTCTTCTTGGGGGGGTGGGGAGGGTTCAGGGCGCAGTTTCCTGCCCCTGAACTAGGGTATCTACTGTCCCAGGAGTAACCCAGAGAAGGGTAGTGGAGAGGGAGGGACCAGGGCCTGCCCTCTACTCTGGGTCCCAGCCCAGGGGCCCTAGGGATAGTGGCAAACCACGTGAACTAGTGTTTCCTTCCCCTGGGCTACTTCCCTCTCCTGCTCTTCAGCTTGTGGGGCCTCCTGCCCTCTCTTTCTCTGCACAAGGCGGGTGTCTCTTTACCTAGGGTCTTGGTCTTCTAGCCAGCCATGGCACTTCTCCAAACTGCTCTCTGCTCCAACTCCTTCCCCTGGCTGATTGAAGCAGGGTTTTTTATCAGGTGACTGGATTCAGGTGCTCTAATTGGTTTCAGGTGCTTTTAATTAACCTATAGAAACCTTTCTTCCCTCTACAGGGAATAAGGCTTCTCCTCACCCTGGGACGTACATCTCCCTCCTAGATCACTCTCCGGCTGCCTTCTGGCCATGCTGTACCACGGCTGTTTTATTAGTTTAATCCTGGGCTGAATCCTTCCATAATTGCCTTGTTCTGTATACGCCCCCTGAAGCTCTGGTATGGGCCACCATTTGAGACAGGCTACTGGGTTAGATGGGACCAGGGACCAGCATGGCCGCTCTTATATTCTGATGCTGGTCCCTGCTATCACATGCTGAGAGAAAGATGTGGAAGGAATGTGTTCCTTGTGTTCCAGTCTCCTAATCATTTTTGTTGCCCTCCGCTGGACTCTTTCCAATTTTTCCACATCCTCACCTGTGACTGTGATGGAGATGGGCTGGCTCTCTAGGGAGGAGATCTCCTGCCCAGGTTCAGCTACCTGGTACATACAGGTGTACGAGCCGGTATCCTCCATGCTGAGTCTGCCAATCTGGTAACTCTGAGAGTCCTCCAGCGCCTGTCTTGTGCATGCCACTTGTGCTCCGGCCTTGAGGAAGCAGAACCCCATCTTCTTCTCCCAGCTGGGAGCTGAGCACATCAGGGTAACAGAATCTCCGGTGGTGAACTCAGAGCCCATTGGTGACAGCTGCAGAGTTGGCCGAAAGGTTTCCAGGAGCACGGAAGGCCCTGAAGAGAGGCAGTGGGACTAAACCCTTGAACAACCCGCCCAGTGCTATGGAGCTCCCTCCACCCAATCCCAGGAAATGGCTGATGTGTCCAAAGGGAGACAACGCCCAAGTTCATTTGCTATCATGCTGTATTTCCCTCCCTGGTCACTAACATTCCTTCCCCACCCAGAGATCTTTTCTCTGAGGAGCATCAGCTGTGGGTTCACCCACTTTTCATTTTACTGATTTTTCTCTGTTTTCTTGCCAATTTCAGGGAAGGTTGATTGGCCTTTAAAGACCATCAGGTGATGCTCCTGGCATAAGACAGGTGTGAGCCTTCAGCTAACCCAACAGGCCAACCTGTGCTCGGTCTCTTTGGAGGCAGTGAATTTAATAATTCCTGTGAGTCTCCCACCACCAGGACTGGGAACTGCAGGGAGATGCCTCTGGGGACATCGACTGAGACCTGCAAGGCCAGGTTTGGACTGGCAGATCTCAAGGAGTTTGCCAGCAAGGCCGACAGGTGGGAATGTCAGGGAGGTGACAGACATTTCAGCAGCACCAAAGCTCTCCCTTGCTGAGGAGAGCGTCACAGGGACTTAGTTGGTAACATGACCTCCCTTGACAAACCAGTTCTCCTGGACAGGAGCTCTCTGATTGTGCAGAGCAATCACATTGCAAGGGGTGAGCATTTTAAGTCAATGACCCTCTTGTGCGATTCTGTTCCCACCTTCCTTTGGAAGTTCATAGAATCATAGAATATCAGGGTTGGAAGGGACCTCAGGAGGTCATCTAGTCCAACCCCCTGCTCAAAGTAGGACTGATCCCCGACTAAATCATCCCAGCCAGGGCTTTGTCAAGCCTGACCTTAAAAACTTCTAGGGAAGGAAATTCCACCACCTCCCTAGGTAACGCATTCCAGTGTTTCACAACCCTCCGAGTGAAAAAGTTTTTCCTAATATCCAACCTAAATCTCCCTCACTGCAACTTGAGACCATTACTCCTTGTTCTGTCATCTGCTACCACTGAGAACAGTCTAGAGCCATCCTCTTTGGAACCCCCTTTCAGGTAGTTGAAAGCAGCTATCAAATCCCCCCTCATTCTTCTCTTCTGAAGACTAAACATCCCCAGTTCCCTCAGCCTCTCCTCATAAGTCATGTGTTCCAGTCCCCTAATAACTTTTGTTGCCCTCCGCTGGACTCTTTCCAATTTATCCACATCCTTCTTGTAGTGTGGGGCCCAAAACTGGACACAGTACTCCAGATGAGGCCTCACCAATGTCAAATAGAGGGGAACGATCACATCCCTCGATCTGCTGGCAATGCCCCTACTTACACATCCCAAAATGCCATTGGCCTTCTTGGCAACAAGGGCACACTGTTGACTCATATCCAACTTGTCGTCCACTGTAACCCCTAGGTCCTTTTCTGCAGAACTGCTGCCGAGCCATTCGGTCCCTAGTCTGTAGCTGTGCATCGGATTCTTCCGTCTTAAGTGCAGGACTCTGCACTTGTCCTTGTTGAACCTCATCAGATTTCTTTTGGCCCAATCCTCCAATTTGTCTAGGTCCCTCTGTATCCTATCGCTACCCTCCAGCGTATCTACCACTCCTCCCAGTTTAGTGTCATCTGCAAACTGCTGAGAGTGCAATCCACACCATCCTCCAGATCATTTATGAAGATATTGAACAAAACTGGCCCCAGGACCGACCCCTGGGGCACTCCACTTGATACCAGCTGCCAACTAGACATGGAGCCATTGATCTCTACCCGTTAAGCCCGACAATCTAGCCAGCTTTCTATCCACCTTATAGTCCAAGTTCAGCCGAAGATGGAGACCAACTGACCACAGCAAAGGTAAAGAATCCTCCATCCAAAGTGGAGTCTTCAGTCTGGCCCAGATACCAACCCCCCAGTATCAGACAGGATTCATCAGCTCTACAGACAGATTGCTCAGTCGATTGCAGACATACCGGTCAGTAGCCCACAACCCTTCCAGTCTGCAGGCCAGACATCTGGACAGCCGTCGCCTGACCCAAGAGGTGTAGATGGAAAGATGACTCACCTGTCAGATGGATTGAGAGAGGGGCACTAGGTAGTGACTGGATCATTCTCCCTGAGACATTGACCTCATAGCTGCAGGTGTAAGGGCCGGTAGCGTCCAAATCAGATTGAAGGAGCTGGAGACGGGCACCCGACTGTGAGACAATGACATTCCCCTGCCTCAGGAACTGGTACCTTTTAGCCACATGTCCCTGAGGGGCTGAGCATACGATGGTAACAGGGCTCTTCCCAGGGAAATCAGAAATCGCAGAGATAGATGGAGCAAGAGGGAAATCTGTTTCTAGAAGGAGGAGAACCAGGTAGGAGGAGGAGAACCAGGTAGCGAAACTGTGCTGATGCCCTTGACAGCAGCTAGATTGCTGGTTGTGTCTCAGTTGCTGTAGGGGGAGAAATGCTCGCGACCCCAGCTCAACAAGCCCTAGGAAACAGATGCACCAGTCGCTAGGGCCAAGCAGGGATGGCTGTGCTCAGAGATGGTCTCCCACCCAGACTCTGCTCCCCCAGTATGGACAGGTGTATTTTTTGGGATCCCCATCACAGCCTGAGCCCCAGCTGAGCACCCCTGTTCTAAGCAGGGAGATCTGCAGAGACCTTGTCATAAATATAAAGGGAAGGGTAACTACCTTTCTGTATACAGTGCTATAAAATCTCTCCTGGCCAGAGGCAAAACCCTTTCACCTGTAAAGGGTTAAGAAGCTAAGGTAACCCCGCTGGCATCTGACCCAAAATGGCCAATGAGGGGACAAGATTCTTTCAAATCTGGACAGGGGGAACAAAGGGTTTGGTCTGTCTGTGTGATGCTTTTGCTGGGAACAGATCAGGAATGCAGCCTTACAACTCCTGTTAAGTTAGTAAGTAATCTAGCTAGAAGTGCGTTAGATTTCCTTTTGTTTAATGGCTGGTAAGAAGCTGTGCTAGAGGGAATGTATATTCCTGTTTTTGTGTCTTTTTGTAACTTAAGGTTTTGCCTAGAGAGATTCTCTATGTTTTGAATCTGATTACCCTGTAAGGTATTTACCATCCTGATTTTACAGAGGTGATTCTTTTACCTTTTCTTTAATTAAAATTCTTCTTTTAAGAAACTGATTTTTCATTGTTCTTAAGATCCAAGGGTTTGAGTCTGTGTTCACCTGTACAAATTGGTGAGGATTCTTATCAAGTCTTCCCCAGGAAAGGGGGTGTAGGGCTTGGGGGGGATACTTTGGGGGAAGATGTCTCCAAGTGGTCTCTTTCCCTGTTCTTTGTTTAACACGCTTGGTGGTGGCAGCATACGCTTCAAGGACAAGGCAAAGTTTGTACCTTGGGGAAGTTTTTAACCTAAGCTGGTAAGAATAAGCTTAGGGGGTCTTTCATGCGGGTCCCCACATCTGTACCCTAGAGTTCAGAGTGGGGAAGGAACCTTGACAGACCTGCACCCCAATTTCATTGCAGAAGCCATATCTCCCTCCTGCGAGCCGAGCACCGGAGAGTAACACACTCCTGAGGAGAGAGACAGAATGCTTAGGGACTCGAGAGAGCGTGAGGGCTGGATGCCCCCTGCACCCCAAGGGGCTGGGAGAAAGCGTCCTAGGAGATGCTGGTTCAAACAGGGCTCCTTTAGGGCCTGGTGAGGTGAAGAGGAAGAGGCCCCTAGCTTGCATGCCACAGGCTGTGCTCACGCAACGTGGCCGGCCCAGGACTTGTGGTGTCACTACGCAGAGAAAATATACCAAGTAAATCTCAGTCATCATTGTCCTTACTTTGCGGAGTGGTAAATTTCAGTTATGAAGGTTGGAAATATTTCTCTGTTGGTTTGTGTGTGGGCAGCAAAATCGGTGTTTACCGACAACAATCTAATACAGAACAGACCCCTGTTCCGGACTACATCTGCCAAGATACACAGAGGTCACCCCTCTCGTTGAACTGCTGCAATGCACATGGGGGGCTTAGTTCTGAGAGGGGGGCTGGCCAGGAAAGAAGAATGGGGGCCACGAAATATCAGAACTGAAACTCCCATCAGGCACGACAGCCACTCTGGGCAGATACAGGATACGAACAGAGCCAAAAATAAAGGATTTTGTTTCAAGAGGGAGGAAAATGTCTCATTCTGATCCACAATGTTTAAATGAAACATTCTGACGTGTCCGCAACGAATTTCAACCCTCCCCTCCCGTCCCATGCAAGGACTTTGGAGGACAGAGTGAGAATTCAAAGAACCACAAGCCCTATGGAACAATGTGCTGTATTTTCAGTCAAAGGCCAGAAGGGACCATCAGGAAGCTCCTTCAAGCCAGAATCAAACCAGCGACCTAAAACTTAGCCACGTCATTGAAATCTACAATCGGCCTCACCGCCAGCTTGGGTGCTGAAGGAATCTCTAGAGCTCAACATGTTTAGCTTAACCAAGGTGAAGGGGTGATTTGATCAGGGTCTATAAGTACCTAATGCGCCGACAGAAATCTGACACCAAAGGGCTCTTCAATCTGGCAGCCAAGGATCCAACAGCTGAACACTGAAGCTAGACAAATTCAGACTGGGAATAAGGTGGAAATTTTCAACAGGGAGGGGAATTCATCACTGGAAGAACGTACCCACGGTTGTGGTGGACTCTATCACTGACCATTTTTAGAACAAGGTTGGATGTTTCCCTAGAAGATCTGCTCTAGTTCAAACAGGAATTACACTGGGGCCATCCAATGGAGTTGGGACTTGGTGATCACAGGGGTCCTTTCCGGTTTGAGAATCTGTGAAATGGTATTGGTTTGTTTGGGGGGGTTTTCATTTTTTTTGGGGGGTAAGTGGAGAGAAGACAACGGGACCATCCACCAAGAGCCAGAGACCCTGGGGGTTGAAGTGAGCAGACTGGTGACCCTCCCCCCACATGAGGGGTTGGGGTCTCACATGTGATGGGGACAGGAATCCTGTTAGACAGTAGGAGAAAGGGGACTCACCCATCACTGGTACCTGGAGAGGCTGGCTTCGTGCAGAGTAGATGGGCCGCCCGTCTCTCACTGCCCAATACTCACAGCTGTACGCCCCGGCCTTCCCTGTCTCAGCCGTAAGGACCAGCCAGGGCCCCCCGGACAGGCCGGTAGTTTCCGTGTAGACTCGCTCCCCCCGCTGATTGTAGAACTGGTAGCTGCTCACTGCCTCCCCACCAGGGGCCAAGCATCTGAGGGTGAGACGCTCCCCCAGGAAATACACAGGGTGCTGGGGGTCCATGATGACCCTTGGGGCTTGCAGGGGGGCTGAGGAAGGGCAGAGAGATTCAGCAGACATTACGCTCCCCCCAGCCAAGTGCTGCCTCCCAATTCCTACCCCCCTTGGCTGGAGCTGGCAGCCCCTCGCAGCTCTCCGTTCCTCCCACACAACAAGACACCTGGTGTCTGGACCCACAGGCCCCAGAGCTCTGGCTTCATCCCTCCTGCCGCACACACCCCCTGTGCTCCATGGGGACGCGGCAGGAGCCACTGTCACCTCTAGGGGGTTCTGGTTCCCACCTGGCCACGCCATACGTCACGGGCTCTGCCGGGCATGGTGCAGCTCACTCGGCTCCGTAGGGTGCTGAGACTGGATGGATGAGGGAAGTGGGAATGGGGGTGGGGAGATGAGAGGAGATGGAAGCTAGGGAGAGAGACCTCCCCCCATGGAATCCCACAGGCTCAGATCCCACCCCACCTCCCAGCTTGCAGCCAGCCCTGCTGAGATTTCACTCTGCATGTGGCCCTGGGGCCAGGGCTAGATTCTTTTCTTGGGGTGCTCCATTTCAAGCCACTTAAAGGGGCCTGGTTCTAAGGGGGGTGGCTCAGCCCTATCAGAGAATCCAGCCCCTATAAGGCTTCCAGAGGACCCCAGGAAACTGAGCCCCCCACAAATCACCAGTCACTTTGGGAAGTCTTGCCCAGGGCCCTGCAGGTCCCGAAACTGGGAGCTGAGTGGAGCAGAACCAGAGTGAGATGCACTCCGAGGTGGGGTGGGAGGGTCCCTGCACACGATGCCTGGGAGGGGGGTCTCTACACTCAGTGCCTGTGACCCCACAGTGAGAAGCCAGGCACATAAACAAATACTGGAATCAGTGTCCCCTGTCCGTTCCCATTCCCCACCCCACTGACCAGCCAGTTCCTCTGGGGCAGGATCAGAGCCGGCGGCCCCTAGAGATGAAAGGCCCCATGTCCTATTCTCTGACCCAAGCAGCCAGACCCCCTACCATGGGGCCAGACTGGAACTGGAAGTCTGCCCCATGGGGTGACCCCTTTTCATGGATGGGACCCACCTGGACGAACAGCTGGAGCATGTGTGTGGATCACGTCCCTCCTTACCTGCAGGTGACGCCAGCTGGGGAAGGATCTGGAGAGAAGCTGAAGGAGAGAAGAGGAGAGACAGGGAGTGAGAGCTCCGGGAACGGCACAGGAGGGAAGGAGGCTGGGGGACAGGGAATGTAATTTAGGGGGACGTGGGCCTAGGTGGACGAGGCTCAATTTCTTTTTCCCTTGGGGAGAGCGACAGGCAGTAGGTGGAAGGAAACGACCATCGGGGAAAAGACCAGGAGCTTGATACTTGAGTAAAGCCCTAGGAAAGCAGCCACCTGGTTACTGTGAGACTATTTGCTGAAGCCCGAGGGTTAGGGTTTGTGCTCCCTGTACAGAAAGGCCCCGTGAGCAGACCCCGTGCAGCTGGGAAATGCCAGACGCCCGCCAGACTGTTGCTGAATTGAGACTGGAGATGGAGTCTGGGGGACAAGAGGCCCCAAGGAGCTGGAGGTGGACGGAGAAGGTGAGATGCATGCAGGGAAGGGGGGAAGGAGAGACAGGGTGAAGGAGGAGTGCAGGGTCACTCACCCAGGAGATGAAGGAGGACGCTGAGCTCCCTGCTGGGTGTAATAGGATGCTGCTGCCAGGTGAATCTGCTCCTTCAATGGGCTATCTAAATAGCAACCGAGCTCTTACAAATATCTGTGATCGTCTGTCCCTTGGAATTCCCCACTTCCCCAAAGTTTGCGCATCCGAGAGAGGAACCAGCTCCTGGAATGGGCCAGACAGTGTGTGAAAGGAGCACGGATGGGTGGTCACGATGCAGCCTCAAGACCTGCTGATGGCTGGGGAACCCTGGTGTCCGGGATGGAGAAACCTGACTGATTAAAGGGAGGGATGGAATGAAAGAGTGAGAGAGGGAAAGGGGGAACGAGACAGAGGCAAAGAGATGAATGAAGAGACAGGCTCCAAATAGAGGAAGTGAAAGGGAAGGAAAAAAAGAAAGGGAGTAAACAGATGAATGACAGAGCAAGAGTGAGAAAAGGAAAGGGTGAATGAGACAGTGAGAAAAGGATGAGTGAAGAGGGAGAAGAAGAGATAGTGCCTGAAGAAGAGGGGAGATGAAGATGGAGAGAGTGAAAGAGAAAGACACAGCAGGAGACGTGCAGAAGGAGGTCACTGACTGAGAACAAAGAGGACAGTCAGAAAGAGAACGACTGAACGAGACACAGCCAGGAGGAGGAGTGGAGAGGCGACTGTGGGGTGGGGCAGAGAGAGGGGGAATGAAAGTCAGACATATGGAGGGAACGTGTGAATGAGGGAGAGAGATGGAGGAGTGGGGAGGATGAAGAGGAGTGTGGCAGAGCGAGGAAGGGAAAGGGGGAGACAGAAGGAAGGCGTGAATGAGGCAGGCAGGGAAGGAGTGCAGGGTGAGTCATTCACCTGGCGCAGGGAGACACGTTTAGCTCCGTGCTGGGGGGACCAGTCTGAGCCTGGAAGCTGCACCCCCATCGCCTGTCTCCTGTGAGCCGCCTGCTCCCCTCTGATCACAGCCAGAGGAAGTCCTGCCTAAGGGACGCAGCCACCTCCCCGCCCCACCATCAAGGCACCACACGCTGTGGGCTGACCACGGCCAGGCTGGGGGTTCCCAGCATGCCTTGCAGCTCCCAGCCGCTCTGCAGGGCCTGGTCCAACAATAGCAGAGGGGTCAGCTACAGGGTAACCAGGTAACGGCTCCTCACTCCATCCATTTCCCTGGCCAGGTACACCAGGGCTCATGGGCCCAGCACCAAACCCGCGCTCCCGGCTGTGAAGGGTCATGGGGCCAGCACTGGGGCATGGGGGTCAGCCCTGATTGGGGGGGAGAGCGCCCCCTAGTGAGCCCCATCATGATCCCCACAGCACAGCACCTCCTAGCACTGCCCTGGGGTTTGGGGGTCAGCCCTGACTGGGGGGGAGAGCACCCCCTAGTGAGCCCCATCATGATCCCCACAGCACAGAGCCTCCTAGCACTGCCCTGGGGTTTGGGGGTCAGCCCTGACTGGGGGGGAGAGCGCCCCCTAGTGAGCCCCATCATGATCCCCACAGCACAGCACCTCCTAGCACTGCCCTGGGGTTTGGGGGTCAGCCCTGACTGGGGGGGAGAGTGCCCCCTAGTGAGCCCCATCATGATCCCCACAGCACAGCGCCTCCTAGCACTGCCCTGCGGCATGGGGGTCAGCCCTGACTCAGAACATGTAACTGGACAGAGCTGAATTAGACCTGCACTTCTCTCCCAGCTCGCCGGTCCCTCAACCTCTTCCTTCCTTCGTAAAAAGAACAGGAGTACTTGTGGCACCTGTGACAAAGTTCCTCCTCTAGCTTGGTGGGTCTTGTGCTTATTGGCGGATTTGCTCGCCTAGGAGCTTCTCGGCAGCCCTCAGTTTGGCTGTTTTCGTGAACCCACAGTCCAGGCCAACTTCTCCTGTGTCTCACCAGGAATTGGGAGGTTTGGGGGGAACCTGGGACTGCCCTCTACTCCGGGTTCCAGCCCAGGGCCCTGGGGACTGCAGCTGTCTGGAGTGCCTCCTGGAACAGCTGTGTGACAGCTACAACTCCCTGGGCTACGTCCCCATGGCCTCCTCCCAACACCTTCTTTATCCTCACCATAGGACCTTCCTCCTGGTGTCTGATAATGCTTGTACTCCTCGGTCTGTGGATGATAGACTGAAGTTCTCAGGGTATGTATATGGAGCAGCGTACAGAGGTCCTTCATTAGCTTCGACATAAATGGAGTACCTTGGTCTGTTAATATCTCCTTTGGTAGCTCCACTCGGGCAAAGATCCCCACCAACTCTTTAGCTATTGTTTTAGAGGCCATGTTCCGCAGGGGGACGGCTTCTGGGTAGTGAGTAGCATAATCCAGAATGACAAGTATATATTGGTGGCCCCGGGCTGTCTTCTCCAGGGGTCCCACTAGGTCCATGGCTATTCACTCGAAGGGGACCTCTATGATGGGAAGGGGTACCCTCAAGTGGGTACCCTAAAGGTGCCCTCAAGTGGGAACGGGGAGTGTGCAGCTGACACTCTGGGCAGGACGCACAGTACCTCTGCACTTCTTCATGTACTCTGGGCCAGAAGAATCATCACAGGACCTGGGCCAGGGTCTTCTCTACCCCCAAATGCCCCTCAAAAAGATGACTATGGGCAAGACTTAATATAGCATTCTGATGTTTTTGAGGTACTAGGATCTGCTGTACCTTCTGCCCCTGTACTGGTGCAACCTAGTATAAGAGATTCTTCTTCATTATGAAGTAGGGTCCTGGTCCCTGCGTTTTCCCTTCCACGGTGACCACATCTATTTTGGTCACCTCCTTCCTAATGTTGTCGTACCTTGGGTCTTCAGCCTGGTCCCGTCCAAAATTTCCTTTTCCAGGGCTAATCTGCTCGAGATCTAGGGGCCAGTCTCTGTTGCCTCTACTGGTTCAGAGGCATTAGGGTGTGGGTCAGACTCGGGTGCTTATCCCTCCTGGGCGGCCTCCTTTTCAGCTGCTCTGGTCTGCCTACCTACGAGAGCAACCCTGTGGCTTTGGGCCAGCATCTGGGTTCCCAAGGCCTTAGATGCCCTTCTTTCCCTTTTCGTCTTTCTACGCTGTCTGGGAGTGGAGAACAAATCTGGGGATATTTCAGAGAAGGTTGGGGGTTGACAGTCTACTGTGGATGCCTCACTAATTTCAGGGCTTCCCCCTTTCTCCAATTCCCCTACCGGGTGTAAGTCTCCAAACCCTGGTGTCATGGAGTCCCCGGGCAATGCTCTGGAACTGCTCCCTACGAAGCCAGTCAGGACTCTGGGGAAGTCTCCTTTCTGTGAGCAGACTGTCTTCAGGGCAAGCAGCTCACACAGCTTCCACCTTCCTGGGTCTGACCTCGGACCATTCAGGATCCTCTGCCCCGGGGCGGGGTCCTGGGGAAGCCAGAGGGCCCTGCACCCCAACTCCACAGTCAGACGTGACTCTCAGCCAGCCAGTAAAACAGAGGTTCATTAGACAAAAGGAACATGGTCTAAAACAGAGCTTGTAGGTGCAGAGAACAGGACCCCTCAGCCGGGTCCATTCTGGGGGGCAGTGAGCCAGACAACCACGTCTGCACTTCACTCCATGTCCCCAGCCAGCCCCCAACTGCCTCACCCTCCAGCCCCTCCTCCTCTGGGCTTTGTCCCTTTCCCGGGCCAGGAGGTCACCGGATTCCTTTGTTCTCCAACCCTTTAGCTCTCACCTTGCAGGGGGGAAGGGCCAGGCCATCAGCTGTGAGAAAACAGGGTGTTGGCCATTCTCTGTGTGCAGACCCCTGCACACACCTGCCCTCTAGGGCTCTGCAATGATCGTACACCCTTATCCCACCACCTAGATACTTAAGAACTGCCATGGGGAAACTGAGGCACCCCCACAATATTCAGAGGAAACATTAGGAACAGTCCCACTTTGTCACACCTGGGAAGTCCCTCCCTATGAGCACCGGGTATGGGAGTTTAGGGACTACACCTGCTGCTACCTCAGTAGTGTTCCCCTGAATCTCGATTTTTACTGGGATGGTGGGGTAATAACCAACTGTCCCCGTATGCTTAGCCCACAGCAGCTGACTATGCTTCACGAGCTTCCTCGAGACAAGTGTGATAGCACTCCCTGAATCAATCAGTGCCATGGTCTCTACCCATTTAGCTTCACTGGTCTGGTGTACAAATGTGGGGTTAGTGAGACCCCCACAAGGTGGATTAGGGAGCATGGGTCTGCCCACTTCCCCAGGTTACACTGCATAGGCTCCTCAGCATTGGGACACTGTGCAGCCATGTGTCCCCACTCCCCACAGGCGTAACTTCTGTATGGAGCCCTAGGTGTTCCCCGGTCTCTTGGTTTGGGCAGTCTAACCTCACGATCCTCTTCCCCCTCAGTGCTCCAACTCTTTGTGGCTTCTGGTGGCCTTCAGCCCCTCTCTTTTTCCACCTGGGCCCTCCTGGTGGCCCAGTCACCCGAGAACTAGGGCTTGGTGCTGCTAGTTTAACCCGGGTTGCTTCTTCCTTAACGGGTCGGGTCAGCTCCCTCGCCGTCCTTCGCCTTTCTGCCCACGCGACAACCTCGTCGCAGGGGGAGGATTCGTTCTGGCTTACCCAGGCGTGAAGGTCTGGCGGTAGCCCTCTCATGTACTGGTCGATGACCAGAACCTCTGGTATCTCCTCCGGACGCCGGGACTCAGTTTGTAACCAGTTTCATGCAAGATGGATGAGGTCATATAATTGGGACCGCGGGGTTTTGTTTTCCTGGTACCTCCACTCATGATATCGCTGGGCCCGCACTGCGGTCGTTACCCCAGATCTGGCCAGGATCTCTGCTTTCAGCTGGGGGTAGTCTGCCGCAGCCTCTTCAGGCAAATCATAGGCGGCCTTCTGGGCCTCCCCACACAGAAATGGAGAGAGGATGCCAGACCACTGTTCTCGGGGCCAAGCCTCCCGCAGGGCTGTCCTCTCAAAGGCCAGGAGGTATGCCTCTACATCATCTTCCCGCATCATTTTCTGCAGCCAATTGCTGGCCCGCATGATCTACGTCCCATCATGGCCGCGGTTCAGCTCTGTAAGGGCCTTTACCTGGTTTACCAGTTTCTGCAACATAGCCCAGACTTGAGCAGCCTGGTCCATCAAGCAGGCGATTAGTCTCTTGCTGCAGCCGCCCTGCCTCCTGTTGAGCGGCTGCCTGGACACGGGTAGCCTCCTGCTGGGCAGCCGTGGCTTGTATCAGTGCCCACACACCTCCTCCATTGTGGTGAAAAAAATAAAAATAAACCCTCTCCCTTTTTTTAAAAATTTTTTTCCAAACACCCTCCTTCTTCCACCACGCTGTGCACATCAAATCCCACTGCTGACACCAGTTGTGACAAAGTTCCTCCTCTAGCTTGGTGGGTCTTGTGCTTATTGGTGGATTTGCTCGCCTTGGAGCTTCACGGCAGCCCTCAGCTTGGCCATTTTCGTGAACCCACAGTCCAGGTCAACTCCTCCTGCATCTGACCAGGAGTTGGGAGGTCTGGGGGAAACCCGGGCCCGGCCTCTTCTCCGGGTTCCAGCCCAGGGCCCTGTGGAATGCAGCTGTCTAGCGTGCCTCCTGGAACAGCTGTGTGACAGCTACAACTCCCTGGGCTACTTCCCCATGGCCTCCTCCCAACACCTTCTTTATTCTCACCATAGGCCCTTCCTCCTGGTGTCTGATAATGCTTGTACTCCTCAGTCCTCCAACAGTCCGCGTTCTCACTCTCAGCTCCTAGTGCCTCTCGCTCCCAGCTCCTGACATGCACACCGCAAACTGAAGTGAGCTCCTTTTAAACCCAGGTGCCCTGATTAGCCAGCCTTAATTGATTCTAGCAGCTTCTTGATTGGCTGCAGGTGTTCTAATCAGCCTGTTTGTCTTAATTGTTTCCAGAACCTTGTATGATTACAAGGTATGTAAGGGTGTATGATTGTTCTGGAACCTTCCCTGTTACCTTACCCAGGGAAAAGGGACCTACTTAACTTGGGGCTAATATATCTGCCTTCTATCACTCTCCTGTAGCCATCTGGTCACACACCTTAGAGACTAACAAATTTATTAGAGCATAAGCTTTCGTGGGCTACAGCCTACTTTACTGGATGCATAGAATGGAACATATAGTAAGAAGATATATATATATATATACATACATACAGAGAAGGTGGAAGTTGCCATACAAACTGTAAGAGGCTAATTAATTAAGATGAGCTATTATCAGCAGGAGAAAAAATCTTTTGTAGTGACAATCAAGATGGCCCATTTAGACAGTTGACAAGAAGATGTGAGGATACTTAACATGGGGAAATAGATTCAATATGTGTACTGACCCAGCCACTCCCAGTCTCTATTCAAACCCAAGTGCATGGTATCTAGTTTGCATATTAATTCAAGCTCAGCAGTTTCTCGTTGGAGTCTGTTTTTGATGCTTTTCTGTTGCAGAATTGCCACCCTTAAGTCCTTTACTGAGTGGCCAGAGAGGTTGAAGTGTTCTCCTACCGGTTTTTGAATATTATGAATCCTGATGTCAGATTTGTGTCTTTATTCTTTTGCATAGAGACTGTCGGGTTTGGCCAATGTACATGGCAGAGGGGCATTGCTGGCACATGATGGCATATTCACATTGGTAGATGTGCAGGTGAATGAGCCCCTGATGGCATGGCTAATGTGATTAGGTCCTATGATGGTGTCCCTTGAATACATATGTGCACAGAGTTGGCATCGGGCTTTGTTGCAAGGATAGGTTCCTGGGTTAGTGCTTTTGTTGTGTGGTTGCTGAAGAGTATTTGCTTCAGGTTGGGGGGGGCTGTCTGTAAGCGAGGACTGGTCTGTCTCCCAAGATCTGTGAGAGAGAGGGATCATTTTTCAGGATAGGTTGTAGATCTCTGATGATGCGCTGGAGAGGTTTTAGTTGGGGGCTGAAGGTGATGGCTAGTGGCGTTCTGTTATTTCCTTTGTTGGGCCTGTCCTGTAGTAGGTGACTTCTGGGAACTCTTCTGGCTCTGTCAATCTGTTTTTTCACTTCAGCAGGTGGGTACTGTAGTTTTTAGAATGCTTTATAGAGATCTTGTAGGTGTTTGTCTCTGTCTGAGGGATTGGAGCAAATGTAGTTGTATCTTAGAGCTTGGCTGTAGACAATGGATCATGTAGTGTGTCCTGGCTGGAAGCTAGAGTCATGTAGGTAGGCATAGTGGTCAGTAGGTTTCCTGGAGAGGGTGGTGTTTATGTGACCATCACTTATTAGCACAGTAGTGTCCAGGAAATGGACCGCTTGTGTGGACTGGTCCAGGCTGAGGTTGATGGTGTGATGGAAATTGTTGAAATCACAGTGGAATTCCTCAAGGGCTTCTTTTCCATGGGTCCAGATGATGAAGATGTCATCAATGTAGTGCAAGTAGAGTAGGGGCGTTAGGGGACGAGAGCTGAGGAAGCGTTGTTCTAAGTCAGCCGTAAAAATGTTGGCATACTGTGGGGCCATGCGGGTACCCATAGCAGTGCCGCTGACTTGAAGGTATATATTCTCCCCAAATGTGAAATAGTTGTGAGTGAAGACAAAGTCAAAGTTCAGCCACCAGGTTTGCCGTGACATTATCGGGGATACTGTTCCTGACGGATGGAAGTCCATCTTTGGGTGGAATGTTGGTGTAGAGGGCTTCTACATCCATAGTGGCCAGCATGGTGTTTTCTGGAAGATCTCTGACAGATTGTAGTTTCCTCAGGAAGTCAGTGGTGTCTCGAAGATAGCTGGGAGTGCAGGTAGAGTAGGGTCTGAGGAGAGAGTCTACATAGCCAGACAATCCTGCTGTCAAGGTGTCAATGCCTGAGATGATGGGGCACCCAGGATTTCCAGGTTTATGGATCTTGGGTAGCAAATACAATACCCCTGGTTGGGGTTCTAGGCATGTGTTTGCACAGATCTGTTCCTGTGCTTTTTCAGGGAGTTTCTTGAGCAGATGGTGTAGTTTCTTTTGGTAATCCTCAGTGGGATCAGAGGATAATGGCCTGTAGTATGTGGAGTTAGACAGCTGCCTAGCAGCCTCTTGTTCATATTCAAACTTATTCATTGTAGTACAATGGACGAGGTGTCTCTCCTCCCAGGTCCCCTGCTCCATAAGCCCTCCCCCTTCCTCCCATTCCCCTACTGAGTCCCCATATTGCTCTCCTACTGTTGTCCTGTTTTCAGTGGCATCACAGCTAATATGGGATATGACGGTGAAGCCCGAGGTGGCTTTGCAGCTGTTTCTGGAGAGCTCTTCCCAAGAGTGGGGGGCAGGCTGGAGAAAGCACAAAGAGACTTGTATGAAAATTTCACGTGTGCTGTGCGGGTTGGCATCGCGGGCAGATGCAACTAGCAGGGCTTGAGGCAGGGTTGGGGCCTGCAACAAACAGAAAACTGAAGCAAAACAGAGACTAGGGAGAAAGTTAAGAGGGTTTTATTGGGGCTGGAAAATTTCCTCCTTAGCTGCCCCTGAGAACCTGCGCCAGAGAGAAAGGACAGTGAAGGGAAGGCCCTGACTTCCTGGCGTTAGCTCTGATGCTGCTGCCGAGATCCTGCTTATAGACTGCTCCCCAAAACACCCTCTATGGGCTCTGGCACCCCTTGAGACCCCAACGTGCCCCAAATTCCCCAGTTCCAATCAGAACCTCTTATTGTTCTCCCAAATTTTCAAACAAGCCTTTTGGAGTCCCGGCAGGGCTGTTATATCTGCGTCTGGCCAGTTTCTGAATATTACACACAAGGGGAGAGATGCATATACCACAAGCCACTGACTGGCTGAGTTTCCTGGATCCCAGACTGGCTCAAGGACCCCCAGAGTCATTGGAGGTTCTTGTGCAGAGTGGAAGCCAGTGTCCAAATGAGCTCCCCCTCGCCATCCAGCGATGAACTGGGAGTGGGGGCAGTCTTCGGGAGCAGTGCGTCTATTTGCGTCAACACAGTTACTCTACCTGGGTGTTCAGTAACCAGGACTGCTTTGCCAGTGATCAGCTGGAGCCGTTCTGGGATGAAATTCCCTTTAGGATTGAATGCCAGGGTAATGAAACATGATGTCTTTAACTGTATGAGCAGAGGGCAGCAGAAGTGTCCTTAGCAGGCCCTGATGGAGGGCATTACCAAGAGCCGTGGTGGATTCTCCACCACTGGCAAGTTTTAAATCAGGAATGGGGGGTTTCCTAGTAGTTCTGCTCTAGGGATTGTTTTAGGGAGGTGTTACACAGGGGCTCAGTTGGGATGATCACAGATTATGAAGCCAGAAGGGACCATTATGAGTAGCCCCATGGCTATGGAAGTTATCTAGGATGGAGAAGACCCAGGGTCAACTGCTTGACACAGAGCAGAGACCTGAAACTGGGTTCTCCACATCCCAGAGCAGGCCTGTGAAGAGAAATTGGGGGGCTCCATACATCACATTCACTTGGGCCTCACTCTCTCCCCTGTTACAGACATTTGGGGGGCAATTCAAAACTCTGCCTTTATTGTTTCATCTGCATGTGGCAAAGAAAAATATTTGAAATCTCAAAACATTTCCCAGCCCGGGATAACCTTTTCCCACTGGCTCTAGAGGTGGGTTCAATTCCTGACTGGGGGAAATGGAGGCAAGGCGCAGGGAAGTGAAAGAGTTTGGAAAGATCAACAAAAATATTTTGGAGTGGGATTAGGAATTTATAATCCATATAGATCCCCCTCCCCCGGGAGGGAATTGCCAAGTCCAGAAAGACATCAAAGGGGTGTCACTAAAGTCACTTATTTTGTAGCGTATCTCAGATTTGAACTTTTGCTCCTTAACTTTATGAGAACCCTAGTTAGTAGCTGGGGATCTCAGTGGACTCGAAGGAGTCAAATAAATCAGCATCCTTGTTGCCTGGGGATGACACTGGAGAGAGGCTGGACGTGAGAAGAGAAGAGAATTCCAGAATGGGAAAGAGAGAGAAAGGCAGGGGGATAATCGAAGAGTCAGCCACTGACCCAGAACAATAAGAACACGTTCAGTCCCCGTGATGCCTTAAATAACCTGTGGTTTGAGGTTATTTATGCTCAGCTGCCTGTCCCGTCTCTGCTCTCATAAAAAACAACAGCTGCTTCCCCCTTGGGCCATTTGGGGATGAAATCACCCCAGCCCCAGGGACCACAGACACATGCTCCTGGTTAGCGCTCCCCGCTGAGACACGGCAGGGCACAAAATAGCATGCCCTGCAAATATAACATACGTCTGAGCTCTGCAACCGCAAGACTGAAGTGACTACCTTAGCTTAAACTAGGATGTCTTGCAAAACAGGCTACTTTGCAGGTTGGGGGAGGGGTCTCAATGCTGGCTCCAATGTCTCACTGCAACACTAGAGGGTATTGGATTGCACATCGCAGAGAGTCGCTCTGTAGGGGGCGCTCTCTCCTCACACCCAGTCCTGGCCCCCCTTTCCTCATTCAGTGCTAGGGGGCGCTGTGCTGCAGAGAGTGGCTAGGAGGCTCAGTAGGAGGTGCTGTCCCCTACGAATCAGCATTGAGACCTATGCCCTATTTAATACAGACAAGTACTTCTTCATGTTTGTGTTAAACCTGCAGCCTCTTCATTTCATCGAGTCACCTCTGGTTTTTGTGTCCTGGGAAAGGGTAAATAAGACTTCCCTACTCCCCTTCTCCACACCATTCCTGATTCAGAAACGTCTGTCATATCTCCCCTGAGTCATCTCTTTTCTCATTTGAGCAGCCCTAATCTATCCTCATATGGAAGCTGCTTCATACCCTTAGTCATCATTTTTGCCCTTCTCTGAACCTTCTCTGGTTCCTTGTTGAGATGGGGCAACCAGAACTGGATGCAGCATTCAAGGAGTGGGTGTACCAGGGATTTATATTAGTGTCATCATCCTGTCTCCTTTTCTTATCCTTTTCCTAATAGTTCCTGATGTACTGGTAACCTTTTGGACACCCTATATGGGAGGCTGTTCAGAGTGGGCCTGATGGGGATCAGGCAGGAAGTAGAGAGGCAAGAGAGTAGTGGAGACATGGGAGATTGGCTGCAAATAATTGAAAAGGCTGGTGAGGGTGTGGTGTGGGAATGTCATGGATGTGGGCTTCAGTTTATGGTGCTATGGAATTGCACAATTAGCAGCTGGGATTTGCCCATCAAGAGGCATGGGGAATCATTGCTTGGGATCAGGGTGAAAGCAGCACCCTGGAGCTCTTGGGATGACCCTGCAGAGTTCAAGGCTAGGGTGGGATGAGAAGCTGTACTATACTGGTTATTGTCAATATTATTAATTAATTAGCAGTCTTAAGGGAGAACCTAGAGGCCGTGACCAAGACGAGGGCCCCACCCAACACCCTGGATGCTGCCCAGATCCCCACTGAGATCAGGCTTCCACTCCATAATCCTAGCTATGGCACACACCTCGATCAGATTGCCCCCTCTCTCATACCAGGCACCCAGACACTGACTGAGTTCAGGGATCCCCCCTTATTGTACCAGGCACTGCACAGACCCCCCCGCAACTGTCCTGGGTGCCACACAGGCCCTGACCCAGATCACCCCCCGCAGCCCTCTACATGCTGGATCTTCACATAGCCCAGGGGGTGTGGAGTGGGGATGGAGACATGTAGTTTTCCCCAGCACTTCCTTGACTTTTGCTTCACCTTTTGGGTCCCCTCCTTTCTCAGTCAACCTCAATCGCCTCCCTCAGGAGGCTGCCAGCCAACCTCACTTGCCCGACCACCACCAGCCCTCAGATTGAGTTGGATTTCTAAAAGTCCCACATGCATAAAAGGAGCACATCCAGATGAGATACTCTGCTTCAGAGGGCTCAGGGCCAGTCAGGGTCTTATTCTTTAGGCTGAGGAAAAGAGCACATGGGCAGTGGCTGGTGTCTCAGAGAAATGAAACCTGGGAGATTTTTGAAAGTGGGCAGGAACCTGCAGGGACATTTGCTGGCTCCTATCAGACAATCCCCACCAAGTGGTATCTCTGCAGAGCAACGGGGCCTCATGGTCTTGGAGAGGTGTAAATGCAGTCTCCTAGGAGTGCCTAGACATCAGCGGTGTCAGTTCTCTGAATTCATGTAGATGCTGGATGGAAGGGGGACCAGGATGACCTCTAGGATTCCTGGGTCCAGGTCTCAGCTCTAGGAGACAAGTATCAGATAACGTTCAGAGAACTCAAAACTGCTGGTCCCTCCTGCATCCATGCCCATTATACAGTACAGCTGCCACCTCCCTCATAATTTGCTGGTCAATGTTGTCAGCATAAAATATGTGGCAACATTGTGTGTGAAGTTATAAGATTTCAATACTTTCCAAACCCCACACCCTGCCCAGACAGAAGTCTGCAAACAGCTCTATCATAAATATAAAGTGTCTGCCTCATTCACTCCTTCCTTCAGTCTCCCCCTATCATAAATATAAAGGGAAGGGTAAACCCCTTTAAAATCCCTCCTGGCCAGAGGAAAAATCCTCTCCCCTGTAAAGGGTTCATAGAATCATAGAATCATAGAATATCAGGGTTGGAAGGGACCTCAGGAGGTCATCTAGTCCAACCCCCTGCTCAAAAGCAGGACCATCCCCTATTAAATCATCCCAGCCAGGGCTTTGTCAAGCCTGACCTTAAAAACTTCTAAGGAAGGAGATTCCACCACCTCCCTAGGCAACGCATTCCAGTGTTTCACCACCCTCCTAGTGAAAAAGTTTTTCCTAATATCCAACCTAAACCTTCCCCACTGCAACTTGAGACCATTACTCCTTGTCCTGTCCTACCACTGAGAATAGTCTAGAACCATCCTCTCTGGAACCACCTCTCAGGTAGTTGAAAGCAGCTATCAAATCCCCCCTCGTTTTTCTCTTCCGCAGACTAAACAATCCCAGTTCCCTCAGCCTCTCCTCATAAGTCATGTGTTCCAGACCCCTAATCATTTTTGTTGCCCTTCGCTGGACTCTTTCCAATTTATCCACATCCTTCTTGTAGTGTGGGGCCCAAAACTGGACACAGTACTCCAGATGAGGCCTCACCAATGTTGAATAGAGGGGGACGATCACGTCCCTCGATCTGCTCGCTATGCCCCTACTTATACATCCCAAAATGCCATTGGCCTTCTTGGCAACAAGGGCACACTGCTGACTCATATCCAGCTTCTCGTCCACTGTCACCCCTAGGTCCTTTTCCGCAGAACTGCTGCCTAGCCATTCGGTCCCTAGTCTGTAGCTGTGCATTGGGTTCTTCCGTCCTAAGTGCAGGACCCTGCACTTATCCTTATTGAACCTCATCAGATTTCTTTTGGCCCAATCCTCCAATTTGTCTAGGTCCCTCTGTATCCTATCCCTGCCCTCCAGCGTATCTACCACTCCTCCCAGTTTAGTTAAGAAGTTAAAGGTAACCTTGCTGGCACCTGACCAAAATGACCAATGAGGAGACAAGATACTTTCAAAAGCTGGGAGGAGGGAGAGAAACAAAGGGTCTGTGTCTGTCTGTATGCTGCTTTTGCTGGGGATAAAACAGGAATGGAGTCTTAGAACTTTTAGTAAGTAATCTAGCTAGGTATGTGTTAGATTATGATTTCTTTAAATGGCTGAGAAAAGAACTGTGCTGAATAGAATGACTATTCCTGTCTGTGTGTCTTTTTTGTAACTTAAGGTTTTGCCTAGAGGGATTCTCTATGTTTTGAATCTAATTTCCCTGTAAGGTATCTACCATCCTGATTTTACAGAGGTGATTCCTTTACTTCTATTAAAAGTCTTCTTGTAAGAACACTGAATGCTTTTTCACTGTTCTCAGATCCAAGGGTTTGGGTCTGTGGTCACCTATGCAAATTGGTGAGGATTTTTACCAAACCTTTCCCAGGAAGTGGGGTGCAAGGGTTGGGAGGATTTTGGGGGGAAAGACGTGTCCAAACTATGTTTCCCAGTAAACCCAGTTAAAGTTTGGTGGTGGCAGTGGATCCAGGGACAAAGGATAAAATTAAGTTGTACCTTGGGGAAGTTTTAACCTAAGCTGGTGAAAGTAAGCTGAGGAGGTTTTCATGCAGGTCCCCACATCTGTACCCTAGAGTTCAGAGTGGGGAGGAACCTTGACAAGCTCTGTCTCCAACAAAGGAGCATGTGTTTGCTTAATTTGCATTTAAGCAGTAAACAGAGTCATGAGGCAGGAAGGGAAGACAACGGAAGTTCAAACGGGTGAAAAAACCAGCAGGGAACATCCTTCCACAGGGACTCTTTGGCTCCTGATTCTCAGTTGGAAATGCTTGTCAAGAGGGAAATGGAAAAGGGGGGACAAACACCCCACAGCACCCCTCTTTCTCTGCCTCTGCCCCTGCCCCTCTCAAGGTAGGTGAGGTGATTGCTTTTATTGGCCCAAAGTTAGGTGGAAGTTGGTCCACTACAAGATATTTACTCACCCACCTTGTGGCTCTGTAATGAAAGAAAACTCCATTAACATCTTGGCAGCAGTATCAAAGCTAACCCCAGGGAGTCAGGGCCTTTCCACTGCTGTCCTTTCTCTCTAGCACATTTGTTCAGGGGCAGCTCAGGAGGAAAATTTCCAGTTCCATTTAAACCCTCTTAACTTTCTCCCCAACTCTGTTTTCCTTCCGTTTTCCTGCTTGCCCGGCTGCCTTAACGTTACAGGCCCCGACCCTGTCTCTAACCCAGTGAGTCGCATCTGCCCATGATGCCAACCCACATGGCCCATGTGAAATTTTCAGAGAAGGCCTTTTGTGCTTTCTCCAGCCTGCCCCCAGCACTTGGGAGGAGCTCCCCAGAAACAGCCGTGAAGCTACCTCGGTCTCACACAAAGTTATCCGTGATGCTGCTGAAAACAGGACAATAGCTGGACAGCAGGATGGAAACTCAGTAAGGGGACAGGAGGAAGGGGGATGGTGTGTGGGGCACAGAACCCAGGAGGAGAGTCGCCTCGCCCATTGTACTAGAAAGAAAGGAAGAGGTTGAGGGACATGAGAGACAGAGAGACAAGGGGATGAATAAAGAGGCCTGCACTTACCCAGAATTAGAGCAAACTCCACCTCCGTGTCAGCTTGAATGGTCTCTGGCATGAGGTTCAGCGCTGTCGCCGTTCCTTTAAAAAGTAACAGCCACTTCCCCATTGGGCTGTGTGGGGATGAAACGCCCCCAGCACGATGGACCGTACAACCCAGCTGCTGTCTGATCTGAGACACGTCCGCCAGCCCTGCCCACGCTGCATTCGTCTGAGAGCCGTGACCGCAGGGCTGTGGGGAGAAGTCCAAGTCTAATTCTGTCTCTCTGCAGCTACGTGTTCTGAGTTGGGGCTGACCCTGGGACCCTGGTGTGATGCCAGGGGACGCTGTGCTGCAGGGACCGTGTTGGGGGCTAAGCAGGGGGTGTTCTGCCCTCCCAGTCAGTGCTGACCCCCATGCCCCTGTGCAATGCTATGGGGCGCTGTGCTGCAGGAATCACGGTGGGAGTTCAGTCAGGGTCACTCTCCCCTCCCAGTCAGTGCTGATGATCATACCCCAGTGCGGGCCCCATAGGCCTGCAGAGCAAGGAGCACGCGTTGACTACTGGGCAGCACCCCTTGTGCAGCGCTTGTGTCCTGGTACCCGGCCAAGGTAAGGGATGGAATGAGGAGCTGTTACCTGGTTACCCTGTATCTTCAGGGCTCCTTCACTGGTCTGGTCTGCCATGGTCAGCTCAGGCCCTGCAGAGCAGCTGGGAGTGCAAAGTATGCTGGGAACCCCCAGGCCTGGCCATGGTGAGCTCACAGGACAGGATGCCTCGGCAGTGGGGCAGGGAGGAGGATGCGTCCCTTAGACAGCACTTCCTCTGGCTGTGATCAGAGGGGAGCAGGCAGCTCAAAGGAGACGGGCTGGGGATGCACCTTCCGGGCTCTGCCTGGCCCCTGCAGCACGGAGTTTAAACATCTGCCTCCCTGCACTGGGTGAGCAACTCCCCTGGCAACCCCTCCTTCCGTGTCTGCCTCATTCACTCCTTCCTTCAATCTTCCCCTTCCCTTGCCTCACTCCTCTTCATCCTCCCCTGTCCTCCTTCTGTCTCTTCCTCATTGACTTTCATTCCCCTCTCTCTGTGTCTCCTTCTCTCACGGTCTGCCTCTCCACTCCTCCCTCTGCCTGTCTCTCGTTCAACTCTTCTTTCTGTTTCTATCCTCCTTGGTTATCATCCTCCTTCTGCACTCCTCCTGCTCTGTCTTTCTCTTTCACCCTCTGCATCTGCATCTCTCCTCTTCTTCAGGCACTGTCTTTTCTTCCCCATCTTCACTCATCCTTTGGTCAGTCTCATTCACCCTTTCCTTTTCTCACTCTTGCTCCGTGTCACTCATCTGTTCACTCCTGTTCTTTCACTTCTTCGATTTGCAAAGAAACCTGTCTCTTCATTCTTCCATTTGCCTCTGTCTCAGTCCCCCTTTCCCTCTCACTCTTTCATTCTCTCACCCACGTTAATCTTTCAGGTTTCTCCATCCTGGACACCAGGGTTCCCCTGCTAGCAACAGGTTTTGAGGCTGCATTGTCGACACCTGTCCCTGCTCTCTCAGATGTACCAACTGTGGGGAAGTGGCGGGTCGGATGAGATGGCCAGATATTCATAAGAGCTCGGTTGCTATTTAGGTAGCCCATTGAAGGAGCAGATTCACCCGGCAGCAGCATCCTATTACACCCAGCATGGAGCTCCTCCATCTCCTGGGTAAGTGACCTTGCACTCCTCCTTCAGCCTCTGTGTCCTTCCCCTGTTCCCTGCATGCATCTCACCTTCTCCTTCCACTTCCAGGTCCTTGGGACCTCTCATCCCCCAGACTCCATCTCCAGCCTCAATTCAGCAACAGTCTGGGGGATGTCTGGCATTTCCCAGCCGTGGTGTGTGTGTGTGTGTGTCTCCTCACGGGGACTTTCTGTGCAGGGAGCAATAACCCTGAGCCTCGGGTTTCTGCAAATACACTCACAATCACCAGGTGGCTGCTTTCCTAGGGCTTTACTCAAGTATCAAGCTCCTGGTCTTTCCCCGACAGTCATTTCCTTCCACCTACTGCCTGTTGCTCTCCCCTAGGGAAATAGATGATGAGCCACGTCCACCTGGGCCCACATCTCCCTAAAATACATAGGACTGTTCTCCAGTCCTCTGCCCTCCTGTGCCGTCCCCGGAGCTCTCACTCCCTGTCTCTCCTCTTCTCTCCTTCAGCTTCTCTCCAGATCCTTCCCCGGCTGGTGTCACCTGCAGGTAAGGAGGGACCTGATCCACACACATGCCCCAGTTGTCCGTCCAGGTGGGTTCCACTGGGCAGACTTCAAGTTCCAGTCCAGCCCCAGGGTGGGGAGAGTGGCTGGTTGGCTCAAGGGGGCAAATGGCCTTTCCTCTCTAGGGATCACTGGCTCCGTTCCCACCCCAGAGGGACTGGCTGGCTAAGGGGCACGGGAAATAGGAGTAGACAGGGGACCCTGGTTCCAGTATGCCCTTGTGTATCTAGCTTATCACTATGGGGTGACAGGCATTATGTGTGGGGATCCCCCACCCCCACCTCTGAGTGTGTCTCACTCTGTTTATCCTCCACTCAGCTCCCAGATTCAGGACCCGCAGGGGCCCCTGGGCAAGACTTCCCAAAGTGACTGTTGATTTGTGGGGGACTGAATTTGCTGGGGTCCCCTGTAGGCCTTAGCAGGGCTGGATTTCCAGATAGGGCTGAACCACCATCCCCTTAAAACCAGGCCCCTATAAGTAGCTGCAAACGAAGCACTCCAAAACCAGACACTCTTGACCTTTTCCCTGGCCCCCGGTCGTCTCTCTCCCTAGCTACCATCTCCCTGCCCCCACTTCCCTTCTCTGTCCAGTCTCAACCTCCAAACAGAGGCAACCCAGTCCCTGCACCGGTCCCTGCAGAACCTGTCATTCACAGCACAGCCAGGTGGGAACCAGCACCCCCTAGAGGTGACAGTGGTTCCTGCCCCTAGCCCTGTGGAGTGCAGGGTGGTTGTGAGGTCAGGGGGATGCAGACAGGGCTCTGGGGCATAGACATGTGGCATCAGGCATCTTGCTGTGTGGGAGGAATGGGGAGCTGTGAGGGGCTGCCGGCTCTAGCCAAGGGAGGCAGAAATTGGAGAGCATAACTTCTCCTGCCTCTCCTTTCCCTTCCTCAGCCCTCCTGCCACCCGCCAGGGTCGTTGTGGATCCCCAGGACCCTGTGTATTTCCTGGGGGAGCGTCTCACCCTCAGATGCTCAGCCCCTGGTGGGGAGGCAGTGACCAGCTACCAGTTCTACAATCAGCGGGGGGAGCAGGTCCACATGGAAACCACCGGCCTGTCTGGGGGGCCCTGGCTGGTCCTGACAGCTGAGATGGGGAAGGCTGGGGCGTACAGCTGTGAGTACTGGGCAGTGAGACATGGGCGGCACATCTGCTCTGTACGCAGCCAGCCTGTCCAGGTACTAGTGATGGGTGAGTCCCCTTTCTCCTGCTGCCTAATAGGGATTTCCCTGCTGCATCCCCATCATGTGAGAGACCCCAGCCTAGCCCCTCATGTGTGGGGAGGGTCAACAGCCTGCTCATTTCCACCCCCAGGATCTCCTGCCCTTCGTGGATAGTCCCATTGTCTCTGCTCCATCTGCTTCTCAGCCTAACTCCGCCCATTGCTCTAAACACTCGACCCTCCCAAGACCTGTCATGGGCTCTGCTATTTCTACCTTCACTCGTGTACATTCCTCCTACTCTCCTTTCATTTCTACTCTCAGATCGTCCAGCAGCCCTGTCCATCTCTGCGACTGCAGGTGGTCCCTGGAATGACTCTGTCACCATTGCGTGCTCACTGCCCGGTAGCTACATGTCTACAACCTTCCAAATGCTCAAGAATGGGCACATTGTGCTGTGGGTATCCACCCCTCCTCGCAGGGGGCCCGTCTCCAGCTCCATACGGCCGATCCAGACATTGCTGGCTCCTACTGCTGTAGCTACGAGATAGACATATCCGTGAGGAAGACGCAGTCACGATATGCATCTGAGGAAGTGAGCTGTAGCTCACGAAAGCTTATGCTCTAATAAATTGGTTAGTAGGCAGTTTCCACGATATGCATCTGAGGAAGTGAGCTGTAGCTCACGAAAGCTTATGCTCTAATAAATTGGTTAGTCTCTAAGGTGCCACAAGTCCTCCTTTTCTTTTTGCGAATACAGACTAACACGGCTGTTACTCTGAAACCAGTCATATCTGAGTTCTCCCTTCTTAATCCATTTGCCAGGTGATGAAGTACATTCAACCATCGCATCCCTGTGATATTTCTCCGGAGGGCATTGAGAGAGCTGTTTGGAAAATGCTGATTATATTTGGTGTGAAATTTTGAAACAATTTCATTTTTCCACCCCAAAACATTCCTGCAACAAGGTTTCACTTTTTCTAGGAAAATCTGATCACACTCTTGTCAAAATGTTTTCAGTTCAAATGGCTGGTTTCCAAAAAAACCAAACCAAACAAAAAACCCTTCAGTTACTTTGCTGAATTACTTTTTGCCGAACAATTTCAAGATTTGGTTTCGCTGAACAAAAACGTCGAGAACATTTTGGCCATAATGAATTTTTTTTCCCCGGTGAAAATGTTGAATTTGGTCAAAAAGCCATTTTTGATTAATAAAAGGTTTTGAGGACCTTTTTTCCACCAGCTCTGGTAGTCACCTACTAAATTCCTAGGGCTTCTGTTGCTACTTCATTTTCTAATTTTACTGATGCCTGGGCCATTTTAAAATATGCTACTACTGTACTATTATAATTATTATTATTTGTATTTCTGTGATGCAGTTAGGGATGGCAGGATAGTGGGAAACTCAACGATGAACTTATAAGCAGAGCCGGAAATAGAGAAGTAAGGGGAGCGATCTGAGATAGGAGAATGCCTCTCAAATTGAACAGTAGGATCACAAGATGGTAATTGGGCCTCTACATTTGCACGGCTCCAAATGTTGGGGGTTGAGGAAAAGACCGGGCAGATCTTGAATGCCGTGGAAATGAAAATGTTAAGATGGATGCTTGGCGTTGCAAGGATGGGCCATGCTCAGAACGAATGAACCAGGGGAAGCATGTAGGTGGTACAGGTTATCAAAAAGCTGAGGGACTCCCAGCTTGGATGGTTTGGGTGTGTGAAAAAAAGAATATATAGGAAACAGGGTGTTATGTTTAGAAGTAGAAGGTTAAAGAAGGGGTGGAAGGATGTTATATGAAAGGATTTGATTAGCTGCGGAGTTTCTGAGGAACTGCTACATGGCAGCCTGGAATAGAGAAGGACTGAAACAGTCGACCCCATGTAGATGGGACTAAGGCCAGAAGAAGTTAGAGCTGGCTGGGAATTTATTGACAGAAGTTTTTCCCACCCAAAAGTGCACATTCATCAAAACTGACACCCTTTGTACACAGCTTGAAGGAAAGTAATGAAATCCACATCTATCCATCCATCCCCATACTCCCCATATACCCCCTCTATCTATCCTCATCCTCAAAGGAAACCTGGCCAGCACCTTCAAACGCCGAGCCTCGGAACTTAATTCCTAACCTGTTGGACACGACAAACCAGGAACTGAATAGAGACACTGATTTCGTGGCTCATTACCACAATCTGTAACCCTCGCTATTACCTGCTAACCCTCGGCTGCCCACTTCATGGTCTACTTCAGCATGTGTGAGCCCCTTATGCTTAATCTGTTCCACCTTGTTTGTAGCTCAGACATTCTGGTTCCCCTCTGCGGACCCGAGGAAGAGCTCTGTGGAGCTCGACAGCTTGTCTCTTTCACCAACAGACGTTGGTCCAATAAGAGATATCACCTCCTCCACCTTGTCTCCCTAATATTCTGGGACCAACGTGGCTACACCAAGACTGCAAATATCAGTATATGCACATCCATCCATCCATCCACAGACACACCCCTCCATGCATCCCCATACACCCCCATCCATCCATGCATCTCTTCATCAATCCAACAACCCATCCATCCCCATACAGACTCCTTCATCCATGTATGCATCTATTCATCCATTCATTGCCCTGCACACCCCTCCATCTATCCATGTATACATCTATTCATCAATCCATCTACCCATCCACACCCCTCCATCTATCCTCAGACATGCCCCCCCCATCCATCCATCCCCATACGCTCCCCTCTGTCTAGCAAACCCTACGCACACACATATATGGCAGTATCCAAAGGGCAGGACCCACGCCAGCCCAGCCACGCAACCCCTGGTGGTGGGAGGCAGTACTGCACCCACCGCAGCCGCACTGTAATTGCTGCAGTGGCTGAGACTTTCCAAGCCGCTGAATGCGTTCGGGATAATCGCTCCAGGGAGCAGGGCCGGCAGTGGCAGCATTTGGCCCATGGTGGCCCCCTGCAAAGCTCAGCTCCTGGGCTCCTAGCAGCATTGCCGCCCATCAGGCTGGAGGGCAGGGGGTCGCCCCGCTGGGCGGGGTTTGCATTTCACGTTGGCTTTTCCTTTGTCACCAGGGCTGGGCGACTGAGTCACCTGCCAGGGGTCCCCACTCACTGCCTCGAGGACCCCTGCCATTGAATGGGTTGCAGGTGCCTAACACCACCACCAGGGGCGGCTTTGGCATCTAAGCCAGGGGCTGCAGCCTGGCAGAGCTGGGGGATCTGGGGTATATCACTGAGACTGTCCCAGCTCCTCTCCCTCCAAGCCCCTCTTCCGATATTGATAGACATTGTTTGTCTTTTCCAGGACCACCTGGAGCCCCATCCTTCTCCCTGAGCCTCCAATTTACCGTGTACCACCCAGGAGAGACTGTTGACCTCACGTGTTCGGTCCCCGCGGGAGCTCACACGGCGACAGGATTCCAGTTCTCCAAGGACAGCAGAAGGAGGGTACTGCCTGGAAGCAGCAACACACATGCCCTGAGCCTCACGGGGCCGGGGACTCCGGCTCTTACATCTGTGCATACTGGATACGCCCATCCAGCTGGGGGATCCTATCCAGGGAGAGCCAGCCGGTCTCCATCTCTGTCACAGGTGAGCATTGTGTCGATGCCAACTCTCCTGGGATGGTTTCAAGGAGATCCCATGAATACTGGGAGACTCCAGACCTGGCTGTGATCTGCCCCCAACCCCACAGATAAATCTGAGTGGCCCCACTCACGCCAAGTGTGGCTGCTATTGGTGGATGGGTGGTTCTCTTCAAATTGCCCTGTTAAGTCCCCCCTGCCCCCGCCCAGCTCTGGTATTGGCCACTGTTGGAGACAGGCTCCTGGGCTAGATGGACCATGGTCTGACTCACTCTGGCTGTTCTTAAGAGGGTGCAAGCCCTTTGGTGATTGAGAACTCAGCAACTCCGATTCCAAGGCCAGAAGGAACCATTGTGATCATCTAATCTGACCTCCTGTGTCACACAGGCCAGAGACCTGCCCCACAATAATTCCTAGGGCAGATCTTTTAGGAAAACATCCCGCCTAATTCGATAATTGTCACTGATGGAGAATCCACCACGATCCTTGGTAAGTTGTTCCAATGGTTCATTACTCTCACCATTGAAAATGTACCCCTTCTTTCCAGTCTGTATTTGTTTAGCTTCAACTTCCAGCCATTGGATTGTGTTAGACCTTCCACTGCTAGATTGAAGAGCCCATATCAAGTATTGGTTCCCCATGTAGATACTTAAAGAGGGGGATCAAGCCACCCCTTAACTTTCTCTTTGTTGAGCTAAATAGACTGAGCCTCTGGAGTCTATCAGTGTAAGGCAGGATTTCGAATCCCATGGCTGACCCCAATTTACCTTCCTTAGGGTTGCCAACTTTGTTTAAAAACTGGACACTCCAGCAGGAGTACCGGAATCTCCCCTGCTCCACCCACCAAGGCCCCACCCCTTTCTCCTCAGGCCTCATCCCTGCCTGCCTCTTCCCTGAATCCCTACTTCTGCCCTGCCTCTTCCCCCTGAGGCCCCACCCCCGTTCACTCCTCTTTCCCCCTCCCTCCATTGCTCACTGCTTTTCCCCACTCCCCCCCTCCCTGCGTGGGTCGGGAGGGACTCACCTGCAGAGGCGGGGCTGGGAGCTGCAGCCACCTCCTGCAGGTAGGAGGTGGCCCTGGCTGAGTAGGGGCTGACACGGGTGATGACTCAGTGCCTCCCCACCTCCAGTAACTGGTCTTTGGGTGTCCATTCAGTAGATCTGGTCCCCATCAGGTCCCCTTTTTGACTGGATTTTCCAGTAAAAAAACAGACAGGTGGACACCCTATGCTGTACACCGTATTCCAGTAGCCATCACGCCAGTGCCAAATGTGAGGGGAGGGCCCCGAAGAACACTCTGACGTGGCTATTGCCTGCTGCCATACCTGGCACTCAGGGTAGATCGGGCACCCGCCTTATGTCCTAGTGATGGACGCTCCATTGGATATCGCCTTCCCTACTCTCTGTGCCCAAGACCCTGGCAGTTACTAACCCTGTCCGCCCGTACTACCCCTTCCCACCCATCCCCAATTCTGATTTAGGCCACAGGGCACCCAGTAGGAGGTGCTCATGGGGTGAATGATACCATTTGCCACAAGGCAGCAGAGATGCGTTGAAGAGTGGGTTGGAGTACAGGGGCACTGTTGGGGGACACAAGGACATGATGAGGGGGGGATGGCAGGGCCTTTTGGGTGCGTCTCTACTGCACACTGAGGCTGGGTTCTGATTCAGCTGTGAGCCCAAGCTCCCCTTCCGTCCACACACAAATTAGCCTGACCCAGGTCCTAGGGCCCTGCTGGGAGCGTGGGCAGAGGCCAAGTCTCACAGCGATTTGGGTCCCAGCCCTGTCGCTTTGCAGTGCGGACACGGCCCAAGCTCTGCATGGTGCAATACAGACATGTTAGCATGACAGAGAGATCCGGGCCCAGCCCTTGGAAACCCAGGTTTGCGATGCAGGGCGGACGCTCACACATGGGCTTGGATACAGAGTCCACCAGGCCAGGTCCCGCAGATGCCAACTCAGCGTGCCTTGAAGACACGCCCTGTGGGATCACTTGTTAACCGAGGGAGTATTTCTCATTCTAAGCTCTCTCGTTTCCTCCCTTTCATCTCTTCCACCCCCTTCTTCTATTCCAACTCCCCCGCCGCCCCCCACTTTAGTCCTGGATCCCCCACAGCCCATGTATCTCCGAGGGGAGCATGTTGCCCTCCTGCGCATGGCCCCACAGGTGAACGAGAAGGTAAGGTACAGATTCTTCAACCAAAGTAAGGAGCAGAACCCAAATGAGCTTCCTGCAGCCGCCAAGGAGGGAGCCTGGCTGGAGCTTCGTGCTCAGCTAGGGACCGGCGGGAGGTACGCCTGCAGGTATTCGTTATACTGGTCTGAACGATGGATCCCCTCTGGGCGGAGTCCACTCGTCTCTGTGTCACTGACAGGTGAGGTGTCCCTCTTGCACAGGTCTGATAGCATGGGGGTCGCATGGGACCAGGAGGCTGCTCCTTCCAGCTCCTTCCCCATGCTGGGACCCGCTAATCCCTGCTCCACTGATGCATTCACTGCAGCTCCCAGGGCTGCTGTGGGTCCTTGCCACAGGGAAGCCCCTGACACAGAATTTACAACGGTTGGGTGGAGAAGACACCTACTCTTCCACTGGCCCGGCCAGGGAGGACATTGGCCCCCTGGCTATGTTACCCTACCTCCAGGTCAATACCTTTCAGGTGGTGGGTTTCTCCCTCAGTGGGTCTTGGTGGATGACGGTAGACTACTGGGCCCTGAACAAGGAGGTGCCCCCCGTCATGGCTGCCATTCCTGAAGTTGTGATTTTAATTGAAGCCATCGGGTGGACCGAGGGGGAATGGTATGCTGTTATAGATTCATAGATTCATCAGAAGGGACCATTATGATCATCTAGTCCGACCTCCTGCACAACACAGGCCACAGAATCTCACCCACCCACTCCTGTAATAAACCCCTAACCTATGTCTGAGCTATTGAAATCCTCAAATCATGGGTTAAAGACTTCAAGGCGCAGAGAATCCTCCAGCAGGTGACCCATGTCCCATGCTACAGAGGAGGGTGAAATCCCCCCAAGGCCTCTGCCAATCTGCGCTGGAGGAAAATTCCTTCCCGACCTCAAATATGGCGATCAGCCAAACCCTGAGCATGTGGGCAAGACTCACCAGCCAGACACCCAGGAAAGAATTCTCTGTAGTAACTCAGATCCCACCCCATCTAACATCCTATCAGATGCCATTGGGCCTATTTAACGCTAATAGTCAAAGATCAATTAATTGCCAAAATTAGGTTGTCTCATCGTACCATCCCCTCCATAAACTTATCAAGTTTAGTCTTGAAGCCAGATATGTCTTTTGCCCCCACTGCTCCCCTTGGAAGGCTGTTCCAGAGCTTCACTCCTCTGATGGTTAGAAACCTTGGTCTAATTTCAAGTCTAAACTTCCTGTTGGCCAGTTTATATCCATTTGTTCTTGTGTCCACATTGGTACTGAGCTTAAATAATTCCTCTCCCTCCCTGGTATTTTTCCCACTGATATATTTATAGAGAGCAATCACATCTCCCCTCAGCCTTCTTTTGGTTAGGCTTAACAAGCCAAGCTCCTTGAGTCTCCTTTCATAAGACAGGGTTTCCATTCCTCGGATCATCCTAGTAGCCCTTCTCTGTACCTGTTCCAGTTTGAATTTATCCTTCTTAAACATGGGAGACCAGAACTGAACACAGTATTCCAGGTGCGGTCTCACCAGTGCCTTGTATAATGGTACTAATACCTCCTTATCTCTATTGGAAATTCCTCGCCTGATGCATCCCAAGACCGCATTAGCTTTTTCATGGCCATATCACATTGGCGGCTCAGATGGCGGTTCATAGTCATCCTGTGATCAACCAAAACTCGGAGGTCCTTCTCCTCCTCTGTTACTTCCAACTGATGAGTCCCCAGCTTATAACAAAAATTCTTGTTATTAATCCCTAAATGCGTGACCTTGCACTTTTCACTATTAAATTTTATCCTATTACTGTTACTCCAGTTTACAAGGTCATCCAGATCTTCCTGTATGATATTCTCATCCTTCTCTGTATTGACAATACCTCCCAGCTTTGTGTCATCTGCAAACTTTATTAGCACATTCCCGCTTTTTGTGCCAAGGTCAGTAATAAACAGATTAAATAAGATTGGTCCCAAAACCGATCCCTGACCTGGCCAACGCCTTTCTCTCAATTCCCACTGCTGAAGAGGCACAAGCTCAATTTGCCTTCACCTGGGGCGGGTGCCAGTACACTTTCACGTGATTGCCACAGGGATATGTCCACAGTCCCACGTTGTGCCATGGGTTGGTGGCATGTGACCTCCAGATGTTTACCCCTGAAGAATTAGTGACAATTCATCACTATACTGATGATTTGATGATTCGGGGATGGATCATGATGTAGTGGACCGAACCTTGCAGGTGCTCACCACCCACATGCAGGCCAACATAGTACAGCCCACCAGCCGATCCGTGAAATTCCTTGGGATTGTGTGGCTAGGAGCGGGGAGGGTCCAGGACTGTCCATTACATACAGTAATGGCAAAGTTCTTGGCTCAAGCTTGTAGCAGTGATGGAATAAACTGAAGATTCAAATCAAGTTTCTGGAGTACATCCACAGCTGGGATGGGTCATTCAGTCCTCTTTTCAGAGGCTCAATTTGTAGCAAAGTTCCCTGTTTCTTCAGTGGTGTTGGCAGAGGATGGGGCCAGGGGCTGAGCTAAGAATCCAGCTCCTCGCCCCAGTGGGACTGGCTCAGCATTCGCCAGCTCTCCTCCTGGTGTTGGGTAAGTGACCTCCCCCTGTCCTGAGCAGCCCATCCCCGTAACCCCCAACCCACCCCCTCCAGATTCTCCCCCAAACGGAGACCCATTCAAGCCACACTGACCACATGGCAAGTGTGAAAAATTGGGGTATGACGGGGGGTCAAGATGCTTCTACAAGACAAAGCCCCTAATATCAGGATGGTCCCAATAATATCAGGACATCTGGTCACTCTACCTTCTGGAAATGCTAATCTGGGGAGGGGCATCGCGGGAGGTGGGGCTACAGATTATGAGGGCCAGGGGGAAATGGAAACTTGGAGGGGAAAAACGCACCTACCCAAAAACCCACAGATTTCCCCCAAGGCCTAGTGTGAAGAACTTAGAAGTGTGTGTGTGTGTGTGGGGAATTGAGAAGAAGCCATTACATGGAATATTTCCTCTCTCAGAACCAACAGTTAAAGAGGGAGGGAAGAAGTAAAAACAGGACCCCACTGAGGATTACCAAAAGAAACTACACCGTCTGCTCAAGAAACTCCCTAAAGAAGCACAGGAACAAATCTACACTGACACACCCCTAGAACTCCGACCAGGGGTATTCTATCTGCTACCCCAAATCCATAAACCTGGGAATCATGGACACCCCACCATCTCAGACATTGGCATCCTGACAGCAGGATTATCTGGCTATGTAGACTCTCTCCTCAGGCCTTACGCTACCAGCACTCCCAGCTACCTTCGAGACACCACTGACTTCCTGAGGAAACTACAATCCATTGGTGAGCTTCCAGAAAACACCATCCTAGCCACTATGGATGTAGAAGCCCTCTACACCAACATTCCACACAAAGATGGACTACAAGCAATCAGGAATAGCATCCACAATAACATCACGGCGAACCTGGTGGCTGAACTTTGTGACTTTATCCTCACCCACAACTATTTCAGATTTGGGGACAATGTATACCTTCAAGTCAGCGGCACTTCTATGGGTACCCACATGGCCCCACATGGTGTGAGAGGTGGGATCATTTTGAACCAGAAGCACAGCCCTCAGGATTTTAAAAGCATTTTTTCTTTTGGCTGATTGAAAACTAGGGTGGGTTTTTTTAAAAAGGACACTTTTTTTTTTAAGATGAGAGCAGCTGGAGTTTTTTTTCTTTGCCTGGAGGCAGAGTCATTAAGTTCCTGCAAGAGAATTCACAAGCTGTTTTTTTTCCTTTCTAGCTCTTGGGTTAGGCTAGGCTAAGTGCAGGAAGGCTAGGATGACGGAAAGTGAGGTCCAAAAGAAACTAGAATTAGCCAGATTGGAAGCTGAAGAGAGACAGAAAAAACATGAAAGACAAATGGCCTTAAAGCGCTTGGAGTTGGAGGCAGAAACAGCCAGGGAGGAGGCTGCCCATAAAAGAGCCCTGGAGTTAAAAGACAAAGAAATACAGTCCCAGATTGAGGCCCAGATTTCAGCCCAGAAGCATGAACTGGCTGTTATGGAGTTGAAAGGACAGAACCCTTCAGCAGCTGGCTCCACTTCCCCAAAAATCCACAAATGGGAGCGACTATGTCCACAGTATGATGAATCCAGTGATATTGCTGAATATTTCATCACCTTTGAGAGACTGTGCACCCTCCATGCAATTCCTGAAGATCACAAGATGACCACATTGGTAGCAAAATTGACTGGAAGAGCTCTGGACATATTCAACAAGATGCTTATTGAGGATGCTTCTGACTATGGTAAATTTAAGGATTTGGTTTTGAAACAATTTCAAATTACACCTGAAACTTACAGAGTAAAATTTAGACCCCTAAAGAGAGGGGCTGGACTAAGTAATGTGGCTTATGTAAACCAGATGAAGGATCTGTTAGATGAATGGGTCAGAGGAAGGGGTGTAACTAGCTTTGAAGGAATGTGTGATTTGGTTGTGCAGGAGCAGTTGCTGACTATGACCAATGATGATGTAAAACAGTGCTTATGGGATAAGAAAATGGACTCAGCAGAAAGTCTTGATTCTTATGCTGATCAATATGAGCAGTCCCAGAGCACCAGAGAGGCGGGGCAAATTGGAACAAAACAGGTGGAAGTAGCAGAGAGGAACAACCCCTGTCGTAGTTTGGGCAGACACCAGAAGGGACACCCCGAGACCACACCATACCATCGGGGGCAGCCCAAGGCCCCACCTACACCCCAACGAAAACCCCAGACAACTTATCATCCCACCACACCATTCTCCAGCAACCCACCTCGCCCCACTGACGAGTCAGCTGGGGGATGTTTTAAATGTAACGAGCTGGGGCATGTAAAGGCCAACTGCCCCAAGAACCCCAACAGATTACAGTTCATTGCACCGGGGTCACACCAAAGGTCCTCAGGCCCAGATGCCTCCCAGATACCCTCAGAACAAAGGGAAACTGTGAGTGTGGGCGGGAAGAAGGTTATCACATGGAAGGACACTGGAGCACAGGTGCCAGCTGTCCACCAATCCTTAGTGGACCCCAAATTCATCAACCCAGAGGCCCAAGTGACGATTCAACCCTTCAAGTTAAACTCTTTTGACTTGCCTACAGACAAGTTGTCTGTCCAGTACAAGGGCTGGTCAGGAACGTGGACTTTTGCAGTCTATGATGATTATCCCATTCCCATGCTGTTGGGGGAAGACTTGGCCAACCATGTGAAGCTAGCCAAGAGGGTAGGAATGGTCACCCGCAGCCAGGCTAATCAAGCCGTCATGCCTAGCTCTGTTTCTGAGCCTTCTACAAGGGCCCCGTTGGTGTTACTAGAGACCCAGATGGAGGTGGTGGAACTGGACCCCAGGCCAACGTCTGCGACAGCATCCAGTCGCAGAGACCCAGCCAGAGCCAGTCCCAGAACAGGAACTGGCAAAGCAACCAGCACCAGAACCATTGCCAGCACTGAGCCCAGCGCTTGCAACCCCGTCTGCAGCTCCAACGCCAGAGGGCACCACTGAGCCCGCACTGGCAGCAGCAGCAGATGACCCTGCACAAGAGGCTCAGCCAGAGCCTGAAATACCCCATAGTGCACCAGTGGAGAGCGGTTCACAGTCAACGGAAACAGCCCCATCACCTGCATCGCTTCCAGAGGGATCAAGCCAAGTCCACAATCCAATGAGGAACTGATGGCTCCAGCATCAAGGGAACAGTTCCAGACTGAACAGAAAGCAGATGAAAGCCTCCAGGGAGCTTGGATGGCGGCATGGAGCAACCCACCGCCTCTCAGCTCTTCTAATCGATCCAGGTTTCTTGTAAAAAGAGGACTTTTATCCAAGGAAACTGTTTCTGGTGGGCACCAGGAAGACTGGCATCCTCAGAGACAGTTGGTAGCTCCAACTAAGTACCGGGTAAAGCTCTTGAGCTTAGCCCACCATCATCCTAGTGGCCATGCGGGGTAAACAGGACCAAAGACTATTTGGGGAAGTCCTTTCACTGTGAGGGAATGGGCAAGGACGTTTCTACTTATGTCCAGTCTTGTGAGGTGTGCCAAAGAGTGGGAAAACCCCAAGACCAGGTCAAAGCCCCTCTCCAGCCACTCCCCATAATTGAGGTTCCATTTCAGTGAGTAGCTGTGGATATTCTGGGTCTTTTTCCAAAAAAGACACCCAGAGGAAAGCAGTACATACTGACTTTCACGGATTTTGCCACCCGATGGCCAGAAGCAGTAGCTCTAAGCAACATCAGGGCTAAAAGTGTGTGCCAGGCATTAACAAACATTTTTGCCAGCTTAGGTTGGCCCTCTGACACCTTTATGGATTTCGGAACTAATTTCCTGGCAGGTACCATGAAAAGCCTTTGGGAAGCTCATAGGGTGAACCACTTGGTTACCACCCCTTACCACCATCAAACAAATGGCCTGGTGGAGAAGTTTAATGGAACTTTGGGGGACATGATACATAAATTCATAAAAGAGCACTCCAATGATTGGGACCTAATGTTACAGTAGGTGTTCTTTGCCTACAGAGCTGTACCACCTCCCAGTTTAGGGTTTTCACCATTTGAACCTGTGTATGGCCGTGAGGTTATGGGGCCATTACAGTTGGTGAAGCAGCAATGGGAGGGATTTACACCTTCTCCAGGAACTAACATTCTGGACTTTGTAAACAACCTACAAAACACCCTCCAAACCTCTTTAGCCCTTGCTAGAGAAAACCTAAAAGATGCTCAGGAAGAGCAAAAGGCCTGGTATGATAAACATGCCAGAGAGCGTTCTTTCAAAGTAGGGGACCAGGTCATGGTCTTGAAGGTGCTCCAGGCCCACAAGATGGAAGCGTTGTGGGAAAGGCCATTTATGGTCCAAGAGTGCCTGGAAGCTGTTAACTATCTCATAGTATCCCCCACCTCAAACCTAAAGCCTAAAGTGTACCATGTTAATTCTCTAAAGCCCTTTTATTTCAGAGAATTAAAGGTTTGTCAGTTTACAGCAGAGGGAGGAGATGACGCCAAATGCCCTGAAGGTGTCTACTATGAAGGGAAAAGTGATGGTGGCGTGGAAGCAGTGAACCTCTCAATGACCCTCGAATGTACACAGCAACAGCAGATCAAGGAGCTGTGCACTAGCTTCGCGCAGACATTCTCAGCCACCCCAGGATGGACCGAACGGGAATACCACTTCAATGACACAGGTAATGCTCGCCCAATTAGAGCCCAACCTTATTGGGTGTCTCCTCAAGTCAAAACTGCTATAGAATGGGAGATCCAGGATATGCTACAGATGGGGGTAATCCACCCCTCTGGCAGTGCATGGGCATCTCCAGTGGTTCTAGTTCCCAAACCAGATAGGGAGATACATTTTTGCGTGGATTACTGTAAGCCAAATGCAGTAACTCGCCCAGACAACTATCCAATGCCACGCACAGATGAACTATTAGAGAAACTGGGACAGGCCCCGTTCATCTCTACCTTGGACTTAACCAAGGGGTACTGGCAGGTACCGCTAAATGAATCTGCCAAGGAAAGGTCAGCCTTCACCACCCATGTTGGGCTGTATGAATTTAATGTACTCCCTTTTGGGCTGCGGAATGCACCCGCCACCTTCCAAAAACTTGTAGATAGTCTCCTAGTGGGACTGGGAGAATCTGCAGTTGCTTACCTTGACGATGTGGCCATATTTTCTGATTCATGGGCAGAACACCTGGAGCATCTACAAAAAGTCTTCGAGCATGTAAGGGAGGCAGGACTAATTGTTAAGCTAAGAAGTGTCACATACAAACAGAGTGACTTACCGTGGACACCAGGTGGGTCAAGGAACTATCAACCCCCTACAGGCCAAAGTGAATGCTATCCAAAATTGGCCAGTCCCAAAGTCAAAGAAACAGGTCCAATCCTTCTTAGGCTTGGCTGGGTATTACAGGCGATGTGTACTGCACTTCAGCAAAATCGCTGCCCCACTGAAAGACCTAACCAAAAAAAAGAAACAAACCAAAACCCAGACAAATGCAGTTCAGTGAATTGAAGAGTGTCAGAAGGCCTTTAACCAGCTTAAAGCGACACTCATGTCTGACCCTGTGCTAAGGGCCCCAGACTTTGACAAACCATTTCTAGTAACCACAGATGCATCCGAGTGTGGTGTGGGAGCAGTTTTAATGCAGGAAGGACCGGATCAAGAATTCCATCCTGTCATGTTTCTCAGCAAAAAACTGTCTGAGAGGGAAAGCCACTGGTCAATCACCAAAAAAGAATGTTATGCCATTGTCTACGCCCTGGAAAAGCTACGCCCATACGTTTGGGGATGGTGTTTCCACCTGCAAACCGACCATGCTGTGCTGCGCTGAAGTGGCTTCGTATCATTCAGGGCAATAACAAAAAACTTCTTCGGTGGACTTTAGCTCTCCAAGATTTTGATTTTGAAATACAACACATCTCAGGAGCTTCTAACAAAGTGGCTGATGCACTCTCCTGTGAAAGTTTCCCGTTAAAATCATCCTTGAATTGTGGGAAATATTGTTAGTTTTTATATAATCGGTAGTATATGTAAAGGTGCATGTGTCTTATTATTTCTGTTTTCTCCTTGAGCTCCAGGAAGAAATCACAGCCAGTGTGGAACAGGCTGTCCAGCACCGTCTGTGATTTAGGGGGCATGTCATAAACATACAACTAAGGGTAGCATAAAATCCCACCTTTACCTGTAAGGGGTTAAGAAACTCTAACCTAGGTGGCACCTGACCAGAAGGACCAATGGGGAAAGAAGATAGGTTCAAATCTGGAGGCGTGGGAGAAGGTTTTGTTTGTGCTCTTTTGTGTGTGTGTTCCCTCTTGAGACAAGGAGAGAGACCAAGCGGGTAATCCAGCTCCTACTGAAATTATACTTCCAAAATTACAGAAATTGTAAGTAATAGCAAGGAAATGCATTAGATTATCTTTTGTTTTAGCTTCTGAATTTTCCCTATGCCAAGTTATTCCTGTTTTGTAACTTTGAAGTTGAGCCTAGTGGGGGAATCCTCTGTGTTTTAAAACTTTTTATTACCCTGTCAAATTATCTTCCATCCTGATTTTACAGAGGTGCTTCTTTTACTTTTTTTTTTAAAGAACCTGATTGGTTTTTAGTGTCCTAAAAACCCAAGGGTCTGCTCTGTGCTTACCTTGTTAACCTATTTGGTTAGTATATTATTCTCAAGCCTCCCCAGGAAAGGGGGTGAAGGGGCTTGGGGGGATATTTGGAGGGGGGGGATAGGGCTCCAAGTGGCCCCTCCCTGAATGTTTGCTTAAATCACTTGGTGGTGGCAGCAATACCATGCAAGGACAAGGAAAGGAATTTGTGCCTTGGGGAAGTTTTTAACCTAAGCTGGGGGAATATAAGATTAGGGGGTCTTTCATGCAGGCCCCCACATCTGTACCCCAGAGTTCAGAGTGGGGAGGGAACCCTGAGACCCTGGTGCCAACTCTGTCCACATATGTATCCAAGGGACACCATCATAGGATCTAACCACATCAGCCACACCATCAGGGGCTTGTTCACCTGCACATCTACCAATGTGATATATGCTATCATGTGCCAGCAATGCCCCTCTGCCATGTACATTGGCCAAACCAGACAGTCTCTACGCAAAAGAATAAATGGACACAAATCTGATATCAGGAGTCATAACATTCAAAAACCAGTAGAACACTTCAATCTCCCTCGTCACTCAATAACAGACCTAAAAGTGGCTATTCTTCCACAAAAAAACTTCAAAAACAGACTCCAACGTGAAATTGCAGAACTGAAATTTATTTGCAAATTGGACACCATCAGATTAGGCTTGAATAAAGACTGGGAGTGGATGGGTCATTACACAAACTAAAAACTATTTCCCCATGCTAATTTCCTCCCTACTGTTACTCACACCTTCTTGTCAACTGTTTGAAATGGGCCATCCTGATTATCACTACAAAAGTTTTTTTCTCCTGCTGATAATAGCCCACCTTAATTGATTTGTCTCCTTAAAGTTGGTATGGCAACCCCCATCTTTTCATGTTCTCTGTATATATATATATCTTCCTACTGTATTTTCCACTCCATGCATCTGGTGAAGTGGGTTTTAGCCCACAAAAGCTTATGCTCAAATAAATGTGTTAGTCTCTAAGGTGCTACAAGAACTCCTCGTTGTTTTTGCTGATACAGAATAACACAGCTACCACTCTGAAACCTGTCACCATGCAATTAACTGACAATGAATTTTGGGAGATTCCAATCCACATCTGAGCTTTGCTGGGAACATTCAAACCAACATGTAAACAATGGCGTCGGCCTGTAAATAACTGAGTCATGCATGGACATGTGGCTTGCCCATGTGACTCCAGACTCCATCTTGCGGCTGTGATTTCCACAGTAAGAAAGGAGGAATGTCCTTCCACATGGCAGAGGATATAAAAAGCCCTTGAAACCCCTCCATTTTGTCTTTAATCCTGCTTCTTACTTCTGGAGGAACATTGCTACAAACAGAAGCTCTTAACAAAGGACTGAATGACCCATACCAGCTATGGATGTACATACTCCAGAGATTTGATTTGAGCCTGCAGTTTATTCCATCACTGATACAAACCTGAAACAAGAACTTTGCCATTACTGTATGTCATTGATTCCATTTGACCAATTCTAGCTCTCATCTGCATCTTTTTCCTTTTATGAATAAACCTTTAGATTTTAGATTCTAAAGGATTGGCAGCAGCGTGATTGGTGGGTAAGATCTGATCTGTATATTGACCTGGGTCTGGGGCTTGGTCCTTTGGGATCGAGAGAACCTTTTTTCTTTTACTGGGATATTGGTTTTCATAACCATTCATGCCCATAACGATTGGCACTGGTGGGGATACTGGGAAACTGGAGTGTCTAAGGGATTTGCTTATATGACTTATGGTTAGCCAGTGGGGTAAAACCAAAGTCCTCTCTGGCTGACGTTTTTGGTGTGCCTTAGAAGTGGAGAAACCCCAGCCTTGGGCTGTAACTGCCCTGCTCTAAGCAGTTTGTCCTGAATTGGTACTCTCAGAAGTGTCCCACCAAATGCAGCATTGTTAACCCCATCCTGCATTAAAAAATCTCTAACCCTCGGCCGCGCAGCACCTGCCAGCAGCCCTAGGCCAGTGCACTCAGTGCGACCATCTGCCTAGCCCCAGCGTGCTGCATGCTGGGTTGTCCAGCTGCACGTGCTGGGCCTGCCGAGCTGGGCAGATGGATCCATCCGTTCGGGGAGGCTAGACCCCAGCCCACCCCTTCCACCCCACTTCCCCACCAGAGCCCCAGCCCCCCTCCCCACGGCCGGAGGAGCCCTGCCCCAGTCACTCCGAGTCCCAGCCTGGGCGGGGCCAAGGGGGAAGATCAGGGAACCATGAGGGAGCTTCGGGGCGTGGGCAGGGCCAAAGTCCAGTTACTGCAGGTGGGGAGGTACCAAGTCATCACCCGTGTCAGACCCTACTCAGCCAGGGCCACCTCCTACCTGCATCAGGTGGCTGCAGCTCCCAGCCCTGGATCTGCAGGTGAGTCCCTCCTGACCTACACAGGGATGCGGGGAAAAGCAGTGAGCAATGGAGAGAGGGGGAAAGTGGAGTGAATGGGAGGTGGGGCCTCAGGGGGAAGGGGAGGGGCAGGAGCAGGGATTGGGGGAAGACACGGGGCAAGGATGGGGCCTGAGGGGAAGGGGAAGGGCCAGGAGCAGAGCCTCAGGGGACGGGGCAGGGGAGGTTCTGGTACTCCAGCTGAAGTGTCCGTTTTTTAAACATTACAAAGTTGGCAACCCTAAAGAAGGTAAATTGGAGAGGGGTCAGCCATGAGATTCCAAAACTTGCTTTACCGTGATAGCTCAGTCTACGTAGCTCAACAAAGAGAAAGTTAAGGGGTGGCTTGATCCCCTTCTTTAAGTATCTACATGGGGAACCACTACTTGATAATGGGCTCTTCAATCTTCAATGGAAGGTCTAACAGAATCCAATGGCTGGAAGTTGAAGCTAAACAAATACAGGGGTACATTTTCAATGGTGAGAGTAATGAACTGTTGGAACAACTGATGGAGGATCATGGTGGATTCTCCATCAGTGACAATTATCGAATTAGGCGGGATGTTTTCCTAAAAGATCTGCCCTAGGAATTATTGTGGGGCAGGTCTCTGGCCTGTGTGACACAGGAGGTCAGATTAGATGATCACAATGGTTCCTTCTGGCCTTGGAATCGGAGTCTCTGAGTTCTCAGTCACCAAAGGATTTGCACCCCCATAAGAATGGCCTTACTGGGTCAGACCATGGTCCATCTAGCCCAGGAGCCTGTCTCCAACAGTGGCCAATACCAGAGCTGGGCGGGGACAGGGGGGACTTAACAGGGCAATTTGAAGAGAACCACCCATCCACCAATAGCAGCCACACTTGGGGTGAGTGGGGCCACTCAGATTTATCTGTGGGGTTGGGGGCAGATCACAGCCAGGTCTGGAGTCTCCCAGTATTCATGGGATCTCCTTGAAACCATCCCAGGAGAGTTGGCATCGACACAATGCTCACCTGTGACAGAGATGGAGACCGGCTGGCTCTCCCTGGATAGGATCCCCCAGCTGGATGGGTGTATCCAGTATGCACAGATGTAAGAGCCAGAGTCCCCGGCCCCGTGAGGTTCAGGGCATGTGTGTTGCTGCTTCCAGGCAGTACTCTCCTTCCGCTGTCCTTGGAGAACTGGAATCCTGTTGCCGTGTGAGCTCCTGCAGGGACCGAATACGTGAGGTCAGCAGTCTCTCCTGGGTGGTACACGGTAAATTGGAGGCTCAGGGAGAAGGATGGGGCTTCAGGTGGTGCTGGAAAAGACAAACAATGTCTATCAATATCGGAAGAGGGGCTTGGAGGGAGAGGAGCTGGGACAGCCTCAGTGATATATCCCAGATCCCCCAGCTCTGCCGGGCTGCAGCCCCCGGCTTAGATGCCAAAGCCGCCCCTGGTGGCGGTGTTAGGCACCTGCAACCCATGCAATGGCAGGGGGCCTCGAGGCAGTGAGTGGGGACCCCTGGCAGGTGACTCAGTCGCCCAGCCCTGGTGACAAAGGAAAAGCCAACGTGAAATGCAAACCCCGCCCAGCGGGGCGACCCCCTGCCCTCCAGCCTGATGGGCGGCAATGCTGCTAGGAGCCCAGGAGCTGAGCTTTGCAGGGAGCCACCATGGGCCAAATGCTGCCACTGCCGGCCCGGCTCCCTGGAGCGATTATCCCGAACGCATTCAGCGACTTGGAAAGTCTCAGCCACTGCAGTAATTACAGTGCGGCTGCGGTGGGTGCAGTACTGCCTCCCACCACCAGGGGTTGCGTGGCTGGGCTGGCGTGGGTCCTGCCCTTTGGATACTGCCATATATATAGAATCACAGAATATCAGGGTGGGAAGGGACCTCAGGAAGTATCTAGTCCAACCCCCTGCTCAAAGCAGGACCAATCCCCAATTAAATCAGCCTCTCCTTGTAAGTCATGTGTTCCAGTCCCCTAATCATTTTTGTTGTCCTTCGCTGGACTCTTTCCAATTTTTCCACATCCTTCTTGTAGTGTGGGACCCAAAACTGGACACAGTACTCCAGATGAGGCCTCACCAATGTCGAATAGAGGGGAACGATCACGTCCCTCGATCTGCTGGCAATGCCCCTACTTATACATCCCAAAATGCCATTGTCATTGGCCTTCTTGGCAACAATGGCACACTGTTGAACTCATTTCCAGCTTCTCGTCCACTGTAACCCCTAGGTCCTTTTCTGCAGAACTGCTGCCAAGCTATTCAGTCCCTAGTGTGCAGCAGTGCATGGGAGTCTTCCGTGCAAAGTGCAGGACTCTGCACTTGTCCTTGTTGAACCTCAGCAGATTTCTTTTGGCCCAATTCTCTAATTTGTCTAGGGCCCTCTGTATCCTATCCCTACCCTCCAGCGTATCTATCTCTCCTCCCAGTTTAGTGTCATCAGCAAACTTGCTGAGGGTGTAATCCACGCCATCCTCCAGATCATTTATGAGGATATTGAACAAAACCAGCCCGAGGACCGACCCTTGGGGCACACCACTTGATACCGGCTGCCAACTAGACACGGAGCCATTGATCTCTACCCGTTAAGCCCGACAATCTAGCCAACTTTCTATCCACCTTATAGTCCATTCTTCAAGCCCATACTTCTTTAACTTGCTGGCAAGAATACTGTGGGAGACTGTGTCAAAAGCTTTGCTAAAGTCAAGGAACAACACGTCCACTGCTTTCCCTTCATCCACAGAGCCAGTTATCTTGTCATAGAAGGCAATTAGATTAGTCAGGCAGGACTTGCCCTTGGTGAATCCATGCTGACTGTTCCTGATCACTTTCCTCTCCTCTAAGTGCTTCAGAATTGATTCCTTGAGGACCTGCTCCTTGATTTTTCCAGGGACTGAGGTGAGGCTGACTAACCCAGGATCCTCCTTCTTCCCTTTTTTAAAGATGGGCACTACATTAGCCTTTTTCCAGTCGTCCTGGACCTCCCCGGATCGCCATGAGTTTTCAAAGATAATGGCCAATGGCTCTGCAATCACATCCGACAACTCCTTTAGCACTCTCGGATGCAGCGCATCTGGCCCCATGGACTTGTGCACGTCCAGCTTTTCTAAATAGTCCTGAACCACCTCTTTCTCCACAGAGGGCTGGTCACCTCCTCCCATGCTGTGCTGCCCAGTGCAGTAGTCTGGGAGCTGACCTTGTTCATGAAGACAGAGGCAAAAAAAGCATTGAGTACATTAGCTTTTTCCACATCCTCTGTCACTAGGTTGCCTCCCTCATTCAGTAAGGGGCCTACACTTTCCTTGACTTTCTTCTTGTTGCTAACATCCCTGAAGAAACCCTTCTTGTTACTCTCAACATCTCTTGCTAGCTGCAACTCCAGGTGTGATTTGGCCTTCCTGATTTCACTCCTGCATGCCCGAGCAGTATTTTTATACTCTTCCCTGGTCATTTGTCCAATCTTCCACTTCTACATATGTGTGTGTAGGGTTTGCTAGACAGAGGGGAGTGTATGGGGATGGATGGATAGAGGGGGGCATGTATGAGGATAGATGGAGGGGTGTGCAGGGCAATGAATGGATGAATAGATGCATACATGGATGAAGGAGTCTGTATGGGGATGGATGGGTTGTTGGATTGATGAAGAGATGCATGGATGGATGGGGGTGTATGGGGATGCATGGAGGGGTGTGTCTGTGGATGGATGGATGGATGTGTATATACTGATATTTGCAGTCTTGGTTTAGCCACGTTGGTCCCAGAATATTAGGAAGACAAGGTGATATCTCTTATTAGACCAATGTCTGCTGGTGAAAGAGACAAGCTGTTGAGCTCCACAGAGCTCTTCCTCGGGTCCGCAGAGGGGAACCAGAATGTCTGAGCTACAAACAAGGTGGAACAGATTAAGCATAAGGGGCTCACACATGCTAAAGTAGACCATGAAGTGGGCAGCCGAGGGTTAGCAGGTAATAGCGAGGGTTACAGTTTGCGGTAATGAGCCACGAAATCAGTGTCTCTATTCAGTTCCTGGTTTGTCGTGTCCAACAGGTTAGGAATTAAGTTCCGAGGCTCGTTGTTTGAAGGTGCTGGCCAGGTTTCCTTTGAGGATGAGGATAGATAGAGGGGGTATATGGGGAGTATGGGGATGGATGGATAGATGTGGATTTCATTGCTTTGCTTCAAACGGTGTGCAAAGGGTGTCAGTTTTGATGAATGTGCATTTTTGGGTGGGAAAAACTTCTGTCAATAAATTCCCAGCCAGCTCTAACTTCTTCTGGCCTTAGTCCCATCTACATGGGGTCGACTGTTTTAGTCCTTCTCTATTCCAGGCTGTCATGTAGCAGTTTCTTAGAAACTCCGCAGCCAATCAAATCCTTTCATATAACATCCTTCCATTTAGTTTTGGGTCTTCCAACCCTTGTCTAAGCTTCTACTTCAAAACGTAATGCCCTCTTTCCTATATATTCTTCTTTTCACATGTCCGAACCATCCAAGCTGGGAGTCCCTCAGCTTTTCGATAACCGGTACCACCTAAATGCTTCCCCTGGTTCGTTCGTTCCGAGCATGGCCCATACTTGCAACTCCAAGCATCCATCTTAACATTTTCATTTCAACAGCATTCGATATCTGCCCAGTCTTTTCCTCCCCACGCTGATTGTAGAACTGGTAGCTGCTCACAGCCTCCATGCCGGAGGCCAAGCATCTGAGGGTGAGACGCTCCCCCGGGAAATACACAGGGTGCTGGGGGTCCATGATGACTGTAGGAGGTGACAGGGGGGCTGAGGAAGGAAAAGGAGGGGCAGGAGAAATTACGCTCTCCAATTTCTGCCCCCCTTGGCTAGAGCCAGCAGCCTCTCAAAGCTCCCCGTTTCTCCCACACAGCAAGATGCCTGATGCCATATGTCTGTGCCCCAGAGCCCTGGCTGCATCCCCCAGCCTCGTACACACCCTGGGCTCCATGGGGAAAGGGGCAGGAACCACTGTCACCTCTAGGGGGTGCTGGTTCCCACCTGGCTGTGCTGTGTGTGACGGGCTCTGCAGGGACCGGTGCAGCAGGGTGGTCTCCGTTTGGGGGCTGAGACTGGACGGACAAGAGAAGTGGGGGTGAGGAGATGGTGGCTAGGGAGAGAGACTTTCCCCAGGGAGCCCCCCAGACTCTCCCCCTTAGCTTGCAGCCAGCACTACACAGCACGTGGACCGGGGGGGGGGGGGCAGGGATAGGGTAAAGAGTGTCTGGTTTTCGGGTACTTCATTTGCAGCCCCTTAGAATCATAGAATCATAGAATATCAGGGTTGGAAGGGACCCCAGAAGGTCATCTAGTCCAACCCCCTGCTCAAAGCAGGACCAATTCCCAGTTAAATCATCCCAGCCAGGGCTTTGTCAAGCCTGACCTTAAAAACCTCTAAGGAAGGAGATTCTACCACCTCCCTAGGTAACGCAGTCCAGTGTTTCACCACCCTCTTAGTGAAAAAGTTTTTCCTAATATCCAATCTAAACCTCCCCCACTGCAACTTGAGACCATTCCTCCTCGTTCTGTCATCTGCTACCATTGAGAACAGTCTAGAGCCATCCTCTTTGGAACCCCCTTTCAGGTAGTTGAAAGCAGCTATCAAATCCCCCCTCATTCTTCTCTTCTGCAGGCTAAACAATCCCAGCTCCCTCAGCCTCTCCTCATAACTCATGTGTTCCAGTCCCCTAATCATTTTTGTTGCCCTTCGCTGGACTCTCTCCAATTTATCCACATCCTTCTTGAAGTGTGGGGCCCAAAACTGGACACAGTACTCCAGATGAGGCCTCACCAATGTCGAATAGAGGGGAACGATCACGTCCCTCGATCTGCTCGCTATGCCCCTACTTATACATCCCAAAATGCCATTGGCCTTCTTGGCAACAAGGGCACACTGCTGACTCATATCCAGCTTCTCGTCCACTGTCACCCCTAGGTCCTTTTCCGCAGAACTGCTGCCTAGCCATTCGGTCCCTAGTCTGTAGCTGTGCATTGGGTTCTTCCGTCCTAAGTGCAGGACCCTGCACTTATCCTTATTGAACCTCATCAGATTGCTTTTGGCCCAATCTTCCAATTGGTCTAGGTCCTTCTGTATCCTATCCCTCCCCTCCAGCGTATCTACCACTCCTCCCAGTTTAGTATCACCCACAAATTTGCTGAGAGTGCAATCCACACCATCCTCCAGATCATTTATGAAGATATTGAATAAAACCGGCCCCAGGACCGACCCTTGGGGCACTCCACTTGATACCGGCTGCCAACTAGACATGGAGCCATTGATCACTACCCGTTGAGCCCGACAATTTAGCCAGCTTTCTACCCACCTTATAGTGCATTCATCCAGCCCATACTTTCTTAACTTGCTGACAAGAATACTATGGGAGACCGTGTCAAAAGCTTTGCTAAAGTCAAGAAACAATACATCCACTGCTTTCCCTTCATCCACAGAACCAGTAATCTCATCATAAAAGGCGATTAGATTAGTCAGGCATGGCCTTCCCTTGGTGAATCCATGCTGACTGTTCCTGATCACTTTCCTCTCATGCAAGTGCTTCAGGATTGATTCTTTGAGGACCTGCTCCATGATTTTTCCAGGGACTGAGGTGAGGCTGACTGGCCTGTAGTTCCCAGGATCTTCCTTCTTCCCTTTTTTAAAGATTGGCACTACATTAGCCTTTTTCCAGTCATCCGGGACTTCCCCGGTTCGCCACGAGTTTTCAAAGATAATGGCCAGTGGCTCTGCAATCACAGCCGCCAATTCCTTCAGCACTCTCGGATGCAACTCGTCTGGCCCCATGGACTTGTGCACGTCCAGCTTTTCTAAATAGTCCCTAACCGCCTCTATCTCCACAGAGGGCTGGCCATCTCTTCCGCATTTTGTGATGCCCATTTTGTGATGCCCTTAAAGGGGTCTGGTTTTAAGGAGGTGGAAACTCAGCCCTATCAGGGAATCCAGCCCCACTAAGGCCTCCGGGGGACTCCAGAAAATTCAGTCCCCCACAAATCAACAGTCATTTTTGGAAGTCTTGGCCGGGGCCTTCTGTGGATCCCTAATCTTGAGCTGAGTGGAGCATAAACAGAGTGAGATGCATTCAGAGGTGGGGGTGGGGTGTCCCTGCACACAATGCCTGGGACCCCACAATGAGAAGCTAGGCACACGGGAACATACTGGAACCAGTGTCCCCTGTCTGGTCCTATTTCCCACCCCCCTGAGCCAGCCAGTCCATCTGGGATGGGAACGGAGCCAGTGCCCACTAGAGGTGAAAGGCCCCATGACCCCCTGAGCCAACCAGTCACTCTCCCCACCCTGGGGCTGGACTGGAACTGGAAGTCTGCCTAATGGGACCCACCTGGACAGACAGCTGGGGTATGTGTGTGGATTGGGTCCCTCTTTACCTGCAGCTGACACCAGCTGGGGAAGGATCTGGAGAGAAGCTGAAAGAAAGAAGAGGAGAGACAGGGAGTGAGAGCTACGGGAATGGCCCAGGAGGGAAAGGCTGGGGAACAGGGAATGTAATTTAGGGGCATGTGAACCCAGGTGGACGAGGCTCAATATCTAATTCCCTAGTGGAGAGTGACAGGCAGTCGGTGGAAGGAAATGACCGTTGGAGAAAGACCAGCTCGATACTTGAGTAAAGCCCTAGGAAAGCAGCCACCTGCTGACTGTGAGTGTATTTGCAGAAGCCCAAGGCTCAGGGTTCATGCTCCCTGCACAGAAAGGCCCCGTAAGGAGACCCCGCGCGGTTGGGAAATGCAGGATGCCCGCCGGACTGTCCCTGAATTGAGGCTGGAGATGGAGTGTGGTGGATGAGAGGCCCCGAGGAGCTGGAGGTGGAAGGAGAAGGTGAGACGCATGCAGGGAAGGGGGGAAGGAGAGACAGGCTGAAGGAGGAGTGCAGGATCGCTCACCCAGGAGATGGAGGAGGATGCTGTGCTCCATGCTGGGTGTAACAGGATGCTGCTCCTGCGTGAATCTGCTACTTCTAAGGGCTATATAAATAGCAACCGAGCCATCTCATCTGACCCACGGTGAAAGCCACTTCCCCAAAGTCTGTACATCTGAGAGAGGAACCAGCTCCCGGGATGGGCCAATCAGAGTTTGAAAGGAGCAGGGAGGGTGTCGACACTGCAGCCTCAAAACCTGTTGCTAGCAGGGGAACGCTGGCGTCTGGGATGGAGAAACCTGAAAGATTAACGTGGGTGAAAGAATGAAAGAGTGAGAGGGAAAGGGGGACTGAGACAGAGGCAAATGGAAGAATGAAGAGACAGGCTTCTTCGCAAATCGAAGAAGTGAAAGAACGGCAGTGAACAGATGAGTGACACAGAGCAAGAGTGAGAAAAGGAAAGGGTGAATGAGACACTGACCAAAGGAAGAGTGAAGATGGGGAAGAAAAGACAGTGCCTGAAGAAGAGAAGAGATGCAGATGCAGAGGGTGAAAGAGAAAGACAGAGCAGGAGGCGTGCAGAAGGAGGATGCTAACCAAGGAGGATAGAAACAGAAAGAAGGGTTGAACGAGAGGAGTGGAGAGGCCGACCGTGAGAGAAGGAGGCACAGAGAGAGGGGAATGAAAGTCAATGAGGAAGAGACAGAAGGAGGACTGGGGAGAATGAAGAGGAGCGAGGCAGGGGAAGGGGGTGTCAAGATTCCTCCCCCACTCTGAACTCTAGGGTACAGATGTGGGGACCTGCATGAAAACCTCCTAAGCTTACTTTTACCAGTTTAGGTTAATCTTCTCCAAGGTACAAATTAATTTTATCCTTTGTCCCTGGATCTCCACTGCCACCACCAAACTCTAACTGGGTTTACTAGGAAACGTAGTTTGGACACGTCTTTCCCCCCAAAATCCTCCCAACCCTTCCACCCTACTTCCTGGGAAAGGTTTGGTAAAAATCCTCACCAATTTGCACAGGTGACCACAGACCCAAACCCTTGGGTCTGAGAACAATGAAAAAGCATTCAGTTTTCTTACAAGAAGACTTTTAATAGAAGTAAAGAAATCCCCTCTGTAAAATCAGGATGGTAGATACCTTACAGGGTAATTAGATTCAAAACAGAGAATCCCTCTAGGCAAAACCTTAAGTTACAAAAAAGACACACAGACAGGAATAGTCATTCTATTCAGCACAGTTCTTTTCTCAGCCATTTAAAGAAATCATAATCTAACACATACCTAGCTAGATTACTTACTAAAAGTTCTAAGACTCCATTCCTGTTTTATCCCCAGCAAAAGCAGCATACAGACAGACACAGACCCTTTGTTTCTCTCCCTCCTCCCAGCTTTTGAAAGTATCTTGTCTCCTCATTGGTCATTTTGGTCAGTTGCCAGCGAGGTTACCTTTAGCTTCTTAACCCTTTACAGGTGAGAGGATTTTTCCTCTGGCCAGGAGGGATTTTAAAGGGATTTACCCTTCCCTTTATATTTATGATAGGGGGAGACTGAAGGAAGGAGTGAATGAGGCAGACACGGAAGGAGGGGTGCCGGGGGAGTTGCTCACCCAGTGCAGGGAGGCAGATGTTTAAGCTCTGTGCTGCGGGGGCCAGGTGGAGCCTGGAAGGTGCATCCCCAGCCCGTCTCCTTCGAGCTGCCTGCTCCCCTTTGATCACAGCCAGAGGAAGTGCTGTCTAAGGGACGCAGCCTCCTCCCTGCCCCACTGCCGAAGCATCATGTCCTGTGGGCTCACCGTGGCCAGGCCTGGGGGTTTCCAGCATACCTTGCAGCTCCCAGCTGCTCTGCAGGGCCTGGGCTGACAATGGCAGACCAGACCAGTGAAGGAGCCCTGAAGATACAGGGTAACCAGGTAACAGCTCCTCATTCCATCCCTTACCTTGGCCGGGTACCAGGACACCAGTGCTGCACAAGGGTGCTGCCCAGTAGTCAACCCGTGCTCCTTGCTCTGCAGGCCTATGGGGCCAGCACTGGGGTATGGTCATCAGCACTGACTGGGAGGGGAGAGTGACCCTGACTGAACTCCCACCATGATTCCTGCAGCACAGCGCCTCATAGCATTGCACAGGGGCATGGGGGTCAGCACTGACTGGGAGGGCAGAACACCCCCTGCTTAGCCCCCAACACGGTCCCTGCAGCACAGCGTCCCCTGGCATCACACCAGGGTCCCAGGGTCAGCCCCAACTCAGAACACGTAGCTGCAGAGAGACAGAATTAGACTTGGACTTCTCCCCACAGCCCTGCGGTCACGGCTCTCAGACGAATGCAGCGTGGGCAGGGCTGGCGGACGTGTCTCAGATCAGACAGGAGCTGGGTTGTATGGTCCATCGTGCTGGGGGCGGTTCATCCCCACACAGCCCGATGGGGAAGTGGCTGTTACTTTTTAAAGGAACGGCGACAGCGCTGAACCTCATGCCAGAGACCATTCAAGCTGACACGGAGGTGGAGTTTGGCCTAATTCTGGGTGAGTGCAGGCCTCTTTATTCATCCCCTTGTCTCTCATGTCCCTCAACCTCTTCCTTTCTTTCTAGTACAATGGGCGAGGCGACTCTCCTCCTGGGTTCTGTGCCCCACACACCTTCCCCTTTCCTCCTGTCCCCTTACTGAGTTTCCATCCTGCTGTCCAGCTATTGTCCTGTTTTCAGCAGCATCACAAATAACTTTGGACGTGAGGGTGGAGACCGAGGTAGCTTCATGGCTGTTTCTGGGGAGCTCCTCCTAAGTGCTGGGGGCAGGCTGGAGAAAGCACAAAAGGCCTTCTCTGAAAATTTCACATGGGCCATGCGGGTTGGCATCATGGGCAGATGCAACTCACTGGGTTAAAGGCAGGGTTGGGGCCTGTAACATTAAGGCAGCCGGGCAAGCAGGGAAATGGAAGGAAAACAGAGATGGGGAGAAAGTTAAGAGGGTTTAAATGGAACTGGAAATTTCCCTCCTGAGGTGACCTGAGCAAATGTGCCAGAGAGAAAGGACAGCTGTGGAAAGGCCGTGACTCCCTGGGGTTAGCTTTGATGCTGCTGCCAAGATGTTAATGGAGTTTTCTTTCATTACAGAGCCACAAGGTGGGTGAGGAAATGTCTTGTAGTGGACCAACTTCCATTGGTGAAAGACTCTGGGCCAATAAAAGCAATCACCTCACCTACCTTGAGAGGGGCAGGGGCAGAGGTAGAGAAAGAGGGGTGCTATGGGGTGTTTGTCCCCCCTTTTCCATTTCCCTCTTGACAAGCATTTCCAGATGAGAACCAGGAGCCAAAGAGTCCCTGTGGAAGGATGTTCCCTGCTGGTTTTTTCACCCGTTTGAACTTCCGTTGTCTTCCCTTCCTGCCTCATGACTCTGTTTCCCACTTAAATGCAAATTAAGCAAACACATGCTCCTTTGTTGGAGACAGAGCTGTTTGCAGACTTCTGTCTGGTCAGGGTGTGGGGTTTGGAACGTGTGGAAACTCATACAGGGGCATCTTATAACTTCACACAGACAATGCTGACAACATTGACTAGAAAATTATGAGGGAAGGGGCGGCTGTACTGTATAATGGGCACCAGGGGGCAGCAGAGGGTGGGGGTGGAGAAGGGGCGGCTATACTGTATAATGGGCACTAGGGGGCAGCAAAGGGTGGGGGTGGGGAAGGGGCGGCTATACTGTATAATGGGCACTAGGGGGCAGCAGAGGGTGGGGGTGGGGAAGGGGCGGCTGTACTGTATAATGGGCACTAGGGGGCAGCAGAGGGTGGGGGTTAGGAAGGGGCGGCTATACTGTATAATGGGCACCAGTGGGCAGCAGAGCGTGGGGGTGGGGAAGGGGCGGCTATACTGTATAATGGGCACCAGTGGGCAGCAGAGGGTGGGGGTGGGGAAGGGGCAGCTATACTGTATAATGGGCACCAGGGGGCAGCAGAGGGTGGGGGTGGGGAAGGGGCAGCTATACTGTATAATGGGCACCAGGGGGCAGCAGAGGGTGGGGGTGGGGAAGGGGCTGCTATACTGTATAATGGGCAACAGGGGGCAGCAGAGGGTGGGGGTGGGGAAGGGGTGATTATACTATATAATGGGAACTAGGGGCAGCAGAGGGTGGGGGCGGGGAAGAGGGTGGCTGTACTGCATAATGGGCAGTAGGGGGCAGCAGACGGTTGGGGTGGGGAAGGGGTGGCTGTACTGTATAATGGGCATGGATAAGGGAGGGACCAGCAGTTTTGAGTTCTCTGAACGTTATCTGATACTTGTCTCCTAGAGCTGAGACCTGGACCCAGGAATCCTAGAGGTCATCCTGGTCCCCCTTCCATCCAGCATCTACATGAATTCAGAGAACTGACACTGCTGATGTCTGGGCACTCCTAGGAGACTGCATTTACACCTCTCCAAGACCATGAGGCCCCGTTACTCTGCAGAGATGCCACTTGGTGGGGATTGTCTGGTAGGAGCCAGCAAATGTCCTTGCAGGTTCCTGCCCACTTTCAAAGATCTCCCAGGTTTCATTTCTCTGAGACACCAGCCACTGCCCATGTGCTCTTTTCCTCAGCCTAAAGAATAAGGCCTGACTGGCGCTGAGCCCCCTGAAGCAGAGTATCTCATCTGGATGTGCTCCCTTTTATGCATGTGGGACTTTTAGAAATCCAACTCAATGTGGGCGCTGGTGGTGGTCGGGCAAGTGAGGTTGGCTGGCAGCCTCCTGAGGAAGGTGATTGAGGTTGGCTGAGAAAGGAGGGGACCCAAAAGGTGAAGCAAAAGTCAAGGAAGTGCTGGGGAGAACTACATGTCTCCATCCCCACTCCACACCCCCTGGGCTATGTGAAGCACCCAGCATGTAGGGGACTGCGGGGGGTGATCTGGGTCAGGGCCTGTGTGGCACCAGGACAATTGGAGGGGGCCTGATCTCAGTTGCGGGGGGGGGAACTGTGCAGTGCCTGGTACAATAAGGGGGGATCCCTGAACTCAGTCAGTGTCTGGGTGCCTGGTATGAGAGGGGGGCATCATGGTCGAAGTGTGTGCCATAGCTAGCATTATGGAGTGGAGGCCTGATCTCAGTGGGGATCTGGGCAGCATCCGGTGTGCTCAGTGGGGCCCTCATCTTGGTCACGGCCTCTAGGTTCTCCCTTAAGACTGCTAATTAATTAATAATATTGACAAATAAACAGTATAGTACAGCTTCTCATCCCACCCTAGCCCTGCAGTCTGCAGGGTCATCCCAAGAGCTCCAGGGTGCTGCTTTCACCCTGATCCCAAGCCATGATTCCCCATGCCTCTTGATGGGGAAATCCCAGCTGCTAATTGTGCAATTCCATAGCACCATAACCTGAAGCCCACATCCATGCTATTCCCACACCACACCCTCGCCAGCCTTTTCAGGTATTTGCAGCCAATCTCCCATATCTCCATTACTCTCTTGCCTCTCTACTTCCTGCCTAATCCCCATCAGGCCTGCTCTGAACAGCCTCCCATATGGGGTGTTCAAAAGGCTACTAGTTCGTTAGGAACTATTAGGAAAAGGATAAGAAAAGGAGACGGGATAATGACACTATATAAATCCCTGGTACACCCACTCCTTGAATGCTGCTTCCAGTTCTGGTTGCCCCATCTCAAAAAGGAACCAGAGAAGATTCAGAAAAGTGCAAGAAGGATGATTAAGAGTGTGGAGCAGCTTCCATAAGAGGACAGATTAGGGCTGCTCAAATGAGAAAAGAGATGACTCAGGGGAGATATGACAGAGGTTTCTGAATCAGTAATGGTGTGGAGAAGGGGAGTAGGGAAGTCTTATTTACCCTTTCCCAGGACACAAAAACCAGAGGGGACTCGATGAAATGAAGAGGCTGCAGGTTTAACACGAACAAGAAGAAGTACTTGTTTGTATTAAATAGGGCACGGGTCTCAATGCTGATTCGTAGGGGACAGCACCTCCTACTGAGCCTCCTAGCCACTCTCTGCAGCACAGTGCCCCCCAACACTGAATGAGGACATGGGGGCCAGGACTGGGTGTGAGGAGAGAGCGCCCCCTACAGAGAGACTCTCTGCGATGTGCAATCCAATACCCTCTAGTGTTGCAGTGGGACATTGGAGCCAGCATTGAGACCCCTCCCCCAACCTGCAAAGTAGCCTGTTTTGCAAGACATCTTAGTTTAAGCTAAGGTAGTCACTTCAGTCTTGCGGTTGCAGATCTCAGACGTATGTTACATTTGCAGGGCGTGCTATTTTGTGCCCCGCTGTGTCTCAGCGGGGAGCGCTAACCAGGAGCATGTGTCTGTGGTCCCTGGGGCTGGGGTGATTTCATCCCCAAATGGCCCGAAGGGGAAGCAGCTGTTGCTTTTTTATGAGAGCAGAGACAGGGCAGTCATCTGAGTGCAAAGCACAACCTCAAACCACAGGTTATTCAATCTGCTGCGGGGACTGAATGTGTTCTCATTGTTCTTGGTCAGTGGCTGACTCTCTGTTTATCCCCTGCCTTTCTCTCTCTTTCCCGTCCCTTGAGTTCTCATATCTTCTCAATTCCAGCCTCTCTCCAATGTCACCCCTGTGCAACAAGGATCCTGAATTATTTGACTCCTTCAAATCCAGCGAGATCCCTAGTAGCTGACTAGAGTTCTCATAAAGTTGAGGAGAAAAAAATCAAACCTGAGACGTGCTATGAAATAAGTGATTTTTAGTGACACCCCTGTGTTGTCATTTCTGGACTTGGCAATACCCTCCCAGGGGAGGGGGATCTATATGGATTATAAATTCCTAGTCCCCCTCCAAAATTTTTTTGTTGATCTTTCCAAACTCTTGCACGTCCCTGCCCTTTGCCTCCATTTCCCCAAGTCAGAAATTGAACCCACCTCTAGAGCCTGTGGGAAAGGGTTGTCCCAGCCTGGAAAATGTTTTGAGATTTCAAATATTTTTCTTTGCCGCATGCAGATGAAACAATTGGGGCAGAGTTTTGAATTGCCCCCCAAATGTCTGTAACAGGGGAGAAAGTGAAGCCCAATTGAATATGATGTACGGGGCCCCAAATTTCTTTTCACAGGCCTGCTCTGGGATGTGGAGAACCCAGTTTCAGGTCTCTGCTCTGTGTCAAGCAGTTGACCCTGGGTCTTCTCCACCCCAGATGACTTCCATAGCCATGGGGCTACTCATAACGGTCCCTTCTGGCTTCATAATCTGTGATCATCCCAGCTGAGCCCCTGTGTAACACCTCCCTAAAACAATCCCTAGAGCAGAACTACTAGGAAACCCCCCATTCCTGATTTAAAACTTGCCAGTGGTGGAGAATCCACCATGGCTCTTGGTAATGCCCTCAATCAGAGGCCTGCTAAGGACACTTCTGCTGCCCTCTGCTCGTACAATTAAAGACACAAAGTTTCATTACCCTGGCATTCAATCCTAAAGGGAATTTCATCCCAGAACGGTCCCAGCTGATCACTGGCAAAGCAGCCCTGGTTACTGAACACCCAGGTAGAGTAACTGTGTTGATGCAAATAGACGCACTGCTCCCGAAGACTGCCCCCACTCCCAGTTCATCGCTGGATGGCGAGGGGGAGCTCATTCGAACACTGGCTTCAACTCTGCACAAGAACCCCCCATTCTGGGGGTCCTTTAGCTAGTCTGGGGTCTGGGCAGAGGCAATGACAAGGTAATCAGCCAGCCAATGACTTGTGGCAAATGCGTCCCTCTCTTTGGGTATAATATTGAGAAACTGGCCGGACACAGATATAACAGCCCTGCGGGGACATCAAAGGGGTTGTTTGAAAATTTGGCAGAACATTAAGAGGTTCTGATTGGAGCTGGGGAATTTGGGGCATGTTGGGGGTCTCAAAGGGTGCCAGGACTAATGAGTCCATTTGGGGTGTTTAGGGAACAAGTCTGTAAACGGGATCTTGGCAGCAGCATCAGAGCTAATCCCAGGAAGTCAGGGCCTTCCCTTTACTGTGCTTTCTCTCTGGCACAGGTTCTCGGGGGCAGCTCAGGAGGGAAATTTCCCAGCCCCAATTAAATCCTCTTAACTTTCTCCCTAGTCTCTGTTTTGCTTCAGTTTTCTGTTTGTTGCAGGCCCCAACCCTGCCTCTAGCCCAGCGAGTTGCATCTGCCCGTGATGCCAACCCGCACAGCACACGTGAAATTTTCAGAAAAGTCTCGTTGTGCTTTCTCCAGCCTGCCCCCCATGGTTGGGAAGAGCTCACCAGAAACAGCTGCAAAGCCACCTCAGGCTCCGCTGTCACACCCCAAATTAGCTGTGATGCCACTGAAAACAGGACAACAGCTGGAGAGCGGGATGGGGATGCAGTAGGGGGATGGGAGCAAGGGGGAGAGAGTGTGGGGTAGAGGACCTTGGAGGAGAGACGCGTTCCTTCCTTTGTGGTACAATGGAGGAGAGGTTGAGAGACAGGACAGAGAGACAGAGGGATAAATAAAGAGGCACCCAAATTTAGGCCAAACTCTACCTCTGCGTCAGCGTGAACAGTCTCTGGCGTGAGGTTGTTCCTTCAGCTCAGCCACCGGCCCTGTCTTCGTTCCATGACTCAGCTGCCGGCTGAGACATGCCCGTGACCCCTGCCCACGCGGCATTCACATGAGAGCGGCGACCGGCGAGCTGGGAGAGAAGTGCAGGTCTAATTCAGCTCTGTCCAGTTACATGTTCTGAGTCAGGGCTGACCCCCATGCCCCAGGGCAGTGCTAGGAGGCGCTGTGCTGTGGGGATCACGGTGGGGCTCACTAGGGGGCGCTCTCCCCCCCAGTCAGGGCTGACCCCCATGCCCCAGGGCAGTGCTAGGAGGCGCTGTGCTGTGAGGATCATGATGGGGCTCACTAGGGGGCGCTCTCCCCCCCAAGTCAGGGCTGACCCCCAAGCCCCAGTGCAGTGCTAGGAGGCGCTGTGCTGTGGGGATCATGATGGGGCTCACTAGGGGGCGCTCTCCCCCCCAAGTCAGGGCTGACCCCCATGCCCCAGGGCAGTGCTAGGAGGTGCTTTGCTGTGGGGATCATGATGGGGCTCACTAGGGGGCGCTCTCCCCCCCAAGTCAGGGCTGACCCCCATGCCCGAAGGCAGTGCTAGGAGGCGCTGTGCTGTGAGGATCATGATGGGGCTCACTAGGGGGTGCTCTCCCCCCCAAGTCAGGGCTGACCCCCATGCCCGAAGGCAGTGCTAGGAGGCGCTGTGCTGTGAGGATCATGATGGGGCTCACTAGGGGGTGCTCTCCCCCCCAAGTCAGGGCTGACCCCCATGCCCGAAGGCAGTGCTAGGAGGCGCTGTGCTGTGGGGATCATGATGGGGCTCACTAGGGGGTGCTCTCCCCCCCAGTCAGGGCTGACCCCCATGCCCGAAGGCAGTGCTAGGAGGTGCTCTGCTGTGGGGATCATGATGGGGCTCACTAGGGGGCGCTCTCCCCCCCAATCAGGGCTGACCCCCATGCCCCAGTGCTGGCCCCATGGCCCTTCACAGCCAGGAGCGCGGGTTTGGTGCTGGGCCCATGAGCCCTGGTGTACCTGGCCAGGGAAATGGATGGAGTGAGGAGCCGTTACCTGGTTACCCTGTAGCTGACCCCTCTGCTATTGTTGGACCAGGCCCTGCAGAGCGGCTGGGAGCTGCAAGGCATGCTGGGAACCCCCGGCCTGGCCGTGGTCAGCCCACAGCGTGTGGTGCCTTGATGGTGGGGCGGGGAGGTGGCTGCGTCCCTTAGGCAGGACTTCCTCTGGCTGTGATCAGAGGGGAGCAGGCGGCTCACAGGAGACAGGCGTTGGGGGTGCAGCTTCCAGGCTCAGACTGGTCCCCCCAGCACGGAGCTAAACGTGTCTCCCTGCGCCAGGTGAATGACTCACCCTGCACTCCTTCCCTGCCTGCCTCATTCACGCCTTCCTTCTGTCTCCCCCTTTCCCTTCCTCGCTCTGCCACACTCCTCTTCATCCTCCCCACTCCTCCATCTCTCTCCCTCATTCACACGTTCCCTCCATATGTCTGACTTTCATTCCCCCTCTCTCTGCCCCACCCCACAGTCGCCTCTCCACTCCTCCTCCTGGCTGTGTCTCGTTCAGTCGTTCTCTTTCTGACTGTCCTCTTTGTTCTCAGTCAGTGACCTCCTTCTGCACGTCTCCTGCTGTGTCTTTCTCTTTCACTCTCTCCATCTTCATCTCCCCTCTTCTTCAGGCACTATCTCTTCTTCTCCCTCTTCACTCATCCTTTTCTCACTGTCTCATTCACCCTTTCCTTTTCTCACTCTTGCTCTGTCATTCATCTGTTTACTCCCTTTCTTTTTTTCCTTCCCTTTCACTTCCTCTATTTGGAGCCTGTCTCTTCATTCATCTCTTTGCCTCTGTCTCGTTCCCCCTTTCCCTCTCTCACTCTTTCATTCCATCCCTCCCTTTAATCAGTCAGGTTTCTCCATCCCGGACACCAGGGTTCCCCAGCCATCAGCAGGTCTTGAGGCTGCATCGTGACCACCCGTCCGTGCTCCTTTCAGAAACTATCTGGCCCATTCCAGGAGCTGGTTCCTCTCTCGGATGTGCAGACTTTGGGGAAGTGTCTGGCTCCAAGGGACGGACGATCACAGATATTTGTAAGAGCTCGGTTGCTATTTAGATAGCCCATTGAAGGAGCAGATTCACCTGGCAGCAGCATCCTGTTACACCCAGCATGGAGCTCAGCGTCCTCCTTCATCTCCTGGGTGAGTGACCCTGCACTCCTCCTTCAGCCTGTCTCTCCTTCCCCCCTTCCCTGCATGCATCTCACCTTCTCCTTCCACCTCCAGCTCCTTTGGGCTTCTCGTCCCCCAGACTCCATCTCGAGTCTCAATTCAGCAACAGTCTGGCGGGCGTCTGGCATTTCCCAGTTGCGCGGGGTCTCCTTATGGGGCCTTTCTGTGCAGGGAGCACGAACCCTGAGCCTCGGGTTTCTGCAAATACACTCACAGTAAGCAGGTGGCTGCTTTCCTAAGGCTTTACTCGAGTATCGAGCTCCTAGTCTTTCTCCAACGGTCATTTCCATCCACCGACTGTCTGTTGCTCTCCACTAGGGAAATAGATGTTGAGGCTCATCCACCTGGGCCCACGTCTCCCTAAAGTACATTCCCTGTCCCGCAGCCCCCTTCCCTCCTGTGCCGTTCCCGGAGCTCTCACTCCCTGTCTCTCCTCTTCTCTCCTTCAGCTTCTCTCCAGATCCTTCCCCAGCTGGCGTCACCTGCAGGTAAGGAGGGACGTGATCCACACACATGCCCCAGCTGTCCGTTCAGGTGGGTCCCCTCCATGAAAAGGGGTCACCCCATGGGGCAGACTTCCAGTTCCAGTCTGGCCCCATGGTAGGGGGTCTGGCTGCTTGGGTCAGAGAATAGGACATGGGGCCTTTCATCTCTAGGGGCTGCCGGCTCTGATCCTGCCCCAGAGGAACTGGCTGGTCAGTGGGGTGGGGAATGGGAATGGACAGGGGACACTGATTCCAGTATTTGTTTATGTGCCTGGCTTCTCACTGTGGGGTCACAGGCACTGAGTGTAGAGACCCCCCCGCCCAGGCATTGTGTGCAGGGATCCTCCCACCCCACTTCGGAGTGTGTCTCTCTCTGGTTCTGCTCCACTCAGCTCCCAGCTTCGGGACCTGCAGGGCCCTGGGCAAGACTTCCCAAAGTGACTGGTGATTTGTGGGGGGCTCAGTTTCCTGGGGTCCCCTGGAAGACTTATAGGGGCTGGATTCTTTGATAGGGCTGATAGAACCAGGCCTATTTAAACTGCTTGAAATGGAGCACCCCAAAACAGATTCTAGCTCTGGCCCCAGGGCCACATGCAGAGTGAAATCTCAGCAGGGCTGGCTGCAAGCTGGGAGGTGGGGTGGGATCTGAGCCTGTGGGATTCCATGGGGGGAGGTCTCTCTCCCTAGCTTCCATCTCCTCTCATCTCCCCACCCCCACTCCCACTTCCCTCATCCGTCCGGTCACAGCACCCTACAGAGCTGACTGAGCTGCACCACGCCCGGCAGAGCCCGTGACGTATGGCGTGGCCAGGTGGGAACCAGAACCCCCTAGAGGTGACAGTGGCTCCTGCCGCGTCCCCATGGAGCACAGGGGGTGTGTGCGGCAGGAGGGATGAAGCCAGAGTTCTGGGGCCAGTGGGGTGCAGACACCAGGTGTCTTGTTGTGTGGGAGGAACGGAGAGCTGCAAGGGGCTGCTGGCTCCAGCCAATGAGTGTAGGAATTGGGAGGCAGCACTTGGCTGGGGGGAGTGTAATGTCTGCTGAATCTCCCTGCCCTTCCTCAGCCCTCCTGCAAGCCCCAAGGGTCATCATGGACCCCCAGCACGCTGTGTATTTCCCGGGGGAGCATCTCACCCTCAGATGCTTGGCCCCTGGTGGGGAGGCGGTGAGCAGCTACCAGTTCTACAATCAGCGGGGGGAGCGAGTCTACACGGAAACTACCGGCCTGTCCGGGGGGCCCTGGCTGGTCCTGACGGCTGAGATGGGGAAGGCCGGGGCGTACAGCTGTGAGTATTGGGCAGTGAGAGACGGGCGGCCCATCTACTCTGCACGAAGCCAGCCTCTCCAGGTACCAGTGATGGGTGAGTCCCCTTTCTCCTACTGTCTAACAGGATTCCTGTCCCCATCACATGTGAGACCCCAACCCCTCATGTGGGGGGAGGGTCACCAGTCTGCTCACTTCAACCCCCAGGGTCTCTGGCTCTTGGTGGATGGTCCCGTTGTCTTCTCTCCACTTACCCCCCCCAAAAAATGAAACCCCCCCAAAACAAACCAATACCATTTCACAGATTCTCAAACCGGAAAGGACCCCTGTGATCACCAAGTCCCAACTCCATTGGATGGCCCCAGTGTAATTCCTGTTTGAACTAGAGCAGATCTTCTAGGGAAACATCCAACCTTGTTCTAAAAATGGTCAGTGATAGAGTCCACCACAACCGTGGGTACGTTCTTCCAGTGATGAATTCCCCTCCCTGCTGAAAATTTCCACCTTATTCCCAGTCTGAATTTGTCTAGCTTCAGTGTTCAGCCTTTGGATCATGTTAGGTCCTTGGATGCCAGATTGAAGAGCCCTTCAGTATCAGATTTCTCTTCTCATGCTAGGTACTTATAGACCACGATCAAATCACCCCTTCACCTTGGTTAAGCTAAACATGTTGAGCTCTAGAGATTCCTTCAGCACCCAAGCTGGCGGTGAGGCCGATTGTAGATTTCAATGACGTGGCTAAGTTTTAGGTCGCTGGTTTGATTCTGGCTTGAAGGAGCTTCCTGATGGTCCCTTCTGGCCTTTGACTGAAAATACAGCACATTGTTCCATAGGGCTTGTGGTTCTTTGAATTCTCACTCTGTCCTCCAAAGTCCTTGCATGGGACGGGAGGGGAGGGTTGAAATTCGTTGCGGACACGTCAGAATGTTTCATTTAAACATTGTGGATCAGAATGAGACATTTTCCTCCCTCTTGAAACAAAATCCTTTATTTTTGGCTCTGTTCGTATCCTGTATCTGCCCAGAGTGGCTGTCGTGCCTGATGGGAGTTTCAGTTCTGATATTTCGTGGCCCCCATTCTTCTTTCCTGGCCAGCCCCCCTCTCAGAACTAAGCCCCCCATGTGCATTGCAGCAGTTCAACGAGAGGGGTGACCTCTGTGTATCTTGGCAGATGTAGTCCGGAACAGGGGTCTGTTCTGTATTAGATTGTTGTCGGTAAACACCGATTTTGCTGCCCACACACAAACCAACAGAGAAATATTTCCAACCTTCATAACTGAAATTCACCACTCGGCAAAGTAAGGACAATGACGACTGAGATCTATTTCAGGCTATTTACTTTGTATATTTTCTCTGTTTAGTGACACCACAAGCCCTGGGCCGGCCACGTTGCGTGAGCACAGCCTCTGGCGTGCAAGCCGGGGGCCTCTTCCTCTTCACCTCACCAGGCCCTAAAGGAGCCCTGTTTGAACCAGCATCTCCTAGGACGCTTTCTCCCAGCCCCTTGGGGTGCAGGGGGCATCCAGCCCTCACGCCCTCTCGAGTCCCTAAGCATTCTGTCTCTCTCTTCAGGAGTGTGTTACTCTCCGGTGCTCGGCTCCCAGGAGGGAGATATGACTTCTGTAATGAAATCGGGGTGCAGGTCTCTGCAGATCTCCCCGCTCAGAACAGGGGTGCTCATCTGGGGCTCACGGATGTGATGGGGATCCCCAAAGCATACACCTGCCTGTACTGGGGAGCAGAGTCTAGGTGGGAAACCATCTCGGAGCGCAGCCATCCCTGCTTGGCCCTAGCGACTGGTGCATCTGCTTCTTAGGGCTGGTTGAGCTGGGGTCACGGGCATTTCTCCCCCTACAGTGACTGAGACACAACCAGCAATCTAGCTGCTGTCAAGGGCATCAGCGCAGTTTCGCTGTCTGGTTCTTCTCCTTCTAGTTGTGTCAGGTTTTCAAGAACTGAAATTCACTCACTCTCAGAGCCGGGGATAGAACCCAGGAGTCCTGGCTCCCAGCCCATGCCTTGATTTGACCTCTAGACCCCACTTTCTCATACTCAATTGCTCTGCTATTTCTACACTCTTGGTACATTAACGCTCCCTCTTCTCGCCTATTGTTGCTGTTTGCAGATTTCCCTCTTGCTCCATCCATCTCTGCAATTTCTGATTTCCCCGGGAAGAGCCCTGTTACCATCGTATGCTCAGCCCCTCAGGGACATGTGGCTAAAAGGTACCAGTTCCTGAGGCAGGGGCATGTCATTGTCTCACAGTTGGGTGCCCGTCTCCAGCTCCGTCAATCTGATTTGGATGCTACCGGCCCTTACACCTGCAGCTATGAGGTCAATGTCTCAGGGAGAATGATCCAGTCACTACCTAGTGCCCCCCTCTCAATCCATCTGACAGGTGAGTCATCTTTCCATCTACACCTCTTGTGTCAGGCGATGGCTGTCCAGACGTTGGCCTGCAGACTGGAAGGGTTGTGGGCTACTGACCGGTACGTCTGCGATGAACTGAGCAATCTGTCTGTAGAGCTGATGAATCCTGTCTGATATTGGGGGGTTGGTATCTGGGCCAGACTGAAGACTCCACTTTGGATCTGACAGGTGAGTCATCTTTCCATCTACACCTCTTGGGTCAGGCAATGGCTGTCCAGACGTCGGCCTGCAGACTGGAAGGGTTGTGGGATACTGAGCGGTATGTCTGCGATGAACTGAGCAATCTGTCTGTAGAGCTGATGAATCCTGTCTGATATTGGGGGGTTGGTATCTGGGCCAGACTGAAGACTCCACTTTGGATGGGGGATTCTTTACCTTTGCTGTGGTCAGTTGATCTCCATCTTCGGCTGAACTTCCAAAGGAAGGTGAGAACAGAATCGCACAAGAGGGTCATTGAGTTAAAATGCTCGGCCATTGCAATGTGTTTGCTATGGGCAATCAGAGAGCTCCTGTCCAGGATAGCTGGTTTGTCAAGGGAGATCGTATTAGCAACTAAGTCCCTGTGATGTTCTCCTCAGCAAGGGAGAGCTTTGGTGCTGCTGAAATGTCTGTCAGGGAATGTGTCCCTGACATTCCCACCTGTCGGCCTTGCTGGCAAACTTCTTGAGATCTGCCAGTCCAAACCTGGCCTTGCAGGTCTCAGTCGATGTCCCCAGAGGCATCTCCCTGCAGTTCCCAGTCCTGGTGGTGGGAGACTCACAGGAATTATTAAATTCACTGCCTCCAAAGAGACCGAGCACAGGTTGGCCTGTTGGGTTAGCTGAAGGCTCACACCTGTCTTATGCCAGGAGCATCACCTGATGGTCTTTAAAGGCCAATCAACCTTCCCTGAAATTGGCAAGAAAACAGAGAAAAATGAGTAAATGAAAAGTGGGTGAACCCAGAGCTGATGCTCCTCAAAGAAAACATCTCTGGGTGGGAAAGGAACGTTAGTGACCAGGGAGGGAAATACGGTGTGGTAGCAAATGAACTTGGGCGTTGTCTCCCTTTGGACACATCAGCCATCTCCTGGGATTGGGAGGAGGGAGCTCCATAGCACTGGGGTTTGTTGGAGGGCTCAGTCCCCACTGTCTCTCTTCAGGGTCTTCCGTGCTCCTGGAAACCTTTCGGCCAACTCTGCAGCTGTCACCAACGGGTCCTGAGTTCACCACCGGAGATTCTGTTACCCTGACGTGCTCAGCTCCCAGCTGGGAGAAGAAGATGGGGTTCTGCTTCCTCAAGGCCAGGGAACAAGTGGCATGCACAAGACAGGCGCTGGAGGACTCTCAGAGTTACCAGATTGGCAGACTCAGCATGGAGGATTCTGGCTCATACACCTGTATGTACCGGGTAGCCAAACCTGGGCAGGAGATCTCCTCCCTAGAGAGCCAGCCCATCTCCATCACAGTCACAGGTAAGGCCCCTTTCTCTCAGAATGTGATAGCAGGGACCAGCATCAGAATATAAGAGCGGCCATGCTGGTCCCATGTCCATCTGGCCCAGTAGTCTGTCTCCAAGGGTGGCCCATACCAGAGTTTCAGGGGGCGCATACAGAACAGGGAAATTATGGAAGGATTCAGCCCAGGCTTCCATCATGTCTTGTAGTAGTCAGAGGTTCAGCCTCACCCCGAGCATGTTGTTGTGTCCCTGACGATCTTGTCTAAGAGCCATTGATGGACCTGTCCTCCATGGATGGATCCAGTACTTTTGGGAACCCAGATATGCTTTTGGCTATCACAGCATCCCACGGCAAGAAGAGCAACAGGGACAAGGCAACTGAGTGGTCAACCTCAGGGGGCTGGACAGTCAATCTCTGGGGCTCTTTCTCCACCTGGCTTGTCTGTACACTTCTGGCTGGGTTTGGCGCCGAGTAATGCTCCGATTTGCTCTTCACTGTTGGGGTGAAGTGGGTGGCCACCAAGGGATGGGAGGTATGAAGGGATTTTCTGTCGAAGGGTAGAAGTGGGGGTGTAGCTTCTCCAAGGGGTACATGACAGCTCCCCATTTTATTTACACAATCAGCCAGGTGCTCTTCATTCAGAGCCCCTCCATTTCTCTCCTTGCTTTCTCTGCTCTTCATTCTCTCCAGATGTCTCACTGCCCCCGCCGGCCCCCCAAATCATTCTGTATCCCCCGAAACACATCTATTTTCAGGGGGAGCATGTCAAGCTCACCTGCTCAGTTCCTGGCAGTGAGCAGGTGGGGGGATACAGATTCTACCATCAAAGAGAGGAGCAGATCTCTGAGCTGGACGAGGGAGCTTGGCTGGAGCGCACGGCTATGACTGGGAATGCTGGGACATACTTCTGTGCCTACTGGATAATTCGATCTGGGCAAGCGATCCTGTCACGGAAGAGTGACTCCGTCTCCATCATTGTGACTGGTGAGTCCAGCCCTGTCTCCAGCACCCCTTTGCCCTTTCCGCGTGTGTTCTAGAGAGGCCATACTCCTTCCATGGACTCCAGACTCTTCACGGCCACCTGTTGAATCTCAGTGACCACTGTAAGGTGGGAAACTGAGGCACCCAATATTGGCTTCATCAATTTTTTCACATTTATTTATACATTTTCAGATTGAATCATTGACACTTGTCATTTCTGATCATACACACATGACAAACAATAAGACAGATTGGACTGAACAGGCAGGGGTCCAAGTATCCAAATTTGTCTCAGTCTCTGGACCAGTGTTCTCCATTTTGGGCCCTCCATCACTTTCTTTTTATACATTAATTTGTCCTTCTATGTCTGTCTTCCCATGTCTCCAGTTATACGTTTACCCAAATGTTCATAAGTTGTTTTCATTCTTCTGTATTGTTACAAATCATTGGCATTGCATCAGCATAACTCCATGATTCTTTTGCCATTCAGTGTACATTGTCATGAATAGGAAGATTAAACTAATAAAACAGCCCTTATTTTTCCCATTCCACATGTTGCAGTGGTAGGTGTTCAGCAGGATTCGCAGATTGAGACAGTCTGACATGGGCCGTGATATGCACGCGTTTGCCATCCCAGACATCCAATACATGGCCAATGGTGGCACTGAAATCACAGAATTCTTCCTATTTGCAATGGAATTGCTTAAAAAAATCCATGGCCACACAATTGGAAACGTGGCACACATGACTTGAAGTACTCACCAAGCTAGTCAAAATGTACAGTGATATGCCAAATGCCTCCCCAGAGGAGGGAAGGGTTGGTCGACCTTGAGATCTTTAAATCATCTCCGAACAAACGTTGGCAGGTCCAAAGTCAATCTGTGGAAGTGGGGCTCGTCCATTGACCCAGATACAAGTGACTGCGGCCAATGCAAACTAGGGAACATCTCTTGGTCTGCCGGCTCCTGGGGGAAGATCTGCAGACTGGGCCATAGCATGTGCCCAGCACTGGGAAAACGTACATTTGTGGTGGAGGACACAAGATGAAAAAGACCATTCAACATCCATCATCATGAACGATTAGTATTACACTTCCAAACCACAGAGTTGATTTATACCATTCAGCACATTTCTCACTCTTTAGCGCCACAGCTCATTTCCTGTGTCTCGTCCTCCGTCATCCAGGATCGTAACCTTTATTTTTCTTGAGTAGGGAAATTTATGGAGACCACCAGGTCCTTCTGGCATCATATCCTTGCCTTTGCCAAATGTGGGCTTGTCCAGGCTCATTTGCTCTATGCTGAGCAGCTCAAAGTTCAGCACTTCTGATTGTAAATCACTCGAAAGTCTCGCCAGGAATTTCTCCTGTTGTATTTTGAGGTGCTTATTCGGTTAGGCACTGTAGCAGTTCCCCCACAGCTCTGCCAGTTGTGAGATGCTGTTCCACTCAGACTGGGGATTGTCATCTGTCCTGTGCGGTGTTTGCTGGGGGGGTATTTCACAGGCTGGGGGATCACTGGACTCCCCTTATCAACTTCTCTTGACTCTGGGGGGATGCCCCTCTGCACTGACCCCTTTCTCTCTATTGCAGCTCCTCCACTGGCCCCCAAACTCTCTCTGCATCCCAAGCTCCCTGTGTACCTGCCCGGGGAGAAGGTCACCCTCACCTGCTCAGTCCCCCATGGCAAGGAGGTTGCGGGGTTCAGGTTCCACCAGCACAGAGGGGATCAGGCCTCTGAAGAGCTGCCAGCAGCCAGCGGGGGGCCCGGGATGGAGCTCATGGCGCAGATGGGGAATGACGGCTCCTACACCTGTCAGTACTGGAGACGGGAGGCCGGGCAGGAGATTGTATCTGAGAACAGTAACAGCATCACTGTACCAGTGTCAGGTGAGGCTCTGACCTCCGGGATGCTCCCGCCAGGTCTCTCCCACATCTCAGGTGCTGCTAGACAGCCAGGTGAGCAGTGGGACTCGGAGGGAGCAGAGATGCCCCCCACCCGCCCACAAACCCCTTTGTCCTCTGCCCTTCCCCATCCCCACCCTCTGCTGCCCCCTGGTGCCCATTATACAGTATAGCCGCCCCTTCCCACCCCCACCCTCTGCTGCCCCCTGGTGTCCATTATACAGTATAGCCGCCCCTTCCCTGTCCCCACCCTCTGCTGCCCCCTGGTGCCCATTATACAGTATAGCTGCCCCTTCCTGACACTGGGCTGTGGTTCTCCTGCTGACCTCTGTATTTTGCTGCTTCCCTTAAACCCCCTTTCCCAGCCGGTGCTGAGCATGGATCCCCCATCTGGAGTGGTGAGTGAAGGGCTCCCCCTGCTCATCACCTGCATGGCCCCTGGTGACCTCAGTGAGCGGAGATTTCACTTTTACAAGGACAGAACCGAGATCGTCCCCAGGGACTTGGGCTCTGAGCTCAGCATCATGGAGTTCAGCACTGACTTCATGATGCTCAGTTTCCCACAGGCTGGTCCTGTGACCACTGGGGAATTCACCTGCGGCTATGAGGAGAACGTGAGGAGGAGGTGGATCCTGTCCCCCAGTAGTCAGGTTGTGAACGTCACCATGAAGGGTGAGGATGCGCCTAGTCTTACAAATGCCATTGAAGATATACTCTGGAGTCCTGCAGTGGGGAAAACGGTTGTTGAAATGATGCCGCTGTGTAGTGAATGGCTGCTTAACTCAACTCCCATTCCTTATGCTGCCCCCTTGTGCCCATTATCCCGTGTAGCCAACCCTTCCCCACCCCTCACCCTCTGCTGCCCTCTGGTGCCCATTATACAGTATACCAGTCCCTTCCTGATACTGGACTGTGGTTCCCCTGCTGACCTCTCCCTTTTTCTACTCCCCTTAGACCCCCTTCCCCAGCCATTGCTGAGCATGGATCCCCCATCTGGAGAGGTGAGTGAAGGGCTCCCCCTGCTCATTGCCTGCATGGCCCCTGGTGACCTCGGTGAGTGGAGATTTCACTTTTACAAGGACGGAACCGAGATCATCCCCAGAGTTGAGGGGTCTGAGATCAGCACCATGGAGTCTGTCTCCGGCTCTGTGAACATCTCTGTGCTCAGCATCCCACAGGCTGGTCCTAAGAACACTGGGGAATTCACCTGTGGGTACGAGAAGAACATGAGCGGGAGGTGGATCCAGTCCCCCAGGAGCCAGGCTGTGAATGTTACCTGGAATGTCACCAGGAATTACAGCTGGAGAGGTGAGGCTCCCAACAGTATTAACAGAATGAAAAGGAATATTTCCCCTGAAGTGCAGTTCCCATTTTGGACCCATAGGTGTCAGGATCACATCCTGTATCTGGCATGCAGAAATTCCTTTCTTAAAGGGGAGGGTGCAGATTGTCCCTATTCTGCAGGCTGCCTGGGGTATAGCAGAGTCCACAGTGCCATGCAGGGGAAACGTTTACATTGCAGATCCTGGCATAACGCCTGCTGTCGCTCTTCCCCCTTCTCTCAAGCAGGCTGGGCTCTGCCCCTCCCCTTGGTGGCTGGTTGCGGTGGTGGAGGAGCCGCTCTGGGGATACTGGCTCTTCTTGGCTGCTGCTGCAGAAGGAATAAGAAAGGTACAGGTAATGCAACCTGGATGGGGAATGGGAGCTGGGGTTTCGTTTGTGCAATTCTGGAGGAGGGTGGACAAGACTGGGGTGGAGAATGGGACCCAGGTGTCCAGGGATCCCCAGGGTTGTGAGGCACAAGCCCTTAGTGTGACGGATTCTTGTCTGTGTCCTGCTGTGGATCAGCTCCCGGACTCTGCTAGCAACATATGCTCCTGGAAACTTTGCTGTCTGTACAGGGTAACGATTACCCCCTGGTAATCTGCTGTCCCCAAAGGAATAGGACACTCCAACTTTGGATGCTCAGTTCGGGGTCCCCACTCACCATGCGGCACTTAGATCTGTTTATAAAGAAAACAAGAGGAAGTTTATCATCAAAGCGACCAGGTGGGTGAGGTTTTATTGGACCAATTTCTGAGGGGGAACAAGACAAGCTTTTGAGTGATACAGACCTCTTCTTCCTCTCATCTGAGACCAGAGATTCAAGGAAGAATATTGGAAACAAATGGTTTCATATCAAACAAGATTGTAACATGCTTCCTAGAGCCTAAACTGAACTCCCAGGACATTTCTCTGTCTCCTACGTCATAGCGTTGTCCCATCATTTTCAGTCAGGTTGGCTGAGATCCTCCTTCCCTAAGATCAAACCTCATGGCAGGTTGTCTTCAGAGATTGAAGGCTTCCAGGGTGCATCTCTCTGCACTCCCTAATGTACCAGATCAGACCTTTGATCTCCACCTGAGAACAAGTTTTCCCCAGCTGCTGTTTACCTCTTCCTGTTAGTATCGCCCCCGATTCTCCGCAAGCTCTTTGTTGGCATTGGACCCAGAATGCTGATAGACTTGTACAGGGAGACACGCAGTGGTACACTATGGACATAAGCATCTCCTAGCTCCTGTCCGGAGTTGTTTGTCCCATGGCACACTACCTTGGAGCAACCTCCCTTTAACCACAACAAGGGAAAATAATATTCAGCATCTCCGCATAACTCCTTGCAGATTTTCCATACACTTGTCTCGCAATGGTCTTGACGATGCATGTGATGCAGGCTTTCATTAGCGACCTCACGTGACGTTCTTTGGTGGACGCATGGTAGCTCTGCACCCCTGTGTGCCCCTCTGTCTGTTGGCATCAAGAAGGCTGTGGGTCAGAGCCGTGCCAGGCACTTGCTCCATGTCCCATGTGGAGGTAGACACTTGGGGGGGTGGGTAAGGGAAACCAAACAGCTTTTTAATATCTCTCCTTGACCTTTTCTCCACAGGTAGCAGCAAGACAGCCGCTGGGTAAGATATCCGGTTTTCAGAGGTATCACTCCTCCTCCCCGTGGGAGGCTGCCTGTCTGTCTGTCTCCCCCAACAGGGTAATCGATATCCCTCCAACACATTGGCCCATCCCATCTGTTACGGCAGAGGAACCCGCCTCCTCCCACAACATCTGCCTTAGTCCCCCAACTTCTCCCCTCTGGACCGAGCTGTGAGGAGCCAGGCTGTGAATGAGAGAGCACAGATGAGTGAATATGAGAAAGAGAGAATGATAAATGAATGGGAGAGAAGGAAAAAAGGCTGGGCCAATGAGATGTTTATTTTCCACTATCTGTCCCCTCCCACTTTCACCCCAAGTCCTTCCCAATGCTGGGTGGGGAAGCACTGGGATGGGCTCCCTAGGGAGGTGGTGGAATCTCCATCCTTAGAGGTTTTGAAGGTCAGGCTTGACAAAGCCCTGGCTGGGATGATTTAGTTGGGGTTGGTCCTGTTTTGAGCAGGGGGTTGGACTAGATACCTCCTGAGGTCCCTTCCAACCCTGATCTTCTATGAGTCTATGATTCTATGATCAGAAGTGTATACCTAGGCCTGGCAGAATTTTGATTATTTTGTTATAATTTCAACAGGTAATAAGCATTCAAAAAATATATTTTTTCACAGTTGCAAGAAATTACCAGGGAGAAGTCAGACAACAGGGGGCTTAGAGAATAATTATTTAATGACAGGCCATGCCAAGATTCAAAAAAGTAAAGCTTTATATCTGGTACAGCCCAGATTGTCAGCCCCACATGCCAAAATATGCAACATCAATATCTTCAGATCAAACTTTGATTCTCAAACAGCCTTTCCCCTTACATTACATATCTGTACATTTCTGGAAATATTTTCCCCATTTGTTTCTGGAGAATCGTCCAGTCGATCGCTTGACTGCACTTTGGTTTGTTATGAAACATGCTCAAGAGACCAAATGACCAATCTCAGTCAGGTTTATTGCAGAAAGTAAATTATAGGACCAGACAGAGGGGAAAGGTTCAATACAATACTCGTTTGATAGATTTTAAGTCTAGAAATGATTGCTGTGATCATCTAGTTTGATTTCCTGCATAACACAGGCCAGAGAACTGCCCCACAATAATTCCTAGAGAGGAACTTTTAGAAAGACACCCAATCTGGATTGAAAAGTGCCCATGATGAAGAATCCACCACAACCCTTGGTGCTCCATTGCTTAATTAAATGTTCATGCATTATTAGCAGTCTAATGATGATGGCCAGTGTGACACATGCTTTCAGTAGAGACTGTACGTGATGTTATATTGGTGACCCTGTGGGTTCCCCATAGCCCCATGTATCCCAGTGCCCTCTGCCAGTTGGTACGAGGAGGTTTGGGGCCAGGGTGAGAAGCAGAGCAAACAAGCGAGAGACGCAGTGAATAGATAGCGAAAAGGAATGGAGGAATGAGGGAGAGAAAGTCAGGGAAAGAAGGAGGTGATGAATAAAGAGGAGAGAATGAGCGGGAATGGAGGAATGAAGCAGAGAGAAAAGCTACCACCAAGAACATTGTTGGCCAATGATAGCCCCACCCAAAACTCCCACCCTCACCCATTATCACACTCCAGGAGCCTGTTCCTCAAATCCTCCCAACCCTTAGGGGTAGGAGCCCATAATTCCCCCCTCTGACCCTCCCAGCTCCATCACTGAGACATAGTTCTGCCTCTTTCAGCTACCTGGGTGTCAACGGAGCCCCTGGGGTCAATTTAGGTGAGTAATGACCACCCAGCTCCCCGCCGGACACTCTCTCCCACTTTGTAGCCCATGGGGTCTCAGAGGTGGGACACGGTACATGGGAGGTGTCTGATTGGCCTTCTCATGGCCACTTCCCCTTTAAGAGGGGAATTTCTGACTGACACACTCCGGCTCCCCTACTGATGATGTTGAGACTATGTTGCCAGCTAGTGGGTCAAAAATGGGAATTTCAGCATGGAGAAAAGAGACTTGAGTCTGGCTGTTGGGTGGAGGGTCTGACGCAGGGCAGTGAGGAGGGGGAACCGGGTGCTGGATGGAGGGTCCAATCCAGGACAGCGGGGAGGGGGGACTGGGTGTTGGATGGAGGGTCCAATCCAGGGCAGCGGGGAGGGGAGATCGGTGCTGGATGGAGGATCCAATCCAAGGCAGCAGGGAGGGGAGACCAGGTGCTGGATGGAGGGTCCGACACAGGACAGCAGGGAGGGGAGACCGGGTGCGGGATGGAGGGTCTGATCCAGGGCAGCGGGGAGGGGGGACTGGGTGTTGGATGGAGGGTCCAATCCAAGGCAGCAGGGAGGGGAGACCGGGTGCGGGATGGAGGATCTGATCCAGGGCAGCGGGGAGGGGAGATCGGTTCTGGATGGAGGATCCAATCCAAGGCAGCAGGGAGGGGAGACCGGGTGGTGGATGGAGGGTCCGACACAGGGCAGCAGGGAGGGGAGACCGGGTGCGGGATGGAGGATCTGATCCAGGGCAGCGGGGAGGGGAGACCAGGCAGTAGGGTCTAATCTGTTACGTGATTAGCTCTGCAGCAAAGGAGCCATGACGGGTGGGATCAGCCGGTGATGCACAACCAGCGGCGGCTACCCAGCATCCCTGGTGGGAAATCCAAGAAAAGAGGCAAGGGAGAAGAGGATGCAGGCACCGGGGCAAGATGCACAACCCTGGTAAACTCGGAGAGGAGAATGCTGAGCCCCCCACCCCCTGCTGAGTGCCCCACCCCAGTCTCTGGAGCACAGCACCCACTGGTGCCATGCGGGAGCACTGGTGTCAGTATTCCCCACAATGGGAAAGGGCCTCCTGTTGAGATCTCACCCGGCTCCCTGCAGCACAACGCCTCCTAGTGCCGCAGTGAGGTAATGGGATCAGCTCTGAGTGTGAGGGGAGAGCACCCCTGATCCCCCACCCCACTCCCTGCAGTGTCCCCTAGTGCTGCCCTGGGGCAGTGGGGCCAGCACTGACTCCAAGGGGCGAGTGTCCACTACTGAGGGCCCTGGTCCCTGCAGCACAGCGCCCCCTAGCGCCACCCTGGGGCAGTGGGGCCAGCACTGACTCCAAGGGGAGAGCACAACAAAAGTTCTCTACAGCACAACATAAGCTCTTGGCAGACCTGATTCTTCTCTGTTCTCCACTTTCCTAGTATGCTGTAGCCACGTGCTCCCCTGTGAGCCCGGGGAGCTCCACGTTCCACCAGCAAGGAGGGAATTTGGTCTCAGAGGAAGTTGTGTACAGTGAACCCCTCTTCTAATCCCTGTCCCCCAACTTCCCAGCAGCACCCTGCTCCCATTGCCTGAGAATTCCCAGACCTCAAGCTCTGCTCACTCTCAAACCTTTGTCACAGCAAACAGCTCAGTTTTGTTCTTTTCATCTTGTGGGGTGAGGGGAGTGGGAGGCAGGACTCAGATCTGGGAGGAGAGTGGGATCTAGTGGTTAGAGCGGGGCGGGGGAGCTGGAAGGCCAGAATCCTGGGTTCTACCCTGGCTCTGGGAGGGGGGGTGGGGTCTAGTAGTTAGAGCAGGGGGGTCTGGGAACCAGGGCTCATGGGTTCTATCCCAAGCTTTGGGAGGAGTTTGGGTACAGTGGTTAAAGCTGCTGGTGAAGGATGGGTAAATACCCCCGTCTAACCATGCTCTTCTGAATTAAACTTATTTCTGGCCCAGTTTGGTTGGTGCCATTTTTCACTCGTGTATCAACTGTGGAGTAGTGGGAGGTTTGGGGACCCTGGTATTTTCAGGGTGTCCCAAGGGAGACAAACTATGTCCCTATAGTTGCTTGCACTGAGTCAACTGAAATCTCCAGCTCCGATTGAGCCTTTATGCTTACCAGGCTGAGAGCGCTATGAACGGGACCGGACATCAAAGCTGCACTAGGGCAAACCCTAGATGACAGCTTCCTGATGAACTAAAAGTGACTCTGATTACTTCGATCAACAGACATGCAAATTATGCCCTGGTAAGGAGGGCTGGCCCCAGGCCAGGAGGCTGGTTGCATCAAAGATATAATATTGCAATTTCTCTACTTGCGTTTTGGGCAGAAATACCCTTGGGCACATCGGGAACATCAAACAATGAAAAAAACCCTCCAGCAGTGACAGCCATTTCATCACTGTAAATGGCCCAGACCCCCAGCTTCGGTCCATGGGTCAGATCCCCAGCTGGGGTGAATGGGTTGTAGCTCGACTGGAGTCAATGGGGCAGATCCCAGCTGGGGTCAATGGGCCATAGCTCCCCAGTGGGTGTAAACCCGTGTAACTCAAGGAAGATTTCTTTACACCAGCTGGTACCCTGGGCTACCCTGGGAAGATCCAGCCCTCGGGGGCGGCTGGTCCGGCCCCTCCCCCCAGCTCTGCGTTGAAGTACAAAAGCCAGTGCAAACACTGGAGAAGGTGGCGGGAAGTGGTCAGCTGCCCTCAGCCCCTCCTTACCTGAGATGCTGCTGCCTGTCCCGCCGCCCAGCTGAGCAGTGGCTGCAAATGAGGATGTGGCTTCCTCTGCCTCCATCAGAGGGGAGGGGCCCCGCCCCCTCCTTGCACCCAGACGGGGCCAGTGGCTGAGCCGAGAACCCAGCTCCCAGCCCAGAGCGACCAGCTCAGCATGGCGCTAACTCTCCTTCTGCCTCTGCTGCATAAGTGACCTCCCTCGGCCCTCACCCCTCTGTCTGGAGACTCCTCCTCCACCCTGCCCCACATCCCTCCATCCCTCTGAATCCCCATCCCCTCCCCGGAGCAGTCTTCTCTTCTCTTCTCTTCTCTTCTCTTCTCTTCTCTTCTCTTCTCTTCTCTTCTCTTCCAGTCTCTCTACAGATGCTCCCCAGGCTGGCGTCCCCCGCAGGTAACGACGTCTCCTGTCCTTGAAGAGCTGCTCACGGGGGCAAGGGGTGTCTCAGGGAGTGAGGATCCCCCTGTTCTCATGCTGTGCTGTTTGGAATAGCAAGGAGGGGGGAACCCCAGTGTTAGGATATAGATATTCAGGCCTGTCGGTAAAGGCCTAGACTCGAAGAATTTAGGTGTATTCTTATCACTTGGCTAGTTACAGAGGTATAAAAGAAAGAATCAAAATCACTGTCTGCCAGTGTAAGGTCCTTCTCTTACTGTGACAGTCTGAGGCCCTGTGCTTAGGCTCAGGCCTTTGGCTAAGCAGCAGAGGCAGCCATAAGCTGGGAAGCGACCGGTCACCTCCTCACATCCCAAACTAGTCACACTGAAAGAAGGTGCTATTGGGCTGTTAGGATACAATCCTGTCCTGATAGTGCCCATCGCCTCCAGAGAAAGGGAAGTGCCTTGAAGATATAAAAGGAAACTTAGTTTGATAGCATCCTGTCTGGCAAGAACTCACTTATCAATAGCTGGGATGTGAAATCCTCACTTCTGTATTGTTTTGTCATTATAGTTCCCACTTTGCTGTTGTTTGTCTGTATAATCTCTGTCTGGTTCTGTGATTGTTCCTGTCTGCTGTATAATTAATTTTGCTGGGTGTAAACTAATTAAGATGGTGGGATATAATTGGCTAAATAATCATGTTAGGATTGGTTAGTTAAATTTCAGGAAAAGGATTGGTTAAGGTATAGCTAAGCAGAACTCAAGTTTTACTATATAGTCTGTAGTCAATCAGGAAGTGGCGGGGATGGGAACAGGGAATGGGGGTGGGGAATTGGAATCATGTTTGGCTAAGGGCAGGAATGGGAACAGGGACACAGGTGTAAGGTTCTGTGGCGTCAGAGCTGGGAAGGGGGAAACTAAGGAAGGAAACTGGAATCATGCTTGCTGGAAGTTCACCCCAATAAACATCAAATTGTTTGCACCTTTGGACTTCGGGTATTGTTGCTCTCTGTTCATGCGAGAAGGACCAGGGAAATGAGTGGGTGAAAGAATAAGCCCCCTAACACCCAGGTGCCCCTGTGTCATCCCCTGGGTGGGCCAGGCCGCCCTGTTCACAGGCATCTCCCATGGAACCTTCCCCAGCAGCAACTCCTGTCCAGAGCCACATTCGTGGGGGTGGAAGAGCGACTCCAGCCGGTCTCTTTGGTGGGTACCACCCCAGGCCATAGGGGAGAAGATACTCCCATCCCCCTGGTGCTACCCAGCCCCTCATTGGCAGCCTCATCAGAGAGAGCAAGAGCTGGATGGGCCATAGGGACTGAGCATCCACCTCCGCATTACACTGGGGGCCCATCACTGTGGGGCTGTGTGTGGAGCGGGGGCTCTCTCTCCCCCAGCTCTGGCCTCCCACAAAGAACTCAGGGCCAGGGGGCACAAACTCAGCCTCGCCCAGCGGGACATTAAAAGCAGGTTCTACAGAGACCGCAGAGGAAATGCGGTGGGTGGAAAAACTCTCCCTTCCCTTCCCCACATCTGCCTGAGCCTCCTCATTTCTCTTCAATGCCTTCTAGCTATTGCTAGGCAGGTCTGATGGTCAGCTGATGGATTCTCCCCCCTCTTCTACCACTGCCCCTGGATAGAGAACATTGGGTGAATACCCTGATGGAAATGGGGGTCTTGGGGTTGAACCCTTTGCATCAACAATCCTCCCCCCTTTGTGCACCCCACTTTCCCCGGATGGAGAGTGTGGGGATTTTGAGGTGCACCAGGTGGATGAAGGATCCTTCTTGCCCCAGCTCTGCTCCTGATGCCCCTAATCCCTGATGAGAAAAACAGATTCTCTCCTGGGCTCCTGCCCCCATACCTGAGTTGTTCCTTGGCACAGTCTGGGTCCCACCCACCCTGCCATCTCCTCTGTGCAAGGGAGGGGAAAGCAGCACATTGTGGGTCAGTGGGGGGATATTATTGGGGGGAGCAGGCTGTGGGATGGAGGGTGTTAAGTTTCACAAATGGGGGGAGCTGGAATTTGCCCAGCCACTCAAAGCCTGGGTCCATCTTATAGTGAGAGACTCCAGGAGCTGGAGGTGTTTAGCATAACAAAGAGAAGGTTAAGGGGGAGTTGATCACAGTCTAGCATTTCCTACGTGGGGAACAGAAATTGGACATTCAACTGCTCTTCAAAAGAACAGACAAAGATCAAACATGACCCAGTGCCTGGGAGCTGGAGCTAGACAAATTCAGACTAGAAATAAGGTGCAGATCTTAACAGTGAGGGGAATGAACCACTCCCACAATTCCCCAGGGGTCATGGTGGATTCTCCTGCGCTGGCGATTTCTGAATCAAGCCTGACTATTTCTCTCAGAGATCTGTTCTAGGTCACAGAGGAATCAATTCAGGGAAGTCCTAGGGCCTAGATGACACAGGAAGTTGGACTCCATGATCACAATGGTCCCTTCTGGCCTTGGAATCTATATAAAGACCCCAGAGGGAGAGAGAGACGGGAGGTGGTTTATTTGCTGTGGTGTATTTCCCAGTGTGGGGGCGGGTGCTGGACAGTGAGATGAGGCTGGTTTGTGATCATGTCTGTCCAGAAATCATCTCTGCTCCCTTCTCCTCATTCCATCATGGCCTCTCCCTCAACAATCACCCTTCTTCTTCTGTTCTAGCTTGCACGCCAGCCCCCAAACTCTTGCGGGAGTACTGGTACACAGTGTATCTCCTAGGGGAGCAGGTTAACCTCACATGCTCGGCTCCTGGGCATGAGGAGGTTTCAGGATACAGATTCTTCTATCACAAAGGGCAACAGGACCCTAGCATAGTCCTCAACCCTAACGCTGGAGCCCGGCTGGAGTTCACAGCAGAGAAGGGAAATGCTGGGTCATACAGCTGTGCGTACTGGAGATTGGAATCCAATCAAGAGATCTCGTCTTGGAACAGTAGCTCCGTCTCCATAACAGTGACAGGTGAGCCCCTGTTTTTCCTGCTGTCTGATGGGAAAGTCCCTGGGAATCTGAAGCCCACCCCAACACCCCAGCGTCTCCCCCGTCTCTGGTCAGGGCCACTCCCAGCATCTCAGACACTTTGTGGTGGCCTCATCAGGCCCCTACTGATCAGCAAAGACTGGGCACTGACAGGTTACTGCTGTGGGCAAGCTCAAAGCACCAGGGTCCCAGGTGGGTGCTGTCAGGGCCACCCTCTGTAAATCTACAGCCCTGCAGCTGCCTGGATTCCTCAGTCATGATTTCTGTCAGGGGAGGCATTGGTTACTATCATGTTAACCGACCCCCTCCGGCACCAATATGCCAGGATCCCTCCCTGCCCATGTGTATGGGAAGGGAAGGCGCTATCCTGACGTGCTTGGCCCCTGGGGTGAAAGCACCATAGGACACAAATTAGTCTATCATGGCAGGGATTTGGTCTCCAAAGAGGCAAATCTTCATCCAAGAATATTACAGGAATTGGCATATGAAATTGGAAGCCCATTAGCAAGAATTTTTAATGAATCTGTAAACTCAGGGGTTGTACTGAATGATTGGAGAATTGGTAACATAGTTCCTATTTTTAAGAAAGGAAAAAACGTGATCCGGGTAACTACAGGCCTGTTAGTTTGACATCTGTAGTACGCAAGGTCTTGGAAAAAAATTTGAAGGAGAAAGTAGTTAAGGACATTGAGGTCAATGGTAAATGGAACAAAATACAACATGGTTTTACAAAACGTAGATCGTGCCAAACCAACCTGATCTTCTTTGAGAAAGTAACAGATTTTTTAGACAAAGGAAACACAGTGGATCTAATTTACATAGATTTCAGTAAAGCGTTTGATACTGTGCCACATGGGGAATTATTAGTTAAATTGGAAAAAGATGGGGATCAATATGAAAAATGAAAGGTGGATAAGGAACTGGTTAAAGGGGAGACTACAATGGGTCATACTGAAAGGTGAACTGTCAGGCTGGAGGGAGGTTACTAGTGGAGTTCCTCAGGGATCGGTTTTGGGACCAATCTTATTTAATCTTTTTATTATTGACCTTGCCAAAAAAAGTAGGAATGTGTTAATAAAGTTTGCGGATGATACAAAGCTGGGAAGTATTGCCAATTTAGAGAGAGACCGGGATATCATACAGGAAGATCTGGATGACCTTGTAAACTGGAGTAATAGTAATAGGATGAAATTTAATAGTGAGAAGTGCAAGGGCATGCATTTAGGGATTAATAACAAGAATTTTTGTTATAAGCTGGGAACACATCAATTAGAAGTAACCGAGAAGGAGAAGGACCTTAGAGTATTGATTGATCACAGGATGACTATGAGCTGCCAATGCGATATGGCTGTGAAAAAAGTGAATGCGGTCTTGGGATGCATCAGGTGAGGTATTTCCAGTAAAGATAAGGAGGTTTTAGTACCGTTATGCAAGGCACTGGTGAGACCTCACCTGGAATACTGTGTGCAGTTCTGGTCTCCCATGTTTAAGAAGGATGAATTCAAACTGGAACAGGTACAGAGAAGGGCTACTAGGATGATCCGAGGAATGGAAAACCTATCTTATGAAAAAAGAAAAGGAGGACTTGTGGCACCTTAGAGACTAACCAATTTATTTGAGCATAAGCTTTCGTGAGCTACAGCTCACTTCATCGGATGCATACTGTGGAAAGTGTAGAAGATCTTTTTATACACACAAAGCATGAAAAAATACCTCCCCCCACCCCACTCTCCTGCTGGTAATAGCTTATCTAAAGTGATCACACTCCTTACAATGTGAATGATAATCAAGTTGGGCCATTTCCAGCACAAATCCAGGTTTTCTCACCCCCCCCCCCCCACAAACCCACTCTCCTGCTGGTAATAGCTTATCTAAAGTAACCACTCTCCTTACAATGTGTATGATAATCAAGGTGGGCCATTTCCAGCACAAATCCAGGGTTTAACAAGAACGTCTGGGTGGGGGGTAGGAAAAAACAAGGGGAAATAGGTTACCTTGCATAATGACTTAGCCACTCCCAGTCTCTTTTGCAAATGAATTCCAATTCAACAGTTTCTCGCTGGAGTCTGGATTTGAAGTTTTTTTGTTGTAATATCGCAACTTTCATGTCTGTAATTGCATGACCAGAAAGATTGAAGTGTTCTCCGACTGGTTTATGAATGTTATAATTCTTGACATCTGATTTGTGTCCATTTATTCTTTTACATAGAGACTGTCCAGTTTGACCAATGTACATGGCAGAGGGGCATTGCTGGCACATGATGGCATCTATCACATTGGTGGATGTGCAGGTGAACGAGCCTCTGATAGTGTGGCTGATGTTATTAGGCCCTGTGATGGTGTCCCCTGAATAGATATGTGGGCACAGGTTGGCAACGGGCTTTGTTGCAAGGATAGGTTCCTGGGTTAGTGGTTCTGTTGTGCGGTATGTGGTTGCTGGTGAGTATTTGCTTCAGGTTGGGGGGCTGTCTGTAGGCAAGGACTGGCCTGTCTCCCAAGATTTGTGAGAGTGTTGGGTCATCCTTCAGGATAGGTTGTAGATCCTTAATAATGCGTTGGAGGGGTTTTAGTTGGGGGCTGAAGGTGATGGCTAGTGGCGTTCTGTTATTTTCTTTGTTAGGCCTGTCCTGTAATAGGTGACTTCTGGGAACTCTTCTGGCTCTATCAATCTGTTTCTTCACTTCTGCAGGTGGGTATTGTAGTTGTAAGAATGCTTGATAGAGATCTTGTAGGTGTTTGTCTCTGTCTGAAGGGTTGGAGCAAATGCGGTTGTATCGCAGAGCTTGGCTGTAGACGATGGATCGTGTGGTGTGGTCAGGGTGAAAGCTGGAGGCAAGTAGGTAGGAATAGTGGTCAGTAGGTTTCCGGTACAGGGTGATGTTTATGTGACCATCGTTTATTAGCACTGTAGTGTCCAGGAAGTGGATCTCTTGTGTGGACTGGACCAGGCAGAGGATGATGGTGGGATGGAAATTGTTGAAATCATGGTGGAGTTCTTCAAGGGCTTCTTTTCCATGGGTCCAGATGATGAAGATGTCATCAATATAGTGCAAGTAGAGTAGGGGCGTTAGGGGACGAGAGCTGAGGAAGCGTTGTTCTAAGTCAGCCATAAAAATGTTGGCATACTGTGCGGCCATGCGGGTACCCATAGCAGTGCCGCTGATCTGAAGGTATACATTGTCCCCAAATGTAAAATAGTTATGGGTAAGGACAAAGTCACAAAGTTCAGCCACCAGGTTAGCCATAACATTATCGGGGATAATGTTCTTGACGGCTTGTAGTCCATCTTTGTGTGGAATGTTGGTGTAGAGGGCTTCTACATCCATAGTGGCCAGGATGGTGTTTTCAGGAAGATCACCAAGGGATTGTAGTTTCCTCAGGAAGTCAGTGGTGTCTCAAAGATAGCTGGGAGTGCTGGTAGCATAGGGCCTGAGGAGGGAGTCTACATAGCCCGACAATCCTGCTGTCAGGGTGCCAATGTCTGAGATGATGGGGCGCCCAGGATTTCCAGGTTTATGGATCTTGTGTAGTAGATAGAATATCCCAGGTCAGGGTTCCAGGGGTGTGTCTGTGCGGATTTGATCTTGTGCTTTTTCAGGGAGTTTCTTGAGCAAATGCTGTAGTTTCTTTTGGTAACTCTCAGTGGGATCAGAGGGTAATGGCTTGTAGAAAGTGGTGTTGGAGAGCTGCCGAGCAGCCTCTTGTTCATATTCCGACCTATTCATGATGACAACAGCACCTCCTTTGTCAGCCTTTTTGATTATGATGTCAGAGTTGTTTCTGAGGCTGTGGATGGCATTGCGTTCCGCATGGCTGAGGTTATAGGGCAAGTGATGCTGCTTTTCCACAATTTCAGCCCGTGCACGTCGGCGGAAGCACTCTATGTAGAAGTCCAGTCTGCTGTTTCGACCTTCAGGAGGAGTCCACCTAGAATCCTTCTTTTTGTAGTGTTGGTAGGGAGGCCTCTGTGGATTAGTATGTTGTTCAGAGGTATTTTGGAAATATTCCTTGAGTCGGAGACGTCGAAAATAGGATTCTAGGTCACCACAGAACTGTATCATGTTCGTGGGGGTGGAGGGCCAGAAGGAGAGGCCCCGAGATAGGACAGCTGCTTCTGCTGGGCTGAGAGTATAGTTGGATAGGTTAACAATATTGCTGGGTGGGTTGAGGGAACCATTGCTGTGGCCCCTTGTGGCATGTAGTAGTTTAGAAAGTTTAGTGTCCTTTTTTTTTTGTAGAGAAGCAAAGTGTGTGTTGTAAATGGCTTGTCTAGTTTTAGTAAAGTCCAGCCACGAGGAAGTTTGTGTGGAAGGTTGGTTTTTTATGAGAGTATCCATTTTTGAGAGCTCATTTTTAATCTTTCCCTGTTTGCTGTAGAGGATGTTGATCAGGTGGTTCTGCAGTTTCTTTGAGATCGTGTGGCACAAGCTGTGTTAAGGAAAAGTTAGCACATGTGACTCCATTTTGGTTTGGGGCCCACCATTGTTTAAATGCCAGCACATCATACACCAGGAGGAGTAATCCTTAGATATCAAATCCCTGTGAAAATCCTCCTCCTTGCCTCCAGCCTGCCTTGACTCCCAGTATCTGGTTTTTGTCAGTCTCTAACTCCCTGTCTCTTGGCCTTGATGTGAGGCCTCCCATCCTGATAATAAAAGTTACTGATGCATAGCTTTAGGACCATGCTGTGTAATTAACATACTGGTATAGCACGAGGAATGCACCAAGCAGGGATAGGTGGTAGATAAGACAAGGGTTTGTTTATTGGCTAAGGTTTCCGATGCACGAGGGCAACATGCTTTGCTAAAAGGTATATAACCTTTGTATAATTTGCATTCAGGGTCCCCTCCTGGCTAGCAGGGGGGCACCACGCTCGAGCGTAATAAACTTAGTGTCTTTTGGGAACTCTGCAGTTGTGGACTTTGTTTCTGTGCCTCAGCCTAGATTCGAACTGTGCGTGACCTATCAGGTATAATTCGCAGCACTGGTGTGCGTGTCCTATCAGGTGTAATTCGCAGCATTTGTGTGCGTGTCCTATCAGGTGTAATTCGTAGCACTTGTGTGCGTGTCCTACCAGGTGTAATTCGTAGCACTTGTGTGCGTGTCCTACCGGGTGTAATTCGTAACAGTTTTGGCGACCACGAAGGGACTCTAGGCTCGCCCCAACAAGCGAGACTACACTCCTCCTCTCGGACAGCTCCAGCCGGCACAGGGTGAGTTCACCTTTGAGAACTCCGAGGGGGGGCGGGGGTGTGAGCCGTCGCTTAGGCGATAAGGTGGCACATTTTGTGTTCTTTTGGTAGCCCATTATGGGTTCTGGGCAGAGTGTAAGTAAGGGGACCCCTTTAGCTGAAATTCTCGAGAATTGGGGGAATATCTCTGGCACCCATGGGTTAGGCAGGAAGAAAGCTGTTATTTTATGTAAGGTTGAGTGGCCAGCACTAACAACTCAAACATCTGTTGAATGGCCACCGGATGGGTCCTTTGCTGGGGATACATTAACAACGCTTAGAAGAAGGCTGGAGGACAAAGCTCCAGCCCAAATGGATTATTGGTATGTATGGGACAACTGGGCTTATGCGCGTGCGAAAGGACGTCCTCTTTCCTCCTCCTTTTCCTATCTATCTCAGGGGTCTTCAGCCCCGCTCTGTGCTATGCCTGTTTCTTCTCCTCCCCGGCCTGTTTCTGCCCCTGCCCCGGCTTACCCTCGGCTTTCTGACTTATGCCTATCATCTCCTTGCTCGCCACCCCCCTGCCCGTGCGGGCCCACCATTGACCCACCGGTTACTCTGCAAGCTCCCCCATTCAGCAACCCCTTGTTACTCATAATACGGACCGAAGTGAATGGTTTGCTTTTCCCTATGTTCACCGCCCTTTTGGCCCAGGCGATTTAGTAACATGGCAACAGCAGATGCCTCGCCTGCGTGACGATCCAGAGAAGGTTCTGCAAACCATTCGGTCTGTATTTACCGCATTTAATCCTACATGGGGAGATGTCCAGGTAATCCTGGACACACTTTTTACCCCTGACGAGAAATATTCCATTCTGGATGCGAATAGGCGCTGGGCAGGGGAGGATAGTACCCGGGCTTCTTGGCCCCTGACTGATCCCAACTGGAATCCTAACGTGCCCACTCCGATGGGCCTTTTAAAGGCGGGTAGAAACGGCCTTTTAGAAGCTGTACGTAAAGCTGGTAATAAAACGGCTAACTGGTCTAAAATCCGCGAATGTCGGCAAGAGCTTACTGAGCACCCCCCGCCTTTTTGGCCCGGTTGTCCAAGCAAGTTCGTGGATATGGGGGCGGTATAAACCCTGAGGCAGAGGAAAACCGTCCTATGATGGTCTCCTTTCATGTTGATCAGGCAGCATCAGATATAAAAAAATATTTTTCTAAGCATGTGCCCGATTGGCCAGGAAAACCCCTCCAGGAGGTTCTCCGCCTGGCCACCTTTGTGTTTAACGGCAGGGACGAGGAAAAAGCACGGGAAAAATGTAAACAGAAGAAGGAGGAAGTAAGTATGTTAGCTGCTGCCTTGCAGGCTCCTTCGGGAAACCAGCACTGGCGAGGGCGCGGAGAGATGAGGGGAAGGGGGCATGGACGGGGGACAGGAGGAGGGGGAGGTTGGGATAGAATGTGGGAGGGAAATTGTAATTATTGTAAACAACCAGGGCACTGGAGGAGGGAGTGTCCCCTGCTTCCCCGAGGGGCTCCTTGGAAGAGCCAGGTAGAGGCTAATCCTTCTTTTCCCCCTAACGCCCCCCAGAACCTTGTTAACCCCCAGTGACTAGAGGCAGAGGTTTTGGGGACTTTGGGAGAGTTGGAATGGGACTTGGAATTACAGTCACAAATTTATTTAAAGGTTGGGGAACACCTTGTGCCTTTTCTAGTAGATACTGGGGCCACTCTCTCCACTTTAACTTTTGTTCCGGGCTCTCTGTCCGATACCAAGGTTTGGGTGCAGGGTATAGAAGGTAATCCCTGCCCAGCCCCTTTATCCTACCCTGTCCCTATCGAGCTTGGTTCTTTAAAGCTATCACATAGATTTGTTGTAATGCCGGAGGGCCACGCAAACCTCCTCAGGTGGGATGTGCTGGGCAAATTGGGGGCACATATATATTGCGCCCCCGAGGGGCTCCGCATGTCCATCCCGGACTCAGCGGTTGCTTCTCTTATGACATCGGTTACCCCTATTCCTGGTGTCCCCTCTGAATTGTCCAGTGTTCCCCACGCTTTGTGGAGCACAAATCCTACTGATGTGGGTCTTCTTAAATCAGCAGTTCCAGTGAGTCTGAAAACAGGGGGCGGACCGCCTCCGTCCGTAAAACAATACCCCTTGCCGAGGGAGGCGGAAGAAGGCATCTCACTCCTTATTGACAGTTATTTAACTCAGGGGGTTTTAGTCCCTTGCAGTTCGCCCTGTAATACTCCCATTCTTCCAGTAAGGAAGCCTAAACCGGGACCAGACGGGCGTCCAGTCTATCGATTTGTTCAGGATCTTCGGGCTATAAATGGTTATGTTATAGCCCCCCATCCAGTTGTCCCTGATCCGAGCACTATTCTAACGCTAATTCCTCAGTCAGCCACTTGCTTTACTGTCATAGATTTGTGTGCAGCATTTTTCAGTATTCCTTTGCACCCTGATTCTCAATATTTATTCGCATTTACCTGGAAGGGTCAGCAGCTAACATGGACGCGTCTTCCCCAGGGGTTCTCAGGATCCCCTACTATTTTTTCCCGGATTCTCACCGAGGATTTAAAAGACATTGTTTTGCCTAGTTTGTCTGTCCTGGTTCAGTATGTGGATGATTTGCTAATCGCTGCGTCAGATTATAACGCATGTTTAATTGACTCTGTTGTTTTGCTTACTGCATTAGCTAATAAGGGTCATCGTGCTTCCCCATCCAAGTTGCAGCTGTGCCTAGATCAGGTAATTTATTTGGGTTTTGTAATTAGACCTGGGGAGCGCTTACTATCCCCTGATAGGGTGCGGGCAATCCAGGATGACCCACGTCCGACTACAAAAAAGCAGTTACGGGCTTTCCTGGGGGCTGCGGGGTCTGTCGACCCTGGGTTGTGGCTTTCGGAGAATTGGTAAAACCGTTAGTTCAAGCTACTACAGCACTGACCCTCGATCCTGTCTCCTGGACCCCGGAAATGGAAAATGCTTTTAAATCCGTCAAAAAGGCTCTGATCTCTGCGCCCGCCTTGGGATTCCCGGATTACGGTAAACCATTTTCTCTTTTCACTCATGAACGGCAGGGAGTGGCTAGCGGCGTCCTTTTGCAATACCTGGGGGGTCGCCCACGCCCCGTAGCCTATTATTCAGTACAACTGGACCCTGTGATTCAGGGCTCTGTCTCCTGTGTACGGTCTGTTGCTGCTGCTGCTGTCATGGTTGAACGGTCACGACCTATTGTTTTGGGGCACCCTCTGACTGTCTGGGTCCCTCATGAGGTTGAAATTCTTTTAAAACAGCATTCTACACAGGCATTGTCTCCACAGCGGGCTCATAAATATGAACTAATCCTGTTGGCCGCTGACAACGTTACTTTACGCCGCTGTAACATCCTCAATCCAGCCACAATGCTACCCCTCCCAGAGGACGGTACCCCTTACCATGTATGCATGGATGTCGTCGCGCAGAATGGTAAGCCCCGCCCGGATTTAGCGGACTCCCCTTTAGTAGAGCCCGATTTACTTCTTTTCACAGATGGGTCCTCGTACTATTTAAATGGCCACCGGGTCTCGGGCTATTCGGTTACCTCTCAGGCAGACGTTATCGAGGCTGCCCCCCTACCACCTTCCTTCAGCGCCCAGGGTGCAGAGTTACACGCGCTTACCAGGGCATGCTTATTGTCTTCAGGAAAAACTGTTACCATTTATACAGACTCTAAGTATGCTTTTGGGGTTTGTCATGCTACAGGCCAGCTCTGGAAGCAACGAGGATTTTTAACCTCCTCAGGCACAAAAATCGCTAATGGCCCTCTAATCTCTGCCCTTTTGGAAGCTATTCAGGCCCCTCGTCAGGTGGCGGTGGTTCATTGTTATGCGCACAGGCAGTCTAACAGTGTTGTATCTCAGGGCAATGCATTAGCTGATTCAGCCGCAAAGGCTGCAGCTCTACAGCCCCTTCTGGTTTCGGCTTCCCTCCCCCTGGATGTGTCCTTCCCACCTGCTGACTGGACACTGCTGTATGCTGACGTATCCTTGGAGGAGCTGCATGACTGGAAACGCTGGGAGGGATCTAAGGGCTCCAATAAGGTTTGGCGGATCGGGAACAAACCTATTCTCCCCCGTCGTTATCTACTCGCAGCTGCTCATTATTTTCATTCCCTGGGTCACGCTGGTATTCAGGGCACGGTGGCTGCCATACTAAAGTTCTGGGCAGCACCGCATGTTTATCCCGCGGTAAAGCGAGTTCTTGGCTCCTGCCCTACTTGCCTGGCCTTCTCTGCTAAGACTCGGCTCGATGCCAACTCAAAAGGGGGGAGACCCTGGGCAAACTTCCCGTTTCAGCGCTTGCAGATGGACTACGCAGAAATGCCCAAATGCTCAGGGTTTCACCACCTCCTTGTTATAGTGGACCAACTTTCCAGATGGCCTGAAGCAATACCAACCAGAAAGGCAGATGCAAGATCTGTGGTCAAGTTCTTAATGAAAGACATTGTACCCAGGTTTGGTGTCCCTGAAGTCATTGATTCAGATCGGGGCTCACACTTTACTGCAAAGATTTTGGAGGAACTGTACCGGTGCTTGGGGATTATTCGACAATTACACACCCCGTACCACCCCCAGTCTGCAGGTCAGGTGGAGCGCATGAACCGAACAATAAAGACAATGGTAGCAAAGTTTTGTAAGGAAACTGGACTTAAGTGGCCAGAGGCCTTGCCTATAGTTTTATGGCATATAAGACGAACGCCACGCATGCCCCTAGGCCTGTCCCCGTTTGAGGTGTTGTTTGGGAGACCAGCTTTGGTCCCGGGAACTTATGTTCCTGCACATGCTAGCCTCTTGGGTGGAGATGAAACTTTGGCCAGATACATTGCTAGACTGCAAAAGGAGCTGACTGACAACCAGTCTGAAGCTCAGTTGTTTCAAACCGCACCCTTAGGGTTACAAGTTCATTCCTTTAAGCCAGGGGATTGGGTAATGGAAAAAAAGATCCCCTGCACCGACCCCCTGGAACCCCGGTGGGTGGGGCCGTACCAGGTTCTGTTATGTACTTATTCTGCTTTAAAAGTTGCAGGTAAAGGTTCCTGGATTCACCATAGCTACGTCAAGTTGGCAACAGAACCCCCACCTGACCCTGGCGAGCCAGCAGACGAGCCACTTCACGAATGAACACTACAACCAACCCATGGACTGAGCTTTCCAGCTACTGGGACCTTCACAGCCCACCAGGACTTTTTGTGTTCCTGTTTATTGGACTTACATTGGGGGTAGTGTTTTTTGTATGGTACAGGGGAGGATGTCGACATTGGTATGGTTTGCCTGGGGGATCCTCTCCCTATTCCCAAGTCCAGTACAAGGATGGGAGGGCAATAGCTTTTTAAATTTAACCCGTGCTATCAAACAGGGTGTAAATCGAACGCAGTGTTGGATTTGCATTCATACCCCCACATATTTAGGTCGGGGGTCCCGTTGGTAGGGGTACCTATCCCCCTTAATCGAACGCTCCAAACCAAGCTATGGGCAAACACTACATTTAATTGGAATGTTACAATCCAAATATGGTCTATTGATATGGTGGCCCAGGGTAATTATGCTTTATGTGTGTCACGACGTAAGGGCATAGAAAATACAGTTTTTGTAGGGAATTTTGTAGGGTGCAAGGACACCACCCAAATCAGCTCTGGTGCGGGAGGCCCCTCTACCTACTCCAGGACCCCGTGGCCGGTCCCTGAGGGGTCTGGCTGGTATTGGTTATGCAATCACACAGCCTATAAGGTTCTCCCAGCAGGATGGTGTGGTACATGTACCTTAGGGGCTATAATACCCGCCGTGACAGTACACCAGAACCTGACCCGGGGAGAGATCCGCAATCTAGTATGGAGGGACCGACGAAGTATTCCTTTAAACCCCCTTTCTTATCGGCCCAAAGGCTTTCACTCCTTTGTGCGTTGGTTTCTGCCATGGTTGGGAGTAAGCGAGCTGGAAAAAGCTATAGTTAACATTTCAGCTGCTTTGGAACTAATGGCAAATGCTACTGCAGATGCTCTATCTGCCCTTCAAATTGAAGTCACCCAGCTATCCCAAACTACATTGCAAAACCGCCTAGCCCTGGATTATCTCCTTGCAAATCAGGGTGGGGTTTGTGCTCTGGTCAATTCAAGCTGTTGCGTATTTGTAAATCAGCATCATAGGGTGGAAACTGACATCCACATCCTCAAGCAACAGGCAGCCCTATTCTACCACATCAGCCTTGACACTACCAGCGCCGGATTCCAGGAGGTCTGGGACTGGCTCACCTCATGGCTACCGGATGTTGGGACTTGGGGACGGCGTATTTTGTATTTACTTTTTTTGATTGTTATTGTTTTTGCGTTATTTTTTGTATGCCTACAATGCTGCAGTATGTGCTGTCGGCAGTTGCTAACCCTGCAGTGCGGTTACTCAGCCCCGATATAGCTTACTGACGTAAAAAAAAAAAAAAAGGGAGGACTGTTAAGGAAAAGTTAGCACATGTGACTCCATTTTGGTTTGGGGCCCACCATTGTTTAAATGCCAGCACATCATACACCAGGAGGAGTAATCCTTAGATATCAAATCCCTGTGAAAATCCTCCTCCTTGCCTCCAGCCTGCCTTGACTCCCAGTATCTGGTTTTTTGTCAGTCTCTAACTCCCTGTCTCTTGGCCTTGATGTGAGGCCTCCCATCCTGATAATAAAAGTTACTGATGCATAGCTTTAGGACCATGCTGTGTAATTAACATACTGGTATAGCACGAGGAATGCACCAAGCAGGGATAGGTGGTAGATAAGACAAGGGTTTGTTTATTGGCTAAGGTTTCCGATGCACGAGGGCAACATGCTTTGCTAAAAGGTATATAACCTTTGTATAATTTGCATTCAGGGTCCCCTCCTGGCTAGCAGGGGGGCACCACGCTCGAGCGTAATAAACTTAGTGTCTTTTGGGAACTCTGCAGTTGTGGACTTTGTTTCTGTGCCTCAGCCTAGATTCGAACTGTGCGTGACCTATCAGGTATAATTTGCAGCACTGGTGTGCGTGTCCTATCAGGTGTAATTCGTAGCACTTGTGTGCGTGTCCTACCAGGTGTAATTCGTAGCACTTGTGTGCGTGTCCTACCAGGTGTAATTCGTAGCACTTGTGTGCGTGTCCTATCAGGTGTAATTCGTAACAGCTGTCAGCATAGTCTGCGTGGTATGTAGATTGTAATGGATTTTTTACCTTCAGTCCTTCTGGTACGATGTCCATCTGTTTGCATTTGGAAAGGAAGATGATGTCTCTCTGTATCTGTGCAAGTTTTTTCATGCAGTTGATAGATTTCCACTCCATACGGCTAAATGCAGTGCCTTGCATAATGACAGGTTTCAGAGTAACAGCCGTGTTAGTCTGGATTCGCAAAAAGAAAAGGAGTACTTGTGTTAGAGACTAACCAATTTATTTGAGCATAAGCTTTCATGAGCTACAGCTCACTTCATCGGATGCATACTGTGGAAAGTGTAGAAGATCTTTTTATACACACAAAGCATGAAAAAATACCTCCCCCCACCCCACTCTCCTGCTGGTAATAGCTTATCTAAAGTGATTGCTCTCCTTACAATGTGAATGATAATCAAGTTGGGCCATTTCCAGCACAAATCCAGGTTTTCTCACCCCCCACCCCCACAAACCCACTCTCCTTCTGGTAATAGCTTATCTAAAGTGACCACTCTCCTTACAATGTGTATGATAATCAAGGTGGGCCATTTCCAGCACAAATCCAGGTTTTCTCACCCCCCCACACACAAACCCACTCAACCTGAAGCAAATACTCACCAGCAACCACATACCACACAACAGAACCACTAACCCAGGAACCTATCCTTGCACCAAAGCCCGTTGCCAACTGTGCCCACATATCTATTCAGGGGACACCATCACAGGGCCTAATAACATCAGCAACATTATCAGAGGCTCGTTCACCTGCACATCCACCAATGTGATAGATGCCATCATGTGCCAGCAATGCCCCTCTGCCATGTACATTGGTCAAACTGGACAGTCTCTATGTAAAAGAATAAATGGACACAAATCAGATGTCAAGAATTATAACATTCATAAACCAGTCGGAGAACACTTCAATCTTTCTGGTCATGCGATTACAGACATGAAAGTTGCGATATTACAACAAAAAAACTTCAAATCCAGACTCCAGCGAGAAACTGTTGAATTGGAATTCATTTGCAAATTGGATACAATTAACTTAGGCTTGAATAGAGACTGGGAGTGGCTCAGTCATTATGCAAGGTAACCTATTTCCCCTTGTTTTTTCCTACCCCCCCCACCCCAGACGTTCTTGTTAAACCCTGGATTTGTGCTGGAAATGACTCACCTTGATTATCATACACATTGTAAGGAGAGTGGTCACTTTAGATAAGCTATTACCAGCAGGAGAGTGGGGTGGGGGGAGGTATTTTTTCATGCTTTGTGTGTATAAAAAGATCTTCTACACTTTCCACAGTATGCATCCAATGAAGTGAGCTGTAGCTCACGAAAGCTTATGCTCAAATACATTGGTTAGTCTCTAAGGTGCCATAAGTCCTCCTTTTCTTTTTGCGAATGCAGACTAACACGGCTGTTACTCTGAAACCTATCTTATGAAAGGAGACTCAAAGAGCTTGGCTTGTTTAGCCTAACCAAAAGAAGGTTGAGGGGAGATAGGATTGCTCTCTATAAATATATCAGAGGGATAAATACCAGGGAAGGAGAGGAATTATTTAAGCTCAGTACCAATGTGGACACAAGAACAAATGGCTATAAACTGGCCATCAGGAAGTTTAGACTTGAAATTAGATGAAGGTTTCTAACCATCAGAGGAGTGAAGTTCTGGTACAGCCTTCCAAGGGGAGCAATGGGGGCAAAAGACATATCTGGCTTCAAGACTAAGCCCTGGTCTACACTAGGAGTTGATGTCAAATTTAGCAGCGTTAAATCGATTTAACCCTGCACCTGTCCACACGACGAAGCCCTTTTTCTTGACTTAAAGGGCTCTTAAAATCGATTTCTTTACTCCATCCCTGACAAGGGGATTAGAGCTGAAATCGGCCTTGCTGGGTCGAATCTGGGATAGTGTGGATGCAATTCGACGGTATTGGCCTCTGGGAGCTATCCCAGAGTGCTCCATTGTGACCGCTCTGGACAGCACTCTCAACTCACATGCACTGGCCAGGTAGACAGGAAAAGGCCTGCAAACTTTTGAATCTCATTTCCTGTTTGGCCAGCGTGGCAAGCTGCAGGTTAGTGCAGAGCTCATTAGCAGAGGTGACCATGATGGAGTCCCAGAATCGCAAAAGAGCTCCAGCATGGACTGAATGGGAGGTACAGGATCTGATTGCTGTATGGGGAGAGGAATCCGTGCTATCAGAACTCCGTTCCAGTTTTCAAAATGCCAAAACATTTGTCAAAATCTCCAAGGGCATGAAGGACCGAGGCCATAACAGGGATCCAAAGCAGTGCCGCGTGAAACTGAAGGAGCTGAGGCAAGCCTACCAGAAAACCCGAGAGGCAAACGGCCGCTTCTATGATGAACTACATGCCATTTTAGGGGATTCAGCCACCACTACCCCAACTGTGTGCTTTGACTCTGTCAATGGAGAGGGAGGCAACACGGAAGCAGGTTTTGGGGATGAGGAAGATGATGATGATGATGAGGTTGTAGGTAGCTCACAGCAAGCAAGCGGAGAAACCAGTTTTCCCGATAGCCAGGAACTGTTTCTCACCCTGGACTTGGAGCCAGTACCCCCCGAACCCACCCAAGGCTGCCTCCCGGACTTGCCAGGTGGAGAAGGGACCTCTGATGAATGTACCTTTTTAAATAGTATACATGGTTTAAAAGCAAGCATATTTAATGATTAATTTGCCCTGGCATTCACGGCCAGTACAGCTACTGGAAAAGTCTGTTAATGTGTCTGGGGATGGAGTGGAAATCCTCCAGGGACATCTCCATAAAGCTCTTCTGGATGTACTCCTAAAGCCTTTGCAAAAGGTTTCTGGGGAGGGCAGCCTCATTTCGCCCACCATGGTAGGACACTTTACCATGCCAGGCCAGTAGCATGTAGTCAGGAATCATTGCAGAACAAAGCATTGCAGTGTATGTTTGCTGGCATTCAAACAACATCCATTCTTTATCTCTCTGTGTTATCCTCAGGAGAGTTATCCTGAGGAGAGTGATATCATTGTCCTGCTTTGAGCAGGGGGTTGGACTAGATGACCTTCTGGGGTCCCTTCCAACCCTGATATTCTATGATTCATGGTCACCTGGTTGAAATAGGGTGCTTTTCTTAAGGGGACATTCAGAGGTGCCCATTCTTGCTGGGCTGTTTGCCTGTGACTGAACAGAAATGTTCCCTGCTGTTAGCCACGGGGAGGTGTGAGGGCTGAGGGGCTAGCCACGCGCTGGGGGGAGGCAAAATGTGACCTTGTAACGAAAGCACATGTGCTATGTATGTAATGTTAACAGCAAGGTTTACCGTGAAAGAGTGTACCCATTGTTCTAGAAAATGTATCTTTTTAAATACCACTGTCCTTTTTTTCCCCTCCACCAGCTGCATGTGTTTTGAGGATCACAGGATCTTCTCCTTCCCAGAGGCTAGCGAAGATTAGAAGGCAAAAAAAAAAAAACGCACTCGCGATGAAATGTTCTCTGAGCGCATTCTGTCCTCCCACACTGACAGAGCACAGACGAATGCATGGAGGCAGACAATTTCAGAGTGCAGGAAAGGACAAAATGACTGGGAGGAGAGGTGGCGGGCTGAAGAGAGGGCTGAAGCTGAAAGGTGGTGGCAGCGTGATGAGAATAGGCAGGATTCAATGCTGAGGCTGCTGGAGGATCAAACTAATATGCTCCAGCATATGGTTGAGCTGCAAGAAAGGCAGCTGGAGCACAGACCACCACTACAGCTCTTATGTAACCAACCGCCCTCCTCCCCAAGTTCCATAGCCTCCTCACCCAGACACCCAAGAACGTGGTGGTGGGGGGGCCTCCAGCCACCCAGCCACTCCACCCCAGAAGATTGCCCACGCAACAGAAGGTTGGCATTCAATAAGTTTTAAAGTGCTGTGTGGTCTTGTCCTTCCCTCCTCCACCACCCCACCTGGTGCTTCCCTCCTCTACCACCTCTCCCGGGCTATCTTGGCAGTTATCCCCCTATTTGTGTGATGAATTAATAAAGAATGCATGAATGTGAAGCAACAATGACTTTATTGCCTCTGCAAGCGGTGATCGAAGGGGGGAGGGGAGGGTGGTTAGCTTACAGGGAAGTAGAGTGAACCGGTGGGGGGTGTTCATCAAGGAGAAACAAACAGAACTTTCACACCGTAGCCTGGCCAGTCATGAAACTGGTTTTCAAAGCTTCTCTGATGCACATCGCACCCTCCTGTGCTCTTCTAACCACCCTGGTTTCTGGCTGCATGTAACCAGCGGCCAGGCGATTTGCCTCAACCTCCCACCCCGCCATAAATGTCTCTCCCTTACTCTCATGGATATTGTGGAGTGCACAGCAAGCAGTAATAACAATGGGAATATTGGTTTTGCTGAGGTCTAACCAAGTCAGTAAACTGCGCCCGCGCACTTTTAAACGTCCAAATGCACATTCTACCACCATTCTGCACTTGCTCAGCCTGTAGTTGAACAGCTCCTGACTACTGTCCAGGCTGCCTGTGTACAGCTTCATGAGCCATGGCATTAAGGGGTAGGCTGGGTCCCCAAGGATAACTATAGGCATTTCAACATCCCCAACAGTTATTTTCTGGTCTGGGAATAAAGTCCCTTCCTGCAGCTTTTGAAACAGACCAGAGTTCCTGAAGATGTGAGCGTCATGTACCTTTCCCGGTCATCCCACGTTGATGTTGGTTAAATGTCCCTTGTGATCCACCAGTGCTTGCAGCACTATCGAAAAGTATCCCTTGCGGTTTATGTACTCGGCGGCTTGGTGCTCCGGTGCCAAGATAGGGATATGGGTTCCGTCTATGGCCCCACCACAGTTAGGGAATCCCGTTGCAGCAAAGCCATCCACTATGACCTGCACATTTCCCAGGGTCACTACCCTTGATATCAGCAGATCTTTGATTGCGTGGGCTACTTGCACCACAGCAGCTCCCACAGTAGATTTGCCCACTCCAAATTGATTCCCAACTGACCGGTAGCTGTCTGGCGTTGCAAGCTTCCACAGGGCTATTGCGACTCGCTTCTCAACTGTGAAGGCTGATCTATCTTGGTATTCTGGTGCTTCAGGGCAGGGGAAAGCAAGTCACAAAGTTCCATGAAAGTGCCCTTATGCATGCAAAAGTTTTGCAGCCACTGGGAATCGTCCCAGACCTGCAACACTATGCGGTCCCACCAGCCTGTGCTTGTTTCCCGAGCCCAGAATCGGCGTTCCACCTCATGAACCTGCCCCATTAGCACCATGATGCCCACATTGCCAGGGCCCCTGCTTTGAGAGAAGTCTGTGTCCATGTCCTCATCACTCTCGTCACTGTGCTATCATAGCCTACCTGCCCGGTTTCGCTTTGGCATATACTGCATATACTGCTGGATAATGTGCATGGTGTTTAATGTGCTCCTAATTGCCAAAGTGATCTGAGTGGACTCCATGCTTGCTGTGGTATGGTGTCTGCATGGAAAAAAGGCAGGGAACGATTGTCTGCCATTGCTCTGATGGAGGGAGGGGCGACTGATGACATGGCTTACAGGGTTGGCTTACAGGGAATTAAAATCATCAAAAGGGGTGGCTTTACATCAAGGAGAAACAAAAACAACTGTCACAGAGAATGGCCCTCTCAAGGATTGAACGCAAAACCCTGGGTTTAGCAGGCCAATGCTCAACCCACTGAGCTATCTCTCCCCCCGGGATGCCAGTCAGGACTGAATCTCCATTAAACTTTTCAAGGTGCCCCTGACAGACCTCACCAAAACGATTGTTGGCCATTGATTTCACGGAGGGAGGGAGGGAGCAAATGAATACAAAACAAATCTGGTCTATTTCTTGTTTTGATCCACTCCATCTATCTTTTACATCTTTGGCTGGCAGCAGACGGTGCAGTAGGGCTGCTAGCCATCCTCATCTCCTGGCTGCTCGGCAGAAGATGGTGCAGTAGGACTGCCAGCAGGTCTAAAGAGAATGACCTGGTCGAGTCACTCCTATTTCAGTCCCTGTGCCCATGTCTGCCCAGGTGCTCCTGACCGACCTTACCGAGGCGGCCAAGAGCACCTCAGACATGATGATGATGGTTATCAGGCCTATTGTACCATCTACTGCCACAAGACAATGAGCTGCTGCTGTGTAGCAATGCAGTACTGCGTCTGCCAGCACCCAGGAGACATTCGGTGACAGTGAGCTGAGTGGGCTCCATGCTTGCCGTGGTATGGCGTCTGCACAGGTAACTCAGGAAAAAAGGCACGAAACGATTGTCTGCTGTTGCTTTCACAGAGGGAGGGAGGGCTAACGACGTGTACCCAGAACCACCCACAACAATGTTTTTGCCCTATTAGGCACTGGAATCTCAACCCAGAATTCCAGTGGGTGGCAGAGACTGCGGGAACTGTGGGATAGCTACCCACAGTGCAACACTCCGGAAGTCGACTCTAGCCTTGGTACTGTGGAAGCACTCCGCCGAGTTAATGCACTTAGAGCATTTTGTGTGGGGACACACACAATCGCCTATATAAAAACGATTTCTAAAAAACAGATTTCTATAAATTCAACCTAATTTCGTAGTGTAGACACACCCAGCTTGATAAGTTTATGGAGGGGATGGTATAATGGGATAGCCTAATTTTGGCAATTAATTGATCTTTGACTATTAGCGGTAAATATGCCCAATGGCCTGTGATGGGATGTTAGATGGGGTGGGATCTGAGTTACTGCAGAGAATTCTTTCCTGGGTGTCTGGCTGGTAAGTCTTGCCCACATTAGCTGATCGCCATATTTGGGGTTGGGAAGGAATTTCCTCCAGGGCAGATTGGCAGAGGCCCAGGGGGTTTTCGCCTTCTTCTGCAGCGTGGGGCACAGGTCACTTGCTGGAGGATTCTCTGCTCCTTGAAGTGTTTAAACTATGGTTTGAGGAGTTCAATAGCTCAGACATAGGTTAGGGGTTTGTTACAGGAGTGGGTGGGTGAGATTCTGTGGCCTGCATTGTGCAGGAGGTCAGACTAGATGATCATAATGGTCCCTTCTGACCTTAAAGTCTATGAGTCTATCTATGAGACGCTGGGCTGCCCCTGGGGTCACAAAGCTGTAGGATCCAATTCAACATTGTGGGAGGGTGGAGCATCTCAGCTGGGGGCTGATCTGGGAACAGCTTCATTATACACTGAATGCTACAGGGCTGGGAGTTTCTGGGTTAAACACTGGTTTGTTCCGGGTACTCCCATCCAGCCAGGCTATCCCATCTGGGAACAGCCAGCCTGTCTCTAAGAGCCTGGGAGAGGCTACACTGAGCAGGAAGATTGGGGTGGTTTTGTATGTGTGGGTCACGGTGCTCATCTATCTGCTTTTATTCCAGACCCTCCATTGCCCCCCACATTGTCTCTCCACCCCCTGCACCCCATCTATATCCCAGGGGAGTCGGTAAAGCTGAGGTGCTCAGCTCCCTTTGGAGAGGAAGTGAAGAGATACAGGTTCTTCATTCAAAGACAGGAGCGGATTTCCAAATAGACTGCAGCCAGGGCACCTGGCTGATCACCATGACTTATGCAACAGACATGCCTGTCTGTACTGGAGAATGGCTCTTGGGCGACAGATCCCGTCCAAAATGAGCCCTCCTGTCCCAGTGCCTGTGATGGGTAAGACCCTATTTCCACCTGTGGTGTGTGTGAGACATGAGGGTCTTCAATGGGGAGGACTCTTCTCCATCCCTTCCCAGCTACACCTGGGAACTGCACTGGTGCAGCCGCAGGCCATGATCCCAGGGCTCCCAGTGCCCCCTGCCTCTCCCCAGCAGTGCCCCCAACCTGGATGCCCAGAGACCCATTAGCAGAACCTGGGACTTTCTCCTTTCCCCCTCTGCACTGACCCCTCTGCCCCAGATGCTCCTCTCCACAGAACAATTGTCTTCCCCTCCCGCTGCTCTCCAGACCAGCTCCCAGCCTCTCTGCTTTTCCCTTTCCACAACTCATTACTCTAAGGCACAGACCCCACAGCCAAGGAAGGGAGCAGGTCTCTGACATGGTCCACATCTCAACCAGGAGGGGCCAGCTGGGGTAACAGCTGAAGCAAAGAAACCAGAGCCCCAGGCCTGGATAATGCAGGCTGATCAATGGGTCATAGAGCATACTTCATAGGTTGCCAAGCCAGAAAGGACCACTGTGCCCATCTATTCTGGCCTCCCACATTACACAGGCCAGAGAACTAGACCAGAACCAGCGCTAACGTCCCTCTGGCCCCCACTCCTGACTCTTCTAATTCCACTTTGCTTATTATCCTCTTTCCCTCGTTGTATGCTGGATGCTAGACTTTGCATATGCATCTGCTCCTTTTATTCCCCTCCTCTTCTGCCCTCTCTTTGCTCTTTCATGTTCCTGATGAGTCTCACGACACAACATTCAGGCCCAACAGTGCTTTGCAGCTGAGGAAATGGCTCTTCACTCTCCTAAATGCCCACACAACTGACAACACGTCTGTTATACCAACATCAGCACAGCCACATAACACGGCTCAGCACAGCCAGGGACATGTCTACCCAGTATGTCCCCCTGATTTCCAAATAGAGCCACCCTTCAGAGAGCAGCACAAGGAGTCCAGGAGAGCTGGCTGTATTTCAAGGAATCCCTGTTGAGGTTACAGGGACAAACCATCCCGATGAGTCGAAAGAATAGTAAATATGGCAGGCGACCAGCTTGGCTTAATGGTGAAATCCTAGCGGATCTTAAACATAAAAAAGAAGCTTACAAGAAGTGGAAGGTTGGACATATGACCAGGGAAGAGTATAAAAATATTGCTCGGGAATGTAGGACTGTTATCAGGAGGGCCAAATCGCACCTGGAGCTGCAGCTAGCCAGAGATGTCAAGAGTAACAAGAAGGGTTTCTTCAGGTATGTTGGCAACAAGAAGAAAGCCAAGGAATGTGTGGGCCCCTTAATGAATGAGGGAGGCAACCTAGTGACAGAGGATGTGGAAAAAGCTAATGTACTCAATGCTTTTTTTGCCTCTGTTTTCACTAACAAGGTCAGCTCCCAGACTGCTGCGCTGGGCATCACAAAATGGGGAAGAGATGGCCAGCCCTCTGTGGAGATAGAGGTGGTTAGGGACTATTTAGAAAAGCTGGACGTGCACAAGTCCATGGGGCCGGATGAGTTGCATCCGAGAGTGCTGAAGGAATTGGCGGCTGTGATTGCAGAGCCATTGACCATTATCTTTGAAAACTCGTGGCGAACCGGGGAAGTCCCGGATGACTGGAAAAAGGCTAATGTAGTGCAATCTTTAAAAAAGGGAAGAAGGAGGATCCTGGGAACTACAGGCCAGTCAGCCTCACTTCAGTCCCTGGAAAAATCATGGAGCAGGTCCTCAAAGAATCAATCCTGAAGCACTTGCATGAGAGGAAAGTGATCAGGAACAGCCAGCATGGATTCACCAAGGGAAGGTCATGCCTGACTAATCTAATCGCCTTTTATGATGAGATTACTGGTTCTGTGGATGAAGGGAAAGCAGTGGATGTATTGTTTCTTGACTTTAGCAAAGCTTTTGACACGGTCTCCCACAGTATTCTTGTCAGCAAGTTAAGGAAGTATGGGCTGGATGAATGCACTACAAGGTGGGTAGAAAGCTGGCTAGATTGTCGGGCTCAACGGGTAGTGATCAATGGCTCCATATCTAGTTGGCAGCCGGTACCAAGTGGAGTGCCCCAAGGGTCGGTCCTGGGACCGGTTTTGTTCAATATCTTCATAAATGATCTGGAGGATGGTGTGGATTGCACTCTCAGCAAATTTGCGGATGATACTAAACTGGGAGGAGTGGTAGATACGCTGGAGGGGAGGGATAGGATACAGAAGGACCTAGACAAATTGGAGGATTGGGCCAAAAGAAATCTGATGAGGTTCAATAAGGATAAGTGCAGGGTCCTGCACTTAGGACGGAAGAACCCAATGCACAGCTACAGACTAGGGACCGAATGGCTAGGCAGCAGTTCTGCGGAAAAGGACCTAGGGGTGACAGTGGACGAGAAGCTGGATATGAGTCAGCAGTGTGCCCTTGTTGCCAAGAAGGCCAATGGCATTTTGGGATGTATAAGTAGGGGCATAGCGAGCAGATCGAGGGACGTGATCGTTCCCCTCTATTCGACATTGGTGAGGCCTCATCTGGAGTACTATGTCCAGTTTTGGGCCCCACACTTCAAGAAGGATGTGGATAAATTGGAGAGAGTCCAGCGAAGGGCAACAAAAATGATTAGGGGACTGGAACACATGAGTTATGAGGAGAGGCTGAGGGAGCTGGGATTGTTTAGCCTGCAGAAGAGAAGAACGAGGGGGGATTTGATAGCTGCTTTCAACTACCTGAAAGGGGGTTCCAAAGAGGATGGCTCTAGACTGTTCTCAATTGTAGCAGATGACAGAACGAGGAGGAATGGTCTCAAGTTGCAGTGGGGGAGGTTTAGATTGGATATTAGGAAAAACTTTTTCACTAAGAGGGTGGTGAAACACTGGAATGCGTTACCTAGGGAGGTGGTAGAATCTCCTTCCTTAGAGGTTTTTAAGGTCAAACTTGACAAAGCCCTGGCTGGGATGATTTAACTGGGAATTGGTCCTGCTTTGAGCATGGGGTTGGACTAGATGACCTTCTGGGGTCCCTTCCAACCCTGATATTCTATGATTCTATGATTCTATATGGCTGCTCAACATGGCCGAGAACATGGCTGCCCAATGGACACAGACGTGGACATTCAACATGGCTGCCTTGCACCTCTACCCTCTGGGATGGTAGAATCCCAGCAAGGCGGTCCAAGTCTCAGAAAGTCTGGCCAGAGAGGGTGGGATGGCCAGACAACCTGGGCCCTCCCTATCTACAGAGGGCTCCATAAATACTGGGGGCTAGGGCATTAGTAATGGAAGAGTGACAGAAAATGAATCCTCTCCTGGTGACCCTGGCACCTTATGACCCCCACATCCCAGCCCCACATTGTGTCTGAAGGAATCCATCCCCATCCCCTAGCCTGGCTCTCACTCATTTCTGCAGGGAGCCCCTCCAGATCCTGAGGTGAAGGAAGAGGCTCTGGAGAGAGAGCACAGGTCAGCTCTGAGTAAATTAAACTCTGGGCATCATCTCCATTTCCCTGTCCTTCCTGAATCATTCCCTTTGCTCCTCCCCTCAGACATCCTTCCACAGCCGGTGCTAAGCATGTAACCTCTGTCTGGAGTAGTGAGTAGTGAGTGAAGGGCTCCCCCTGTTCATCACCTGCATGGCCCCCAGGGATGCTGGCAAGCGGACGTTTCATTTCTACAGTGACAGAGCCAAGATCTTTCCCGGGGACGTTGGATCTGCGGTGAACACCACAGAGTCCAGGACGTGCTCTATGAACATCTCTGTGCTCAGCATCCTGTGGTCTGGTCCCGACAACACTGGAGAATTCACCTGCGAGTATGAGGAGAATGTGAGCGGGAGGTGGATCCTGTCCCCAAGGAGCTGGGCCGTGAACGTCACAGTATCAGGTGAGGCGGGCTATGGCTTTTAACAACTTCCCACATAAATTCACCCTCGAACCCGAGACACAGTTCTCAAGCGAGCAACCAGCACCCAGTGCCCCTGATGGCCAAGCGAGGTCAGGGCAGGTTACTGCATTGGAGGGCAGGAAGAGAGAAGCAGAACAGACACACAGATGGGAAGAATCAGGGGTCGGTATCCACCTATCTAAGAGACAAGGGCTGGAGTGGGTCTCACATCTCACCTTGATGGCTCTTGAGATCCAGGGGAGTTTGACATGAGTCCTAGAAGTGCAGACACACGGAGATCATGTGCATCACGCTCAGCATTGATGTTCACCTGCCGGTTCCATTCTTGATTCTCCTCTTTCTGCAGCTCGCAGCTTCCTCTGGGTCCAGAAGCTTGTGGTGGGTGGCTCCTTCTTCCTCATCAACAGCTTCATCTTCCTCATCTCCCGCTGCTGCTTCTAGATCCAGGTAACTGGCTTGTTCTGGGAAGGGGGCCCTTCATTCTCTGCCTTGCATTATCTCCACAAGGTGACCCATTTGTGCTGCAATTGCTCCCCTTGAATTTCAGCCTGGGGGGAAGGGAGGTTCTAGTGGAAAGTCCAAGAGTGAGATCTGAGAAACCTCCACAGAATCTGAAAGGGCTTTAGGCACCATGCAGGCTCTAGCAACCAACCAAAATGCAGCCATATCTGGGGCAGGAACAGGGCATGGCTACTATTTCATAGCTCCACATCTCTCATGCACAGAGTTTGATTGCTCTGTGTGAACCCAGGAAGCCCTGCATTCACACCCTACACATGGCTGCAATGATGTGTGTACCAACCCTGCCTTGCAAGGTATCATTTGAAACTCCCATCACATTGATCAATAATATAATGGTGGTACATATGTGAGAGTGCCATAGGTGGAGATATGGCCGTCCTCTGCTAGTCTCTTTTAAAGTCTGTATTGGAACAAAGGGGAACCAGCTCTGCCCAGGGCTTGAATATAAATGAAGCATGGTGACCAGTGACAAGAGAATTACGATGTACATGTGCGGTGAACATAAGACCAGCCATACTGGGTCAGACCAATGGTCTATCTATCCCAGTATGCTGTCATCTGACAGTGGCCAATGCCAGGTGCTTCAGAGGGAATGAACAGAACAGATAATCATCAAGTGACCTATCCCCTGTCGTCCATTTCCTGCTTCTGGCAAAGCATGGTTTTGCAGCCCTGTCCGGCCTGGCTAATAGCCATTGATGGATCTATCATTCATGAACTTATCTAGCTCTTTTTTGAACTCTGTTATAGCTTGGCCTTCACAGCTGTTAGGATATAGGTATTCAGGCTGCTACTCTGAAACCTGTCAAGGTAAAGACAGCACAGGTTAAGGCAGCTGTGTGGCAATAATTGTACTTGGTGGCTAAGTTGTTACAGACAAATTGCACTACCTTAAAGAACTAAATGTAGGAGTAAGTGATTTAAAGAAGTGAGTGAAAAGTTACAAATAGCTTTTGCAAAAATTGATAATCCAGGGTTTGCAGGAAAGTAAACCTTTGGGAGTTGTGGAAATGGTAAAAGGTAACAGTTGTGGTGTTACAGGAAGGAAGTTTTTGTTTAATGATCAAACCCAGTTATATAAATGTAACTGTATGTGCAACTCTGTGCAGTCACATTGGATGGAAGCTTGGTCATTAAATTATCCAAGGGGGTCAGGCAGAGTGGCTACTCCCACCACTATGCTTCTGTCCCCAGAAGCCTTTACAGCTATTCTAAGGGAAAATGGGCCCTTTTCCCACAGAAATGGTCTACAAGGGACTGCTGCAGGCAGCAGGCAGAGAGAGAATCTGATCAAAATTATTTGACTATTGGGTAATGTAATCAAAATCACTAAAGGACGGAAGGGGTTTCTATTGGAACTCAACTTGGCTGCTCTTGGTTGTGTCTAGATGTACAAGATGGAAGTGTAATCGGGGTACAGTTGTGTAAAAAAGAGTAATCACAGTGCAAGGGATGTTAGGCAAAATAGAATGTTGTGTGTGTGTGTACAGTGCTAAAATCTGAAGCTGTGTCTCAGCTATTACCTGAGAATAAACTTAAAGCTTGGTACAGCAGAGAAACTATTGCAAACATGGTCTGTTGTACAAGAGGGGAAACTGAGGTACACCACCTCATGAATTTCATAAATGACCAGTGAATGGGGTAATTCACTAGCCTGACTATAGAACGAAATAAGGACAGCCTGGAGGTAATTCTTCTGTTTTCCCTGCAATTAGCAAGGAAATTTGTAAAAGAAAGTGGCATTATTATTAAGCAATAATCTGTCCCCACCAGGGGGGTGGAAATTGTTTCTTTTGTTTTTCAGACACTCTACAAGCAAGCTGGCGCAAACGGAAGAATAACTCAGAATACCATGGATCTATGTTTTGTGTTGTTTGTCTGTGGTGTTTGTCTTGTTGCTAGCATTGTTGTGTTTTAATGAACAGAAAATCTCATGATGTGGGTGGGGGATGGCTTCAAAAGGCTGACCTTGGGGGGGCAGATGTGTATGGGAATGCAAAATGCTCAACTAGGAGGCCAGCACCTGTGTAATAGCTACCGTGGTACCTGGAAATGGAATGGCAGCTAAGGTGGCCCCCACAAGCCCTATGGAAATAATGAGAAGGGGAGGAGCTCACTGGGAATCAATGGAGGGGTGTGTAAAATAGTGTAAATCAACAGAAGATGTTTGGATGTGCCCCTCTCCTATGACTATGGAGGAGCAGAATCAATGGCCTATGCAAGGGGTAGACAATTGGGTGTACTGTGTATAAGGTGTTTTGCTGGGAATGTACATCTTACTGGGGGCACAATTACACCAGCCCATAACCAAACTACACCCATCTACATGCTGCTATATGGACTTTGGTGCACAAATGGATCTGTGAATCTTATTGCTGTGAATAAGCCAGGGCTTACTGCCTGATTCCATACCAAGTGGTCAAGCTGGTTTGGACAATATCCCATTTCTCTGTGAACATTCAATGGACTTATGATATGGACAAAAGCAAGCAAAACCTGGAGGGAGGGGCAGCTTGTTGCAACTGCCAGCAACTGGACACATCAGATCGTGACCCTGTCGAAGGAGGAGAGGCAGTGTTTTGGGGGTGGCTCGGATGTTGAGCCATACTACAGTGGTCAGGACTCGGTGTTGCTGTGGATTTTGTATTGTTAACTGTACTCGTGTTACGTTGCATATGGAGATAACCTATAAGTAATGTAATAAGCCCTCCAAACCCTACAGTGTACTAGACAACCCGGACCCAACCTTCTCAGGCCCACTCTAATGGGAAGTCTGGAACACTAATTGGAATAGGTGTGGTATGCCCGTACGAGAGAAGGTGCAGGGCACAATACTACACAAGGGGCAGTGGGACAAATGGAATATCGACACCTTCCACCTTGATGCCTGGCCCTATCAGGAAATGTGTCGCCATATGTCCTATGCTTTTCCAGGGATACCTGGGCAGGAGGATCCCAAAAGAAAAAGAAAAAAAAAGGGGTGGAGTGTTAGGATAAAGATATTCAGGCCTGTCTGCAAAGGCCTGTACTTTAAGAATTTAGGTGTATTCTTATTACTTGGCTAGTTAGAGGTATAAAAGAAGGAATCAAAATCACTGTCTGCTGGTGTAAGGGCCTTCTCTTACTGTGACAGTCTGAGGCCCTGTTCTTAGCCTAAGGCCTTTGGCTAAGCAGCAGAGGCAGCCATAAGCTGGGAAGCGACCGGTCACCTCCTCACATTCCAACCCAGTCACATTGAAAGAAGGTGCTATTGGGCTGTTAGGATACAATCCTGTCCTGATAGTGCCCAGCACCTCCAGAGAAAGGGAAGTGCCTAGAAAATGTAAAAGGAAACTTAGTTTGATAGCATCCTGCCTGGCAAGAACTCACTTCTCAATAGCTGGGATGTGAAATCCTCACTTCTGTATTGTTTTGTCATTATAGTTCCCACTTTGCTATTGTTTGTCTGTATAATCTCTGTCTGGTTCTGTGATTGTTCCTGTCTGCTGTATAATTAATTTTGCTGGGTGTAAATTAATTAAGGTGGTGGGATATAATTGGTTACATAATCATGTTACAATATGTTAGGATTGGTTAGTTAAATTTCAGGAAAATGATTGGTTAAGGTATAGCTAAGCAGAACTCAAGTTTCACTATATAGTTTGCAGTCAATCAGGAAGTGGGTGTGTGTGGGGGAAATGGGAACAGAGAATGGCCTGTTGTTAATAAATTTGTTTTATTTTAATCTAAACCAAACCAGAGCTGGATGTGAATTTAAGTCACTGGTAACTCCAGTTAATGTGGCGAGCAGCTGTGGATTATTTCTTTAAAGGAGCAAGCAACCCTTATTATTTCTCTGGATGCTCCAGGAGAGGGCTGGACATTTCTGGGCAGATGGTTTGTGGGGAAATTTTGGCCAGGGAAGCATTAGGGTCCCATGGTTAGTAGTAACCAAAACTTGTGAAGACCAGAGTATGGTGAGAGGTACCAAGCAGCCTGCTGGAGTGAGGTCACAGTGTGACCTGCGATTGTGGGTCAGTGGGGGGATATTATCAGGGGGAATCAGGCTGTGGGATGGGGCCGTGACGTTGCACAGATGGGGGAGCTGGAATTTGCCCAGCTGTGCCGAGAGAGATGCCAGGAGCTGGAGGTGTTTAGCATGACAAAGAGAAGATTAAGGGGGAGTTGATCACAGTCTAGCAGTTCCTACGCGGGGAACAGAAATTGGACAATCGACGGCTCTTCAATAGAGCAGACAAAGATCTAACACAACCCAGGGCCTGGGAGCTGGAGCTAGACAAATGCAAACTGGATATAATGTGCAGGTTTTAACAGTGAGGGGAATTAACCACTGGGACAATTCCCCAGGGGTCATGGGGATTCTCCAGTGCTGGTGATTTCTGAATCAAGCCTGAATGTTTCTCTCAGAGATCTGCTCTAGGTCACAGAGGAATCAATTCAGGGAAGTCCTAGGGCCTGGGTGACACAGGAGGTTGTACTCCATGATCACAATGGTCCCTTCTGGCCTTTAGATTTATGGAAAGATCCCAGAGGGAGAGAGGGAGAGAGACAGGCCGTGGTTTATTTGCCATGGTGTATTTCTCAGTGTGGGGGTGGGTGCAGGGCAGTGAGATGTGGCTGGTTTGTGATCATGTCTGTCCAGGACCATCTCTTCCCCCTTCTCCATCATGGCCTCTCCCTCTCACTGACCACTCTGCCTCTGTTCTAGATTGCCCGCTGACCGCACGCTCTCTCTGTACCCCGGGTACACAGCGTATCTACCAGGGGAGTGGGTTAACCTCAGGTGCTTGGCTCCTTTGTGTGAGCAGGTTTCAGGATTCAGATTCTTCCCTCAAACAGGGCAGGATGACTCAAGCATAGTCCAACAGTCGAATGCAGGAGCCCAGCTGGAGCTCACGGTTGAAAAGGGAAATGCGGGACCATACACCTGTGGACAGTGGAGACGGGAATTTTATGGAGCGATCTCATCTGGGAATAGCAGGTCTGTCTCTATCAAAGTGACAGGTGACCCCTGCTTTTCCTGCTGTTTGAAGGGCGAGTCACTGCGAATCTGAAGCCCACCCTGTCACAGAGCCTCAGGTGCAGTGCTCTTGAGCAGCTTTGGGAGGAGTTCTGAGAGGGGTCACATGACACACCTTGCTTCCGGTCATGTGTCTGGCTTCACCCCAGAAGTAAGCAGTCTGGAACAGTCCCTGAGAGGGCCCCATCCACACACCAGCTCCCTTCAGGTCACAGTCTCTTTCTGGGGAAGGCATTTGGCTTCAGTGCCTCCTGGGATCGAACCTTGGAGCCTTTAGCAACCCTGGGTCACCCTGTGAGCTCCCCTGAATGAGTCCACCTGAATTGGACACCTGAGACAGAGACTTGCACATCCAAGGGGAGCAATACACCCCCACCTTCCTTAAACTGCTGTGACTCTCAGACTGCCGGGTACAGCAGGGGATTTATTAGCTGTCTGGGACACAGCAGAGAAAGTCCTTAGTTACCATACAGAACAGAAGAGTAATATAAGGGTCCTACTGTCAATCAAACTTTAACCCCACGTCTTGACTCTTTAAGCCCCGCCCACCTGTCACCAGAAATCCCAGCCCCTGGTTTATTACTTTTGGGGTGAAGCCGGACACATGACTAGAAGCAAGGTGTGTCATGTGACCCCTCTAAGAACTCCTCCTACTGCTCTCTACCAATCGGGATGGGCTTCAGCCACAGAGGATCGCCCCGAGAGCAGATTTGAGCAAACTAGGGCAGCTTCTGGGGCGGGATGAACTGCCCAGAAGAGGGTCGTGTGACCCCCCTAAGAACTCTTCCCACCACCCACTGCCAATCAGAGTGCAGTACCACCACCCCATAAGTGCCAGCTCTGGGCAGAAGAGGCCATCTCTTACAAAGAGTGCATGTTCTAGAAATCGTAGAAATGCTGAGAGGAAACACGGACTCCTTCACCATTCCTGTGAGAACTTTGGACTTTGTTTTAGCTCCAAGGGCCTTCAACTATCCACAGAGAAAGTGCTACATCAGCAAGAGTTCCGAGGAGGAGGAGGAGGAGGGAGTGGCCGAGGGGAGTCCTTTGGCCCAGTTGTTGATGGATACGCCGGAACCCAACCCTGAAACCCAACCGCTTATGAGACACCCTGATGAGCGTGGCGGCTTCTCGTCATCCACCCCCCTGAGGGATTATTTAGGGGACCTCACGAGTGAGATCCTGCCAGACCAACACAACACTGAGTTTGTGTCAGTAGGCCCGAAAACGTACAGGTACAAGCTGTCAGGAGGAAAGGCCTGTATGAAAGTCAAAGGGATTACCCTGAACATAGTAAAGATCTAGTCCTGGACTACTGCACAGTCCTGTGAGGAAACACTGCAGCCCTCTATCGTAAGGAACAAAAATCAGTGGCAAACAGAGTGTGGCAAATTGCCAGCACTACTATGATGGGTCTCACACTTTCTTTTCTTGGGTGGGGGTTCAGGGCACCGTTTCTTGCCCCTGAACTGGGGTATTAACGGCCCCACTAGTGTCCTAGAGGAGGGGAGTGGAGAGGGAGGGACCCAGGCCCGCCCTCTACTCCAGACCCCAGCCCAGGGGCCCTAGGGATAGCGGTAAACCACTAGAACTAGAGGTTCCTTCCCCTGGGCTACTTCCCTCTCCTGCCCTTCAGCTTGTGGGGCTTCCTACCCGCCCTCTGTACAAACCAAGTGTCCCTTTACCTAGGGTCTTGGTCTTCTCAGCCCACCACAGCACTTCTCCAAACTCTCTTCTACTTCCCTCCAAACTGCTCTCTGCTCCAACACCAATCCACTCTGCTTCAACTCCTCCTCTTGACTGATTGAAGCAGGGGGGTTTTATCATGTGACTGGCTTTAGGTGCTCTAATTGGCTTCAGGTGCTTTAATTAATTTATAGCAAACTTTCTTCCCTCTGCGGGGAATAAGGCTCCCTTCTAGTATGCTCCTGCTGCCCTCTGGCCTGGGCTTTCCTTGCTTTTTGCACCTGCTTTAGTTCCCCCCGCCCCGAACCGGGCCAGACGCTTTTTCTTCGTTTTGTTTTTTTTTCTGTTTTTCTTTGCTGCCGTTCAAATGCTGGTCGGCTGCCAGCTTGCCTGCCAGCCCCCCCACGCCTGCCCTCGGATGCTGCTATTGCTTCAGCTGCAACCCCCGGAGGAGGGGGGGAGGACTGCCGACCCGCTCCCCGGAGGAGGGGAGTGGACGCCCCCAGACCCAACTGTTTTGCTGTTCATTTGTGGACCCGCAATTAATCATCTTCTTATCTGCTTGGCATTTTTGGAATGCTCCACAAAGACAGGGAGAGAAGACAGCTGATAGAGACATCGCCCGGCGAAGCTACAAATCATTGTGGAGGGGGCCATATGACTGAGTAACTTTTGAACTGTACTCTCATGTGGGGGGAGTTTGACTGTGTCTTAACTGCGTTTGTAGGGGCACAGGGGGTGTGGCACGGAGCTGCCCCCCCAATCCATCGGTGCCCCCCCCAACACTACTACAACCGTCACGGCCCCCCCGCCGTCCGTCCCTGCTGGCAACCTGCCATCTGCCTCTAGACTCAACTGCTTGCCCTGAATTCCATCGTCGGGACCAGACACAACAGCTGACCAAAGAAGACTCTTTGGACAAACGCGTGTGGGTCCACGTCCCTGCCCCCCCCCTGCAGACTGCCCACCCCACAGTTTGCCCCTATTACCTGACCCCAACTCCTGTTTCCCTCCCCTGTCTAGTCGGACCCATTTGCCCCCCCCACCTGCAGCCCAACAGGGAGAAGAGGTTAATCTGCTTCCCCCTCCCCCCTCCTCCTTCTGGTGTCTCCCCGTCTCTCCCTGCTCACGATGGCGGGGAATGAGAGGGGTGAGGCCCCTCTAACAACCTCAGCTGCCCCTCCCACACCTACCCCCCTGCCCAACCCCAAGCCTCCCCCCCCACCACTGCTGCCAAAACACCTGCCATCACCCCCACTGGGTCATCGGCAGCCGGAGGCACCGGTGCGACTATTGCTGCTGCTACGCCCACTGCCCCCCAGATTCTAGGAAAGCCCCCCCGGTTAACCGGAAAAGCCAGGGTGTGAAGAAGGGGAAGGGCCCTGCCACGACCACCAAGCCCTCCATGGCAGAGGCTGCCCCCACCGCTGTGGCCTTGTCATCGACCATGGCGTCCCTCCCCGCTGTTCCCTCCACCAGCTCTGCAAGCGTCCCTCCCCCGGCCCCCAGGGCGTATGCCTGGGCGGTGGCAGCCCCCCCCGCCTGCCGCCTTGTCATCTCGCCCACCCACCGCCTCCGCTACCATCAATAGCGGCCGGGGCCCCTTTCCCACCATGACCAGGAAGCACGGCGTCCGTTGCCTCCTGGTGCCCACCTCGCCCATGTGGAGACATACGTGTAGGCATTGGCGAGGGTGGTAGAACCCACGGCTATTGTGGCAGCCTCCAAAATGTATGGGAAGGTCATCTTTTTCTTAGCATCGGAGGCTGCCGCCCAGGAGGTGGTGGAGAAGGGCCTGGCAGTGGGGAGGGGTATTTGTCCCCCTGGAGCCGCTAGAAGACCTGGGCGTCCACCTAGTCCTGACCTCCGTCCATCCTTTTCTATCCAATGCCGCCCTGTTACCCGCTCTCTCCACCCTGGGGAAACCCGTTTCTGTCATCAGCCCTCTCCTGTTGGGCTGCAAAGACCCCACCCTCTGTCACGTCCTTTCATTCTGCTGGCAAGTGCAGCTTCTACCGCCGCCGGTGGTGCGTGACGGAGAGGCGCTCGAGGGGTCCTTCCTAGTCCCCTACCAGGGAGCCCGCTATCGGGTCTACTATTCCACAGAAGAGGCCCGGTGCTTCCTCTGCCGATCAGCAGGGCATGTCTGAAGAGACTGCCCCTTGGCCTGGTGGGGAGGGGCACCCGAGACCCCTGAGACCCGGCAGGACATCGGCTCCATCGTTGCCGACACCCCTGGCCGCCCGACATCTGAAACCACCTCTCCTCCTGCTCGATCCACTGCTGCTCCTGCCCAGGCCCAAGAGATACCTCCCCTACAACACCCAGACAAGCGAGGGAGCCCCGCCCTTGCTGTTAACAATCCAGCAGAGCCTATGGAGGAGGGTGCAGCAAAGATATTATGGGGCATAGGAAAGGGCCCGCCCCAAGGAGAACCACCGCCCCCATGTTGCCTCACCGTTACCCCCCTGAGCCCCTGAACCATCGCCTCTGCCCCCCGATACGACCCCTGCTAACCAGCCCCCAGATGATGGTATGGAGGGCTGGACCCTAATCCAGGGGAAGCGAGGCAAGCGGAAGCCTCGAGCTCTGCTGCACCCATCCGATGCGGAGGCCCCCCGGAAGACCAGGAAGGGAGGCACTGACACTGAGTCTTCTGCTATGCCCACGAGCGAGATCCATCCGCCGGTGTCGGGAGGGGAAGACAAAATAGGACTGGAAGGTAGACTCTCCCCTCCACGGGAGACCCTCCCCTCCAAGACCCCTAAGGAAGCCCCTTCTGCCCGAATATCACCCGAACCCTCCACGAACCCCGAAGCGACTGTCGTAGCGGGCGCCAGAGGGGAGATCCCCGGGGTGGCAGAAGACGACCTCTCCTCCATGTATGAGGAGATCGAGGCCTTAGGTTTGAACCTGGTCACCCAGGGAGAGGATGACCTACTGCCGGCCGGCCTCGATCTGGGCAACCTCACCCCAGTCCCCCTTTCCCCATGCTCCCTCCCCCTAATCGCCTTCCTGGGCGGGCACCCTGCAGAAGGTGGTCCACCACCTGATGCCATGCCGCCAAATCCACCACAGAGCCTGCGCCTAGCATCACTGGGAGCCCCCTCCCCACCCCCTTAACCCTCAAATCTGTTCAGGAGGTGCCACCTCTCAGCTGCTTGCCTCCCGAAGCCCAGAGCCTCGCCTCTGCCCCCGCCCCCACCCCCACCCCTGTCCCTGCCCAATCCACCTCCTCCTGAAATGCTATTGCTGCCCCTGGGGTTATTTCCTTCTCGTTTTTTGCGGATCCCCCCCCAGGGAGCAGCCTTTGCGTTTTCCTGCCGCGACCCATTAGGAGCTGCAATTTTCCCTCCGCCATCCCCTTCTACCCCAAGGGTTGAGATGGACCTAATAACTTTAGCCTGTCAGACGCCCCATCGGTGGTCTGCACCCTGCCTGCCCACCTCAGCGGACCACGAGGCTGCACCAAGAGCCCCACCAGGGAATAACCCGGAAATCGCAACCCCACCCCCCCATGAGCTGCGAAAAGCATTGCGAGAGTTTTTAGAAGACATCCGTGGCTCCCGCAACAGTGTACAGCTGGCTCTCCAGCTATGGGGGGACTTTGATCAAATCCTCCAGGCCACAAGGGCCCTTATAAAGGAGGGTAAAGGGAAAGGAAGGCACGGTGCCGCAGCCTACGGGCGGGCCCACAGCTTCCGTGACGATTTACTCACTTATGGGATGGGTCACGGATTGTTGCGTGACCTGCCCGGGGCTGCGAACACCCCCGCCAACAAGGAACCCCCACCCCTCCATCCCTCTGCATGACGCCCCTCATTATTGCAACTTTGAACACCAGGGGCTGTAGGATGGCTCTCTGCAGGTCCCAGGTGCTCTCTTACCTTCGGGAAGGGGGGTACTCTGTGGTTTTCCTGCAGGAGACCCATACGGATCCGACTGCCGAGGACAGCTGGCGGCTGGAGTGGGGGGACGGCGTCTACTTCAGCCACTTCACAATTCGACAAGCTGGAGTGGCGACCCTGTTCTCCTCCAACCTACGGCCCGAGGTGCTAGGGGTCACGGAGGCTGTGCCGGGCCACCTGCTGCATCTCCGAGTCCGTATGGAGGGGCTCGTGGTCAACCTCGTTAACATCTATGCCCCGACAACGAGCCCGAAGCGGCCGCAATTCTATCAGCGGGTGTCCGACTTCCTCAGCACCCTAGATTCTCACGAGTGCTTAGTCCTGGGAGGGGACTTTAACACCACCCTCGAGGAACAGGACCGCTCAGGGGCCGAGCTGAGCCCGGTCGCTGCAAACATTCTCCGAGAAATAGTTGAACATCACTCCCTAGTAGACGTCTGGCGTGACCACCACCCAGATGACACTTCCACGTTCACCTTTGTCCGGGTGGAGGCCCATCGGTCATACCACTCTCGGTTGGACCGTATTTATTTATCCCGTTTCCATCTTTCACAGGCCCACTCCTCCAAAATTCAGCCGGCCCCATTTTCTGACCATCATCTAGCCACCGGGGTAAAATAAAAATAAAATAATATAAAAATAAAAAATAAAATAAAATAAAAATAAAATAAGGAGGGTGGGGGAAGAAACAGGAACTGCTTCAAGTTTCAAATTCGAACTCAAAGTACTGTGGGTCGAAGTAATGGATGCGAACGTAACCATCTTCACCTCCACTGCTGTAACTCTTTCCATCAGGATGGAAAGCAACACTGTTTATTGGACCAAAATGACCGGGGCCGGCCTATTGGCACTTTAACAACAGCCTGTTGGAGGATGAGGGCTTCGTGACGTCCTTCCGGGAGTTTTGGCTGGCCTGGTGAGAGCAGCAGCGTACCTTTCCCTCGGCGCGGCGATGGTGGGATCTCGGGAAGGTGCGCGCCAAGCTCTTCTGCCGTGACTACACCCGGGGCACCAGCCGACGGAGAAATGCAGCGATAGAGCAGTTGGAATGGGAGGTCTTAGGGATGGAGAGGCATCTGGCCGCCAGCCCCGAGGACCCGTTCCTCTGCGGAGCGTGCCGGGAGAAGCGGGAGGAGCTCCGGGCCCTCGAGGACCATCGGGCCCAAGGTGTCTTTGTTCGATCCCGCATCTGCCTCCTTCGGGAGATGGATCGCAGCTCCCATTTCTTCTACACCCTGGAGAAAATGAGGGGGACCAAGAAACACGTCACCTGCCTTCTAGCAGAAGACGGCACCCGCCTCACGGATCCGGTGGAGATGTGTGGGAGGGCCCATGACTTCTACACAAGCCTTTTCTCCCCGGATCCGACCGATCTTGCCGCTTGCAGGGTGCTCTGGGAGGAACTCCCCACGGTCAGCATGGGCGACCGAGACCGGCTAGAGCTGCCTCTCACCCTGGCCGAGTTCTCGGAAGCCCTCCGTTGCATGTCCACCAATAAATCTCCGGGCATGGACTGGCTGACCGTGGAGTTCTACCGCGCGTTCTGGGACATCCTTGGCCCAGACCTAGCCACTGTCTGGGCCGAATCTTTGCAGGGTGGGGTCCTCCCTCTTTCGTGCAGGCGAGCAGTGCTCGCCTTGTTGCCGAAGAAGGGGGACCTCAGCGATTTACGAAACTGGTGTCCCGTCTCGCTCCTTAGCACGGACTACAAAATAGTAGCGAAAGCAATCTCGCTGTGGCTAGGGTCCGTGATGGCAGACGTGATCCACCCAGACCAGACCTATACTGTCCCAGGTCGCAGCATTTTTGACAACCTATTTCTAGTCCGAGACCTTTTGGAACTCGGGCGTAGAGACGGTCTGTCGTTCGCCCTCCTGTCTTTTGATCAGGAGAAGGCGTTCGATAGAGTAGACCATGGGTACCTCCTGAGCACTCTGCAGGCATTTGGATTCGGACCTCAGTTTGTGAGTTTTCTCCGGGTGCTGTACGGCTCCACAGAGTGTCTGGTTAGGCTCAACTGGACCCTGACCGAACCGGTCATCTTCGGGCGAGGAGTGCGGCAGGGGTGCCCCCTCTCGGGCCAGCTGTACGCTCTGGCGATCGAGCCTTTCCTCTGTCTCCTCCACAGGAGGCTGACAGGGTTGATGCTGTGGGAGCCGGAGCTGCGGCTGGTCCTGTCGGTGTACGCCAATGACGTGCTCCTCATGGTCCAGGACCTGGGCGACTTGGCGCGGGTGGAGGCTTGCCAGGCCATCTATTTGGCAGCCTCCTCTGCCCGAGTCAACTGGGTCAAGAGCTCTGGCTTGGCGGTGGGGGACTGGCGGCAGGTGAGCTCCCTCCCACCTGCGCTTCAGACCATCCGGTGGAGTGCGGGTCCACTGCTCTACCTAGGCGTTTACCTTTCTGCCACGCACCCTTCCCCGCCGGAGAACTGGCAAAATTTAGAGGGCGGGGTGATAGAGCGGCTCCGGAAATGGACGAGGCTACTCCGATGTCTCTCCCTCCGAGGGAGAGCACTGGTGCTTAACCAACTAGTCCTGTCCACGCTCTGATACCGGCTCAACACCCTGGTCCCGGCCCCGGGTTTCCTGAGCAACCTCCGGACATCGATTCTAGAGTTTTTTTGGTCAGGAATGCACTGGGCCCCTGTTGGGGTTCTTCATCTACCCCTGAAGGAAGGAGGGCAGGGCCTGAAGTGTCTGTACACTCAGGACCATGTCTTCCGCCTCCAGGCCCTGCAGAGGCTCCTTTATAGTGCAGGTAGTTCGACGTGGAGCATACTGGCGCACGCCTTCCTGCGCCGCTTCCAAGGGCTCCGATACGACCGGCAGCTCTTTTATCTTTCTCCGAGGGGTTTTCTGCGAGACCTCTCTGGGCTGCCGGTCTTCTACCAGGACCTCCTCCGGACCTGGAAACTGTTCTCAATGATCAGGTCCATGACGGCCACCGTGGGAGCAGATCTCCTCACGGAGCCCCTGCTACACAACCCCCAGCTCCGTGTGCAGGTGGCGGAGTCCCGCTCGGTGCGCCAGAGGTTGGTCCTGGCGGAAGTCATGAGAGTCGGAGACCTCCTGGACTATGACTGGGGAGACTGGCTGGATCCCCTGACGCTCGCCCAGCACATGGGGCTCTCCAGACTTCGTATCCCCCGGCGCGTACTTCAGGAGGTGAAGGCTGCCTTGACGCCCACTGCTCGGGCTTATCTCAACCGAGCCCTGCGCGAGGGCGCGCCTCACCCACCCTCTACCCCAGGCCCGCCGGACCTTTCAATTGGGCCCCTACCCCGTAGATCCCAACAAACCCCTCACCCTTTCACTGCAAGCCGGCTGCATGAACTGCAGCTGGTCAGCTTCCAAATCGTGCCACGGAAATATTTATACACACTCACGCTTCACACCCTTCACGCCCACACCCTGGTGTCCCGCCCCGATACAAAGTGGCGGGACCTCCTGCCACCTTTGGAGGGTGAGCAACTTCGGTGGGCCAGCCTGTATTCCACCTTGGTCCCGAGGCCCGTCGGGGACATTAGTTGGCTGCTCCTTCACGGAGCTGTGAGCACGGGCATGTTTTTGACACGGTTTACCCCCATCCCGGATACTTGCCCTTTTTGCAACGTGAGGGAAACCCTAGCACACGTATAGTTAGAGTGTGCCAGATTGCAGCCCCTTTTCCAGCTCCTCACGAATATTTTATTATGCTTTTGGCTCCACTTTTCCCCTCACCTTTTTATCTACACACTCCCCATCCATGGCCCTACAAAATTGCGAGATCTCCTGGTTAACCTCCTCCTAGCCCTAGCTAAAACAGCCATTTATAAAACCAGAGAGGGGAGGTTGGCTAATGAAGCGTCCTGCAATTGTAGGGCCGTTTTCCGATCCTCAATATATTCAGTATCTGGGCGGAGTTCCTCTGGGTGGCGTCCATCGACTCCCTTGACGCCTTCGAGGAGCGGTGGGTGCTGTCCGAGGTTCTCTGCTCGGTGACCCCGTCCGGTTCCCTCTGTCTGACCCTTTGATTGAGGGGAAGAGCGAGAGACCCCAGCCCCAGCCGTTGCCGCTGTGGATACCATCATCACTGTCACCTAGGAGGGGTGTAATCCCCCCCACGCTCAAACCGCCCACCCCGCAGCCGTGCCCATTTTGTCAGGCACTCTCAGGAGAGGAATAATCGGTGACACTGGGCGTGGCACTAGGTAACTCGAGGGGGTGGAAGACCATGAGTGTCGAGGAAGCCCCCCCGCTCTAGGCCACCAGGTAACTCAGGAGGGTGGAAGACCACGAGTGTCGAGGAAGCCCCCCCGCTCTGGGCCCAAGCTAGCCTGAACACTTCTCCCTCCTGAAGGCTGCTGTGTTATACCTTGTGTTTGCTTTTGTTTTGTTGCATAGTTTTGCTTTATCTTTTTTGGTGATTCCTTGTAAGTGTTACACAAATAAAATTCTTTTCTGCTTCAAAAAAGTAAAAAAAAAAAAAACTCTCCTACTGCCCTCTGGCCATGCTGAGACAAAAACCCTTAAGAAAATGCAGAAAGTCATTTACAAGAGAGTCCTAGGCTTTTGAAAATGGATACATGGTGGTATATTATATCCAGTGGGGTGAGAAAAACTGCGTAGTCTAGTTGTTGCCCAGTCTAATAGGGTTGAGCATTTAGACTGCATGCTTATATGTTATTTCTGTTGGTAACTAACTCAGACTTTTTGCCTATCACTTAAAATCTGTCTTTTGTAGTCAATAAATTTGTTTAACTGTTTATCTTTACCAGTGAGTTTGCTTGAAGTGTGGGGCAAATCTGCTCAGGTTTGCAAAGGCTGGCATATGTCCTCTTTCCATTGATGAAGTGGTGAACCAGTGAATAAGTTTTCACAGCTCATCTTGAGCAGAGCAAGAGGGTATATTCCTGAGGCGCAGTGCTGGGAGCTGGGGGGATCTGGCTGATGCTTTTCTCTGTGTGATTCATGAGTGGCTCTGGGAGCACTCATGCCGTTTAGCTGGGGGTGGGGCTCCACATGCGATTGTGCTGAGTGATCACAGTGCCTGGATGGATTTGCTGCTAGTCACTAGCAAAGCATTGTGAGAGACAGCCCAGGCTGCAGAGAGTTCAGGGGGTACAGGGGTCCAATGGTCCCAGCCTGCATCCTGGGGATCCCGTCACAATGGTCACTTACACCAAAAATCACGTCTCTCTTAGGTTGCTTCCAGGCCCAAGAGACCAGTCACTTACCCCAAATCAACTTGTACCTTAGATCCTACACCAAAAACAATGCCTGTAGCCAATCCTATTATAAAGGTTTATTAACTAGGGAAAAGGAATACGAGAGTTATCTGCAGGTAAAAGCAATCAATTAGAGACACGCCAATGAGCTACCACGTAAATCTGAAAAGTGACAGATTTGTAGTGATCTGTCAATTCAAAGGGTCTTTCAGGGTAGATGTAGGAGGCAGCCCCTGGGGATCTCTGGCTTCAGTTCAGAGTCTCTGGCCTTTCTGAGTTCAGACAGCCAAAAAAATGCAATTTCTTCTTGTCAGGGATTTTTATTTCCTTCCCCCAGAGTTCAAGAGCAGGGGAGAAGTTCCCATCCACGTCTCCTCTATATGGGTTGGGGGATGCAATCAACAAAGTGTTTTGTCCTCTGATGTTCCACAATGGCTTGTCTGGTGTCTATGGGCTTTCTTTTGCTGGGCAGGAAATAACACCTCTTGTGGAAAACTTGTATTTCACACTTGGTCATGTTTCTCTTCAGACTGTGGGCGTTTACAGTTTCAGAGCAAACACTTAACTATCACCTTACACCATGGGATATGGACTCTATCCGTGAGATTAATGCAGGCAGCAACATACAAGCATTTCATAGAGTCTAAACACTAAAGACATTCTTAGAAGACTAATACCTATTTAGAGCAAATCTAACACACAGGTGACCTGGTCTGGTCTCCAGTTATGAGGTTGTAAGTTCTCAGCTAATACCTGCAGCCTGGGCAAGAGTGGGCATCAGACCTGCCAGCAGCACACAAGCCAGGCTGTTTTTCTTATCTGCCAGTTAGCCTGATTCACGCAGATGCATGAATCCACGTTCCTTTGTCTAGGGCCGGCTTCTTTATCAACTACCTCCATAACGTATTTCCAGCATACATACGTAACACTTTCTACACAACCCGTGCATACATCACGCAGTGGTGTTCATGACCAATGGGTTACTAGTTTTTATATGATACCTGACAAGATGCCGGTTGCCTAAATATTCTGTCTGCGGTGCTTTGGGTGTGCCCATTGCCAAGTGGCATAAAAGGGCTCTTGGGGTATAAAGGGTTAAGGATATGGACGCCTGGAGGAGGGGGGTACATGCAGAGAGACGTATAGAGAGTTTCCCCTCCTTATTTAGTTGCCTTCCAGGTGTGTGTTGTCACTACCTCGCTGTACAGCACATGCTCATCTTCAGCAGGTTTTAGATTTTTTGTCGGCTGGGTTGCGTGGGCCTGTGAGGCCGGGAATACCATGAGTGCGTAGGTGACTTCTGAGCCCTGGTGAGGGAGGAAAGAGAAATGGTGAGGGGGAGGGGTGCACGGACACTAAGTACTTGGACGCTGGAGTGGAGAGGACACCTATAAAATAGGTAGTTGCAAAGACATTGGAGGAGAAGATCAAAGTGATCTCAAAAAAATGGAGAATTCCCCTGAAATCAGTAAAATGGAATTCAGGGAAGTGCAAAGTGCTCCCTTTAGGAAGGAAAAATTAAAGGCAGCAGGACAAAAGGGGTTTAACTTGTACGGCAGCAGTCCTGTAGAAAAGGAGTTCTAGTGGAGCCCAAGTTGCGTATGAGTCGATAGCCTTCGTCTCAGCAGCACCGTGCTAATATCATTCTGGGGTGTATTTACAGGACTGTCGTGTGTAAGACACAGGAGGTAACAGTTGTCCCACTTGGCACTGGTGAGGACTCAGCTGGAGTATTGTGTCGAGTTTTGTGCCGCTCACTTTAAGAAAGATGTAGACAAACTGGAAAAGATCCAGGGAAGAGCAACAAAAATGATCAGATGTTTAGAAAATATGTCCTATGCGGAAAGGGCGAAAGAACTGGGCATGCTTAGTCTGGAGATGTGAAATCTGGAGGGGACCTTAGAACCATCTTCTAACATGACATTAGAAAGAGGACAGTGCTCGATTGTTCTCTGTATCCACGGAAGGTAGGACAAAATGTAATGGGCTTAATATGCAGCAAGTGAGATTTCGGTTAGATATTAAGAGACTCTTTCAATCTCGAAGGGTAGTTAATCTCTGGAACAGGTGACTAGGGAGGTTGTGGAATCTCCATCACTGGAGGTTTTGAAGAACCATTGGACACCCCGTTGGGATGGTCTAGGTTTGAGTAATCCTTCCTTGGCACAGGGGCTGGACTAGATGGCTTCTTGAGGTCCCTTCCAGCCCTACATTTCTGTGATTCAATGGAGTTTGGGGTGATGGGGAAAGGGATGATGAATTCCCAGCCCTGCCTCCTGTGTGAGCAAACCCTGTGCAGCATCTCTTTGTGGCTGTTACCTGTTACCAGAGAGGCAGCTGCATCACAGGACTGGGCAAAAGATTCAGGCCGTGCAGTTTCCAGGTGGTTGGACTGTGCTGGGGTTTGAAGCTTAGCCTATAAATCCATTGACGTTACCTGTTCCATTTGCTCTGCTCCGGTACACGTGGCTTTTGATCCCTCATTATCACAACCAGGATCCAGGTTCCTGGTGTGTTCTCCAGGCTCAGATCCCTTGGTGCTTTTCAGAGGCTTTGGAACTAAAAAAGAACCAGATGAGATCAGAGCTGAGGTGGGGAGAGATTGTGAGGCAATGCCTAGCTACAATGTGCAACCTTGAGAAAGAAGAAGGTAAACTCAGCTTTGTAACTATTGATTTCAGTGCGTGTGTGATTCTGGGGCTTCTGCCAGGGCACAGGGGGAAAACGGTCCAACAATTTATCTGTACAGTAACTCCTCACTTAAAGTCGTCCCAGTTAACGTTGTTGCGTTGTTAAATTGCTGATCTAGTAGAGAACGTGCTCATTTAAAGTTGCGCAATGCTCCCTTATAACCAGGGGCGGCGAGTTACATGGGCCTGTAGTGCCCAGGCTCCAGGAATATTCAGGGCCTGGGGGCCCGGCTCCACCAATGTTCAGAGCCGGGTTTCTCCCCCGGCCCTGTCTGCCACCGCCACGTGCCTGCCCCAGAGTGTCCCCCGGTCTTGTCTGCCACCCCCCCGTGCCTCCCCCGGGCCCCGCAGCGTCCCTGCCTCAAGCGGGCGGCTGCCCTGCAGCTCTGCTCTGTGCTCCCTTGCCGGTGGCGGCGGTGGCCACTGCTGCCTACAGGACAAGAACGATGCCAGTGGCAGGCGGAGGCGGCTGCTGCACCTGCGGAGGGAGGAGGTGCTCACACGATTGGCAGCCCGGTCGCACCCACCGGGAGGTGACGCTGAGGGGACTTCCAGGAGATGGAGTCTGAACCTCACCTGAGCAGCTGCTGGGGCTTGGATGAATGTCTGACCGTGTGATCCGTGTCTTCCCCCTTCTCCCCCGCAGCCACCACTCCTGCCCCATGCTGGGCAAGGGGCAGCCCCATCCCCTGTGAGGCTATGGTGAGGGGCAGCAGGCTGTAGCAGGGGAGGGGGCCACATGTAATGGCAGCCTCCCCCCCGGCACCCACTACAGGGGAGGCAAGGGGGCTTCTGGGACCCGAGAGGGCCCCGGCCCCTAGGAGCACATGCAGTGATGGTGCTGGATGAGTGTGCTGCTGGGAGGTGGCGGGAGAGGGCCGGGGAACTGTGGAGTCCTCTTCTCTGGCCCCAGCCCTGTGGCAGCCTGCCTGCACCCCAAACTCCTCAGCCCCAGCCCCAGCCCCGCCCCATCCCAGAGCCCGCACCTCCAGCCAGAGCCCTCACCTTGCGGTCTCAACTTGCTGACCTACTTAAAAAGGCAATGTACTTAGAGTGAGGTAAGCATACTTAAAGGGGCAATGCACATCTCTCTCTCTCACACACAGGGTGTGTGTCTCTTTCTCTCTCTGCCATGCTGTCCCCTCTCCCTCCATTTGTGCTGCCTTGTAGAGTGTGTTAACTTTTGAGGGCTCAGCCAAGTGCTAGTTCATCATTTAGCAGTAAGGCATCTCCTGGGAAATATCCCACCCTCTTCCACCCTCTAACTTCACCATCTCAACCAAGCTTCACAATCATCATTGCTGTGTACAGTATTAAATTGTTTGTTTAAAACTTATACTGTGTGTGTGTGTGTGTGTGTGTATATATATATATATATATAATATAGTCTTTTGTCTGGTGAAAAAAATGTCCCTGGAACCTAACCCCCACTATTTACATTAATTCTTATGGGGAAATTGGATTCGCTTAACATCGTTTTGCTTAAAGTCGCATTTTTCAGGAACATAACTACAATGTTAAGCGAGGAGTTACTGCATTTGTTTATATATATATTTTCCCAGCACAGAGACATAAAGATGTCTGCAAATTTTAAATTATTTTACCCCTCACTTCACCCTAACCACAAGCAAAGGTCTTAGTGCTCACATCAAATGAAATGATTTGTCTTAACCAACTCAGCTGAAGTTTGATTTATTTGACATATGTGTTAATAAATTGGACATGTACCAATACACATTGGAAAGCCCATAAATATTTTTTAGAACTCTATCTTCTTATTGTACTTTGTCTTCTCGTTCAAAGGTAAATACCTCGTTTACCATGCATATTTTAGAATTTGGTTTCCATACCCGCATGGTGGTAGGATTCTTTGTGGTTGTTAATGGTTTAAAACTATTTACACTGATCAGTACAGAATAGTTTTTGATGAGACCATATCACAAAAGCAGGTGGGAGACCACAGCCCCTTGCCCCCTTTCACCCACCTCTTTTCTTCCTATGGCAATACCAGAGCAGAGCAGCCAGGGCTCCAGTCAGAAGTAAGACACCACCAGTTCTCAGCAGAATGTCACGGGTATAGTGTGAGGCTGTTCATGCCGCAGACAAAGAAAAGGGAGGGAAGGGGACATGAGAACAGCTAGGCAGCCCTGTCAAAAGGTCTGGTACCCACAGAGGAATCCGTCCTTGAAACAAATTTGCTGTGATGACAGCCCCTCACTATATTGTCTATTGCACATTCTGTCTGGAACAGCTTGCTCCCCTTTCCAAAGGGGGGAAGGATGATCCAGTGGCTATGGGGCTGGCCTTCAGCACTGGCTATGGGGGTTCAATTCCCTGCTATACCGCAGATGCCCTGTGGGACTCTTCTCTTTGCCTCTATTCCCCATCCCTAAAATGGGCACTGCGGGGCTAAATCCATTAACAACATTGTGAGGAGCTCAGATAATAGGTCACGTGGGTCATGGAAGTATCATAGATAGAAAGGGCATGGGGAAAGAGGGGGGTTTTCATCTCCACTTTGGTTTCGATCTCCATGTGACATCTGTCACCTCATCCGACCTCCCTTTCCCACGAGAGCTCCTGGGGATGGTTCTCCTCCAATGGGAGCAAATCAGGGAGCTGGATTAAAAAAATTAGGGAAGTCTCACCTGTCACAGTGACATTCAGAGCGTGGCTCCTGGGGGACTGGATCCACCTCCCACTCATGTTCTCCTCGTATCCACAGGTGAATTCCCCAGTGTTGCTGGGACCGGCCTGCAGGATGCTGAGCACAGAGATGTTCATAGAGCTGGTGCTGGGCTCTGTGGTGCTGATCTCAGACCCTGCATCCCCAGGAACGAGCTTGACACTGTCCTTGTAGAAGTGAAACCTCCGCTGATCAGCATCCCTGGGGGCCATGCAGATGATGAGCAGGGGGAACCCTTCGCTCACCACTCCGGATGGGGGATCCATGCTCAGCGAAGGCTGGGGAGGGCGATCTGTGGGGATTAAAAAAGGAGAGGGGTCAGCAGAGGCATGGCGGTGGAGAAAGTGGAGATGGTGCCCAGAATTCAGTTTATTTACAGCTGAACTTTATTCTTGCTCCAGAGTCTTGTGCTTCTCTTCAGCATCCTGAGGGGCTCCCCACGGAAATGAGCGAGAGCCAGGCTAGGGGGTCGGGATGGCTTCCTTCAGATACAAGGTGGGGCTGGGATGTGGGGGTCAGAAGGTGGCCAGGGGCACCAGGCCATGACTCATTTTCTGTCACCCCTCCATTACTAATGCTCCAGCCCCTGATATTTATGGAGACCTTGGTAGTTAGGGAGGGCCCAGTTCTCTCTGTAGATCCCGCCCACTCTGGCCAGACTGGCTGAGAGCTGGGTGGCCCTTTTGGGATTCTACCTCCCCAGAGGGGAGAGGCACAAGGTGGCCTGTTGGATGCCCAGATCTGTGTCTGTTGGGCAGCCATGTTCTTGGCTATGTTGAGTAGCCATATGTTGTGCTGCTCTCTGAAGGGCAGCCACACATTGGAAATCAGGCAGCCATATTGGATAGACATGTCCTTGGCTGTGTTGAGCAGCCTTGTTTTGTGGCTGTGATGACATCAGAATAGAAGTCATGTTGCCAGTTAGCTGGGCATGTAAGGCAGTGAGGAGGCCATTTTCCCAGTTGGGCAGCCATGTTAGACCTGAATGTTGTAGCATGAGGCTCATCAGGAGCATGAAAGAGCAAAGAGGGGGCAGAAGAGGAGGGGAATAAAAGGAGCAGATGTTAATTCAAAGGCTAGAGTCCAGCATGGAAGGAGGGAAAGAGGATAATAAGCAGAACTGGAATCAGAAGAGGCAGAAGCAGGGGTCAGAGGGGCTCTGGTCCTGCTCTAGTTCTCTGGCCCATGCAATGCTGGAGGTCAGATTAGTTGGACAAAGTAGTCATTTCTGGGTTGGGAACCTATGAAGTATGATCTATGATCCATTGACTGGCCTGGATTACCCAGGCCTGGGGCTCTGGTTTCTTCGCCTCAGCTGTGAGCCCCAGCTGGCCCCTCCTGGTTGAGATGGGGACCACGTCAGAGATCAGCTCTCCTCCTTGGCTGTGGGGTCTGTGCCTAAGAGGAATGAGTTGGGGAAAGGGCGAAGCAGAGAGGCTGGGGCTGGTCTGGAGAGAAGAGGGAGGGGAAGATGATTGTTCTGTGGAGAGGAGCGTCTGGGGCAGATGGGGCAGTGCAGAGGGGCGTTTGCCCCAGGGTCTGCTACCGGGTCTCTGGGCAGTCAGGCTGGGGGGACTGCTGAGGAGAGGCAGGGCATGGCCTGGGGTGCCAGCAGCACAATTCCCAGGTGTGGCTGGGAAGGGCTGGAGAAGGGCCCTCCCCAGTGATGACCCTCAAGTCTCAGCCACCACCATGTGGAAATAGGTCTCACCGTCACTGACACCAGGGCTACTTTCAGATGGGATCTTTCATCCACACTCCACTCTCCAGTACAGACAGGTGTACTTTTTGCTGTCTGCTATGTAAGTTGTGCTAATCAGCCAGGTGTCCTGGCAGGAGACCCCGTTGAAAATCCACCTCCCTCTTTGATTTAAGAACTTGTATCCCCTGTTGTTTCCTCACTCATTGGAACAAAGCACTTGAGCGTGACCGGCTCCTCTCAAATATAGATAGGGTGAAGTGGGTCCAAAGAGAGCATGGGGGGAGGTGGAGTGTCTGGTATAGAGATAGAGAGGGGGACCCCCACAAAATGAGGAAGGGAGATATATGAGAAAAGTCCCTGACACACAGAGACACAAACCACCCCGATCTCCCTGCCCAGTGCTGTCTAACATAGGCTGATGGAGATGGGCTGGTTCTTCCCACCTTGGATCTCCTGGCTGGATGGGGGTATCCGCTACACAGGTGCACAACCCAGAGACCCCAGAGCTGTGATCCTCAAGGGGTGAGTGAAGCTGCCCCTGGATAAGCCCCCAGCTGAGATGCTCCATCCTCCTGCCATGTCAAATTGGAATCCTGCAGCTTTTTGACCCCAGGGGCAGCCCAGCATGTGAGGGGAACAGGGTCTCCAGGGAGGTACCCGAGGTGGTCTGGGCTCAGGGAGAGGGTTGGGGCCACAGTGGAATCTGGAAAACAGGGGTCAGCATTAGATACAGAAGAAGGGTCACACCCTGCAGGGATCACTGGAAGGGCCTGGGAGGTGAGGGGCAGATGTTACCAGGTAAAATTCATCATAGGAATTAGAGGGGGATGGAGACTTCTCTGTGGGAAACTCCCTGCACCCCTGCACCTCACTGAGCCCCAGTGTTGCACTGTGCCCACATGTTACCCAGCAGGAGGCTGGGTATCTCTGTGTGGGATCCACTGGCTGGACTGGGTTGCCCAGTGCCCAACAGGAGTAAGGGATGGGTGGTCTGTCTCAGCTTTGAGCATCAGCCGGTCACTCCACTGGGACCAGGGACCTCTTTAGAGACCAAATCCCTGCTTTGAGGGAAGGATTTGTATCCAGTGGTGCTTTCATGCCCAGGGCCCGAGCACCTCAGGGCAGGACCTTCCCCCCGCATACACATGGGCCGTAGGGATCCTGATGAACTGGTGCCAGCAGTGGGTAAGGGTGACATCAGAAATTTATCCCTCTTCTGATAAAAATTATGAATGAAGTGGCAGGGCTGAGGGCGTAGAACTAGAAGACTTGTGAGCGAGGATGACAGGGCTGAAAGTTCCCCCACAGCTGTGCCCTCTAAGTGACAAACTTCTCAGATCAGCTAGGAGCCTCTCCATGCTGTTGGGGTGCCTAGCCCCCCACCCCCATGTCTGACATCAGGGCCTGACACTGACAAGAGATGGCCTCCAAGTTTTAGATGTTACTGCTGGCTGGGAGTCCCTGAAACCCAAAGTAGCATTATAGACCCCCGGCAACATCCACAAGAGGAGCCAGAGATCCAGGGAGTGACACTAACCAGCCATGGTGGGTTTGAAACTGACCCAGCTGGTGGCCCGGTCTGGAGCTGAGTGACTGGGCTGTGTCTCACCCCATGTACGGAGCAGAGATACACCACCACAGAGCCAGCAAACAGCAGGAGACAGAGGGGTCTCACCTGTCACTGCTATGAAGATGGGTCGGCTCCTCTCCAATGGGATCTCTCGCCCGGACACTGTCTTCCAGGATTCACAGGTGTACGTTCTGACTTGTGATCTAGACACCTCCGACAGTCGAATGGACTCAGTGTAACTGTACCAAGGTGTGGGGAGTTCCTTGGAGTGGATTTCCTGGCCGTCTCTGAAGAACCGGATCCCGGACACTGTGGCTGCCACGTCAGCTGAGCACGTCAGGGTCACAGTTTCTCCCGTTACGTAGACAGGCTGCTTCGGGGACATGGTGAGCTGGGGAGCCGGCAGGGGGGCTGGAAAAGACAAGGGGGTCGGGGAAGAGACGGTTCCTACTTTGGAGGCTGGTGACACAGAAGCAGAGGAAGATACAGAGAGAGAGCAGAAGAGGGAGGGATCCTGGACACAGACCCCAGCCAGCCCCAGCTCAGTGCCCAGTAACCACGTCCCTGCCGGGCCATGCACACACTGAGCAGCAGAGATCTCACTGCCAGGAAACCCAGTGGGACCAGCGTCCCCTCCTCGTTACCTGAGGGGGCAGCTCCTGCCCAGGGCCAGCTCAGCCTGCAGGAGCTGGGAGGGGAGGGCTTGTGTGGCTGAGGCCGGGGCTGTCAGGGAGCTGCCCCCAGCAGGCACAGACCAGGCTTCCCTGCACTAAGGGCAGGTGGTAGCGACGTGCCTCAGAGCCCTGGTACCCCCCGTGGGAGCATCACACACGCCAGTTGGGGTCTGGCCCCATTGACTCCAAAGGAGCTAGGGCTCATTTACATTGATCTAGCTCTACCCATAGACTCCCTCGGAGATTTTGCTGATTCTCACCAGCTGGGATCTCGCTCCTTCCTAGCGAAGCCTCTGAAACCAGCCCCCTGGTCCCGCTGGGGCCTTGGGGTGAGTTTTAAACTAATGTTTCTGCTGCATCGCAGGGAGCGTTTGCACGGACGGGGAGTGATGGGGCTGGGGAGGTTTTCCAGTCCCCAAACCTTGACTCCGTGTGATGGGTATTGACCCCGCACTGGCGCTAAGAGGGGCAACAGGAGCTGGAGAGCTTGTCATGTCAGAATCCTGCATGTTGACGATCCCAGCCTAGCCTGTGCTGGGAACTGGCTCTCCAGGTGCGTACCCGGGGAGATCACGGCCCAGGGAGAGGGACCGGGCCACAGAGGGGTCTGGAAAACAGGGGTCAGCATTAGATATAGAAGAAGGTCAGACCCTGCAGAGATCTCTGGGCGGTGAGGGGCAGATGTTACCTGCTGAGCCATGCAAACACTGAGCAGCTGAGATCTCCCTGCTGGGAAACCCAGTGTTACCAGTGTCCCCTCCTTGGTACCTGAGCGGGGCAGCTCCAGCCAGCGCCAGCTCAGTCTTCATGGGCTGGGAAAGGAGGGATGTGCGGATGAGACTAGGGAGTCAGGGAGCTGCCCACAGCAGGCACAGACCAGGCTTCCTCACCCTAAGGGCGGGTGGTAGGAGCATGCCCCAGAGCCCTGGGTATCCCTGGGGAGCATCACACATGCTCTCTGCTGAGTAAGTCATGCTGATCACCGAGGTGCCTTGGCGGAAGATGCCTTTGGGGATCTGCTCCGCTCTTTGAATGAGGAACCTGTATCCCGTCACCCTCTCACTCCTGGGAGCCGAGCACTTGAGGGTGACTGACTCCACTCGGATATATGCGGGGTGCAGGGAGACAAGAGAGAGCATGGGGGTGGTGGAGAGTCTGGAATGGAGATCGAGGGGGGAACCACCACCAAATGAGGAGCACGGGGAGATAGATGAACAAAGACCCTAATACACACAAGCCACCCTGATCTCACTGCCCAATGCCACCTCCCGCAGGCTTGCCAGCTGGTATCTCCCGGTTGGACAGGCGTATCCAGTACAAGCAGGTGCATGACCCAGAACCCCTCTGCCCTTGTGACATTCAGGGTTCGAGTGAAGCTACCCCCAGATAAGCCCCGAGCTGAGGTGCTCCATGTTCCCACCACATTGAATTGGAATCCTGCAGCTTTGTGACCCCAGGGGCAGCCCAGCATGTGGGGGGAACAGGCTCTCTGGGAAGGTACCCAGGGAGATCAGGGCTCAGGCAGAGGGTCGGGGCTGCAGGGGGGTCTGGAAAACAGGGATCAGGGTTAGATACAGAAGAGGGTCACACCCGGCTGGGATCTCTGGAAGGCCTGGGAGGTGAGGGGCAGATGTTAGCAGGTTACATTCATCTCAGACATTTAGAGGGGGACAGAGACTTCTCCATGGGAAACTCCCTGCTCCCCTGTACCTCACTGAGCCCCAACCCTGCACTGTGCCCACATGTTACCGAGATGGAGGCAGGGCCTCATGGTGTGGGATCTGCTGGCTGGACTGGGTTGCCCAAGACTAAGGGACGGGTGCTATCTGTCTCACATGTGAGCGACAACTGCTTTCAACTACCTGAAAGGGGGTTCCAAAGAGGATGGCTCTAGACTGTTCTCAGTGGTAGCAGATGACAGAACAGGGAGCAATGGTCTCAAGTTGCAGTGGGGGAGGTTTAGGTTGGATATTAGGAAAAACTTTTTCCCTACGAGGGTGGTGAAGCACTAGACTGGGTTACCTAGGGAGGTGGTGGAATCTCCGTCCTTAGAAGTTTTTAAGGTCAGGCTTGACAAAGCCCTGGCTGGGATGATTTAGTTGGGGACTGGTCCTGCTTTGAGCAGGGGGTTGGACTAGATGACCTCCTGAGGTCCCTTCCAATTCTGATATTCTATGATTCTATGATTCTATGATCAGCTGGTCACTCCACTGGGACCGGGGACCTCTTTGGAGATCACATCCCTGCTTTCAGAGAAGAATTTGGATCCTATGGTGCTTTCACCCTCGGGAGCCGAGCACCTCAGGGTGTACCTTCGTCTCCCATAGACATGGGCAGTAGGGGATCCTGGTGTATTCATGCTGGCAGGGGTGACAACAGAAACTGATCCACCTCCTGATGATAATCATGAAAGAAGCAGCAGGGCTGGGTCCTTAGAACTGGTTGCTCTGTAAGCCAGGACAACAGGGCTGCGAGCTCTCCACAACAGTGCTCAGGGCTGTGAGCTTGCCCCACAGCAGTGCTCTCTTAGTGCCAAACTTTAGTGATCAGCTGGGACCCTCTCCCCCCAAGGCATGTCGGACACCAGGGCCTCACACTGACCAGAAAAGGGGGAGATTTGGGATTTGTTTCAATAAACATCGCCAAGTTTTCAAATGTTACTTCTGCCTGGGATCCCGCAAAACTTAAAATAGCAGGAATGTCCCCGCAAAACCCACCACAGGATCCAGAGAGCCAGGGAGTGACACTAACCCAGTGGGTGGCCCTGTCCCGAGCTGAGCGACCGGGCTGTGTCTCACCCCGTGAATGGAGGAGAGATACCCTGCCAGAGGGCCAGCAAACAGCAGGAGACAGAGGGGTCTCACCTGTCACTGTTATGGAGATGGGTCGGCTCCTCTCCGATGGGATCTCTCGCCAAAACAGTGTCTTCCAGGATTCACAGGTGTACGTTCCGGCTTGTGATCTAGACACCACCAACAGTCGAATGGACTCAGTGTAACTGTACCAAGGTGTGGGGAGTTCCTTGGAGTGGATTTCCTGGCCGTCTCTGAAGAACCGGATCCCGGACACTGTGGCTGCCACGTCAGCTGAGCACGTCAGGGTCACAGTTTCTCCCGTTACGTAGACAGGCTGCTTTGGGGACACGGTGAGCTTGGGAGCCGGCAGGGGGGCTGGAAAAGACAAGGGGGTCGGGGAAGAGACGGTTCCTACTTTGGAGGCTGGTGACACAGAAGCAGAGGAAGATACAGAGAGAGAGCAGAAGAGGGAGGGATCCTGGACACACACCCCAGCCAGCCCCAGCTCAGTGCCCAGTAACCACGTCCCTGCTGGGCCATGCACACACTGAGCAGCAGAGATCTCACTGCCAGGAAACCCAGTGGGACCAGCGTCCCCTCCTCGTTACCTGAGGGGGCAGCTCCTGCCCAGGGCCAGCTCAGCCTGCAGGGGCTGGGAGGGGAGGGCTTGCGTGGCTGAGGCCGGGGCTGTCAGGGAGCTGCCCCCAGCAGGCACAGACCAGGCTTCCCTGCACTAAGGGCAGGTGGTAGCGACGTGCCTCAGAGCCCTGGTACCCCCCGTGGGAGCATCACACACGCCAGTTGGGGTCTGGCCCCATTGACTCCAAAGGAGCTAGGGCTCATTTACATTGATCTAGCTCTACCCATAGACTCCCTCGGAGATTTTGCTGATTCTCACCAGCTGGGATCTCGCTCCTTCCTAGCGAAGCCTCTGAAACCAGCCCCCTGGTCCCGCTGGGGCCTTGGGGTGAGTTTTAAACTAATGTTTCTGCTGCATCGCAGGGAGCGTTTGCACGGACGGGGACTGATGGGACTGGGGAGGTTTTCCAGTCCCCAAACCTTGACTCCGTGTGACGGGTATTGACCCCGCACTGGCGCTAAGAGGGGCAACAGGAGCTGGAGAGCTTGTCATGTCAGAATCCTGCATGTTGACGATCCCAGCCTAGCCTGTGCTGGGAACTGGCTCTCCAGGGGGGTACCCGGGGAGATCACGGCCCAGGGAGAGGGACCGGGCCACAGAGGGGTCTGGAAAACAGGGGTCAGCGTTAGATATAGAAGAAGGTCAGACCCAGCAGAGATCTCTGGATGTCCCTGGGAGGTGAGAGGCAGATATTACAAGGCAAATTTCATTTCAGAAATTAGGAGGGGTTGGAGACTTCGAGAAGGGAAAGTCCCTGCACCCCGGTACCTCACTGAACCCCAATGCTGCACGGTGCCCAGATGTTTCCCAGCTGGGGTAAGGTATTGGGTGATCTCTGTCTGAGCTGTGAGCGTCACCCAGTCACTCTACTGGGACCAGGGACCTCTTTGGCGACCAAATCCCTGCCATGATAGACTAATTTGTGTCCTATGGTGCTTTCACCCCAGGGGCCAAGCACCTTCCCTTCCCATACACATGGGCAGTGAGGGATTCTGGCATATTGGTGCTGGCAGGGGGTTGGGTAACATGATAGTAACCAATGCCTCCCCTGACAGAAATCGTGACTGAGGAATCCAGGCAGCTGCAGGGCTGTAGGTTTACAGAGGGTGGCCCTGACAGCAGCCACCTGGGACCCTGGTGATGGAGCTCCTGACGGAGCTACTGTTCCTAGACGAGATCTCTTGATTGGATTCCAATCTCCAGTACGCACAGCTGTATGACCCAGCATTTCCCTTCTCTGCTGTGAACTCCAGCCGGGCTCCAGCGTTAGGGTTGAGGACTATGCTGGAGTCCTGCTGCCCTTTGTGACAGAAGAATCTGTATTCTGAAACCTCCTCATGCCCAGGAGCCGAGCATGTGAGGTTAACCCGCTCCCTTGGGAGATACTCTGTGTACCAGGACTCCTGCAAGAGTTTGGGGGCTGGCGAGAGATCTAGAAGAGAGGCAGAGGGGCAGTGTTGAGGGAGAGGCCATGATGGAATAAGAAGGGAGAAGGCGGAAGAGATGAGTCCTGGACAGACATGATCACAAACCAGCCTCATCTCACTGCTCAGCAGCCACCCCCACGCTGGGAATTATACCACAGTCTGTCTCGCTCTCTCTCCCTCTGGGGTCTTTTCATTGATCCCAAGGCCAGAAGGGACCATTGTGATCATGGAGTCCGACCTCCTCTGTCACCCAGGCCCTAGGACTTCCCTGAATTGATTCCGCTTTGAGCTAGAGCAGATCTCTGAGAGAAACATTCAAGCTTGATTCAGAAATCGCCAGCGCTGGAGAATCCACCACGACCCCTGGGGAATTGTCCCAGTGGTTAATTCCCCTCACTCTTAAAAATCTGCACCTTATTTCCTGTCTGAATTTGTCTAGCTCCAGCTCCCAGGCACTGGGTTGTGTTAGGTCTTTGTCTGTTCTACTGAATAGCCGTTGATTGTCCGATTTCTGTTCCCCAGGTAGGAACTGCTAGACTGTGATCAACTCCCCCTTAACCTTCTCTTTGTTACGCTAAACACCTCCAGCTCCTGGAGTCTCTCACTATAAGATGGACTGACACTTTGTGCTCTAGGCAAATTCCAGCTCCCCCCATCTGTGAAACTTAACACCCCCCATCCCACAGCCTGCTTACCCCTATATCCTCCCACTGACCCTAAATCTGTTGGTCCTGCATCCTGTGGGTGGAGGAGATGACAGGGTGGGTGGGACTAGACTGTTGCAAGGAGCAATTCAGGGAGACAGGCAGGAGCCAAGAAGAGAATCTGCCTTTTTCACCAGGGACGAGGGGCATGAGGAGCGGAGCTGTGGGGGAAGGGTCCTTCATGTGCCTGGGGAGCACCAGGATCCCCTCTGTGTCCATCCTGGGGCAGCAAGTAAGGGGATGACAAGTGTGGGAGGGTCCTTCATCCACCTGGGGCACCCCAATATCCCACACTCTCCCTCCTAGGGGAAGGGGGGTGCAAAAAGGGGGGAGGGTTGTTAATGCAAATGTTTCAACCCCAAGACCCTCATTCACATCAGGGTATTCACCCCAAGTTCTCTATCCCGGGGGGCAGGGGAAGAAGAGGGGGGAGAACCCATCAGCCATCCATCAGACCTGCCTAGCAGTAGCTAGAAGGCTTCAAAGAGAAAGAGAAATGAGGAAGCTCAGGCGGATGTGGGGAAGGGAAGGGGGAGTTTTTCCACCGATCATGTTTCCTCTGGGGTCTCTGCAGAACCTGCGTTTAGTGTCCCGCTGAAGGGGTGCTGGCCCTGAGTCCACCATGGGAGCCCAGAGCTGGGGCAGGGAGAGCTCCCCTCTTCCACACACAGCCCCACGGTGATGGCCCCTGCCCAGGGGGGACTTGGTGTAATGGGGAGGTGGGTGCTCAATCTCCTTGGCCGTTCATCCCTCGCTCTCTCTGCTGAGGCTGCCAATGAGAGGCTGGGTAGCGCCCATGGGGACGGGGGCATCTTCTCCCCTATGGCCTGGGCTGGGACCCACCACGTGGACCCCCCAAGCAGCCATCAGCTGGAGTCTCTCTTCCAGCCCCACGGTCGTGGCTCTGGAGTGGAGCTGATGCAGCTGCACGTTCCACAGGAGACATCTGTGCATGGGGCGGCCTGACCCACCCAGGGATGAGAAGGGGGCACCTGGGGATCCCCCCTTCCTTGAAATGCCAAACATCACAGTGTGGGAGCAGGGGGATCCCCACCCCCACTGTCTGAGACCTCCCCTCCCCACTGCGAGCATCTCAGCCAGGACAGGAGACGTCGTTACCTGTGGGGGACGCCGGCCTGGGGAGAACCTGGAGAGAGGCTGGAAGAGAAGAGAAGAGCTGGGGTGAGAGCTCCGGGGAGGGGATGGGGAGAGTAGGGGGATGGAGGGACATAGGTGGGGGGATCACCAGGCAGACTGACAGAGGGAGGAAGGGCGGCCGAGGGAGGTCACTTACCCAGCAGAGGCAGAAGGAGAGTTAGCACCATGCTGAGGTGGTCGTTCTGGGGTGGGAGATGGGTTCTCAGCTCAGCCACCGGCCCCGTCTGGGTGCAAGGAGGGGAACGGGCCCCTCCCCTCTGATGGAGGCAGAGGAAGCCACAGCCTCAGGCGTGGTCACCGCTCAGCTCGGGGACTGGAGAGACACCGGATCCTTGTGCGCAGGGTGTGCGGAGGGGAACTGGCCTTTTCCCACAGCTGACACTGGTGGGAGGGGCTGGAGCAACAGCCCCAGGTAACTCACACCTCCAGGGGTGGGCTAGGGACTCAGCGGGGCTAAAGGAACCTAAGGTGAGTTAAACTGGTTTACACCATCTGGGGATCTGGGCCCATTGACCCCAGCTGGGGATCTTCCCCTTTGAGTCCAATGGAGCTATGTCCCACTGACCCCAGCTCAGGATCTCGCTCATTCATGGCGATGACTCTAAAACCAGTCCTCTGGTCCTGTTGTGGCCTTGGGGGTGTGTTTTAAACTAACATTTAGAGGTTCTGTGCCTCTGTCACAGACTCACAGGACTCGTGCTCTCTCGGCTCCTTACGGTCCCTGGGAGGAACCTCCTTCAGAGCCACAGCCCTTCTCGGGGGTCCACTCTGTCTTGGGGGTTAAGCCCCTCTGCCTCCTGGAACCTCACCTCTCTGAGCCCTCAGGGTGCCTGCCATGGGCGCCCTCAGGGAGTCCCCTCGCTCTGGCCCCCCGGGGCCTCCACGCCCAGAGGGAATAATGCCACCCTCATCTCTAGACTGGAGTGACTCTCAGCCGGCATAAAGCATAAGGGTTTATTGAGCATCTGAACACAACTTAGGAAACTCTCTGGGCCCTCGGGCCTAGCAACCCTGAGCACATCTAGGGTCTCTCCTGCATCCAGGGGGGCTCTGGCTGCTCTCTTTCTCCAGTCCAGCAGCCACCTCCTTCCAGCTGGGCATCCAATATCACTTTCCCCCAAGCCTTGCCTCTGACCTCTATCTTATGTCCCCGGTAAACAGGTTGCTTGGGCCTCCTCTCCTCTCCTCTCAGCCTCTCCTCTCCTCTCATCCATCCTTTGTTTTCCCACTGGCTGGATCCAGCTGGTCGGGTCACCAGAGTCCTCTCTCCACAGCCCATTGTCCTCCCACTGGCCAGAACCAGCTGTGACTTCTCAGCTGAGCCTCCCAGTCACCAGGTCACCGGTCGCTGGGGTATCCATTCTCCAGGCTGATGTCCAGGGTCCCTAGTGCCACTATTGGCCCTCTGTAACACCAAACTCCCTGTCCCACCACCCTGTTAAACCAGTAACACACAGGGAAACAGAGTCCCACACATCATTGAAAAAACAAGCAAAGCCCCAGCTTCGTCACATCTCTCCCTGCTCTGAGTCGGAACCGTAGAAAACTCTGCCTCATGAACTTTCAGAGAAACAAATGGAGTGTCTCAGGGATGGAGGGTGGCAGAGACTTTCATTGTTGTCCTTGTGGGCTCTGCCTGGGAGCCTGTTGCAGATCGTGGAGGACTCAAACACCAGGAGCCATGAAGGGTCATTAACCCTCCGGGCTCCATTTCACACCATGTCCTGCCTCGTGAGCTCCGATCTCTCATGCTCAGCAAGGTTGGGTGACCCCAACCACGTTCAATGCATTGCCCTTGGGGCACTGTGCTGCAGGAGCAGGGCGGGGGCTCAACAGGGGGCACTTTTCCCCTGCACCTCCCTGCACCCCAACCCTGCACCACGCTCATATACTAACCAACGGGAGACAAGGTCCGCCCTTTGCGGCATCCATTGGTTGCAGGTTCCACTTGTGATTCTCCTCTCTTCTGCAGCTCGCAGCTTCCTCTGGGTCCAGGAGCTGGCGGTAGGTGGCTCCTTCTGCCTCATCAATAGCCTCATCTTCCTCGTCTCCTGCTTCTGGCTTGTTCTGGGAAGGCGGTACCTTCATTCTGTGCCTTGGACTTGCTCCACAAGGTGAACCATTTGGGCTGCAATCGCTCCCCTAACCAGTCTTTAAAGTTCGGCCATGGGTCAGGTCAGTCTGTGAGTTAATTAACTCTTTCTGGCCCTGTCGCCTTTCAATGAGATATTATATTACACTCATAACGTCATAGGAGGGCGGCTCCATCTAATAATAAGAAACTCCAGGAGCTCGAGCTGCTTAGCGTAACAAAGAGAAGGTTAAGGGGGGACTTGATCACAGTCTAACAGTTCCTATGTGGGGAAGAGAAATTTAATAATCCATGTTTCTTCAGTTTAACAGACAAAGATCTAACAGTATCAAATGCCTGGGAGTTGGAGCTGGATAAATTCAGGCTGGAAATAAGGTGCAGATTTTAACAGTGAGGGGAATTAACCACTGGGACAATTCCCCAGTCATGGTGGTGGATTCCCCAGTGCTGGCGATTTCTGAATCAAGCCTGAATGTTTCTCTCAGAGATCTGCTGTAGGTCACAGGGGAACCAATTCAGGGAAGTCCTAGGGCCTGGGTGACACAGAAAGTCGGACTCCATGATCACAATGGTCCCTTCTGGCCTTGGGATCTATGAAAAGATCCCAGAGGGAGACAGAGAGAGAGAGAGACAGGCCGTGGTTTATTTGCCATGGTGTATTTCCCAGCATGGGGGCGGGTGCCAGGCAGTGAGAGGAGGCTGGTTTGTGATCATGTCGATCCAGGACTCATCTCTTCCCCCTTCTCTCCTCTCATTCCATCGTGGCCTCACCCATTACACTCACCACTCTGCCCCTGTTCTCGCTCACCTGCCAGCCCCCACACTCTCTCAGGACCCCAGGTACACAGTGTATCTTCTCGGGGAGCTTGTTACCCTCACATACTCGGCTCCAGGGCGTGAGCTGGTTTCAGGATAGAGATTCTTCTACCAAAAAGGGCAGCATGACCCCAGCGCAGTCCAACACCCAAATGGAGGAGCCCAACTGGAGCTCACAGCTGAGAAAGGAAATGCTGGGTCATACACCTGTGCATACTGGAGATGTCACCTGGCCTTCTTGTTAGCCCTTTGTTCTCCAGCTTCTCAGACCCCACTGGCTTCCTGCAGAAAGTGAGCCATACATGGTCGTTATCTGCTATGCACCAAATGTCTGGCAATTGGAGTCACCATTGTCTTCTCAGGCTCCATGGGCAAGGCAGCCCATGCCCCCAGCAGTGAGGCATCAGTCACACCTGGATCTCTGGGTCTCTGAAAAGAATAAACAACCTTTCCCCACCACCTAGTTAGTCATGCAACACATAGGGGAACCTGAAGCATGCACAGTATGCATAGAAAATATTATGGAAAATTCTCACGTGGTCACACACCCCAACACCTCAACTTTACCCCCTCTCTCTGGTCAGGGCCACTCCACCCCTCTCAGACACTCCATCTTGGGCATGGGGGTCCCACTTGATCAGCAAAGAATGGGCACTGCTGTGGGGAAGCTCACAGAGCTGGGGTCCGAGGTGGGCACAGCTGCATGGAAGCTCACAGCACTGAGGACCTGGCTAGGAATGGTCAGGACCACCCTGCAGCTACCTAGATTCCTCTGTCACGGTTTCTATGACAAGAGGGTTTGGTTTCTATAATTTTACAACATCCCCCTGCTGGTACCAATATGCCAGGATGCCCTGCTGCCTATTTGTATCAGAGAGCAGCGTGCTACCCTGATGTGCCAAGCACCTGATGGCAAAAGCACCACAAGATACAAATTCCTCTATCAAGTCAGGGATTTTCTCTTTAAAGAAGTCCCTTGTCCAAGTGGCGTGATCACCCGTCCCTTGTCCCTGCTGTGGATAGGGCTATCCAGTCCAGCCGGTGGATCCCACACAGAGAGGCCCTGCCTTCTTTGGGGTAACATGTGGGCACAATACAGGGTTGGGGCTCAGTCAGGTACAGGGGTGCAGGGAGTTTTCCCCGAAGAAGTCTCGATCCCCCACAATTCCTAAGATGAATGTTACCTGGTAACATCTGCCCCTCACCTCCATGCTCCTTCCAGAGATCCCTGCCGGGGGTGATCTTCTTCTGTATCTAACACTGACCCCTGTTATCCACAGCCCCCGTGGCCCCATCCTTCACCATGATCACCCTGGGTACCTCCCAAGAGAGCCTGTTCCCCTCACACGCTGGGCTGCCTGTGATGTCACAGACTTTAAGAATTCCTATCTGACAAGCTCCTCAGCTCCAGGGACCCCTCTTAGTGCCAGTGTGGGTCAATACCCATCACACAGGCTCAGGGTTTGGGGTTTCCCCAGCCCCGTCTGTCCCTGTCTGTGCAAACGCTCCCTGCGATGCAGCTGACCCTCCAAACGTTAGTTTAAAACACACAACAAGGGCCCACTGGGCTCCCCAGCAGCGAGATCTCTGCAGCTCAGTGTTTGCATGGTCCGGTGAGGACTTGGTCCTTGGGCACTGAGCTGGGGCTGGCTGGGGTCTGTGACCACAATTGCTCCCTCTTCTGCTCTTTCACTGGCTCTTCCTCTGCTTCTGTGTCACCAACCTCCAAAGTAGGAACCGTCTCCTCTCTGACCCCCTTGCCTTTTCCAGCCCCCCTCCCAGTTCCCCAGCTCACTGTGTCCCCGCAGCAGCCCGTCTACATAACTGGAGAAGCTGTGACCCTGAAGTTCTCAGGTGTCGGGGCGTCCACCGTGTTCGGGATCCAGTTCTTCAGGGACGGGCAGAAAATCCACTCCAAGGAACTCCCCTCGCTTCCCTACTGTTACATCAATTCGACTCGGCTATCGGGGGTATCTGGATTACATGTCGGAGTGTACAGATGTGATTACTGGAAGACAGAGTCTGGGCGAATGATCCCATTGGAGAGAAGCTGACCTGTCTCCATAGATGTGACAGGTAAGTCCGCTTTCTCCTGCTGTTTGCTGGCCCCATGGCGGGGTGAGACCCAGCGTGGTCACTCAGCTCCAGATAGGCCTACCCACCAGTCAGTTTCAACCCCCATCTCTGGCTCCTCTGCTGGGTTGGGTCGGGGCGACGGTGGTACTTTCAGGTTTGGGGGCTTGCAGCCTGCAGTAACATTTGAAAACTTGGAGAGGTTTAATGGAACAAACCCCAAAACTCCCCCTCCCTGGTCAGTGTCAGGCCCTGGTGTCAGACAAGCCGTGGGGGGAGAGGCTCCCAGCTGATAAGTAAAGTTTGTCCCTAAGAAGACAGAAGAAACCGGAAGGATGCAATCAGGCAGCAGCAGAGACAAAAAACCCCCACACAGTACAGTACTGCGTTAAACGTAAACTGCTTTAAGAAAAGGAGAGCAGCATTTTCCTTCTGCATAGTAAAACCATATTAAGTCAATGTTCAGTTTGAAACTTTTGATAGAACAGCCCCAACATTTTGTTCAGAGTTACGAACATTTCAGGGTTACAAACAACCTCCATTCCTGAGGTGTTTGTGGCTCTGAAGTTCTACTGTACCTTAGATGGAAATGTTCTGCGGAGGGCCTTCGCTTGGAGTCAAGCTGTCACACTGTCTGGACTGGCTCATGATGGTAGATCCCTACCTCAGCACGTACTGTTTGAAAGAGGGCAGACACCCGAAGCTGCTAGTGGGTCCTATTATTCCATTTCACCAAGCCAGTAACAAATGTGACCTCCTGGATCACTGTAACTGCGTTACCATGGAGTGACAGACAGTCCCCTTAGGCTCTCCAATCTGTCTTGCCACCCAGGCACACTGGACTGAGTGGTAATGTTCACTTACACCAAAAATCACATCACATTCAGGTTGCTTCCAGAATCAAGAGACCACTCACTTCCCCAGAACAATTGGTACTCTAGATCCTACACCAAAAACAACACCTGTAGCCAATCCTGGAATCAACTATCTAAAGGTTTATTAACCAGGAAAAAGGAATAAGAGAGTTATCTGCAGGTTGAAGCAAGCAAACAGATACACACCAGTGAGTTACCATCTAAACCCAGAGAGTGACAGATTTGTAGTGATCTGTCTATCCAAAGTACCTTTCAGGGCAGCCTCAGGAGGCAGCCCCTGCGGATCTCTGGCTTCAGTTCAGAGTCTCTGGCCCTTCAGAGTTCAAATAGCCCCAAAGATGCCATTTCTTCTTGTCAGGGGTTTTTATTCCCTTCCCCCAGATTTCAAGAGGGTTGGATGTGTTCACATGCCTGTCTCTTCTTTACGGGTGTGGGGACAAGAGCAACAAAGTGTTTTGTCCTCTGATGTTCCACAATGGTGTGTCGGTGTCTATGGGCCTTCTTTTGCTGGGCAGGAAATAACACCTCTTGTGGCAAACTTATATTTCACACTCGGTCATGTTTCTCTCCAGACTGTGGGCGTTTATAGTTTCAGAACAAACACTTAACTATCACCTTACACCATGGATATGGACTCTATCCGTGAGGTTAATGCAGGCAGCAACATACAAGCATTTCATAGAGTCTAAACACTAAAAACATTCTTATAAGTCCAAGGCCTTGTATACACTACACAATTTTGTTGGCAAAAGGCAGCTTTTGTCGACAACACATGGAGGTGTACACACTACAGTGTGCCTCCCACAGACAAAACTCTCCTGCTTTGCTGACAAAATAAAACCACCTCAATGAGAGGCGTAGATAGGGTGACCAGATGTCCCAATTTTATAGGGACAGTCCCGATTTTGGGGTCTTTTTCTTATATAGGCTCCTATTACCCCCCACCCCCTGTCCCGATTTTTCACATTTGCTGTCTGGTGGCCCTAGGTGTAGAGCTTTTCTGCAGCAAAGTGAGATTGGCAAAGCATCTGTGTGGACACTGCATTCATTATGCCGCTGTAACTGGCCTACAGGAGGTATCCCACAATGCCCAGCAGGACCGCTCTGCTCAGTTTTGAACTCTGCTGCCCCACATCCAGCGACAGAGGTTCGCGCACCTCCCTGTTCAAAGCCCTAGGAAGTTTTGAAACTGCTCAGCATGGAGAGCTCCCATAGCTACTGCCCAGCTGAGCACGCCAGCTCCGCAGCAGATGCACTCCCGCCTGGACGACGGGACGGGGTGGATCTCCTGGGTCTGTGGGGAGAGGAGGCTGTGGGAGAACTCGGAGGGAATCATGGAATCAAAACACTACCAGGGAATCCTGCTCTGCCTGGCCCTAGGACCGCAGCAGCAGGCAGGCAGGGTGGCCTGCTGCTTGGGGACGGGGAGGCTCGTGCCATGCTGTGCAGAGCCAGGGAGGGAGTTGGAGGCTGAAGTTGGGGTGTCTCCTTCCCCATGCTGGTGTAATGAGCTGGGGTGGGGGAATAGAGGGACACCAGCTGTCTGTGCATCAGCTTTTGCCTCAGGATTGGTTGCTTCTGGCTGCTGTCTGGACTTAAAGAGACAGCGTGCGGACACACTCACTCTCCCCCAACTCACACTCTGCCTCTCTCACTCCCTTTCACACTGCCCTCCTGCCCCCCCCCCCACACTGCTGTGGGCTTCTTGTGTTAGTGATCAGGAATGTCAGCTTGGTCTTATTACCGAGCGCTACTTTAAAAAGTGATTTAAAATGTGTTACTTTGGGGCACACACAGCAATCATTACAAGGCTCTTAGCATGGTGCAAACAAACAATGCCAGGTTCAGCACCTGACAGCAACACACATTACTGGGGCTCAGTGTTAATATCATCCTTCAAGGCATCCCTCAGCCCAATAGCTCCCGTTGGGCTCCTCTGGTAGCCTTGTGTTCATAACGCACAGCACAATACTGAAGAGCAGGATCCATGCTTTCTGACAGAGATGGCTGGGTTGCAGGTTACCTGGCCTCTGTTTGCCAGAAGCTGGGAATGGGCGACAGGGGATGGATCACCTGGTGAAGACCTGTTCTGTTCATTACCTCTGAGGTACCTGGCTTTGGCCACTGTCAGAAGAAAGAAGTCCGGGCTAGATGGACCTTTAATCTAACCCAGTGTGGCTGTTCTTATGTTCTTATGTGACCAGGACCGTTGAGAAATGGCTGGCAATCTAAAAGGATGCCCATGGAACGATGGGATTGAGGAACCTGAATCGTGTGATGCTGTACCTGGCCCATGAGGCATTGGAAGCCCTTCCCAAGCCCCCTGCGACCAGTTGCACAGTGGGATAGCTACCCACAGAGCACCGCTCCCTGTGTCGATGCAAGAGCTGCTAGTGTGGACATGCAACAACGGTTTAATTAGAGTAGCAGCCGTGCGTCAGCACAACTTGAGTCAACAAAACTCTGTAGTGTAGACAAGACCTAATACTTATTTTGAGGAAAACTAACACACAGGTGGCCTGGTCTGATCTCCAGCTACAAGGGTGTCAGTTCTTAGCTAATGCCTGCAGCCTGGGCAAGAGCTGGCATCTGATCTGCCAGTGTCACACAAGCCAGGCTGTTTTTCTGATCTGCCATTAGCTTGATCCAGGGAGATCATAAATCCACATTTGTTTGTTTCCCAAATAGCTTCATAACATATTTCCAGCACACATACATAACTCTTTCTACACCACCCGTATACACATCATGCAGTGATATTCATGACCAGTGTGTCACCAGTTTTTATATGACACCTGACAAGATGTTGGTTGGCTAAATATTCTGTCAACAGTGTGCTGGGTTTGCCCTTTGCCAAGTGGCATAAAAGAGCTGTTGGGGTATAAAGGGTTAAGGATACAGTTGCCTGGAGGAGGTGGAGAAGATGCAGAGAGACGTAGAGAGGGTTTCCCCTCCTTATTTAGCTGCCTTCCAGGTGTGCGTTGTCACCACCTCGCTATACAGCACATGCTCATCTTCATCAGGCTTGGCTTTGTTTTTCGACTGGGTTGTGTGGGCCCGTAAGGCCTGGAATACCCTGAGCGCGTAGGTGACTTTTGAGCCCTGGTGGGGGAGGAAAGAGAAATGGTGAGGGGGAGGGGTGCATAGACGCTGCTGCTGAGAAAAAGGATAATATCATTCTTGGGTGTATGAACAGGAGTGTCATATGTAAGACACGGTAGATAAGTGTCCTGCTCTACTCTGCACTGGTGAGGCCTCAGCTGGAGTCCTGTGTCTAGTTCTGCATATCACACGTTAAGAAACACATGGACAAATTGGAGAGGGTCCAGAGGAGAACATGTTTAGTCTAGAGACGAGAAGGCTGAGCGGGGACATGGTAACTGTCTTTTAAGATGATGTTATAACGAGGATGGTGATGAATTGTTTTCTATGTCCACCTAAGGTAGGATAAGACATAATGGGTTTAATCTGCAGCAAGGGAGATTTAGGTTAGATATTAAGAGAAACTGTCTAACTTTAAGGGTAGTTAATCTCCGGAACAGGTGACCTATGGAGGTTGTGCAATCTCCGTCACAGGAGGTTTTTAAGAAGAGTTGGACAAACACCCATGAGGATGGTCTAGGTTTAAGTAATCCTACCTCATCACAGGGGGCTGGACTAGATGACTTCTTGAGGTCCCTTCACAACCCTACATTCTGAGATTCAACGGAGATTTGGGTGATGGGGAATTTGATGACCAGTCCCCTGCCCTTCCTCCTGCGTGAATGAACCCTGTGCAGCATCTCTTTGTGGCTTTTATGTGACTCTCCCACCCCAGAGAGGCAGCTGCATCTCAGGCATGGGCAAAAGATTCAGACCGTATAGTTTCAAGGCAGTTGGACTGTGCTATGGTTTGAAACTTAGCCTATAAATCCATTCATGCTACCTGTTCCATCTGGTCTGCTCCAGCACCCGTGGCTTTTGATTCCTTATTATCATGATGGCTGGGATCCAGGTTCCTGGTGCATTCTTTGGGCTGAGATCCCTGTAATGACGCTGCTTTTGGTGGCACAGAACTAAGAGTATCAATTCAGGACAAATTGCTTCGAGCAGGGCAGTCACAGCCAGAGGCTGGAGGTTTTCCACCTCTAAGGCACACCAAACCAGCCAAACAGAGCGGACTTTGGTTTTACCCCACTGGCTAACCAGAAGTCATACAAACAATTTCCTTAGATACCCCAGTTTCCCAGTATCACCACCAGGGCCACTTGTTATGGAGATGAATGGTTATGAAAACCAATACCCCAGTAAAAGAAAAAAGGTTCTCTCGATCCCAAAGGACAAAGTCCCAGACCCAGGTCAATATATAAGTCAGTTCTTACTCACCAATCATGCTGTTGCAAATCCTTTAGAATCTAAACTCTAAAGGTTTATTCATAAAAAGAAAGAAATATAGATGAGAGCTAAAATTGGTTAAATGGAATTAATTACATCCAGTAATGGCAAAGTTCTTGGTTCAGGCTTGTAGCAGTGATGGAATAAAGTGCAGGTTCAAATCAAGTCTCTGGAGAACATCCACAGCTGGGATGGGTCATTCAGTCTTTTGTTCAGAGCTTCAGTTTGTAGCAAAGTCCCTCCAGAAGTAAGAAGCAGGATTGAAGACAAAATGGAGATGAGAGAGCTGCCTTTTATAGTCTCTTGCCACATGGCATGGAAAAACCTTAGAGTTCTGTCCATAGGCATGTCCCTGCACACCTTGCTGAGTCACAAGGTGTATCTGCCTTCTCTCAACGGGTCTATTGTGTAGCTGATGCTCCTTAATGGGCCATCAAGCAGGCTAGGCAGTGCTGATGCCACATTGTTTGTGGTTTCAGAGTAGCAGCCGTGTTAGTCTGTATTCGCAAAAAGAAAAGGAGGACTTGTGGAACCTTAGAGACTAACAAGTTTATTTGAGCATAAGCTTTCGTGAGCTAGAAGTGAGCTGTAGCTCACGAAAGCTTGTGCTCAAATAAATTTGTTAGTCTCTAAGGTGCCACATGTACTCCTTTTCTTATTGTTTGGGGTGTCACCCAGAAGCATAGCACAAGTTTGAACTACAGACAGTATAGAGCCAATACTTATAACTTTAAACACAAAAATGATACATGCATACAGACAGCAAATCATAACCTGCAAATCATAACCTCCTCATAGACACCTCACTTGACCACCTTTGCACAATATTTGCTACAAATATATAACAGTGGTTGCAACAATTATCTATAAGGTCACAGTATATGCCAATAACGTCACAATCCCTCTGTTCTTTTCAGAGGCTGTGGAACTAAAACAGAACAAGATGAGAATAGAGCTGAAGTGGGGAGATATCATGAGGCAATGCCTAGCTGCAATATGCAGCCTTGAGAAAGAAGAAGGTAAACTCAGCTTTTTACCCATAGATTTCAGTGCATGTGTGATTCTGGGGCTTCTACCAGGGCACAGGGTGAAAACGGTCCTACAATTCCTCTGTATTTGTTTAAATATGTATTTTCCCAGCCCAGAGACATGAAGATGTCTGCAAGTTTTAAATTGTTTTACCTCTCACTTCACCCTAACCACAAACAAAGGTCTTAGTGCTCGCATCAAATGAAATGATTTGTCTTAAATCAAACTTCAGCTGAGTTGGTTATTTGACATCATGTGCTAATAAATGGAACATGTACCATGTCATAAACATAAAGAGAAGGGTAAAAACCTTTAAAATCCCTCCTGGCCAGAGGAAAAACCCTTTCACCTGTAAAGGGTTAAGAAGCTAGGATAACCTCGCTGGCATCTGGCCAAAATGACCAATGAGGAGACAAGATGCTTTCAAAAGCTGGGGGGAGGGAGAAACAAAGCCTCTCTCTCTGTCTGTGTGATGCTTTTGCTGGGGACAGAACAAGAATGGAGTCTTAGAATTTAGTAAGTAATCTAGCTAGAGATGCGTTAGATTATGATTTCTTTAAATGGCTGAGAAAATAAACTGTGCTGAATGGAATGGATATTCCTGTCTTTGTGTCTTTTTGTAACTTAAGGTTTTGCCAAGAGGGATTCTCTATGTTTTGAATCTAATTACCCTGTAAGGTATTTACCATCCTGATTTGACAGAGGTGATTCTTTTTACTTTTTCTTCTATTAAAATTCTTCTTGTAAGAAACTGAATGTTTTTTTCATTGTTCTTAAGATCCAAGGGTTTGGGTCTGTGGTCAACTATGCAAATTGGTGAGGATTTTTATCAAACCTTCCCCAGGAAGGGGGGTGCAAGGTTTTGGTGAGGATTTTTGGGGGAAAGACGTTTCCAAATGACTCTTTCCCCATAATAAACCCGGTTAGACGTTTGGTGGTGGCAGCAAAAGTCCAAGGGCAAAAGGTAAAATAGTTTGTAACTTGGGGAAGTTTTAACCTAAGCTGGTAAAAGTAAGCTTAGGAGGTTTTCATGCAGGTCCCCACATCTGTACCCTAGAGTTCAGAGTGGGGAAGGAACCTTGACATACCACTATACATTTGAAAGCGTATAAATATTTTTTAGAACTCTATCTTCTCATTGTACTTTGTCATCTCATTGAAAGGTAAATATTTCATTTCTAATGCATATTTTAGATTTGGTTTCCTTACCCACACCGTGGTAAGATGCTTGGTGGTAATTAATGGTTTAAAATTTTTTATGTTGATCACTACAAAATAGTTATTGGCTACACCATATCGAGGTAGCAGATGGGAGATCACATCCTCTTGCCCCCTTTCACACACCTCTTTTCTTCCTATGGCAGTAGCAGATGAGAGCAGCCAGGGCTCCACCCATAAGCAAGACGCCACCAGTTCTCAGCAGAATATCACGTGTGAGGTTGTTCATACAGCAGACAAAGGAAAGGGAGGGAAGGGGACATGAGAACAGCCAGACAACTCTGGGACAAAGTCTGGGACCCACAGAGGAATCTGCACTTGCAACAAATTTGCTGTGATAACCCTTCACTGTGTTGTCTATGGCATGTTCCATCTGTAATAGCCTGCTCTTTGTTCCAAAAAGGGGAAGGATGGTTCAGTGGTTATTGAGCTGGCCTTGAACATTGGATATTGGTGTTAAATTCCCTGTTCTCCCGCAGGCCCGCTGTGGGACTTACCCTCTCCTTGCCTCCATTCCCCATCTCTAAAATGGGCACTGTGGGGCTAAATCAATTAAAAACATTGTGAGGAGCTCAGATACTTGGGCCATGGAAGGGTCATAGATAGAAAGGGCCTGCGGGGGAGAAGGGGGATTTTCATCTCTACTTTGTTTTCTATCTCCATGTGACACCTCTTCCAACCTCCCTTTCCCATGAGAGCTCCTGGGGATGGTTCTCCTCGACTGGGAGCAACGCACTGAGCTGAATTAAGTAATTTGGGAAGTCTAACCTGTCCTTGTGACATTGACAGTGACATTGACAGCCTGGCTCCTGGGGGACAGGATCCACCTCCTGCTCACGTTCTCCTCATACCCGCAGGTGAATTCCCTTGTGTTGCTGGGACTGGCCTGCGGGATGCTGAGCACAGAGACATTCATATGTCAAGCTTCCTTCCCCACTCTGAACTCTAGGGTGCAGATGTGGGGACCTGCATGAAAACCCCCTGAGCTTATTTTTACCAGCTTAGGTTAAAACTTCTCCAAAGTACAAACTATTTTCCTTTTTCCCTTGGACTTTATTGCTGCCAGCACCAAGTGTCTAACAGATATATAACCGGGAAAGAGCCCGCTTGGAACCGTCTTTCCCCCCCAAAATCCTTCCCAAACCCTACACCCCCTTTCCTGGGGAAGGCTTGATAAAAATCCTCACCAATTTACATAGGTGAACACAGACCCAAACCCTTGGATCTTAAGAACAACGAAAAAGCACTCAGGTTCTTAAAAGAAGAATTTTAATTGAAGAAAAAGTAAAAGAATCACCTCTGTAAAATCAGGATGGTAAATACCTTACAGGGTAATCAGATTCAAAACATAGAGAATCCCTCTTGGCAAAACCTTAAGTTACAAATAGACACAAAAACAGGAATATCCATTCCGTTCAGCACAGGTTATTTTCTCAGCCATTTAAACAAACAGAATCTAACGCAGCTCTAGCTAGATTACTTACTAAGTTCTAAGACTCCATTCCTTTCTGTTCCCGGCAAATGCATCACACACACAGACAGAGAGAGACCTTGTTTCTCCCTCCCTCCAGCTTTTGAAAGCATCTTGTGTCCTCATTTGTCATTTTGGTCAGGTGCCAGCAAGGTTATCCTAGCTTCTTAACCCTTTACAGGTGAAAGGGTTTTTCCTCTGGCCAGGAGGGATTTTAAAGGTGTTTACCCTTCCCTTTATATTTATGACACACACAAAGATGGACTACAAGCCGTCAGGAACAGTATCCCTGATAATGTCACGGCAAACCTGGTGGCTGAACTTTGTGACTTTGTCCTCACCCATAACTATTTCATATTTGAGGACAATGTATACCTTCAAATCAGCGGCACTGCTATGGGTACCCGCATGGCTTCACAGTATGCCAACATTTTTATGGATGACTTAGAACAACGCTTCCTTAGCTCTCGTCCCCTAATGCCCCTACTCTACTTGCGCTACATTGATGACATCTTCATCATCTGGACCTATGGAAAAGAAGCCCTTGAAGAACTCCACCATGATTTCAACAATTTCCACCCCACCAACCTCAGCCTGGACCAGTCCACACAAAAGTTCCACTTCCTGGATACTACTGTGCTTATAAGCGATGGTCACATAAACACCACCCTGTACTGGAAACCTACTGACCACTATTCCTACCTACATGTCTCCAGCTTTCACCCAGACCACACCACATGAGCCATTGTCTACAGCCAAGCTCTACGATATAACCGCATTTGCTCCAACCCCTCAGACAGAGACAAACACCTACAAGATCTCTATCAAGCATTCTTACAACTGCAATACCCACCTGCTGAAGTGAGAAACAGATTGACAGAGCCAGAAGAATACCCAGAAGTCACCTACTACGGGACAGGCTCAACAAAGAAAAGAACAGAACGTCACTAGCCATCACCTTCAGCCCCCAACTAAAACCTCTCCAATGCATCATCAGGGATCTACAACCTATCCTGAAGGACGACTCATCACTCTCACAGATCTTGGGAGACAGGCCAGTCCTTGCTTACAGACAGCCCCCCAACCTGAAGCAATACTCATTAGCAACCACACACCACACAACAAAAACCCAGGAACCTATCCTTGCAAGAAAGCCCGTTCCCAACTGTGTCCACTTATCTATTCAGGGGACACCATCATAGGGCCTAATCACATCAGCCACACTATCAGAGGCTCGTTCACCTGCGAATCTACCAATGTGATATATGCCATCCTGTGCCAGCAATGCCCCTCTGCCATGTACATTGGCCAAACTGGACAGTCTCTACGTAAAAGAATAAATGGACACAAATCAGACATCAAGAATTATAACATTCAAAAGCCAGTCAGAGAACATTTCAATCTCTCTGGTCACTCAATTACAGACCTAAAAGTGGCAATTCTTCAACAAAAAAACTTCAAAAACAGACTCCAATGAGAGACTGCTGAATTGGAATTAATTTGCAAACTGCATACAATGAACTTAGGTTTGAATAAAGACTGGGAGTCTTTATTACAGTCTACATTACATAAAGTAAAACTATTTCCCCTCCTACTGTTCTTGTCAACTGCTGGAAATCGCCCTACTTGATTATCACTACAAAAGGTTCTCCCACTCCCCCACCCCCAGCTCTCCTGCTGGTAATAGCTCACCTTTCCTGATCACTCTCCTTACAGTGTGTATGGTAACACCCATTGTTTCATGTTCTCTGTGTATATAAAATCTCCCCACTGTATTTTCCACTGCATGCATCCCATGAAGTGAGCTGTAGCTCACGAAAGCTTACGCTCAATAAAATTTGTTAGTCTGTAAGGTGCCACAAGTACTCCTCGTTCTTTTTCAGTATGTAAGGTGTGAGTTTTGGGGAGTGACTTAGAAGTGAAGTAAGCTGCCAACACTTCTCCAGGCTCAGAGGGTTTGTACGTTTTCCTTTCTTTTCTCTATATAGTGCTGTATTAAGGATTGATTGATTGTCTTAAATCAAACCTCAACTGAGTTGGTTATTTGACAACGTGTTATTAAAATAAATACATACCAAGATGCATTTGAAAAGTCCATTAATATTTTTTACACCTCTATCTTCCTTTTAAACATTGCCTTCTCATTTAAAGGAATATACCTCATTTGCCATGCATATTTTAGATTTGGTTTCCATACCCACACCATGGCACATTGCTTTCTAAAAGGTTGTTAATGGTTTAAAACTATTTACACTGATCACTACAGAATAGTTATTGGCTAGACCATATCGAGGGAGCAGATGGGAGATCACAGCACATTTCCCCCTTTCACACACCTCTTTTCTTCCTCCTGCAGTAAGAGATGAGAGCAGCCAGGGCTCCACGCAGAAGCAAGATGCCACCTGTTGTCAGCAGAATACCACGGGTATTGTGAGAGGCTGTTCACGCAGCAGAATAAGAAAAGAGAGAGAAGGGGCCATGAGGACAGCCAGACATCCCTGAGAAAAGTTCTAAAGTCCACAAAGGAATCAGTCCTTGCCCCCAAACTTTTGTGACAACAGTTCACTGTGTTGTCTATGGCACGTTCAGTCTGTAGCAGCCTGCTCGTCAATCCAAAGAGGGGAAGGATGGTTCAGTGAACATTGGACACTGGCTATGGGGGTTCAATTCCCTGCTCTACCACAGCCCCCTGTTTGACTAACCGTCTCCTGGCCTTCATCTCTAAAATGGGCACTGAGGGGCTAAATCCATTAACAACATTGAGGAGCTCAGATACTTGGGCATGCAAGTGTCATAGATAGAAAGGGCCTGAGGGGAGAAGAGGGATTTTCATCTCTACTTTGTTTTCTATCCCCATGTGACATCTGTCACCTCATCCAACCTCCCTTTCCTATGAGAGCTCCAGGGGATGGTTCTCCTCCAATGGGAGCAACACACTGAGCTGAATTAAGTAATTAGAGAAGTCTCACCTGTCCTGGTGACATTCACAGTGACGTTCACAGCCTCGCTCCTGGGGGACAGGATCCACCTCCCGCTCACGTTCTCCTCATACCCACAGGTGAATTCCCCAGTGTTGTCGGGACCGGCCTGCGGGATGCTGAGCACAGAGACATTCATAGTGCCGGTGCCAGACTCCATGGTGTTGATCTCAGACTCCATGTCCCCGGGGATGATCTCGACACTGTCCTTTTAGAAGTGAAATCTCCACTCCTTGGCATCCCTGGAGATCATGCAGGTGATGAGCAGGGGGAGTCTTTTGCTCACTGCTCCAGAAGGGGGATCCAGCTCAAGCATGGGCTGGGGAGGGGGATCTGTGGGGAGCAGAACAAAGGGGAGGAGTCAGCTGGGAAATGGCAGTGGGGAAGTGGAGATGGTGCCCAGAATTCAGTTTATTCAGAGCTGACCTGTGTTCTCTCTCCAGAGCCTCTTGCTTCACCTCAGGATCCTGAGGGGCTCCCAAATGAAATAAGTGAGAGCCGGGCTAGGGGGATATCTTCCTTCAGCTACAATATGGGGATGGGATGTAGGGGTCAGAAGGTGGCCTGGGTCACCAGGATGTGACTCATTTTCTGTCACTTCTCCATTACCAATGCCCCAGCCCGTGATATTTATGGACCCTCTGTAGATGGGGAGGGCCCAGGACATCTGGGGATTCCTTCCCCATCTGGCCAGACTGTGTGAGAGCTGGATGCCCTGCTGGGATTCTACCTTCCCAGAGGGTACACATGCAAGGCGACCATGTCTGATGCCCAGGTCTGTGTCCAGGCTGGTGGAGAGGGAATGGCTTTTCCCAACTTGGATCTCCTGGCTGGATCGGGGTACCCAGTACAGACAGGTGCAGAACCCAGAGGCCCCCAGCTGTGCGATGCTCTATGGATGAGTGAAGCTGCCCCTGGATGAGCCCCCAGCTGAGGTGCTCCATCTGACCACCATGTTGAAGTGGATCCTTCCGCTTTGTGACCCCAGAGGCAGCCCAGCATGTGAGGGGAACAGGGTCTCCGGGGAGGTACCCAGGGAGATCAGGAATCAGGGAGAGGGACAGGGCCACAGGGGGGTCTGGAAAACAGGGGTCAGCATTAGATACAGAAGAAGGTCACACCTGTCCGGGATCTCTGGAAGGGCTTGGGAGGTGAGGGGCAGATGTTACCAGGTCAAATTCATCTCAGGAATTAGAGGGGGATGGAGACTTCTCCATGGGAAAATCCCTGCACCGCTGTACCTCACTGAGCTCCAACCCTGCACTTCCCCCCCACATGTTACCCAGCAGGAGACAGCAGATTATCCCTCTCTGGCATATTGGTGCCAGCATGGGGACTGGGTAAGATGCCATTAACTGATCCATCTCCTGATGATAATCATGAATGAAGTGGCAGGGCTGGAGGCTTAGAATGGACTATATAGCGAGCTCCTCACAGCACTGCCCGGGGCTGCGAGCTTCCTCACAGCAGTGCCCTCTAAATGACAAATTTAATAATTAGCTGGGAGCCTCTCCCTGCTGTTGGGGAGCCCAACCCCACCATGCCTTGTCTGACACCAGGGCCTGACAGAGACCAGAGATGGGGGAGATTTGTGGTTTGCTTCATTAAGTTTTCAAATGTTACTACTGACTGGCAGCCCCCAAACCCCAAAATAGCACCTATGCCCCCTCCAAACACACCAGGGGATCCAGAGACCCAGGGAGTGATATTGATCAGAGACAGATTGAAACTGACCAGGTGGATGGCCCCTTCTGGAGCTGAAAAACTGAGCTGTGTTGCACCCGATACTTGGAGCAGAGATACCCAGCAAACAGCAGGAGACAGGGGGTCTGAGTGTGTCAGGGTCATAGATTCACTACTTATGAATATCAAGTACTGTGAGATCAGAATGAACAGACTGAAAGAGTGGGGTGGGTGGAGAGAATGTTTGTGACAAAGTGGGGATTTTCCCTTGTTATGATGTATGGGAATCTTACTGTTTTGCATGAATGCCGTGTGTGCCTCAGTTTCCCTGTGTATTGCATCAATGTCTAGGTGGTGGGAATAAGTATGTGTGACTTTTGCGGGGGCTGCTCCAGCTGCCTGCATGGATGCTATGGTCGCCCCTTCATAACCTGAGACCCAGGACGGGGATGTGACCAGTTGACTCTTGGCCCAGGAAGCGAGACAAAGGCCGGAGGAGGAGCAACTGGCAGGGCAGGGGCCAGGCAGCTGGAAGCAAGTCAGTCTCGGCTGGCTTGTGGCGCAGGGGGTGGGCCAGAGCCCTGGCTCTGGGCTCCCCTCCCCCCAGGATGGACTTGGCTGAAAGTCACCGATTTCTGTGCAAACAAGTTCTGCCCTACGCTGTGTTCCTGTCGACTAATAAACCTTCTGTTTTACTGGCTGGCTGAGAGTCATATCTGACTGCGGAGTTGGGGTGTAGAGCCCTCTGGCTTACCCAGGAGCCCCCCCCCCGGGCAGACTTGCTGTGGGAAGCCCACGGTGTGGAAGGGGATGCTGAATGCTTCAAGGTCAGACCCAGGAAGGTGTAAGCTTCTTGCCCTGGAGACAGTCTGCTCAGAGAGAGGAGGTTCCCCCAGAGTACTGACTGGCTTCATATGGAGTAGTTCCAGGGCATCGCTCCAGTGACTCCGTGACAGGGGGCTGGGAGGCAGGACTCCTGGGTTCTGTCCTGGCTCTGGGAGGGGGAGTGGGGTCTAGTAGTTAGAGCAGGGGGGTTTGGGAGCCAGGGCTCATGGGGTCTATCACAAGTCTGGGAGGAGTTTGGATCTAGTGGTTAGAGCTGCTGGTAAATGCCCCTGTCCAACCATGCTCTTCTGAATTAAACTTGTTTCTGGCCCGGTTTGGTTCGTGCCATTTTTTATTCATGTATCAACTGTGGAGTAGTGGGAAGTTTGGGGATCCTGATATTTTCAGGGTGTCCCAAGGAAGACAAACTATGTCCCTATAGTTGCTTGCACTGGTCAACTAAAATCTCCAGCTCCTATTGAGCCTTTATGCTTACAAGGCTGAGAGCGCTACGGACGGGACCGGACATCAAAGCTGCACTAGGGCAAACCCTAGATGACAGCTTCCTGATGAACTAAAAGTGACTTTGATTACTTCGATCAACAGACATGCAAATTATGCCCTGGTAAGGAGGGCTGGCCCCAGGCCAGGAGGCTGGTTGCATCAAAAATATAATACTGCAATTTCTCTTCTTGCGTTCTGGGCAGAAATATCCGTGAGCACATCGGGAACATCAAACAATGAAAAAAACCCTCCAGCAGTGACAGCCATTTCATCACTGTAAATGGCCCAGACCCCCAGCTTGGGTCCATGGGTCAGATCCCCAGCTGGGGTGAATGGGTTGTAGCTCAACTGGAGTCAATGGGGCAGATCCCAGCTGGGGTCAATGGGCCATAGCTCCCCAGTGGGTGTAAACCCGTGTAACTCAAGGAAGATTTCTTTACACCAGCTGGTACCCTGGGCTACCCTGGGAAGATCCAGCCCTCGGGGGCGGCTGGTCCGGCCCCTCCCCCCAGCTCTGCGTTGAAGTACAAAAGCCAGTGCAAACACTGGAGAAGGTGGCGGGAAGTGGTCAGCTGCCCTCAGCCCCTCCTTACCTGAGATGCTGCTGCCTGTCCTGCCGCCCAGCTGAGCAGTGGCTGCAAATGAGGCTGTGGCTTCCTCTGCCTCCATCAGAGGGGAGGGGCCCCGCCCCCTCCTTGCACCCAGACGGGGCCGAGAACCCAGCTCCCAGCCCAGAGCGACCAGCTCAGCATGGCGCTAACTCTCCTTCTGCCTCTGCTGCGTAAGTGACCTCCCTCGGCCCTCACCCCTCTGTCTGTCTGTAGACTCCTCCCCCTCCCTGCCCCACATCCCTCCATCCCCCTGAATCCCCATCCCCTCGCTGGAGCTCTCAGCCCCTCTCTTCTCTTCTCTTCCAGCCTCTCTCCAGATACTCCTCAGACCGGTGTACCCCGCAGGTAACGACGTCTCCTGTCCTTTCTGAGCTGCTCGTGTGGGAAGGGGCATCTCAGGGAGTGAGGTCAGGGACCCCGCTCCTCTCACACTGTGGTGTTTGGAATAGCAAGGGGGGGATCCCCGGGTGCCCTCATGTCATCCCCTGGGTGGGCCAGGCTGCCCCGTTCACAGGTATCTCCTTTGGAACCTGCCCCAGCAGCAGCAGCTCCAGTCCAGAGCCATGTCCATGGGGATGGAAGAGTGACCCCAGCTGATCCCTTTGGTGGGTCCCACCCCAGGCCATAGGGGAGAAGATCCCTCCTTCCCCATGATGCTACCCAGCTGCACATTGGCAGCCTCAGCAGAGAGAGCAAGGGCTGGACGGGCCATGGAGACTGACCACCCACCTCCCCATTACTCTGAGTCCCTCCCGGTCAGGGGCTCATCACTGTGGGGCTGAATGTGGAGGGGGGGCTCTCTCTGCTCCAGCTCTGGCCTCCCACAAAGGACTAAGGGCGCAGGGGCACAGACTCAGCCCCGCCCAGAGGACATTAAAAGCAGGTTCTTCAGAGACCCCAGAGGAAACAAGGTGGGTGGAAAAACTGCCCCCCTCCCTTCCCTTCCCCACATCCGCCTGAGCTTCCTCTTTTCTTTTCAATGCCTTCTAGCTACTGCTAGGCAGGTCCGATGGTTGGCTGATGGATTCTCCCCCCTCTTCTACCACTGCCCCTGGTAGAGAACATGGGGTGAATACCCTGATGGAAATGGGGGTCTTTGGGTTGAACCATTTGTATCAATAATCCCCATTTTTGCACCCACTTCCCCCTGGATGGAGAGTGTGACGGGTTGGATCACAGAAAACCCCTTGGGAACTGCCAACTGATGTGCTTAGACTACCTCTGAGACATTTCCCCTGCCAGCTTGGGACTTCAGAACATTGGCTGGCTTGAGCCAGACACTCCTGCCTGCTGAAAACCCAGACCAAGGTCTGAAGCAGGTCCCCGAACGCTGTAAGCTTAACTGAAAACGGCTTAAGAAGTGTTCCTGTCTCTAACACTCAGATGCCCAACTCCCAATGGGGTCCAAACCCCAAATAAATCCATTTTACCCTGTATAAAGCTTATACAGGATAAACTCATAAATTGTTCGCCCTCTATAACACTGATAGAGAGATATGTACAGCTGTTCCCCACCCCCCACCCCCCTGGCATTAATACATACTCTGGGTTAATTAATAAGTAAAATGTGATTTTATTAAATACAAAAAGTAAGATTTAAGTGGTTCCAAGTAGTAACAGACAGAAAAAAGTAAATTACCAAACAAAATAAAATAAAACACGCAAGTCTATGCCTAATACAGTAAGAAGGTGATTACAGATGAAACCTCACCCTCAAAGATGTTCCAGTAAGCTTCTTTTACAGACTAGGCTCCTTCTAGTCTGGGTCCAGCAATCACTCACGCACCCCCTGTAGTTACTGTCCTTTGTCCCTGTCAAGGTTCCTTCCCCACTCTGAACTCTAGGGTACAGATGTGGGGACCTGCATGAAAACCTCCTAAGCTTACTTTTACCAGTTTAGGTTAAAACTTCCCCAAGGTGCAAACTATTTTACCCTTTGCCCTTGGACTTCCACTGCCACCACCAAACTTTATCTGGGTTCCTGAAAAAACGTAGTTTGGAAACGTCTTTCCCCCCAAAATCCTCCCAACCCTTGCATCCCATTTCCTGGGGAAGGTTTGGTAAAAATCCTCACCAATTTGCATAGGTGACCACAGACCCAAACCCTTGGATCTTAGAACAATGAAAAAACATTCAGTTTCCTTACAAGAAGACTTTTAATAGAAGTAAAGAAGAATCACCTCTGTAAAATCAGGATGGTGAATACCTTACAGGGTAATTAGATTCAAAACATAGAATCATAGAATCATAGAATATCAGGGTTGGAAGGGACCCCAGAAGGTCATCTAGTCCAACCCCCTGCTCAAAGCAGGACCAATTCCCAGTTAAATCATCCCAGCCAGGGCTTTGTCAAGCCTGACCTTAAAAACCTCTAAGGAAGGAGATTCTACCACCTCCCTAGGTAACGCATTCCAGTGTTTCACCACCCTCTTAGTGAAAAAGTTTTTCCTAATATCCAATCTAAACCTCCCCCACTGCAACTTGAGACCATTACTCCTCGTTCTGTCATCTGCTACCATTGAGAACAGTCTAGAGCCATCCTCTTTGGAACCCCCTTTCAGGTAGTTGAAAGCAGCTATCAAATCCCCCCTCATTCTTCTCTTCTGCAGGCTAAACAATCCCAGCTCCCTCAGCCTCTCCTCATAACTCATGTGTTCCAGTCCCCTAATCATTTTTGTTGCCCTTCGCTGGACTCTCTCCAATTTATCCACATCCTTCTTGAAGGGATTCTAGAGAATCCCTCTAGGCAAAACCTTAAGTTACAAAAAAGACACACAGACAGGAATAGTCATTCTATTCAGCACAGCTATTTTCTCAGCCATTTAAAGAAATCATAATCTAACACATACCTAGCTAGATTACTTACTAAGTTCTAAGACTCCATTCCTATTCTGTCCCCGGCAAAAGCATCACACAGACAGACACAGACCCTTTGTTTTTCTCCCTTCTCCCAACTTTTGAAAGTATCTTGTCTCCTCATTGGTCATTTTGGTCAGGTGCCAGCGAGGTTACCTTTTGCTTCTTAACCCTTTACAGGTGAGAGGATTTTTCCTCTGGCCAGGAGGGATTTTAAAGGGGTTTACCCTTCCCTTTATATTTATGACAGTCCCAGTTTCTTTCAGGTATCCTTTGGGGTGGAGAGGCTATCTCTTGAGCCAGCTGAAGATAAAATGGAGGGGTCTCCCAGGGGTTTAAATAGACTTTCACTTGTGGGTGGTCACCCTTCTTTCCCCCTGTGTAGAATCCAGCTACAAAATAGAGTTTTGGAGTCACATGGGCAAGTCACATGTCCATGCGTGACTGAGTTCCTTACCAGCCAAGCCACATTCCTGGGAAAGCTCAGATGTGGATTGGCGTCTCCACGTTCATTATTGCCTTAAGTGTTTCTTGATTGGGCACTTATTGAGAATAGTCTTTTCTCAGGAAGCTGACCAACCGCTTCACTGAGGCTACTTAAGATTAAATGGGTTTCAGAGTAGCAGCCGTGTTAGTCTGTATTCGCAAAAAGAAAAGGAGGACTAGTGGCACCTTAGAGACGAACCAATTTATTTGAGCATCAGCTTTCGTGAGCTACAGCATCCGATGAAGTGATTAATTAATTGGTTAATCTCTAAGGTGCCACTAGTCCTCCTGTTCTTTTTAAGATTAAATAAGTACACAGCCAATATTCATAACTTCAAATACAAAAATGATACATGCATACAAATAGGATGAATATATTCACTAGATCATAACCTTTATAGAGATATGTTACATGGCATACGTAGCATAAAACATATTCCAGTTATGTCATATATAAATTCATGAGCATATTCCCATAAAGCACTATGGGGTGCAACATTACAGAGAGTGTGGGGATTTGGGGTGCACCAGGTGGATGAAGGATCCTTTTTGCCCTATCTCTGTTCCTGATGCCCCTAATCCCTGATGAGAAAAGCAGATTCTCTCCTGGGCTCCTGCCCCCATCTCTGAATTATTCCTCAGCACAGTCTGGGTCCCACCCACTCTGCCATCTCCTCTGTGCAAGGGAGGGGAAACCAGCACATTGTGGGTCAGAGGGGGGATATTATCAAGGGGAAGCAGGCTGTGGAATGGAGGGTGTTAAGTTTCACAGATGGGGGAGCTGGAATTTGCCCAGCCGCACAAAGAGTGGGTCCATCTTATAGTGAGAGACTCCAGGAGCTGGAGGTGTTTAGCATAACAAAGAGAAGGTTAAGGGGGAGTTGATCACAATCTAGCAGTTCCTATGTGGGGAACAGAAATTGGACAATCGATGGCTCATCAGTTGAACAGACAAAGATCAAACATGGCCAATGGCTGGGAGCTGGAGCTAGATAAATTCAGACTGAAAATAAGGTGCAGATTTTAACAGTGAGGTGAACTAACCACTGGGACAATACCCCATGGGTCGTGGTGGATTCTCCAGCACTGGTGATTTCTGAATCAAGCCTGAATGTTTCTCTCAGAGATCTGCTCTAGGTCACAGAGGAATCACTGCAGGGAAGTCCTAGGGCCTGGATGACACAGGAAGTCGGACTCCATGATCACAATGGTCCCTTGTGGCCTTGGAATCTATAAAATGATCCCAGAGGGAGAGAGACGGGCCATGGTCTATTTTCCGTGGTGTATTTCCCAGTGTGGGGGTGGGTGCTGAACAGTGAGATGAGGCTGGTTTGTGATCATGTCTGTCCAGGACTCATCTCTGTCCCCTTCTCCCTTCTGCTCATTCCATCGTGGCCTCTCCCTCAACAGTGACCCCCTGCCTCTCTTCTAGATCTCTCGCCAGCCCCCAAACTCTTGCGGGAGTACTGGTACACAGTGTATCTCCTAGGGGAGCAGGTTAACCTCACATGCTCGGCTCCTGGGCATGAGGAGGTTTCAGGATACAGATTCTTCTATCACAAAGGGCAGCAGGACTCCAGCGTAGTCCTCAACCCTAACGCTGGAGCCCGGCTGGAGTTCACAGCAGAGAAGGGAAATGCTGGGTCATACAGCTGTGCGTACTGGAGATTGGAATCCAATCAAGAGATCTCATCTAGGAACAGTAGCTCCGTCTCCATAACAGTGACAGGTGAGCCCCTGTTTTTCCTGCTGTTTGATGGGAGACTTCCTGGGAATGTTAAGTCCACTCCAACACCCCAGCTTCACCCCCTGTCTCTGGTCAGGGCCACTCCCAGGATCTCAGACACTTTGTGGTGGCCTCAGGAGGTCCCTACTGATCAGAAAAGACTGGGCACTGATGGGTCACTGCTGTGGGCAAGCTCAAAGCACCAGGGTCCCAGGTGGGTGCTGTCAGGGCCACCCTCTGTAAATCTACAGCCCTGCAGCTGCCTGGATTCCTCAGTCATGATTTCTGGCAGGGGAGGCATTGGTTACTATCATGTTACCCAACCCCCTGCCGGCACCAATATGCCAGGATTCCTCCCTGCCCATGTGTATGAGAAGGGAAGGTGCTATCCTGACATGCTTGGCCCCTGGGGTGAAAGCACCATAGGACACAAATTAGTCTATCATGGCAGGGATTTGGTCTCCAAAGAGGTCCCTGGTTCCAGTGGAGTGACTGGGTGATGCTCACAGCTCAGGCAGAGACCACCCATACCGTAGCCCTGCTGGGAAACATGTGGGCACAGTGCAGGGTTGGGGGTCAGTGAGGTACAGAGGTGCAGGGAGTTTCCCATGGAGAAGTCTCCAACCCCTCCTAATTCCTGAAATGAAATTTGCCTTGTAATATCTGCCCCTCACCTCCCAGGTCCTTCCACAGATTCCAGCTGGGTGAGACACTTCTTCTGTATCTAATGCTGACCCCTGTTTTCCAAAACCCCTGCGGCCCCGTCCCACTCCCTGAGCCCTGAGCACCCTGGATAGCTCTCTGGAGAGACTGTTCCTGTCACATGCTGGGCTGCCCCTGGGGTCACAAAGCTGCAAAATCCAATTCAACATTGTGGGAGGGTGGAGCATCTCAGCTGGGGGCTGATCTGGGAGCAGCTTCTTCATACACTGAATGTCACAGCACTGGGAGTCTCTGGGTTACACACCTGTCTGTTCCGGGTATGCCCATCCGTCTGGGAGATCCCATCTTGGAAGAGCCAGCCCACCTCTATCAGCCTGGGGGAGGCAGCACTGGGCAGGGAAATTGGGCTGGTTTGTGTGTGTGTGGGTCATGAACTTTGCTCATCTATCTCCTCTTCTCATTTTGTGGGGACCTCTTCTACCTTTATTCCAGATCCTCCACCCCCCCCCACGCTCTCTCTCCACCCCCTGCATCCCATCTATATCCTAGGGGAGTCGGTAATGCTGAGGTGCTCAGCTCCCTTTGGAGAGGAAGTGAAGAGATACAGGTTCTTCAATCAAAGAGGGGAGCGGATCTCCAAAGGAGACTTCAGCCAGGGCACCTGGCTGATCACCACGACTTACGCAGCAGATAGCAAGGCATACACCTGTCTGTACTGGAGACTAGAGCATGGGCGACAGATCCCGTCCAAAATGAGCCCTCCTGTCCCAGTGCCTGTGATGGGTGAGACCCTATTTCCACCTGGGGGTGTGTGACGTGAGGGTCCTCACTGGGGGGGGCCCTTCTCCATCCCTTCCCAGCCACTCCCGGGAATTGTGCTGGTGCAGCCCAGGCCATGATCCCAGGGCTCCCAGTGCCCCCTGCCTCTCCCCAGCAGTGCCCCCAGTCTGACTGCCCAGAGACCCGTTCGCAGAGCCTGGGACTTTCTCCTCTCCCCTCTGCACTGCCCCATCTGCCCCAGATGCTCCTCTCCACAGAACAATTGTCTTCCCCTCCCTCTGCTCTCCAGAGCAGCCCCCAGCCTCACTGCTTTGCCCTTTCCACAACTCATTGCTCTTAGGCACAGACCCCACAGACAAGGAAGGGAGCAGGTCTCTGACACGGTCCCCATTGCAACCAGGAGAGGCCAGCTGGGGTAATAGCTGAAGCAAAGAAACCAGAGCCCCAGGCCTGGATAATCCAGGCAGATCAATGGATCATAGATCATACTTCATAGGTTGCCAAGCCAGAAAGGAGCACTGTGACCATCTATTCTGGCCTCCAGCATTACACAGGCCAGAGAACTAGACCAGAACCAGTGCTAACTTCCCTCTGGCCCCTACTCCTGCCTCTTCTGATTCCACTTTGCTTATTATCCTTTCTCCCTCCTTCTAAGCTGGACTCTAGTCTTTAAATTAACTTCTGCTCCTTTTATTCCCCTTCTCTTCTGCCCGTTCTTCTTTCATGTTCTCAATGAGCCTTACATCACAATATTCAGGCCCATAATGGGTGCCCAGCTGAGAAAATGGCTTCCTCAATATCCCAAATGCCCACCCAATTGGCAACATGGCCGCTATACTGATGTCAACACAGTCACATAACATGGCTGCTCAAGACAGCCAAGGACATGTCTACCCAATATGTCCCCCTGATTTCCAAAATGTCTGCTCCTCAGAGACCAGCACAACATATGGCTGCTCAACATGGCCGAGAACATGGCTGCCCAACGGAAACAGACCTGGGCATCCAACATGGTTGCCTTGCTCCTTTAACCTCTGGGATGGTAGAATCCCAGCAAGGCCGTCCAAGTCTCAGAAAGTCTGGCCAGAGAGGGTGGGATGGCTAGACAACCTGGGCCCTCCCTATCTACAGAGGGCTCCATAAATATTGGGAGCTAGGGCATTAGTAATGGAAGGAAGAAAAGGAGTACTTGTGGCACCTTAGAGACTAACCAATTTATTTGAGCATAAGCTTTTGTGAGCTACAGCATCTGATGAAGTGAGTTGTAGCTCACAAAAGCTTATGCTCAAATACATTGGTTAGTCTCTAAGGTGCCACAAGTACTCCTTTTCTTTTTACGAATACAGACTAACATGGGCTGTTACTCTGAAACCAGTAATGGAAGGGTTACAGAAAATGAATCACCTCCTGGTGACCCTGGCCACCTTATGACCCCCACATCTCAGTCCCACATTGTATCTGAAGGAATCCATCCCCATCCCCTAGCCTGGCTCTCACTCATTTCTGCGGGGATCCCCTCAGGATCCTGAAGTAAAGCAAGAGGCTCTGGAGAGAGAGCACAGGTCAGCTCTGGGTAAACTAAATTCGGGCATCATCTCCATTTCCCCCACTGCCCTGTCCTTGCTGAACCCTTCCCTTTGCTCCTCCCCTCAGACACCCTTCCACAGCCGGTGCTGAGCATGTATCCTCTGTCTGGAGCAGTGAGTGAAGGGCTCCCCCTGTTCATCACCTGCATGGCCCCCAGGGATGCCGGCAAGCGGATGTTTCATTTCTACAACGACGGAGCCAAGATCTTCCCCGGGGACGTTGGATCTGAGGTGAACACCACAGAGTCCAGGACGTGCTCTATGAACATCTCTGTGCTCAGCATCCTGTGGTCTGGTCCCAACAACACTGGAGAATTCACCTGCGAGTATGAGGAGAATGTGAGCGGGAGGTGGATCCTGTCCCCAAGGAGTTGGGCCATGAATGTCACAGTATCAGGTGAGGCGGGCTATGGCTTTTAACAATTTCCCACATAAATTCACCCTCGAACCCGAGACACAGTTCTCAAGCGAGCAACCAGCACCCAGTGCCCCTGATGGCCAAGCGAGGTCAGGGCAGGTTACTGCATTGGAGGGCAGGAAGAGAGAAGCAGAACAGACACACAGATGGGAAGAATCAGGGGTCGGTATCCACCTATCTAAGAGAGAAGGGCTGGGTGGGTCTCACATCTCACCTTGATGGCTCCTGGGATCCAGGGGAGTTTGTCATGAGTCCTGGAGGCACAGACACACAGACATCATGTGGGTCACCATTAGCAGTGATGTTCATCTACCGGTTCCACTCATTATTCTCCTCTCTCTGCAGCTCACAGCTTCCTCTGGGTCCAGGAGCTGGTAGTGGGTGGCTCCTTTTTCCTCATCAATGGCCTCATCTTCCTCGTCTCCCACTGCTGCTTCTAGATCCAGGTAACTGGCTTGCTCTGTGAAGGGGGACCTTCAGTTTGGGCCCTGGATTCTCTCCATAGGGTGACCCATTTGGGCTGCAATCGCTGCCCTTGAATTTTAGTCTGGGAGAGGGGGTTAGAAGGTTCTGGTGGAAAGTCCAAGAGTGAGATCTGAGAAGCATCCACTGGATCTCATAGGTGCCGACTCCTTGGATGCTCCAGGGCTGGAGCACCCATGGGGAAAAATTAGTGGGTGCTCTGTACAAACTGGCAGCCGAGCTCCCGTCCCCCCGCCCCACCTCCTCCCCCTGCACTGAGTGCACCGCATCCCCGCCCCTCCACCTACCTTCCAGTGCTTCCTGCCCGGCCGCCGCCAAACAGCTGGAGGGAGGGGGAGGAGCGAGAACGCGGTGCTCTTGGGGAGGAGGTGGGGCTGGGGCGGGGATTTGGGGAAGGAGTTGGAATAGGGGCAGGGATAGGGTGGAGGTGGGGCAGGGACTTTGGGAAAGGGGTTGGAATGGGGGTGGGGAAGGGGTGGGAAGAGGCGGGGCAGGGGTGGGCTTCATGGAAGGGGTGGAGTGGGGGCAGGACTAGGGGCAGAGTGCGGGTCAAGCACCCAGTGGAAAGAGGGGAAGTCAGTGCCTCTGCTCAATCTGAAAGGGTTTTAGACACCACACAGGCTCCAGCAACCAACCAAAATGCATCCATGTCTGGGGAGGGGCGTGGCTACTGTTTCACAGCTACACAACTCTCATGCACAGAGTTTGCTTGCTCAGTGTGAACCCAGGAAGCCCTGCATTCACACCCTACACATGGCTGCAATGACGTGTGTATACGTTCTGCCTTGCACACTCCCACCACACTGGCCAATAGTATCACTGTGGCGTATATGTGAGAACGCACCAGGTGGAGATATGGCTGTCCTCTCTGAGTCTATTATAAAGTCTGCATTTGAACAAAGGGGAACCAGGTCTTCCCAGGGCTTGAATACAAATGAAGCAGGTGCCCAGTGACAAGAGAATTATGATGTACATATGTGGTGAACATAAGAACAGCCAGACTGGGTCAGAACAAAGGTCCATCTAGCCGAGTATCCTGTCTTCTGACAGTGGCTAATGCCAGGTGCTTCAGAGGGAATGAACAGAACAGGTCATCATCAAGTGATCCATCCCCTGTCACCTATTCCCAGCTTCTGGCAAAGCACGGTTTGTAGCTCTGTTCACCCTGGCTAATAGCTGTTGGTGGCCCTATCCTCCATGAACTTATGTAGTTCTCTTTTGAACCCTGTTGTAGTCTTGGCCTTCACAACATCCTCTGGCAAAGAGTTCCACACGTTGACTGTGTGTTGTGTGAAGAAATACTTCCTTTTGTTTGTTTTGAACCTGCTGCCCTTTTCATTTGGTGACCACTAGTTCTTGTGTTAAGAAGGGTAAATAACACTTCCTTATTTCCTTTTTCCACACCAGTCATGATTTTATAGGCCCCTGTGATATCCCCCCCCTTAGTTGTCTCTTTTCCAAGCTGAAAAGTCCCAGTCTTAGTCATCTCTCCTCATACGGAAGCTGTTCCATACCCCTTGTCATTTTTGTTGCCCTTTTCTGTATGTTTTCCAATTCCAATATATCTTTTTTGAGATGGTGCAACCAGATTTGCACGCAGTATTCAAGATATGGGTGTGAAGGGTTCCCCTCCATGGGCTGCCACTTGGAACTGGGGTACCACTGAGTCCCCTGACCCACCAGCCTGGGCTCCCTTTACACTGTATTGCTGTGACCAGCCTGACAAGCCCTCTCCCAGGCTCCAGCCTGCACTTTTACCAGCACACACACAGGTAGGGACACACCCAGCTGCAGTTATATGCAGACAGGTTCTTTAACCAGCCACTGCCTGGGAAGGCCCAGCTAGGGCACCTCTCAGTTCCTAAGGCAAGCACCCCCTCTGGAGTGTAAAGCCAAAATTATACCACCTTGCACTGCACAGGGAACTGTACAGCGTAAGCTCATGAAATTTGTCCCCTCCCTCAATGTGGAGAGGAATGTACAATAGCTTTCTGCCCCGAGTTATGATTAACAGACACCTTGCTTTTAGAAAAAGCAAAACCAAGTTTATTAACTACAAACAATAGATTTTAAGTGATTATAAGGGATAGCAATCAGATCAAAGCAGATTACCTTGCAAATAAACAAAACATGCAAACTAATCGTAACATAATGAAATCATGACTGGTGTTGAGAAAGTAAATAAGGAAGTGTTATTTACTCCTTCGCATAACACAAGTAAAAGGGGTCACCAAGTGAAATTAATAGGCAGCAGGTTTAAAACAAACACAAGGAAGTATTTTTTTCACACAATGCACAGTGAACCTGTGGAACTCTTTGCCAAAGGATGCTGTGAAAACCAAGACTATAACAGGGTTCAAAGAGAACTAGATAATTCATGGAGGATAGGTCCATGAATGGCTATTAGCCAGGATGGGCAGGGATGGTGGCCCTAGTTTCTGTTTCCCAGAAGCTGGAAATGAGTGACGGGGAATGGATCACTTGATGATTACCTGTTCTGTTCATTCCCTCTGGGGCACCTGGCACTGGCCACTGTAGGAAGACAGGATACTGAGCTAGATGGACCTTTGGTCAGACCCAGTCTGGCTGTTTTTATGTTCTTTTGCTCGTATATTACATAGATCGGATATGAATAGAAAATTCTCATCTTAAATGATGACACAAGCAGATGCAGGCTCTTAAGAGGTAAGCTGCACTAACTTATGACTTGGAATCCCCAGGTGTTTTGTTCACAGGCTAAAAATACCTCTAGCCTGGGTCCAGCACTTCCCCCAGTTCAGTCTTTGTTCCTCAGGTGTTTTCAGGAGTCTCTTTGGATGGGGAGTCAGTGAAGAGCCATGATGATATCCCTCCCCTGCCTGAATTAGCTGTTGCATATGGCGGGAACCCTTTGTGTCAAAGCTTGGTTCCCATGCCAGCCAGTGGAAAAACATGTATTCCAAGATGGAGTCCAGCACCAGGTGACCTGGTCACAAGTCCCTGTAGTGTCATATCAGCCATGAGTCAGAGGCTGTTTGTAGGTTCCTCAGGAAGGCCCCCTCCTCCCTCCACCACTGGTGGAGATAAGCTTCTTCTAAGGCCTATTGTTTTCTCCTAATGGCTCATTAACCTGAATGGGCCTTTCCCATCCAGCCATCTAGACTGAGTGCCTTCTGCTTAGTGGGTGTTGCCCGTGTGTAAACACATTTGTAACACAGATACATAATCAATATTCTTAACTTCAGATACAAAAAGGATACACGCATACAAATAGGATAATCATATTCAGTAAATTATAAAATTTTCAATGATATCTAACATGACCTATCTTGCATAAAATGCATTATGATGATGCCATAAGCAATTAACAATAATATCACTGTGAAGAATATGGGGTGCCCTGTCACAGTGGGCATGCCATGAATTTATGTAGAGGCAATATGATGTTTTCTGTCTGTAAGGTGGTCGTGGCTGTCTCTCCATCCCTCTGGGAGGAAGGCCACGCTCCTTCGCAACAAGGCTTCTGAAAGGGCACGGTTCAGGGGGAATTAGCACCGGGGTCTCCACCACTTGGTGGGGTAGAGCAGTAATGAGTCTAGGGGGCCAGGACCTCTGACAGGGCGGGGCACCAAACAGAGGGCTCTAGCCTGCAATCAGGTTAGAGCAGCAAGGTCTATAAGCCCAGACCCTCAGGCAGAGTGGGGCAGCTAGCAGTTAGGAGGCTCTGGCCTGTATTCAGGACACAGCAATAATGAGTCTAGGCCTCCAGGCCCCCGGTCAGGATGGGGCACCAAACAGATAGAGGATTCTCACCTGTAGTCAGGGCAGAGCAGTAAAGTCTATAAGCCCAGACACTCAAGCAGGGCTGGGCTGCAAACAGTTGGGGGTCCTGGCTCTGGCAAACCACCAACAAACACAGGCCTCTTGGCCTAGAGTGGGGATCCTGCCATCCCGGGTGGGTGGCAGGGGGTAGGGGGACCCAGGCCCACCCAACTCTAGCCCAGGGCCCTAAGAGTGGTGGAATGGTCCACCACTGGGTCAGTGGAGAAATCCAGCCAAAACAATTATATTTGGCTCTCCTGGGCCAGTGGCTTTCAACCTTTCCAGACTAATGTACCCCTTTCTGATTTGTTGTGCGCATCCCTAAGTTATACCTCACTTAAAAACTAAAAGGAGTATTAGTGGCACCTTTGAGACTAACCAATTTATTTGAGCATAAGCTTTCGTGAGCTACAGCTCACTTCATCGGATGCATTCAGTGGAAAATACAGTGGGGAGATTTATATACATAGAGACTATGAAACAATGGGTGTTACCATACACACTGTAACAAGAGAGTGATCAGTTAAGGTGAGCTATTACCAGCAGGAGAGCGGGGTGGGGGTGGGGGGTAACCTTTTGTAGTGATAATCAAGGTGGGCCATTTCCAGCAGTTCCTCAGACGTTCTTGTCAACTGCTGGAAATGGCCCACCTTGATTATCACTACAAAAGGGTTCCCCCCCTGCTCTCCTGCTGGTAATAGCTCTCCTTACAGTGTGTATGGTAACACCCATTGTTTCATGGTCTCTATGTATATAAATCTCCCCACTGTATTTTCCACTGAATGCATTCGATGAAGTGAGCTGTAGCTAAAGAAAGCTTATGCTCAGATAAATTGGTTAGTCTCTAAAGTGCCACAAGACCTCCTTTCCTTTTTGCGAATACAGACTAACACGGTTGCTACTATGAAACTTAAAAACTACTTGCTTAAAAAATCAGACATAAAAATACAAAAGAGTCACAGCCACACTTACTGAAAAATTACTTCCTTTCTCATTTTTACCATGCAATATAAAATAAATCAATCAGAATATAAATATTGTACTTACATTTCAGTGTATAATATGTAGAGCAGTTTGAACCAGTCATTGTCTGTATAAAATTTTACTTTGTCCTGACTTCGCTAGTGCATTTTATGTGGCCTGCTGTAAAACTAGGCAAATATCTAGATGAGCTGATGTACCCCCTGGAAGACCTCTGGGTGCCCCCAGGGGTACACATACTCCTGGTTGAGCACCACTGCCCTGGGCTACATTCTACACTCCTATTTGGGGCTGGGGTACCTGGTCCCAGGGTCGTCGTTCATCTTGCCGGGATAAATAGCTAGCGGCAGCCCCAGAAGCTCCTTGGTGTCTCTGGCAGCTCTGGCAGTCTCTGTGGGTTTCGGGCGCTGTAGCAGGCGCTGTTGGGTCCGAGCTCCAGCAGTGGATGGAAGATGTCCTTCTCCTCTGGTGGCTCCTCCCCATCTGAGCTGGCGGGCCTGCCTTTTACACTTCAGGTTCCTGTTCCACCCCTCTGTTTCCGGCGGGGAGGGAGAGGGTGTCCTGGCTCGGCCCACGAGGACACGGTTGTGGTTGTCCCTCCATCCATCTGGGAGGGAGGCCATGCTCCCTTGTTACACGTCTTATTATCTATCCCTGTCCTAATGAGTCCCAGCATTCTGTTTGCTTCTTTGACAGCTGCTGCACATTGAGTGAATGTTTTCAGAGAACCATCCACAATGCCTCCAAGATCTCTCTCTTGAGTGGTAACAGCTAATTGAGACCCCATCATTTTATATGTAGAGTGTTGATTATGTTTTCCATGGGCATTACTTTGCATTTAACAACACTGAATTTCATCTGCCATTTTTTGCCCAGTCACCCAGTTTTGTGAGATCCCTTTGTAGCTCTTCACAGTCTGCTTTGTATTTAACTCTTTTGAGTCGTTTTGTATCATCTGCAAATTTTGCCACCTCCCTGTTTACCCCTTTTCCCAGATTATTTATGAGTATGCTGAATAGGACTGGGCCCAGTACAGACCTCTGGGGGACACCACTATTTACCTCTCGCCATTCTGAAAACTGACTATTTATTCCTACCCTTTCTTTCCTGTCTTTTAACCAGTTACCAATCCATGAAGGCACCTTCCCTCTTATCCTGTAACAGCTTACTTTGCTTAAGGGCCTTTGGCAAGGGACCTTGTCAAAGGCTTTCTGAAATTCTACAAAGCCATCAAGCCACCAAGGACAGGAGGTAAGGACTCAGCTATCGGCGGGGAGCTCAAGCGGCTCCCCCAGGAGACTTTCCTGCTTCTTGAAGCAGCATCAATGAATTTAAAGGAACATGCTCTCAGGGACAATAGAGAGAGGGGCAGTGAACCTCCAAGTTATCTTCCACCTAAGAAGACAGGTGAAACCAGTGCCCCAAAGTTTGATGGAAGGTTATGACCTGAGAGCCAGTTGGCCAGGCTGGACCAAGCATAATCGGAGGGCGAAACCATCTTGAATGCAGACCGTGCCTTGCTACATTGAGTTTTAGTCTTTCAGCTGCGTGTTTTCACAGTGATTTTCTTGTAATCATTTTTCGCTTGGATTCTTTTCACTTGGCATCACTTAACCCATGGGCTGTTGTTAATAAATTTGCTTCATTTTAATCTAAACCAACCCAGGGCTGGGTTTGAATTCAAGTCACTGGTAACTCGAGTTAACGTGGCGAGCAGCTGTGGATTGTCTCTTTAAAGGAGCAAGTGACCCTTATTATTGGTTTGGATGCTCCAGGAGAGGGATGGACATTTCCAGGCAGATGGTTTGGGGAGAAATTTGTGCCGGGGCAGGGAGTGTTGGCGTCCCTTGGCTAGTAGTAACCAAGACTTGTAGAGACCAGAGCATGGTGAGAGGTACCAAGCAGGCTACTGGAGTCGGCATTCCTAAACCAGGGCTGTTGATCGCAGATGCTCCGTACACGCTTGTCTGCTGGCAGGGAGCATCCAGACAGGGAGCTGCAGGAGCTGAGCATTTCAAGGCACCAAAGGTTATGGGGCAGAAGGTTCTGATTCAAACCCCAAAAGATGGCACCCAGCACTTTATGCAGTCCCCCTGCAGTGGGGCATAGTGGCTTTTGCACAATGTCAGCGAGCAGTGATCCCAGCCACCATCCAACCTCCCCCAGTGTAGGACACTGCAGCTGTTATACAAAGGCATGGAACTGACATCCATGAACACAGCAGAGCAAGATTTACATGCCCAGTCGAAGCGGAGGTGGGAATTTTGGGGACAAGAATTGTGCATGTTAAGAGCCAGTATATGGGTATTTAATGACGGGGCAGGTCATTCGCTTCTATGCACACCTTCCATGAGATGACAAATCCATTAGCATGATGCACGCTAAGGAGACATTCATGCCCCTTCCTAACACACAGTGCCCCCTGGCACTGCACAGGTCATGGCAGCCTGCACTATCTGCCAGGGGAGAGCGCCCCCTGCTGAGCCCCTGCCCTGCTCCCTGCAGCACAGCGCCCCCAAAGGAATACACAGAATATTGTTGGGGGTCACTCAACCTGGCTGAGTGTGAGAAATCAGAGCGTATATCAGCTCATGAGGCAGGACCTGGTGTAAAATGGAGACCAGATCGTTGATGACCCTTCATTGCTCCTTGTGTTTGTGTCTTCCAGGGTCTGCAAGAGGCCCCCAGGCAGAGCCCACAAGGGCTGTAGGACAAAAGTGAAATTCTCTGACACCCTCCAACACTGAGACACTTCATTGATTTGTCTGAATGTTAATGATGGAGAGTTCTCTCTGTTCCTCCCATGTGTTCTTTTGAGGCAGCCAGCAGGGGGATCTGGGAACCAGGACTCCTGGGTTCTATTCATGGCTCTGGGAGAGGTGTGGGGTTTAGTGGATAGAGCAGGGGAGACTGGGCGTCAGGATGTATGGGTTCTACTCCACGCTCTGGGAGGGAAATGGGCTCTAGTGGGTTGGAGATGGAAATCAACCCACTGCTCTGTTTTCCATTAAGCTTTTCAGCCCAGTTTGGTTGGTGTTATCTTTTATCCTTCTTCCTGCTGTAGAAGAGCCACAACTTTTGGAAAATGATCCCCATGGTATTTGTGGGTCATGTGAGGGTAGATAAAGTAAAGCCCCAAAGCGCTTTGACCTTGGGTAATTGAAATCTCTGCCTCATATGAAGGCTTGAAACTCACAATGCCCAGAATACAGAGCCAGAGATCAAAGCCGCAGCAGGTACAATGCCGGTCCATAGGTGGCAGTTTCCTGGTGAACTGGAAATGTCGGATTCTTTCACTTTGGGAAAGAAGGTCTGGCCCCAGGTTAAGGGTCTGGCTAGGTGGGGAAGAGGGAACTCACTGCTGGAGCTCCCCCTCATGGCAGAGCCTGGCATAGCACCACTTCCGCCAGATCCTCATGCCCTGGGGTGATTTCGCCTCCCACGTTGAGGCCCTTCAGCAGGGTCACTTTAAGGACTCTCTGCTATGGGGATAAACAGAGTTCAGTAAATTAAACTCAAATACATGTAAGCAGAATTGGAATGAGCTCTACCGTGACATCTGGTGGTGAGCTGTGGAAAAGGACTTCAGGGGCTGATCTCATTTGCATGGGCACACCCACCCTGCCTAACATGATGGACTGCCTGCCCAAATGGTCACTTTGGCTGTTGTGGGGTCCCCAGTATCTTTGTTATTGGGGCAGGAGTAATAAAGCGTTGCTATCCTGGTTATGTGAATCAAGGACAGTAGACCTATACTTGGCATTTTATGATGGAGGGTCTCATCCTCAACTAAGCAGAACTCGCCAGGCAAGGGGGACTCACCCTCAACTAAGCAGAACTCGCCAGGCAAGGGGGACTCACCCTCAACGAAGCAGAACTCGCTAGGCAAGGGACATGGGTTCCAAAACCCACTGAAAGGGCGTGGGGGGAGATGACAACAACAAAAAACAAAACAACACAAAACAACAACAACAATGATGATGATGACGACGACGACGACGACAGGTATGTGTACCTAGTAGTGTGGGTCTCTTCTGTGGGCCCTAAATGCTACTTTGACTCCTTCTCTCTCCACTGTGTAATAACATAGCTAATTTTGACTCCATTAGGAGTCTCGTTACATGCTGCAGAGCTGAAATCACTGATACCTAGGTCTAAGTATTAGATCTACTTTGGTGCACCAGCACTGGGGCACCCCTACTATCAGCTAAAATCACTGAGAGCTGAAGTTACTAAGAGCTGTGTTAAAGGGTGGGGGCTGAAGACAACTTGGTGAGCAGCTAGCAGGCTGGCTAGCGGAGAGGTGTGGGGAGCAGAGCGGATAGTAGGGTGGTTGGCAGAGAGAAGCAGCCAGCAGGATGGCTGGCGGAGAGGTGCAGCTGGTGGTGAAGACTGCAGCAGAACCCCATGGAGAGGCCTGGCACTTGGCCATCGACCCAAGCAGCTGAGCATATAAGATGCCCCCCACCTGCCTCCCCCCACTTCCACCTAGGCTGGGCAGTAAACTCTGCAGATAAACTTCTGAACTGGGTGGGGGCTGCACTGACCAAGGACAGAAACTGTGGAGGGGTGACTTTTGGGTTGCTGGACTCAAGGACCACTCTGGGGCTGCACTGACCAAGGACAGAAACTGTGTGTGTGTGTGCGGGGGGTGACTGTTGGGTTGCTGGACTTAAGACCCTGAGGGGAAAAGGACACTGCCAAATTTACTTGGGGATGGGTCTCTTGCTCATGGTTTGTGTTATGAATCTTGTTTATGGTGTTTCCCCCAACATAATGCTGCATTGTTTCTCTCCTCTATTAAAAGGCTTTGCTAAACTCAGACTCTGTGCTTGCAAGAGGGGAAGTATTTCCTCTTAGAGGCTCCCAGGGGGGTGGTATGTAATTGTCCCAGGTCACTGGGTGAGGGCTCGATCCGGTTTTGCATTGTGTTATTGAAATGGAACCCCTAGATACTGAACCTTGTTGCTGCCAACTCTGATGGGCAGAAGGGTTACATAAACATAATTCTCCATCGTTCCCCGGGCTCCCTCTTCTGCAGCCCCTTCACCCCTCTCCAGGCTCTGTAGGGTTGTTGCCCAGCAGTTCTGCTGAGCAATACCTCCTAGGACTTTCCCTCTGGAGGCCCTCTCCCAAACTCAGCTGTCCTTCTTCTTCTTGTGTTGGAGGATCCCGTCCACCATTCCCAGGGGTCAGTATGGGAACCCAAAGCCTGCCGGTCCTCTCTGGGCTCCAGTCCCAGGACCCTGTGGTGAGCAGCTAAGATCTGCTCCCTCAGATGCCTCACAACTGCCTCCCGGACTCCTTTGTACCTTGGCTTTCCCCCAGGCTCTTTCCCCAGCTCCTCCCTGGGCTGTCTGCACAGCTGCTGCTCTCCAGACCTTCCCTCCAGCCTCCAGCAACCAGAGAGGCAGGAGAGCTTCTCCCCACATCCCTCATCACATCTGGAATGCCTCCCTTTCTGCTCACCACCCAGCCCTCCGCAGCTAGGCTCCATTTCCAACTGGGCCTGGCCCACCCTCCACCTCCTGTTACCCCCTCTTAGTGCCAGTTCAGAGTCAATACCCATCACGCAGAGTCAGGGTTTGGGGACTGGAAACCCTCCGCAGCCCCATCACTCCCCGTCAGTGCAAACGCTCCCTGCACCACAGTTGCACCTCCAAATGTTAGTTTCAAACACACCCAAGGACCCAGTGTGCTGGTTTCAGAGTCATCGCCATGAATGAGCGAGATCCCCAGCTGGGGTCAATGGGTCGTAGCTCCACTGGAGTCAAAGGGGCCAGATCCCCAGCAGGTGTAAATCAGTGGATCTCCAGGGAAGTCTGATGGCTAGCTGGTGGGTTCTCTTCTGCCCCTGCCCCTGGATGGAGAATGTAGGGTGAAAACCTGATGGGAATGAGGGTCTTGGGGTTGAACCATTTGCCTCAGCAACCCACCCCCCTTTTTGTACCCCACTTTCCTGAGAGTTCTTTACACCAGCTGAGACTCCGGCCCCTCACACAAGCACTTCATTGAAGTACAGCCGCCAGTGCAGGTCTTGGAGAAGGTGACGGAAAGTGATCAGCTGCCCTCAGTCCCTCCTCACTTGGGATGATGCTGCATGTCCAACCTTTGAGCTGAGCGGTGACTACAACTGAGGCTGTGACTTCCTCTGCCTCCACTAGAGGGGAGTGGCCCTGTCAGGGTTCCCTCCCCACTCTGAACTCTGGGGTACAGATGTGGGGACCTGCATAAAAGACCCCCTCAGCTTATTTCTACCAGCTTAGGTTAAAACTTCCCCAAGGCACAAATCCTTCCTTTGTCCTGAGATGGTATTGCTGCCACCACCAAGTGATTTAGACAAACATCCAGGGAAAAGGGCCACTTGGAGTCCCTATTTCCCCAAAATATCCCCCCAAGCCTCTTCACCCCCTTTCCTGGGGAGTCTTGAGAATTCATACTAACCAATAGGTTAACAAAGTGAGCACAGACCCTTTATCTTTAGGACACTAAAATCAATCAGGTTCTTAAAAGAAGAACTTTATTATAAAGAAAAAAGTAAAAGAAGCACCTCTGTGAAATCAGGATGGAAGGTAATTTTACAGGGTAATAAAAAGATTTAAAACACAGAGGATTCCCCTCTAGGCTCAACTTCAAAGTTACAAAAACAGGAATAAACCTCCTTCTTAGCATAGGGAAAATTCACAAGCTAAAACAAAAGATAATCTAATGCATTTCCTTGCTATTACTTACAATTTCTGTAATTTTAGATGTATCATTTCAATAGGAGCTGGGTTACCTGCTTGGTCTCTCTCTCTCTAACCAGAGGGAACAAAACAAAAAGAGCACAAACAAAACCTCCCCCCGCCCAGATCTGAAAGTATCTTCTTTCCCTATTGGTCCTTTTGTGCAGGTGCCAACAAGGTTATTTGAGCTTCTTAACCCCTAACAGGTAAAGGAGGGATTTTATACCACCCTTAGCTGTATGTTTATGACAGCCCGTGAGAAGGGTTGGTGCCAGAGATGCTGCAGCCTGAATTTTCTGTGCATCCCCAGAGCACTGAAAAAGAGTTGCCCTCCAGGTGCAAGGCCCCATATCTCCATCCTCACCCCCTGAGCCAGCCAGTCATCCCTCCTGGGGCCATATCAGAGACAGTGTCCCCTAAAGAGGAAAGGGCCCTGTGTCCCATTACCCGCCCCCTGAGCCAGCCAGTTCCCCACCCTGGGGTGGATCAGAGCCAGCACCTCATAGAGGGGAAAGGGCCCATGTCTCATTCCCACTCCATGAACCAGCCAGTCCCCATCCTGGGACCAGATTCAAAGGGGAACCTTCTTGCTTAGAATTAATTGAATCTATTTGTTGAAATAATCATCGCTTTTTACTTGATTTTGAAACAGCTGTTTCAGAACCAGCGGTGTCTCATGGCCCAGCTTCCATCTTGGATTCAGTGTTCAGGGCTTTGCATGTGAGATTATCTGCAATCTGCCTGTCTATCCCCCTACGCACCCATCCGTCTATCTGTCTGTCTATCCCTATATGTCCCCATCTATCTGTCTGTCCATTCCCATACATACCTATCTATCTATCTATCTATCTATCTATCTATCTATCTATCTATCTATCTATCTATCTCCAAGAGAGAAACATGATTTAGAGATGACACCTGGTGATAAATATCATCTTTATTTCCACCTAACAAGAGCTGGAGGGAGGAGTTGGCACATCACCAAAGAGCAGTAAACACAAGAGCGTCAGTAACCAGAGTGAGGGGAAAGCCCAGGAGCTGGAAATGCTCCCAGGTGAGAGAACCCAGATGAGCGTCTCTAGGAGCAGATCTTGGAGATTCCACATCAGGCCTGCGTCCTGGCCCGGGGAGATGCCAGGCCTGTGCCAGTGGCTGGAGGGTCTGGGAACAGAACCCCAGGGGTGTTTAAGCCCTGGGACAGCATGCCTGCCCCACACAGGCTTGTTATTTTACCTAACCACACCTGGAGGGCAAAGCCAGGCTTGACAGGTTGTGCCACGCAGCTGGGGAGGAACAGGCTGGTTAGTACACACAGAAGATCGTTTGTAGCAGAAGGGGCAGGTGGTGGTGTCTGCATTTGCTTCCTGGGAGGCCTGGCTCCCAGACACACATCCTGCTACTCACCAGTCCCCATTCCTCTCTCAGAGGTGGGGATAGAAACCAGGAGGCCTGGGTCCCAGCCCCCAGTGCTCAAACCACTAGACCCCGTTCCCTTCTCAGAGTCAGGACTAGGACAAAAGCCTGGGCATGTGGGAGAATGAGCCCAGGGATCCTGAAAGAAGGGTCAAGCCAGAGCAGCTGTGGGGAGGAAAGCTGGAGAGAGGCTGGGCAGGAAGAAACCGCTGGGAAAGCAGCCCCAAGCAGTTGGACAGGCGCAGACCTTGGCTTGCAGCAGACAGGGCCAGGTGGCCTGGGACGGTGGTGTGAAGACCCCTGATTTAAGTGGCTAAGCACACTCTGGAGCCTGCAGGGATGTGCTGATCACAAGGACCACAGATCCCACATAAGGTCTCGGAGTTACTTTGGTTGGCCTTTCAGTTGCTGCCAGTTGTTACCCCAAAAAGGGTGGACTTGAAGAGTGGGACCTGCCGAGGGACATCAGCAGGGGGTGCCAGAGCGAGAGGCAGCTGCTCAGCCCCACCTAGCCATGAGAAGGTGCTCCCGTGGTGAGTCAACCCCTTCACAAGCCCCTTAACCAGAGAAGGTTTCTCAAGCGCCTCTGTGGGACCATGGGGGAGGTGTGTGGGTGGCTGCCTTGTTCTTCTTGGTGCCACACAAAGGCCGAGCAGGGGCTGCGGATAACGGACAAAGCTGGTTGGCCAAGTGAGAGGGGCCAGGACTGTTCTGGCTTCAGAGATTAACAGATCTCAGTGATTAGCCACAAACGAGGTCACCTGCTGTTTGTGGCAGAATGAGGAAGGAGTTCCCTGCAATACCCAAGTCCTGGCTCCCAGCCCAAACTGCTCTAACCACCAGTCCCCACTCCCCTCCCCGAGCTGAGGAGAGAAGCCAGGAGTCCTGCCTCCCAGCCCCCACTGCTCTAACCACTAGACCCCACTGCCCTCGCAGAGCAGGGATACAACCCAGGAGTCCTGATTCCCAGCCCACCAGTTCTAACCACTCGAGCAGCCTCTAAAGGAGAACAGAAATAAGCTGGCATCATGTTGATTTCTACACAAGCAGTGGCAGGGAAACCACAAAACAGCCAGAAATAAGGAGAGGTCAGTTGGGTCACAAAAGTGAAGGCACCTTGATGAGGGGTCCCATCTCTCGATCTGAGTGTAGCATCATGGAGTTCATCTAGGCTGACCTCCAGTAAAGTGCAGGCCACTTCATTTCACCTGGGCCCCCTATCTTGAGCCCAAAGACTTTCGGACCTCAGGAGAACAGGAGAGACTGACATGTCACTGATGCCTGCAGCCCATTGTGGTCCCAGCAGGTGACCTGCACCCCACATTCCAGAAGGAGGTGAAAACCCCCAAGGTCCCTGCCAAGCTAGCTTGGGGGGAGGAGGGAAATTCCTTCCCAACTCCAGCTCCGGTGACCCTGAGCTTGGGAACCAGACCCACCACAGCGTCTAGGAAGAGGATTCTCAGAGCACAGCCCCACCCCCATCCCGTGTCCAGCTGCCAGGGAACTTGTGGGAGCATTTTCCTGAGTCTGACAGAGGTCTGATAAAGTGTCACAGAGCCAGCCATTGTTAGAGGGTCTGGGAAACCCAGCGGCCACAGCTTGGGGCATCTGAGACCAATTTAGGTGACCAAGTACCTCCTGGAGGTACTTGGACAAGCGGGCCTTGGCTCATCCAACTCGAAAGACCAGCCACTGAACCTCACCAGCAAGTGACTAGGAGGGACAACAAATGAATAAGCCAGGACAGGAGTGAAGTCAGAGGCACCTAGCAGAGAACCCCTGGCAGTGCCCCTTTCCCCACTCCTCAAACGTGTCCGTGGAGTCAGAGGATGCCACCCGGAGGAATTCTGCCTGGAAGTGTGATGGGGTGAGGAAGAGGGAAGAGGTGCCATAGTTATGAAGCAGCCCCTCCATTGAGCTTCCCTTCCAGGCTGGGAGGATGGCCGGCTTGGCCAACACCTGCAGGTTGATGAGAAGGCCTTGTGACTTTGTGGGGCCATGAGTGGAGTGTGCCAGGATGAAAAAGTGAGTGGGAGAAGACCAGAGTGGAGTGCAGATTGGCCCACCAGGGCTTCCTGCCCTCTCCAGGTTGCAACAGGACCTGCTATTTAGTGTTGGAGTGGGCCATGAGGGCAAGAAAGTGGATGATACGAAGCATAAGCGTGTACAGATGGGTGCAGAGTTTGGTTTGGAGATGGACTGGCTGGCTGGCATTCAGCCGACTCAGGTGGCACATCAGGGGTGGCCAGGGAGGCTCACGGGGCAGGGACCTTTTGCATCCAAAGCAGCAGGAGGTTCCACAGGTGCTGAGCACAGTTGCCAACATTCATGTGGTAAATAAGCACCCTGACTTTCATAATAATCCAAAAATCAAGCTAATCCCATTTCAAAACAAGGCCAAAACAAGCCAATCCCTAAGAACTCCAACTCTCTGTGTGACTAGATCCCACGGTGTGCAGTCTGGGACTGCGGTGGGCCCACTGTGCATCCCTGACTCTCTCTCCACCCCTTGCCCCTGCTTGCCGGGAGCTGATCAAAAACCAGAAGCAACAAGCTACAACAAGCAACAAGCCCAATTTCTGGGTTGGTTTTTTGTGTGTGCGGGTTTGACATGTCTGGTGCTGAGCTGCTGGTGGTTCTGTGAGGGGGGAAGGGAGGTGTCAACAGCAACAGGGCTTCTTGCCAGAGAGCAAAACAAAAACAGCTGCCGGTGATGTGGTAAATGCGGTGCCCACATGAGAGGAGCCCATGCAGCCGTGCTGACAGGAGCTGTTAAGAGATCACTGTGAGCCCCTATAAACAAAGTTGCAAGCTGATGGTGACAGAGCAAGGAAGGAGTCCCCTAAAACACCCAAGAGAATGACACTCCTTTCCCACAACCAGGGATAGAACCCAGGAGTCCTGGTTCCCAGCCCCCGTTGCTCTAATTACTAGACCCCATTCCATTCCCAGAGCTTGGAACACAACCCAGGAGTCCTGGCTGCCAGCCCTGCCTATTCTAACCCATTAGACCTCCTTTCTGTCACAGGGCTGGAAACAGACCCTAAGTATCTTGACTCCCAGTTGCCCCCTGCTCTAACCCCTAGGCATGCAGCCTCTGAAGAACCCTTTCACCCATGGAAGGACGCAGTTGGGAGCATGGAGAATTCTTGGCCCTCGGCATTCACCAAATAAGTGGACTGCATCGTGAAATGGAGAGACTGAGAACGGCTGGGAGCCTTTTACTGATCCAAAATCCCCTCGAGCGTCCTGCAGACCCTGGGAACACAAACGCAAGAAGCAATGAGCATTCTTTAGCCCTCTCTGCCCCATCACCCAGTGAGCTTCAGCTCCTGCACTCCTGCCCCAGGGTTGGGATCTCGTAAACACCCCCCCAGCTAAACAGGGTTGGCTACATCCACACCCTGAGGCAAAAAAATTGAAGAGAGGACGTGGGAGGACTCACTAGGGGCGCTCTGTTCTTTGAGTCCGTTCAGGCCCCAATTCCCCTGTGCAGCTCTCGGGGGCGCTGTAATGCAGGGAGCAGTGTGCTGACTCCAGTTCCCCGCTGTGGCGCTAGATGGCGCTGTGCTGCAGGGAGTGGGTTGGGTGCTCGGGACAGGTGCTGTCCCAGCTGAGTCCTTCCTGACTGTAATTCCCCAGTGTGCTGCTGGGGGGCGCTTCACCGTGCAAAACCGCCTTCACCACCTGTCACGGAGTGTGGGGGAGTCAGGGCCCTGCACCCCTCTTCCTGGGATTCACCGTGACTCTCAGCCAGCCAGTAAAATCAAGTCCTTCTGAGGGGCAGGGAGCTTAGACCCCAGCCTTGGGGTTCCCTGCGTTTCACCCACCAGCCCAAAACTGAAAACAACCCCCCCTCCAGGCGTTTCTCTCCCCCTCCCCCCAGCTCCTCCTTCAGCCTTTGTCCAGTTTCCCAGGCAAAGGTGTCACCTGGCTTCAACCCCCCTCCTGGCTCAGGTTACAGGCTCAGGTATCTTCCCTCAAGTAAAGTCACTTCCTGCTATCCCATCCCCAATGCCGACAGTCCCAGTAAAACCAGATGACATTCCCAGGTCAATCCGCCCCACTCCCTTCTGCGTCATTCTGGATCCCCTGGCATTTTTCATTCATAGCTTTCATCTCCTGACAATTCCTCCTCCAGGTTCCAATGGATGTAAGAGTCTCCATGTCCCATCTCATGCACAGCTGTTGCATGGTCTTGCTCCGATTCATAGATTAATAGATTCATAGATACTAAGGTCAGAAGGGACCATTATGATCATCTAGTCCGACCTCCTGCACAACGCAGGCCAAAGAATCTCACCCACCCACTCCTGCGAAAAACCTTTCACCTATGTCTGCGCTATTGAAGTCCTCAAATCGTGGTTTAAAGACTTCAAGGAGCAGAGAATCTTCCAGCAAGTGACTCGTGCCCCATGCTACAGAGGAAGGTGAAAAACCTCCAGGGCCTGTTCCAATCTGCCCTGGAGGAAAATTCCTTCCCGACCCCAAATATGGCAATCAGCTGAACCCTGAGCATATGGGCAAGATTCACCAGCCAGATACCCAGGAAAGAATTTCCTTTAGTAACTCAGACCCCACCCCATCTAACATCCCACATTCCTGACCTTGGCTCTGCCACCTGGCCTCTGACTCCAGTTCTGACCCTTGCCTCTGATTCCTGATGGCTGCTCTAGCCACTAGACAAAACTGCCCACGTCTCGGTCACTGGCACTAGGACTGTCTGCAGCTCAGAGGGTTAGTGATGTCTCACAGGTCACAGCCTTCCCCTGTAAACCCACTGCTCTGAGCTGATATTCTGGAGGGGTGGAGGGAGGGGGGACTTCTGAGATCTCTAAAGGGTTATTTTCTTGGGAACAGTCCATGCATCAGAGCTGCCGCCTTAACCAGTTACCTGTGCGCAACAAGCAGCAGTGGGAGATGAGGAAGATGAGGCCATTGGTGATGAAGAAGGAACCACCCACCACCAGGAACCGGAGCAGGAAAACTTTGTCCGCTGCACAGACAGTAGAGAAAAGAATTCCCCTGTGAAATGATGCAATGAATCGTGTATTTAGCTGTCTGCTGCCCTCCCCACCCGCCCTTTCTTTCTCTGTGTGTGTGCAGGTATGTGCTGCCCCCTGGAGGAGGAAATGCAGCCAGCTCTCCGGATATGCGAGTCACTCTGTGGTGTGGATGGCCGCACAGAATATGTAAATATTAACCCTGATGCAGTGACAACAGGCTTCAGTTGTTATACAAGGGCAGGGGTCCGTGCTGTGGGATCAGTGGGTGCTGCCGGGTTCTGCCCCTGATACTGCACATTTCCCAGTATGCTCATGGTGTTCTCTGCTCTCCTTTTGCATCATGTGGCATGGGAGGGGAAGTCTTTATCTTGGTAGCTAGGAAGTAGGAGTTTCCTCACCTGTCACGGTGATGTTCACAGCCTGGCTCCTGGGAGACGAGACCCACTTCTGGCACACTTTCTGGACATACCCACAGGTGAATTTCCCAGTGCTGCTGGGACTGGCCCGTGGGATTCTGAGCACAGAGACATTAGTAGAGCCAGTCTCTTGCCCCGTGGTGCTGATCTGAGACCATGTGTTCCCAGGGATGAACTCAGCTCCATCCCTGTAGAAGTGGAATCTTCGCTCACCGGTGTCCCTGGGGGCTGTGCAGGTGATCAGCAGGGGGAGCCCTTACTTAATCACTCCAGTCGGGGGATCCATGCTCAGTGATGGTTGGGAAGGAGGATCTGAGGGGAGCAGCAAAAGGAAGGGTTAGCAGAGGCAGGTCTCATGTGGCGTGGGACACCACGCTAGTGGAGGAGATTAAAGAGGTGAAATGGTTTTATTCAGAGGGACTTTGGGGGTCTCTGGGACCCAAAACACTGGAAATAAATTGCAATCCCTTCCGAGTCACTGTCTTTCCATTGCCACCAGCATTGCCCAACTTCCTGGTGTCTGTGGAGGCCTTCATCAATGGGAAAGCATTGAGCGCATACATAAGTCCCACTCCCTGTGGCTAGGATGACTCTCAGTCGGAAGGTCCTATTGGATTCTGCAGTGAGCTGGAGTAGCCAATTAAAGTGGCCACGTTAGACATACCTATCTTTGGTACTATTGGAGAATGAACTTTGAAATTCTTGGCTTTTGTTCCAAATTGGAACGAAACCAGATTTTGAACTATGGAAATCCTCTGTGAAACGGGATCAGCTTTCCCCACCCATCCTCCAGCTCCATCGAAGAGCAGCATGAATGGGGGACTCACCCAGCACTGAAACAGAGACTGGTTGGCTTCCCACCGACCGTATCTCTTGCCCAGATTTTGCTCTCCAGTATTTGCATATATATGGTCCAGCATCAGCCACGTTAAGTGCAAGGAAGACCAGTTTGGCTCTCCCGCTTGGGTCAGGGGCAGAGGTGGAGGTCTCCCCATTTCTTTCATTGTAGAATCTGTATCCTGTCACCTCCCCGACTTTGGGATCTATGCAGCTGAGCATCACCTGTTCCCCCAGAAGGTACTCAAGGCGGGGGGGGGGGTCCAGAGAAAGTGACGGTGGTGGTGGTCGTTCTGGAATAGGAGCAGAAGGGTTAGTGAAAAGAGAGTGACTCAAAGTGATTCCCGATACACTGGTACAAACAACCCCACATTTTGGTTCCCAACCCCTAGCCCAGTGAACTATCCTCTAAGAAATAGGTTTTGTGATAACTCAACAGGAGCTGATTCCTCGCGAAGGGACGTATCTCAAGAGAAGCAGCAATGGGAGGAGCATGAAGTTGTCTCTGAAAAATGTTCATCCCCAGTTCCTATAACCAGAGCTCTCTCTGTCTGGCATGCATCCCATGCAGGGAGCTGTAGCCCACAGAAGCTTCTGCTCAAATAAACGTGTTAGTCTCTAAGGGGCCACAAGTCCTCTTGTTCTTTCTGCGGATACAGACTAACATGGCTGCTCCTCTGAAGTCTGGAGATACAGTTAGTTAACAGATAAAACACCACCAGATGGCACTCAAGAGTACGTAGCCTGGTTCTTGGTAGAACTTTTTCCACTCAATGGATTTTTTTTCCATTGGAAAATGGGGTTGTTGTTTTTTTATTTAAATGGAAAAGAAAATAATTTCCAATGATGTATTTTTCATTTTCTGAAATTATTTCATAGTAAGGGAAAAACTGGAAATCAAACCTGAGGGTTTTCCCCCCACAAAATGAAAAAAATTCAGGATTAAAACATCCAACATTTTGGAAATGTTTGTTTCAAAACCATCGAGTTTTCCTCCACATTTTCTTAATTCACCACTTTGTTACCATTTTCCATTTATAATTATGGAGAGAGAATCATAGAATCATAGATCTCGGGAGGTCATCTAGTCCAGTCCCCCGCACTCATAGTGGGACGAAGAATTATTGAGACCATTCCTGACAGGTGTTTTTCTAACTTGCTCTTAAAAACCTCCCATGATGGAAATTCCACCACCTCCCTAGGCAATTTATTCCAGTTATTAACCACCCTGACAGGTATGATTTTTTTCTTAATGTTCAATCTAAACCTCCCTTGCTGCAATTTAAGCCCATTGCTTCTTATCCTGTCCTCAGAGGTTAAGAAAACCATTTTTTTCTCCCACATCCTTGTAACAACCTTTTATATACTTGAAAACTGTCCCCTCTCAATTGTCTCTTTTCCAGACTAAACAAACCCAATTTTTTCAATTTTCCCTCATAGGTCATGTTTTCAAGACTTTTAATCATTTAGTTGCTCTTCTTGGACTCTCTCCAATTTGTTCATATCCGTCCTGAAATGTGGCACCCAGAACTGGACACAATACTCCAGTTGAGGCCTAATCAGTGCAGAGTAGAGCGGAAGAATTACTTCTCATGTCTTGCTTACAACACTCCTGCTAATCCATCCAAGAATGATGTTTGCCTTTTTTGCAACAGCATTGCACTGTTGACTCATATTTAGCTTGTGGTCCACTATGACCCCCAGATCCCTTTCGCTTTCCTAGGAAGTCATTTCACATTTTGTGTGTGTGCAGCTGATTGTTCCTTCCTAAGTGGAGTACTTTGCATTTGTCCTTATTGAATTTCGTCCTATTTACTTCAGACCATTTCTCCAGTTTGTCCAGATCATTTTGAATATTAATCCTATCCTCCAAAGCACTTGCAACCCCTCCCAACTTGATATCGTCCACAAACTTTAGTAGTGTACCCTCTCTGACTGGCCTGTAATTCCCTGGGTTGTCTTTATTCCCCCTTTTATAGATGGGCACTATATTTGCCTTTTTCCAGTCTTCTGGAATCTCTCCCATCTTCCATGACTTTTCAAAGATAATCACTAATGGCTTAGATATCTCCTCAGTCAGCTCCTTGAGTATTCTAGGATGTATTTCATCAGGCTTTTGTTACTTGAAGACATCTAACTTGTCTAAGTAATTTTTTATTTGTTCTTTCTCTGTTTTAGCCTCTTTTGATCCTACCTCATTTTCACTGGCATTCACTACGTTAGATGTCCAACCGCCACCAACCTTCTTGAGGAAAACTGAAATAAAGAAGTCATTAAGCACCTCTGCCATTTCCACATTTTCTGTTATTGTTTTTCTCCCCTCATTGAGTAATGGGCTTACCCTATCTTTAGTCTTCCTCTTGCTTCTAATGTATTGGTAGAATGTTTTCTTGTTACCCTTTCTGTTTCTAGCAGGTTTGATCTCGTTTTATGCCTTGACCTTTCTAATTTTGTCCCTACACACTTGTCTTATTTGTTTATATTCATCCTTTGTAATTTGACCTTATTTCCACTTTTTGTCGGACATTTTAAATTTTCTTTTAGATCGTTGAAGATCTGGTTAAGCCAGGGTGGTCTCTGGCCAGACTTCCTGTCTTTCCTACACAGTGGGATAGTTTGCTCTTGTACCCTTAATAATGTCTCTTTGAAAAGCTGCAAACTGTCTTCAATCGTTTTTCCCCTTAGACTTGCTTCCCATGGGATCCTACCTACTACTTCCCAGGAGTTTGCTAAAGTCTGCCTTCTTGAAACCCATTGTCTTTATTTTGCTGTTCGCCCTCCTACCATTCCTTAGAATCATGAACTCTATCATTCATGATCACTTTCACCCAAGCTGCCTTCCACTTTCAAATTCTCAACCAGTTCCTCACTGTCAAAATCAAATCTAGAACAGCCTCTCCCCTCGTAGCTTTCTCCACCTTCTGAAATAAAAACTTGTCACCAATTCATTCCAATAATTTACTTGATAATCTGTGCCCTGCTGTGTTATTTTCCCAACAGATGTCTGAGTAGTTGAAGTCCCCCATCACCACCAAGTCCTGTACTTTGGATTATTTTGTTAGTTGTTTAAAGAAAGCCTCATCCACTTCTTCTTTCTGGTTAGGTGGTCTGTAGTAGACCCCTACCATGACATCACCCTTGTTTTTGACCCCTTTTATCCTAACCCAGAGACTTTCAACAAGTCTGTCTCCTATTTCCAGCTCGACCTCAGTCCAAGTGTGTACATATTTAATATACAAGTTAACACCTCTTCCCTTTTTTCCCTGCCTGTCCTTCCTGAGCAAGCTGTACCCTTCTATTCCAAAGTTCCAGTCATGTGTATTATCCCACCAAGTCTCTGTGATGCCAACTATGTCGTAGTTGTATTTATTTACTAGCATTTTGAATTCATCCTGCTTCCTTCCCATACTTCTCGCATTAGTATACAGACATCTAAGATACTAATTTGATTCTCCTCCCAGTTCTGTCTTGTCTCTCCTTTATCCCTGCTATAACAGCCCATGCTTCTGCCTAAATCTGAACCTTCTCCCAGGTCTCCTTGTTCTTGACTTACCTGTGGGTTGTGGTCACCTGCCTCCTTCAAACCTAGTTTAAAGCCCTCCTCACTAGGTTAGCCAGTCTATATCCAAATATTCTCATCCCCTTCCTCGATAGGTGGACCCCATCTCTGTGACACCATTCTCGCAGCCAGACATTCACCTCCAGAATGCGTCTGCCTCTACCTCGCAGTATCATTAGTGTCCACATGGATGAGTAGCATGGAGTAGGAGTCAGAGGGCCGGATGATCCTCGACAGTCCCTCCGTAACATCTCGGATACAGCCCCTGGCAGGCAGCATACCTCTCGGGATGCCATGTCAGGGTGATAGATGGGTGCCTCCATCCCCCTCAAAAGAGAGTCACCAACCACCACTACCCTACATTTCCTCCTAGGAGTGGCGGCTGAGATTCTCCCAGCCTTGGGGGTACATGGCTTCTCCTTCTCCATTTTTGGGGGTGATTCCTCATCGCTCGTTGCCAGGGTAGCATATCAGTTTTCCATCACCACGGTGGGTGGGTTGGGAGTAGGGGTGGAGCACTGCCTGCTGCCAGAAGTAACCAGCAGCCAGTGTCCTCCCTGTGACAGAGCCATGGCCTCCTCCCCGAGTGGTGTGACAGCAGTCCTCTATAGCTGGATAGCTTCCTCAGCCTTGGATGTCTCCATGTGAATACTCTTGAGGAATTCCTCATGGGTACGGATGCTCCTCAGCCCAGTCACCTCCTCCTATAGCTCTCCCTCCTGCTTCCTGAGAGATTCCGCCAGCAGGCACCTCTCACACTGGATGCTCCCCCCAGCCTGGGTTTCTGTGAGTGGGAAATGCAGGCCACAGTCTCTGCAAGTCCACACCAGGGTCTGGGTAGCGGCGTCTATGGTCAGGTTGTTTGTCTGGATACAGGCACAGGTGGAGGAGACAGGAGCAGTGTTGGCAGTGGTGAGGCAGCTCTTCCTAACAATAGTGACTGTATTACAACTCCCTCCTACAAACTCCCTCTCAAACTCCCCTATGCACTAGCTCCCCTTGGTCGCTTAGCCTCCGGCTTTTAAGGCCTTCTCTCCTAGGTCAGTCCTACCCCCTCATTAGTCATACAGGGGGAGGGTGATCAAACATGATCAAGGATGATCCAGGGAACAAAGGGCCAAACAGTCCCGAGACACACAATCCCACCTGACCCAGTAACTAAAATAACTGAAATAACCTGAAAGAGAAAGAAACACACAAGCAGTCAAACAAATGCACTCACCTCAAGGTTAGTACTTGCACCTTGTTCATTCAGCTGGGGGATCTCCTTCTCCCCTTCTCAAACTGCCCTATTTGTGGTCCCCTGTTTGCTAGCTGAGATGGTGGGTGAGGTAATATAGTTTATTGGACCAATTTTCTGTTAGTGGAAGAGACAAAGAAGAGCTCTGTGTAGCTTGAAAGCTTGTCTCTTTCACCAACAGAAGTCGATCCAAGAAACAATATTACTTCACCCACCTTGTCTCTCCAAAGTCCTGGGACCAACACTGCTCCAAAGACACTGCGTACAACTATTGAAATGAAACATTTCACAGAATCCTCTAAATGTTGGGCTGGAAGGAACTTTGAGAAGTCATCACATCCAACCTCCTGCACTGAGGCAGGACCAAGTGAACGTAGACTATCCCAGGTGGATGGTTGTCCATCCTGCCCTGCAAAACCTCCAGTGATGGGGATTCCACACCTGTCCCTGGAAGGCGATTCCAGAGCTTAGCTCCTCTTAGAGTTAGAAAGTTTTTCCTGCTATTTAACCTTAATCTCCCTTGATGCAGATTAAGCCTGTTACTTCTTGTCCTACCTTCACTGGACATGGAGAACCATTGATCCACATCTTCTTTAGCACAGCCCATAACATACCTACAGACTGTTCTCTGGTTTGCAGATATTTCCAGTCCGTTCCATACAGTCCTCTTTTCTGAAGACTAAACATGCCCAATTTTTTTAAACCTTTCCTCTTAGGTCTGATTTTTCTAAACCTTTCATCATTTTTGTTGCTCTCCTCTGGACTCTTTCCAATTTGTCCGCAACCATCCTAAAGTGTGGGCCCTAGAACTGGAGCCGTACTCCAGTTGAGGCCTCACCAGTGCTGAGTAGACCAGGACAATGACCTCCTGTGTCTTACATACGGCCCTCCTTTAACGATATGTGCCCACCCTGCAATGAGATACGACTTTTTCTCAACTGCATCACACTCTTGACTTATCTTCCATGCGTGATCCACTATATCCCCCAGATCCTTTTCAGCTGGACTACCATCTAGCCAGTTATTCCCCATTCTGCAGTTGTGCATTTGATTTTTTCCCCTTCCTAATGACTATCTAAGTGTAGCACTTTGCACTTGTCTTTATCAAATTTCATCTTGTGGATTTCAGGGCCATTCTCCAATTTCTTAAGGTCCTTTTTAAATCTAACTTCATCAACCTACAATAAAATTCTGTCTGCTTTCTCTTGAAACTTCTTGAGATTGGGACATTCCCACAGGGTGTTTTGATTTCGACAAAACCAGATACTTCAATAAAAATAGCTCTGGTTGAAACTTTCCAGCCAGCCATGTGAATAGCTTAATCTTGTACATAGGAACATAAAAACAGCCATACTGGGTTAGACCAAAGGTCCATCTAGCCCAGTATCCTGTCTTCCGACAGTGGCCAATGCCAGGTGCCCCAGGGGAAATGAACAGACAAGGGAATCATCAAGTGATCCATCCCCTGTCGCCCATTCCCAGCTTCTGGCAAACAGAGGCTAGGAACACCATCCCAGCCCATCCTGGCTAAAAGCCATTGATGGACCTGTCCTCCATGAACTTATCTAGTTCTTTTTTGACCCCTGTTATGGTCTTGGCCTTCACACCATCCTCTGGCAAAGAGTTCCACAGGTTGACTGTGCGCTGTGTGAAAAAATACTTCCCTTTTTTGTTTTAAACCTGCTGCCTATTCATTTCATTTGGTGACCCCCTTGTTCTTGTGTTATGAGGAGTAAATAACACTTCCTTTTTTACTTTCTCCGCACCAGTCATGATTTTATAGACCTCTATCATATCCCCCCTTAGTCACCTCTTTTCCAAGCTGAAAAGTCCCAGTCTTATTAATCGCTCCTCATATGGAAGCTGCTTCATAGCCCTAATCATCATCTTTTAACATCTGCTCACTGAAATCTCTCCTTCCCCCCATTCATAGACTCATTATAAGGTCAGAAGGGACCATCTGTGATCATCTACCCTGACCTCCTGTTGTATGACGCAGGCCAGAGAGTCCCACCCAATCATTCGTCCATTGAGCCATATCTTGTGGTTGAGGTAGAGCACAAAATACTCTTCCAAGCTGCAGTGAGAATTGAAATGCTAACACCTAGTCTATAAGAGCAAGGCTCTAACCGCTGAGCGATGGGGCCATTGTAGCTGGAAAACTCTCTATCTGATAACATGGACTCACCGTAGACATTTATGGTGATAGGATCACTCAGTTTGGATGGAATCTTCTGCCCAGGTGTTCAGTACCGACAGCGGTAGGATCCGGAGTCATGCATGTTTAGACGAGGCAGATTGTAGGTATGGGGAAGCTGACTTTGGGTCTCTGCAGAGTCCACTTCAGCTCCATCCCTTAGAAATTGGAATCGCATGGCCTGGTGCCCTTTGGGTGTTAAGCATGTGAAGGTAACAGAATTGCCAACACGGTAGGTGGAATATTCTGGGCTCACAGTCAGCAAGGGCGTCGGGGAAGCTTCAGCTGGAAGCAGAAAGTGGTCTAATAATAATATTTCCTAGCGTTTTTCATCAATCGGTCTCCAAGCATGAGGTCTGTTTCATTATCCCCATTTTACAGATGGGGAAACCAAGGCACAGGGTAGGGAAATGTCCTAGGTCATGCAGCTGGCCAGGACAGCTCTAGGCCACAATACGCACAAATGAGTAAAAACTGCAGCAAGCGTAGTGTGTTAGAAGTTAGATGCCCCCGCCCCCACCCCTACCACCATGCCATCCCAAACTTGAAATTGATGGAGTCATCCCAGCCCACTTCCTAACCTGCCCAGGAACTGAACTTCTTCAGCTGACCCGAGGACACATTCCCATAGCAACAGAGGGATTGCCACCTGGATCAGATGCCAGGTACCCCAATGGAGTATCTTGTCTCAGGCACTTTGCAGATGTTCCAGGAGAAGCTGCATGAGACCTTGAGGATGTGGAATAATCTCTCCTCCTGATCTCTAAGAGTTACTGATTGTCCTAAACCCTGAGGCATGAAGTTTAATATCCTTTCCAGTGTTTTTTGTTAGCATTATTCTAACTCTGGCTATTTCTTCTTAAACATACAACCCCCTCTTTGCATCTTGCTAAACTTGTGTCCTCAACCATGTCTTGTGGCAATGAGTTCCAAAGCCCAATGATGTGCTGGGCAGAAAGAAATATTTCTTTTGGCTGGTTCTGAATTGGCTGCTTTTCAGTGGCACTTTTTATTGCATTATGAGTGGAGCTGTTTGAAAACTGGATTTTTTTTTGTTCGAAAAGTCAAAAGAAAAAATATGGTTTGCATTGGACTGAACATTTCTGGTGCACTGAAAAGTAACAACAGCAAAAAATTGTTTAGCACTGAAGGAACCATTTAGTTCAGACAAAATCAAAATGTCTTGCTTTAACTTTGAGCATTTTTACACATTTCTGACATTTAAAAAAATAGCATGGAAGGAAATTTTGAAAGGAAACACTCTTTCATTTAGAAAAAATCAAAACTCTCCATTTTCGTTTCATTTCCCTAAATGAAAAATGGCATGAAATTCACAGAGGTGTGAAATGTTTTGACATCACCGAATCTGCATTTCTGGATGGAACAATGTTGTCTGTGGCAAATTTTTGCCCAGCCCGAGTTGTTATAGAATTGTAGGCCTGGAAGGGACCTCAAAAGGTCTTCTAATCCAGTCCCCTGCACTCAAGACAGGACTAAATATCAGCTAGACTTATGAGATAGGCAGAACAGTAGCTCCCAGCTGAAGAGAAAATTCCAGTCTCCTTCTCAAATATACAGCTGCCTCCGAAGGCTTAGGAAAATTAAGTCAATGGAGCCGTGAGGGTGTACTGAGCAACGGCTGGAACAGGGAACGTGCAAAGCTGTGGGGTCGTTGTGAGTAACCTTTTAAACCATGAGCTCCCCCAGCGACTCTGTGGCCAAAAGGGCTAATGTGATCTTTGGGGGCATAAATGGGATTCTCAGATGGGACTAGAGAGGTTATTTAGCCCCTGTAGTTGAGACTGGGGTGACCGCTGCTGGAATCCTGCATCCATCTCTGGCGTCCCCATTTCAGGAAGGATGGTGATAAAGTGGAGAGGGGGTCAGAGAAGAGCTACGAGAATGATTAAAGGATTAGAATGAGAGACGCAATGAGCTCAATCTATTTAGTTTACCAAAGAGCAGGACAGTGGGTGCGGTGATTACATACATCAGGACCTACAGGGGGACCAAAAATGTGAGGACTAAGGTCTAAGAAGATCTAATGACATTAACTCTTAGAAACCCAGACGCTCTCGTAATCCACATAAAGGTCCCTCCGCACTTTGAACCTTGTTAACTCTTGGCCTTTGCAACATCCTGTGGCCAGGAGATCTGCAGTCTAACCACGAGTTTTATGTGCGTGTGTTTAAGGGTGAAAGGCCCTGCCCCACTCCTGCAGCCCCTGATTCTTAGGGCAGGGCAGGGCTAAGGAAGGAGTTCCTGTCTTACTGTGCATTGTACCAAATTTGTCATTACTAGTCCTGGCCATGACTAGGAAAAATGAGGAAGCTGAATAGAGAGTGCAATGCACAAATGAGCTTTCCTCCACGACTGCAGACTGGGGGTGGGTGGGAGCGGAAGTCTATTTATAAACCATTTTAAACATTTCCTCTGTAGGCCATGCTAGCAGCCCCTGAGGAACAGTTTGTTTCCTTCCAAGACAGGCTTCAGCTGGGTGAGCTCTCCGTACGCCATCCCGCTAACATGCAGAGAACCCCAAATATTGAGCAATTACGTGACTCACTCTTCAGCCGTTGAGCATGCTTGTGTGGGGGGAAATCACAGCTACTTATTGCATGGGTAGGCGGGTGGGTGTTCGGGGGCAAGACTGTTTTCCCAGCATGTGAGAAATTGTGACACTTTGATATTTTTGCCCAAACTGTGAAGAAAATTCAAAATCGCCCATAAATGTGTGAATTTAAAATCTGAGCAACAATCCAGCTGGGGGGTCAATTGAAATGATTGTTTTGAGAGGCCTGCATTTGGTTCTCCAACTCTTTCATAGGGGGAATTTACTAAGGTTTCCAAAAAAAAAAAAAAAGTTTGCCTCAGAAAAATGAAAGTTTCTGGTTCAACAATGCCAAATCTTGTTTAACCATTCCCCCCCAAAAACTCTTGCTTTCAATGAAGTGGCATTTCTCAATGAAAAACAAAACAAAATGTCTCGCGTGTGGACCAAGTGGATAGTTGGCTTCCACAGGAGACGCTTTGGAAGGGGAGTAGGCAAGTGAGCCTGTGGAAGTCATTGCCACCAGATGGGTTGAGGTAAAGGACTTAAGAGGATTTAAAGAGGCCTGGGATGTTTATCTGACTGCCACAGGCTATCAGAATTTATGCCAATGCAAATGTTGCCAGGGGTATGCAACCTCAAGCTTCGAGCCTTAACCCAATCTCTACCCACTAAGGATCAAGGTGAGAGATTCGAGCGACGGTCAGATTACCCCTTGCTTTTGGGCACTGGCCGCTGTCAGAGACAGGCTTGTGGAGTCAACAGACCTTGGTTCCTACGCTCCTATGGGGCCCCTTGAGCCATCCACAGGGTGGACATGGGCTGGGGATAGAAAAGCCCTCCTTTCCCTCTAGGAGAGAACATTACCTGTGAGGGACACTGGCCGGGGAAGGATCTGGAGACAGGCTGAAAGAGAGAAGAGAGGGGATGAGGGCTCCAGCTGTGGGACCGAGGGATGGAATGAGCTCAGGACAGACAGACGGGGTGAGGGCTGAGGGAGGCCACTTACCCAGTATGGGCAGAAGGAGACTTAGCGCCATGCAGAGCTGGTGGCTCGGGGGCTAGGAGCTGGGTTCTCAGTTCTGCCACCGGTGCCATCTCCACTCTGCAAATTAGAGACTCATCCCCTCTGTACATCCCCTGTGGCAGGAAATGCAGATGCCAAGCCAAGCCGCCAGTTTCCCCTCTGAAATGTCAAAACCCAGGGCAGGCCAGCTGGGCATGTGCACCATCTCCCATGATGCCTTGCAGTGAAGCAATGGTCTCTTCTGGTCTTAGAGGCTGGAACCGGCTTTGATCCCCCCGCAGACCGGACCTGGTGCACCCTAATCTCCTTCCACACACACCAAATTCAGTCAGGGTCCATCAAGGTGGGGCTGGATTAGAAAAAGGAACAGATCCCATATCTCATTCCCTGAGCCAGTCCAGTCTCCCCACCCCTGGTGCTGGATCAGAGCTGGTGCCCCCTAGAGGGGAAAGCCCCCATTCCCCATTCCTCACCCCTTGAGCCAGCCAGTCCCCCAGCCTGGGGTTGGATCAGAGCCGGCACGCCCTTGAGGGGAAAGGCCCTGTGACCCATTCCCCACACCCACATGCCACCCACTCCCCCCGAGTTGGAATTCCAGTTTCCCATGCTCTAACCAGTAGACCACAATCCCTTCTCAGAGCCATGGCAGTTTATTGATTTAAACACCTCACCCTTTGAAGCTTAAGTATAAATCAACCCTAGAACAGTATCGGCAGAGTTCAGATGCCTTCCAAAGCTGCTGGTTATTTTGTTAGGAGTTATAGCTGGAATAGTCTTGTCTTTCACATAGACGTGTTTCACCCTATTTGGACTGCTGCTTTGCTCCTGGGCTCAAAATGAGGTAATGTGGCAAGATGTCCCACAGGCTAATGCTGCATTGTGGGTTTTTTTTTAATGTGACTATTTCTGTGTATTGGTGCAGACTCAGCCGGGAGATGAGGATGGCAAGTCGAAGCGCCTGTCTGTGTGAGGAGAGGAAGGATGTGTTTTTGTTTAAGGGATTGGAGTTGGGTTCTGGTGACCTGGGTTCATTTGCTTCTCTGCCATAGACTTCCAGTGTGACCATGGGAAAAGCTAGTGTTGTCAAAGTGCCTAAATCCCGCCTGGAATCCAGTGGGAGTTGGGTGCTTAGCTTCTTTATGCTCCTGTTGCTCTCTGTGATTCAGTTTTCCCATTTGTCAACTGCTCTCTAGCTCACGAGAGAAGGTTAAGGGAGGGGACTTGATCTCAGGTTGTAAGTACCTAGTGTAATGATGCTGGTTCTGGTGGGACCCAACTGCGAGTGCCAATTCAGGACAAATTGCTCAAAGCAGGGCAGTTACAGCCCAAGGCTGGGGTTTCTGTGCACACCAAGGCAAACCAAACCAGCCGGCCAGAGAGGACTTTGGTTTTACCCCACAGGCTAACCACAAGCCACATAAGCAATTCCCTTAGACACTCCAGTTTCCCAGTATCCCCACCAGTGCCCCTCGTTATGGGGACAGATGGTTATGAAAACCAATACCCCAGTAAAACAAAAAAGGTTCTCTCGATCCCAAAGGACCAAGCCCCAGACCCAGGTCTATATACAAATCAGATCTTACCCACAAATCACGCTGCTACCGATCCCTTAGAATCTAAAATCTAAAGGTTTATTCATAAAAGGAAAAAGCTATAGATGAGAGCTAGAATTGGTTAAATGGAATCAATGACATACAGTCATGGCAAAGGTCTTGGTTCAGGCTTGTAGCAGTGATGGAATAAATGGCAGGTTTAAATCAAGTCTCTGGAGCACATCCACCTCTGGGATGGGTCTTTCAGTCCTTCGTTCACAGCTTCAGTGTCGCAAAGTCCCTCCAGAGGTAAGAAGCAGGACTGAAGACAAGATGGAGGAGCTGCAGCAGCTTTTTATAGTCTCTTGCCATGTGGTCTTTCTTTCTTCGTCCCAAAGACAAGCTGTCCATCACATGGCCTGGAAACACCTCAGAGTTCTGTTCATAGGCAGGTCCCTGCACACCTTGCTGAGTCCCAAGGCGTGTCTGCCTTCTCTCAATGGGTCAGTTGTGTAGCTGATGGTCCTTAATGGGCCATCAAGCAGGCTAGGCAGAGCTGACACCAACTTGTCTGGAGTGTCACCCAGAAGCATAGCATAAGTTTGAAATACAGACAGTAGAGAGCCAATATTCATAGCTTCAACTACAAAAATGATACACACATATAGCCAGCATAATCATAATCAGCAAACCATCACCTTCTCTGACATCTCATTTGACTCCCTTTTTACAAGATTTGGTGCCACTACAGGACCTCGGTTGCAACAATGATCTATATGGTCCCAGATTATGTGAATAGCGTCACAACTAGATGGGGACCAAATATGTGATAATGGGCCCTACAATCTAGCTCAGAAAGGTCTAACACAAGCCAATGGCTGGAAGTTGAATCTCGACAAATTCAGACCGGAAATAAGGTGTAAATTTGTAAAACTGAGGGTGATTAATCAGTGGGACAATTTCCCCAGGGCCGTGGTGGAGTCTCCGTCCCTGGCTGTGTTTCAGTGAAGATTGGATATTCTTCTACAGGATCAGCTCTAGGCTGAAGCAGGAATTAATTCAGGGCATTCCTATGGCCTGTGTTATACAGGAAGCTGGATGGGATGGCCGCCATGGTCTCTTCTGGACTCAGAAGCCATGAATTGATGGAAATACACGTCATTTTGAGAAGGTCGCACATCCCTTGTCTGAGTGGGGATCTGTGAGGGCAAATATCCTAAATGTTTGGAAGTCATCCAGTAACTTCAGCGATGGAGGCTGTATCAGGACCTGGGTGGAAAGCTCATGGAGCGGAGAACATTGAGTAGATATGATCAGCACTCAGAGCGATGGGCTTTCTAGTCTCGGAGACAAGTGGGTCATTGTGGGAAACAAGGAGGTGATGGACCTGGGACTGTGGGCAGATCCCTTCAGTAGCTGCCATGTGACTCAGGAGATGGTTGTGTGACCTTCTCAAGCACCCTGGTGGGATCTCACCTCTCTACTGGCAGGGCTCCCTCCGGACTTGGGATTTGCAGTTCCCTTGCAATTCCTGGTGGTTTCAGGTCTTGTTTGAGCTCATATCACACTTTCCCAGTGGGAAAGGAAGGTCGGCGAACCTTCCCCATGATGTTGGAATGAGATCTCTGGCCCACACCAGCTGCAGCTCACATTGACAAAGTCAATGCAATAGTCTCCAAGATACTGTGTTTGTCACCCCCACCTTCACCTACAAGGGTGGTAGGGTGCCCCACCTGGAGGGCTCTGTCTGTCCTATCACATCTCCTCTTAGCACCATCGGCTCCAATCCCAGCCCACATTGGCAGTGACCAAGAGTCATTCCCCCCCTTCCCCGGCAGCTCCCTGGATGAACAGAATTTGCTGGCTCTTGGCCCAGTTTGATGGCTGCCCAAATGGCACACGTGCCTGGCACTCACCAGCTGTCCTCCGTGACTGCTAGCTAGAGAGAGCAATGGACAATGTCCTTCCTAGAGGGAACACAAGGACATCAGGTCAGTGGTCCACCTAGCCCAGTATCCTGTCTTCCACTGGCCTTTCCCAGATGCCTCACAGGGAAGAGACAGAATAGGGCAATCATTGAGTGATCCATCCTTTGTTGTCCACTCCCAGCTTCCGCCAGTCAGAGGTTTAGGGACACCTGGAGCATGGGATTGCATCTCTGACCATCTTGGCCAACAGCCATTGATGGACCTACTCTCCATGAACTTCTCTAATTCTTTTTTGAACCCAGTTATATTTTTGACCTTCACAATATTCCCGGGCATCACGTTCCACGGGTTATGTTCTTACCATATCCCTCCTAGAAGGGAGGTCCTTCCAGGGTGGGTGGGACTGTGTTTTTTGGTGTAGGGTAGATTCAGTGAATCATGGCCTTCCCCTCCCCATGCCCCCATGGCCCCATCTGTGCTGGAGGTTCCCCATTTCTCAATCCCTGTAACTCCTTCCAGCAAACGGAAGTTTCCCCCCAAGTCCCATCTGGATGTAGAGCGTGAAGCTGAAGATGCAAAGGAGGAGGATGCATCAGAAGCTTGGATGACCCTCAAGATCCCAGATGGGAGACGTCATCTTGCTGGGGTCTTGTGGCTTTCGCCTTCCTAGTGTTGGTCAATCATTTCTTCTGGGAGATCTGGCTTCCAATGGACCCTGAGTGCTCACTGGGAAGTCAGAGAAGGAAAGTATAAAGGGAAAGGAAGAGAAACACAGGGCAGAGATAGTGTCGACCTAAAGGGAAGGACAATGGGTACGACTATCCATGGTGGCACATCTTAGAGCCCAGGTTAACTGACTTGGTCTCACAGGGCTCGCACTACAGGGATAGACATTCCCACTTGGGCTCCTAAACCCAGCAAAGGGGGGTGGGTCTCCAAGCCTGACTGGGACCGTCTACACTGCTATTTTTAGCCCTGTAGTGCAGACACAGATGCAGGCTCTAAGGCCTACTGCCATTAGCAGTGTAGATGTACCCAGCAAGGTATTATCCCACTCTCCCGTCTCTCCCCGCTCCGCTCTCCCGTCTGTCCCCGCCCCACTTATTACCCAATAATAATCATCCATAAATGAATTTTAGGGACCTAGATGTTTTGAGAATCCCACTGGGCCCCTAAATAACAGGTATAAAATACTATGATGTCTTGAATTTATATGCAGGCCCGTTGTCCATATTTAAATAGGGAATCTACCCCTCTCCTCCCTATCTGTCTCCCATCACTCTAGTATGTGGGACCCACCCAACCTTTAATTCACTCATCCTCATAGTCCCCCCACACATGAGATTGGGCAGGGCTATTCCCCTCCATTTTTCAAGGGGGGAAAGTGAGGCACAGGATGTCTGTGATAGAACAGGGAATTGAACTGGGCTCGCCCAACTCCTAGGTGAGCATCCTCACGCCTGGTGCATTCTTCCTTGTCGTTAGTGAAAATAGTAAAGATGTTTATTACAGGCTCTGAGTGACCCACTCACATTCACCACAGAATAAATATAATTCAATTAAATCCCAGCCCTGAGAAATCCTCAGTGCCGTGGGAGTTCAGCTGGCCACTGACCCCTTTCATCATCTGGGAAGCAGACCTTCAACTTTCTCCGGAGACCCTCCCAGTCTTCTGCAACATGACCAAAAAGCCAGCAATTCCATACCAACGGGGAAAGCTAGAGTCTCAAGCAATCCTTCAGAAGATCAGTCACCAGTGCCCACCCCACACTGGAGACCCTGTTATGTTCACCAGCTTGGCACCCAGGGGCTATGAACTGAGCCGATTCTAGTACATCAAGGACAGGACAGAAGTGGCATATGGATGGGCTGATGAGGAGCGCTCGTGGGGTTACCAGACCTCCAGTCCCAGCTTCTGGCAGTCAGAGGCTTACGGACACCAGAGCATGGGGTTGCATTCCTGACTCTCATAGCTAATAGCCATTGATAGACCTATCCTCCATGAGTGTATCTCCTTCTTTTTTGACCGCAGTTATATTTTGGGCCTTCCCAACGTCCCCCAGCAATGAGTTCCACAGGTTGACAGTGCGTTGTGTGAAGAAGTACTTCGTTCTGTTTGTTTTAAAACCCACTGCCTATTAATTTTGTCGGGCAGACCCTAGTTCTTGTGTTATACAAAGGGGTAAATAACGCCTCTCTGCTTGCTGTCTCTACAGCCGTAGTTTTCAACCTGTGACCCACGGACTCCTGGGGGTCCGCAGCCTACGTCTAAGATTTCCAAAGGGCTCCGCACCTCCCTTTGGAATTTTTTCGAGGTCTGCAAATGAAAAACAGTTGAAAACCACTGAGCTCCACCAGTCATGACTTTATAGACCTCTAGCATATTCCCCCTTAGTAGTCTCTTTTCCAAGCTGAAAAGTCCCGGTCTTATTAATCGCTCCTCGTACGGAACTTGTCTATAACTCCTCCAGGAGGGGGGATGGTAGGGTGACCAGATAGCAAGGGTGAAAAATTGGGACACTTATTTTTCGGAGCACGGTGTAGAGTTGCCTGGCTAAGACAGAACCCCTAATATCAGGATGTCTGCTCACTCTAGGGGATGATAATGTAGGTGCTCTGGTTATCAGCCCCTTTGAAGACACCCCCCAGGAGTGGTTCTCATCTATTAGCTCAACCTGGATTCCCCAGGGAGCCAGTGGGTGAAGGAAGGGTTTGTAAATGAACTGCCTGGTTTTCAGTTGGTCTTGGGCCTTTTTCCCAACGGACAGAGGCCCTAGTCCACGGAGGGTCGCCGAGCCTTAGGGTACGGTTGTAAGGACTTGGCCCACGGGGACCCCCTAAGCCTGGCAGCTTATTCTGAACTGAAGTTGTGGTGAACAGAGAACCACAAGGAAATCCCGTGGGTGGGGTGTCAAAGGAGGGCTCCTGTTGGAGGGGATGAGCTCTGTCTCTGTGTGTGTGATCTACTTCCCCCGCCCAGCGGATACTGGGCAGGATGGTGTATGTTTGCTGGGATTTTGCTCCCCCGTCTCCCCTTCTCTTCCCCTGCTGACCGGGCACTGCTGGGGAGAAGCTTGCAGCCCTGGAGGCCCCACCTGGGGGTTGGTAGGGTACTGCTGTGGGGAAGCTCACTGCCCCAAAGATCTCCAGGCTAGACACTGCTGCAGGGAAGCTCACAGCCCTGGGGGTCCCCAGGCTGGGCACTGCTTTGGGGAAGCTCACAGTGCTGGGGGCCCTGGCTGGTAGCTGACGGGGCACTGCTGTGGAGAAGCTCACAGCCTCGGGGGTCATTCCCTTTTGCAGGGGGCAGGGGGAACACATACTCCAGACCTCGTTCCCCAGCCTGGGCAGTACAAGTCAATGAATGTTTTTCTCTCTTTCTCTCTCCAGCTCTCCGCTGTCCCTGGCTTTGGAAGCTGACCCTGGGAGCAGCTTTCATCATTGTCATCATCATCATCATCTTCATTCCCTGCTGCTGCCTGCAGAGACAAGGGAAGTTGCAACCATCATCTGCTTGAGGTTTTGCCTTTGCCACTTGCAATTGTCCGGGGCATGGAGGGTCCCCCGGCAGAACCTGTTCACACCCAAGTTCCTCTAACTGGTTCTCAGCTGCGCTGGGCTCCTACTGGGGGTGTGTCCAGGTGTAAAAACCTCGAGAAAAAGACTAGCCCCCTTCTGTCTCGCCTTGCACCACCCTGGAGCAGCCTGCTGAGATGCAGCTGCCTTTGGGGTGGGGTGCAGCTGCTGTTTAGTAGCCACCCAGTGCCACTGGGCAGGGCTAGATTGCCCAGCACTGAAATGCAGATGGCTCTGGAGCGGGGCACGGCAGCTGTTAACAGCCCACGTTTCCATACTGCTTGCTCCAGGCTTAGGGCAGGATCTGAGGTGCTGAGCCCGCGCCCTGCAGCACAACGCCCCCTTGCACAGCGCTGGGGCATTGCGGTCAGCACTGAGTCACAGGAGACAGCGCCCCCTACTGAGCCCCTGACTCTGGTCTTTGCAGCACAGCGCCCCCATTGTATCAGTTTCACCACCCAGGGAGGTCTCCCAGCCAAACACTGACCCTGGCTGACCTGCTCCACTACAACTGTGACCGCAAGCAGGCTAGGACAGACACAGGCTAGGGACCAGCCTGGGGGCGGAGGGGGGGGTTGTCATTTACGGAATCGAAGGAAAATCCCCGGATGGGGACCTGGTGCAAAAAAAAAAAAACAACGCAGTGCCTGATCACCTGCCTCACCCTGTGCCTCAGTTTCCCCACCACTCACAAGAGGCTCAAGAATCCCAGTCCTGCCTCCCATGAGGGAGCGTGTGATGCTTTACAAGTGGGGCTGGGCTGTTCTGCTCAGGTTCCTTCCCAGCTCCTGGACGCTGCAACCCTTTTATGTTAGAACGTCTGGGTTTGCTCAGATCCCGCCGTTGCAACCTTCCCGGCTTCTTCCCTACAGAGATGGGAGTGGGTGGCTAACGAGAAAGCCGGGGGGTGGCGGGGGAGAAGAAAAGGAGAGGAGGGAGAGGGTTGTCATGCTCCTCACATTAGCAGAAGCCTCGGTCGTGTTTGTCCTCTGTGGTCCCTGAGAATGGGAAGGAAGCCGGGTTGCTCCTCACCTCACCCCCACCATTCGCTGTGACTCAGCCAGCAATGGTTGCCAACCTCCCTGCCCCGACCAAAGAACTTTAAATGCTCCGCACTGTGGAGCCTGGTGGGCCTATCAGCTCACCGGGCTCCAGGACAATGCGCACCTCCCAGACATCTGGTCCACCCATGGTGGGACCTGTGTGTGATCTGGATTGGGCAGATGTGCTCAGCTGCAAAGCTGGGGTCCCTTATCTTAGTCCGTTTCAGCGCCAATGAATGGGGACTGGCTGGCTCAGGGGAATGGGATGCGGGGCCTTTCCCCTGTTGGGGGCACTGGCTGTGATCTGTCCCCAGGGTGGAGGACTGGCTGGCTCAGGGTGGCAGGGAATGGGACATGGGGCCTTTCTCCTCTAGTGGGCGCTGACTCTGTTCTGGCCCCAGGGTCGGGGCTGGTTTGCTCAGGGGAATGGGGCATGGGGACTTTTCCCCTCTAGGGGGTGCTGTCTCTGGTCAGGGCGCTAGGTCTGATCCAGCCTTAGAGCAGGGGGACTGGCTGACTCAGGGGGGCAGGGAATGGGACACGGGGCCTTTCCCCTCTAGGAGACACCAGCTGCAATCCAGCCTTAGGGTGGGGACTGGCTGGCTCAGGGGAATGGGTCATGGGGGCTTTATTCTCTAGGGGATGCCAGCTCTGGTCAGGGCGCTCGCTCTGATCTGGCCCCAGGGCAGGGGGACTGGCTGACTCAGTGAAGGAGGGTGGTCGTCAAATCAAAAACTCGTTTTTGCAGCCCTGGCCAAGGCTGGTTTGAAAATTTTCTTCCGCACATGCTGGTTTTGTCGAAATTGAAACATTTAGAAAAAAGTATCAATTTTGGCAAAATGTCACTAAACAAACCTGCAACTCGCCCACCTGCTCCTGTAATCGCCTCCTCTGGCTGAGCTACTGACTTGACTGTTGACTTCGTGACAGGCCCAACACCAGAGCCAGTTCCGTTGGACAAAGCCAACCCTGCCCTCATCCCTGACCACTGGCGCCATGCCTCTGTGCTGCAGCTGGTTCCCTTTTCCTGGTCTCAGCACAATTTGGGGCACTTCTCTTTTCTGGGCGGACTTCTCTTTTCTGGTTCCTGTGACCCTCCACCAGAAGGCACCATCGTGATCATTTCGTCTGACCTACTGCATCTCACAGGCCCCAGAACCTCACCCACCTGCTCCTGTAATAGCCCCGAGCCTCTGGCTGAGTTACTGAAGGCCTCACATCTTGATTTAAAGTTCCAGAGAACCCACCATTTCCTCCAATACAAATCAGCAAGTGACCTGTGCCCCATGCTGAAGAAGAAAGCAAAAAACCCTCTCTGCCAATCTGACCTAGGGGAAAATTCCTACCTGACCTCAAATCTGGTGATCAGTTAGACGCTGAGTGTGTGGGTGAGACCCACCAGCTAGCCATTTGGGAAAGAATTCACTGTAGTATCTCAGAGCCGTCCCTATCTCTAGCTGTTGGAGATATTTGCTAATAGCAGTTGCAGATGGGCCATATGCCATCGTAGGCAACCTCATCAGACCATCCCCTCCATAAATTTATTGAGCTCAGTCTTGAAAAAAGTTAGGGTTTTTTTGCTCCCATTGCTCCTTTTGGGAGGCTATTTCAGAACTTCACTCCAATGTTAAATCTTAATTCAGGATGTTAAAACTTTATTCAACCCTGTTCAGTAAGGTTTGTCAGGGATCTTATAGGACACTGTGACAATTATGGCGATGGGACGGCATGGGATCTGGTGAGGTATGTCCAAGAGAGATGCAGAAGCATTCATGCCATGGGACAAAGGCACTGTTTGGACTACCTCCGGAATAGCTTGTCCAGATCTGGACACCCAGGCTCTAGAAAGAGGAGTTCTAACTGGAGCAGGTTCAAAGAAAGGCTGGTGGGATGCGCAGGAGATTGGAGAGGAAAGTGAAAAGCATCAAATGCAGGCCGAGGCGGGACCTAGTGCTCTCTAGAAATATTTTAGAGGGCTAAACCCCCAGGAGGAAGAAGAGCTCCTGGAGCTAAAGGAGACACTAGAAAAAATGGGGGAGAACAAATGGTCTCAAGAACAGGTTTCAGAGTAGCAGCCGTGTTAGTCTGTATTCACAAAAAGAAAAGGAGGACTTGTGGCACCTTAGAGACTAACCAATTTATTTGGTCTCAAGAAGAAATCTGGCCAGGGGTCAGTTGAGGCTGGAAAGGAGGAAAAGGTTTCTAACCGTCAGAAGAGGGAGGCTTGGAACAACCCCCCAGTCGGAGCAGCAGGGGGCAAACAACCTGATTAGAATGAAGACTGAGCTTGATAAACTGGGGAATGTTATTATAGAATGGGGGCTGCCCTACCTCAAGGGCTGGGGAGGTCCCTTTGTGTCCCACTTTCCTATCTCCATATCCCTCTTATTGACTCCTCTCTCTGGGCGTTAACCCCCGTGTCTCTCTTCCAGACCCTCCGCCAGGCCCTATGCTCACTCGGAACCCCTCCAAGGTAGCGTATCTCTGAGGGGAATCCCTTAACTTCACATGCTTGGCTCCTGGGCACCAGGCCCTGATCCAATTCCAGTTCTTCAAAGGGAAGCTGCAAGTGGTCTCTCCAGAGGCCAAAGGTCAGCACATCCAGAGTTATCAGATCCCAGCCTTGCTGTGAAAGAGACTGGGTGATAGGGATGTCGCGTCCCAGGAGTGTGGGCCTGCCTCCGTGTCCTTCATGGGTAAGTGTGTGCTACCAGAGTGAGCTTCCTGCGCCCCAAGCATGGTTGTAGGGCAGGGTTGATGGATTCTAGCCCCCGCCCTAAGGACTCGGCTCCTGAAGTCATGTGGTTAGAGCGGCATCTGCTCTGCCATTTAAAAACAAACTTGGTCGCTAGCACCCTGGGCTGGGAAGAAAAAATTGATAATGTGATGGGATTTTCACTGATTCAGTGACTCTGCTGGAGTATGCAGAGAGCCTGATCCCATTGCTGTGAGAGAGGGGAGCTGCCCTGAGTTTAACCGACACAGAGACATAAAGAAAATATTGTCAGAGAACTAGAGAAATCGACTGAAGGGCTGCTAGGGGTGGTTAGAATTGAGCATGATTGAGGATTTTTCTTTAATAAAATCCACCCAGTTCTTCCATCTTCCCTCTGCTCCACCCTTGTTTTCCAGCCTCATTGTTCCAGCCCCAGATCTCCTGAGCCCGGACCATCCGGTCTACATCGTGGGAGAGACCGTCACCCTGGGATCCAATTTCCAAGGGACAGCGATGAATTGAACTCCTATCCAGCCCGTGACACAGGAGCGCTACCGGGCCAGATGCTGGCGTCTACACCTGCTGCTGCTGGAGACCTGAGTCCCGACAACACGCCCAGTGCAATCAGAGTGATGCTGCTGGGTATCTGTGGTGAGTGAGTCTCCGTAGGCCTCTTTAGGGTGTGTTGTCCTTGGAGAGAAGTAGATCTTGAAGGAGCTTCCCCCATCCCCATCATCCCCATCCCCAAAGCACCTGGAATCCTACCAGGATTGTCCTGGAGCCCAGGTGACAGGAAACGCCATAGGCAGACACCCATCCTCTGCTTCCCCAGCTCTAGCACCCACTGCGATATCTGGGTGGGGCAGAGCACTAGGGAAACAACGCACCACTGAGACAGGCGCTTTGGGATTGCAAGACAGCGACAGGAACACCCCACACAACTCAATCGGGATCTGACAGAATATAACGGGATCTGACAGAATATAAGTCAGATCGGGATCTGACAGAATATAACGGCCCCTTCCGCGCCCCCAACTTCTGCTGCCCCCTGGTGCCCATGGTACAGTACAGCCGCCCCTTCCCTGCCTCCACCCTCTGCTGCCCCCAGTGTCCATTATACAGTACAGCCGCCCCTTCCCACCCCCACCCTCTGCTGCCCTCTAGTGCCCATTATACAGTACAGCCGCCCCTTCCCCACCCCCACCCTCTGCTGCCCCCTGGTGCCCATTATACAGTACAGCCGCCCCTTCCCCATCCCCACCCTCTGCTGCCCCCTAGTGCCCATGATACAGTACAGCCGCCCCTTCCCCGCCTCCACCCTCTGCTGCCCCCAGTGCCCATTATACAGTACAGCTGCCCCTTCCCCACCCCCACCCTCTGCTGCCCCCTGGTGCCTATTATACAGTACAGCCGCCCCTTCCCTGCCCCCACCCTCTGCTGCCCCCTAGTGCCCATGATACAGTACAGCCGCCCCTTCCCCACCTTCACCCTCTGCTGCCCCCTAGTGCTCATTATACAGTATAGCCGCCCCTTCTGCGCCCTCGCCCTCTTCTGCCCCCTAGTGCCCATGATACAGTACAGCCGCCCCTTCCCACCCCCACCCTCTGCTGCCCCCTAGTGCCCATGATACAGTATAGCAGCCCCCTCCCCATCCCCACCCTCTGCTGCCCCCTGGTGCCCATGATACAGTACAGCCGCCCCTTCCCCACCCCCACCCTCTGCTGCCCCTAGTGTCCATGTGTCATAAATATAAAGGGAAGGGTAAACCCCTTTGAAATCCCTCCTGGGCAGGGGAAAGCTCCTCTCACCTGTAAAGGGTTAAGAAGCTAAAGGTAACCTCGCTGGCACCTGACCAAAATGACCAATGAGGAGACAAGATACTTTCAAAAGCTGGGAGGAGGGAGAGAAACAAAGGGTCTGTGTGTCTGTCTATATTCTGTCTTTGCTGGGGACAGAACAGGAATGGAGTCTTAGAACTTTTAGTAAGTAATCTAGCTAGGTACGTGTTAGATTATGATTTCTTTAAATGGCTGAGAAAAGAACTGTGCTGAATAGAATAACTATTTCTGTTTGTGTATCTTTTTTGTAACTTAAGGTTTTGCCTAGAGGGGTTCTCTATGTTTTGAATCTAATTACCCTGTAAGGTATCTGCCATCCTGATTTTACAGGGGGGATTTCTTTATTTCTATTTACTTCTATTTTTATTAAAAGTCTTCTTGTAAGAAAACTGAATGCTTTTTCATTGTTCTCAGATCCAAGGGTTTGGGTCTGTGGTCACCTATGCAAATTGGTGAGGCTTTTTATCCAACATTTCCCAGGAAAGGGGGGGTGCAAGTGTTGGGAGGATTGTTCATTGTGTCTGGGTCTGTAGTCACCTAGGCAAATTGGTGAGGCTTTTTACCAAACCTTGTCCAGGAAGTGGGGTGCAAGGTTTTGGGAAGTATTTTGGGGGGAAAGACGTGTCCAAACAGCTCTTCCCCAGTAACCAGTATTAGTTTGGTGGTGGTAGCAGCCAATCCAAGGACAAAGGGTGGAATATTTTGTACCTAGGGAAGTTTTGACCTAAGCTGGTAAAGATAAGCTTAGGAGGTTTTTCATGCAGGTCCCCTCATCTGTACCCTAGAGTTCAGAGTGGGGGAGGAACCTTGACACCATGATACAGTACAGCCGCCCCTTCCCCACCCCCACCCTCTGCTGCCCCCTAGTGCCCATTATACAGTACAGCCACCCCTTTCATGCCCCCACCCTCTGCTGCCCCCTAGTGCCCATGATACAGTATAGCCACCCCATCCTCAACCCTTATTGGGGTTAGTTTCCAAGCAAGCATATTCCGAAGCCCTTCACACCAGTCTGGCTTCTCTCTATAAGCCAATAGAGTCTGTTCCCCAGTGTCCCCTTCCCAGCTCTGACACCGCAAAGCGTTGCAAAATTAAGTATACAGCAGAAAGAATCAGTTAGAGAACCATACAGATTAACAAGAGAGAAGTGGGGGCCATAAAGATAAAACACACAGAAATGAGGGTTTCACAACCACAGCCACTGATAAGTGAGTTGTTGCCAGACAGGATGTTATCAAACTAAGGTTTCTTTAACCATCGTAAGATCTGTTTCTTTCTCTGGAGGCAATGGGCACTATCAGGACAGGATCCTCTTCCTAACAGCGCAATGGCACCTTATTTCAGTGTGGCTGGTTTGGGATGTGAGGATGCGACCATTTGCTTCCCAGCTTAGGGCTGCCCCTGCTGCTTCACCAAAGGGCTTAGCCTAAGAACAAGGCCTCAGACTATCCTAGTGAGAGAAGACTCAGGTGGACCGTGATTTTGATTCTTTGTTTTATACCCTTGTAACTGTGATAAAAGTGATAAAAATACACCTAAGTTCTTAAAGTACAGGTCTTTACAGGCAGGCCTGCATATCTATATTCCAACACCCACTATATAGTACAGCCGCCCCTTCCCTGCCCCCACCCTCTGCTGCCCCCTAGTGCCCATTATACAGTGTAGCCGCCCCTTCCCACCCCCACCCTCTGCTGCTCCTAGTGCCCATTATACAGTGTAGCCGCCCCTTCCCCACCCCCACCCTCTGCTGCCTCCTAGTGCCCATTATACAGTGTAGCCGCCCTTTCCCCACCCCTGCCCTCTGCTGCCCCTAGTGCCCATTATACAGTGTAGCCGCCCCTTCCCCACCCCCACCCTCTGCTGCCCCCTAGTGCCCATTATACAGTATAGCCGCCCCTTCCCCACCCCCACCCTCTGCTGCCCCCTAGTGCCCATGATACAGTACAGCTGCCCCTTCCCCGCCCCCACCCTCTGCTGCTCCCCTCAGAGCACTGCCCACAGCTGCTGACAGTGGATCCCCTGTCCAGAGTGGTGAGTGAAGGGATCCCCCTGCTCATCACCTGCACGGCCCCTGAGGACACTGGTGATCGGAGGTTTCACTTCTACAAGGACAGAGCCGAGCTCGTCCCCGGGGATGCATGGTCTGAGATCGATACCACAGAGCCCAGCATCGGCTCTATGTATGTCTCTCTGCTCAGCATCCTGCAGGCCGGTCCCAGCAACTCTGGGGAATTCACTTGCGGGTAAGAGGAGAACAGGGGTGGGAGGTGGATCCCATCCCCCAGGGCTGGGAATGTCACAGTAACACCATATTGTTGTAGCCATGTCAGTCCCTGCATATTAGAGAGACAAGGTGGTTGAGGTGATATTATATATTGGACGCACTTCTGATGGTGGAGGTTCAAGTTTTCATGCTTACGCTGAGCTCTTCTTCAAAGCCAAGAAAGGGGCTGAGCACATCACAGCTAAATACAAGGCTGACCAACTCGTTTAGTAGCGTAAGTAGTTAGCTCATATCCTAAGTGACCATCAAGGTGAACTGGTGCCACCAACACAACAGGTGAGGTTCCCCAAGAATTGTAGGGTGCAATTTTCAGAGCCAGCCACAAGATCTATCCCCCTCTGCCCCCCTGCACACACCAATTCCTGGTGATATGTCCGGACATTGGGCATCAAAATCCAATAGGAGTTTGGGGAAACCCATCTTTAAAATCCCCCCAAATTCTCCCTTGCTCTGCTACAAAAGAGAAGCAGGGATACAGGGACGCTGAGCAGGGCTCGTTCCCTCCAGCAAGGGGCAGCAGGGACACTCACGCACAAAGAGAGCCAGTCTCATTCCCCAGCCAGTTCATTACTGTTAAATTAGAAGAAAGGAAGAAAAGGAATAAAGAGTGAAAGGAGGAGGAAAGGAGGAGAGATGAAAAGGGAAGGAAGGAAAAAGGAGAGGAAAGAGGAAGAAAGAAGGCAAAAGAGGAAGAGAGGAAGAAAAGGAGAGGGAAAAACAAGAGAAGAAAGGAAAGGAGAAGAAAGACGGAGGAGAAAGAGGGAAGGAAGGAAGAAATGGAGAGGAAGAAGAAAAGAAAGAAAGGGGGAAAGAAGAGAGAAAGGAAGAACAGAAGAGGGGAGGGAAAGAAAGAAAAGTGTCCATCTTGGTTCCTCAGCTCTGATGCAATATGGTCCCGGATGGCTGGATAGATGTGATTTTTTATTTATTTGTATTATTGTAGTGCCTAGGAGCTGTAGTCCTGACCAGTCCCCCGGTGTGCCAGGTGCTGTACAAACAAAACCAATTGCCTCTGTTCTCACTAGCAATTAAATCCCCCCACACCTTTGTCTCAGTGTCCTTTTCTGAGTGGTTTTCCTTTGCCCCTGGGGTGCCTAAACCCCTTCAGCTGCTTTACAAGGCCATGGATGGAAGTCTGAACCCAACACCCACCCCAAGGGAATTTGGTGGGAAGTGGGATTCCAACTCACATCCCCAGCTCCTGCTGGAGTGCCCTAGGTTCTCCTTCATCCTTCCTTCTCTTGATTCATCTTCAGCTGTGAGTGGTGTCCCAAAATCCACCCCCTCCACTCCCACTCCCACCCTCAGTGCTTCCCTTCTCCAGTGTCTGCCCCAGGCTGGCAGGCCTCACCTGTACAGCCAGCGGCCTCATGCCAACTGGTTTCTTCCATGACTCAGACAGGTGTTGGTGTCTGGTTTGACGATGAACCACAAGGGATGGTGGATTGAGTGGGAAACTGCAGGGAGCCGACCACAGATGTTAGATTTCAGTTCCTCTGCACATTAGGTGTGTCTAGGCTGGGGGATGAAACCCACGGTGATGCTGCTAGAGTTTGTCCCAGTGTCTACATAACATGCCCTGTGTTTGTCCTGTAGGTGGCAGCAAACATAGAGGCACACAGCAGGGCTCAGTCCCTCCAGCAGGGGGCAGCAGAGGGCATCAGGGACACACACACACACACACACAGAGCAGGGCTTATCTCCTCCAGCAGGGGGCAGTAGGGACACACACACACACACACACACACACACAGAACAGGTCCCATCCCCTCCACCAGGGGGCAGCAGGGAGGGACACACACACACACACAGCAGGTCCCAGCCCCTCCAGCAGCTGCACAATAATTTTGCTGATTTTCGTGACAGGCCCAACACCAGGCCCAGTTCTGCTGAACAAAGCCAACCCTGCTCTCATCCCGGGCAGCTTGCACCATGCCTCTGTGCTGCAGCTGGTTCCCTGTTCCTGGTCTCAGCACAATCTGGGACACTTCTCTTTTCTGGGGGGACTTCTCTTTTCTGGTTCTGTTTGTTTTTCTTTAGAGAAAGAAACTCACAGGCAATGCAACCCCCTTGGTCGTCAATTGCCAGAAAATGAAATACAATACCCCCCCACCCCCCACGTGTTGATGCCCCAGTAAGATCACAGGGGTGAGGACTGGACCGTCAGGGAGCAGGGACATGGGGACTGAAAACCTCCCATTTATACGCATTGTCCTTGTGCCGGTGTGCCCCAGATCACAGCAGGGCCTCACTGTGTTAGCACCATCTATTCACCTCCAGAGAGACAGCCCCTGCCCCAAAGCCCTGACAGTTTAAAGACACAACAGAAGTGATGTCTGGGAGGGTAAACTGAGGCTCGGGAAGGGTTATGTGCTGAAGGTATAATCAGTGAGTTGCTTACTGTGCATGCGCTGTTCAGGGTTCGTTCCCTCCAGCAGGGGGCGGCAGAGATGGACACACACATAACAGAGCTCATCCCCTCCAGCAGGAGGCAGCAATCACACAGACCTTTTCAGGATAGTTTTCCCCCTTTGCCTGACTTCTGAGTTACAGTGACCAGGTGAGTGCTGTAAAAGCTTACATTGGACCAACCCCTGTTAGTAAGAAAAGCTATCATCACCCCCTACCATGCATCTCTAATTGTGGCTAGGCGCTCTCTCTCTCTCGTGGGTGATGCTCCATGGTAAGGAGCATTGTATGTAAGTCACAAGAGGTGATGATCATGTTCGACAATTCCGCAGGGTTCTGGAATGATAGAGGTCTATAAAATCTTGACCGGTGTGGAGAAAGTAAGTAAGGAAGTGTTATATACTCCTTCTCATAACACAAGAACTAGGGGCTGCCAAATGAAATTAATAGATAGCAGGTTTAAAACAAACAAAAGGAAGTATCTCTTCACAAAACACACAGTCAACCTGTGGAACTCCTTGCCAGAGGATGTTGTGAAGGCCAAGACTATAACAGGGTTCCAAAAGGAACTAGATAAGTTCCTGGAGGATAGGTCCATCAATGTCTATTAGCCAGGATGGAGAGAGATGGTGTACCTCGCATCTGTTAGCTAGAAGCTGGGAATGGGCAAGAGGGGATGGATCACTTGATGATTATCTGTTCTGTTCATTCCCTCTGGGGCACCTGGCATTGGCCACTGTCAGAAGACAGGACACTGGGCTAGATGGACCTTTCGTCTGACCCAGTCTGGCCATTCTTATATTCTTATGTCGGCAACCCTACGTGATAACAATCTTCAGATATGTTATAAAGAGGTGTTAGTACCTGTTAGTAATTAGTAATACTTTCAGGTCTTTCTTTCTTTATATTTATATATATTAACTATTCATTAGAATCTTTATCTTCAAAAAAGACTATGTCTAAATTCTAATGCCCAGAGCCATAGGCGCCAACTTCTGCTGGCGCCGGTGGGTGCTCAACCCCTCTCTGCCCCCAGCCCCGCCCCGACTCCACCCCTGCCCTTCCCCATCCCAATCCCTTCACCAAAGTCCCCGCCCCAACTCTGCCCCCTCCCTGCCCATATTCCAACCCCTTCCCCAAATCCCCGCCCTGGCCCCGCCTCTTCCCCGCCTTCTCCCTTGAGTGTGCTGCGTTCCTGCTCCTCCCCACTCCCTCCCAGAGTTTGTTATGCCACAAAACAGCTGTTTTGCAGCAGCAAGAACTGGGAGGAGAAGCGGGGACGTGGTGCACTCAGGGGAGGAGGCAGAGGCGGAGATGAGGTGGGTGGGGTGGGGTGGGGGGTGCTTGGCTGCCGGTGGGTGCAGAGCACCCACCAATTTTTCCCCGTGGGTGCTCCAGCCCCGAACCACCCATGGAGTCGGCGCCTATGCCCAAAACACTGGTCCTTGACCAATAAGTAACCTTGGTCAGGAATTTGTTCATTATGCTGTATTTAATAACTCTGTCATGCCTTCAAGTCTATACAACTCCAGATATTCTTGGAAACCAGCTCTTTAACATATATATAAAATACTGACATAAGGATATATATATACTTGGATCTAATAAGCAATGTTTGTGATAGCAGATATTTTCTGTTGGGGAAATCAACATGGAAGAATGATTGTGGGGTAAGAAAGACCCCCTGAGAGATATTGACTTGAAGAATTGTTAGTCCTCCCAGCTGTCAATAATCAGGCCTTCACACATGAGTCAGGTAAACTCAGAATGTACAGAAACTGTTCTCTGTGTCCACTCAAGTCAGGACAAGAAGTAATGGGCTTAATCTGCAACAAGGGAGATTGAGGTTAGACATTAGGAAGAACTTTCTAACTTGAAGGGGAGTGGAGCTCCGGAATCGGCTTCCAAGGGAGGTTGTGGAAGACCCATCACTGGGTGCACGCTTGGCTTGCTAGCCCACTCTGAAGGCTGACGGTGCTGTCTTCACTGCTGTTGTTACTTGTGCTAGCTGGATTCAAATTAGCTTGGCGAGACTAGCCAATGCTGTGTAGACATATCTTTAAACCTGACGGTGACAGAGGCTGGTAGCACCTTGTCTACCTCAGGACTCCCAGCTACAATGGTGGTAGCTCTGGTGGGGAACTTCTTCTACAGTTCCTTCCTACGGACATAGCCATTTTAGCATGGGGTGAATTTCCTAGTGCCACTAATGTCAGTCTTAATATCTGGGCATCAGGAGAGTATTGCTTAAATCAAGCGTCACCTGAACTCATCCCAGGGTGAGGTTGTCAGATGTTAATTTGTGTGCATTCTTCTGTGTGCATTCTTCTATTCATTCTAGTAATGGTTGTGAGTCTCTTTACTGGCTTTCGTGAGCTCATGTTTGTAGTTAATATTTTTATTGTACACAAAAACGGCGGGTTACTTTTGCAACCACACAGATCACTTTAATTCCCAGCATTATATGAAAGTTTAGACATCTTTGCCAGGAACTAGGTGTCTACTGTAAATCTCAGATGAGACCACAGAACAATGGCATAGCAGTTAGAATGTGTTTAAAAACGAACCTTTGTTTTTTAATTCATTTTAGTTCATCTTCATTTATCGCCTTTTAACTCATGCTCACAGATTAACATAATAACATAATGTAACTTTATGTTTACTTAATATTTAAATATTTTATTTACTATTTAAATATTGCTTTCCCATAGTTACTCATCCTCTGACTCCAGATTAAATTGGATCAATTCATTTTCTTAATGCCTGCCCTTGCATAACCCTGAAAGTCAAATTGGGTTCTTTCTGCTTCTTGTATCTTCAGCTGTAATTTCATAGGCTATCAGAGTTGGAAGGGACCTCAGGAGATCATCTAGTCCAACCCCCTGCTCAAAGCAGGACCAATCCCCAATTTTTGCCCAGATCCCTAAATGGCCCTCTCAAGGATTGAACTCACAACCCTGGGTTTAGCAAACTAATGCTCAAACCACTGACCTATCCCTTCCCCCCATGCCTTCAACACTTCTGTTGTTGTCTGAGGCCAAACAGAATAGAGCTTGCGTTCCTTCAGTGACATTGGTTCTTGCACCATTAAGAGGAAAAACATGTCTGTAGCCATAAAATAAGCAGATTTGACCGGAAACAGAGAAAGTTGAGGTCTGTGACTGTGGTGATGTTTTTGCAGAGCCGCTTTTCTGACCACACCTGGACTTTAAAGAAAAACCCACATTTATTTTGGTCAGGCTGGACATACAAGATACGCCAGTGAACAATCTGATTCTCCATCATCTCTGTCATTAGCCAGGAGCATGAGTGGTCGGGAGGGTAGAGTCGCAGAATGGGGATCCGGGCTGAGAGACATTTCCAGCTCTAATACTAACACGTTCTGACATCTTGTGGCAAGTCACTTAAGGGACACCGGTTAGGTTTAAAACTGTAACGTTCCCGGCCCCGCAGATCTCAAACTAATCCTTATACTGTAACCCCATACGGCAGGCAGGCAATTCTTCTTCTTCCCATTTCCCAGAGAAAAGAAGGGGTATGGGAAGAAATATCCCTAGAGCCCCGGGCAGGTGCAGTAGACTGGCCCAGGAGCCTGGTGTGTGCCTGGGCTGAGCCCCGGAAATCTGCCAGAGGGGGGGTTTGTGCAGCTAGTTGGCCGGCAGAGGGGAAGTGCTTGGTCGGGCCCCAGGCAGGACACGAGGCCAGTGGCTGGGCAGAGAACTCCGTTTCCAGCAGCAGAAGAACCAGCTTAGCATGGAATTGAGTCTCCTTCTGCCTGTGCTGGGTGAGAGGCTTTCTTTCCAATCGCTCTCCCTTTCTTTCTTTCTTTCTTTCTTTCTTTCTTTCTTTCTTTCTTTCTTTCTTTCTTTCTTTCTTTCTCTTTCCAGAGTTCTCACTCCCTCTCTTCTCTTTTTCAGCCTCTTTCCACATTTTCCCCAGCCTGGTGTCACCTACAGGTAAGTGGGCTGCAATGTACCCAGAGGTGCTGTATCTGCCCTGGGATATTTCCTCCCCTGGAGGGGAAGGAATGGGCAGGGGGATGGGTGGGGGCTGTGTCTTCCCCCCATTTCCTCTCCCCCTCACTCCCCAGTGGTCTCCACCTCTGCACTAACCCCTGTGTTTCCATTCCAGCCCCCCTATCAACCCCCACACTCTCTCTGCACCCCCCACACCCGGAGTTCTTTGAGGGGGAGCGTCTGACCCTCAAGTGCTCAGTTCCTGGAGCTGAGGAGCCGACGGGTTACCGGTTCTTCGACCAACATGGGGAGCGGCTCCTCGAAACACCCCCTGATCCCTACAGGGAAGCCCGGCTCCATCTCAGAGCGCAGCTGGCCACCACCAGGGCCTACAGCTGTGCATACTGGATGGGGGCATCCGGGCAAGAAACCCCATCTGAGAAGAGCCAGCCCGTCTCTGTTCAAGTGAAGGGTACAGGAACTCCTCCCTGACCATCCCCAGTTAACGATGTGACGTGGCTGATCTCGTAGAGAACAGGCTGGTTTAAAGCTGCGCAATGCTCCCTTATAACGCTGTTTGGCAGCCGCCTGCTTTGTCCACTGCTTGCAGGGAGAGCAGTCGGTGGAGCTGGTGGAGGCTTGGAGCCAGGGTGGGCCGGCAGCTCCCCCATCAGCTCCCCTAAGTTCCTCCCCCCCACTGCCGTGTGCTGCTCCTGCCCTCTGCCTTGCTGTGCGGGGGGTTGGGGGGTGGGTTGCTGATGTCAGGGTGTCCCCTCCTCCCACTCCTGCCCCTGCCCCCATCTGTACAGAGCAGGGGTGGGGGACACACAACAGGGCTCAGGACGGAGGGAGCTTGCTGGCAGCAGCTGCTGTCTCAACTTGCCCATCTACTTGAAAAGGCAATGTACTTAGAGTGGGGCCAGCGTACTTAAAGGGGCAATGCGCGTCTCTCTCTGCCTCTCACACACCCACCCTCACACACACAGTGTGTGTGTGTGTGTGTGTGTGTCTTTCTGTCTCACACACGGTGTGTGTCTCTGTCTCTCTGTCTCTCACATGCATACATGCGCCGTCCCACCCTGGCACTTTGGAAAGTGGAGGGAAGGTGCACTCCAGTGGGATAGCCTGGGTTCAACATCACATTCAGTTTCCGCAGGGAATGTTTGCAGCCACTGCCCTGCATCTATTGTGTCTCCTCCCTCCATAATGATTAATGATTCCTCAAACCCTGTTTGCTTTTTTGACTGCCGCTGCCCACTGCCTGGACGTCTTCAGAGAACTATCCACGATGACTCCAGGATCTGTTTCCTGATTAGTTGTAGCTAAATTCGCCCCCATCATATTGTATGTATAGTTGGGGTTATTTTTTCCAATGTGCGTTACTTTACATTTATCCACATTACATTTCATTTGCCATTTTGTTGCCCAATCACTTAGTTTTGTGAGATCCTTCTGAAGTTCTTCACAGTCTGCTTTGGTCTTAACTATCTTGAGCAGTTTAGAATCATCTGCAAACTTTGCCACCTCACTGTTTACCCCTTTCTCCAGATCATTTATGAATATTGAATAGTTGAATAGGATTGGTCCTAGGACTGACCCTTAGGGAACACCACTAGTTACCCCCTCTCCATTCTGAAAATTTACCATTTATTCCTGTCTTTTAACCAGTTCTCAATCCATGAGAGGATCTTCCCTCTTATCCCATGACAACTTAATTTACGTAAGAGTCTTTGGTGAGGGACCTTGTCAAAGGCTTTCTGGAAATCTAAGTACACTATGTCCACTGGATCCCCCTTGTCCACATGTTTGTTGACCCCCTCAAAGAACTCTAATCGATTAGTAAGAGACTATCTCCCTTTATAGAAACCATGTTGACTTTCGCCCAACAGTTTATGTTCTTCTAGGTGTCTGACAATTTTATTCTCTACTATTGTTTCAACTAATTTGCCTGGTACTGACGTTAGTCTTACCGGTCTGTAATTGCCGGTGTCACCTTTCTAAATAGTGGCGTAAAATTAGCTGTCTTCCAGTCATTGAGTACAGATGCTGATTTAAATGACAGGTTACAAACCATAGTTAATAGTTCCGCAATTTCACATCTGAGTTCTTTCAGAACTCTTGGGTGATGCCATCTGGGCCCGGTGACTCGTTACTCTTAAATTTCTCAATTAGTTCCAAAACCTCCTCTAGTGGCACTTCAATCTGTGACAATTCCTCAGATTTGTCACCTACATTCCTCAGGTTTGGGAGTCTCCCTCACATCTTCAGCCGTGAAGACTGAAGCAAAGAATTCATGTAGTTTCTCCGCAATGACTTCATCGTCTTCAAGTGCGCCCTTTGTATCCCGATCGTCCAGGGGCCCCACTGGTTGTTTAGCAGGCTTCCTGCGCCTGATGTACTTAAAAAACATTTTGTTACTACCTTTTGGCTAGCTGTTCTTCAAACTCCTTTTTGGCTTTTCTTATTACATTTTTACACTTACCACGCATTTTAAACCGTGAGGGTAATTAACCACTGGACCAATCTACCAAGGGCCATGGTGGATGCTCCATCACCGGCAATTTTTAACTCAAGATGAGATCTTTTTTCTAAAAGATCCGCTCTATGAATTATTTCAGGGCTGTTCTCTGGCAAGGGTGATAGAGGAGATCAGACCAGATTATCACAGCGGTCCCTTCTGACCTTGGAATCTATGAAGCCATGAAATCCAAGGGAGGTTGGGGCCTACCTCTGTCTTTAGGCATCTAAATAGCTTTGAAAATCATAATCTCCATTTCTCAAAGGTATTTAGGCACCTCAAGAGGCATCTAGGTCCCTAGTGGGGTTTTCAAAAGGGCCTGAGCCATGTAGGCACCTAACTGCAATTGTTGGCTCTTCGTGCCATCTGTTATAGGGTAGGGAGTCAGGGGTGCCAGAAGAGGGGGCCAGGGCCCCATCACTTTTTTAAGTGGGGTGACTATGCCCTCCCACTTTTTACCAGCTGTAAGGGTGAGGGAGCAGGAGTAGGGGACAGAGAGGAGCGAGCTGGGGTGGGGGTTTTGGGGGGAAGAGGTGGCGCAGGGGTTGGGCCGCAGGGGAAGAGGCCACATGAGGACAGGGCCTCGGGTGAAGGGGCGGCACAAGGGTGAGAGCTCAGGGAGGAGGGGCAGGGCCGCAGTTTGGGTGCCCATGGCCCAACCACTTTTAGGGAGCATCCTTTGCTCCTGGGGGAAGTAATATCACTGCCCCCCTCCCGAATTAAAGATTGGGAGGCACTCAGATACTCTGGCTGTAGAAACACCATAGTTACATTTGCCATACAGAGTCCCCTTTAATCCAGGCCATGGGGTTATTGGTGAGTTCTGACGAGGACCTCAGGAAGGACATGGGTGGGCCGCAGACTGGGCAGGGTCCCCCACAGCCTGAAGGCACTGGGTTGGGATTGAAGATGCTGGTCCTATGTTCATTAGGATGGATAGGTGCCAATGGAAATTGATGTTTCCCAGATGCCCCCGCAGCCCCATCCCTCTCGTTGAATCCCTGGCACCGGGCGTACCATGCTGGTGACTCCGTGGGACTTGTGTGTTCAGCACCCCCTCCATGGGACAGGATTAAAGGCTTCCAGTACTTTGGAGATGGAATAGCTGTGTCCGCGCTGGCTTCATCCAAGAGCAGCTACACTTACAACTTGAGTATCACTGGACCGACGGTATCTGGGTCGTACAGCTGTTCATACTGGGTACGACTGTCCGGACGGAATGTCCCAGCCAGGAGGAGTGAGCCAGTGGTTATCAGCATGAGAGGTGAGCTCTGCATGTCTGTAATACCCCTGAGGAGAGAGATGGTAGCACTTCTGTACCTTTTATCCATCATACCAATTTTCACAGGTTTCCACGCACCCTTTTGCTTTGTGTCCCACCTTCCAGCGTCATGTACGTGCAAATTCTTTAGTATTTCTTTGTCTAAAATATAAGTTGCCAGATTCTTCCCTTCTCTGTTGCTCAGATTGATAAAGATGTGGCTGCAGAAGAAATGCCGTTTGTGTCGAAGACGGTAAAAGGAACGTTATCTTCCCCTCCCTCCCTTTCCCAGCTACATAAACCAGCCCTGGCTTAGGGCCCCCACCACCCTTCCCTTGAGAACTGTTCACAGCCTCTTTCTCCTGGGAACTGCTAAGGAGAAAGATTTATGGCAACAAATTGTTGCAAAGAAATATATCTTCAAGGTAAAAGTATGTAATGCTGTGAGCAATCGATAGAGGTGGGTTTACTAACAGTGGGTGTTTCCATTACTTAATAAGGGTTTTTGGGGTGTTGTAGCAGATGTAGACGTGTACCTACTAACCTAAACAAAAGGAGTGGGCTGTAACTAATCCAGGGCTTACCGGACAATCGGGTCCAGGGGAACGAGTACCGCGATAAAGAAGCCCATCTACTCAAATCTGCCTCTGGGTCAGCCTGCTCCTTCTCCTAACAACACACACACTCTGAGCAGTGCCTTGACCCTCCATCGCCATCACGGTTCCTCTCCTCAGCCCACACAGGCAGCTGGTCCCGGGAGTTGGCCGTGGGGGGTTCATTCTTCACCCTCAACAGCCTCATCTTCCTCATCACCTACTTCCTGATGAAGCACGAAGGTAACTGGCTTCTTCCGGGGCAGGCAGCTCTGATTAGCAGGGTCTTGGGTACTTGTCCCCACACCCAAAATGACCCACCAAGGCTGAAATTTTCCCCCTTTTCTTTCTCAGCCTACACAAGGCTAGTTGCAGAGGGAAGGTTGCATCTCCCAGTACCGCAGTTACAGCTCATGCCCCGTAGCTGGTGAGGTATCGTGTGTGTCAGAGGCTCTGTTCCCATGGGCAGCTCTTTGGCCATCGGCTGACATGCAGCCACCTCTGGGGTGGGGTGCATTGGATGCATGACAGCTGGCCAACCATTTCGGATGTGGAGCAAAGGAGGCTCCTGAACTGCACTGAAATGGCAGGGGTGGGAAGGAGGTAGGCAGAGCGGAATCAGCTGTGTTGGGATTGAACGCTGGGGGTCACACTCCAGCAGTTGGCCATGGGGCTCCCGGCAGCACAGCGCCCCCGAGAGCCTCACTGCGATATCGAAATCAAGCCCTGACTGCCAGGGGACAGCGCCAGCTACTGAGTCCCCGCCCCGCTCCCTGCAGCGCGGCACCCAGTATTGCAGCTCTGGGGAAGTGGGTTCACCCATGACTCCAAGGGGGAGAGCGCCCCCTAGTGACCTGCTCACCCTGCTATCTGCAGGACAGTGCCCCTAGCCCCATGGAGAGCATTGGTGAGTCAGTCACTGGTTGTTCCCCCTGCAGTTTCATCCCTCCTTCCTCACTATTTCCCTCCCCTACCCTTAGCTAGAGATCTAAATAAAAGGTGGGACTGAAGCATGGTATGGACTCCAGCATTGTCACTTTTTGTTTGCAGGATCCTAGGAGAATCACAGGATGGAGATCCAAGCCTGAAGAAGAACCTCCAAAGGTCTTTAGCATGAATCTTTCCAATCTGTCTGTGATGCCGAGGCCCAATCAATTGTCCCTGCCCCTGCCTCAGTTTCCCCATCTGACAGATGGTGTTCATGACCTCCATCTTCCATGTGGGGCATTGTCAAGCTTAACATATTTGCTTTGAATATTCTGCAGGTCTCTTCCCTGGTCATGTGCAGCACCAGGAATGCAACACAAAGTACATTTTAGCCTGCTTTTGTAATCTTCCATGTCACATCGTTGCCATGGGTTCCACTGCCAACGTGGGAGCTTCTTCTAAACTGAAAGCAAACAAGAAAGAAAAGAAAACTGACCTGCCTTCTCCTTTTCCAGAGCCCATCTGCCACTTGTTTCCAATCTGTACGAATTCCTGTAAACTCCCCTCCCTTCCTGCTTCATAATTAAATTTTACTCCAACCCACTTCAGTCTCTATCTCATTGACGGACCTGGTATTTATGTGCTCTCTCACACGGTTTGTGTCATATCCTCCACATTGCCAACAGATGGGGCAATTCTCCCTCCACTTTGAGCAAATTCTTTCCCACATAGATTCATAGAGTCCAAGGCCAGAAGGGACCATTGTGGTCACCTAGTCTGACCTCCTGGATAACACAGACCATAGGGCTTTCTCAAAATAATTCCTAGAGTGGATCTTTTAGAAAAAATATCCAATCAGTCAAGTCCAGCGAACTCCTCAGTCATCTCTTTTAAAACTCTTGGCTGCAAGTTATCTGGACTGATTTAAAAATATCTAACTTTACTAGCTTCTGTTTAGCACCCTCCAGAGATACTAGTGGAAAGGAAAGAGTGCTATCATCATCATATGATGAGACTACATCATCTGTATATATACAGAACAGAAATATTTATTGAACACTTCAGCCTTTTCTGCATTATTATTGATAATTCTACCATTTCAATCTAGTAATGGCCCAATAACATTGTCAGGATTCTTTTTGTTCCTTATATAGTTAAAAACTTCCTTCTTATTGTCTTTAACACTGCTGGCCATAGATTTCTCCTTGTGTTCCTTTTGCTTCTCTTATCAATTTTCTATAATTCCTAGCTTCTGTTTTATATTTATTACTATCAATTTCCCTTTCTTTCATTCGCAATATAGCTGCCTTCACTTTCCCTCTAAACCAGGTCAGATTTTTAACCAATATGGCCTTCTTGTAGGTTGGCTGGGCATCTGATCCATTAACTTCAGTGGAACTAGTGTCAATCAGCCATAGCGACATTGGAGTGCATGGGCCAGATCCCCAGCTGGTGCCAATGAGCTATTTCTCAGACATTGACTGTGTTTGTTGAATGTAAAAAATTCTCTATCGTCGTGTGTGCATCAGCTAGAGGTACTAGTCCAGTGATCACAGAAGGAGTACTGGGAGCCAGGACTCCTGGGTTCTATCCTAGCTCGGGAAGGGGAGTGGGGTCCAGTGGGTTACAGCAAGTGGCTAGGATCCAGGATTCCTGGATTTTATCCTGGCTCTGGGAAGGGAGTGCGTATGACAGAATATACCCCTGTATTCACACCCTACACACTATTGTAATACTCTTTGTGCAAAGCATGCCTTGTAAGGTATCATTTGAAAACTCATAATTTGCTGGTCATTATTGTCCTGGTAAACTATGCGTGGCACCATTGTATGTGGCATCACAAGATTAACACATGCTCCAAACCTCAGCCCTGCCCAGGCAGGTCTGTCCCAACCAAAGGAAGGAATGTGTGCTTGCCTTAATTTGCATTTAAGCAGTAAACAGAATCATCAAGCAACGGAAGTTCAAACCAGTGGAAAAACCAGCAGGGAACATCCTTTCACAGAGACTCTTTGGCTCCTGGGTCTCAGCTGGAAACATTGTTCAAGAGAGGGACTGAAACTATCAAAAGGAAGGACAAACACCCCAAGACACCCGCCCCCCCGTCCACCTCATTCTCCGGACCTGAGAAGACAAAGGAAACAGCTGTTGGACTCTGGGGAAGGGGGTCCTGATGTCATCTGCTGGAGCACAGGGTGAGGAAGTTTGTTTTGCAACTCCGATAGTTTCTTAAGCAGATACTTGGAAGCATTTTATCTTCATTTTTCCTGGAAGAATTTCTCACTTTGATGCTTCATTGCTCACAGTCTCTTGAAATTTGTCTCAGTGTAATTAATAATCTTGTTTTACTGTTTTATCTAATCCAGTGTGTGGAAGTTGAAGTGTCTGGGTAACTATTTAAGGTAATAAGATGGTATGAAATAGAACAAACTTAATATATTTTTACTGTCCAAGAGAGGACTGGGCAGGACAAGATATGCATTTCTGGGGGAAGATCTGGGACTGGGGATGTGCTGGGGTCACCCTGCCAGTATAACCCAGGCTGATGAGATGGAGTGTGGCTTGCATGCTGTAAGGCTGTTTGTGAGCAAGGCAGGTGGGAGTACTTCAGGAAGGCATTGTATGGCACCTGAGGTTGCAAGGCAGGGGAGACTCAATCCCTCACTGGTCTGGATGTAACAGTGGGATCTACTGGTTTAGAGCAGGGGGTCTGGGAGCCAGGACTCCTGGGTTCTAATCCTGGCTGTGGGCGGGGAGTGGGGTCTAGTGGGTTAGAGCAAATGGGCTGAGTGTGAGGACTCTTGGCTTCTATAGACAACTCTGGGAAGGGAGTGAGGTCTGGTGGTTAGAGCAGGGGCTCAATCTCTTTATCTTATCAATAAGAGAGAAAGATGATGGATAAGGGCACATGAGGACCTTCACTGGGAGAAAATACTGGCTACTAAAGGGCTCTTTAATCTACAGAGGAAAGAAACAGCAGCTGGAATCATAGAATATCAGGGTTGGAAGGGATCTCAGGAAGTCATTTGGTCCAACCCCTTGCTCAAAGCAGGACCAATCCCCAACTAAATCATCCCAGCCAGGGCTTTGTCAAACCTTAAAACCTTTAAAAACCTCAAAGGAAGGAGATTCCACCACCTCCCTAGGTAACCCATTACAGTGCTTCACCACCCTCTTAGTGAAATGTTTTTTTCCTAATATCCAACCTAAACCTCCCCCACTGCAACTTGCGATTATTACTCCTTGTTCTATCATCTGCTACTACTGAGAACAGTCTAGATCCATCCTCTTTGGAACCCTCCTTCAGGTAGTTGAAAGCAGCTATCAAATCCCCCCTCATTCTTCTCTTCTGCAGACTAAATAATCCCAGTTCCCTCAGCCTCTCCTTATAAATCATGTGCGCTAATCATTTTTGTTGCCCTCTGCTGGACGCTTTCCAATTTTTCCACATCCCTCTTGTCGTGTGGGGCCCAAAACTGGACACAGAACTCCAGATGTGGCCTCACCAATGTTGAATAGAGGGGAACGATTATATCCTTCGATCTGCTGGCAATGCTCCTACTTATACGGCCCAAAATACCGTTAGCCTTCTTGGCAACAAGGGCACACTATTGACTCATATCCAGCTTCTTGTCCACTGTAACCCTAGGTCCTTTTCTGTAGAACTGCTGCCTAGCCACTTGGTCCCTAGTCTGTAGCGGTGCATGGGATTCTTCCGTCCTAAGTACAGGACTCTGCACTTGTCCTTGTTGAACCTCATCAGCTTTTTTTTGGCCCAATCCTCTAATTTGTCTAGGGCCCTCTGTATCCTATCCCTACGCTCCAGCATATCTACCACTCCTCCCAGTTTAGTGTCATCTGCAAACTTGCTGAGGGTGTAATCCACGCCATCCTCCAGATCATTAATGAAGATATTGAACAAAACCGGCCCCAGGACCGACTGTTGGGGAACTCCGCTTGATACCAACTGCCAACTAGACATGGAGCCATTGATCACTACCCATTGAACCCGATGATTTGGCCAGCTTTCTATCCACCTTATAGTCCATTCATCCAGCCCATACTTCTTTAACTTGCTGGCAAGAATACTGTGGGAGACCATATCAAAAGCTTTGCTAAAGTCAAGGAACAACACATCCACTGCTTTCCCTTCATCCACAGAACCAGTTATCTCATCACAGAAGGTAATTAAGTTAGTCAGGCATGACTTGCCCTTGGTGAATCCATGCTGGCTGTTCGTGATCACTTTCCTCTCCTCTAAGTGCTTCAGAATTGATTCCTTGAGGACCTGCTCCATAATTTTTCCAGGGAGTGAGGTGAGGCTGACTGACCTGTAGTTCCCCGGATCCTCCTTCCTCCCTTTTTTAAAGATGGGCACTACGTTAGCCTTTTTCCAGTCATCCGGGACCTTTCCCAATTGCCATGAGTTTTCAAAGATAATGGCCAATGGCTCTGCAATCACATCCGCCAACTCCTTTAGCACCCTCGGATGCAGTGCATCCGGCCCCATGGACTTGTGCTCGTCCAGCTTTTCTAAATAGCTGAAACCAGATAAATACAAATTGGAAATAAGGCACCGCTTAGGGTGATCAGCCATTAGAACGCACTCCTAAGGGAAGAGGTCAATTCTCCACCTCCTGATGTCTTCCAATCTGGACTGGATCGTTACTGGTAAGGGGTCCGGGCACCGCAGAGATGGAAATGGGACACTTTCCTGCTCTATCTCTGGGAGATATTACTGTGTGTAGTCCCATGGAGGGAGGGGTAACCACAGCTCACCCAGGAACTAAGAACAGGTTGTAACAACTTCAGAGACATACCCCCCACATCCACCACAGAAGATGCTCCCAAATATTGGTTCAAACTGGATTCTCCCAAGATGAGCCTACGAAGAAAGGACAGTGGATAAATAGCTTGGTTGACAACAGGCTTGGGGCTTAGTTGGTTCTGCCCCAGCTAAAGGAGAGGAGCTCCGGTCCACAGAGGAATCCAGGTCCAAGCAGAGAGGCCAGGCCAAGGGTCTGAGGGCTGGAAAGACTGACACCGGCCAGAGCCAGGGTGGGGATGGGTGGGTTGATCTCCGGTGAGCCTATTAGCATGCGTGGAGGGTCTTTTGTTGCTTTGAAATGTTTCCCCAGTAGTGCTTCCCCCTCAGGACGCAGTGGGCTTGGTTAGAAAGTGCTGTGTGATCACTGGAAACCGCTAGCTATTGTGTTGTTTATAGACTCTGAGAGGAAGGCAGCGCAAACCCAGCTATAGACAGAGGTACTCGCCAGAGAAGTCCCAGTGAAGGCAGGAGACCGTGCAGCCAGGAAAATCCCCACACGGGAGGGTGAGAGATGTGCATCTCCACCCAAGAGAGGTGACGGCCGAGGAGCTGGGAGCCTAGCGCAGGGACACTTGCTGGATTGCAGAGTGGGAAATACAAGCTCAGGAGCTTGGAGCTGGGAGGGGGCAGCAGGAAAAGGTGTGTGGATGGTCCACAGAACAAGGGCCGGTGGCATCTGGAGGCGAATAGATGGGCTGTGGAGGGGAAGAGGCCGAGATTGTGGTTGCGCCAGGATTTCCTGTGTTGGGTTGGAGCCTGTGACTTCTCAGAGATCATGGGATGGAGGGAGGGAGGGCCGAGGGATGAGCAACGCATCCTGTCATGGGATTGTCCATCTCGTGGGACGGACAAAGCAGAAGGGTCAGTCACCCTTCTGGAGGGAGACACAGCTGGTGGCTGAGCTGAGAACACAGCTCCCAGCCCCAGAAGGACCCGTTCAGCATGGCGCTAACTCTCCTTCTGCCTGTGCTGGGTGAGTGACTTCCCTGTCTGTCTGTCTGTCTTCTCCTGGTACTCACCTCCCCCATTCTCCCCAGCATCCCATCTCTTGTGTACTTGGAGGTCTCATCAACTCTTCTCTCTCTTTCAGCCTCTCTCCAGCTCCTTCCCCGGCTGGTGTCCCCTGCAGGTAATGCTGATGCCGGTCCTTGCTGAGATGCCACTGCTGGGGGTAGGAATGTCTTGGGAGCTGGGGTGGGGTATTTCCCCCCTTTGAAGCTGTGAGATGTGGAAGTGCAGGTAGGGGGTAGCTGAGTCCAGAGGTCTCCAACTCCCTCTTTGCTCCTTATGCCTGACCGGCCCCAGTTCATTTCGACTAACACCGTTCCTGTCCCAGAGCAGGTGAGATGAATTGGGTGGGTCTCCGTCCAGGTCCCAGCAGAGAGGCCCCCACCAGGCAATGAAAGATGGGTGCCCCCCTGCCTTCTGCAGGGGAGGGAGCCATAAACTGGCGGGGGTTGGGGGTTGTGGGGACCTGGGTGGAGAGGAACTCAGGGCTAATGATGATGAGCTCAGCTCTGGGACCAGCTGAGCCAGCACACTTCCCCTGGTGGAGGAAACCTGCACATTGTGAACGCTTCCGCTCAGAGAGGAAGTGGCCTGACCCCACATCTATTTGGAGTTCCCAGCTCCTCTTTCTCTTGTACCTTGCATCACGCCACGGGGCAGCCCTGAGGGGAGCTGATGCGGGATGGCCTCCCTCCACCTTCCCAAGGGGGGAGAGATTGTGCCGTGTCCACCTCAGCCCCGTCACACACAGGGCAGCTGCCCCTGCTCATAGTCAAGTCACCATCTTGAGATTTCCTCCTTCACCACTCTTTCATCTCTTTTTAACAAATGCCGAGATTCTGCTTGAATCCCATGACCCCATGGTGGGTTATGAGCCGGTGCTAATGTAACCTTGGTTCCCCAGCTAACCACCCAGCCCCAGCCTTCTCCGTGCGTCCCCAGAAGGTTGAATACCTCCTTGGAGACACCGTGGGCCTCACATGCTCTGCTCCCCCTGCAAAGGGTCGGGTGTCGGTATTCCAATACTACAGCAACATGGGATGGGCTGTTTCAGCCAAGGTGTCCTCCGGGTGGAAACACACCTACAACCTCAGCATCACCGAGCCACGGATTGCGGGTTCGTACAGTTGTAACTATTACACGGGCAAGCCTGGTCATTTCGTCCACTCCGGGGAGAGCAACCGGATCACCATCAGAGTCAAAGGTGAGGTCCGTCCGTCTGTCTGTCTATCTATCTAACAATCTATTGTGGCAAGGCACCCCTTTTGCCTTGCTGGACTTAGTGCTCCCTCCTCCCGGGGGGAGGGATAGCTCAGTGGTTTGAGCATTGGCCTGCTAAACCCAGGGTTGTGAGTTCAATCCTTGAGGGGGCCATTTAGGGATCTGGGCCAAAAATTGGGGATTGGTCCTGCTCTGAGCAGGGGGTTGGACTAGATGACCTCCTGAGGTCTCTTCCAACCCTGATATTCTATGATTCTATGATTCCTCTGGCAGGGACATGGCCTCGGGTAAGTCAGCCCCACTCTGGAGCGTGTCTGTCTTCCCTCTTCGGGGTTTGTTTCTCAGAGCTTTCCCGGTCGGCCTCGGGGCAGGCCTGAGGAGTGCTCCTCTGCCAAACAAAGGGAAACAAGTCTATAATGCATGGAAGCAAACTTCTCCCCCTCCCCGGAGAGAGGTTTTAACAGGTTTCAGGCAGCCCTTAACTGGACTCAGGTGTCCCTAATTGACCTGAAGTAATCCCTTCCCAGCTTGTAGGAAAAAGGGCCTTTCCCATTCTAGGGCTGACACACCTGTTTTCCCAGCCCCTCCTGCAGCTGTCCAGCCTGACTTTGTCACACGAGCTACAGCAGGGGTTTCCAACTCAATTTACCTTAGCACTGGTGCCAGTCCTCAAATCCTTCCAGTGGGACAATAATGTCACTCATGCCGCCCAAAACTCCGCCCCCCCAAACTCTGCCTCCCACCTGCCTAAGGCTCTGGGTGGGGGGAGGGGGTTGGGGTGCAGGGTGCAGGCTCTAGGAGGGAGTTTGGATGCAGAAGGGGTGAGAGGTTGGGGTCTGGAAGGGAGTTTGGGTGGGGGAGGGGGACTGGCATGCCGGCTCTGGGACATAGTTTGGTTAGAGGCTCTGGGCTGGGGCAGAGGATTGGGGTGCAGGGCACAGGCTCTGGGAGGGAGTTTGGGTGCAGAAGGGGTGAGAGGTTGGGGTCTTGGAGGGAGTTTGGGTGGGGGAGAGGTTCTGGGGAGCAGGCTCTGGGATGGGGCAGGGGGTGGGGGTGCAGGAGCAGGGGGGAGGGGTGCAGGCTCTGGGATGGGGCAGGGAGTGGGGGTGCAGGAGCAGGGGGGAGGGGTGCAGGCTCTGGGAGGGGGTTGGGGGGTGCGGCGCTTACCTGGGGCTCCAAGGCGGGATGGGCCAGGGGGCCTCCATGCGCTGCTGCCCTCAGGCACCGTCCCTGCAGCTTCCCATTGGGTGCAGGGGCAGCATGCGGAGGCCCCACCCCGGGGCCACAGGGAGGGTCAGGCAGCCATGTGGAGCCGCCGCTGCCGATGGTGGGCGGGGCCCCGGGCCATTTTAAATCGCCAGGGGGACGCCCAGGGGGAGGGTAGCAGGCGGGACCAAGGGAGAGACCCGCCTCCAAATTGCTGGAGCCCCGCGGGCCACAATGGGGAGGATCTTGGGTTGCAGATGGCCCGTGGGCCGGGACTTTGAGACCCCTGATCTACAGGAACTCCTCCTTGACCATCCCCAGTTAACGATGTGACGTGGCTGATCTCGTAGAGAACAGGCTGGTTTAAAGCTGCGCAATGCTCCCTTATAACGCTGTTTGGCAGCCGCCTGCTTTGTCCACTGCTTGCAGGGAGAGCAGCCGGTGGAGCTGGTGGGGGCTCGGAGCCAGGGTGGGCCGGCAGCCCCCCCATCGGCTCCCCTAAGTTTCCTGGGTGGCAGCCACCCAGCACGCTACCAATTGCCGGCAGTTCAGGTGTCCCTCCCCGCCACTGCCTTGTTCTGCTCCTGCCCTCTGCCTTGCTTTCTGGGGGCGGGGAGAGTGTTGCTGATGTCAGGGTGTCCCCTCCTCCCGCTCCCGCTCCTGCCCCTGCTCCTGGCCCCCATCGCCACGCGGGGGGGGGGACGGACACACGACAGGGCTCAGGACGGAGGGAACTTGCTGGCAGCGGCTGCTGTCTCAACTTACTGATCTACTTAAAAAGGCAATGTACTTAGAATGGAGTCAGTGTACTTAAAGGGGCAATGCGTGTCTCTCTCTCTCACACACACACACGGTGTCTCTCTCTCTTTCTCACACACACCCAGTGTGTGTGTGTCTGTCTCTCTCTCTCACACACACATGCACCACCTGGCACTTTGGAAAGTGGAGCGAGTGATGCTCTCCAGTGGGATAGCCTGGGTTCATCATAACGTTCAGTTTCGGCAGGGAATGTTTGCAGTCACTGCCCTGCGTCTGTTGTGTTTCCTCCCTCCATCCCTTCTGCCTTGTAGAGTGTGAGATTACATTAAAAACAATGTGCTAACCCTTGAGGGCTCAGCCAAGTGCTAGTTCATCATTTAGCAGTAAAGGATTCCCTGGGAAATATCCCACCCTCTGGCTTCATCACCTCAACCAACCTTCACAATCATCTTTGTTGTGTACAGTATTCAATTGTTTGTTTAAAACTTACACTGTGTGTGTGTGTATATATATATAGTCTTTTGTCTGGCAAAAAACAGTTCCCTGGAATCTAACCCCACCTATTTACATTAATTCTTATCGGGAAATTGGATTCGCTTAACATCGCTTTGCTTAAAGAAGCATTTTTCTGGAACATAACTACAACTTATGCCGAGGGAGGGATAGCTCAGTGGTTTGAGCATTGGCTTGCTAAACCCAGGGTTGTGAATTCAATCCTTGAGGGAGCCGTTTGGGATCTGGGGCAAAAATTGGGGATTGGTCCTGCTTTGAGCAGGGGGTTGGACTAGATGACCTCCTGAGGTCTCTTCCAACTCTGATATTCTATGATTCTATGAACTTTAAGCAAGAAGTTACTGTATCTATCTATTTATCTATCTATCCCCATACTCTCTCTCTCTCTCTTTCTCTCCATACCCCCCTCTATCTATCTCTGTACACCACAATGTAGCTATTTAAATATCAAGAGACACGCTTCTCCCTTTGTTCTTGCTTTTACACACGCACGCACACACACACTTATCTTTTGAATGTCAATGACTGTCAAAGTCATGCCATTATGGAGGCGGGTCTGTCTGCCCCATTGTCTGTCAGGAGCAGGTAATATATGCCATGGTTTATCTTTCATGGGTTATTTCCCAGCCATTCATTCCCGAATCATGGACACCTAACATGGCTGTCCGACTGGCAACTGTATGGCTGCCCAATAGCAGGCAAGCATGCCCATCCAATATGGAGTCACACACTTAGCAAAATGGCCAGTAAATATGGCCGGTCAACTAGCAACAACTTTGCAGCCCAACATGGCAGCCCAAATACTAACATGCCCATCCAAAATGGCTGCTCACACTCGACAAAATAAACATGGCTGCCCAACTGGCAACAACATGGCCACCCAACTTACTGCCCAACTTCTAAAATGGCCACCCATCATGGCTGTTCAGCTGCCAACAACATGGCAATCCAACATTCCTACCCAACTGAAAAGAGCCTGATTGCCCAAACATAGCTACCAACATGGCCACCAGTCTTAGTTGTCCAATAAAAACCAAGACCCAGAGGGTTCCAGGAGCATGGCTGCCCAACACAGTAACCCAATGGCTAGCAACCCCCCAAGGCAGTTTTCTGAGGAAGGAATTCCCAATTCCAGCTCCAACAACTTGTTCAAAGTCCTGGAGGGAGGGAAGATGCATCTGTTCCATTCTCCGAACCACATTTTCACATTCCTCCATCTCCTGCCCTGGCTGACCCCGACCCTTTGCTGCCCCGTTCAGACCCCCCTGCAGAGCCGACACTGAGTGTGGATCCCATGTCTGGAGTGGTGAGTGAAGGGCACCCCCTACTCATCACCTGCACAGCCCCCGGGGACGCCAGAGAGCTGAGGTTTCACTTCTACCAGGATGGAGCCAAGATCATCCCTGGGGACGCTGGGTCTGAGATCAGCACCGCGGAGACCAGGACTAGCTCAATGACAGTCTCTGTGCTCAGCATCCCGCGAGTTGACACCAACAGCACCGGGGAATACACCTGTCAGTACGAGGAGAAACAGAGTGAGAGGTGGATCCTGTCCACCAGGAGCCAGGCTGTGACTGTTACCTTGAAAGGTGAGGCTGCCCTAGAGAATTAAATCAACCCCTACATACAAACAACACTTCCTACAGCGCACACACACACCGCAACCAATAACTCAGTAAGGCAACAAAATATTTGGCTCTCAAACAGTGCCACCCAGCATGGCCGCCCCTTCCCCACCCTCTGCTGCCCCCTAGTGCCTATTATACAGTATAGCTGCCCCTCCCCCACCCCCACCCTCTGCTGCCCCCTAGTGCCTATTATACAGTATAGCTGCCCCTTCCCACACCCACCCTCTGCTGCCCCCTAGTGCCCATGATACAGTATAGCCGCCCATTCCCACACCCACCCTCTGCCGCCCCTAGGGCCCATTATACAGTATAGCCGCCCCTTCCCCACCCCACCCTCTGCTGCCCCCTAGTGCCCATTATACAGTACAGCCGCCCCTTCCCCACCCCACTCTCTGCTGCCCCCTAGTGCCCATTATACAGTACAGCCGCCCCTTCCACGCCCCCACCCTCTGCTGCCCCTAGTGCCCATTGTACAGTATAGCCGCCCCTTCCCCACCCCACCCTCTGCTGTCCCCTAGTGCCCATTGTACAGTATAGCCGCCCCTTCCCCACCCCACTCTCTGCTGCCCCCTAGTGCCCATTATACAGTACAGCCGCCCCTTCCCCACCCCACTCTCTGCTGCCCCCTAGTGCCCATTATACAGTACAGCCGCCCCTTCCCCACCCCACTCTCTGCTGCCCCCTAGTGCCCATTATACAGTATAGCCGCCCCTTCCCCACCCCACCCTCTGCTGCCCCCTACTGCCCATTATACAGTATAGCCGCCCCTTCCCCACCCCACTCTCTGCTGCCCCCTAGTGCCCATTATACAGTACAGCCGCCCCTTCCACGCCCCCACCCTCTGCTGCCCCTAGTGCCCATTGTACAGTACAGCCCAGGGGTGGCTAAGCTGTGGCTCCGGAGCCACGTGCGGCTCTTCAGAAGTTAACATGCGGCTCCTTGTCTAGGCACCGACTCCGGGGCTGGAGCTACAGGAGCCAACTTCCCAACGTGTCGGGGGGGTGCTCACTGCTCAACCCCTGGCTCTGCCACAGCCCCTTCCCCCACTCCACCCCTTCCCGCCCCCTCCCCTGAGCCTGCCCTGCCTTCGCTCCTCTCCCGTCTCCTCCAGAGCCTCCTGCACACCAGGAAACAGCTGATGGCGAGGTGCGGCAAGGGAGGGGAGGCGCTGATTGGTGGGGCTGCCGGTGGGTGGGAGGAGCTGGGAGTGGGGGGAACGGGGAGTTGATGGGGGGTTGCTGACGTATTACTGTGGCTCTTTGTCAATGTACATTAGAAAATTCTGGCTCCTTCTCGGGCTCAGGTTGGCCAGCCCTGGTATAGCCACTGCTTTTCCACACTCAGCACTGTGGTTCCCGTGCTAACCTCTCCGTGTTGCTGCTCCCCGCAGATCCCCCTCCACGACCAGTGCTGAGCATGGATCCCCCATCAGGAGAGGTGAACGAAGGTTTCCCTCTGCTCATCACCTGCACAGCCCCTGGGGCTGCCAGCGAATGGAGGTTTCACTTCTACAAAGATGGAGCAAAGATTGTCCCTGGGGATGTGGGGTCTGAGATCAGCATCAAGGAGCCTGGCACCAGCTCTAGGAATGTCTCTGTGCTGAGCATCCCACGGGCTGGTCCCAACAGCGCCGGGGTATTCACCTGCGGGTATGAGGAGAATGTGAGCGGAAGGTGGGTCCCGTCCCCAAGGAGCTGGCCTGTGAACATCACCGTGAAGGGTGAGGATGCCCTAGAGACTCAAATCCAATGCAAGATATATTCAGTGCTTCCTCAAATAGGGGGCAAAGGGACACACATGGGCACCCGTGCACACACTCAGCTGCCTTTTGAAGGAGAACGATTGTTGGGGTGACGCAGAGGTGAAATAAATGCCCCCTCAATGCAACTTGCATTCCTTATCCTGTCCCATAGAAGCATAGAATCATAGAATATCAGGGTTGGAAGGGACCTCAGGAGGTCATCAAGTCCAACCCCCTGCTCAAAGCAGGACTAGTCCCCAACTAAATCATCCCAGCCAGGGCTCTGTCAAGCCTGACCTTAAAAACTTCTAAGGAAGGGGATTCCACCACCTCCCTAGGGAACCCATTCCAGGGCTTCACCACTCTCCTAGTGAAAAAGTTTTTCCTAATATCCAACCTAGACCTCTCCCACTGCAACTTGAGACCATTACTCCTTGTTCTGTCATCTGCCACCACTGAGGACAGTCTAGATCCATTCTCTTTGGAACCCCCTTTCAGGTAGTTGAAAGCAGCTATCCAATCCCCCCTCATTCTTCTCTTCCGCAGATTAAACAATCCCAGTTCCCTCAGCCTCTCCTCATAAGTCATGTGCTCCATCCCCTCATCATTTTTGTTGCCCTCTGCTGGACATTTTCCAATTTTTCCACATCCTTCTTGTACTGTGGGGCCCAAAACTGGACACAGTACTCAAGATGAGGCCTCACCAATGTCGAATAGAGGGGAACGATTATATCCCTCGATCTGCTGGCAATGCTCCTACTTATACAGCCAATTCATTGTCATTGTCATTGGCCTTCTTGGCAACAATGGCACACTGTTGACTCATATCCAGCTTCTCGTCCACTGTAACCTCTAGGTCCTTTTCTGCAGAACTGCTGCCGAGCCATTCGGTTCCTAGTCTGTAGCAGTGCATGGGATTCTTCCATCCAAAGTGCAGGACTCTGCACTTGTCCTTGTTGAACCTCATCAGATTTCTTTTGGCCCAATTCTCTAATTTGTCTAGGGCTCTCTGTATCCTATCCCTACCCTCCAGCGTATCTACCTCTCCCCCCAGTTTAGTGTCATCTGCAAACTGCTGAGGGTGCAATGCAATCCACACCATCCTCCAGATCATTAATGAAGATATTGAACAAAACCGGCCCCAGGACCGACCCTTGGGGCACTCCACTTGATACCTGCAGCCAAATAGACATGGAGCCATTGATCACTACCCCTTGAGCCCGACAAACTTTCTATCCACCTTATAGTCCATTCATCCAGCCCATACCTCTTTAACTTGCTGGCAAGAATACTGTGGGAGACCATGTCAAAAGCTTTGCTAAAGTCAAGGAACAACATGTCCACTGCTTTCCCTTCATCCACAGAGCCAGTTATCTCATCATAGAAGGCAATTAGATTAGTCAGGCATGACTTACTCTTGGTGAATCCATACTGACAGTTCCTGATCACTTTCCTCTCCTCTAAGTGCTTCAGAATGGATTCCTTGAGGACCTGCTCCATGATTTTTCCAGGGACTGAGGTGAGGCTGACCAGCCTGTAGTTCCCAGGATCCTCCTTCTTCCCTTTTTTAAAGATGGGCACTACATTAGCCTTTTTCCAGTCGTCCGGGACCTCCCATGATCGCCATGAGGTTTCAAAGATAATGGCCAATGGGTCTGCAATCACATCCGCCAACTCCTTTAGCACTCTCGGATGCAACTCGTCCGGCCCCATGGACTAGTGCTCGTCCAGCTTTTCTAAATAGTCCCGAACCACCTCTTTCTCCACAGGGGGCTAGCCACCTCCTCCCTATGCTGTGCTGCCCAGTGCAGCGGTCTGGGAGCTGACCTTGTTTGTGAAGACAGAGGCAAAAAAGGATTGAGTGCAATAGCTTTTTCCACATCCTCTGTCACTAGGTTGCCTCCCTCATTCAGTAAGGGGCCCACACTTTCCTTGACTTTCTTCTTGTGGCTAACATCCCTGAAGAAACCCTTCTTGCTACTCTCTTGATAGCCTTTTATAAAGTAGAGCCGCCGCTTCCCTGCCCACACCTTCTGCTGCCCCAGTTCCCATTATACAGTATAGCCGCCCCTACCCCACCCCCACCCTCTACTGCCCCAGTGCCCATTATATAGAACAGCCGCCCCCTCCCCACCCCCACCCTCTGCTGCCCCCTGGTGCCCATTACACAGTACAGACACCTCTTCCCCGCCCCCACCCTCTGTTGCCCCCTAGTGCCGATTATACAGTACAGCCGCCCCTTCCCCACCCCCACCCTCTGCAGCCCCCTAGTGCCCATTATACAGTAGAGTGGACTTTTTACCAGTTTCCCCAATCTGGATCTCCTGCTGACCCATCCACTTTGTCCTCCCCTCAGATCCCCTTCCCTTGCCGGTGCTGAGCCTGGATCCCCCATCCGGGGTGGTGATCAAGGGGGTCCCCTTAGTCCTCACCTGCACAGCCCCTGGAGATGACAGCGAGTGGAGATTTCACTTCTATAAAGACGGGGCTGAGATTGTCCCCGGAGACATGGGGTCTGAGATCAGCACGAAAGAGTCCAGCACGGATTCCGTGATGCTCACTTTCCCAAGGGCTGGTCCTGCGAACTCCGGGGAATTCACCTGCGGCTATGAGGAGAACGTGAGGGGGAGGTGGATCCCGTCCCCCAGGAGTCAGGCTGTGAACGTCACCATGAAGGGTGAGGCTGCCATTAAACCTCTAAATGCCATTGAAGTTATACTGCAGAGTCCTGCAGTGGGGAGAACAGGGAAACACACACACCCAGCTGTCTTTTGAAGGACAACGGTTGTTGTAATGATGCAGCTGTGTAATGAATGGCTGCCTGACTCAACTGCCATTCCTTATACTACCCTTAGTGCCCATTATACAGTATAGCCGCCCCTTCCCCACCCTCACCCTCTGCTGCCCCTTAGTGCCCATTATACAGTATAGCCGCCCCTTCCCCACCTCACCCTCTGCTGCCCCCTAGTGCCTATTATACAGTATAGCCGCCCCTTCCCCACCCTCACCCTCTGCTGCCCCCTAGTGCCTATTATACAGTATAGCCGCCCCTTCCCCACCCCCACCCTCTGCTGCCCCCTAGTGCCCATTATACAGTACAGCCGCCCCTTCCCCACCTCACCCTCTGCTGCCCCCTAGTGCCTATTATACAGTATAGCCGCCCCTTCCCCACACTCACCCTCTGCTGCCCCCTAGTGCCCATTATACAGTACAGCCGCCCCTTCCCCACCTCACCCTCTGCTGCCCCCTAGTGCCTATTATACAGTATAGCCGCCCCTTCCCCACCCTCACCCTCTGCTGCCCCCTAGTGCCTATTATACAGTATAGCCGCCCCTTCCCCACCCTCACCCTCTGCTGCCCCCTAGTGCCTATTATACAGTATAGCTGCCCCTTCCCCACCTCACCCTCTGCTGCCCCCTAGTGCCTATTATACAGTATAGCCGCCCCTTCCCCACCCCACCCTCTGCTGCCCCCTAGTGCCCATTACACAGTACAGCTGCCCCTTAGTGCCCATTAAATAGTATAGCCGCCCCTTCCCCACCTCACCCTCTGCTGCCCCCAGTGCCTAATATACAGTATAGCCACCCCTTCCCCGCCCCCACCCTCTGCTGCCCCTTAGTGCCCATTACACAATATAGCTGCCCCTTCCCCGCCCCCATCCTCTGCTGCCCCCTAGTGCCTATTATACAGTACAGCCGCCCCTTCCCCGTCCCCACCGTCTGCTGCCCCCTGGTGCCCATTATACAGTACATCCACCCCTTCCCCAACCCCACCCTCTGCTACCCCCAGTGCCCATTATACAGTACAGCTGCCCCTTCCCCACCCCACCCCACCCTCTGCTGGCCCCTAGTGCCCATTATACAGTACATCCACCCCTTCCCCACCCCCACCCTCTGCAGCCCCCTAGTGCCCATTATACAGTAGAGTGGACTTTTTACCAGTTTCCCCAATCTGGATCTCCTGCTGACCCATCCACTTTGTCCTCCCCTCAGATCCCCTTCCCTTGCCGGTGCTGAGCCTGGATCCCCCATCCGGGGTGGTGATCAAGGGGGTCCCCTTAGTCCTCACCTGCACAGCCCCTGGAGATGCCAGCGAGTGGAGATTTCACTTCTATAAAGACGGGGCTGAGATTGTCCCCGGAGACATGGGGTCTGAGATCAGCATCAAAGAGTCCAGCATGGATTCCATGATGCTCACTTTCCCACGGGCTGGTCCTGCGAACTCCGGGGAATTCACCTGCATCTATGAGGAGAACGTGAGGGGGAGGTGGATCCCGTCCCGCAGGAGTCAGGCTGTGAACGTCACCACGGAGGGTGAGGCTGCCATTAAACCTCCAAATGCCATTGACGTTATACTGCAGAGTCCTGCAGTGGGGAGAACAGGGAAACACACACACCCAGCTGTCTTTTGAAGGACAACGGTTGTTGAAATGATGCAGCAGTGTAATGAATGGCTGCCTGACTCAACTCCCATTCCTTATACTACCCTTAGTGCCCATTACACAGTATAGCCGCCCCTTCCCCACCCTCACCCTCTGCTGCCCCCTAGTGCCCATTATACAGTACAGCCGCCCCTTCCCCACCCCACCCTCTGCTGCCCCCTAGTGCCCATTATACAGTAGAGTGGACTTTTTACCAGTTTCCCCAATCTGGATCTCCTGCTGACCCATCCACTTTGTCCTCCCCTCAGATCCCCTTCCCTTGCCGGTGCTGAGCCTGGATCCCCCATCTGGGGTGGTGATCAAGGGGGTCCCCTTAGTCCTCACCTGCACAGCCCCTGGAGATGCCAGCGAGTGGAGATTTCACTTCTACAAGGACGGGGCTGAGATTATCCACGGGGAAATGGGGTCTGAGATCAGCACCAAAGAGTCCAGCACGGATTCTATGATGCTCACTTTCCCAAGGGCTGGTCCTGCATGCTCCGGGGAATTCACCTGCGTATATGAGGAGAACGTGAGGGGGAGGTGGATCCCGTCCCCCAGGAGTCGGGCTGTGAACGTCACCATGAAGGGTGAGGCTGCCATTAAACCTCCAAATGCCATTGACGTTATACTGCAGAGTCCTGCAGTGGGGAGAACAGGGAAACACACACACCCAGCTGTCTTTTGAAGGACAACGGTTGTTGAAATGATGCAGCTGTGTAATGAATGGCTGCCTGACTCAACTCCCATTCCTTATACTACCCTTAGTGCCCATTACACAGTATAGCCGCCCCTTCCCCACCCTCACCCTCTGCTGCCCCCTAGTGCCCATTATACAGTATAGCCGCCCCTTCCCCACCCCACCCTCTGCTGCCCCTTAGTGCCTATTATACAGTATAGCCGCCCCTTCCCCACCCCCACCCTCTGCTGCCCCTTAGTGCCTATTATACAGTATAGCCGCCCCTTCCCCACCCCACCCTCTGCTGCCCCTTAGTGCCTATTATACAGTATAGCCGCCCCTTCCCCACCCCCACCCTCTGCTGCCCCCTAGTGCCCATTATACAGTATAGCCGCCCCTTCCCCGCCCCACCCTCTGCTGCCCCCTAGTGCCCATTATACAGTACAGCCGCCACTTCCGCGCCCCCACCCGCTGCTGCACCCTAGTGCCCATTATACAGTATAGTCGCCCCTTCCCCACCCCAACCCTCTGCTGCCCCCTAGTGCCCATTATACAGTATAGCCGCCCCTTCCCCGCCCCACCCTCTGCTGCCCCCTAGTGCCCATTATACAGTATAGCCGCCCCTTCCCCGCCCCCACCCTCTGCTGCCCCCTAGTGCACATTATTCAGTATAGCCGCCCCTCCCCTGCCCCATCCTCTGCTGCCCCCTAGTGCCCATTATACAGTATAGCCGCCCCTTCCCCGCCCCCCCCCTCTGCTGCCCCCTAGTGCACATTATTCAGTATAGCCACCCCTCCCCTGCCCCATCCTCTGCTGCCTCTCATGTTCAATATACAATATAGGTACCAGGAGAACATGAATGGGAGATGGTCCCATCCCCCAGAAACTGGCCTGTGAACGTCACTGTGAAGGGTGAGGCCCCCAAATGCGCCTGACAGCCCCCCAAAATGAAGCCACCTCAGTATCATACCAGCAGGCCCCTGCTACCTTCAAGGAGAGACCTTGGTTGCAAACTTTATAGGGGACAGTAAGGAGACCCATTCCCCCCTATTGCAGTATCGCTGATTGACACACAGGTGGCAGCATTTCACCATGGCTGGTACCAAAAGCATCTGGCAGGCAGAAAATCTTTCCTTATAGGGGAGGGCACCCGTAGTTCCCTGCCCTGTCTGGGGTATAGTGGAGGTAGTAGGTGCCTATTCCCTGTTCTCCTGTCCATACGATTGCTGGCGATTAACACCTCTCCTTTCCCCTTCTCGTAGCTACCTGGTCTCTGCCCATCGCCCTGGTGGCTGGGTGCGTTGGTGCCGCGGTGGGTCTGGTTCTGCTGCTGCTTCTCATCTGTTTCTACAAGAGGAAGAAGAAAGGTGCGTAGGGAGAGAGATGGGGATGAGAAATGGGACCCAGGCACCGTGTCGGAAGCACAGGGCGCTCACCCCTACCTGGCGCCGCAGCTCTCAGTCCCTCTCCTTCCTCCCCCCTCCACCTGCAAGATTAATTTAGGATCACAAGACCCTATTGCAAAGGACTCTGTGTAATTGGCTAGAGCAGGACTTCCTTTCACGGGCTCATCGGTGATTTGGTAATACAGGACTTCAGTGCAAAGGACGGTGGGTAATTTGGGGTAAAGGAGTGTGGGGAGTTTACAGGAGGGAGACTCTGCTGCAATAGATCATGGGTAATTGGGTAGTTATAAGGTGCAAAGAATTGTGTTTCAGGGGAGAGAGGCCAGGATGGGGATTGGGACCAAGGCATCCAGGATGACCGTGCACACAGCTCACCCACAGGGGGCCTCGCAGAGGAGAGCTCAGGGTGAGGAATGGTGGGCATTCAAGCAATACTGACAGGAGGTCACACGACTGGTGCTGAAATGCAGCCAACTCTGGGGTGGGGTATCTGGGCCTACAGGTGCAATGAGACATCACCCAGCAATCACTCGCTCTAGGCTGAGATGCAGCCAGCTCTAGGATGGAACACAGCAGCTTGAAGTCAGCTGCACAAATGAGTGGAAGGGCAAAAGCAGATGCTAGATCTCATGGAAGCAGCTGGGGTAGAGGAATTTAGGACAACAGAATCAGGTCAGCAGGTCTGGGGATATACTGGAGTTTATGGCCAGAGTCCTGGGCAAATTACATAGGGGGAGCAGGGGAAGGAGTGATTATAAGTGATTATAACTCAAAGCATAACAAGTCAGCTTTGGGCAAAAGAAATAAAAGCAAAACGCATTCTAAGCTGATCTTAACACTTTCAGTGCCCTTACAACCTTAGATGCTTCTCACCACAGGCTGGCTGGTTTCCCTTCAGCCGGGTTCTCCCATGCTTCAGTCGCATGGCGGTGGTCGTATCTGTAGATGTAGGTGGAAGAGAGAGGAAGAGCATGGCAAACGTCTCTCCCTTTTAGCATGTTCTTTCTTCCATCTTGGCTTTGCCCCCTGCCTTCAGAGTCAGGTGAGCATTACCTCATTGCAGTCCCAAACTGATCAAAGGAAGGGGGGTGACTCACTCAAACAGATCCTTTTGTTGCTGCCTAGGCCAGCATCCTTTGTTCCTGTGAGGTAGGGCTGGGTTTGTCCCCTACATGCCTCGATGAGGTGTGAACTGGCCCTCTGCTCTTAGAGAGTTTTTGCCTGGGCTTGCTTTAAGCCATGAGGATACATTTTCAGCCTCATAACTATATACATGAAATTATAACCTATAACATTACTAATACAATTACTACAACATCACTATAATAACCAAGCTCAGTACATCATGAGCCTTCTGAAGACACCCGACATGACAAACTTTGCACTGGATACCACACAATCATTTTATAAGGATGAACATGGGGGTGTAGGGTGTTCCCATGTGGTACCGAACGTCACACTCTCTCACAGGTTTCAGAGTAGCAGCCGTGTTAGTCTGTATTCACAAAAAGAAAAGGAGGACTTGTGGCACCTTAGAGACTAACCAATTTATTTGAGCATAAGGTTTCGTGAGCTACAGCTCTCACACTGTGACATGCTGTCAAGCCACAAACCTCTGACAGGCACGGCACTTACACAGCCATCCACAGGCAGGGACACGCCCAACTGAGGTACATGAATGATCTCCCAGGCACCCATGAAACATTAAAAGAGAGGCTCCAGCCAATTCCCCCAGCTCCTCCTCCCCCAGCAGTATCATCTTGCACTGGTCAGAAGCCTGGCCAAGGTAAGCTCATTACCTCGTTCCCCACTTCGTCAACAGAAATGGACGTGCACCCATCTTTGTAACCTGAGCTGAGATTCCCCAGGCACTTGAACCAAAACACACTGTTTTAGGTAAAATATAGAACAGATGATTAACTACAGAAAAACGGTTTCGAAGTGATTATAAGGAGCAAGTGCAGATATCAAAGTTGGTTCCTTAAGAAATAAAAATAAATTCACAGTCTAAGTTCTACAGACTAAACAGGATTTGAATCAAGCAGTGTCTCACTCTGAAGATGGTACAAGCAGGTTATAGATCCTCAGTACACAGGCGAGGACTCTTCTCCAGCCTGGGACCTGCCTCCCACAGTTCAAGGTCTTTGTCCTCCAAACGTGTTTTAGAAGTGAGACCAAGAGATGATGTTACTTTTCCTCTTTTATACTTTCTTGCTAAGATCAGGTGGTCCCCATTGGTCAAGCAGTCTCCATTGTATACAGTCTATGGAAAGTGGATTCTTTCCTTGATGGGTGTTGATGAGCCATTAATACTGCCTGGCTACTCCACTGTTGTACCTGAAAGGCTGGTTGTGGGTGTTCCCAACCTCACAACATATCTCAGTCACACACACAGCAATACTCCGTAACTTCCCATACAATGACAGCATACGCAATCCAACAGGACATTAATGTTCAACCGATGAAGACTTTTAAAATAATACCTCACAAAGTACACTTTGTAGCAAACATATCATAATTGTATGAGAGTGGTGAATACGGTGCTACTTTGAGGTACAGAGCATCACCCCATCCCTCTTAGTTCACTGCAGGAGTTTTAGTCACTGACTAATGCGGTGGCAGTGGACCCAAGGTCCTCTTTAGGCTTTGACCATACAACTCCTAAGTGTTGCTAAGCATTGTCATGTTACCCCCATGAGCTCTTGTAAAGTTCTGTGTATCTTTTAACCCTTTGTGGATCAGTCTGGTCATTTCAGAAGATAGCCAGTGTGTCTCCTCTGGGATGCTAGAAAGCATCTCTTTGTATCTGTTCAGTATTGTTAAACGGTCTTCTTTTCTAACTGGTATTAACTCAATGCAGATATTAATGTTTTCTAGAGTGTAGGTAACTTGGCATTTAGCCAGCAATGCCATGAGGTAGTGTGCCTCGGTTTCCCCTTCCATGCATCAGACCAGGTTTATTATGGTTTCTCTGCTGTGACACACCCCCTACTGGGCCCTGGCCCTGCTCCCTGCAGCACAGTGCCATCTTGGGGCATTGGGTTCAACACTACCTCTCTCTCTGCCTCACAGCGCCCCCTACCACTGCACTCTGGCACTGTGGTCAGCACTGACTATCAGGGGGGAGCCCCCTCACCCCACTTCCTGCAGTACAGCGCCCTCTAGCACCACACTGTGATACTGTGGTCAGCACTGACTATTAGGGGAGAGCCCCCCGTGCCCCGCTCCCTGCATCACAGCACCCCCTAGTGTTATGCTGGTGCATTGGAGTCAGTGCTGATTAAGATGCAAGAACAGCCCCTACTGAGCCGCCGCTCCCTGCAACACAGCACCCCCTAGCAATGCATGGGGGCATTGCAGACAGCACTTTTCCCCAGGGGAGCGTGCCCCCTATTGAGCTACCCACAATGCCCCCTCCTGGCTTCCTTGCTTTGCTATCCCTTGTTGCTGTCCCATCTAAGTGCACCCCACCCTTTCCCATTCTGAGCCAGAACCCTAACGTGGAATAGAAACACATTATGAAATGCCCCAAGTACGTTAGCAATGTCACTGATTTGCTTTTCTCATTGGTAGGTTTCAAGTGGGAGCGAAGGAGGAGAACCGAGAACGATGGTTCCATCAGCAGTTACTCACCTATACCTCTGGCAATGATCAACCCAGACACTCTTTAACCTCCAGGGGAAATTACACTGTCCTACCTCAGTGCATGGGGCTGGACTTCAAGCTCCTTGCCTCTGTGTCCCCTCAGCTCCTTGCCTCTGTGTTCCCTGCAACATCATAGGGCCAATGAAGATCTGTGAAGCTTACCACACTCACTGTGCATATTCTCCCAAGGTCTCCTTCATACTGGCAGGCACACACCAAGTCTCCAGCCGAAAACATCCCTGGCAAAATGAGATGTGATTGTGTCTCTTTGCCTGCTGCAGAGAGACTGGGACTGTTCAAAAGGAAGGAAGAAGTTTCTATTCTCCCAACTTCTCAGCAAATCTCCCCTTTACCAGGAACGTTCAAGCTGATGTAAATCTCTGTAAATTTCCCATCTCCTGTTTGTCATTAAACCTCCCTTTAACCTCCTATGGTCTTTCTGCCGCCCCCTCCCCCATGATTCTATAAAATGAGACATGTCAGGCTGGAAGGGACCTGGAGTGGTCATGAAGTCCAGCCCCGTGCACTGAGGTAGGACGATGTAGACCAGTGCTACTCAAAGCAGTGGTCCGCGGATTGGTGCCGGTCTGTGAGCCATCAGCTGCCAGTCTGCGTGCACACTGGGGAAAAAAATTGCCGGTCCCCCACGTCAGATTGCTTGAGAAGCACTGATGTAGACCATCTCCAACAGGTGTTTGTCCCACCTGGTCTCCAAAGCCTCCAGAGATGGGGCTTCCACAACCTCCTTTGGAAGCCGATTACAGAGCTTAACTCCCCTTACAGTTAGAAACTTTTCCCTAAGATGAGGAACAATTGATCCCTGCCCTCTTTGTAACAGCCCTTCACATATTGGAAGACTGTTATCAGGTGCCCTCAGTCGTCTTTTCTCAAGACTAAAAAAGCCCGTTTTAAAAAAAAACCCTTTCCTCATAGGTTAGGTTTTTGAAACCTTTGATCATTTTTGTTGCTCTCCTCTGGACTCTCTCGAATTTGTCCACATCTTTCCTAAAATTCCAGAATTGGACGCAGTTCTCCAGCTGACGTCTCCCCAATGCTGAGTAGAGTAGGAGAATGACCTTCCATGGTTTACATATAAGACTCCTGTTAATACACCCCAGAATGATATTAGCCTTTTTCACAGCTGCATCGTGTTGGGGACTCATCTGCAATTTGTGATCCACCCTAACCCTGGATCCTTGTCAGCAGTACGACCCTCCTAGCCAGTTAGTCCCCAGTTTGCAGCTGTGCCTTTGATTTTTCCTTCCTAAGTGAAATTATTTGCACTTCAAGTATCAGAGGGGTAGCCATGTTAGTCTGTATCCACAAAAACTTTTCACTTGTCTCTATTTAATTTCGTCCTGTTGATTTCAGGCCAATTCCCCAACTTGTCAAGGTTGTTTTGAATTCTAATCCTGTCCTCCAAAGCGCTTGCCACCCCTCCCAGTTTGGTGTCCTCCTCTAAGCCTGTTTTCCACTCTCCATTCTCCAAGTCATTCATGAAAATATTGACTAGTACCAGACCACAATTGAGCCCTGTGGGACACCATTAGGTACACCCTCTTGCTTTAATGGCAAACCATTGCTAACTACTCTTTGAGGATGGTCTTTCAACCCGTTGTGCACCCAGCTTATAATAATTTCACCTAGAGCACATTTCCCTAGTTTGCTTATGAGAATGTTATGTGGGACTGTTGAACACCGGACTAAAATCAAGATACATCACGTCTATTGCTTCCTCCCATCCACGAAGCTAGTAACTCTGCCAAAGAAGGAAATGAGGTTGCTTTGGCATGATTTGCTCTTGACAAATCCATGCTGGCTCTTTCTAATGATCTTCTTATCTTCTAGGTGCTCACAGATTGATTGCTTAATAATTTGTTCCAGCATCTTTCCAGGTTTTGAAGTTAGACTGACTGGTTCATAATAAACAAGGTCTTCCTTCTTCCCCTTTTTAAAGATGGCTACCATGTTTGCCCTTCCCCAGGTCTCTGGAATATCACCCATGCTCCATGACTTCTCTAAGATAATCACTGATGGTTCTGAGATTGTTTCAGCTAATTCCTTAAGTACCCTAGGATGATTTCATCAGGCACTGCCAACTTGGATACACCTAATGTCTCTAAATATTTTATAACTTGTTCTTTCTCTATTACCTTTGCTGTGGTTATTCCGTCCCCAGTGTGGTGTGTGTCATTGGCCCTGTACTCCTGACCCAGAAGGGAGATTCTCCTTAGAACTCCTGTCCCTGCTGAGTTAGGCTGTGGCCAGCTGTGTGCACCCACCACTAGCCACACTACCAGGGAGAAGCCACTTTGCCCTGAATCCATGAGGCTGAGGGCTCAGAGTGGCAGCCCACAGTGAGCTGAATTCAGTTCCTCCAGCTCTGGTCCCTGTTCTCTCATTAGCTCAGTGACACTCAGGGCCCCAATCCTGGCCCCTGACCCTCCCTGTAGACATGGCCCAGCCACTCCTTCTCCAACCTCCTTGTCCGTAAATCATCATTCACTCCCATCCCCTACTCCACCTCTGCTCCATGCAGGGCAGGGACATATTGATCTTTCTGATTGTCCTGCCACAGCCCATCTTCTCCATTTGCAGCTCTGAGAGGTGTCAAAGTCAGATTCAGGACTCACATAATTTGTCAGACCACTCTGTTTATTGGCAAAGCGCTTTGCCTATGCACCCAGATCTGAGGCTCAAGATAACTTATTTATACAACTAAGCCAAAGCCAATTTAACATAAGAGACAAAAGGAAGTAGAAACTGACAAATATACATACAGATCTTATTTGCATACTAACGTTTACCAATCTCCTAGCTCAGTAGGAGCTCTAAGTTAATTAGTTTGAGGACCCATTGTCTCACACTCCTTAATGTTTCTCTTCCTGACGACTATATTTCAACAAACCCTTCAAGTAGCATTTCTTTAATGAATTATAATTTCAATATAATCCATTCTACTTTCACAATCCCTCCTTTTGGTCAAGCTACGCAATGACCAACAATGACTGGGTTCCACATATCAATCGTTCTTTATCTCTTTGTTCATCAGTGATATTTAAAATCATCAAATTAGCACTGTGGTTTGGGGCAGCTATCTGTGTAGCATGCCTGACACAATTTTGGATATAACAGGAAAGTAACTGAAAACATACAAAAATTATTAGGATTCCAAACAGGAGAGTTAGGGCTCCCTGAAACAACCAGTTTCCTATGCCAGAGAAATTGAAAAGGTTACTTAGCCACTTCCATAAAGAACTTGGCTCTTCGTGGGTAAGAAATGCGATTTGTTCTAAGTGGCTAGCACCAACTATTACCTCACTGGTGTTGTCTGGTATATACACACAGCAGTCTTTTCCAATGAGAGCACAAGTCCCTCCTTTTGCCGCCAGCACCATGTCCAATGCCTGTTGGTTTTGGAGGGCCATCTGTCGGATTGCCCCTGTTTCTTTGGCCAGGGTTCTTAAACTTTCTCCGGTTTCATTTGCCATTATTTCAACTACTGCTTGTAACCTTAGGAGCCTTTTTGCATGGTGTATTACTCCCCCTAATGGTATGAAGGAACCGCCAATGGCCTCTTCCCAGGTTAAGGGGCTTATGTTATTTACATACCATTGGGCATCTGTTAAGTCCCTTCTTTTTCGCCTGAAATTGTGGAGACATTCTCGAGGGAAGGTTCCTAGCGCTCGGAATTGTGGGAAGAGTCGGGCGGGATAACAGACTCCTGACCAATTAGCTGGTAGTGCGGTATAAGCCCTCGTCCCACACACCCAGTGAAGGCCTATTAAGGCCGGGAAGGGTCGGTTGCACCCATTTGTCATATAGGTGTTTGCAAAGGAGGAGGAGTATCCCCCAAAGGGTACAGGGTAATTCTCCTTACGAGGAGTGGTGTTATTTGCATGACGGTAGGGGGAACATGAGATTGATTTCTCTGTTTGATCCCAGGTTGAGAAAAAATTCATATCTCCATACCTGGCCCGCCACTTTTTAGTTTTGTTTGAATAATCCCATACACCATTGGCCACCATATGCTGAAGGCAACGGCTTTTCCCCAGATCCAGCCCTGTCCCATTACACACCCAACACCAATGACCTTTTCCCTCCACCACACTTATCCATTGAGATGCATTTATTCCCACCGCTTCCCAAGTGTCATTGCTGTTCCATATTTTGTTAAACGGACGAGGCCCTCCAGTGCGGTCTGGGGACTTGAGTGGGATAGCCAGGACAGGAACACCAGTTTGAGAGTGGGCTGGGATGTGGCTGCAGACCCAGCAATTAGAAATATTAAGGGTCTGAGCTATCCATACCTGCTGCGGGATAAAAGAATTGTCATCATGGTCTCCCCAGACCGTAAGATACCAGCAGCCGAGGAACAGTGTCTGCTTCTGGCAACCGTTACAAGAGCGTAGATTGTAAGGTATTGCAGACTGTTCCTCTACATCTTCTTCTGGAGCCAAAATTGACTCTGCGTCGTCCTGAGGTGATAATTGGTTCTCTGGGGATGGTGCCTTCTTACACTGTGAAGCATGTATCCACACTGCGATGCCAGATAGTTTAACAGCTGTCTGTGTAGTAAGCAGTACCTGATGAGGACCCTTCCACCGGGGCTCCAAGGCGTGCTTTCGAGGATGGCACTGTACGTAGACCCAATCACCTGGCTCGAGGTTGTGGCAAGCGTCAGAGGTGGGTTCCGTGGGCCAGGCGGCTTGAACCTGTGAATGGAAGTGACTTACAGCTTGCATTAGTCCCTTGCAATACTGAAGGAGCGCACTGTGAGTCAAGTTCAAATCTGGAACGGGAGTAATGGTAGTCATAGCTCGCATAGGGCGTCCCATAACAATTTCAAAGGGACTTAATTTATGCCTTTGGGATGGAGTGGATCTCCTGTCCATAAGGGCTAATGGTAAGGCTACTGGCCAGCTTAATCCTGTAGAGTTACAAATTTTAGCAAGCTTATTCTTAAGTGCACCATTTCGTCTTTCAACTGCCCCTGCACGCTGTGGGTGGTAGGGACAGTGCAACAGGTGTTTGATGTGCAATATACGGTCCAGGTGTTGAACAAGGTGTCCAGTAAAATGTGCACCCCAATCACTGGACAGAGTAGCAGGAATTCCCTTGGCAGGCCTAATATGATTTAACAAACATTTGGCAACAGACAGTGAGTCAGCCTTGCGACAAGGAAAGGCTTCCATCCAACCAGAGAATAAACATACCTTAACAATATAAATTCATATTGTTGACACTTAGGCATTTGTACAAAATCAAGTTGCCAATGCAAGAACGGTGCTTGAGGCAGACCTCAGAACCCCTGGGCCACTTTTACAGGTTTACCAATATTATGGCTTTGGCAAATGGTACAGGCTGCACAGTGGCGGGCTGCAAAAGAGCTAAAATGGGGGGCCCACCATCCTGTCTTAGTTACAGCAGAGACCATCCCATCCTTTCTGACATGCGAAACGCCATGTAGCAGGGCGGCCAGAGATGGGTAGAGTGAAAAGGGGGCTACAAAGGCGCCAGTAGGCGAGCGCCAAAAGGAATAGGGATGTAGAGAGCAACCTTGGGCGACCCAGGATTCTTTCTCGGTTTCTGGTGCAGAGTCTTGGAGCAGGGTGAGGTCAGTGAGGGACCAGGACGGTAAGAGGAGAGCGGAGAACAAGGGACTCAGACATTTTGACTAGGCGCCCTGCAGCAGCCACAGCACGCAGGCAGGGGGGTAAGCCTTGGGCAACAGGGTCTAAAGTGGCGGAGAAATAAGCGCTGGGCGGTTCTTTTCTCCGAGCATCTGAGTGAGAACTCCAAGTGCACACCCAGATGGTTCATGGCAGAAAAGGGTAAAAGGCTTAGAATAGTCAGGCAGCCCTAAGGCAGGGGCAGAAGCCAACCCTGTTTGAGGGAAACAAAGGCAGAATTGGCCTCAGGGGGCCACGGCATGGGGTCAGGCGCAGAGAATTGAGTGAGTTCCTGGAGAGGTTTTGCAAGGGAGGCATATTGGGGAATCCATTGTCTGCAAAATCCAGCCATGCCGAAAAACTTCCAGACCTGGTGTGGGGAGCGGGGTCGGGGAAAGCTAAGGATAGCTTGGACATGGGTGGGAGAAAATGCACGCGAACCCTGGGAGAGGAGAAAGCCAAGGTATGTGACAGAAGCTTGACAGAGTTGTAGTTTAGAGCGAGAAGCTTTGTGACCCTTATTTGCTAGGGCAGTAAGGAGCACTAAAGAGTCAGTTTCAGAGGCAGACAATGAAGGGGAACAGAGGAGTAGATCATCTACATATTGGACTAGTGTGGACCTGGATGGGAAAACAAGATCAGCAAGGTCTCGGGCTAATGCTTGGGAAAAATATGATGGGCTTTCAGTATACCCCTGGGGCAGTGTGGTCCATGTGTACTGTTGCCCCTTGTAAGAAAAGGCAAACAGGAACTGGCAGTCAGGGTGAACCGGGACAGAAAAGAAAGCAGAGCACAAATCAACAACGGTAAAATGAGTTGCAGCTGGTGGGATAGAAGCCAGAATCTTTGAGAGGGGCAAGTTTTGATTCTGTCCACCTATGATTTGCCTCTTCCCACCACTGCATGAAACAATCAACCTCTTCTTTTGCCACTTTAGTTTTAGGTTGGCCGAGTTTGTCTTTTAAGACGTCTACTCGGTCTTTGTCCCAAGATCCTAACAGTGGCCACTGAATTTTGGGATTCTCCTGAGTTAGCCTAGACCATTTTTCCAGAAATTTACAGGAGTCCGGACCCTTCCTAAAATACATAAACTGAGCCGGCGTTCCTTTAGGGAACTGTCCCGACTTAGACGTCTGGTTACCCATACAGGAGGACTTTACACACCAATCACACAAGAAGGAAAGTCGAGTTCGTCAGAGCGATGCCCGGTGCAACACATAAAAGGAGCCCACAGGCTACTGCCTCAATCGCCCTTGCTTTCACACCAAGGGTTTTACCCAAGGCGTGGTGCGGCTGTGATTGTGCAGATTTCACTCACTCAGACCGTGGGGACAGGAACCCTTTGGTCAGCCGATCCCCGGACGGAGACGGCGCCCAGACTCAAACACACCACAGGGAGGACGGATAGACACAGAGACAAGACAGTCCTCAGTCCGGACAAAACACAGAAATAATTACCTGACCAGATTCCTGATGTCAGATCCCGGGATCCCTACCAGAACAGAGCGGGAACCAACAGGTTTGATGGCGTAGACTTCACTGTGGTCATGCACCCTTCCGTTCTGGCAGAGGACCGCTCGGGCCAAATGCCCAGGTGCCGGCTTGCCACGGCCGTCCTAAGAATGGTCAGGAGTCATACGGCCCCAGTGAAGACGGTTGCCATCTCGGTGGGACCTCCAAATTGTCAAAGTCAGATTCAGGACTCACATAATTTGTCAGACCACTTCTGTTTATTAGCAAAGCGCTTTGCCAATGCACCCAGATGTGAGCCCCTCTCTGAGGCTAAAGATAACCTATTTATACAGCTAAGCCAAAGCCAATTTAACATAAGAGAGAAAAGGAAGCAGAAACTGACAAATATACATACATGTCTCATTTGCATACTAACGTTTACCAATCTCCTAGCTCAGTAGGATCTCTAAGTTAATTAGTTTGAGGACCCATTGTCTCACACACCTTAATGTTTCTCTTCCTGACAACTATATTTCAACAAACCCTTCAAGTAGCATTTCTTTAATGAATTATAATTTCAATATAATTCACTCTACTTTCACAGAGGGGAGTGGGATCTAGTGGCTAGAGCAGGAGGGGCTGGGCACCAGGACTCCCGGGCTCTATCCTCAGCTCTGAGCAGGCAGTGGGGTCTAGTTGTTGGAGCAGGGGGGCGTGGCGGGGGCTGGATATCAGGACTCTTGGGTTCTCTCCAGAGCTCTGAGAGGACAGTGGGATCTAGTAATTTGAGCTGGTGGGGGGGGGGTGGCTGTCTAGGAGCCATGACTCCTACGTTCTCACTACAGCTCTGAGCAGGGAGTGGGATCTAGTGATTGGAGCACAGGGGAGTTGGGAGCCAGGATTCCTGTGTTTTCTCCCCAGCTCTGAGCAGGGAGTGTGATCTAGTGGTTGAAGCAGGGGGGGTGCTGGGAGCCAGAACTCCTAGGGTCTCACCCCAGCTTTGGGAGAGCAGTGGGGTCCAGTGTTTGGAGTGGGAGGGGCTGGGTATCAGGACTCCTGGGTTCTCTCCCCACATGGAGGGACTCCTGGGTTCCCCTCCCAGTTCCAAGAAGGGGCATGATTCCTATCAGTTGGGAAGACATGCGATCAACATTTTCATAGTTGACTAGGGACTGTGGGTGCTTGGGATCCAGAAAGGCCGTGATCCTCCGAGGGCAATTTCCCAGCAAGCCAGACAGAATCTCTAGGCACTCTTGAAATTCCTGGCCTCTGGTCTTTATCATGAGATTACTAGCACTACCATCCCAGGGCCCACAGCCAGTTGCTGCCGGTAAGAGCCTCAATCCAAAACTGAGATGACCAAAGGGATTTGGACACCTAATTCCCATCCTTGTTCATGGGCATTCAAACCCCTTAGGCCTCGGCATAAGCAGGCAAGTTTGAGCTGCTTAGAAAATCAGGGTGAAAAATTTCAGTGCAAATGGAGGAAACTAATTAATTTTCTTATACGCTGGCCACCACAAAGATCTGATTCTCAGTGGAGACTGTATAAAGGCTGGTGCATCACCCACCTCGCCTGCACTGTGCCTCAGTTTCCCCACACAGCTGGAGAAGGTTTTTTGGGTGGGTAAAGCCACTTTGAGCTGAGCTGGTCCAGGGCTGTGTTGCTTTTGCAAGACACTGGAGGGGAAATCCAGGGAGGAGGGCCTCAGTTTGTGGTCAGCAACTGCTGTCACATTTCCTAAGAGCCCCGCATGTGACCATCACTGGGATGCCACAACACCTCCCACATCGTGGAGGAAGCAGTGGCTGAGTGTCACGTCCATGGCAGGGTTCGGCTATCTCACAGTAAGGAAGCCAGTCTCCTCCCTGGGCAGAGACAGGGCTGGTGGCTCAGAACCCAGCTCTAAGCCCCAGGCAGATCAGCTCACTCAGCATGGAGCTAACTCTCCTTCTGCCGCTGCTGGGTAAGTAGCCTCCCGGGGCCCACTTCCTCTCTTGGGCTATCTCCTTGGGCTGTCCTTGGGCTGTCCTTCCTCTCCTTGGGCTGTCTTGCTTGCTTTCCTGCTTCTCCTCTAGCTCTTTCCTTGCTTGCTTGCTCGCCATCCTTCTTTCCATCTTTTACTTTCTATCGCTTTTCTTTCTTGATTGCTTTTCTCTTTCTTTGGCTTTTCTCTGTTTCTTGCTTTTTCTTTCTATCTCTTTAATTTCTTTCTCTTGCTATGGCTTTTCTTTCTAGCTTGCTTTTCTGATTCCCCTTTTCTATATTGCTTGCTTGCTCGCTTTCCTGTTTTTTCTTCCTATCTTGTTTATTCTCTTCAATTGCTTTTCTTGCTTGCTTGCTTTCTCTCTTTTCTTTCTCGCTTCCCTGCAATCTCTCTCTTTTCTTGCTTGCTTTCCTGCTTTTTCTTTCTTTCTTTCTTTCTTTCTTTCTTTCTTTCTTTCTTTCTTTCTTTCTTTCTTTCTTTCTTTCTTTCTTGCTGTCTTGCTGTCTTGCTGTCTTGCTTCCTTGCTCTTTTCTTGCGTGTTTGTTTTCTTGCATTCGCTTTCTGTCTCTTTTCTGTCTTGCTTGCATTCCATCCTCCTGTTTACGCTCTCTCTTACTTTTCTTTCTTGCTTGCTTGTTTTTCTGCTTTCTTGTTCTAGCTCTTTTCTAGATTTCTTTCTTGCTTGCTTGCTTTTTCTTTCTGTCTCTTTTCTTGCTTGCTTGCTTTTTCTTGCTTTCTTTCTCATCTGAGCTGTACTACCCTGTGACACTATGACCCCATATTCTTCATAGAGATATTGTTATGATATGATTATGGCCTAACTATGAGGTATTTTATACAAGAGAGGTCATGTGAGCTATCATTGAAAAGATTATGGTTTACTGAATATGATTTTCCTATTTGTATACATTATCATTTTTATAACTGAAGTTATGAATATTGTCTATGCATCTATTACAAATGTGTTTACACTTGGGGAACATCCACTAGGCAGAATGCAGTCAGTCTAGATGTCTTGCTGGGAAGGGCCATTAGAGAAAACAATAGGTCTTAGAAGATGCTGATCACCCACTGAGAAGCCTTCCTGGAAATGCTGCAAACAACCTCTGAGTTATGGCTGCAGGGTCATGTAACCAAGTCACCTGGTACTGGACTCCAGGACAATACTTGTGTTTTCCACTGACTGGGGGTGGGGATCAAATGGGGGACAAAGGATTCCCGCCACATGCAAAAAACTGTTTAGGGCAGGGGAGTGACATCATCATGGTTCATTCTTCACTGCCTCCCTGCCCAAGAAAGAAGACTGCTGAACACACCTGAGAAACAAAAAGACTGAATTAGGGGAGAAGGGCTGATGACCCCAGGTTAGAGGTTGTCTAGCCTGTGAAAGGGGTAACTGGAGTTTTAAGCAGAAAGCAAGTGCAGCTTGGCTTCAAGAATATCTGCAATCTTCCTAAAACAACATTTAGGGTGAAAATTTGCTGCTCATATCGAATTTTGTTAGTATACTAAGCTTAGATTGCATTTTTTTATTTGCTAGGTAATCTACTTTGATCCTACAAAAGGAACAGGAGGACTTGTGGCACTTTAGAGACTAACAAATTTATTTGAGCATAAGCTTTCGTGAGCTACAGCTCACTTCATCGGATGCATGTAGTGGAAAATACAGTGGGGAGATTTTATATACACAGAGAACATGAAACAATGGGGTTACCCTACACACTGTAATGAGAGTGATCAGGTAAGGTGAGCTATTATCAGCAGGAGAGCGGGGGTGGGGGGATAGTGATAATCAAGGCGGGCCATTTCCAGCAGTTGACAAGAACATTTGAGGAACGGGGGGGGGGGGAGCAGGAATAAACAAGGGGAAATAGTTTTACTTTGTGTAATGACACATCCACTCTCAGTCTTTATTCAAGCCTAAGTTAATCGTACCCAGTTTGCAAATTAATTCATATTCAGCTGTCTCTCATTGGAGTCTGTTTTTGAAGTTTTTTTGTTGAAGAATTGCCACTTTTAGGTCTGTATTTTCCACTACATGCATCCGATGAAGTGAGCTGTAACTCACGAAAGCTTATGGTCAAATAAATTTGTTACCTCCAAGGTGCCACAAGTCCTCATTTTCTTTTTGCAGATACAGACTAACACGGCTGCTACTCTGAAATCTATTTTGATCTGTTTGCTATCCCTTATAATCACTTAAAATCTATCTTTTGTAGTTAATAAACTTGTTTTGTTTTGTCTAAAACCAGTGTGTGTGTGTGTGGAGATTTTAACCTGGGGCAGAAAGCTGTGCTTATCCCTCTCCACATTGAGGGAGGGGGTGATTTTCATCAGCTTACGCTGTACTTTTCTCTGGGCAGCGCAAGACTGTACAGTGTTGGGCTTACCCTCTAGAGGAGGGTGTGCACTTGAGTACTGGGCAATTCCTTAGCTGAGCTGTCCCATGCAGGGCTGATCTCAACATCTGTGTGTAGCTGCAGCTGGGTGTGTCCCTACCTGTTTGTGTGCTGGTAAAGTGCAGTCTGAAGCCTGAGGGAGGGCTTAGCTGGCTTGCCTGGTGGGTCAGGTGGGATCAGTGGTACCCCAGTTCCAAGTGGCCCCCGCGGGGGAACCCATCACATATCCCTCTCCCCATTCTCCCTCTACCCCCCTGCCTTTTTTCTAGCATTCCTGACTCCCATCACACTCCTCCCTCCCCAGATCTCTGACTCATCCTCTCTTCTCTTCTATCTTTCAGCCACTCTCAAGATTCTCCCCAGGTCAGTGTTCCTTGCAGGTAATGCCAACTCTTGTGCTCACCTAGATGACTCATTTTGGGGTGGGTTGTTTCTAGAGGAGAATTCGCCTGTGCTTATGCTTTGGGGTTTGGAATCCCATGGGGGTGGGTCTGTGGGGATCCCCTGTTAGCCCCCCCCTTGGACACACCAAGCTCCCGCTTTGTCCAGCCCAGCACCAATGCCAGCCCCACCCAGAGATCCCATAGGTGAGACAAGTTGGTGGGGTCTCAGCCCAGGGAGTCCAGAGGCTGGATGGGTACCCTGCTGCCCCCTAGTGGGGAGGGTGGGGTACATCAACAGGTGGCAGTGTGCTTTTTGGGGGGCATCATCCCCTGAGGTCTTGAAAGGCCAGTTTAGGAGCAAGCCTCATCATTGCAGAACATTCTCCTCCTGCCCCACCCTCATCCCCCTCTTCTCCTGCCCCCGCTCCCCCAGTTCTGTGCCTGTATGCTCCAGGAGGGTGGGTCCTAACTCTTTGGCCTGGCCTGGCGGTAGCCCCTGTTTGAGGGTTGGATGTGGGACATCTGTGGGCTTCTCTCTTGGCTGCTGCTTCTGCCCTTGTTCCCAACTAATGCCAATGGAAACTTTTCTTTCCCAGGTGTCCCTGCAGCCCCATCCCTGTCCCTGCACCCCCAGAAGCAGGAGTACCTTCCCGGAGACACTGTTGAGATCAAGTGCTCTGCTCCTCCTTCGGTGGATAGCGTTGGAGGATTCCAGTACCTCAGTGATATTGGAAAGGCCATCACAGTCCTAGCTTCATCCAGGACAAGCCATATCTTGAAGATGAGCCTCACAGGGCCTGAGGACGGGGGGTCATATCATTGCAGATACTGGATAGGCCAAGGTCATTCTTGGAACAGGTCCAGTGACAGTGATGCCGTCCTCATTAGAGTGAAAGGTGAGCTCTGCACAGTCTCTAACATTTCTTTGAGTCAGAGGTGAACACTTCCAAGATGCATAAAGACATAAGCAGACAAAAGTATAGCAAGGAACCAGCCAATGACACAGTCCCCCAACATGCCATTCACTTCCCAACTATGGCTGCCCAACGTGGCTAATCCCTCAGTGAATACAGCTACACAGTATGGGTGACCAACGGCCAACAACATGGACACCCAGCATGGCTGCCCAGCTACCAACTATATGGCCCTCCAACATGGTTTCCCTACTACTGATAACATGGCCATCCAATATTGGTCGCCTACCACACTGGAATTCTGTGCCTGGACAAGAGCTGCTAGGCACTATAATAATACAAATAATTAAATAATAATTGCTGCCCAACAGCTGACAACAACCTACACAGCTGCAAAACTGATATCAAACATCTCAGCTTTCAGAAATATGGCTTCCGAACTACTGACTACAGGGCCACCCCCTGCCATGACTGCCAAAAATATAGTCTCCCAACATGTCGGACCAATTGACAACACAATCTCCAGGCTTCCAGAAACGTAACTTATTAGCATGCTTACCCAAAAGCTAGCAACACCCTCAGCCATTGTACAAATACTGAGCCAAATTATGGAAATCAGGCTGCCAACAATACTCACCAAACATGCCCTTCACTTCCCATATAAGGGTAACCAAAATGGCTGCCAAACTATCAACAAAATGGCAACCCAATATGGGTATCCAACTACAAACAACATGGCCACACACTATGGCGATCTAACAGACACAGTCGACAACATGTCATCTGAAATGCCTTCCCAACTAACAACAGGGTCACTGAACATGGCTGACAAAAAGCTGACAACATGGCCGCCCCACATGACTGCTCAACATGGCTACCCAATGGCCAGCAACATGAGACTCATCATGACTCTCCAACAGCTAGCAATATAGCAATTCATCATGCCTACCCAACAGCCAACAACATGGCACCCAACATGACTACTTGACTGTCAATAACACGGAGATCTAGCATATGCCCCACACTCAGGACAACCTGATACATAAAGCGAATAAAAGGTTGTTACAAGGAGGAGGGAGAAGAATTGTTCTTCTTAACCTCTGAGGACAGGACAAGAAGCAATGGGGTTCAATTGCAGCAAGGGTGGTTGAGGTTGGACATTAGGAAAAACTTCCTAACTGTCAGGGTGGTTAGGCGCTGGAATAAATTGCCAAGGGAGGTTGTGGAATCTTCATCACTGGAGATTTCTAAGAGCAGGTTAGACAAACAGCTGTCAGGGATGGTCTAGATAATACTTCATCCTGCCAGGAGTGCAAGGGACTGGACAAGATGTCCTCTCGAGGTCCCATCCAGTCCTATATGTCTATGATATTTAAGTTCCCAGAACCTGTTCTCCAACATGACAAACTAATGGCTAACAACACTCACCTTGTAGAATCTGGAGGAAGGAATAAAGCCTAGGCTATCGCTTGCAGCTACACAAAGATCCTCATGTAGGGAGGCACGAGGTATCAGTTTGAATCTTACCAGTGTTGAGTTTGGGGCAACATCTCTGCTTTCCCCCCATGTCAACCCCCCACCCCATCCCCGATTCATTCTTGTTGCCTCTCCTAACCTCAGACTTCCCTCCCTGGCCGAAGCTGAGTGTGGATCCTCCGTCCGGAGCGGTGAGCAATGCTGGTGAGCAGAGGTTTCACTTCTACAAGGATGGAGCTGAGCTCATCCCCAGGGACATGGGGTCTGTGGTCAGCACAACAGAGACCAGGACCAGCTCTATGATGTTCAGCATCCCATGAGCTGGTCCCAACAGAATTCACCTGTGCGTACAAGGAGAACATGAGTGGGAGGTGGATTCTGTCCCTAAGGAGCTTGGCTGTGAATGTTACCATGATAGGTGAAGTTGCCCCAGACTCACCAGTCTAAGATATACCTAATGCTTGCTGAAGGGAGCAGAAGTCATGAATGTACACACACACACACACACACACACACACACTGAGTAGGGCTCATCCCCTCCAGCAGGGGGCAGCAGGGACACACTCAATCACAGACATTGTGCACATCCCCTCCAGGAGGGGGCAGCAGTGATGCACACACGAGCATGCATGCACACACACACACACACTTGCAGCAGGGGGACACACTCGTGCCAGTGTATTATTTCCTGGCAATTTCCTCCTTTTTTGCAGTGCGCAGACATTTCTGGGTCCGGGAGCTGGCTGTGGGTGGGTCCTTCTTCACCATTAATGGCCTCATCTTCCTCATCTTCCACCTCTGCATGAAGGGCAAAGGTAATCGCACATTTCCCTCCCCCGTCCCTGCTTTCACAGGAGCTTGGAGAAGCTTAAACAAACGAACCCTGAAATTTCTCCTTCTGAGTCTCGCCTGGCAAAGCAGCTGCTGCTGTCGACAACACTGAGCCTAGTATCTGTCCACCCGCCACACCGTTATATCTCCTCTTCTGACCCCTCAGCTCCACCTGCTGAAATGCTGGGTAACCGCCACCCAGTAACACTGCCTAGGAGTCCCCAAGGCTGAAAGGCAGCTGCTTCTGGGGTGGGGCGTGGCAGCCGGCGGGCAGCCGCAGCGTAATGCCACAGAGGGATCGCTCCTCCAGATGCAGCCGTCTCTGGGGCGGGCCACGGCAGCTGTTTAGCAGCTGGGCATAGATGATGCAGCACAGCAGGCCAGAAAGGAATGCGAATGCAGACTCCTAGCAAGCTGCAGCAGCTCCACATCTCAGCCACAGCTCCAGCATGATCACTGCGGGAACAGCACCCCCTGAAGGGTCTCACATCCCTCCAGCTGCAGCACAGCGCCCCCTAGTGCTGCACAGGGGCATTGGGGTCAGCACTAATTGCGAGGGCAGAGTGCCCCCTACTGAGACCCTTCCCTGCGCCCTACAGCACAGCGCCCTCTACTGAGACCCCACATTCACCCCCTACTGGCTTCATCACTTTGCTTGCTCCAAAAAGATACCCCCTCAAAACGTGCCCCAAGCTTCTTTCTTTCTTTCTTTCTTTCTTTCTTTCTTTCTTTCTTTCTTTCTTTCTTTCTTTCTTTCTTTCTTTCTTATCTGAGTTTTCTCATGTGCTTTTCTCATTCTCAGGTTCCAAGGAGAAGCACGCAGGCATCTCAGACCCATTTCAATCAGATTATTACTCAGTCCCTGTTCGATCGGTCATTCGTCAGTCTGGTCATTCTGTGACCGCCAAGGCAAACCACATCCCCAGCCCCCTGTCCCGTGGGAATAATGAGTACCAGGAAGAGGTGTGAAGGCTCAGCTACTGACTGCGAATATTCCTCCCCTGCCCGCGGATGGCTGGCCAGTTCTGCAGCTCAATTGGCTTCAGGGGAGAATGTTTTGCTCCTCAAATATTACAGGCAAACCAAGATATTACTGTGTGTTGCTTTCTTTGCTACAAATGTGGAGAAACCAGATGGGTGTGTTTTGAAGAAAGAAAGGTGACTGGAAAGAAAGAGGAAAAAATGTAACTAAGAAAGAAAGAAAGAAAGAAAGAAAGAAAGAAAGAAAGTTTATATTCTCATTTCTCCTCAGATCTTCCTTCTCTCTGTATATTCACAGCTGTATGAATCCCTGTAAATTCCCCCACCTCCAGCTTTTAATTAAACCATTTTTTTAGCCCCTTCTGGCCTCTGACCCTTGTTTCTTTCACTGTGGTTATTTTGTCCCTCAAACGGTGTGTGTCATTGGCCCTGCACTGCTGACACTGAATGGTAATTCTCCTTTGGACCACAAACTGCAACTCCTTCCCCTGTTGAGTGGGGCTCAGGGCGGCAGTTTCCATGACTTGCTGAGCTACCCAATGGAGCAGAAAACAGCCACCTAGCCCTGAAATTTGAGGGTCAGAGAGAGAGGCAGTCCACGAGGGGAAGGCGCTTGTCATTACAGCAGGCCTGCTACAGTCCCCATCATCTCAATGATACTCAAGGCCTTTATCCTGCACCCGAACCTGACACTGAACTCCCTTTCGCCCCCCTGTCTCTTTATTCACCCCCCTCTCCTCTGTCTCCCCTATGTGCCAGGCTGGGACATACATGGGGATCTGACACTATCATGGCCTATCTGGCATCCTTGGCTCAGGGAGGGGAGTGGGGTCTAGTGGTTAGGGGGGAGGGCCAAGAGCCAGGACACCTGGGTTCTATCCCCAGCTGAATGGGGTCTAGTGAGTTGGGAGCATGACTGGGAGGCAGGACTCCTGGGTTCTATTCCTGGTTCTGGGAGGGGAGTGGGGTGAGTGGATTAGAGCAGGAGGGGGCAGGCAGGGATCCAGGATGCCTGGGTTCTATTTACAAAAAGAAAAGGAGTACTTGTGGCACCTTAGAGACTAACCAATTTATTTGAGCATGAGCTTTCGTGAGCTACAGCTCACTTCATCCGATGCGTACCGTGGAAACTGCAGAAGACATTATATACACAGAGACCATGAAACAATACCTCCTCCCACCCCACTCTTCTGCTGGTAATAGCTTATCTAGAGTGATCACTCACTCACGAAAGCTTATGCTCAAATAAATTGGTTAGTCTCTAAGGTGCCACAAGTCCTCCTTTTCTTTTTGCGAATACAGACTAACACGGCTGTTACTCTGAAACCTGGGTTCTATTTGATGTTCTCCCATGTCTCTCTCTCTTTTTCTTTAGCCGCCCCATCCTGCCTTCGTGCCCAGCCCCGGAAATCTCATCCCCTCCCTTCCCTTCTCTCTAACAGCTGCTCTGGAGATTCTCGCCAGGCCAGTGTTCCCTGCACATAATGCCGACTTCCCTCCTCTCTTTAATGCCCCATTTGGGGTGAGGCTGGCTGTGGGGGGGAGCTCTGCTGCTCCCGCAGTGGGGTTTGGAGGTCCAGCAATGGGGTGTGTGTTTGAGGGCTTTCGCTTCACCTTCCCTGGTTCTTCACTCAAACAGCAAGCAGCAAAAGACCAGAAGTCCGAAGTGCGGACAAGGTGACGTTTCTTGGGGTTAATTTCCAAGCAAGCATATTCCGAAGCCCTTCACACCAGTCGGGCTTCTCTCGGTATGCCGATAGAGTCTGTTCCCCAGTGTCCCCTTCCCAGCTCTGATGCCCCAGAGCCTTGTCCCTGTTCCCCACCCCTTAGCAAGCATGATTCCAATTTCCCTTCCCCCCACTTCCTGTTTGACCCCAGTTGACAGTGTAATAATCTCAGCTATACCTTCACCAATCATTTTACTGAGATTTAACCGACCAATCCTAACATATTGTAACATAATTCTCGAACCAATTATATCCCCCCACCCTAATTAACTTACACCCAGCAAAATTAATTATACAGTAGACAGAAACAATTAGAGAAGCAGACAGATTAACAAGAGAGAAGTGGGGGCCATAAAGATAAACCACACAGAAATGAGGGTTTCACAACCACAACCACTGATAAGTGAGTTGTTGCCAGAAAGGATGCTATCAGACTAAGGTTTCTTTAACCATTTTAAGATCTGTTTCTTTCTCTGGAGGCGATGGCCACTATCAGGACAGGATCCTCTTCCGAACAGCCCAATGGCACCTTATTTCAGTGTGGCTGGTTTGGGATGTGAGGATGCGACCATTCGCTTCCCAGCTTATGGCTGCCTCTGTTGCTTAGCCAAAGGCCTTAGCCTAAGAACAGGGCCTCAGAATATCCTCATGAGAGAAGTCCCAGACACAGGTGGACTGTGATTTTCATTCTTTATTTTTATACCCCTGTAACTAGCTAAGTGATAAAAATACACCTAAGTTCTCAAAGTACAGGCCTTTGCAGGCAGGCCTGAATATTTATATTCTAACAGTGTCTATGGGGAATTCCCATCATTCCCGCTTGGAGGGATCAAACTCCCTCGTCCATAGAAGACCCTCTGTTGGAAGACCAAGGTGCTCGGGGATAGAGATCAAGAATGTGGGGGGCTGGTGGATCGTCTCTCGTCACCCTCCCCTGTCTATTCCAGACCCCCTGCTGGCCTCTTGACTTTCCCTGGGCCCCCCACACCACACGTTCCTTCCCAGAGAGCATGTGACCCTGATTTGCTCAGTGCCAGAGAGGGTGGAGGTGACCAAATTCTAGTTCTTCAGGGGAAAGCACTAGGTGGCTGCGAAGGTCCCAGCCCTGGAGCAGAGGGACCAGCTGGGCCTCCAGGCCAAGCTTGTGGTGGCCGGCTTCTTCATCTATGCTACAAGTCAATGCAATTAGGGGGGACGTCCCCTCCAGGCTCAGTGCCTCTGTCCAGGTGCTGGTGCTGGGTGAGTGGCTGTCAGTTCCTCATCCTCCTTGATATCGGCTGGGTGGCGCTGGGTGGCAGGGAGCGCTCCCCTGGCAGTCAGTGCTGACCCCAATGCCCCAGCGTGATGCTAGGGGGCATTGTCACAGTCTCTGAACCCCCGCCCCCATCTCCATGCTCTGATCAGGGAACGTCTCTGTGGGGTGCCGGCCCCCTGCAGGGCCCTCCATCTCTTTGTCCATCACCTCTCTCTGTCCCTCCTGGTGCAGTCTAATCACCCCGTTTATCGCCACAGTGGCTTCACACGGAACCCATCCAGCAACCCAGGAACACCCTACCCCCACCCCCAAGTATTGATACAGAGGTCTATGGTGCCTAGAACATCTCAACAGAAGAGTCAATGAAGTTTTCCTGCTTCCAATATCCAGCTCACCAGAATGCAGGAGACGTGGGATAAAGTGAGTATCTTGACTTCAAAGATACATCTGCCTGCCTTGCATCTGTCACTCCATCCTCTGGGACTGAGAAGAAAGGAAGAAAGAAAGATGATGGAGAAGAAAGAAAGAAAGAAAGAAAGAAAGAAAGAAAGAAAGAAAGAAAGAAAGAAAGAAAGAAAGATTCTATTCTCATTTCTCCTCAGATCTTCCTTCTCTATGTATAGTCAAAGCTGTAAATTCCCCCATCTCCAGCTTTTAATTCAACTTTTTTTTTAGCCCCTTCTGGCCTCTGAACCTTGTTTCCTTCACTGTGGTTATTTTGACCCCGCAGTGTGTGTCATTGGCCCTGCACTGCTGACACAGAAGGGTGATTCTCCTTCGGACCACAAACTGCAACTCCTTCCCCTGTTGAGTGGGGCTGAGGCCGGTGGTTTCCACCAATTGCTGAGCCACCCAGTGGAGCAGAAAACTGCCACCTAGCCCTGAAGTTTGAGGGTCAGAGAGAGAGGCAGTCCACGAGGGGTACGGGCTGGTCATTGCAACAGGCCTGCTACAGTCCCCATCATCTCAGTGATACTCAGGACCCCAATCCTGCCTCCGAACCTGACGCTGAACTCCCTTTCGCCACCCTGTCTCCTCATCCATATCATTCATTCATTCACCGCACCCTCCTCTGTCTCCCCTATGTGCCAGGCTGGGACATATATGGGGATCTGACACTATAATGGCCTGTCTGGTCCATCCCTGACTCAGGGAGGGGAGTGGGGTCTAGTGCTTAGAGGGGAAGGGCCTAGAACCAGGACATATGGGTTCTATTCCCAGCTGAATGGGGTCTAGTGGGTGGGGAGGGTGACTGGGAGGCAGGACTCCTGGGTTCTATCCCTGGCCCTTAGAAGGGAGTGGGGTCTAGTGGTTAGAGTGGGGGTTGGGGGGATACTAGACCCAGGACTCTCGATTCTATCCCCAGCCCTGAATGGGGAGTGAGGTCTCCTGGGTTAAAGCAGAGGGACTGGCCAGGCCTCCTGGGTTCTCAGCCCAGTTCTGGGAGGGGAATGGAGTTGAGCAGGGGGGCTGGGTGCCAGGACTCCTGGGTTCTATCCACAGCTCTAGGAGGGGAGCAGGGTCTAGAGTTGCTGCTGAAAAATACAGCCAGAAAGCCATGTTGTCACAGATCCACAGGCTCCGTGCTACTCCCTAGCTTTGAAAATGTCTTTTGGCGGACCCCCAGCAGTGTGCCTGACCCCTGAGGGGTCCCACTCCTCTTTCCGCACCCCAGCCCTCTTGCTTCGCACCATGAGCTCTGCCCAGCGAATCCAGACGATACAGACCCCCACGGCAGAGAAGTGACCCAGGTGCCCCCTCTCTGCAGTGACACCCACCCCAAACAGAGCCAGGGTTATTGCTCAGCAGGACCTCACCAAGGGAAGGCCTTAGCTTAGCCCAAAGAAATAACAGCTAACACACACTCTGTGCTGGTCAAGCCCCAGCAATTCACCCGGAGCTGTAGCGTCCTCAGACTCTCTCCTTGACCTCCTTCGTTAGCCCCAGCAGAGGGGACACCCCGTCCCCCCCACCCGACCCCTCTCCATCCTTTGCTCCTGAGCTGGGGTCTCTGCTCAGCTTCCCTTTTGAGAAGCGGGGAAATCTGTCTGCTCTGGGTGCTGGGCAGTGGGTTTGTCCCTGTCTTCTCCATTGAGATGGGGTGGGTCCTTTTAATGACCCAGACAGTCCGTTCAGACAGCGAGGGGACACCCTGTCCTCATGTCTCTCAGTTGGCCCCGAGAGCAAAGTTAATGCCACTGAGGAGTAATGCAAAGCACAGGGGGAAACTGAGACATGCGTCGGCTTCATAAAAATATTACAGCCAGCTCCCGCTCCTTACAGAAGACTTTGCAGAAAGTAGCTCATCACGGCCATGAGGACTCGCGGCTGAATTTCCTGTGCACACAGGTCTTATGGGCTGGTCAGATGGGCAGGGTTGGGTCAGTCTTCCTGGGCGGAGACAGGGTCAGTGGCTAAGACGAGAGCCTTGCTCCAAGCCCAGGGGAAGCAGCTCAGCATGGTGCTAACTCTCCTTCTGACTGTTCTGGGAGAGTGACCTCCCCTGGACATCCTCTGTCTGCCTCTCTTGTTGAGTAGAACAGAGGGGGTTGGGATTCAGGACTCCTGGGTTCTATTCCTGGCTATGGGATCTTGTGAGTTAGCGCGGGGGGGGGGGGGGGGCTGGGATTCAGGACTCCGGGGTTCTATCCCTGGCTCTGTGAGGGGAGTGGGGTGCAGTGGGTTAGAGCAGGCAGGAAGCCTGGATTCTATCTGACGTTCTTCCCCCTCTCTCTCTCGCTCTCCTTTTCTTTAGCCCCATCCTCCCTTCATTCCCAGCCCCAGAACTCTCATCCCCTCCCTTCCCTTCTCCCTTACAGCCGCCCTGCAGAGTCTCCCTGATTACAGGTAATAGCTCATGTTGCTCCACCCACGCCCCACCTCTTCCCACCCAGTTCCGCCCCCTCTACCAGACATGCCGCTTCCTTGCTCCTCTCCCTTACCCATCAGGCCTCCTGCATGCTACGAAACAGCTGATCTCAGCAGTTGGGAGGGGGAGGCGCTGATCGGGGGCCTGCTGGCCGGTGGGAGGCGCTTCGGGAGGTGGGGGGGAGCTGATAAGGGGGCTGATGGTGGGTGCCACCATTTTTCCCTTATGGGTGCTCCAGCCACAGAGCACCCGCAGAGTTGGTGCCTGTGCTGGCAGCAGAATGGGGACTAGGGGGGTTAGAGCTGGGGGGCTGGACACCAGGACTCCTGGGTTCCATCCCCAGATCTGGGAGGGAAGTGCGGACTAATGGGTTAGAGCAGGGGAGGGTGGAAGTTAGGACTCCTGGCTTCTAGTTCCCTCGCTGGGCAGGTCACCGGCCATGGCTATGCCTCAGTTTCCCCTCTGCCGGCTTGTGGTGTTGTCATTTCACATGGGCAAAAGTCTCAGCCATGCTCCCATAACGGCGAGGTCTGGAGAAGGGTAAACACTGTTCTTATTATCCTGCAAACCCCTTGTTCCGCACGACTAGCTCATCATTCTAGTGGTATCGGCACCATCTTGCTGCCAGTGCACTGATGTTATCTACGGCTTCCTCTCTGCTTGGTGGCGTAGCTGTTTCACGCATTTCCCCTCTCCTGTTTTCCATCAGAGCTGATGAAACCTTCCCCCCATGGTGCCCATGCTGGGACCCAAAGACCTCGTGATGCCAGCTGACAGAGGGATCCCGTGGGTTCACCCAAGAACCTCACATGAGGTATCTAGTGAATGCCCGTGTCGCGCTGGTCATTGTAATCTTTGCAACACGTGTGTATGGAAAATATGGAGAGAGTTATGTAGCTATGCTGAAAATTATGTTCTCTGAGTCACATACCCGTGGCAGCAGGGAGGAAGGAGATGCGTATCTCACTCTGGCTGACGGAGTCTTGTATCGTTCACACTGAACGGCCGTTGGCGGTCTGAGCAAACCCGTGGATGACACAGGATGGAGGGAAAAAACAAAAGCCACCGGGGGGGTGAAGCAATGAACTCTGGGGACTATAGCTGGGGTACAGATGGACCCCCGAGGCATTCCCTCAGTCTGTCAGGACAAGCTGCCGACAGCTGAGACACCGGATCAAATCTGAATCCGTCCCTGGTAGAGCTAGGAAAATATCCCATCTTGAGTTAAATGGTCTAGATTTTAAAGGCCTTGATTTGGTGACCTGGAAATCAGATCTCCTGGGAGGGGTCTAAGGTGTCCTCCCCATCTCCTTAAGGATCGTAGAACTGGAAAAGGTTGCCTGGGCCGTGGAGTCCACTCCCTTGCTATTGGATGCAGCCCCATCTCATAATTCCATTCATAAACCTATCCAGTGCCATCTTCACTTTGGTTAGGTCATTTGCCCTCTCAGTGCTACTGTTGGAGGCTGTCCCAGAACCTCCCTCCTCTGGTGGTCACAAGCCTTCATTGTCCGCTACCTTCACTAGCTCTTAGGCCTCCCTGGTGTTTCGCCACTGCTCTATTCATAGAGAGAAATAACACCACCTCTTGGCCTTCATTTTAGGCTCCCTTTAATTCTCCTCCCATGAGACTGGCTCTCCAGTCCCGGGATCATCCCAGGAGCCATTCTCTGCACCTGCTCCAGCTGGAATTCCTCTTTCTCCAGCCAAAACTGGACTCGGCCTTCCAGATGAGGTTCTGCCACCGCCTTCTACATCCTACATCTTAAAGACCTCATACAACTTGGAGGTTGCCCATCTAGGAGCATAGAATGAAAGAGGAGCTAAAGGGTGGAGATAGGTGGGTGGGTCATTCCCCAATCAAGCACACAAGAACTCAGTCAACATGGTGTTATGGAAAGTAGCTCTTGTCAAACAAACCTGGTTTAATTCCTTGATGAGAAGTTTGGTGAAATCACAAGTGTGGTTGGTAAAGTTCACTGCGTAGATGTAACAGACACAGGCTTTGGTGAGGTATTTGACCTAGCACAGCACAGCTTATCACACCAATGGAGCACACGGTAGTGGACTAAGGAATAGCTGATTGATAGATTGTTGTCACGTAGTCCTCACTGGGGTATCATCATCAGTGAAAGGAGGTGTTTCCAGTGAGGTCCCCTGACGCTACTCAACGGTGTCAACAATGGCCTGGAAGTCACTATGAAATCACTGCTGACGAAATGTGCAGAGGACACAAAGATTGGAGGACCGGACAATGGGGATGAGGCTAGGGCAGTTCTATGGAGGGAGACGGATGGTCAACTGGGCCCATCCAAACAAAGAGGTGAGCTGATTACGGTGTATAAGAGAAAATCCTGGCTACTGAAGTCCTCGGTAATCGAGGGGAGAAAGGCAGCATGAGAACTAATAGCTGGAAGTTGAAGCTGGACACATTCAAATTAGAAATAAGGCACAAATTTCTAACTGGGAGGGTGATTAACCAGTGGGACAAACTCCTAGGGGAAGTGATAGATTCTCCATCTCTTGATGTCTTCAAAAGCAGCCTGGATGGAGGATAAGCCCATCAGTGGCTATCAGCTAGGATGGGCAGGGATGGTGTCACTAGCCTCTGTTTGCCAGAAGCTAGGAATGGGCGACAGGGGATGGATCACGTGATGATTCCTTGTTCTGTTCATTCCCTCTGGGGCACCTGGCATTGGCCACCATTGGAAGACAGGACACTGGGCTAGATGGACCTTGGGTCTGACCCCGTCTGGCCGTTCTCATGTTCTTATTAGTGTCAAGGTAGGTGAGGTGATATCTTTTATTGGACCAACTCTCCTTCAGCTCCGTGCAAGCTTGAAAGCTTGTCTCATCCCCCAGCGGAAGTTGGTCCAATATGAGATATTGCCTCACCTGCCTTGTCGCTCTACTATTCAACACAGCTGCACCGGCACTGCAAATATTACACCGCGGAGTCGGTGTTGCTCCAGGGAGGTATCTGAGCGCATTCAATAGTATTCCTGGCATAGGTTATTCTTAGCATAGGTTTCTTCAGTGGTACTGTGCTATAATGAGGTATTATCAGATGATACTCTAGGGAAGTATCTTTCTGCATTTAATACTATTTCCATACTACAGTACTATCGTCTTCAGTAGCACTATGAGATCCTGAGGTGAAGCTGCTCCAGGGACACATCTCCGTGCATCGTGCTGTCCTTGAGTATTATCAGATTATACTCTGGGGGAGCAGCTCCCTGTGTTATGTACTTGGGTACCATCAGATGATATTCCAGAAAAGTATGTCTCTATGTCTCAGTGTCTCTATTGCAGCCCCCCTGCCAGCCCCCCAGCCTCTCTGACCTTCCTAGCTGTGAGATGGTGTGTTCACCCCCTCCCCAGGACAGACATTGGGGGTCAGGGGCAGAGAACCCAGGTGTTTGGCCACTCTTAGGCCAGCAGCAACCCTTGATGAGACCAGGAGTGCCATGGATGGGGGGGATCAGGATGGGATCCCGGTGACGAGCAAGGAGGGTGGAGTGGAGAGCTCAGACTGAGCAGGGGATCAGGGTGGGACCCGGTGGCAGGTGAGGTGGGTGCTGTGGGGGGGAGTACAGGCTGGGGATGGGTATTTGGGATGGATTCTGGCAGCAGGGAGGGGGCGGGCAATGACCAAGCGGGGAGGCGGTGGGGATTGGGCAAAAGGAAGTCCAGATGGGTCATGGCCGTGTTAGAACACAGCTAGACTCTCGCTGTCGTGTGGTCACTACGGCAGCAGGAGGCATAGACACACACACACACACACACCGAGCGGGGCACCCATTCTCCCTCTCTCCATCGCTAAAACTCTGCAGGCCGGGGTTTTCTTCTAGCTCTGGGAGGGGAGTAGGGACTAGTGGTTAGAGCAGAGGGGCTGGGATTCTGAGGCATCCCACACTTCAGTGCAGGGGCTGACCTTGGTGATCTCTCAAGGTCCCTCCCAGCCCTGCATGCGGGGCCGAGCTGTCCTCAACCTACCCAGCAAACCAGGGTGAGGGAGGTCAGTGAATGCTACAGGAAGTGACGGAGATGAGTCAGTGCTGGCCCTGGAGCAGCAGTAGGGGGCGCTGTGCTGCTGGGAGTTGGGTGGGAGGCTCAGTAGGGGGCGCTCTCCCCTTGCAATTAGCATCGGCACCTGGGGATGCTGTGGTGCAGGGAGCAGGCAGGTGACTCTGGGGGCCTCTTTTCCAGTACTGCAATCACAACAAAACAGGAAGCCAGGACTCCTGGGTTGTATCCCCAGCTCCGGGAGGGGAGGAAAAGGGGCGTAGTGGGTTAGAGCTGGGGTCCAGGACACCTGGGTTCTACTGCCGGTTCTGGGAGGGGAGTGGGGTCTAGTGAGTTAGAGCAAGGGGGGCTGGGAGCCAGGACTTCTGGGTTCTCTCCCCAGCTCAGGGCGTGGTGAAGATTTTAAGGATGAGATCAGGCCAGCAGGAATCCGGGGTTTTCTTCCAGCTCCAGTCTCAGCATGCCTGGCAGGGGAGTTGACAAGGGAACAGACATTCCCTGAAGCGCCCAACCCGGGCTGAGGACGGAGGCGTGCGTAGGTGGAGTAGCCAGGTGTGGAGTCTCATTCTGGAACATCGGTGGGCCCCCCATTCGACGGGCCGGCCAGGGAATCTCCCGCTGGCCCCGCTGGAGCACGTTAGCCAGGGCTCCTCGGTTCCCCAAAGGAGTCTCAGCTGAATAGTTACGGATGCAAATGTTACAGGGTGGCCTTATTGCAAGACGCCTCCCTTCTGTTTTCATCTCTGTGCAACAAGATCAGGGGTTGCCGAGTGCTCCAAACAGCAGCAGGAAACACCCCTGGTGAATGCAGGTGAGTCCTGCTCATTAGTGTTACTAATAATAATGGCAATAATAATATTAATATCAGGAGGAGGGTGGGGTGGGGGTGCTTGGAAAACAGTCTCTTATTTTTGAAATACCATGTTGGCAGAGAGGCCTGGGATCTCTGAGAGAAACCATTTTAATGGGATCATTTCCCATGAGCTGTGGGCGGGACAGGGCTGGGCTGGCAGGGGGCTGCGGGTCGGGAGGGAGGGGCACCGGCAGGGCAGGAGGGGTCCCAGGGCTGGACTAGCAGGGGCTGCGGGTCGGGAAGGAGGGGCACCGGCAGGAAAGGGGGGGTCCCGGGCCTGGGCTAGCAGGGGCTGCGGGTTGGGAGGGAGGGGCACCGGCGGGGCAGGGGGGGTCCCAGGGCTGGGCTAGCAGGGACTGCGGGTTGGGAGGGAGGGGCACCGGCAGGGCAGGAGGGGTCCCAGGGCTGGACTAGCAGGGGCTGCGGGTTGGGAGGGAGGGGCACCGGCAGGAAAGTGGGGGTCCCGGGCCTGGGCTAGCAGGGGCTGCGGGTTGGGAGGGAGGGGCACCGGCAGGAAAGGGGGGGTCCCGGGCCTGGGCTAGCAGGGGCTGCGGGTTGGGAGGGAGGGGCACCGGCGGGGCAGGGGGGGTCCCAGGGCTGGGCTAGCAGGGACTGCGGGTTGGGAGGGAGGGGCACCGGCAGGGCAGGAGGGGTCCCAGGGCTGGACTAGCAGGGGCTGCGGGTTGGGAGGGAGGGGCACCGGCAGGAAAGTGGGGGTCCCGGGCCTGGGCTAGCAGGGGCTGCGGGTTGGGAGGGAGGGGCACCGGCAGGGCGGGGGGTCCTGGGGCTGGGCTAGCAGGGGCTGCGGGTTGGGAGGGAGGGGCACCGGCAGGGCGGGGGGGTCCTGGGGCTGGGCTAGCAGGGGTTGCGGGTTGGGAGGGAGGGGCACCGGCAGGGCAGGGGGGGTCCCGGGGCTGGGCTAGCAGGGGCTGCGGGTTGGGAGGGAGGGGCACCGGCGGGGCAGGGGGGGTCCCAGGGCTGGGCTAGCAGGGACTGCGGGTTGGGAGGGAGGGGCACCGGCAGGGCAGGGGGGGTCCCGGGGCTGGGCTAGCAGGGGTTGCGGGTCGGGAGGGAGGGGCACCGGCAGGGCAGGGGGGGTCCCGGGGCTGGGCTAGCAGGGGTTGCGGGTCGGGAGGGAGGGGCACCGGCAGGGCAGGGGGGGTCCCGGGGCTGGGCTAGCAGGGCCTGCGGGTCGGGAGTGAGGGGCAGAGGCGTGTGAAAGCTCTCAGAGCCCTCCAGGTTTTCTCTCGCAGAGGGCTCCGGGGACCTTATCAGCCCCCAGCACCCATCCTGCGCTGTCATCTTTTCCCTGTGGGTGTCGGGAGCGGGGCGGGGACAGGAGGAATGACAGAGTCTCCAGAAGCCACTTCTTCCAGCCCTGGGCGCTCCGAGGTGTGCCCCCACCCGAACCTTCCCTCCCTGGGAGCCTACAGAAGCGGCTGGAGGGATCCTGCTAACCCGCCTGGCTGCTCCTCGGCCCAGCCCCATGCTCTGGGGCCCCATTACTCAGCGGCTCCAGTCCAGACGTGCCGAGCTTCCAGCCAGCCCCCACCCGGCCATGGAGGGACTGGGCTAGGAGAGGACAGGACACGCCCGCCTGGATTGGAGGCCTCTCAGTGGGGTACGCTGGGTCGGGAGTGAGGGGCACCAGCAGAGCTGGGCTAGTAGGGGGCTGCAGGTTGGGAGTGAGGGGCACTGGCGGGGGTGGGGGGGGCAGAGCTGGGCTAGCAGGGGGCTGTGGGTTGGGAGTGAGGGGCACCGGCAGAGTTCGGGGGGGAGCACAGGGCTGGGATAGAAGGGGGCTGCATGTCAGGATTAAGGGGTACTGACAGAGTGTGGGTTTCTTTCTTTCTTTCTTTCTTTCTTTCTTTCTTTCTTTCTTTCTTTCTTTCTTTCTTTTTCTTTCTTTCTTTCTTTCTAATGCACTTTCTTTTTCTAATCTATCTCCCCATACGAACCTCCTGTGTTCTTCCATCTATCCATTGGTCTATCCTCATAAACCACCTGTATCTCTTTCTTGTCATCCATCCATCCATCCATCCATCCATCCATCCATCCATCCATCCATCCATCCATCCATCCATCCATCCCCGTACCCTCTATCTAGCTAATCTAGCTATCTATCTCCATACACCCTCTCTCTCTCTCTCTCTCTCTCTCTCTCACTAGATGCCACCCCCTCCATCTCTGTTGTATCTCAACCCTTCTAACCTCATCTCCTCCCTCCCCCACAGGGAAATCTGTCCTGGCCCCATGCCCGATGCCACCATGAACAGCTGCCTGCACACCTCCAGCAACGTCACCCTCCTGACGTCCTCGGTCTCCAGCGTGACCGGAATCGTTTTCCTCCTCCTGGCCGCTCTGATCGGGCTGCCGGGCAACCTGTTTGTGGTGTGGAGCATCCTGTGGAAGATGAAGCCCAGCTGCCGCTCAGTTACCTGCCTGCTGGTCCTCAACCTGGCCATGGCCGACGGGGCCGTCCTCCTGCTCACGCCCTTCTTCATCCTCTTCCTCACTTTCAAGACCTGGTTCTTCGGCCTTGCCGTCTGCAAAGGCGTGTACTACCTTTGTTGCGTCAACATGTACGCCAGCATCTTCATCATCACACTCATGAGTGTGGACCGCTGCTTGGCCGTCAGCCGGCCCTACCTCTCCCAAGCCATCCGCAAGAAGCACCTGGTGGTCAAGATCTTGGCCGCCCTCTGGGCAGCGGCTGTCTTGTTGGCTGTCCCGGCCTTCGTGTACCGGCAGCTGCTGTCAGACCAGTCAGGGCGGTGGCTGATCTGCGAGCCGTGCCATGCCACACCGGGCCTGGCTGTCTTCCACTTCACCATGGAGACGGTGGTGGCCTTTGTGGTGCCCTTTGCAGTCATTGTGGGCTGCTACTCCGCCATCTTGGTGCAGCTGCGGGGCCGGCGGTGGCACCGCCGGGGAGCACGGACAGGGAAGCTCATAGCCGCCGTGGTGCTCTGCTTTGCTGCCCTCTGGGTGCCCTACCACGTGGTCAATGTGCTGCAGGTGGCCTCCAACGTGGCCTCAGGGAGGGTGGCGGAGAGCCTGGGCCATGCGTGGAAGGCTGGCCGGGCGGGGGCCACCGCCCTGGCCTTCCTCAGCAGCAGCATTAACCCCGTCCTCTACGTCTTCGCCGCCGGGGACCTGATCAAGACCTCAGGGGCCAAGTTCATTGCCCAGTTCTTCGAGGGGGCCTCCGGGGAGGTGCACAAGAAGTCGCCCTCCCAGAGGGACCTAGACAAGGACACAGTGGCAAGGGAAGGCATGGAGATAGGGCAGCTACAGGCATGGGGGGAGGGGGCCAAGCAGGACGGGACCATAGGGCAGTTGACACCCCCTGGACAGGATCCACACCAAGCTGCAGCCCCTTAGCCCTCCCTTATGCAGTCCTACTTGTTCACTGCCCTTGCGGGTGCTTTCCCTTTAAGGGTGAAGTTTCTCTCTGCTGGACATGACTTCTCATGGACACTTTCCCTTTAAGAGCAGGTCCTCAAGGACACCTCCCCTTTAATTTGCTCTTAAAGGAGAGTTTCTCGCTGCCAGACATTTCTCACTGCTGGATACTTGTCTTCATGGACACTTCCCCTTTAATTTGCTTTTAAAGGGAAGTTGTGCCAAACATTTCTCACTGCCAGATTCTGGCCCTCATAGATGCTTCCCCTTTAATTTGCTCTTAAAGGGAAATTTCTTACTGCCAAACACTGCTGCCTTACGTTCTTGTGCCCCTCCTGTGTCATGGGACACGCCCTTCACAGGCACAGTTTATCCCTGCCAGACTCCATCAGCATGGAGACTTTCCCTTTAAGAGTGGAATTTCTCATTGCCAGACTCTGATCCTCAGGGAGATGTCCCCTTTAAGGACACCGTTTCTCACTGCCAGAGTCCAAATTTCAGGGTCACTTCCCCTTTAAGGGGCATTTAAAGGGGAATGTCTTTGTGCTGGACTCCCATTCCCATGTTGTATTAATGGGAGCAAACTGCTGCCTCCTTGTGGTGAAATGTGGGCATTGCGAGTCCAGGTCATAGACGAGAAAGACATAGGAACGGCCCTGCTCCCAGACTGGCTCCATGACTCTGCCGGGTGCGGCCCAGGGCACATGCCGCTGTCCCTTGCCCCATGGACTCATGCGGTTACCACCTGTAGGTGCCGTGAATACAGAGCAGCACCCGTTCTGCCCAATAACTGCCTCTTATCCCACAGACCGTGCAGAAGAGAGGCCAGGCCAGCTACTCACCTGACGTAATACAAAGGTTGTTATATGGATAGCACTACCCAGTCAATGTTCCTGGGGTCTATCCCCCGCTCTGGGAGGGGAGTGGTGTCTAGTGGTTAGAGCAGTGGTGGCTGAGAGCCAGGACTCCTGGGTTCTATCCCTAGCTCTGGGAGAGGAGTGGGGTGTGGTGGGTTAGAACATTGAGGGCTGGGCATCAGGACTCCTGGGTTCCATCCCTGGCTCTGCCACTGATCTGCTATGAGTCCTTAGGCAAGAAACGTCCTCTCTCTCTGCCTCAGTTTCTCCTCCCATCCCTTGTCTATTTAGTTTGTAAATAAGGCAGGAGTTGGCTGTCCTTCTGAGTCTGTGCAACCCCCGACACAAGGGAGGGCCCCCCGATCTCAGTCAGGGGTCTGGGCAGCACCTGGCACAATCTGGGCCCTGATCTCGGTGGGGATCTCTGCAGCACCTGCCACAACAGGAAGGCCTGATCTGACTCAGGTTTGTGCTGACAGTACTAAAAATATCATGCTTTGAATTTATGGACCGATACCATCTTGTCTCTGAACCACAGGGCAACAAGTTCTTTGCTCAAACAACACCCACGTGAGGTGATGGGTTGAGGGTTACATACATCAAACTCATTCTTTGGTCAGTAGATCTGTAGATAAATCGATCATTGGTGTGTTAAGAGCCCATGTTTATGTTACATCGAACTAACTGTAATAAACCACTTCATAGGTATTGAAAATTCATCTGACACCCCGAGTTCCTGTTCAACTTCAGGAAGTCATGAAAAGCTTTCAGACCTTTACAAGTTGGGTTGGGTCAATTAAAGGTGGAGTCGATCCCAGCCTCTGGGAGAGGAGTGGGGTCTAGTGGGTTGTGCGTGGGGGGCCCAGGGCTCAGGGAGTGGGGTCTAGTGGTTAGACCGTGTGGGGGGGCCGGGAACCAGGACTCCTGGGTTCGATTGTGGCTCAGGGAGTGGGGTCTCGTGGTTAGAGCAGGGAGGGGGGCTGGGAACCAGGACTCCTGGGTTCTATCCTGGCTCACTTTGGGAGTTGGATCTAGTGGTGGTGGTAGGGAGGCTGAGAGTCAGGGCTCCAGGGGTCTATCCTGGCTTGCTTGGGGAGTTGGGTCGAGTGGTTGTGGGGGGTGGGGAGGCTGTGAGTCAGGGTGCCAATCTGCTTTTGAGGCATCACAAACTTCAATGCAGAGGCTGGATTCGGTGACCTCTCAAGGTCCCTCCCCGTTCCACATTTCTATGCTTCTTTAAATGTGTAGGGCTGGGCTCTCCTCAGCCCACACGAGCAAACAGTATGAAGTAGATCGGGAAGTGACAGCACTGATGCATCGGAAGAAGTGGGTTTTTTTACCCACAGAAGCTTATGCCCGCAAAAATCTGTTAGTCTGTAAGGTGCCACCAGACTCATTGAGCTGATTCAGAGCTTGCAGTCAGTGCTAACCCCAGTGCGTCGCTAGGGGGCGCTGTGCTGCAGGGAGTGAGGGGGGGCGGGGGCTCAGTGGGGCGCTCTCCCCCCACTGTCAGTGCGTCGCTAGGGGGCGCTGTGCTGCAGGGAGTGAGGGGGGGCGGGGGCTCAGTGGGGCACTCTCCCCCCACTGTCAGTGCGTCGCTAGGGGGCGCTGTGCTGCAGGGAGTGAGGAGGGGCGGGGGCTCAGTGGGGCGCTCTCCCCCCACTGTCAGTGCGTCGCTAGGGGGCGCTGTGCTGCAGGGAGTGAGGAGGGGCGGGGGCTCAGTGGGGCGCTCTCTCCGCACTGTCAGTGCGTTGCTAGGGGGCGCTGTGCTGCAGGGAGTGGGGGCTCAGTAGGGGGCTCAGTGGGGCGCTCTCCCCCCACTGTTAGTGCGTCGCTAGGGGGCGCTGTGCTGCAGGGAGTGGGGGCTCAGTAGGGGGCGCTCTCCCCACAGTCAGTGCTGACCCCTGTGTGGTGCTAGGGGGCGCTGTGCTGTGGGGAGGGGGCTCATCGGGGGCGCTCTCCCCCCACAGTCGTTGCAGGGGGTGTGACTCGACACAAGGCGTGATCCTCATGTGGGAACCTGTTCTCCAGCATCAGGGCGGGGGTCACTTCACTCACCGATCCAGTCCAGGGCTCCGGGGAGGTGGGGGTAGGGGAGAAGGGGGATAGAGGTTTCCAGCTTTCCTTTCGCCTCCCTCCCAATGGGCTCCACTCTGGGGAAGGGGGGAGAGGAAGCAGAGCCGGACGCCTGGGTCCCAAGAAGCATGGTCCCTTTTCCCCTCCACCGAGGGTGACCCGATGTCCTGACAGTAGGGAGCTTTGTCTTCGACATGCAACTATCCCCTCCCAACCCTGAAAAAAAAGTGACCCCATTTTCCCCACTTGCTTTTAGGTCACCTCCCCCGAGACACCCAGCTCTCAGCGGGGCGGATCTGCCTGTGGGTTACCCAATGCTGCTGAAGCTTCCGCTAGATGCTCGTACCCACTGACTCAGCCACCTCGGAGCAGCCAGACGGGCTGGGGTGGCTCTGAGAGACGCCCCACAGCTGATGCGGCTGGAGGAAGCTTTGACTAGGGCAAGAAGGTCCTAAGGATTAGCCGTAAGCATTCAGTTCATGCCGAGCTGTGGGGATGACCGGGCTGGGCTAGCAGGAGTCTGTGCGTTGGGAGTGAGGGGCACCAGCAGACCTGGGGGGAGCCCAGGGCCGGGCTAGCAGGGGGCTGCGGGTCGGGAGTGAGGGGCACCGGTAGAACTGGGGGGAGCCCAGGGCTGGGCTAGCAGGGGGCTGCGGTTTGGCTGTGAGGGGCACTGGCAGAGCTGGGGGTGGGGGCTGGGCTGGGCCAGCAGGGGGCTGCGGGTCGGTGGCAGAGCTGGGGGGTGTATGGGGGGGAACCACATCATCTAAGTCAGTGGGGGTGGAGGGCAGTCGGGTCCCTGGGTCCTGGGGTGCTGCCAAACTCCTGCCCTCCCCATTGCCCTCCAGTCCCCTGGTCGGCTCTTTCACGGGGAGGTGTCTCCCTCTCCTCCTTCCCACAATCTACCCCCCTTTTGCTGTGAAATGACGGGTGGAATTAGCACCGTGTAAGCGCAGGGAGGAAGTTGCCCCATCAGCAACCCACATTGTCCTCAGGAAACCATACACCTCTTCCCGCCTTGAGAGCCACCCGTCCATCCCCTCCCCTACCCCCACCACTGCCACGGAGCAAAGTGGAGGCTGAAGACAGGTAGATAGACAGATAGACGGTGGGTGTATGGCGATGAATGGGGGGATGGATGCAGGGGACGTACGGGGGTGGGTAGATAGATAGACAGAGGGGGTGGATGTATATGGGGATAAATAGACGAGTGGGGGTGGCTGGAGGGGTGTGGCTGGAGGTGGAGAGATGTACATGAGGATGGATAGACAATGGGGTGGGGTGCATGGAGGAGTGGATGTGGAGATAGACGGGGTTATGTGGGGATGGATATGTATGGAGTAGATGGCGGCGTGGATGGATGTCCATAGGGATGGATAGACAGAGGGAAGTGGGGAGATGGATGGGTGTGGGAGGGATGGATAGAACGAGGCATGTGGAGGGATGGAGGGGTGTGTATGGGGGTATAGATAGGGACATATGGAGATGGATAGACAGAGGAGTATGGGGGATGGAGTGGTGTATGTGGGGGCTGGAGGGGGTGCATATGGGGATGGATAGGCAGGGGTGCTTATGGGACTGGATACAGCAGCATGGGGGATGGAGAGGTGTGTATGGCGATGGATAGACAGGAGTGTGGGGAAATGGAGGGGCATAGGTGGGGGATGGAGGGTTGTGAATGGGGATAGATAGACAGAGGAGTGGGCGGGTGGATGTGTGCATGTGGGGGGACGGAGGGGGGTATAGGTGGATGGAGGGGTGCATATGGGGATGTATAGACAGAGGAGTGGGAGGATAGGGCGGTGTATGTGGGGGGGATGGAGGGGTGTATAGGTGAATGGAGGGGGGAATGAGGGGGGATGGAGGGGTGCGTATGGGGACGGGTGGAGCGGTGGAGGGGGATGGAGGGCTGTATTTGGGATTATGGAAACTGAGGCAGGAGATGCAGTACAGAGTCCTTACTGTAGTTCTCACTCACCTTCCTATCCTCCAGACCCTTCTCTCGCCCCAATGACCAACGCCACCTTCAATGCCACTGCCCAGCCAGGTGCGCTGCCCCCATTGCCCGGCGCCAAGCTGGGGCTGACCGTGCTCTCCTTGGCCTTCATCCTGGGCTTCCCGGGCAACGTCTTCGTGGTGTGGAGTGCTCTCTGGCGTGTCCAGAAGCGCACGGTCACCTGCCTCCTCATCCTCCACCTGGCCTTGGCCGACTGCGCCGTGCTGCTCACTTCCCCGTTCTTCCTTCGGCTCCTGAGCGTCGGAAAGTGGGAGTTCGGCCCTGTGGTCTGCCAGTTGTGCCACTATGTCTGCGGCGTCAGCATGTACGCCAGCATCTTCCTCATCACCCTCATGAGTCTGGACCGCTGCTTAGCTGTCACCAAGCCCTTCATCTCCCAGAAGATCCGGACCGCCCTGGTGGTCAGGTCCTTGGTCCTGGCCATCTGGATGGTCTCTTTCCTCCTTGCCTTGCCCGTCATCTTCTACCGCAAGCTGGTGCACAGGGGCAGGCACCTGCTCTGCGACCTGTCCCATCCCGCCACTGGCCACCTTGTCTTCCACAACCTTTTTGAGACCCTGACCGGCTTTGTGCTGCCCTTCACTGCCATCATCTGGAGCTACTGCGTCATCGGGCGCAGGCTGCAGGAGACCCGCTTCCGGAGGAAGCGCCGCACCAACCGGCTCATTGTGCTGATTGTGGCTGCCTTCGCCCTCTTCTGGCTACCCTTCCACGTGGTGAACATCCTAGATGTGGCTGGGGCTCTGAGCCACTCCAAGGGCCTCATCATGGCCGGGAAGTTGGCCCGGCCCACCCTGACGGCCCTGGCTTTCTTCAGCAGCAGTGTCAACCCCATCCTCTATACCTTCACCGGCGGTGCCTTGATTAAGTCAGCCGGCATAGGCTTCATGGCCAAGCTCTTTGAGGGGACGGCCTCAGAGATGTCCAGCACGCGGCAGGGGACGGGGCGGACCATCCAGCGGCGCGAGGAGGCCAAGTTGGAGATGCTGCAGGATGGGAACCCAGAGAGCATCACTGTTTCCACCAACCCCCTGGAATAGCTCTCAGCCACGTGGGACAGCCACTTCAACAATCCCACCTCACCAGCAACACCCTGGACTAGACCTGGGGCCATGTGGGACTGGAGCACCACTAATCCCAGCGCATCCACCATCACTCTGGACTAGCACTAGGGCATGTGGGATGGGAACTCCTAACAATCCCACCTCATCCATCAACACCTTGGGCTAGTCCTGTGTCCGTGTGGAACAAGAACGGACAAAATCTTCCCACTGGCTCCTTCATAGGATATCCGGCTTGGAAGGGACCTCAGGAGGTCATCTAGTCCAACCCCCTCCTCAAAGCAGGGCCAAGCCCCAATTTTTGCCCCAGATCCCTAAATGGCCCCCTCAAGGATTGAACTCACAACCCTGGGTTTAGCAGGTCAATGCTCAAACCACTGAGCTATCCCTCCCCACCTTCATGGAGCGATGGTGAAACTGTCAAGAATTTGCTGGGAGAGTGTTCATTTGCTTTTTATTTGGGGGTTGACCTGGTCTGAACAACCTTCCCGCAACACCCATTTCCCCGTTTCTCACCAGCTGTGACTTTGCGGGATCAAACCCAGACTCCAATATCTCCACCTTGACCCCAACAGGGACTGGCCCAGCTACACCAGGAGAATAATTAGACTTTGTGTAAATACGGAACAGGGACTCAAGTCTGAGTGGGGATATATGATTTAGGGAGGGAAGGCGCTGCCATTGTTCTGTGGAGAGGACGCACCCCGTCTGTTCAAGTGGCAGGGAAGTGAAAGTTGAGGGGTAGAGGAGAATGGCTGAGGGACAGAGGCAGGTGGAGGGGGAAGAGACGGCGAGAAACAGGGGAGGGCGAGAGGGACGGAGGGAACTTTGAGAGGCTGAGGCTGGGCGAGTCCACGTCTTCAGGAAGTTACAAGAGGCGCTTGAGGCTACACTGGCCCCATCCAAGAGCAGGGCCCCCGTTGTGCCAGGCACTGCACAAACCCACAGTGAAACAGCCCCTGCTTCTAGGAATTCCAGTCTAAATGGGCAAAGACAGGATTATCGTCCCTAGTTTGCAAATGGGGAAACTGAGGCATGTGGGAGGTGCAGCGACTTGTCAAAGGTGATATAGGGAGTCTGTGGCAGAACAAGGAATAGAATGCAGGTGTCTGGGGACCCAGTCCAGGGGCCTGAACCACAAAACCATCCTTCCCCTAAGTCTATTTTCACAGCCAGATAAAAAGGGTGTCTGGGATTTCACCAGGGAGCTTTCCTATCTCCGATCTGAGTGGAGATGTAAGGTTGGCTGCTCCCAGTGGCCAGCTCGGGTACTGCAAGCCATCGTTCCGTAGAGACGCGCCTAAAAGCAGCTATTTTAAGCTCTGGCACCTGCTTAAAACCAGGGTAGTAAGTATGCGATTCATGCCCCCTAGGGGGTGCCAGCTCAGATCCAGCCCCAACGTGGCGGGGGGGCGACCGGCTGGCTTAGCGGGTGGGGAATGGGACACACGGCCTATCCCTGCCAGGGGGCGCTGACTCCAACCCAGCCCCTCAGCGTGTGAATTCACCCTCCGTGTTAATTTGCTTAATTAAAGGAAAGTTTCTTTGTAGCCTGTTATCACCGCTGGCCCTGGGAGGTTGTGCATCCTTCACACCTGCGCTAGCATTCTGGTCGGTTCCGTTGTCGTTAGCCCTTTGACCCACTAGCCCCTGCTGCTGCCCCCTGCTGGAGGAAATGAGCCCTGCTGTGTGATGTGTGTGTGTCCCCCTGCTGCAGGGGATCAGACCTGCAGTGTGTGTGTGTGTGTCCCTGCCAGCCCCTGCTCAGGGGGAAAAAATTGCTTAATGTGTGTGCGGCGAGTAACAGATAGCCACAGAGACACTGTTTACAAATCAGTAATGCTGTGTATTCCTACATGACCTTAAATATAATAATTACATCCACAAAAAACTAAGTTAAAAGACATTACCGCAGTCAATTTTGCACAGGGCCCCTGACTTTGGGCATTTCCTTATTTGAGCATGCTCAGCTTTGGAACCTTAATAATATTCTTTTAATGTAGCTTTTGTGGGTGATTTCCTGGGTTTTTACAAAAGGAAACTGAAAAAACAAACAAAAAAACCCTGCACAGAAATCCCCTCCTGTGGCATCCTATTGGCACGCACGTGGCCCATCAGCAGGGCTGGAATCATTGGATCCCCTGCACAGAGATCGGCAGAATAACGGGTAGCAGTAGCAGGCAGTCATCCTCTATGTGGGCCTGCACTAGAGGGGGACAAGTGTTGGTTGCACACCTGTTTGCTCCCATACCAGTGCCTTGTCTGCATACAGTCTCCCCACACCAGCACCTCCTGGCTTCCAGCCCCCTTTCCCCTATCTCCCATTTTCCACTTGTCTTCCTGGCTTCCAGTCCCAGCCTCTTTGTCCAGCCAGTCCCAGGCTCCCCACCCAGACAGCCCTAGTCTTGTTGCCCAGACAGCCCCAGTGTCTTCTGAAGTCAGACTAAACGATCTATTGCCCACTTCTGACCTAAAAATCCCCCACCCCAGCAGCTCCCAGTCCCACTGTCTCTTCTCAGGTTCCAGTCTCATTGCCCAGCCAGTCCCAGTCTCCCCTCTTGGTCCCAGTCTCCTTGCCCAACCAGTCCCAGTCCCCTTTCTAAGCTCCTAGTGCCATACTCTGCCCGCCTCCAAGCTATGCCCCCTTCCCTCCCCTCCTGGCTCTTCATTCCCCTTGCCTAACTCCCCTCACCCAATTTTCTCCCCTCTTCATTCAACTCGGGCAGCTTCCGTCTCCTGGGCCCGGCAGGGGCGCGTTGAGCGCAGAAGTGAGACAGGAGCCCTGCTCCCAGTGCTTGTCCTCAGCATCATCTTGGCCCAGAGCTGCAACTGCCGGGAAAACCCTGCTGAGCCTCAGGTACAGACCGAATGGGCAGAGGCTCTTAGCTGCCAAATTTCCAAGTTCCTGCTCTGAAGCAAGGGGGCACTAGGGCGGCTGAAAGAAAAGCTTGCCAGAGTAGATTTTTCACTCGCCTCGTTCTCCGAAACGGCTGAACTTAGTGGGCTGAAACTTTCCAGAAAAAAAAATAAAATAAAATAAAATCAGCCCGGTGTGGGAAATTTCAGCGTGAGTTCAGCAAGATCACCAGAAACTGGGATCTTATAGTGGCAGGCTGCCAGGCAATCAGGCTGACTAATGGCCCTGCCTATACTAAAGCTATAGGAAATTCCCCCTACACACTCACACTCACACACACTCCCTCCCTACTCTGCACACACAATCCCCACTTAAACCTCCCCTGCCCTGCAGGCCCTGGCACACCCTGGGGAAGGATGATCTTCCCGGGGAAGCCAGTTCTGGTCTCTCCGGAAGCCGCGGTTTCCTGCCACTGATCTTGGGTAACAGGAAGCACATACACAGATGAGGCTGAGACCACAGCACATTTGGGGCCTGGGGGGTGGGGGTGGGCCGGCTTCAAGGAAGAGGGATTAAAGGGGAAGAGGGGGGACTCTCCTCATCTGGCTCCCCCAGCCCCTCACTGAGGGGGATCGTGTTATTCCGAACTCTCCCTGTACCCCCATGTTCTCTCACCCAGCTCTTCAGGGGTGTCATTCCCTTCTGAACCCCATCCACCTCAAAACAGCCCCCCTTCCATGCCTCCTTCAGGTGGGGTTCATCGCCCTGTGAGCTGCCCCCAAAGTCTCCCGCAGCCCTTCGCTTGTCTCATTGTGAAAGACTGAGTCCAGGCATCAAGTCATGACATGAGTGGGACGAATGCAAAGCCATCAGGCTCCTGTGCCAGCTCCCCCCAGTGGTGGAGAGGAAGTACTGCAGTGGGACAGAAGGAGACCAGCCCTCTGTAGGCCGTGCTGTGTCCATTTGTCCGGGGGAGGGAGAGGGAGGGAAGCTCTCAGCTGAGCATGGGGGCCTGCAGGCCAGAGCGGGACAGGTCGGTGCAGACGTAGTATGTCCGTAGCTGGCCTTTGCCCTTGACCTTGATAATCCCACGGAGGTAGCAGGTGTAACCCAGGGTCTCCAGGGCCCTGGCTGTCTCTTCTGTGACCTGGGGGGAGGAGGAGTAAAGGAGGGAAGGGAGAAAATTAGCCTTGTAATTTCAGCATCTCTCCGAGCTCCCAGGTTGGAGGGATTCTGGTGCTGCAAGCTTCCCCACAGCGATGCCATGGTCCCTGAGTAGGTCATGACAGGTAGGGCCTAGGTGAGGTTGGGGACCACACTTCCACCCTGCTCCCCCCACTTTCTTCCCTCCGGTGTGAGCTTCCCCACTGCATGCCCAGCGAGGGACCCTAGTGCGGTGAGCTACCCCACAGCAGTGCCCCCCACGACAGTGCTGCCAACTCCATATAGCAGGAAGGCACCAGACAAACCCTGAGAAGTCGCTAGATGCGGCTGTTGAAGCACTCAAAAGGGGTCAAAAATGTCACCGAACCAGATTTCCAGAGAATTCAACAGAGAATCACACACACACACAGGTGAGTATAGTCACACAATCATTCACAACCAGCTCGATAGTGTTAATCAAATCCATTCCAGGCTCTTCTTACTACGTTCTGTTGCACACCAGAAGCAACTACACCAGTACAGTCGTCATCAGGAGGGCGCCCTCTGCGCATTGGGAAGGAAACCACAGCCCTCTGCGCATTGGGAAGGGCTCTCTGTACACTGCAGCCAGGGCGGCTGGGGTTGGTTCATTTCAGCTGAGCCTCATCTTGCCAGCCTGGATTTGAGCCAGCAGGTGAGTGAAAGGGAGGGCCCAGAGCCAGGGGGAAGAGGGCATTTGCCTGACCTGAGCTCAGCACTGTAGGGAGCCAAGAAAGTAGATTTAAAAACAAAAAAATCTGCTAGCCGGACCCCTTCCCCCCACTGCCGGGGTTTCGTTTCTGAAAACAGCTGGGCCACTAAACCCAGGCCATGCCAAGGGAAGGAGTAAAGAGGAACCAAAATCAAGCTAGCTCCACCTTTGACCCTGTAGTAAGGGCTTCATCCCTGAAGGCAACGGTGCCCCCTGCCCCATTGGGGCACATGGCCCCATCTCATCCCACCCCATCTTCCATCCGTGCAGCTCTCCTTGCTGGCTAACCTGCCTCGCCCGCCCTGCTCGCTTCATTAGCCGGCTTTCCCTGCATCACACAGGCTGGGCTACCTACTACGGAGCAGGGAGAAAGAACACACAGGCCCTGGCGAATGTGCTGCTCTCACCAAAGTGCTCCTGGCTTTAGCAAATATTTAATTAGCCTCCACGAACTTCTGTTCCTCGCCTGAAGATTATAGTGATCTCAGCCCAAGACGCCCTTGTCATAAGTATAAAGGGAAGAGTAAACACCTTTAAAATCCCTCCTGGCCAGAGGAAAAACCCTTTCACCTGGAAAGGGTTAAGAAGCTAGGATAACCTCGCTGGCACCTGACCACAATGACCAATGAGAAAAGGAGGACTTGTGGCACCTTAGAGACTAACCAATTTATTTGAGCATAAGCTTTCGTGAGCTACAGCTCACTGAATGCATCTGATGAAGTGAGCTGTAGCTCACGAAAGCTTATGCTCAAATAAATTGGTTAGTCTCTAAGGTGCCACAAGTCCTCCTTTTCTTTTTGCGAATACAGACTAACACGGCTCTTACTCTGAAAAATGACCAATGAGGAGACAAGATACTTTCAAAGCTGGAGGGGGGAGAAACAAAGGGTCTGGGTCTGTCTGGGTGATGCTTTTGCCAGGGACAGAACAGGAATGGAGTCTGAGAACTTAGTAAGTAATCTAGCTAGAGATGCGTTAGATTATGATTTCTTTAAATGGCTGAGAAAATAAGCTGTGCTGAATGGAATGGATATTCCTGTTTTTGTGTCTTTTTGTAACTTAAGGTTTTGCCTAGAGGGATTCTCTATGTTTTGAATCTAATTACCCTGTAAGGTATTTACCATCCTGATTTTACAGAGGTGGGTGAAATTCTGTGGCCTGCATTGTGCAGGAGGTCAGACTAGATGATCATAATGGTCCCTTCTGACCTAAATATCTATGAATCTATGATTCTTTTTACTTTTTCTTCTATTAAAATTCTTCTTGTAAGAAACTGATTGCTTTTTCATTGTTCTTAAGATCCAAGGGTTAGGGTCTGTGGTCACCTATTGAAATTGGTAAGGATTTTTATCAAACCTTCCCCAGGAAGGGGGGGTGCAAGGTTTTGGTAGGATTTTGGGGGAAAGACGTGTCCAAACAACTCTTTCCCAATAATAAACCCGGTTAGACATTTGGTGGTGGCAGCGAAAGTCCAAGGGCAAAAGGTAAAATAGTTTGTACCTTGGGGAAGTTTTAACTTAAGCTGGTAAAAGTAAGCTTAGGAGGTTTTCATGCAGGTCCCCACATCTGTACCCTAGAGTTCAGAGTGGGGAAGGAACCTTGACAGCCCTGGAATGTGATTCCTTCCGAGGACATGCTCAGCTGAGACCTGATGACATTGACCTGGTGTGCAATAGAATGTAGTAAGAAGAGCATGGAATGGATTTGATTAACACTATTGAGCTGCTTGTGAATGATTTTGTGACTACACACATTGGTGACGTCTTTCTCTGAATGTCACTGCAATGGGCAGTGAAAGTCACTAGATTTGTCACTGGTCACTTTGACACTTATTTTCTCGCTAGGGAAACTAAAAAGTCACTAAGTTGCTAAGTAGGCAACACTGCATCATTCCTCAGACCTGGATCTTCCCCAGCACTCCAGTGCTCTCCATGCGACTCGCCACATTCACTGTGTTTCCCCAAATGTCATACTGTGGTTTCTGGGCTCCAATCACACCAGCCACCACTGGGCCATGGTTTATACCTGGAAAGGATGTGGGAAGGTGGGAGAGAGACAAATGTAGGAGGATGGGGGACACAGCTAGTAAGATTTGTGCAGGGTGAGACCACGTGAACATTTCATGAGAGCCTCAAAAATTATCTAGGATGACAGTCTGTTGGAACACCTCTGAAATCCCAGCACCGAACATCAACATTCCAGCACCCAATGTTGAAATCCTGACACCCAAATACCAAACACATTTCCCAAATCCCTACATTGTTCCTCCCCAGTCACATATCCCCAAATCAGCCATCTGAGAAGGGTCAACACTGGTCATTGCGCATGTGGTCAAGTGGGTTGGGTCATCACTGGAAACTGGGGAAGCACGGCCAGTTGAGTGAGGTCAACATTGGCCATAGTTGGTGTGCCCAACCTGCAAGGCCAACCAACAGACCCAACATTGGCCGTCAGCAGGGTCAATGTTGGCCATGCCAATGCTGGCCACATCCAATGGACAGCAAAGGTTGCAGAGCCTGGGGGAGACAGTTCCTGATCTAGGTTGGAGGGGACTCACCCACACGGAGTTTGAAGGTGTTGAAGGAGTGTTTATTGATGATATCCAGCTTGGCTATCAGGGCCACCGCGAACTCCACCATGATGCCCAGATGGGTGTAGCTCCTCTCGGCATCCTGAAGGGTAAACCCCACCACCACCACAGTGGGAGGAGGAGGAAAATCCACCAATCACAATCAGGGAACCAATGCCTAACCCCACCCACAACCAATGAGAAAACAGTCAACCCACCATCAGAGCATATGTCCAGGAGATGAGCAAGGGTCTGAGAGAGATGGGACACAGGGGAAGCTCAGGAGCTGTCACCCAGCCCCAAGGGGTTCTGGGAAACTGGGGAACACTTGGCTGGAGCTCTGGAAAGGAGAGAAAAAGGAGGTACCTGCTGATTGTCCTGGCCAGAAGTGGCATTTAATCCCGTAGCTGCCATGTAGGTGCTGCCAATGGTCTTGATCTTCTCCACGCCACTGAATTTTGGCTTCGAGAGCAGCTGCAGGATTGGAAATAACCAAGTCATTGGTCCATTCAGCCCCATCTCACTCTCCCTACTTCCCCTGGATTGGATCCTCAGCCCAACCAGCTCTATCGAGACAGAAGCCCTCTGCCCCAGATCGGCCCCATGACCCATTAACTATGTGCTGAGATGCTGCCCACTTTCCAGTGCCCAGATCTCATCTGAACCGCCTCGGACCTCATCAAAATCTGCAATGATCTCGTTGAGCAGTCGCAAGCACTCCAGTCCTTCATGGTTGACATTGGATTCAGAATAGAACTCCTTGAAGTCAGGGATGGAGGCGAAGAGGACGCAGACACAGTCATAGGATTGATGGTAAAGGTCCTGGAAGGGAGGGTGGGTGGGAGAGAGAGACAGTGCATCACTTTCTGATAACTTCACACAGAGCGTGGACAGGGCAGATAGACGCAAATCAAACCACAGCCAAAACCCACCTACCACAGCCAACCCTACCACCAACCAAACGCAACCACCCCCAGCCAACACAGACCTCACTAAACCTATCCAACCACCACAATCAGTACAGCCAATATAGTCCACCAACCCCAACCATCATCCCCTGGCAGTACACTCAGCCACCATGATCAATACCGCCCACCTGAGCCAGCCAGAGCCCACCACGACCAGCCAGCTCCAAGCAGCACAGCCATACAAACCCAGCCACTCCCAAACAATACAGCCTATCAAACCACACCCCCACCGTCCATTGTAGACCCCACCACCAACCAACACAGCTATCCAAACTCAACCAACGTATTGATCACCACAGCCAATCAAAGCCAAACATCCCCAGTGGACACAGCCACCAGCATGTACCCAACCACCCCAGTCAACACAACCCACCACAGTTAGCCAACTCCGGCAACACACCCCTCACCACAGCCAGCCAAACCCAAACACCCCCAACACACACAGCAGCCACCAAACCCATCCAACTAATCCAAACGCAGCCCATCCCAGTCAGCCAGCAGAGCCCATTCCAGCGACCCGGCTCCAGTGAACACACCTACCGTCACAACCAATCAAACCCAAACACCACCAACTGACACAGTGCACCACAGCAAACCAACACAGTCAGTGAAACCCAACCAGCCCCAACCAACACTACCCACCAAACCCAGACAACCCACCGATCGCTAAACCCAACCAACCAGCCCCCTGCTACACCACAACCCAAAGCAAAACCCCACCAGACCACCATAGCCTCCTGAACCGATCCATCACCTCGCATGAAACAAAACCCAACACAACCAATATTATGACCCACCCAACGCAACCACTGCCTCATTCAACAACATCACACCAAAAAGATTCCACTACACCACCACAACAGACCCCACAAGAGCAATTCAACAGCAGCTGTTGAGATGCTCAAACCAGCCAGCATGATTCGCTAGCTCAAACTCATTCAAGTTAGACCAGATGCAGAGAAGGGCGGCAAGGATGATCGGGGGAATGGAGAGCCAGTCTGACAAGAGGAAAAAGAGCTGGGTTTATTTAGCTTGAAACATAGGCAGATTGCTCTCTGTAAATGCATCGGGGGAAACACCAGGGCCGGGGAAGAGCTTATGAAACTAAAAGACAATGCTGACACAAGAACAAATGGGATAAACTAACAAGGGAGCAACTGAGGCTGGAGAAGATGAGAAGGTTTCTGACCATCAGACAAAGAAGGTTCTGGAACAGCCTCTAATAGGACTGGTGGTGGTGGGGAAACCCTATAGTAGTGTGAGGATGGTGCTCAATAGGGAAGACAGGGCTATCTGAGGTAGCAGAACCTGCATTTGGTGACCCAGGAGGCCTTTTCCAGTCCTACGGTCCTAAATCCCAATAATTTCAATAGGAACTGAGTGTCCATATGTTGGCAAATTTATATGGACACACGTCATGTCAGGATCTCAGGAATGAGACCCAGGCATCCAGGAGAGTTCTCCTATGGGCCCTGCTGTTCTCAGCACCACAGGTGAGGGAGTAGCATGGGGAATGGGACCCAGAGATCTGGGACAACATCCCCATGGGTCCCACAGCTTTCAGCCCCACAGGGGGAGTGTGATGGAGAATGGGACCCTGACATCCAAAGTGACATCCCTATGGGACCCGCAGCTCTCAGCCCCAGGGAGACGGGACCAGGATGGGGAATGCAGAGGTCAGATTCTTTTCCCCCTCAATGCATAATTAGCCAGATGCATTCCATGGTATTTTTTCACCTTTCTCTGAAGTATCAGGGATTGGCCACAGCTGCAGATGGGACATTGGATGGGGTGGACCAGGGCTCTGAGGTGGTTCAGAGAACCCTGGGTCTAGATGCCTGGCTGGTTAGTCTGGAGCACATGCTCTGGGTCACCAGATTTGTGGTGGGGAAGGAACATCCCTCCAGGTCAGATTGGCAAGGATCTGGGGCGAGTTTTCACCTTCCTCTGAAGCATAGGGCGTGGGATGCCTGCCGGCATCACCTCGGCTCATGTTACCAAATCAAATTCCTGCCATTGCAGGGTCCTCGGGCATTGGCAGTACCTCAGTCTCTCCAGTGGCCACAACAGTTTAGCCTCCCAAGGACTGAAACACTTTGGTCTAACCCAAGCTGGGCTCAGTACAGTGGTACCTGGGTGAAGATCAGTGACTTATGTTCCACAGGAAGTCAGACTAGCTGACCTAACAGTCCCTTCCAGCCTTAAACTTGGGGAAATTCTATGAATCATTAGCCCACTTCCTTCTGGCTGCAGTACCCAGCTTGGCCACCGGGTGGCAGCATTGGAGAATTGAATGGTGGCAGTCAGAAATTCCCCCGTTAAAGGGGAGGCGCGCAGCCGGGCTGACCTCGTTACGCCGGTTCTGGCCGATGAATTGCTGTGCCACGTCGGCCGGGAGCACATTCTCCAGCAGGACACGGTTCAGGTTCTCCATGGTCTCGATCTCCTCACGCTCCTTCTTGAACTTCTTCTTCCACAAGAAGTCAAGACGGCAATAATACTCGTTCTTCGAGAGAGAGAGACAAAGGGACCGGGCCCATCAGGCCCCTCAGTCCCGGAGAGGGGCGGTTCTCACCCTAATGGGCCCTGCACTTCCCAGCACCCAGTAGGAGCGACTGGGAGGGGCCCCAGGCATCCAGGATAGCATTCAACTCCCAGCACCTGGGGGGGGGAGCCTGGGACAAGGAATGGGACCCAGGCCCCAGGGACGGAAGTGCAGGGCACTCACCTGTAGGGGCACTGCAGCTCCCAGCACCCAGGGAGAGAGTGGGACCCAGGTGTCCGGGACAGCAGTACAGGAGACTTTCTTCTAGGCGGCTTGCACCACAACAGACTGGGATGGGAGACTGGACCCAGGTGTCCTGGATTGCAGTACCAGGTGCTCACCCCAGGGGCACCGCAGCAGGACAAACTAGGATAGAGAAGGGAACCCAGGGGAGGTCCCCAGTGGGCCCTGCAGCTCTCAGCCCCACAGGGGGAGAAACTGGGAGGGGAATAGGACCCAGGCGTCTGGGGTGGCAGTGCCCCACCCCTAGGGGGCGCTGTGACTCACTTGTCTAGCCAGGGCCAGCAGGGTGAAGAAGAAGACAAAGAAGGAAACGGCTCCCATCAGCTTGGGTTCCTTCAGGACCCCTGGCCTGTGGGCAGAAGGAGAGAGACCAGGTAGCAGAGAGAGTGTTGCCAAACTTTCTAATTGCTGACAACCAGTACCCCATGCTGTACCCATGCCCCGCCTCTTCCCTCGAGGCCCTGACCCTGCTCCATGTGTTTCCTCGAGACCCCAGCCATGCCCCTCGCACAGCTTCTTCCCTCAAAGCCCTGCCCACTTCTCTGTCTCTTCCCCAAGGCCCTGCTCGCTCCCCTCTCTCCTCCCACTTCCTCCTAGCCGGATGCTCCCTCCCCGCCCTGGGCTCCCTCTGCTCCGGAGCTGCAGTCTGTTGCAGAGCCTGCCTGCCTGCTCACAAGCCATAGGAGGTGGCCGTGGCTGAGCAGGGGATGGCACGGGTTGACAACCTGTTGCCTCCCCTCCTTGCCTCCCGCCACGGGTTACCGGACTTGTAGTGTCCGGTCAGTACATCTTTCTGGTAGAAAACGGGACATCTGGTAACCCTAAGCGGAGAGCAGACCTGGGCCCAGCTCGGACTGGCTAAGCAGGACTGCGTTGCGTTTGAGTGGAAGACTTCCAGGTTCTGCTGGGGCAGGGGCTATGTAGGGGGCGCTCTACCCTGGCCATCAGTGCTGGCCCCAGTGAGACACTAGGGGGCGCTGCGCTTCAGGGAGCTGGGGGTGGAGACTCAGTAGAGGGCGCTCCCTCCACACAGTCAGTGCTGGCCCTAGGGGGTGCTGTGCTGCAGGGAGCAGGGTGGGGGCGCAACGGTCAGTGCTTGCCCTAGGGGGCGCTGCAGGGGCACCGCCCCAGCAGTTACCGGAGCACGGTCTGGTTGGGGTAGAGGCGCCCGACGTAGCAGTCGGAGAGCCAGGCGTGGCTGTGGAGAAAGAGGACGTTGTAGATCACCAGGCAAAGCGTCAGCATCAGGAGCTTGAGTTCAAAATTCATGTGGAGGAAGAGGGAGCAGGAGAGGAGTCCCAGGATGCAACAGTAAACATAGTACTGTGGAGGCAAGGGGGAGGGGCATGGGGGGAAGGGGTGGGGCACAGGGAAGGGGGCAGGGCAAGGGAGAAAGGGGGTGGTGAGTTAAAGACTTTCCCAAGTCCACCTTCAAGAGCGACAGCATCCCACTGGGGCGTGAAGCTTACCGGAATGCTGAATAAGGAATCGGTTGAGGGAGATTCCCATGTGGCGTTCACCGGCACCGCGGGATTGTGGGATGGTGGAGGACACCAGGGCGTGGGTATGAAGAACTGCTCAAAGAGGAGGAGGTAATCGTAAGCAGCAAGAGGGATACAGCTGGGGATAGAACCCAGGAGACCTGGCTCCCATCCCCACCCCAATCTAACCACTAGACCCTACTCCCCTCCCAGAGCCGGGGATAGAACCCAGGAGTCCTGGAGCCCAGCCCCTCTACTCTACTAGACCCCACTCCTCTCCCAGAGCTGGGGAGAGAACGCCCCCTCCTTTGGTTACTCACGAAGTTGAACATAGCCATGGTGAGGACGACCAGGATGGTGGTGATGCCCAGGGTGACCCGGAGCCAGGGCTGGGTGCAGACGGCCGTGGAGAGGGAGGGCACCCAGTACAGCATCTTGGGGCCTTTCTGGAAGCACTTCTGGGAGAGCAGGCAGAGGGGAGAGGGGAGGGTTAGATAGCCCCCAGCCAGGAGCTGAAGGGACGAGGGATTTCCCTAGCTGGGGCATGTTGGGAGGGGGGAGAATACAAGGGCAACTCTGGAGCTGTGAGCTTCCCCACAGCAGTGACCTGCTCATCTCACTTACCGCCAGGTTCCCAGCGAAGCAGGTGAAGAGGAGGAGGATGAAGAGGAAGAAGGAGATGCCGTAGGAGATTCCTAGAGCTGGGGTCCTGGAGGAGAACAGAAGACAAACTAGAAATAATAGGGACCCCCGGGCTGGGCTAGCAGGGACTGCGGGTCAGGAGTGAGGGGCACTGGCAGAGCTGTGGGGGGAAGAGCCCAGGGTTGGGCTATCAGGGGGCTCTGGGTCGGGATTGAGGGGCACCGGCAGAGCTGTGGAGGGGGGTTAGAGAGGGAAGCCCTGGTGATGACAAGTTCAGGAGGCATTTCTGTCCCATTAGCACCAGTTGGATGATTTATGACTCTGAGGTTCCTTGGCTCAGGGCTGGGACATGACTCCGGTTGGCTCAGACAATCCATGTGCAATGGTGGGGGAGCCCAGGGCTGGGCTTGCAAGGGGCTGCAGGTCAGGATTGAGGGGATCCCAACCCCTCTCTCATCCTCACTTGTGGGCCACCAGCATCTGGATGAGGAAGTTGGAGAGGAAGACCAGGAAGGTGCAGGCCGTGTAGTACTTGAAGGCAGGCAGAGCTGAGAGTCGATACTACATGGTGAGAAAGAGAGAGCCGCAGTGAGGGACAGTGGCCACCAGGGGGGCCATGGGGCAGAGAGTGGGTCCTGCGCGGGGGGGGGGCGGGGGGGAGGGAGCAGAGAGAGCTGCAGGAGGGACACTGGCCATCAGGGGGCCCATGGGGCAGAGCATCCCAAGTCAGCCGTCACACGGGGTTGGTGCCCTGCTTGCCCTGGGGGCTGCGAGCTTCCACCCTGGCAGTGCCCCCTCGCCCATCGGGAAGCCCAGCTCACCTCCTTCTCCATGAGTTTCTCCTTGAAGTATAGGGTGATGCGGTTAAAATCCTCTGACTTCTTCCACTGCCTGAAACAGGGTGGAGAGAGGGGAGTGGGCGGGGTCTGGGACTCCCCCCTGCCTCCACCCCCCAGATACACACATACCCCAGCCCCAGCACCCAATCCCAGCCTCTGCCCCCATCCTCTTCCTCGCTGCTCCTCTCTTCCCTCCCGCCCCATGCACCCTTCCCCCTCTGCCTTTCCCCTGCACTGATTCCTCAGCCCCTGTGTCCTGCCCCCCATGGCACCTTCTCTTATGTCCCACCGGCTCCCTCTTTCTCCCCGCTTCCCAGTTCCCCAATACCCCAGACCCTCCTCCCTCTCCCCTCCGCACCCTTTTCTCCCCATCTACCCCAAGGTCCCCCCTCCTGCCCCTCCCCATCTGCCCCCCCTCCACACCCCAGGACCCTACTTCTGGGAGTTGAGCTGTTCCAACACCTGGAAAAATTTCTCATCTACCCCATCGAGCTCCTCATCCGGCCCCTTGGGGGAACGAACCCTGAAAATAGAATGGGGGGTGGGGGAGGGAGACATGGGGGAGGGGAGAGAGCACCCTGTAAGACAGCAGTTCTCAACAGGGGTCCCGTGGGGCCCTGCGGCTAGAACCCAGAGCCCGAGCCCCAGCACCTCCCACAGGACTGAAGCCAGGAGCCGTGGGGTGGGAGGCGGGAGCAGCTGGGCTGAATTCTGGAGCCCCGAGCCCATGGGCAGAGTTGGGGAGACACGGGGGCGATGCCCCCCACCAGGCTACCGTGCAAGAGCAAGGCAGCTCCATGCCCCTGGTCCACCTCCTTCTCACCCCGCTCCCTGGCCCGGTCAGAGGCGGGAAGCCACAGCTGGGCAGTGTGGGGCAGCTGCTGCTCTGGCTGGTGCCATGGGGCAGGCAGCCGCGTTCCCTCAGCTACCGCTGGTGGGCTTTGAGGCTGCTCCTCAGCTCCCAGCCCCCTTTGCTCCCGCAGCCCATAAGAGCCACTGGGGTGGGGGACCCAGCTCCCTGTCTGGCAGAGCCCTTGGGGAAGAGGGATTGCAGGGGAGCCCTCCTGGCACATAGCCCCGAGCTACACCCCCGCCCTGTCCATACACAGCCCCGAGCTACACCCCCCCGTCCACACACAGCCCTGAGCTACCCCCTCCCTGCACCCTGAGCTACCCGCCTCCATACACAGCCCTGAGCTACCCCCTCCCTGCACCCTGAGCTACACCCCCTGCCCATACACAGCCCCTAGGTACCCCCTCCCTGCACCCTGAGCTGCCCCCCATCCATACACAGCCCCAGCTACCCCCTCCCTGCACCCTGAGCTACCATCCTCCATATACAGCCCTGAGCTACCCCCTCCCTGCACCCTGAGCTACACCCCCTGCCCATACACAGCCCCTAGGTACCCCCTCCCTGCACCCTGAGCTGCCCCCCATCCATACACAGCCCCAGCTACCCCCTCCCTGCACCCTGAGCTACCATCCTCCATATACAGCCCTGAGCTACCCCCTCCCTGCACCCTGAGCTACACCCCCTGCCCATACACAGCCCCTAGGTACCCCCTCCCTGCACTCTGAGCTACCCCCCATCCATACAAAGCCCCAGCTAACCCCTCCCTGCACCCTGAGCTACCTAGGTGATGTTATCCGACTAGAATATGAGCATACAGATCATTGTTGCAACCACTGTTCTATATTTGCAGCAAATACTGGACAAAGGCTGTCAAGAGAGGTGTCTGTGAACAGGGTTTGATTCGCTGGTTATGACTACGCCATCTGCATGCATGTATCATTTTTGTATGTGACGTTCTAAGTATTGGAATACCCACCAGCTTTATGGGGATTATCTGCCCCATTCTCGGCAGTTCCCCCTAATTGAATGACCGCCACTGGGACACCTGTCACAGCCCGATAGGCCATGTAAGATATCTGCAAAAAGGTTCTCATTTGCCAGATATGATACTCTAGCTTACATGTTTGTACCACCGTTGCCCTAGAAGTTATAGACATGGCGGTACGTCTGTGTTTCAAACTTGGGCTGTGCTTCTGGGTGACACCCCCAGACAAGCTGGCGTCAGCTCTGTCTAGCCTGCCGGATGCCCACTGAGGACCACACCTCCCCAGTCGACCCATTGAGAGAAGGCAGACAGGCCTGGTGACTCAGCCAGGCCTGCAGGGGCCCGCCCATGGAGAGAGCTCAGGCTTCCCAGCCAGGTGCAGGCCAGCTTGTGTTGGAAACAAAGGAAGCAGAGGCCGCACGGCAAGAGACTATACAGGGCAGCTGCATCTTCTCCACTTTGTCTTCAGTCCTGCTTCAACCGCTGGGGGGACTTTGCTACAACCGGAAGCTCAGAACAAAGGCCTGAATGACCCACCCCAGCTGTGGACGCACTACGGAGACTTGACTTCGGCCAGCAGTTTAGCCCATCACGGCTACAAGCCTGAACCAGGAACTTGGCCAGGACTGGGTGTCATGGATCCCTTCAACCAACTTGAACTCTCATTTTTCGTTCTTTTGAGGAATAAACCTTTAAAAATGTTAGATGCTAAAGGACTGGCATGAGTGTGATTTCTGGGTAAGATTGAAATTATAGATTGACCTGGGTGTGTGGCTGGTCCTTTGGGATCTGGAGAACCGATTATTTGAGGAGCCTGGTGGCAAAGAACCACTCATCTCTGAATCCAGGACTTTTGGTGGGGATGTAAGAGCTGGAATGCCTGAGGAAACTGCCGTTATGTTCTCCTGTTAGCCAGTGTGGGGAAAGAGGAGTTTACTTGTGTGGCTGGTCTGGTCTATCTTATAAAAGAATAACCATCAGTTTTGGGTTGCGTTTGCCCTATTTCTCAGCAGTTCGTCCTGGATTTGGCATCCTAGTTGTGACCCACAAAGGCACGGTTACACCCTAGCTCGCCCCTCCCTGCACCCTGAGCTACCTGCCCTGTCTTCACCCTGAGCTACCCCGTGTCCGCACACAGCCCCTAACTACCCCCCTCCCTGCCCCCAACCTACCCCCTCCCTGCACCCTGAGCTACCTCCCATCCATACACAGCCCTGAGCTACCCTCCGCCCACACACAGCTCCCAGCTATCCCCCGTCTGCACCCTGAGCTACCCCCCGCCCACACACAGCCCCTAGCAACCCCCCGCCTGCACCCTGAGCTACCCCCCGCCCACACGCAGCCCCTAGCAACTCCCGCCTGCACCCTGAGCTACCCCCCGCCCACACACAGCCCCTAGCAACCCCCCGCCTGCACCCTGAGCTACCCCCCGCCCACACGCAGCCCCTAGCAACTCCCGCCTGCACCCTGAGCTACCCCCCGCCCACACACAGCCCCTAGCAACCCCCCGCCTGCACCCTGAGCTACCCCCCGCCCACACACAGCCCCTAGCAACTCCCGCCTGCACCCTGAGCTACCCCCCGCCCACACACAGCCCCTAGCAACCCCCCGCCTGCACCCTGAGCTACCCCCCGCCCACACACAGCCCCTAGCAACTCCCGCCTGCACCCTGAGCTACCCCCCGCCCACACACAGCCCCTAGCAACCCCCCGCCTGCACCCTGAGCTACCCCCCGCCCACACGCAGCCCCTAGCAACTCCCGCCTGCACCCTGAGCTACCCCCCGCCCACACGCAGCCCCTAGCAACCCCCCGCCTGCACCCTGAGCTACCGCCCGCCCACACACAGCCCCTAGCAACCCCCCGCCTGCACCCTGAGCTACCCCCCGCCCACACGCAGCCCCTAGCAACTCCCGCCTGCACCCTGAGCTACCCCCCGCCCACACACAGCCCCTAGCAACTCCCGCCTGCACCCTGAGCTACCCCCCGCCCACACACAGCCCCTAGCAACCCCCCGCCTGCACCCTGAGCTACCCCCCGCCCACACGCAGCCCCTAGCAACTCCCGCCTGCACCCTGAGCTACCCCCCGCCCACACACAGCCCCTAGCAACTCCCGCCTGCACCCTGAGCTACCCCCCGCCCACACACAGCCCCTAGCAACCCCCCGCCTGCACCCTGAGCTACCCCCCGCCCACACACAGCCCCTAGCAACCCCCCGCCTGCACCCTGAGCTACCCCCCGCCCACACACAGCCCCTAGCAACTCCCGCCTGCACCCTGAGCTACCCCCCGCCCACACACAGCCCCTAGCAACTCCCGCCTGCACCCTGAGCTACCCCCCGCCCACACACAGCCCCTAGCAACCCCCCGCCTGCACCCTGAGCTACCCCCCGCCCACACACAGCCCCTAGCAACCCCCCGCCTGCACCCTGAGCTACCCCCCGCCCACACACAGCCCCTAGCAACTCCCGCCTGCACCCTGAGCTACCCCCCGCCCACACACAGCCCCTAGCAACCCCCCGCCTGCACCCTGAGCTACCCCCCGCCCACACACAGCCCCTAGCAACCCCCCGCCTGCACCCTGAGCTGTTTTCAACCTTTTTGAGCTGAGCCCCCCAACCTTTCCGTTATAATTTTTGGTTGAGCTGAGCCCTCCCCACCCCAACCCAGATAGGCTGCGGGGCCTGCTGAGGTGAGTCAAGGTGGGGAGGTGGCGCTCCCTCCTTGGACCCTGCCAGGGGGAGCTGGCTTAAGCCCGCTGACCCCTACCTCACCCCCTGACCCAGAGTTCCCCCTCCCCCCCTGTTGTGGGGGGCCTCAGAACACTGAGAACCCCCGCTGTAAGGGACAGTGACCCCAGGAGGCAGTAGTGGGGGTCGCCCCAATATGCCATAGGGGACCAGTGCCAGGGAACCCCCAAACTCAGCCCACTACCTCCAAAATCACCCCAACACTGACCCCCTAAAAATGCCCACTGTGCCCCAAGTCTAAACTCCTTACTATCTCCCCCACACTGCCCCAATTCGCCGGCTTTCCCCAGCCTGACCCCCCCAAATTCAGCCTCTACACTGACCCCCAATTCCTCACTTCCCCACAGCCTGACCCCTAAAGTGACCTCCGCACTGACCCTCCAATCCCCACTGAACCCCAGACAGGCTCAACCCCCCCACAATCACCCCCGTCTCTACCCGTTGGAACCAAGACCCCCAAATCCGCCAAGGAGGGGGGAAGAAGAATGAGCATCACAATTTGGGGTTCGCTGATTCAGAGGGGGAGGCGTCTGTGGGCCAAACAAGGAGTCCACCCCTCATTGCCTCCCCCAGGATAGTCATGCCCCCCTGAAATTTTAAGGGACAGGAAGGGGATACACCTTACCGCTCCACTGTCTTCGACTGGGTCAGGGACCCCAGAGAGCTCTCCTGTGGAGAGAAAAGGGAAGGGGGGGTCAGATTTATGGGGTGTTGTGCTGCCCCTATAGGGGGACTCAGTGTAAGACAGCTCCCACTTGTGCTACCCCTTTAAAGCACGGCATGTCTCAGTCTCTGCTGCTGCCCCCTAGTGGTGTGTGAAGGAACTGAGAACTGGTTGGTTAAATAGTGTGTCCGGGGGGGTTCTTGGCAGGGGGGCACCGGGCTGCAGGGAGTGCGGTGGGGGAGGGCTCGGCAGGGGGGCGCCGGGCTGCAGGGAGTGCGGTGGGGGAGGCTCCGCTCTGCAGGGAGTGCGGTGGGGGGGGGGCTTAGGAGGGGGGCGCTGGGCCGCAGGGAGTGCGGTGGGGGAGGGCTCGGCAGGGGGGCACCGGGCTGCGGGGAGTGTGGTGGGGGAGGCTCCGCTCTGCAGGGACTGCGGTGGGGGGGGCTTAGGAGGGGGGCGCTGGGCCGCAGGGAGTGCGGTGGGGGAGGGCTCGGCAGGGGGGCACCGGGCTGCGGGGAGTGTGGTGGGGGAGGCTCCGCTCTGCAGGGACTGCGGTGGGGGGGGCTTAGGAGGGGGGCGCTGGGCTGCAGGGAGTGCGGTGGGGGAGGGCTCGGCAGGGGGGCACCGGGCTGCGGGGAGTGTGGTGGGGGAGGCTCCGGTCTGCAGGGAATGCGGTGGGGGGGGGCTCGGCAGGGGGGCGCCGGGCTGCAGGGAGTGCGGTGGGGGGGGCTCAGGAGGGGGGCGCCAGGCTGCAGGGAGTGGCACGAAGGGGGTCGCTGGGGGGATGCCGTGCCGCAGAGAGCAAGGCTGGGGTGTGGAGGAGGCTCAGCACGGCTCACTCCGTATCAAACACCTCCCCCTGCTGGACGCACCGAATGGTTGTTCCTGGTGAATCCCGGCTGATCGGCTGGGATGGTATCGAGGTGCTTGAGGTTGGCAAACGGCTTGGCAGCCCCCCAGGACTCCAGGTAGCGGGTCATACGGACAGACGCCCTCATCTTCTGGCCCTCCCCAGGCACCGGGGACAGGGTGTTGTTGCAGCTTTCCGCTCCCACCTGGTGCCATGGAGAACAACAGAACAGCCAGAGAGAGACACGCTCACCCCCTATCCCATTCCCTGCCCCCCATGCGCCAACCAGTCCCCAGTCCTGGGCCCGGATGGGAACCAGCACCCTCTCAAGGGGACAGGCTCTGTGTCCCATTCCCTGCCCCCCTGAACCAACCCATCCCCCATCCCAGGGGCTGGATGGGAACCAGCGCCCCCTAGAGGGGAAAGGCTCCCTATCCCACCCCCACCCCCATTAACCCTTTGTGCGCTAATCTTTGCATCAGCACCAGTTAAGTGTCCTGTCGTCGCCATCGACTCACCCAAGGGTCAATGACCAGGAAAGTCTTTACTTTGTTCTCCTTCAGGAAGGGGTCACGCTGCCAGCGACAGGTTTCCTCCACAGCATAGACCCCTCCCAGGTGAGACAAGGTGGCCTCGGTTATATGCACCCTCCTGTGGAAGAGAGGGCATGCAATTCCTCTGTGCACCAGTAGGGGGCAGCATGCCACACACACACACACTTATGCAGGCTGTGATTTTTCCAAGCTGATGCCTCATTTCTCCTGGGGAGGCTTTGAAAATTCCCGGCATAATTCCCACTTTCCCCTTCAGGGGGCAGCACCCCCCGCAGAGACGCAGGATAGTCCTTCCATCACCAAGAGAGGGCGGCAGCGCAGCGGCATATAGTTCCTCCACGTGCCACTTGGGGGCAGTGCCACATGGATATGCAGTTCCTCCATGCACCATTAGGTGTCAGCACAACATAACACAACACACTACATGGACTTTCTCCATTCCTCATAAGGGGGCAGCATGACACAACATACACCGATATGCAGTTCCTCCATTCACCACCAGGGACAGCATTAAACACACACAAACACATGCTATATGGAGTACCTCCATTCACCATCTGGTGGCGGCCCAACACTCACAAACACACGCGTTCCTCCATGCATCATGCATCATTAGGGGGCACCCCCATGCCCCTCTCTCACCCTGGCACTCCTCCAGCCTCCATGTGGTTAGCCAGTGTCACATCGTGGGACCAGACATCATACTGCCACTTCTGGAGTCCTATGACCCCGCACAGCACGTTCCCCGAGTGCACTCCGACCCTCATGTTGATGTCCACACCAGTGGCATCCCGTAGCTTCCTGGGGGAGGACAAGAGATCATAGAATCATAGAATATCAGGGTTGGAAGGGACCTCAGGAGGTCATCTAGTCCAACCCCCTGCTCAAAGCAGGACTAATCCCCAATTAAATCATCCCAGCCAGGGCTTTGTCAAGCCTGACCTTAAAAACTTCTAAGGAAGGAGATTCTACCACCTCCCTAGGTAACGCATTCCAGTGTTTCACCACCCTCCTAGTGAAAAAGTTTTTCCTAATATCCAACCTAAACCTCCCCCACTGCAACTTGAGACCATTACTCCTTGTCCTGTCCTCTTCTACCACTGAGAATAGTCTAGAACCATCCTCTCCGGAACCACCTCTCAGGTAGTTGAAAGCAGCTATCAAATCCCCCCTCATTCTTCTCTTCTGCAGACTAAACAATCCCAGTTCCCTCAGCCTCTCCTCATAAGTCATGTGTTCCAGTCCCCTAATCATTTTTGTTGCCCTTCGCTGGACTCTCTCCAATTTATCCACATCCTTCTTGTAGTGTGGGGCCCAAAACTGGACACAGTACTCCAGATGAGGCCTCACCAATGTCGAATAGAGGGGGACGATCACGTCCCTCGATCTGCTCGCTATGCCCCTACTTATACATCCCAAAATGCCATTGGCCTTCTTGGCAACAAGGGCACACTGCTGACTCATATCCAGCTTCTCGTCCACTGTCACCCCTAGGTCCTTTTCCGTAGAACTGCTGCCTAGCCATTCGGTCCCTAGTCCGTAGCTGTGCATTGGGTTCTTCCATCCTAAGTGCAGGACCCTGCACTTATTCTTATTGAACCTCATCAGATTTCTTTTGGCCCAATCCTCCAATTTGTCTAGGTCCCTCTGTATCCTATCCCTGCCCTCCAGCGTATCTACCACTCCTCCCAGTGGAGTGGTTGCAGCCCATTGGAGCAGGCTCTGAAGCCCATCACAGCAACCAAGGGGTGGGCCACCCGCACAGCATACTCTCAGAGGTGTGGATCTCTCTTGGCAGCCATCCGTACTCACTTGATAGCCTGGCACATATCCAATCCCATCTTGACGCAGTTGCGTGCGTGGTTGGGGAGCGAGACCGGCAGCCCCGAGACGCAGTAGTAGCAGTCACCCAAGATCTTGATGCGCATGCACTCATTGTCCTAGAGAGAGGGGGAAGAGAGGGTCTGTCCTTCATAGCAAGGCAATTCTGGTCCTCTCCTCCCAAATTCAGAGTTCAAAAAGGAGAGAAGCAACTATAGGATAACCCAGTCTGATCTCCTGTATACCCAGGGACTTTCACCCAGTTCCCCCTGCAGTGACCCAGTCACTTGGGTTTGGCCAAAATAGAGTTGCTTCCAGCCTGGATCAGAAACCTTCAAGAGGTGGGGAAGCCCCTCACCACCTCCCTTGGGAGTTTGTTCCATTGGTTAATCACCTCCACTCTTAGAAATTCAGATCTTATTTCCAGTTTGAATTTCTCCATCTTTAGCTTCCAGCCGTTGGTTCTTGTTCCTTCCCTGGTAGATTAAACAGGGGTTTAGTACCTCACATTTGCTCCCCAGGGAGGTCCTTGCACATCTCTCAGGCTTCTTGTTGCCAAGCTCAACAGAATGAGCTCTTTATGTCTCTGGCATTTTCTCCAGCCCCCGAAATTATTTTGTGGCTCTTCTCTACCCCCGGTCCAAGCTCCCAATGTCCTTTGTAAGAGGTGGGCACCAGAACTGGATGCGGTGTCCCCGTGGTAGTCTTCCCAGTGAGGCAAAAATCACCTCCATTCCCACACTCGCCGCTCCTCTGCTATACGTCCAAGGATCACGTTCTCTTGGTTTGCCCCAGCATTGCACTGGGAATCCATGCTGAGTTGCTGGTCTGCTCTGCCAGCGCTCACGAGAGAAACACACCAGGTGAGGGAGAGGTGTTACTGACGTTCAGGAGCAAAGTTGGCACAAGAACAAATGGATCTAAACTGGCCACCAGCAAGGTTAGGCTTGAAATTAGATGAAGGTTTCTCACCATCAGAGGAGTGAAGTTCTGGAACAGGCTCCCAAGGGGAGCAGTAGGGCCAAAGACCTAACTGGCTTCAAGACTGAGCTGGATAAGTTTCTGGAGGGGATGGTCTGACAAGGTTGCGTCCGAAGGCATACGGCCTCATCCATGTCGGCTAATAGTAAATATCTCCAATGTCTGGAGACGGGGAGGGCTCTGAGCCACGACAGAGGTGTGCAGGAGGTCCGACTAGATCACAATGGTCCCTTCTGGCCTTCAAGTCTATGACAGAGATGTGAAATCCCTCCCTCCTGCGACCCCTGGCTGATCCTTGGAGATCTGGGTTTCGTGCAGGGGAGAGGGGGTCCCCTGGAGGCCCCTGGGAGAAAGTAGGAGGTCTTTGAGCTGGAGGTGGTGTGGAGTCCCTAAGGGGTCTCAGTCTGAGACAGTGGATCTCTGGGAGGCAGGGGTCCCCATCTCCCCCTGGGGGGAGGGAGTGGAGGTGTTTCCATGGGGGTGCAAGGGCACCCTGTGGAGTGAAGGAGGGTAGGGATGGCACAGAAGGGGCCTGATCTCTGGAACGGTGTAGGAGGTGGATCCATGCTGGGGGTGGGGGTCCCACAGGACGCAGGAAGGGCCCCCCAGTGGGGTGGAGAGGTCCCAGGGAGGTGCCGGGGTCAGAGGTCTACTGATGAGGGGTGCAGAGGTGTAGGGAGCTTCTGGGAGGCTGGAGGTTTTTTGTGGGGGGGGATGAGGGGGGAGATCCGGCTGTCTTACCTTGGCGATCTGGTCAAACTTGCCAAAAAGTTCGTTGAGCATCAGGACCAACTCTTTTGGGGAGCACTCGCTGGCCAGTCTTGTGAACCCCACGATGTCGGCATACAGGATGCTGTGGGGGGAGTTAGGAAGCGGGGAAACAGCATCAGGGTCCTGGATGCAGGGGTGAGAGTTGGGGAGACATGCCCTAACCCTGCTCCACCGCCCTGGCAGCCCTCAGAGAATAGGGTGCTTATAAAAGGGGATCATGGGTTCACAACACCCATCCCCCCTGCGCCCTGCTGTCCCCTCGCAGCGTGGGGTGGGGTGGGGATGGGGGGTTTGGTACCTGACGTTCTTGTGGTGCTTGACGTAGAGGTTGTGGAAGTTGTTTGCGCTTTCCTGCCGCCCCCCGTCCCGCAGTCGCTCGATGATCTCGGCCTTCATCTCCATGGCAATGTACGCGGGTAGGATGGAGAGAAGGAGGTGCTCCTGGGTGGGGGGGAGGGAAGGTGTAGAGAATGAGTGAGAGGCATCAGGGGTGGGGATGGATGGATGGATGGATATATATTTATGGAGATGGGGTTTGATGGATAGATGGGTGTGTATATGGAGGGAGGGAGGGAAGGACAGATATGCGTGGGTGGATGGATGGGCATGGGGATGGGGAGGGATGGATGGGAAGGTGGGTGAGTGGATATGGGGAAGGAGGGAGGGAGTGATGGATGTGTATGGGCTGGCGGAGGGAGGGAGGGGTATGTATGGAGATTAAATAGACCATTGAGTATGGGGCGGATGGACGGAAGGAAAGCTATGGGTGGGTGGGTGCACGGATGGGGGTGGGGAGGAAGGGCAGTGCATGGAGGCTGGACGCATGGATACACAGATTTGACTCGGAGAAGGATTTAAGAATTGTGGTGGATAGTCAGCTGACACCCTGCGGCCAAAAGAGCTAATGGGACCCTGGGAGGCATCAACAGGGGAATCTCGAGTCGGAGCAGAGAGGTAATTTTACCTTGGGATTTGGCCCTGGTGCGACCGTTACTGGGATCCTGTGTCCACTTCTGATGCCCACCATTCAAGAAGGATGGTGATAAGTTGGAGAGGCCTCAGAGAAGAGCCACAAGAATGATTCAAAGGTTGGAAAACCTGCCTTTGATTGATAGACTCAAGGAGCTGAATCTATTGAGTTTAACAAAGAGAAAGTTCAGGGGTGACACGGTCACAGTCTTTCAGTACTTACGTGGGGAACAAACACTTAATAATGGGCTCTTCAGACTAGCAAAGGTCTAACATGATCCAATGGCTGGATGTTGAAGCTAGATAAATTCAGACTGGAAATCAGGTGCAGATTTTCAAAGGTGAGAGTAATTGACCGAGGGGCATGGTGGACTCTCCATCAGTGACAATTTTAAAATCAAGATGGAATGTTTCTTCTAGATGATCCGCTCTAGGAATTATTTTGGAGTCGGTCTCTGGCATGTGTTGTACAGAAGCTCAAACGAGATGGTCACAGTGATCCCATCTGGGCTTGCAAGGTATGAATCTGGAGATGGGATGGATGAAGAAGGGGGAGAGATGGAAGGGCTGTGTCTGGTATATCAGTGGATGGATGGAGGGGTTATGTGGAAATCAGATAGATGGAAGGACAGAGTGGGTATGCGAAGGTGAGACAGAGGGACAAATATGCAGGTATCCCCCGTCCTCACCTGGTGCCGTTTCTCAGACTCCAGCTTGACTCGGGACTGGATGAGTTTGAAGGTCTCCTGGAAGGTCTCCTGCAAAGCCACCTCCATCAGGTGCTTGTGATAGGCCCCCACCAGGTTGCCACAGATGAAGATCACGGCGTTGGCCAGCAGCTGTGGGGGGTGGGGGTAGAGAGGAGGATGAGATGGGGCTCAGAGGTGGGCATGAAAAGGGAGATGGCTTTGGGAATCTATGGGGCAATTGGGGGTGGATGGATGGGAGAGGCGATGGAGATGGGGATGAGGGTGTGTGGGGGGGCAGCTTCTACAGGACAATTGGTGGGAGACAGGGGATGAGACGCAGCTAGGAAAGGGGTCAATATGGGGAGACAGGGAAGCTAGAAGGAGGGGGTCAGGAGACAAGGGGGGTTCTGGGAAATGCAGGACACCAATAGGACATGGGGTGGGTAGGAGCTGGGCTAAGGGTCGGGAGGGGGCAGTGAAGGGAATCAAGGCAAGAGGGCAGCAGGGCAGAGAGGGAAGGTGTTGCTGTGGGGGAACAAAGGACCGCAGGGGAGCAGCGGGTAGGGGGCTCTCACCTGCACAGCCAGCTCAGCCCGCGACCCCCGCCCAGCTGACAGGTAGACACCCAAAACAATGATGTGGGAGAGGGAGGAGGCGAGGCCAGCGACCACGGCATCCCGCATGCACACGGGCAGCATGGTGTAGACAGTAAAGATGATGAAGAGGAAGAATGAGACCTAGAGGGGGGAGTCAGGCCAGGCAGGTCTCAGCATGGAGCCCTATTTCCATATAGCCGCCCCTTCCCCACCCCCACCCTCTGCTGCCCCCTGGTGCCCATTATACCATATAGCCGCCCCTTCCCCACCCCCACCCTCTGCTGCCCCCTGGTGCCCATTATACCATATAGCCACCCCTTCCCCGCCCCCACCCTCTGCTGCCCCCTAGTGCCTATTATACAGTACAGCCGCCCCTTCCCCACCCCCACCCTCTGCTGCCCCCTAGTGCCCATTGTACAGTACAGCCGCCCCTAGGTCTCACCTGGTCCCAGGCACTGACCACGCCGCTGGTGAATACAAAGATGTAGCCCATGGCTAGGAGGCAAGCCCAGATGATGGCCGAGAAGACCCGTGTGCATTCCTGGAAGATGCTCTCGATGCAGACCAGGGTGAGGATGAGGGAGAAAACAGCCAGGGCCACGAATAAGGTGATGAGGAAGCTCAGGTTGGAGGAGAATTCCTGGGGATCAGACCCATGGCAGAGTGAAATTCCAGCCACCACAACGCCCTTTTGGGGCACAGGGGGTCACCGCGGTGCTGGGGGCTCACTAGGGGACACTGAGCCGCACGGTGTGCAGCTGCAGTCTTTGGCCATTGGGTGGTGGTGTTGGTCTATTAACCCTTTGGGGAGCAGCTAAAGATTTCTGGGGGCTGGCATCCTAGGGGAAGACAAACCCCTGGCCCCCCAACTTGGTCGGCTTTTAACCAGCCTGACCAGGTCACCTGGCTCCCTCTCCCCCAGTCCCCCTCAACCTCTGCCTCCCCTGGCACCTGCAAGCTCAGAGGATGGACTGGGGGCCGGAGGCGCGGTTGGGGGCCGGGGGAGGGGGGGAGGGGCGGGGGGCGCGGTTGGGGGCCGGGGGAAGGGGGATGGGCGGGGGGGTGCGGTTGGGGGCCCGGGGAGGGGGGGAGGGGCGGTTGGGGAGAGGGGAGAGGGGCGGGAGGCGCGGTTGGGGGCCCGGGGAGGGGGGGAAAGAGGTGTGGAAGGGACGGGGATCCTGGAGGATGGCTCAGAGGTCTGGGGACAGCGGGGGGACGGGTCATGGGCCGGGGACAGCGGGGGGGCGGGGAAGAGGGCTCTGGGATCCGGAGGCCACCAGGGCTTTGAGTGGAGAAAGGGTTGATGGGGGGGGGGGGGGGAGCGGGGAGAGCATGGTGGGGGCAGTGGGGAAAAGAGGGGCAGGGGCCGGCGTGGGCTGGATTGGGGAAGCTGGGGGGGGCAGTGGGGATGAAGCGGGGAGGGGGGGCAGCATGTCCCAGCGGGGCAGCAAAGGGGAGGGGGCGTGACTGGGGCCCGGTAGCGGACACAAGACCCCCAGCAGTAGACTCCACCGTGGGTCACTGGGGGGGGGCAGTGCCCCATCCCTTCCCGGGGCCCCCTTCCTGCCCCCCCGGCCGGCCCCTCACCCTGCCGCTGGCCAGGTGGGCGGCGAGGAGCGCCAGGCAGGTGCCCAGCACCAGCAGCAGCAGCAGCAGCAGCGGGTACAGCTGGCTCAGGCTGTAGTAGGTCTCGTAGAAACGCTCTTCCCGCTGGGCCGGGGGGCGCCGCCGCCAGCCCATCCTGCCGCGGGGAGACCCCCCCCTTCCCCAGCCCACGCCCCTCTGGGCTGCCCCAGCCTCACCGCTCGGGGCCCCCCCTGCGCCTCCCCCGAGGGATCGCCCCCTTCCCTCCCTGGGGGGCTCCCCCACCCCGCGCGTGAAAGGGTTAACTGGCTCCCCTCCCTCTATCCGGGGGGCCAATGCGGCAGAGGGGGAGGGGCCCCTCCTAGGGAATTTTGGGGTTGCAGAAAGGGGGGGGTCTTCAGGACACTCGGCGAGGGGGAGGGGTTCTTCGCCAGTCTGGGGAAGGAAAGGAAAGGGTTAATGTCAAGCCTGACCCGCAGCCTAAACCCCACACAGCCCAGCCCTGGGCTCCCCCCGTCCCTCCGCCCTGCCGGGGCCCCTCACACCCGACCCGCAGCCCCGATAGCCCAGCCCCGCCCCCCCCAGCTCTGCCGGTGCCCCTCCCTCCCGACCCGCAGCTCCTGCCAGCCCAGGGCTGCCCCCCCCCTCACCTTTGCCCCACAATGTCTCTCTAAAGCCCTAGGAGACAGATATCCCCATTTTGGCTACACGCTCTATCTATCTTTCCATCCCCCTGCACCCGTCTGTCTGTCTGTCTAAGGGGAAGGATGGCCAGTGGTTAGAAAGCAGTGACCTGGCTTCGGTTCCCAGATTCCCCCCCCCCCCGCCTCAGTTTCCCCACTTTCACAATGGGGACCGTGGACCCTTCTCTGTCTCTCCGGGAGGCTGCCCAGATGGGGGGGTTAAGCTTGGGGGGTGCATAGGCACAGCCCCCCATTTAAAGAGACGTTCCCCCATAGATTATACCCCCCCCACACACCCCTGCTCCCCTATGGGGCACCCCGGCCCAGATCTCCTGCCCCCTCACCTGGCGGCTCCAGCTCGGGGAAGACCGAGATTGTCGCTTCTCCGCTCTGGCCGCAGGAGCTGGGATCCCCTCCCACACCTCCCTCCCCCTCATCCCTCCGCCTTAACGCTTTCACGGCCGGGGCGGAGAGACCGGCATGGGGAAGGGGACCCAGGCGTCCGGGTCAGCTGGGGAAGAGACCGGCATGGGGAAGGGGACCCAGGCGCCCGGAAGGGAGCCCCCAGAACTCCCTCAGATGTCACGGGGGAGAAAGGAAGACCGGGAAGAGGACCCAGGAGTCCGGGTTTTCTGGGGAAGAAACCAAGAGAAGGAAGGGGTCCCAGGAGTCCGGGAGGGGCCCCATAGCTCTCGGCTCCCAGCACGAATTGGACGCAGGTGTCCAGGAGGGAGCCTCCGCAACCCCCTCAGATCTCAGGAGGAGGGGAAGCGAAGATGGGGAATTGGACCCAGGAGTCCGGGGTGGCAATGCTCACCCCACCTTCGCTTGGGACGGCGAGCTGTGACCCAGGCTCCGTGGGGTTAACTGACTGGGGGAGGGGCGGAAATTATCCGCCCCTCCCCCCAACTGGCTGTTCCCTGCAGGACCAAGAGTCAGGTAAGGGGGGGGGGGAGACAAAAGAGAGAGGGGGACGGGGGGGCTAGTCCCAGCTACCTCCCCAGCCCCGCGGGTGCCCCTCACTCCAGACCCGCAGCCCCCTGCTAGCCCAGCCCTGCCGGGAATATGCCCAGAATCACTCACAGAGAGAGAGCCCCCCGCCCCCCCCCCCAGTCACAGGTACACAACACCCACACCCGCAGCTAGACCCACACACAGGTCACCTGCCCCACACAGCTCCGAGACGCACCCGTCCCCCCAGCAGCCCAGGACACTCACAGACCAAAGCTGGGTTCGTGTTCACCCAATGAAACTCCCTTCCCAGAGCCGGGGATACCTGGCAGCTGGTCTCCTAACTCGAGAGTGGGGGTCTAGTGCTTAGAGCAGGGGGGGCTGGGAGCCAGGACCCCTGGGTTCTACCCCAGCTCCTGGAAGGAGAGTGGGGTCTCCTGGTTAGAGCAGGGGGGCTGGCACCCAGGATTCCTGGGTTCTACCCCAGCTCCTGGAAGGAGAGTGGTGTCTAGTGGTTAGAGCGGGGGGGGGGATACTGTCACACTGGGCCAGTCCCTACCGCTTTAAGTGCCTCTGTTTCCCTTTATGATGATGGGGATAAAAGGCCTCAGGGGAACCAGAAACCAAAATCTCATTAAAATAAATGGGAGCCGGGTGCCTAACCCCCTTGGGCCCCACAGCCCCTCCAGCCTGAATGGGGCTGGGAGATTGGCCAAGGGGAAGAGTCACTGTAGGAAGAGAAGGTGCTGGGATGGGTCGTGTGGGCTAATGACCTACAGCCTGAACCCCCGGGGGGAACATCAGCCCCCTGCTAGCCCAGCCCTGGGCTCCCCCCAGCTCTGCCAATGCCCCTCACTCCCGAACTGCAGCCCCCCTGCAAGCCCAGCCCTGCCGACACCCCTCACTCCCGACCCGCAGCCAGATTCTCTCATCCTCCAGCAGGTTGGCCAAGGCCCAGCAGACTCATTTGTCTCTCTGCGGCTCGGAGTAGATTAGCCCATCAGCGCGATCCACTCCTCACTTAGGGGAGGCAGCCACTGGGCTATAATGGTTTCCTGGAAATTCACCGCCCCACCAGGAATCCTCTAATGGAGTCCAATTCCTGACACAGACACAGCAAAGCGCCTCTTCCCCATTTAACCCCCAGGGGGCGTCTTTGTTCACCCAGGCCCCGCCCCCTACATGGCCACAAGGCCATTGTACTGGGTAGACCAATTGGCTGGGTAACCTGGCCTGGAGTGGGGCCTAGTGCTCAGAGCAGGGGGTTTGGGCGCCAGGACTCCGGGGTTCTCTCCCTGGCTCTGGGAGGGGAGTGGGGTCTAGTGGTTAGAGCGGGGGGGGGGCTGGGCACCAGGACTCCAGGGTTCTCTTCCTGGCTGTGGGAGGGGAGTGGGGTCTAATGGTTAGAGCGGGGGGCGGGGGGGGGCTGGGCGCCAGGACTCCAGGGTTCTCTCCCTGGCTCTGGGAGGGGAGTGGAGCCTAGTGCTCAGAGCAGGGGCGCTGGGTGCCAGGACTCTGGGGTTCTCTCCCTGGCTCTGGGAGGGGAGTGGGGTCTAGTGGATAGAGTGGGGGGGCTGGACACCAGGACTCCAGGGTTCTCTCCCTGGCTCTGGGAGGGGAGTGGGGTTTAGTGGTCAGAGTGGGGTAGTTGGAGGAAGGCCTGGGGGGCGGGGGGGGGAGTGGGACTGAGAAGAAGCTGATCCAGAGCTGAAAAGCTGGTTGGGCTGGTTCCCCTTAGCTCAGCGCCGGGAGCAAACCCCCTCCCTTCTCACCCCATGGGCCCCACCTCCCCCCCCCCCCGTTCCTCCACTCCCAACTCTTCCCTGCATCCCCTCTTACAGCGGGATAGGGGTCCCCCATGGAGGCCACGTCCCCAGAACCCCCCTCCCCCGTGGCCCCTCCTGGCCCTCGCCTGCCACTCCCACTCTCTCACTGCTTCCACCCCTGCCCCCTGGGAATCGCAGCCAGTGTCTGCCAAGCCGCCGGGGCTGGTACTGTGCCCACTAGCAGGGGCTGCGGGTTGGGAGTGAGGGGCACCGGCAGAGCTGGGGGTGGGGGGGCAGGGCTGGGCTGGCAGGGGGCTGCGGGTTGGGAGTGAGGGTCCCACCCGGTCCCTGATTCCCCTGCCAGTTTCCCATACGTCACAGGAAGGGCCTGGCTGGCCGATAAGCGCCCACGCCCCGAGCTGGTGCAGACCCATGGCTCCAGATTTCCTTCCTGCTGCTGAGCCCTGCACCGGCTGCTCCCTGACCCCAGGGCCCCGCAGAGCAGGGCGGGCCCAGGCCGGGGAGAATCCCTCCAACCTCCTTCGGCTTTGCTCCTGTTCTCCCCCATCTCCATCAAGGGGCTGTAATGCTGCCTGGTGGGGCAAGAGGGGATTTGCAGAGGTGCTGAGCCCCCTCCCCCAGCTCCGCTTCAGGGGTGCATGATACCCAGTGGTGCATGGCTGCCGGGGGCACGGAGGGGTCCCAGATAGGTCTGTCCCCAGCTGTGCCTGGCCTCGGAGCGGGCAGCCCCCATCTGGGCAGAGCCGTGGGGGGGCCATGACCCAGCTGGGCCTGATCTTCCCCCCCGCCCCCGAGACTGTGTGGTGGGGTTTCCAGAAACGGAGACGGCCGAGATCCCACCTGCCGGGTGGAAACATCACATCCCCCCACCTCCATCTCTGCTCCGATCCTGGCAATTGATTCAGCCCTAGCCCCACACCCCACCAGGCAAGTGCATGGAGCAGGGGGGCGAGGGGGGCTGTGCAAGGTGCATCAGGGCTCAGCTCCACCCCAGATGTGCATGGCTCCAGACTGGGCCAGTGCCCAGATGTGTCCCAGCCCCAGCTGTGGAGGGCGCCTGGCTGCAGGGGAACCTTCCTCCTGCTCTTTCACCTGGCCGGGAAGCGGGAGGGGGCGGGGGTGGCGTTGCTTTGCCAGACAGCAGGCCAGCGAGTCTGTGAGCCTGCGGCTTGTGAAGGTCCCAGCAGGACACAGGAGCCCTCCCGGTGCAGAGAGACACTGAGATGAGACCGAGTTAACCACAGCCTCAAACTGGGCCCCTCCGCTGAGCGTCTGAGCCACTTCTCCCCACTCAGCAGGGCTGCAGGGCACTGCCCAGGGTGAGCGCAGCACTGAGATGCCCATGGCCCCACCAGGATGGACCCAGCTGGTGTGGTGAGCGGGCCAAGTGCTAAGACGGCAGATCCCCCCACTCATGCCCTAGAGCGCATGGCCCTGAGGTTTCCCGCCTTGCATCCCCGCTGCACAGCCAGGCCTGGAACCCACCTTCCAGACAGATGCCCCCCTCCCTCCCAGCTGGGCCCTGACAGTGCTGCTCCTATTGCTGCTCCAGGGGCTCAGGCTGGTGAGTAGGGGGGGGCATCAGTGCTCCAAATGTGCCCAGCCCCAGGGGCCCTGATCTCGGTCAGGGGTGGGTTTCACCAGCTGGCTGGATCAAGGGCCCGAACTAACTCCTTCTCTTGGGGGATCTGCCAGGGGAGATCATCGGGGGACAGGAAACCCGGCCTCACACCAGACCCTACATGGCCATCGTGAGCATAGAGGTAAGGCGAAATTGGGTTCCTGATCCGGGAGGACGTGTTGGTGACGGCAGCTCATTGTAACTGCAACCTGCAGTAAGAAATGCAAGAGCCCCTGCCCCGGAGCCAGCCAGTCCCCACCCTGGGGCCAGGCCAAGGCCGGCACCCCCTGCAGGGGAAAGACCCTGGTGGGCTGGCTTCTGTACATTGAGCCTGAGTACAAGGCAGCATCTACACCCACCTACTTTAGTGAGCTTAACAACCTGTGACGCAGTGGGAGATTTTCTTAGTCTTTTGCAGGAACACGGCGTGTGCCTCAGTTTCCCCGTGTGCTGCGTGTGTAACGAGGGGGTTGGAGAGGGGAGTTAGTTGTTGCAGAGGACTGGGGAGACCTCACCTAGCAGTTGACCCCGGACAACGGCCAGGAGATGGGGTACCCCAGCAACTGGTGACCAGGAGGCCCAGCCCAGCTTGGAAGTCAGCCCATCCTGGCCAGTGGGAGGACAGTGGGCGGAGGAGAGAGGACCCCAGCGACCAGAGTAGCCGGTTCCAGCCGGTGACTTTGCTAATGCCTCATATGCAGCCTGTTGTAAAACGAGGCAAATATCTAGATAAGTTGATGTCCCCCCCGGAAGAGCTCTGTGTACCCCCAACGGCATGTGAGCCCCTAGTTGAGAACCACTGATATAGGCAGGAAGGAGGGGGCAGCTGGACTGGGGGGAGAGAGAGCAGCCAGAGCCCATCTGGATGTGGGGGAGAGCTAGATGAACTGGGCTGAGGGTTACTAGGCCCGAGGGCCCGGAAAGTTTCCTGTGCTGGGTTCAGACGTTCATTAAACCTCCTGTTTTCTGCTGGCTGAGAGTCACTCCAGTCTCGAGATCAGGGTGGCATTATTCCCTCTGGGCGTGGAGGCCCCGCGGGGGCCAGGGTGTGTGGACTTTCTGAGGGGGCCCATGGCGAGAGACAGGTGTGCTAAGGCTCAGAGGTCCGGCCCAGGAGGCGGTGGGGCCAAAGGGCCTAACCCCAGCGAGAGAGAGTGCACCCTTCATGGAAGGCTGTCACGCCAAAGGAGGGTTACTCCCAGGAGCTGTGCGGAGCTGGGAAGCATGAATCCTGTGAGTCTAGGACAACTTGGCAGCAGAAGATGGTTGGTGGATGCACCTTGTAGACAGTTGGCTGCGAGTGGAGGGGCTTGCAGTGAGTGGCTGCCAGCGATAAAACAAGGAAATTAAAGGAACCAGCAAGGAAATGGCCTATAACCAGTTCTCTAACAGGCACCTTGCACCCCTGTGCAGGGAGAGAAGGCTGAGCCGCATTGGGGGGCTCACTCAGGGGCAGCTGATTACCCGGCTGGTGGAGAGTGACCAGTCCAAGGAGCAAGATCCAGATCCCAGCAGGGCACCTGGACAGACTGGGAGTAGTAGGGGGACCCGGTTCCCCAGCCAGGAGGGCGACTTCCCAAGCTGAGTCCCCTCTGCCTGGCCCCCGGTGGAGGTGAAGAGATGGAAACTGGAGCTAAGAGTGATGGAGCTGGAACAACGGAGGCTAGCAGACCGCTTGGAGCAGCGGTAACACGAACTGGAGTTGGAGGAGAGGTGGGCCAAGAGGACCTGCTATGCGGTAAGTGGGGAAGGACCCCAAGATGCCAATTCTGGAGGAAACCTAGATCCTAAAGTGTGCCCAGCGGAGATGTCGATGCCGACCTCACTGCCTGCGTGAAGACCTGTGACCTGAACCAGGTTGACCCCACGGACAGGCTCTGCTGTCTAAACCCCGGCTTGGTCCCAAGGCCATAGGGACCAAGAAAGCTGGCTAGATTGTCAGGCTCAACGGGTAGTGATCAATGGTTTGACGTTTAGTTGACAGCTATCAAGCAAGGTGCCCCAGGGCTGGGTCCTGTGGCCGGTTTTGTTCAACATCTTCATTAATGATCTGGAGGATGGGATGGTTTGCACCCTCGGCAAATTCACAGATGACACTAAGCTGGGGGGAGAGGTAGATATGCTGGAGGGTAGGGATAGGGTCCAGAGTGACCTAGACAAATTGGAGGATTGGGTCAAAAGAAATCTGATGAGGTTCAACAAGGACAAGTGCAGAGTCCTGCACTTAGGACGGAAGAATCCCATGCACCGCTACAGACTAGGGACCGAATGGCTCAGCAGCAGTTCTGTGGAAAAGGACCTAGGGGTGACAGTGGACGAGAAGCTGGATATGAGTCGGCAGCGTGCCCTTATGCCAAGAAGGCCAACGGCATATTGGGCTGCATTAGTAGGGGCATTGCCAGCAAATCGAGGGACGTGATTATTCCCCTTTATTCAGCACTGGTGAGGCCTCATCTGGAGTACTGTGTCCAGTTTTGGTCCCTCCACTACAGAAGGGATGTGGACAAATTGGAGAGAGCCCAGCGGAGGGCAACAAAAATGTTTAGGGGACTGGAACACATGACTTATGAGGAGAGGCTGAGGGAACTGGGATTGTTTAGTCTGCGGAAGAGAAGAATGAGGGGGGATTTGATAGCTGCTTTCAACTACCTGAAAGGGGGTTCCAAAGAGGATCAGTCTAGGCTGTTCTCAGTGGTGGCAGATGACAGAACGAGGAGTAATGGTCTCAAGTTGCAGTGGGGGAGGTCTAGGTGGGATATTAGGAAACACTATTTCACTAGGAGGGTGGTGAAGCACTGGAGTGGGTTACCGAGGGAGGTGGTGGAATCTCCTTCCTTCGAGGTTTTTAAGGTCAGGCTTGACAAAGCCCTGGCTGGGATGATTTAGTTGGGGACTGGTCCTGCTTTGAGCAGGGGGTTGGACTACATGACCTCCTGAGGTCCCTTCCATCCCTGATATTCTATGATGGAGGGGAGTTCAGCCAAATGGGCAGTGCAGAGGCTGGGGACTATGAATGTTCAAACAGGCTTTTCCGCTTAAGTTTGAATGGACTCCTGAGGCAGATAGGAAAAGATCCCGGGGTGTACGAGAAGCCCCCAGGCATCACGTACAAAGAGGTCACCACCCAGCTGGGGGAAATATCTCTGCAAGGGGGGACTAGCAAGCTCCATGCAGGGGGTGCCCATGAATGCCAGAACAGGCAGACCACCTCCATGGGGCCTGAGATGTAATTACTGCGGTACCATACTCAAAGACACAGGGAATCTTCAGCCAGGAGACCCCTCGAAGGGTTAACGTGGCCAAGGGAAGACAGCCTGTAGGGCAGGCCAGAGAGGGAGTTGTGTGTTTATCCCCTGGGAGAAGCAGGGCCTGGTGGCAGGCTGGCCGGGGAGGGGAGGCATGCCAGACGGGCGTCCACCCCAAGCCCAGCAGATATGTCTTCTTGTGCTCTCCTGGGTGCAGGCCCCTCTGATCCCCAGTGGGAGCGGTAGGTGGGAGTCAACGGGGATACAGTCATGGGGTGGAGAGATTCTGGGAGCAAGAGACCCTTGTTGGTGTGGGGCAACCCCACCGGCTGCTGAGGGGCCGTGTAACTTGGGGGAAGGCTCCCAAATATAAAGCCATTCACCCTGCCTTTGGCTCAGATCCCCGTGCAGACACAGGCAGGATCGGGGAGGTCTCCGCTGGCAAGAGGATTGCAGGGAGGAGCCCGATGGGGCAATTGCCACCTCATCCCCCCCAGAAGTAGATGGGAGGGAAGTCCAGGGGCACTGGAACATGGGCCCTGAGGTGATGATGGCATGGCCGAAGTGGTGGGCCCGGACCAGGGAGTGCTCGGTGCAAACCTAACCCTGGCGGGGTGCTCGGATACCCCGGGTTAAAGTGTCTGTAGTGAGGATACAGCTAAGATGGGGGTCCCAAAGAGGGGGATGGGTTGGAGAACTGGACCGGACGGCATCCCCTCAGTGGCACCAGCGATCTACCCTACAGGGGATGTAACGCCTCCAACAGGGGGGAGCGAGTTAGCAGAGACAGGGCTTAACAGGGCTTAGACTAAGGCCCTGTCCCAAGGTGGGGAAACTAAGGCACAGCCAAGAGGGCTGGGCCCCGAACCCAGCAGCTGAATTCCAGACCGAGCAGCAGAAGGATCCCTCCTAGAAGAAGCTGAGGGCCCTTGTGGGCCACAGTGTTGCAAGATCCTGGGGAAGGATTGCAGGGAAAGATCCATGTGAGAGAAGGGACCCAGTATCAGAAAAAGGCTCCCTGAGGGAAAATTGAACCTTGTGGTTTTAGAGGGCAGCTGGTGGTTCCCCAGAAGTCCCGAGGGTGGCCAGATGTCCTGCTTTTATAGGGACAGTCCCAATATTTGGGGCTTTTCCTTATATAGGCACCTAGTACCCCTCACCCCTTGTCCCAATTTTTCACACTTGCTATCTGATCACCCTAGAGGGGTCAAGCATACCAGGCGAGGTCTTCTGCAGAACTTTTACTGCCCCAGGAATTCACAGGGGTCCACCCTTTTGAGTTGTTGTGTGGAAGGAGGGTGAGGGGACTGCCGAGGAAGGAGTACTGTGGAAAGGGATCTGGGGATCATAGTGGACCACAAGTTAAATATGAATCAACAGTGTAACACTGTTGTTAAAAAGGCAAACATCATTCTGGGATGTACTAGAAGGAGTAGCTGGTGGTAGCGTGGCTGAGTGGTCTAAGGCACTGGATTTAGGCTCCAGTCTCTCTGGGGATGTGGGTTCAAATCCCACTACTGCCAGAAGAAGTTTTGCGGGGGAGGGATAGCTCAGTGGTTTGAGCATTGGCCTGCTAAACCCAGGGTTGTGAGTTCAATCCTGGAGGGAGCCATTTGGGATTTGGGGCAAAAACTGGGGATTGGACCTGCCTTGAGCAGGGGTTGGACTAGATGACCCCCTGAGGTCCCTTCCAACCCTGATATTCTATGATTTCTATGATTCTATGAGTGTTGTAAGCAAGACACGAGAAGTAATTCTGCTGTACTCCGAGCTGATATGGCTTCAGCTGGAGCATTGTGTCCCGTTCTGGGCACCACATTTCAGGAAAGATGTGGACAAACTGGAGAAAGTCCAGAGAAGAGCAACAAAAATGATGAAAGGTCGAGAAAACATGGCCTATGAGGGAAGGTTGAAAAAATTGGGTTTGTTTAGTCTGGAGAAGACAAGACTGAGAGGGGCCATGATAACAGTTTTCAAGTACATCAAAGACTGTTACAAGGAGGAGGGAGAAGAATTGTTCTTCTTAACCTCTGAGGATGAGACAAGAAGCAATGGGCTTAAATTGCAGCCAGGGAGGTTTAGGTTGGACGTTAGTAAAAACTTCCTAACTGTCAGGGTGGTTAAGCACGGGAATAAATTGCCTAGGGAGGTTGTGGAATCTCCATCATTGGAGGTTTTTAAGAGCAGGTTGGACAAACACCTGTCGGGGATGGTCTAGACAATACTCAGTCCTGCCATGAGTGCAGGGGACTGGACTAGATGACCTCTTGAGGTCCTTTCCAGTCCTACAGTTCGATGACCCCCGGACTCGACGGGAGACGAATGGAAGGGGAAGATGAATGGGAAACCGGTGGTGGAGGACGTTCTGGGGAAAGCTCACTGAATTCCTGAGTTTGGCCAGGAAGAACCTAGCCGGGGCCCAGGAAAAGCCAAAGAGTGGTACAACAGCCTGCTGGCTCCGATGGCACTGGGGAGCAGGAGAAGGGATCTCGGCTCAGTGCCAAGGGTGCCTGGGGGGGGCCCTGTGAAATCATCAGCCAGCGCAAGGGGGTGAGTCGTGTGCTGGGGCTGCCCGATTGGGCGAGTGCACCAGGTCATGCTTTGACGGGGAGACGTTGCTGTGGCCATGTGCGTGGGCAGGGGAAGGAGAAGGGGAAAGTAAACCTCTGCCCTAAGCCAGGAGCTGGCCTCCTGCTGGAATCAATCCCCCTCTCTGACCAGCTAACCCCAATCCGCAGGCAGAGATCAGAGGGGCTGTGTTCGTCCCTGCAGCCGGGTGCCAGCCAGCCAGCCTGGGCTCACTAATCGCGCTGTCCATGGGGGGAGGGGAGATGTTCCCCATTCACAGTCACCGGGAAAACAGCCCAGGACCCAGAGAGAGAGAGGTCAGAGACATGCTGGCTTTAGGGGCAATCCAGCCATCCACCAGCCCTGGGCCTTGCCCCCGGTGCTGGTCCCCCAGAAAGACTGGTCGATCTGACTCTGTGTGGACTATCGGAAGCTCAGTGCCGTCACCACGTTTGATGCCTTACCCCATGCCTAGGACTGATGAGATCCTAGACAAGTTGGGGCGGGGGGCATGACCTCGCTACCATGGATCTCACCAAGGGCTACTGGCAGGTGCCTTTGGACCTAGATGCCGGGTTGGAATCTGCTCTCATCACCCCTATAGGCTCTTTGGATTCCTGGTCCTACCTGTCGGCCTCAATGGGGCACCTGACAGCTTCCAGCGCCTGGTGGATCAATTACTAAGGGGGATGGAGGACTTTGCCCTAGCGTATATTGATGATATCTGTGTCTTCAGTCCGACCTGCAAAGACCATGTGACCAGGTGAGGAGGGGGCTGGGACACCTCCAGGATGCAGGACGGATGATAGAGGCCGGAAACAGTAAGGTGGTGATGGCAGAGGTGCCGTACGTGGGCCGCAAGGTGAGAAGTGGCTGTCTAAAGCCAGATCTGGCCAAGGTGGAGGTGAGCAGAGATTGGCCCATTCCTCACACAAGGAACAGGCGCTGGTGGGGTGGCAGGGCACTATTGGAGGTTTGTACCCCACTTCAGCTCCCATCATAGAGCTCTGTAGGGAGGTCGAGCCAGACAAGGAAGTCTGGACCAAGCAGTGCCAGAGGGCGCTCTGTGTGGTAAAGGAGGTGCTAATGCTTGGGCTGGGGCAGGTAAACCCAGACTTGGACATGCGTTCAGGGTGTCCAACGAGGCCTCAGATGCAGGGCAGGGCTGCACCAAGTGAAAGGGACTAATTCCAAGCCCTGAGATGGAGTCTGATCCTCCAGGGTTATGACATGGAAGTGGTCCATGTTGATGGGAATTCAAATGTTACAGGCAATGCTTTGTCCTGGAGAGGGGTACCTGAATTTCCCCAGGTCACTGGCTGAAGTGACCCCGCTCAGTTCAGACTTGAAGGGGGGAGTGTGACGAAGTGGGGAATTTTCTTCGTGTTTTGCATGAACACTGTGTGTGCCTCAGTTTCCCTGTGTTCTGTGTGTTTAATGAGGTGGGAGAAGGGGGGGGCGTTGTTGTGGCACACCAAGGGTGAACTTACCTAGCAGTCAAGACACCAGACAATGGCCTGGAGATGGGGTACCTCAGCAACTGGTGACTGGGAGGCCCAGCCCAGCTTGGAAGGCAGCCGGTTCTGGCCAGTGGAAGGACAAAAGCCTGAGGAGAGAGCACCCCAATGACCTGAGCAGCCAGTTCCAGCCTGTGAGAGAGTGAAACCTTCATGGAAGGCTGTCCCTCTAAAGGGGATTTCCTCCCAGGGACCGTGCGGAGCCGAGGAGCGTGAGTCCGTGACACAACTCATGACTGAATCCATTGGCGAGTCTGCAGCACCTGCATCCCCCTTGTGTTTCACAGCACCATCACCGTGCTGCGGGGCCCCCACAACATTGCAATAGATGAACTGGGGAGGCGGAAGATCTGGGTATGTCGCTGAGTCCCCCACTGAGAACACAATGATGAGACATTTCAAAATGACCTCACACTGCTGCAGGTACCACCCCCATCCCATCACCCCGCCCCCTGTGACCTCACACTGCTGCAGGTACCATCCCCATCCCAACAACCCACCCACAGTGACCTCACGCTGCTGCAGGTACCGCCCCCCTCCCATCACCCCATCCCAGTGAGCACGTGGCATCACAGTGTTGCACAGTTGTCATGGGGATGCCCCATCTAGTCCCATCTGGCCCCATCCCCTTGGGGCAGATCCATCCCCCAAGAGGAGTTTGATTTCCCTTCTCTCTCTCCCCTATCAAAGCTGAGGCACAAGGCCAAGCTGACACAGGCTGTGGGCACCATCCCCCTGCCCCAGCGAAGGTGAGGAGGGGGCTGTGTGCTGCATGGCCTGCTGGGGCTGACTAGTACTGAGGCAAATGCCCGGACCTCCACCACTCTGCAGGAGGTGAAGCTGAAGGTAATGGGGAAGGGTGTGTGTCTGTCTTGGTCGTATCCGCCCTATGCCCCATCCAGGATGCTGTGCATGGGGGCCCCCAGGAGAGGAAGGCGTCATTCTGGGTGAGTGTGGGACAGGGGCACATGGTGCCCGGGACAAGGTGCTGCTTGAACAGGAGACCGACAGGGCTGGGCAGAATGGGGAGAGCAAGGATCCATGGTAAGCCAGGCAGATCCTGGGAACCAGGAACCAGAACTGACTAGATCCTAGGACCCAAGGATGAAGGTTAGAAATGAGGGACTGGAACTGGCCAGATCCTAGAAATCAGGGATAGGGGCCAGCTGAGTCCCTGGACTGTGGAGTGGGAGCCCTGGGCACGTCCTGGGAGTGACTTGACCGTGAGTCCCCAGGAAGCGGGGTACAGAGGTGTATTTCAGGAACGTGAATACAGAAAGCAGACCTCCCTTTGCTTGGACATGTGTAACCCCACACTTGCTGTTTGCATCTCAGGGCTACTCCAGAGCCCCCCTGGTCCATGATGGGAAGGCCCAGGGCATTGTCTCCCATGGCAGCGCTGATGGGTCAGCACCCAGGGTGTTCACCAGAGTCTCCAAATATGTGTGCTTGGTCAAGAAAACTCTGCAAAAGCTGAGGCCTTAGAGGGGAGTATCCATCTCCTCTAGCGTGATTGGGTATTGCAGAAGGATGGCTGACTGGCTGGCATGGTATTGTGGATGGATGGATGGAGGGATGGACATTGCAGAAGGGTGGATGGAGGGATGGATGGATGATGGACATTGCAGAAGGGTGGAGGGAGGGATGAATGGAGGGATGGATGGACATTGCAGAAGGGTGGAGGGATAGATGATGGACATTGCAGAAGGGTGGAGGGACGGATGATGGACATTGCAGAAGGGTGGAGGGATGGATGGAGGGATGATGGACATTGCAGAAGGGTGGAGGGATGGATGGAGGGATGATGGACATTGCAGAAGGGTGGAGGGATGATGGACATTGCAGAAGGGTGGACGGATGGATGGATGGATGATGGACATTGCAGAAGGGTGGACGGATGGAGGGATGGATGGACATTGCAGAAGGGTGGACGGATGGATGATGGACATTGCAGAAGGGTGGATGGATGGATGGACGGACATTGCAGAATGGTGGACAGATGGATTGATGGATGGAGGGATGGACATTGCAGAAGGGTGGACGGAGAGATGGATGGACATTGAAGAAGTGTGGATGGAGGGATGGATGTGGCAGATAAGAAGACAGACAGCTGGATATTGCAGACGAAAGTCGGACAGAGAGCTACTGATGTTCCAGAGAAATGAACAAACAGCAAGTTGAGCCTGCTGTGAGATCTCCCCCCCCGCCCCCGTCAGAACTGTACTTGTCCCATCACCTGTCTGCCCCGCCGTGTTTGCTGCTTCATTCCATGCCCTGCTTTGTATGACCTCACAGAAAGTTACACAATTAATGTGTCACCTTCTCAGGCACGGAATGAACTTGCCAAGCCTTGAAACTGGGAGCTGTTGCTGTGGCGACCAGGCTGAACCAAGTGAGAGAGGATGGGTGGGCTTGTCCATAAGGCACTGGCAATGGGGCACAGTACCCCTGTGTTCCAGCCCCAGCTCTGTCACTAGGCCTGGGCTTTGCAAAGAGGTTGAAGCCTTAGATGCCTAAATCCCATTGGATTGAGTGAAGTGCCCAAACCCCTTGGGTGTCTGTGAAAATCCAGCTTCCACTGGGCTTGTTTCCCCATCAGTACAATGGGGATAAGACTCCATTGTGCGTTTGTCTCGGCTATGAATTGTGTGAGCTCTTGGGGCTAGGGACTGGCTCTCACAAAGTGACTGCCGCATCAGCACAATGGGGACCTGATCTCGGTCGGGGCTGGGCAGTGCCCAGCTCCAATCTCAGTTAGGGCCTCTAGGTGCTCTGTGTTGAAAATATGGCTAATAAAAATAACCATAACCTCCACTAGGTGGCTCTGGTGCCCTGGAAGTGACAGAACCAGAGATCGAAATGAAACAGGAAAATTAACGTTGAAAATATCAACTGTACAGGGCTCCTGGGTTCTATCCCAGCTTGGGGAGGGAAGTGGTGTCTAGTGGTTAGAGCAGGGGAGGCTGGGAGCCAGGATTCCTGTGTTTTCTTCTCAGTACGGGACAACATTTTTCTCTTGATTGTCAATGGCTTTTCCTTATGTCCAGGATGCTGGTCTGCGCTGCTGGGTCAAACCAAGATCCCTCTGAACTCTGTGAGATTCCTCTGTGTAGCTGAGAGTGAAAGGAGATTGAGAAGTATCCCAGCCAAGTTGTTGGAGTGCCCTAAACAATGGTGGCTGGGAGCCAGGACTCCTGGGTTCTATCCCAGATCTGGGAGGGGAATTCGGTCTAGTAGGTTAGAGGAGGGGGGCTGGGAGCCAGGACTCCTGGGTTCTATCCCAGATCTGGGAGGGGAATTCGGTCTAGTAGGTTAGAGGAGGGGGGCTGGGAGCCGGGACTCCTGGGTTCTATCCCAGATCTGGGAGGGGAATTCGGTCTAGTAGGTTAGAGGAGGGGGGCTGGGAGCCAGGACTCCTGGGTTCTATCCCAGATCTGGGAGGGGAATTCGGTCTAGTAGGTTAGAGGAGGGGGGCTGGGAGCCGGGACTCCTGGGTTCTATCCCAGATCTGGGAGGGGAATTCGGTCTAGTAGGTTAGAGGAGGGGGGCTGGGAGCCAGGACTCCTGGGTTCTATCCCAGATCTGGGAGGGGAATTCGGTCTAGTAGGTTAGAGGAGGGGGGCTGGGAGCCGGGACTCCTGGGTTCTATCCCAGATCTGGGAGGGGAGCAGGGTCTAGTGCCGGGGTGGCCAACCTGAGCCTAAGAAGGAGCCAGAATTTACCAATGTACATTGTCAAAGAGCCACAGTAATACATCAGCAGCCCCCCATCAGCTCCCCAGCACCGGCAGCTCTGCCGATCAGCACCTCCCCCACCCTCCCCGCACCTCCCGATCAGCCGTTTCCTGGCGTGCAGGAGGCTCTGGGGCGAGGGGGAGGAGCAACGGCACGCCAGGCTCAGGGGAGGGGGCGGGAAGGGGTGGACTGGGGGCGGGGCCTGTGGCAGAGCAGTGAGCCCCCCCCCGACACGTTGGGAAGTTGGCTCCTGTAGCTCCAGCCCTGGCGTCGGTGCCTAGACAAGGAGCCGCAGGTTAACTTCTGAAGAGCCGCACGTGGCTCCGGAGCCCCAGATTGGCCACCCCTGGGCTAGTGCTTAGAGCAGGGAGGCTGGGAGCCAGGACTCCTGGGTTCTACCCCAGCTCTAGGAGGGGAGGAGGGTCCAGTGGGTTAGAGCAGGAAGGTCTCCATCCCTGCTGCGCCCGTGTGATGGGGGCTGGGATGGGGCAGTATCTCCTCCCCTTTCCAGCACTGAGGGCTCCAGGCAGGGTGGTCACCGGCCAATCCAGACTTCTTACCCCCACAAGCAAGCAGAGGCTGCTGCCTCAGGTGTGTTATTGCATTCCAAGCAGTATGTGGCCCATGGGAACAAGATTTCCATGAGGAACCAACATGAAACAATGAGGCTGGTCCAGCAAATCAGGCTATGTGGGAATTTTAAATGATGGGGCCCGGGGCCTTGGCCCTCCAGGGGGCACTGGCTCCCAGCTGGCCCCAGGGCAGGGGACTGGCTGGCTCAGGGGTGTGGGGAATGGGACATGGGGCCAAGGCTGGAAGCGAGGAGGGCATCTGTGAGGTGCTCAGTGGGGTCTCTGCTGCCTTACCCACCACCTTCGACGTTTGGGCGGTGCAGGTTGTCCTTGGGGCTGAGCGGGTCGTCCTGCTGCCAGAGGGCCAGCAGCTGCGCCAAAACAAACCCTGGAGAACGGCTGCCCCAACCTGCCCATGTCCCTGAGGGATGTCCCATCCTGAGGGTCTGGGCCAGGGGGGCTGGACCCCTTTGAACCCCTGGCTGCACCCCAGAGGTCTTGCTGTTCTGGGGTCACCTCATTGAGAGCCTCCCCCCCGAGATCTTCCATTTTGGGGGTCATCCCACTGAAAGCCTCCCCCTCCAGAGATCTCCTTGTTTTAGGGGTCACACCATTGGGGGCCCCCATCTCTGGCTCCCGCAGCCCATCTTTGGGGGCAAGATCACCCAATGCTGAGCCTCCTGGCTCTCTTAGCTTGTATTCAGAGGGTTCCCTTCTGAGTCCTCCAAATCCTCCTCTCCCTTGACACCCCCAACTCCTCCCTAGGGGTCATCATCCCATGTTTACTTCGCTCCCCAGCTATACCCCAGGTTCCCTAGCCCCACTCTGGGAGGAGTCACCCCAATTTCAGACCCTCTCCCTCCATTCTCAGATCCCTCCCCAAAATCCTGGCTCTGGGGGGTGTCACCCCATTCTTAGTGTGCTCCCTTATTTCCCCAGATCCTCCCCCTCTCTGCGCGGGGATGCCAGGAAACGTTTAAGATTCATGAGCCGGCCAGCGATGCTGCGGGAACATGACCAAGCCTTTCAACAGAAGCGAGCACCAGAAGTATTCGATCCATTACATGAGCAAGGCTTTCAGCCCGAATTAACACCGAAAGCATCGTATTCTGAAAAGCAACAAAGCAAAACCGTTATCAGTGAAAGGCTGTTAATGGTTTTGTATCCATACAACATTGCAAATGTTTTTAAATGTACAAAATATGATTATTTTCCTACCATGACTGGCAAAAAGCTAAAACAATGCCATGGGCTCTCCCCACATCTGCAGACTCCAGAGCTGCACAGAGGAAGTCATGGGTAGCACCCGAGAAAACCGAGGCCATGACGTGGATCCGATAAAAAAACTTTGTGAAGTGAGATTTATATTGATGGGTAAGGCTAAGATTTTGTCATGGATATTTTTAGTAAAAGGCAGGAACAGGTCACGGACCTCTGTGAATTTTTCTTTATTGCCCGTGACTTTTACTAAAAATATCCGTGATCAAATGGGAAGGAACTGGGCAGCTGCAGGGTGGCTAGGAGCTCTGGGGCCCCCACCATGCATGGGGGCTCAGAGCTCCAGGGTCCTCCTGGCACCCGCAGCGGAGGGGAGCTGAAGAATCCCCCTGACCCCTCCCCAGCCGTGGGGAGTTGCGGGAGTCCCCCTGAACCCTCATGGTGCCCAGGGCTCTGGGGGTCTCCGTGCTTCTCCACAGCAGAGGGGAGCTGAGGGGATCACCCTGCCCTTCCCCCGTGGCGGTGGGCAGCTGCAGGGATCTGCCTGCCGCCACTGCGGTGTGGAGCTGCAGGCATTCCCCTGCCCGGCTGCGGCCGCAGTGAGCTGTGGAGCTCCCCCTGCCCCGCTGTGGTGGCCAGGGAGCTGTGGGGTTCCCTCTGCCCCACGACGGTGGCCAGGGGCTGCTAGGATCTCCCTACCCCATGGGGGTGACCGGGGAGCTGACGGGTACCCCTGCTGCCCATGGCGGCTGAGAGCTTGGGGGCCTGCTGCCTCAGGCAGCGGGGGTACCTTATAGCCCCCTGTCACTGCAGGAGGTGGTGGGACCCTGCAGCTCCCAGCCACTTAGGGCTGAAGTCATGGAGATCTTTGGAAGTCATGGAGCCTGTGACTTCTGTGACCTCCATGACAAAATCGAAGCCTTATTGATGGGTCATGCCTCAAAAAGCGCCACAAATCGAGGGGCTGCCTGGGTGGGGACAGAAAATGGAAACCGGGGGAGGTTTTATGGCAGGCCGGGAGCTGTTTGGTTCAGGGATGGTTGAAGGGTTGGGGTGGAGCATGGGGTGGAGGTTCTGCCGCTCCTTGCATCCCTTTGCCAGGGGTGATCCATGTGTCTCCAGCCTAAGCGGGTGGTCCTGGGACAGCCGGTCGCCGGATCCACCTCTGGTCCCTTGGTGGCTTCTGAGCAAGAACGTGCTGTGGATGAGGTGCCTCCTACTTGCTCGGCCATGCTAGAAGATCCCGGAGGCTGGAGAGCCTGGCTTACATTCGCACATTGAGCCAGCTCTGCAGAACGACTACCAGAGGTGGATGATGGAAGAGCCATGCGACAGCAATTTACAACTCCCTTCGGCTTATTCACAGGATGCTTTGTGATAACAGGGCCTACAAATTTACCCCAATTGTTAGCTTAACTGTGAAAAGTCAGTGGAAGTTCGTAAGACGTCACAATAACATAGAACAGGTGGTTTCTGCGATTGGTAATAGAATTGGCGGTTCAATGACAGGGTATTTTTAAGGGAAAAAAACTTGTAAAAACCAAGTGTTTTAAATTGTTGAAGGTTAAGTGGCTGAAACAGACTTCCACTGAAATGACTTCTTGGGTAACCCCCTCTTGTTAAGAGAATATCAGCTGAATTCAGGCTGAATCTCAAATCAACAGAACCAAGGGCTGTTGCAACACCTGGCTTTTTGTGATAGTATCCAATAGTTTCTGTAGTTATTCGCTGCGTGTCGGATGGCACCGTGCTTGGGGTGGCCAAGTGTCTGGTTTTTGACCGGAATGCCCAGTCGAAAAGGGACCCTGGCGGCTCTGGTCAGCACCGCTGACCGGGCTGTTAAAAGTCCAGTTGGCGGCACAGTGGGGCTCAGGCAGGCTCCCTGGCTCCGTGCATCTCCCGGAAGCGACCGGCATGTCCCTGCAGACCCTAGGCACGTGTGTGATAAGGGAAGCTCTGCGTGCTGCCCCTGCCCCGAGCGCCACCTCCGCAGCTCCCATTGGCCAGACATGCTGGCCGCTTCTGGGAGGAGCACGGAGCCAGGGCAGGCAGGGAGCCTGCCTTAGCCCTGCTGTGCCGCCACCCAGGAGCTGCCTGAGGTAAGCGCCACCTGGCGGGAGCCTGCACTCAGAACCCCCTGCACCAGGTCAGAACCCCCTTCTGCACCTTAACTCTCTCCCAGAGCTCGCACCCCCTCCTGCACCTCAACCCCCTGCCCCGTCCCTGAGCCCCCTCCCACACCCAGACTCCCTCCTGGAGCCTGCACCCAGACTTCCTCCTGCACCCCAACCCCCTGCCCCATCCCTGAGCCCCCTCCCACACCCAGACTCCCTCCTGGAGCCTGCACCCCTACCCCCTCCTGCACCCCAACCCCCTGCCCCGTCTCTGAGCCCCCTCCCACACCCAGACTCCCTCCTGGAGCCTGCACCCACACCCCCTCCTGCACCCCAACCCCCTGCCCCGTCTCTGAGCCCCCTCCCACACCCAGACTCCCTCCTGGAGCCTGCACCCACACCCCCTCCTGCACCCCAACCCCCTACCCCTTCCCTGAGCCCCCTCCCACACCCAGATTCCCTCCTGGAGCCTGCACCCACACCCCCTCCTGCACCCCAACCCCCTGCTCCGTCTCTGAGACCCCTCCCACAGCCAAACTCCCTCCTGGAGCTTGCACCCACCCCCACACGCCAACCCGCTACGCCAACCCAGAGCCCCCTCCTGTACCCTGAACCCCCCATTTCTGGCCTCACCCTAGAGCCCGTACCCCCAGCTGGAGCCTTCACCCCCTCCCGCATCCCAACCCCCTGCCCCAGCCCAGTGAAAGTAAGTGAGCTTGGGGGAGAGTGAGCGATGGAGGCATGGGGGCTGGAGTGAGTGGGGGCAGGGCCGCAGAGAAGGGTCATGGAAGGGGCAGGGCCTTGGGGAAGGGGCGGGGCAAGGGTGTTCAGTTTTGTGCAATTAGAAAGTCGGCAAGTCTAACAGTGCTAGGGATGCAGGCGAGATCCCGTGATGGGCCAAGTTGTCACAGTGGCCGAGTTGTCTTTACAAATGGTGGTGGTGAAACAGGTGGGCAGGGTCTACCATAGACTAAAAAAGTCTGGGATGTTTTACCATCTTTGGGTGTTGCAACGGGTTCATGCCAGCAAAAGCGATTCCAAAAGATCACCGGCTTGTTGCTTCTCTTTGAACAGCGGCCACACGCTTGAGGAAGAATGCGCCCAGGGCAGACAGTTTTCTCCAAGTCAGCAAGCTTACCCACTAGTGGGTTCAACTTCCATCCTCTGTGTGAATGCCCCACTTTAATTGTGTCAATGGTAAAGAGGGGGCGGGGGGACTTTTTCCATCTTTGCCCATTCTGGGCATACAGCCAAAGCAGGGATAACAGCTGGTTTGTTCTTAAATCTCTTACAACTATAGAAAAGCCGCAGTTTTCCATTTCATTTTAGCTACAAGGGAAGTGAGTTGTAAGTTCGTAAACTTTGTTCACATTTGAAAGGTTTAACTGTCATTTTTCTGTAATGTTGGATCAAGTTAAGATTTGTAAATCCCAATTTTAGGATAAGGAATTTGCCACCCTTAAAATATAGTCAAGTATTTTTCTCACCTTCCTCTAAATACTTCAACTGAAATCAGATTTTGGCTTTTGTAATTGTGGTTTTATGAACAAATTTCTGATCCTAGGGGGAACAGGTTCATAAAAGAGAGGGGTTGTATTGCGCTAACAGGGCCTACAAAGTTACCCGAATTGGGAGCTGAATTGGGAGAAGTGAGTGAAAGCTCATAAGATGTTGCAATAACCAACAGTAGCAAATGTTGATGGGGAAGGCACAAGGAAACCAGACTGAGAAACAGGATCAGTCTAAACCAAAAAGGCCACTTTGAGATAATCCAAGGACCTTGCTGAAATCATGCTTGTTAAAAAACAGATGATGTGAAGCCATAAATTAATGACCCAAAATTGGTCTGTTGGAGTTTAGGCCTAATTGGTGGACAACATTATAAGGGGATGGGCCATTCCACCCAACACTGCCCTTTTTGGGTCCTTAAAGAAAAAGATCTTTTGGGAGGAAAGCAGGAAAAGAAAGAACAAAAAAGGAAGAAGGAAAGAACAAATGGAGGTTACTGGAGTGAGCCTCACCATCATGGCTGCCACCCCACCCCACCCATCTCCTGGGACCCTAGATCTTCATTATCCTGAGAGACGTCCTGAGACTGGACCAGGCAGAGAGAGGGACCCAGATCATATCATCACCCCTCCCAGCTCCAGCTGAATCCCAAACCCCACCTGGGATCAAACGGGATCAGACTTTAACAACAACAGCTCCAGCCAGTCTCAGCTAACTTCTCTTTCCCCCAAAGGACAGTTACTACCAGCTTTGATGTTGTCTAAGAGTCTGTCAGACAAGGGGTTTTTCCTTCTGAAATCTCTCTCCAGCTACAGGGACAGGGAACAAGGGATGTTGTTATAATGAGAGCCTCACTTAATACTTTACATTTCAAAGGCTTTAACTGGTTTTCCTTATTTCTCTATCTTTAATCAAAGGTGAAAAGGATGTTCAATGGTGTGTTTGCCATGGTCCTAAGCAGGCTGAGATCTCTGTACACCAAACTCTGGACCTTACAAACACTGTTTAATGTTGGACAGTGGCTGAGTTATGTTAAAACTTTGGCTCATATAGTCCATCTAAATTAATACAACAGCTCCCAGCCCCATGCTGGAGCTAGGCAGGCGGACGCGATCCTTGAGTGTATAAGCCAGGGGATATCAAGTTGGAACAGGGAGGTGGGGTCATCTTGGGATATTGTCTTGGTTGACCTATGACTGGAGACTGTGTCCCACTCTGATGTCCACATCTCCAACAGGAAGTTGGCAAATTGGAAAGAGCTACAAGAACAAGCTGCAATCTGGAGACCCTGCCTGGTGTGGGGAGCTCCAAGGAGATCGATCTCCTGAGGGTTTAGTAGGTTGCAGTGAGGCAGAGTGGCCTCCCTCCAAGCCTGAGAGAGAGGGACCATTACACATTCCTTGGTGGGCAGAGCCAGGCTCCCCCGAACCCCTGCTCTGGAAGCAAAGGGGCAAGAAAGGAAGTATAAAGAGAGGGCCGCCAGCTCAGGTGGTGCTGGGCTAAGGAAGGAGGTGGACGTCTCAAGCCCTCTGCAGGATCCCGGACCAGGCACCGAGCTGCACAATGCCCTGCCACGGGAGACGGCTGGGAGCCGCAAGGAATTGCTGGAGCTACTGTTGGCCAACGGGGAGCTTGAGCAGTGGGCCACCCTCCTGGCCCCCTATCTGATGTGGCCAGCCCAAGCGGTGTACTGTGGGCTCCAGGTCGAGGGGATCCAACACTACGGGCAGGTGAAAGTGATGACTCTTGCTGTGCTCAACATCATGCCCCAAACCTTTTGACAGTGATTCCGGGGAAGGACCTACCCACCTGGCGCCCAGCCAAGGAGACGTCTGCCGCCTGAGTGGTTCCAGAGCAAGTGGCACTCGAACAATTTACCCACGTTCTCCCACCCCGGGGCAGGGCCTGGATCCTCTGCCGCTGCCTGGCAATGATGAGTGTGGCAGTTTCCCTTATGGAGGATATTTTGGCCACAGAGACCCCTCTCAGGTCTAGAACCAGGACTGCAACACCGGGGATGACCCTCCCATAGGAAGAGAAGACTCGCAGTCAAAAGAACATCTCCTGGCCTGAGACAGCCCAAAGGGCGAGATATTGTCAACCCTTGTCATGCAGCACCAGCATTTTGAGGAGCATTTGGAGGCCTTGACCTAGTTGGGATGTCCCCAAACCCGGGCAGCCAGCGCACTCTGAAAATTGGCCTGCACGCTCGGAACTTGGTCCCTGTTTCACCTGTGGCTGTTTCAGACACCTGCAACATGACTGTCCCATGATGGACTGCAGCTTTGAGAGGTCTGGATTGGGGAATCTCATGCCCCAAAACAACCCAACGGTAAGGTGACAATTCCCGTGGACATGGGCGGGCTACAGGTTGCCACCCTTGTCAACTCTGGCTGTGGGCAGAGTCTTGTCCATCAAGGGTTCGTCACTTCTGACCTGACCCCTGGGGTTATTCGGCCCCTGTGCATTCACGAGGAAGTGAAGCCCTATTCCAGCACCTGGGTCACTATGATGATGAATGGGGTGATCCAGGCCATGTCGCTGGGCTTGGCACCAAGGTTGGCATACCTCGTCATCCTAGGGCGGGACTGGGGGGAGTTCACAGAAGTCCTGAGTGCTGCAAACGTTGGGACCCTCCCTGCTGGAGGGTGGTCTTCAAGGGAGATCCCCTCTACAGAGTGGAAAAGCTGCATAAAGCCTCTGACCTGAATAACCTGCCAACCCACGTGACTGACCGCAACTTCCCTGATGAAGGGGTCACCCCCATGTCACTGGCTTGTGAAGGGGCCCCAGCTTTGGGAACTGACTTCAGCCAGGCTCAGCAGGAAGACACTACACTTAGCTGGGTGTACAAGCAGTTGGCCTGTGTCAACAAGGAAGTGACAGAACCCCAGTGGGTGACCCAGTACTCCCTTTTTGAATTGACAGGTGACCGCTTCTATCGCATCGACCATGACCTCCAGACCCAAGACACTCAGACCCAGTTGGTCATATTGCGGTGCCACCGACACCCAGGCCTAAAATTTCCCTATGATACCCCTGTGATGGCACATCTAGCGCACGAAAAGACCTTGGTCCAGGTCTTGACACGGTTCTCCTGGCTGGGGATACACTGGGACATAAAGGACTATAGCAACTCGTGCCCTAAGAGTTAACTCACGGCACTGAGGGAAGTGCCAAAAGCCCTCCTCATCTCATTGCTGGTGATCAGGGTCCCATTCAGGAGGGTCGCTATGGATCTCATGGGGTCTCTCACAAAGAGTACCATGGGGTCCAAATATATCCTCATCATCCTTGATTATGCCACCTGGTTCCTGGAAGCAATCCCTCTGAAATATCACAGCCTGAACCATTGCTGGGAAACAAATTAAAGTCTTTCCCCAGGTGGGCCTCCCCAGGGAAATACTAATGGATCATGGTGCAAATTTTACCTCAAGGCTGCTCCAACAGGTCTGTGATATCTTACAGATGAAGAAGTTGCAGACATCTATTTACCACCCTGTCAGGGTTCTCTCCCCACTCTGAATTCTAGGGTACAGATGTGGGGACCCACGTGAAAGACCCCCTAAGCTTATTCCTACCAGCTTAGGTTAAAACTTCCCAAAGGCAAAAATTCTTTGCCCTTGGGGGGTATGCTGCCACCACCAAGTGATTTAATAAAGAATCAGGGAAAGGACCACTTGGAGTTCCTATTTCCCCAAAATATCCCCTCAAGCCCTTACACCCCCTTTCCAGGGGAGGCTTGAGACTAATATCCTAACTAATTGGTTACAAAGTGATCACAGACCCAAACCCCTGTGTTTTAGGACAATAGAGAAATCAGTCAGGTTCTTAAAAGAAGGATTTTATTTTAAAAAAAAGGTAAAAAAATCACCTCTGTAAAATCAGGATGGAAAATAACTTTACAGGGTAACAAAAGATTCAAACACACAGCAGAACGTCCTCTAGGCTTAGTTTCAAAGTTACAAAAAACAGGAATAAACCTCCCTCCAGCAAAGGAAAAATTCACAAGCAGAACAAAAGATAATCTAACACGCCTTGCCTGGCTTTTACTTACAATTTTTGTAATATGAGAGACTTTTAGGATGGTTTATAGGAGAAAGAGTTTTCTGACCTGATGCTTCTCTGCTTCCCAAGAGAACACACAAAAAAGAAGCCCCCCAGGTGTAACCCTTCTGCCCGTCAGAGTTGGCAGCAACAAGGGCCGGGTTCAATATCTAGGGGTTCCATTCCAATAACACAATGCAAACCGGCTCGAGCCCCCACCCAGTGACCTGGGACAAATATATACCACCCCCGCTGGGCGCCTCCAAGAGGCAATACTTCCCCTCTCGCAAGCACATAGTCTGAGTGTAGCAAAAGTCTTTTAATAACAGAGAGAAACAATGTGGCATTATGTTGGGGAAACCCCACCAACGGGATTCATAACACAACCCATGAGCAAAAACAACCCCACCCCAGGCAAATTGGGGCATGCCCTTTTCCCTTTGGTTCTTGAGTCCAGCAACCCCAAAAGTCCAATGCCCCAAAAGTCTCTGTCCCTGGTCAGGGCAGCCCCAGAGTTCGAAAGTTTATCGGCGGAGCTTTACCTCCCAACCTGGGTGGAAATGGGACGGGGGTAAGAGGCACCTTACGTGATCTGAAGCTGACCGCCCCATAGCTCCATAGCGGCGCTCCGCTCCACCAGCCGCCCCACAAAACTCCTTCGCGCAGCTGCGCTCCGCTCCACCAGCCGCCCCACGAACTCCTTCGCTCAGCTCCACGGCCCCCAAGCAGCTCCTGCCATCCACACACTGCTCCGCGTCAAACCGCTTCACCAGCCATCCCGCAAACTGCTCCACAATATATCTTCAGGCTCCCCCACTACTTAACACAACACTCAGTGATTTCAGCTCTTAGGTGAATTCAGCTTGTAGTAGGGGAGCCCCAGTGCTGGTGCACTGTCAGCCCAAAGTGAGCTCAGCAGCCTATAACTAGACTTCTAATGAAATCAAAATTAGCTCTGATATTCCACAGTGGAGAGAGGAGGAAGTGCAATCAGCATGTAAGGCCCTCACCAAGGGGCCCATGCCACCAAGTATTAATACTTGTCCCCAGCCTCTCTCTATTCACACAGTTTTGGAACCCATGACCCTTGCCTAGCGAGTGCTACTTAGATGATGGTGAATCCCTCCATCGTAACAAAAGGCCACGTACAGTTCCAAGCACAGTTCCCATAATCAGGGTAATAACAATTTATTCTTCCTGCCCCAATAACAGAGACACTGGGGATCCCACAGCAGCCAAAGTGACCATTTGGGCAGCTATGGTCTCATTCTAGGCGTGGTGGGTGTGCCTATGCAAATGAGATCGGCCCCTGAAGTTCTTTTCCACAACTTGCCACACCTCACCACCAGATGTCAGGGTGGAGCTCATCCTGACACTGCTTACATCCTCCCCCCAGCCGAGACTTTGTCGTCCCGACAAATCACACTCCCTTTATACCAACTCATTGGTTTCCTCCAAAGGGCCTCAGGAAGCCCACTTTAGCTTCCACAAGCCTGTGTGCTAAATGTATTGGCTCCTCACTAGTCACCCCAGGTGCATCATAAGTTAACCGTTTCACTGGTCTTATCACCCTGTCTCGTCTATTGAGAATCTCTGTTGCCAAAGTAAGGGGAACATCCTCTTGAGTGACGGATGGAGAGGCTTCCCTGGAGGGTCCCTCGGCTACTGGCGTAGGCCCCTGCACTCCTAGTTCTAACGCTGGAGGGTCCAAGGTGCCCAGGACATCCTCTACCTGTCTGTCCCCATTGTCCAATAACCTGTGTGTGTCATCACAGGGGGGTCTCATCAGCAGCACCGGGGTATCAGAAAGGGGCCTAAATAGTTCCGCCATTGGGTTTAGGGCGGAAGAGGGAAAACTCTCGTTTGGTTCAGCTGATCGAGACTGAAATCTTGTCTCCATCCCAGGATACACCAGGGTTGCGTCTTCCTCCTCAGACTCACTCTCAGATGTGCAGAATAGGGGTAAGTTAGCTGCAGGGGGCCCACTGTCTGTGTTGGATGGCGGCTTTGGTCTAGCACCTCTGTTCTGCCCGGCGGCCCTGCCGTGGCCCATCTCACAAGGGGTGCTTACCAATTCCCCCACAGGGAGCAAAAGGTTTCTATGCACCGTCTTTATTTGCCCTGGACCGTCTTCAGGTTTGATCTTGTAGACCGGCAGATCTCCCAGCTTTTCCATCACCAGGTAAGGTATTGCCTTCCATCTGTCAGCTATCTTGTGTTTGCCAGCAATACCCAAATTTCGCAGCAGGACTCTGTCCCCCGGCTGGAGCGCCTGCGAACGCACTCTAGCATCATATCGATGTTTGTTGCGGTCTGCGTTCTTCCGAGCCGCAGCGGTAGCTAAGCGATAAGCATCCCGCAGCTTTTCTCTTAGTCGGGATACATATTGCTGATGAGTTTCATAGCTATCTCCATCCTCTGATACACCAAAGCACAAGTCTATGGGTAATCTTGGTTCTCGCCCAAACATCAAGAGATATGGGGTGACTCCCGTAGCATCGTTCTTTGTGGCATTGTAGGCATGCACCAGAAATGCGACATGCTGGCTCCAGGTTGCCTTCTGCTCTGGTCGCAAAGTTCCCAACATATCTAATAGGGTTCGATTGAACCTCTCTGGCTGAGGATCACCTTGGGGGTGATAAAGCGTTGTCCTAGACTTTTTAATTCCTGCTATCTTCAGCACCTCCTTCAGAAGGTGACTCTCAAAATCCCGCCCCTGATCAGAGTGTATCCGAGCCGGGAATCCATAGACTGAGAAATATTTGTCCCACAATACTCGAGCAACGGTGGTGGCCCTCTGATCACGTGTGGGATATGCTTGTGCATACCGTGTAAAATGGTCAGTCACTACTAGAATGTTTCCAACATTCCTCTTGTCTACCTCTACAGACAAGAAATCAATGCATACCAACTCCAAAGGTTTGTTGCTGGTGATGTTCTTGAGATATGCAGCCCTCGTGGGCAGAGTTTTCCTTTGAACACATCGAGCGCAAGTCTCACATTTCCTGCGAACATCTTCAGCCATTCGGGGCCAATAGAACCTACTACGAATAAGTTCCAGGGTCCTCTCCATCCCTAAATGCCCAAAGTCATCATGCAGGGCCCTCATGGCCAGGGCTCTGTACTTTTTTGGCAGTACTAGTTGTGCTCGTTGTTTTTGTAAAGGGTCGGTGGTCATTCGGTGTAGCACTCCCTGAATCAGTTTTAGTTTGGTCCATTCTCTCAATAGTAGTTTACCCTCCGGGTTAGGTGGGACAACCGCAGTTGGGCTTCGCCCCTCCCTTTTGGCAAGTAGTGTATCACGAATGTCAATATCTTGCCGCTGGGCTTCTTGCCAGTCAGCCGCATTGAGCATGGGCAAAGGAGATTGGTCTAATGCAATATAGTTCACCGAAGCAGAAGGCATGCATTCAGGGGGCAGGCCCAAAGCTTCTGCAACACATCCCTGAAAGTCTTCACGGGCCTCTGGCTCTCGGCGACTCACACTGCAAATAGCTCTCACTCCATCTGTGGGTATCACAGCAACTTCTGGAGCCTGCGGACGCCTGGACAATGCATCTGCATCTACATTGCTTCTCCCTGATCGGTACTGAATGCTGAACTCATAGCTAGCCAAGGCGGCCACCCATCTCTGCCCTGTAGCATCCAGCTTAGCACTTGTTAACACATAAGTCAGTGGATTGTTGTCTGTCCACACCTGGAACTGAGCACCATACAAGTAGTCTCGAAATTTCTCAGTGATGGCCCATTTCAAGGCCAAAAACTCCAGCTTGTGGGTGGGATAGCGAGTTTCACTATCAGACAATCCTCGGCTGGCAAAGGCTACAGGTTTACATTTGCCTTCCACTTCCTGGTACAGGACTGCTCCCAGACCCTCTGGCAGCTACCGGATCTCTCCCAACTGATCCTCAGCTTTCCATACACTAAGGAGGGGTTTTCTTCATTACGGCACTTGGCAGCACTGTGTCCATCCTGACCACATCGGTAGCAGAAGAATTGACCTTTCCCCAATTCGCCTGGGGGGGATGGTGGCTCTAAGTGCGGGCTTCTCAATCGCCACAGTTTGAGGCTTCTTATTCCTAGAAGTCTTAACTCGGTCAACGGTACTTTGCAGCTCAGCTATCCGTTCCGTCAGGACCTGCATTTGTTGGGCAAGTTCCTCTCTGGTGCTCACCATCAGTACACCGGCCATTTGCAGTGGTGTTGTGCTGGCTGGCTCCGATGTTTGGGCTTCCCAAAACTCACTGGCAGCCTGCCTTTCTTCCTCCTCTCGGACCTCTTTTATCAGCTGGGAGTAACTTGGGGGATGTTCCCGTCGTTCTCTTAGCCGGAGATGAAGTAGAATCGGGTTCTGATACTGAGTTCCTCTTACAATTTGAGCCAGTCTGGTCTGATCCATCTGCTCAGCAGTCACTGCTCCCCTCATGACAGCTCTCTGAAGCAGTCTCTCCAGTCTCTGTATGTAGGCTGAAGCCTTCTCGCCCTTTTGTTGTCGGGAATTAAGGAACTTACAGTAGCTGTCTTCAGGGCCCTCTACGCTCCCAAAGTTGTGTTCAAGGGCCTCTAGGCAGTCCTTCACACTGACCCCAGGGTCAATGAGCTTCAGGGTGCGAATCACATCTAATGCTGGGCCGCCAAGGCTCTCTATAAGGCATCTTCGCTTTTCTGCATCTGGTACGGCCCACTCTTGCAGCATTTCAGTGGTATGCTCTAACCAGGGTTCAAACTCCTCCTCCCCAGCAAATAATCTTAACTTACGACAAGAGTCTGACTCAGCATGGGGCAGCACAACCTTTTCCAATATTTGCCCCAGAGCTTTTGTCCAATCATCAGCTGAGGCTGCAGCCTCCGAGCTAGAAGCTGCTGAGCCAGGGCCCAACAAACCTGACATATTAGCCATTATACAAACAGTAATTTCCTCAAAATATAAGCACAAACAAAAAAAAAATATAAATTGTTTCCCAATGTAGTGGATCACTCAACAGGTGCTTGCGAGGGGTACTGACCCAGGCGATCCTGGACGAGCCCCCAAAAATGTAACCCTTCTGCCCGTCAGAGTTGGCAGCAACAAGGGCCGGGTTCAATATCTAGGGGTTCCATTCCAATAACACAATGCAAACCGGCTCGAGCCCCCACCCAGTGACCTGGGACAAATATATACCACCCCCGCTGGGCGCCTCCAAGAGGCAATACTTCCCCTCTCGCAAGCACATAGTCTGAGTGTAGCAAAAGTCTTTTAATAACAGAGAGAAACAATGTGGCATTATGTTGGGGAAACCCCACCAACGGGATTCATAACACAACCCATGAGCAAAAACAACCCCACCCCAGGCAAATTGGGGCATGCCCTTTTCCCTTTGGTTCTTGAGTCCAGCAACCCCAAAAGTCCAATGCCCCAAAAGTCTCTGTCCCTGGTCAGGGCAGCCCCAGAGTTCGAAAGTTTATCGGCGGAGCTTTACCTCCCAACCTGGGTGGAAATGGGACAGGGGTAAGAGGCACCTTACGTGATCTGAAGCTGACCGCCCCATAGCTCCATAGCGGCGCTCCGCTCCACCAGCCGCCCCACAAAACTCCTTCGCGCAGCTGCGCTCCGCTCCACCAGCCGCCCCACGAACTCCTTCGCTCAGCTGCGCTCCGCTCCACCAGCCGCCCCACGAACTCCTTCACTCAGCTCCACGGCCCACAAGCAGCTCCTGCCATCCACACACTGCTCCGCATCGAACCGCTTCACAAGCCATCCCGCAAACTGCTCCACAATATATCTTCAGGCTCCCCCACTACTTAACACAACACTCAGTGATTTCAGCTCTTAGGTGAATTCAGCTTGTAGTAGGGGAGCCCCAGTGCTGGTGCACTGTCAGCCCAAAGTGAGCTCAGCAGCCTATAACTAGACTTCTAATGAAATCAAAATTAGCTCTGATATTCCACAGTGGAGAGAGGAGGAAGTGCAATCAGCATGTAAGGCCCTCACCAAAGGGCCCATGCCACCAAGTATTAATACTTGTCCCCAGCCTCTCTCTATTCACACACTTTTGGAACCCATGACCCTTGCCTAGCGAGTGCTACTTAGATGATGGTGAATCCCTCCATCGTAACAAAAGGCCACGTACAGTTCCAAGCACAGTTCCCATAATCAGGGTAATAACAATTTATTCTTCCTGCCCCAATAACAGAGACACTGGGGATCCCACAGCAGCCAAAGTGACCATTTGGGCAGCTATGGTCTCATTCTAGGCGTGGTGGGTGTGCCTATGCAAATGAGATCGGCCCCTGAAGTTCTTTTCCACAACTTGCCACACCTCACCACCAGATGTCAGGGTGGAGCTCATCCTGACACTGCTTACACAGGTATGAAAGAATCTTCTTTCCCCATTGGTCCTTTTGGTCAGGTGCCAACCAGGTTATTTGAGCTTCTTAACCCCTTACAGGTAAGGAGGAATTCTAGGCTACCTTTAGCTGTATAATTATGACACACCCCGAGCCTGACAGGCTGGTAGAGTGGTTCAACCGGACCCTCAAAGACACGCTATGGAAGTTCACCCCAGGGGAACTTCGCCAGGGGTATTCGCTTATCCCACCCCTGTTGCTAGCCATTTGGGAGGTTCCACAGTCCTCGACCAAATTCCTTCCGTTTGAATTACCATGTGGTCACCAGCCACCTCGGTTGGGCGTGTCCCTGCCTGTGGATGGCTGTGTAAGTGCAGGGCCTGCCAGAGGCTTGTAGCCTGACATCAGCATCACAGGGTGAGAGGCAGCCCAGGCTGGTGGGTTTGGAGGGCTCAGAGGTCCCACAGTCCAGGCTGCACCCTGTGGACCTTGTCACACCTCCCTCTGAGCCTGAGAGCAAGGGACCGCTCTGCCCTGGTGGATGGAGTCAAGCAACCCCCATCATCCACGTGGGAAGCAGAGGGGGCAGGACAGGAAGTATAGAGAGGCCCACCAGCTCAGGTGGTGCTGGGCTAAGGAAGGAGGTGGACGTCTCAAGCCCTCTGCAGGATCCCGGACCCGATGCCGAGCTGCACAGCGCCCTGCCTCTGGAGGCGGCTGGGAGCCATGAGGAATTGCTGGAGCTACCATTGGCTGACTGGGAGCTCGCTTCCAACGGAGCCGTGCAAAACAGGCGGCAGGAAGCGGCCCACGGGAATCAGACTTTGGTCAGGCTATGTTGCTGGGAAGCAAGCAGCAGATTTCAGTTTCCCGGCTGACCCCGTGGCGGGACCACCTGCCACGAACAAGCCCCTGGGTTGGGATCCTGCAGTGGAGTAGAGTAGGGCCAGGTCCCCATACCCACTTCTCCGCCAACCCCACAGCTGGGACTGATGACCACTCAGCTGGGGCCTGAAGGCCTGGCCCTAGACTGTTGGCTGCTGTCTGCTGAAGTCAGAAGGCTCTGAGCTCACTGCTTTGCCCTGCCCAGAGAGCCAGGAACTGGGTGCTCGCTATCGGCTGTGAAGAGACAGAGTGGCCTTCCTCTGGGCCCGAGAGGGAGGCAACCAGAGGTGACAGTAAGCTAGTATGCCCTGGTGCAGCATACTGGCAAGAGCCGGTGCACCGTAGCGGGGTGGATCGGCTTCCACAGGCGCAATTTAAAGGGCCTGTGGCTCCCAGCAGCAGCTGGAGCCCACGGCCCTTTAAATCGCTGCCAGAGCCCTGGCGTAGCGGCAGCGGGGCTGGGGTGACGATTTAAAGGACCCTGGGTGGTAGCGGTGGCCAAGCCCTGGGCCCTTTAAATCGCCACTTCCCCAGGGCTCCGGTGGGCTCCGGGGACGATTGAAAGGGCCCGGGGCGGTGGTGGCGGCCGGAGTCCTGGGGAAGCGGTGGCGGGGCTCCGGGGACGATTGAAAGGGCCCGGGGCAGTGTTGGGGGCCGGAGTCCTGGGGAAGCGGCGGCGGGGCTCCAGGGACGATTGAAAGGGCCCGGGGCGGTGGTGGCGGCCGGAGACCTGGGGAAGAGGCGGCGGGACTCCGGGGATGATTGAAAGGGCCCGGGGCGGTCGTGGGGGCTGGAGTCCTGGGGAAGCGGCGGCGGGGCTCCGGGGACGATTGAAGGGGCCCGGGGCGGTCGTGGGGGCCGGAGTCCTGGGGAAGCGGTGGCGGAGCTCCGGGGACGATTGAAGGGGCCCGGGGCGGTGGTGGCGGCCGGAGTCCTGGGGAAGCGGCGGCGGGGCTCCGGGGACGATTGAAGGGGCCCAGGGCGGTGGTGGCAGCCGGAGTCCTGGGGAAGTGGGGCGGGGCTCCGGGGACGATTGAAGGGGCCCGGGACAGTGGTGGTGGCCGGAGTCCTGGGGAAGCGGCGGCGGGGCTCCGGGGACGATTGAAGGGTCCCGGGGCGGTGGTGGCGGCCGGAGTCCTGGGGAAGTGGTGGCGGGGCTCCGGGGATGATTGAAAGGTCCCGGGGCGGTCGTGGCGGCCGGAGTCCTGGGGAAGCGGCGGCGGGGATCTGGGGATGATTGAAGGGGCCCGGGGCGGTTGTGGGGGCCGGAGTCCTGGGGAAGCAGCAGCGGGGCTCCGGGGACGATTGAAGGGGCCCGGGGCGGTCGTGGCGGCCGGAGTCCTGGGGAAGCGGCGGCGGGGCTCCGGGGACGATTGAAAGGGCCCAGGGCAGTCATGGCGGCCAGAGTCCTGGGGAAGCGGGGCGGGGCTCCGGGGACGATTGAAGGGTCCCGGGGCGGTGGTGGCGGCCGGAGTCCTGGGGAAGCGGTGGCGGGGCTCCGGGGACGATTGAAAGGGCCCGGGGCGGTGTTGGGGGCCGGAGTCCTGGGGAAGTGGGGCGGGGCTCCGGGGACGATTGAAAGGGCCCGGGGCGGTGGTGGCGGCCGGAGACCTGGGGAAGAGGCGGCGGGACTCCGGGGATGATTGAAAGGGCCCGGGGCGGTCGTGGGGGCCGGAGTCCTGGGGAAGCGGCGGCGGGGCTGGGGTGACGATTTAAAGGACCCTGGGTGGTAGCGGTGGCCAAGCCCTGGGCCCTTTAAATCGCCACTTCCCCAGGGCTCCGGTGGGCTCCGGGGACGATTGAAAGGGCCCGGGGCGGTGGTGGCGGCCGGAGTCCTGGGGAAGCGGTGGCGGGGCTCCGGGGACGATTGAAAGGGCCCGGGGCGGTGTTGGGGGCCGGAGTCCTGGGGAAGCGGCGGCGGGGCTCCGGGGACGATTGAAAGGGCCCGGGGCGGTGGTGGCGGCCGGAGACCTGGGGAAGAGGCGGCGGGACTCCGGGGATGATTGAAAGGGCCCGGGGCGGTCGTGGGGGCCGGAGTCCTGGGGAAGCGGTGGCGGAGCTCCAGGGACGATTGAAGGGGCCCGGGGCGGTGGTGGCGGCAGGAGTCCTTGGGAAGCGGGGCGGGGCTCCGGGGACGATTGAAGGGGCCCGGGACAGTGGTGGTGGCCGGAGTCCTGGGGAAGCGGCAGCGGGGCTCCGGGGACGATTGAAGGGTCCCGGGGCGGTGGTGGCGGCCGGAGTCCTGGGGAAGTGGTGGCGGGGCTCCGGGGACGATTGAAAGGGCCCGGGGCGGTGTTGGGGGCCTGAGTCCTGGGGAAGTGGTGGCGGGGCTCCGGGGATGATTGAAAGGTCCCGGGGCGGTCGTGGCGGCCGGAGTCCTGGGGAACCGGCGGCGGGGATCTGGGGATGATTGAAGGGGCCCGGGGCGGTAGTGGGGGCCTGAGTCCTGGGGAAGCAGCAGCGGGGCTCCGGGGACGATTGAAGGGGCCCGGGGCGGTCGTGGCGGCCGGAGTCCTGGGGAAGCGGCGGCGGGGCTCCGGGGACGATTGAAAGGGCCCGGGGCAGTCATGGCGGCCGGAGTCCTGGGGAAGCGGGGCGGGGCTCCGGGGACGATTGAAGGGTCCCGGGGCGGTCGTGGCGGCCGGAGTCCTGGGGAAGCGGCGGCGGGGCTCCGGGGATGATTGAAGGGGCCCGGGGCGGTAGTGGGGGCCGGAGTCCTGGGGAAGCGGCGGCGGGGATCTGGGGATGATTGAAGGGGCCCGGGGCGGTAGTGGGGGCCTGAGTCCTGGGGAAGCAGCGGCGGGGCTCCGGGGACGATTGAAGGGGCCCGGGGCGGTCGTGGCGGCCGGAGTCCTGGGGAAGCGGCGGCGGGGCTCCGGGGACAATTGAAGGGGCCCGGGGCGGTGGTTGCGGCCGGAGTCCTGGGGAAGCGGCGGCGGGACTCCGGGGATGATTGAAAGGGCCCGGGGCGGTGGTGGCGGCCGGAGTCCTGGGGAAGCGGCGGCGGGACTCCGGGGATGATTGAAGGGGCCCGGGGCGGTCGTGGCGGCCGGAGTCCTGGGGAAGCGGCGGCGGGGCTCCGGGGACGATTGAAGGGGCCCGGGGCGGTCGTGGCGGCCGGAGTCCTGGGGAAGCGGTGGCGGGGCTCCGGGGACGATTGAAGGGGCCCGGGGCGGTCGTGGCGGCCAGAGTCCTGGGGAAGCGGCGGGGAGCTCCGGGGACGATTGAAAGGGCCCAGGGCTTCGGCCGCCGTTACCACCCAGGGCCCTTTAAACCGCTGTCAGAGCCCCCAGCTGCCACTGTTACCCCGGGGAGGGGGAAATAGGCACTTGCCAGTACAGGGGGGCCGGGGCTGGCTCTGACCTCCCTCAGCCCCACCCCTTCCACCCGAGGCCCTGCCCCTTCCAGGGGCCAGAGCCGGCCCCAGCCCAGCCCCGTACCGGTAAGTCCCTAGACTTACTTTCACCCCTGGAGGCACCATTACATAGTCAAAGAGGGGACTCAACTCCCATCTGTAGGAACCTCCATGGGGAGGGGGTTTCTGAGAGCAGGGGGCTCTTCAACCTCACTGGCCAAGGCAGGACAAGACCCGACGGCTGGGAGCTGCAGTCAGCAAAGGTCCAGCTGGGGCTAAGGGGCAAACTTTAAACACGGAGCCAGAGGACCAATTGACCGGAAGCTGTGGTGGAGACTCCATCCCGTGGAGACTTTCCGTCGCTCTAGACACCCCTAGCTCCGGCTGCAGTGTGGGGCTGGAGGCCAGTTGCTGGGTGGGTTCTGTGCTTTGCCGTGTTCAGGGCTCAAGCTGGAAGGTCACAATGTTCCCTCCCGGCCTTGAAATCTATGGGTCTGGAGAAGGTGCAGAATAGTACAGGGGCATTTCTGACACTGTTAGTTGTGGGGTGGGAGAGAAGCATTAGCCATGTCCCCCGCCAGGCTGGGTTGACTCCAGTGCTGGGAGGAACCCACTCCAACATGGGGGTGGCTGTGCCCTGAGGATTCCCCTGGGGGCATGTTGGCTGCTGGCCCATCCAGGGTGGGGGTTCCTGGGCAGCAGGGCACGTGCTTCTGTGGTTCCCAGGCCCTACCCCCCCTTGCCCTGCCTGGTCCCTATAACCCAGAGGCTCCGTGCCCATCCCTGGATGGCTCTGATGAGGCAGTTCTTGATCCTGGTCCTGCTCCCCCTGGCCTATCTCCTGCCCCCCGGGTCTCGGGCTGGTGAGTGGGAAGCAGGGTCCTCACCCGGCAGGGGGAGCTGGGACAGCAGTGAGGGTCTCCACCCCGATCCTGCTGGGCCCAAGCAGCTGTAGGGAACCCTGCAGCCTCCCCAAGTGTGGCCGGGGCTCTCCCAGAGGCTCCTTTGTTCCACAGGCTCCTTTGGGACCCCACTGCCAAACTGTGCCCCAGACAGGGAGGCTGGGCTCCTGGCAAAATCTCTGGCTGAGCCCTAGGGCCCTGATCTTGGTCAGGGTCTGTGCAGCGCCCATGCACTGCTGATCTATACACTGACTTGCATTGATTTAGTGACACCGATTTAAAACCCCCTATTTACTTAAACTGGTACACCTCTTTGTGTGGACACCCTGATGTGAACTGAAACGTGGTTTATAGTATGAGGACTGGTTAACTCCACAGGGCCAGCTTTATATCAGTATAAGTACATCCACATGGGAGTTTGAAGGGGTTTAAGTTAAATCTTGCCATCTGGCAGTCCCTATCTTCCTAGTCTGATTGTCCAGCATGGTTTTACCACCGTGACCAACCTGGATAGGAGCACTGGGTAGAGTGGGTGGGAAGTGATTTCTTATTTGACCATGGGAGATGTCAATTTGAAGTTGAAAATCCCAAACTGGATTATTTTCAGAGACTGAAAATCCCGACCCACAGGCCCCTGCTATTCCAGCCTGGGCTCCAATCCCCCGCAGCTCTGTCGGTGCCCCTCAATCCCGACTCGCAGACCCTGCTATCCGAGTCCTGAGCTACCCCACCCCCACAGCTCCAGCTGACATTCCCACCTGGTAGATGTCCTTGGTACTGATGTCAGCCCCCTTTGGGGAAGGGAGCGAGTCCCTGGGCCATACCAAGATAGATGGGACCTTAGAAAAGAGCAAAACCAGCCCTGCAATGTCTACAGCACTTTGTGCATTTCCCATGGGCAGAGCAGGACTTAACCACTTGGGGCTGAAGACTCTCCAATTTGTGAGAGGGTTGGTGAATGTGTCACAAGTCGTTTCCCCTCTAGGGGGTACTGGTTCTGATCCGGCCCCAGGGTATGGGGGTTGGTGGCACAGGGAGGTGGGAATGGGACATGGGGCCTTTACCTGCTGGATGAACTGGGGGAAGGGAATATAAGAATCTAAATCACTGCAACTCAAAATGGTCCTAACACTTGCAGCGCTGTATGAGGACAATTATTAGAATCCAATCTCATGCTTCAGGGCGTCCCCTGCAGGGGTCAGGCAGGAAGAGTTACCCTGTTGCCCCATTGGCTCCCTGTATTCTGGAATTTTTTTCACCTTCCTTTGAAGCATCAGGAATCATCCACAGCTGGAGATAGAATGGGGTGGACTAGGACTGTGAGGTGGGACTGAGAAACCTCTGTCCAGGTGCTGGGCCAGTGGGTCAGGCTGGCACACTCCGGGTCCAATGGATCATCATGTTTGACATGGGGAAGGAATTTTCCCCTCAGGTCAGATTGGCAGGGGACCTGAGTGGGTCACCTTCCTCTGTAGCATGCGGGGGCAAGTCACCTACTGGGATCATCTCTGACCAAATCAGTCCCCTGCTATTGTAGAGGGCTTGGGCATTGGTGCCCCTCAGGACCTCCTGTTCTCTGCTGGTGACCACAAGAGCTCAGCTAACTAACTAACTAAAACTATATATAAAAGGGCTGACACAAAGGTGTTATTGTGAGGCAAGGACCTCTGGATGCCAACTGGCAGAGGGCCCAGGAGTACAGAGATCTCCCCAAAATGTCATGAAAAGCCTAGCGCACTTATAATCATAACCCTTCTGAGATATAGAAAATAGGGGAAGAATTATGTAAATATACAGAAAACTATGTCCTGTCAGTCTGTAGCTAAAAACAGGTTAGTCAAAGGGAGTCTGTCTTGAGACAAACTCCTCCAGAAGGGGTCAGAGACCATGGGGAGACCATGTCATGCAGTCGGAGTCAGATATAGAAGTTCTGCCTTATAGGGACAGACTCAAGGAGCTCAACCTATTTAACTTAACGGTAATGGGGAGACTTGATCACAGTCTATAAGCACCTACCTGGGGAATGAATATTTGATAACGGGCTCTTCAGTCTAGCAGCAAAAGGTCTAACACGAGCAGATGGCTGGAAGCTAAAGCTAGAGAAATTCAGACTGGAAATAAGGTGTACATTTTTAGCAGTTGAAACTAATTAATTAAGGGAACAATTTACTAAGGGTCATGGTGGATTCTCTATCACTGACAATTTCCAAATCAGGTTTGGATGTTTTCTTTAAAAGATCTGCTCAAGGAATTATTTTGGGGATGTTCTCTGACCTGAGTTATGGTCAACACGAGATGATCACAATGGTCCCTTGGAATTGGTGAATTCGCGTTGCTAATGAAGAGTGGGTGGAGACTTGAGAAGGAAACTAACAGAAGAGGTCAACAGCGCTGGTAGGGCTGCCTTGGGGTGAAGATCAAAGGTTGGTCTGGTACATTGGGGGGTAGAGAGACATGCTGGCATCCTTCACCTGGGAAGTAAGCAGGCAGCAAATTTGCGTCATGAAAAAGGGATTTCAAACGGGCCTGGTTGAAAATGCTGGAGATGATGTCGGGTGCGATAAGTGTCTCTACCCAGGAGGAGAACTTGTGAGTGAATGAGTGAAATGTGGTCTCTAGAAAGCATGTGATGATGTTTGTTTGACATATAGCCATTTGTCCCCGTCTCTCGCGCTGCTTATTTGACTCTCTAGTCTTTCTTGAACACATTTCCTTCTGTTTTGTAATTGAACTCAACTGGTGTGCGTGACACAGGAGTGGGGGACTCAGGTAAAACAGGTGAACTGGGGATACACCATTCCTTTGGGTGCCCAAAGACTGACATTTCCGTGGGAATCCCATCATTAGGGGTTGGCGGTGGTAGGGAGCCAACAGGCAGTTGGTACAGGCAAGACCCCCTCTCTCCAGAGACGGGGGTAATGGGGTGACACACAGGCCTAAGCAACCCGAGAACCATCACATCTTAACATCTGTGCCCGATGAGGCCAGAAGGAACCATTATGACCAGTCTGAGCCCCACATAGCACAGGCTGGCGAATCCCCCGACCACCTGGGGTTCCATGCTCAACCCTGGAGCTAAATCTCTCCCCACTGGAGCCGGTTGAACATTTCCAATGAAAACATTGTCCCCAAAGGGAAACTACCCACCGTCGTCTCCACAGAGATCCCAACTCACAGGCCCTTCTTCACTCCCTCCTGCTTTCCTTCTTTTGCCTCCATTTTTTACCCTTCTACAGACCCCAGATCAAGGAGAAAACAAAAGAAATTCAATGCCAACAACTTGGTGAATGTTGAAAAAGCAGGTCTTTATTTACGCTTGACAAATGCATTGCATTTCGACAGCAGATTCAACCCCTCAATGATCCCAAAGCAGAATTCAGGCTGCAGATTATAATGAGAAAAGACAGATGAAGAAGAAGATTAAATGAAATCAGCTGCATTGCTAACTAGATTTGGAGAGAAGCAGGAGAACGGGAAGCAGATGAGCTGGGTTTGCAAGCTGGGAGGAGGGCACTGAGAAGTGGTAAGCATGGATTTTAAGGGACTGATTTGATCCTATCGATTTCCAGGAGGTCAATGCAAGACTCAACCCAAGAATCTCTCGCTCCTGCAGACACCCATTAAATCTCCACTAGGCACCACCCTACTCCTACAGGCACCTAAACACCTTTTAAAAGCTGGCCCCGTGTCTGCTACGTGTAGAAGAACTATACAAGCTTGTGCCTGTTTTCTTTCAGACTGATTGGTGCCTCCTGGAATTGATAGGGATTGTCTGGCACGGGAAGGAAAATGAATATTGAAAGGCAGACGCACCCGACGTATGTGTGACTTTGACACGTTGAAAGAAATTGCTTTAAAAGGGGGGACCCAATTAATTGGCTGTTTTAATTCAGGAATGCAGTGTTAAAAAGAAGAAAACCAAGAGCCTCAGATAAGCAAAGAATGAGAGAAAACATGGCTGTGCCATCTTGATGGAAGCCGCAGAGAAAGTAACAGACCAGAAATCTGAGAGCTGCAGCAAGTGTCCAGTAGAAAAGAAGAAGATTGTCCTCCAGTGAACCCCAACACCGGGTGTATAAACTGGGGTCGTCTTGGTGGACCTCAGAGCTTTGCTGAACTCACCAATGAAGCCCTGCCAGACACTTGGACAGACCATGTGTCCTGCATTCATAGAATCATAGAATATCAGGTTTGGAAGGGACCTCAGGAGGTCATCTAGTCCAACCCCCTGCTCAAAGCAGGACCAATACCCAATTTTTGCCCCAGATCCCAAATGGCCCCCTCAAGGTTTGAACTCACAACCCTGGGTTTAGCAGGCCAACGCTCAAACCACTGAGCTATCCCTTCCCCCAAAGCAGGACCACTCCCCAATTTTTGCCTCAGATCCCTAAATGGCCCCCTCAAGGATTGAACTCACAGCCCTGGGTTTAGCAGGCCAATGCTCAAACCACTGAGCTATCTGTCCCCATTCTCCTGGGCCAGGCTTACCAGGCTGGGAAGAAGCGGCGAGACTTCCTTTCGGAGGCTGTATCGCTTGCTGTCTCTTTCATATCAGTGTCTGAAAGTTGCCCTGCTGTGTCTGCTTTCTTCATAGCACATCCTTGAGGAAATATGTCTTGAATTTTAACTACGCCATGCCATTAGCATGTTTCTCCTTCCTCAGCCCAAGTCAATGGCCTCAGAGAACCTCCCACAATAACTTTAAACAACTGCTTTTGTTAGTTTATACTTGTCCTTTTCAAACCCCACACTAGAAAGCCCGGGACCAAGTTAGTAGGACGCCTTCAGACCAAGTGCTTCAAGTCTTAAAGTCTGACAAATATATTGGAGAGACTGAAGAACGGATGATTATGAAAAAGGCTTGGTTGACACTACATAACGTGCTTTAGTATAACTACGTCATTAAGCTGACTAAGTGTTTGGTCTATAGTATAAGTCTTGGGCCCCAACACTGGTCTGGCCATGGAGTGCCAGACTGCGTGTGCATTTTGGGTTCAGTACAACCCTAGGACATTTGGTGTATCTAAGCTTTGGTCTTTAAAGCTGATGATTATAACCCTTGTTGACTTTAGAAGTACTTTCCAGGTGAAAATAGATCTGAGAAGAATTAAGCATTAAAATGAGAAAGCTAACGCTTCCTGGACTCAATAATACAGGGTAACCCTAATTAAATTTCATTCAGACATGGAAGGCAAATGCAGTTTGCTATATTTCAGGTTTCAAATCTACTCTGGCACCAGGGCAAATCTGTGGTATTGACCCCCGTTCTCACTTACAACACTGCAGGGATTATGCTGGTTTCCACTGAACTCTCGACTCTGAGGGAGCTCAAAGCAATTCTAGGCTCTGAGTAACAATAACAATTGGAGAGAGAACATGCCATTCAATCACTGACATTACAGACGATACTTGGAAGGAGGTTTGGAAAAGGCTGTGAAGGAGGTGGATGAATGAGAATGGAGATGTGGCAGGGGGAGAAGTTTGGGCCGGCCATGTGTCCTCATCATTAAAGCTGGTTGAGATATTAGTTTTGAGGGAAAATTGCATTGTTTTGCAAAAGGAAAATATTCCCAGCAAGTGCTTTCCTTGAAAACAGGGTCATTTTTTTGGTCAGAAAATGAAAATGCTTGGCTACAAATAAAACATTTTTCAGTTTTCAGCAAATATATTTTTGGGTTTTTTTTGGCAGCTTTTTGCCAATAATTTTTCAGTTTGGGCATGTTTTTGCCAAATTTTTCAGGTTTCAGCTCTTTTCTGTCCAATTTTCTGAGGTTTCAGCAGCTTTTAGTCAATTTTGTTGTTGTTTTGGTTTTCCAAGAGAGAATCCAAATTTTTCACAGGAAAATCAAACCCCATTTGCAGGACAGCTGTAATAATAATAATAGGAAGGAAAGGACATTTAATGAAACTGTCTACATTGCAAAGAAGATTTGGGTAAAACTCAGAACAGGAGGAAAAACAGGAGGAGGAACGGCAGGGATTCTGGGAGAAATTTTGGGCAGCTCGGGGAAAGATCTGAAGGGGCAGTACCAGGGCAAAGAAGCTCACATGCACGCATCTAGAATATCTTCATAGTGCCAGCATCCTCCATCCCCACAGATGCTCAAGCAGCCAGAGACAGAGGGATGTTGTTGGGTGGGTTCTTTCCTTTGGTGAACTGGGTGTTCCAGCAGAACAAGACTGGCTCCTGGCCTATGCCGAGGCGGTACTGCCAGATGTAGATGTTCTGCTTGCGCTCCAGGTTCACCTGGACTGACGCCTCTTCTCCTCGGGCTTCAGTCCAGTCCTCCTGCCATGTGTGGACATTTCTCCCACCATGCTTGAACTTGAGGGAGAACTGGAACTGGGCGATGAGCTTGGTGAGCTCCCCAGCCCCGCAGGAGAACTCAACGGAGATGCTCCATTTGCGCTTGATGCTGGACATGTACTGCGTGGTGAAGCCCACCTTGTGGGTGATCTTGTCAGACCAGGTGATGGGGGTGTCAGAGTTGCTCTGCAGGATCTTGATGCACTCCCAGCCAGCAGAGGAGATGCCCTTGGTGAGGGTCACCCTCCTGGGGAAGAAGTTCAGCACGTCAGGGTGGATGGAGTAGAAGGAATTCAGGCTGGCAGATCTCATCTCATTGTACAAGTAGAACTGAGCCCTCCACTTCTTGTCCACCTTGATCAGGGTTAGGAGGTTACCGATCCCAAAGTAGTAGAGCCCCTTTGTGCATTCGGGGTGCAGGACAATGTTTCTTTCACCTTCAGCTGTTCCCAAATCAGTCACCCACTGCATTTCACCCTGGTTTTGGAAAACCAGTCCTCCCATAGTGGTCCCCGTCACAGCACCTGGGATGCAAGTCGAAGACCTGGGGTTTCTCATCTACGCTCAGGTCCTTCACCACCAGGTAGGAGCCGCCTTTGAGAATGTAGATATTAGGGTCCCCCACACAACCCATGTAGTGATCCCCACTCTGGCATGCAAGGTGCAGTCTCTGGATCTTGATGTTGTGCCTGTTCTCGAGGAACTCCTTCCGCAGGTAGCAGCCCAGGTCGGAGCAGATGATGCAGTCTCCATTGTCATTGCAGAAGATGTCTGTGCCTGGGGAGTCCTTCCAAGGGACCAGTGATCCAGTGACTGGCCTGGAGCCCTGGGGTGGGGACAAAGCGGAGGGAAGGGAGGGGAGCAGTTAGCAAAAGGATCAAGGCAATTTGAGAAGATCATGTGCACATGGGGTTGGACTAGGAGACATCAGGGAACTTCTTTGTGTCTATCAAGGGAAAAACTTTTCAGTGACACCAGGAGAGAATCCCTCAGGGCAACAATGACCTCTCTTCATTCACCCCAGTGGAGCTACGGCCGATATACACCAGCTGGGATCTGGCCTATTGATACCAATGGAGCTGTGGCCCATTCACACCAGCTGGAGGCTGGCCCAATGATACCAACGGAGCTAGGGACATTTGATATTAGCTCATCTGATCTTTTATGAATCTTTCATGCTTGAAGACCCCACAGTTGCAACAGCAACCAGGCACCTGGGACAGGAATGGGGAGATCTGGGAGGTGCCTGCAGTGATGTTTCCTAGATGTGCCCTGCAGCGCTATCTCCAGGGGGTGGCGTTGTCTTGAGGGAGGGAGGGAGAGGAGGGGAAAGCCCAGGGTCCTGCCCCGGGAGGATCCTGCCTCACACAGGATCCTAATTACCATTGTTGGTATATCTACCTTCAGCACATCTCCTCCGTCTCACCCCGTAAGGACGAAGGGCTGCCCTGTATGGAGATAAAGAGGTGAGGAAGTATCAATAGTTATCCTGATGCATAACTCTGTGCCCAGTAAGGGGTCCACGAATAAAGCTGAAAAGAAAACAATGCACCAAAGTTCCCTCAATCTGACCTGCAATCCCCTCAATACCAGCCCTGTGCCCACCCTCCCACTCTCCTCAGATGGTGCCCCTCATTCCAGACCTGCAGCCCCTGCTAGCCCAGCCCTGGGTTCCCCGACAGTTCTGCTGGTGCCCCTCACTTCTGACCCTCAGCTCCCTGCTAGCCAAGCCTGCCCCCCCACCCCACAGCTCTGCCAGTGCCCCTCAGTCCTCACCTGCAGCCCCCTGCTAGCCCAGCCCTAGGCTGGCTGGTCATGGGGAAAATACTCACTGCTAGGAGTTGTGTTTGCAGTCACTGTCTCTGTCTGAGTGTCTCCTGCTGGGGTGGATGGAGCTGGGGATTTCTGTATAAAGAGCAGTACAAAGAAATCATTGTATGAAATTGTAGTTTGTACTGACCTCACTCGTGGTTTTTATGTACCCTGAAAACTAGGCAAATATCTAGATGAGTTGATCTACCCCCTGCTGGAAGACCCCTGTGAATCCTCAGGTGTACACGTACTTCTGGTTGAGAACTGCTGGGCTATATCAGTGGTTCTCAACCTTTCTTCATTTGTGGGCCCTTTGTCTGTATATACAGCGAAATTCTGGTCAGTCACTTTTTAGTCTAAGGCTTCTGTGGGCCCCCTTAGACATAGTTTGTCAACCCCCAGGCCTCTGCAGACCACAGGTTGAGAACCACTGGTCTACCTTGACCTGGGAAACAAGAGTCCCAACTCGGCCTCATACAAGCCGTGTTGTCAACTCTCATGATGTTGTCATGTGTCTCATGCAAATTAGTGTTTTCCTTAAAGCCCCAGCTCCTGGAGTCAAGTGGATCTGTGATGATTTCAGCCTTCATTCTTAAAGGAAAAGTAAGTTTCTAGCCCTTGTGGTTGTGGAGAAAGATTCAGAATGTGACCCCAGTGCACCCTAACGGCTCAAAAAGCAGAAGGCAAAGAAAAACCCCAGATCTATTATTTTTACATAATCTCATGTTTTTTGAATGTTTGGGGTAAGCAATATCGAATTGCTAAGTGTTTGAGGGCTTTCCCTTCACCCTCCCACTTCCCTGGTTCTTGTCACGCAGACAGCAAGCAGCAAAAGACCAGAAATCAGAAGCGCAGACAATGCGATGTTTCTTGGGGTTAGTTTCCAAGTAAGCATATTCCGAAGCCCTTCACACCAGTCAGACTTATCTCTATACGCGGATAGAGTCTATTCCCCAGAGTTTCCTTCCCAGGTCCGAGGCCACAGAGCATTTACCCCTTCCCGGCTCTGACGCTGCAGGCATTTACCCTGCATCCCCCTTCCCGGCTCTGACGCTGCAGAGTGTTTACCCTGCATCCCCCTTCCCATCTCCAACGCTGCAGAGCATTTACCCCGCATCCCCCTTCCTGGCTCTGACACTGCAGAGCATTTACCCCGCATCCCTATCATGGAGTCCCTGGGCGATGCTCTGGAACTGCTCCCCATGAAGCCAGTCAGGACTCTGGGGAAGTCTCCTTTCTGTGAGCAGACTGTCTGCAGGACACGCGGCTCACACAGCTTTCACCTTCCTGGGTCTGACCTCGGAGCATTCAGCATCCTCTCTGCCCCTCCGTGCGCTTCCCATAGCGAGTCTGCTCAGGCGGGGCTCCTGGGGAAGCCAGAAGATCCTGTCCCCCAATTTCGCAGTCAGACGTGACTCTCAGCCAGCCAGTAACACAGAGGTTTTTATTAGACGACAGGAACATGGTCTAAACCAGAGCTTATAGGTGCAGAGAAACCAGACCCCTCAGCTGGGTCCATTTTGGGGGGCAGTGAGCCAGACAACCACGTCTGCCCTTCACTCCATGTCTCCAGCCAGCCCCAAACTGAAACTCTCTCCAGCCCCTCCTCCCTTGGGCTTTGTCCCTTTCCCGGGCCAGGAGGTCACCTGACTCCTTTGTTCTCCAACCCTTTAGCTCTCATCTTGCAGGGGGGAAGGGCCCAGGCCATCCGTTGCCAGGAAACAGGGTGTTGGCCATTCTCTGTGTCCAGACCCCTGCACACACCTGCCCTCTAGGGCTCTGCAATGACCATACACCCTTACCCCACCACCTAGATACTTAAGAACTGCACAGGGGAAACTGAGGCACCCCCACACTATTCAGAGGAAACATTAAGAACAGTCCCACTTCGTCACAGTCCTTCCCGGCTCCGATGCTGCAGAGCATTTACCCTGCGTCCCCCTTCCCGGCTCCGATGCCACAGAGCCTTGTCTGTGTCCCTGTTCCCATGTCCCCCCCGTAACAAACATGATTCCAATTTCCTTTCCGCCCACTTCCTGTTTGACCCCAGTTTATATCGTAATATTCTCAGCTATACCTCAGTCAATCATTTTATTGAAATTTAACTAACTGTAAGAGTCAGAATGAGCTCTACCCTGACATCTGGTGGTGAGCTGTGGAAAAGGACATCAGGGGCTGATCTTGTTTGCATGGGCACACCCACCCTGCCTAGCATGATGGGACTGCTTGCCCAAATGGTCACGTTGACTGCTGTGGGATCCCCAGTCTCTTTGTTATTGGGGCAGGAGTAATAAAGCTTTGCTATCCTGGTTATGTGAATCAAGGACAGTAGAACTGTACTTGGTATTTTATGACAGAGGGACTTGCCCTCAACTAAGTAGCACTCGCTAGGCAAGGGACATGGGTTCCAAAGACCTGTGACTTAAGAGAGGGTGGGATTAGGACTAGGTAGTGTGGGCTGTAAACACCATGTTGATATGATAACTTCATCTCTTCTATGGTATAATAATAGAGCTAATTTTGACTCTATTAGGAGTCTTGTTATATGCTGTAGAGCTGACATAATTGATTCCTAGTGCTAAGTATTAGACTTAGACTAGTGGTTCTGAGTGTGCCAGCACTGAGGTTCCCATGCTAACAGTGAAATCACTGAGAGCTGTGGTGGGAGGGGTCTGAAGATGTATTGATGAGTGGCTGGGGGCGAAGATTGCAGCAGCAACCCCACAGAGAGGTATGGCATGGCAATCGGCTGTTGACCTGAGCAGTGGAGCATGTAAGATGCCCCTATATCTCCTTTCCCCCCCTTCTACCCAGGCTGGGAGGTTGTCATAAATATAAAGGGAAGGGTAACCACCTTTCTGTATACAGTGGTATAAAATCCCTCCTGGCCAGAGGCAACGTCCTGTTACCTGGAAAGGGTTAAGAAGCTCAGCTAACCTGGTTGGCAGCTGACCCAAAGGACCAATAAGGGGACAAGATACTTTCAAATCTTGGCGGGGGGCAGGGAAGGCTTTTGTTTGTGCTCTTTGTTTACGTGGTTGTTCTCTCTTGGGACTGAGAGAGGTCAGACAGAAATCTGTCTTCTCCAACCCATCCTAATCCAAGTTTCCAATATTGCAACCAGTATAGGTAAGCCAGGCAAGGCGGATTAGTTTGTCTTTTGTTTTATGTGAATTTTCCCTGTGTTAAGAGGGAGGTTTATTCCTGTTTTCTGTAACTTTAAGGTTTTGCCCAGAGGGGGATCCTCTGTGTTTTGAATCTGAATACCCTGTAAAGTATTTTCTCTCCTGATTTTACAGAGATGATTTTTACCTTTCTTTTTTTAAATAAAATCCTTTTAAGAACCTGACTGATTTTTCCATTGTTCCAAGACCCAGGGGTTTGGGTCTTTGACCAGTTGGTTAGGATATTATTCTCAACCCTCCCAGGAAAGGGGGTGTAGGGCTTGGGGGGATATTTTGGGGGATGACGTCTCCAAGTGGTCTCTTTCCCTGTTCTTTGTTTAAAACGCTTGGTGGTGTCAGCATATGGTTCAAGGACAAGGCAAAGTTTGTACCTTGGGGAAGTTTTTAACCTAAGCTGGAAAGAATAAGCTCAGAATTCAGAGTGAAGGAACCCTGACAGAGGTAAACTCTGCAGATGAACTTCTGAACTCTGGGGGTTGCACTGACCAAGGACAGAAACTGTGTGTGTGTGGGGTGGGGGGAGGGACTGTTGGGTTGCTGGACTTAAGACCCTAAGGGGAAAAGGACACTGCCAAGCTTACTTGGGGATGGGTCTTTTGCTCATGGTTTGTGTTATGAATCCTGTTTGTGGTGTTTCCCCACATAATGCCATATTGTTTCCCTCCTTTATTAAGAGGCTTTTGCTACACTCAGATACTGTGCTTGTGAGAGGGGAAGTATTGCCTCTTAGCCCTGGTCTACACTAGGACTTTAGGTCGAATTTAGCAGCGTTAAATCGATGTAAACCTGCACCCGTCCACACAATGAAGCCCTTTATTTCGACTTAAAGGGCTCTTAAAATCGATTTCCTTACTCCACCCCTGACAAGTGGATTAGCGCTTAAATCGACGTTGCTGGCTCGAATTTGGGGTACTGTGGACACAATTCGATGGTATTGGCCTCCAGCAGCTATCCCAGAGTGCTCCATTATGACCGCTCTGGACAGCACTCTCAACTCAGATGCACTGGCCAGGTAGACAGGAAAAGAGCCGCAAACTTTTGAATCTCCTTTCCTGTTTGGCCAGCGTGGCAAGCTGCAGGTGACCATGCAGAGCTCATCAGCACAGGTGACCATGATGGAGTCCCAGAATCGCAAAAGAGCTCCAGCATGGACCGAACGGGAGGTACGGGATCTGATCGCTGTTTGGGGAGAGGAATCCGTGCTATCAGAACTCCGTTCCAGTTTTCGAAATGCCAAAACCTTTGTCAAAATCTCCCAGGGCATGAAGGACAGAGGCCATAACAGGGACCCGAAGCAGTGCCGCGTGAAACTGAAGGAGCTGAGGCAAGCCTACCAGAAAACCAGAGAGGCGAACAGCCACTCTGGGTCAGAGCCCCAAACATGCCGCTTCTATGATGAGCTGCATGCCATTTTAGGGGGTTCAGCCACCACTACCCCAGCCGTGTTGTTTGACTCCTTCAATGGAGATGGAGGCAATACGGAAGCAGGTTTTGGGGATGAAGAAGATGATAGCTCACAGCAAGCAAGCGGAGAAACTGGTTTTCCCGACAGCCAGGAACTGTTTCTCACCCTGGACCTGGAGCCAGTACCCCCCGAACCCACCCAAGGCTGCCTCCTGGACCCAGCAGGCGGAGAAGGGACCTCTGGTGAGTGTACCTTTTAAAATACTATACATGGTTTAAAAGCAAGCATGTGAAAGGATTACTTTGCCCTGGCATTTGCGGTTCTCCTAGATGTAGTCCTAAAGCCTTTGCAAAAGGTTTCTGGTGAGGGCAGCCTTATTGCGTCCTTCATGGTAGGACACTTTACCACTCCAGGCCAGTAACACGTACTCGGGAATCATTGTAGAACAAAGCATTGCAGTGTATGTTTGCTGGCATTCAAACAACATCTGTTCTTTATCTCTCTGTGTTATCCTCAGGAGAGTGAGATATAATTCATGGTCACCTGGTTGAAATAGAGTGCTTTTCTTCAGGGGACACTCAGAGGAGCCCATTCCTGCTGGGCTGTTTGCCTGTGGCTAAACAGAAATGTTCCCCGCTGTTAGCCACAGGGAGGGGGGAAGGTTGAGGGGGTAGTCACGCGGTGGGAGGAGGCAAAATGCGACCTTGTAACGAAAGCACATGTGCTATGTATGTAATGTTAACAGCAAGGTTTACCCTGAAAGAGTGTAGCCACTGTTTTATAAAATGTGTCTTTTTAAATACCGCTGTCCCTTTTTTTTTCTCCACCAGCTGCATGTGTTTCAATGATCACAGGATCTTCTCCTTCCCAGAGGCTAGTGAAGCTTAGAAAGAAAAAAAAACGCACTCGCGATGAAATGTTCTCCGAGCTCATGCTGTCCTCCCACACTGACAGAGCACAGACGAATGCGTGGAGGCAAATAATGTCAGAGTGCAGGAAAGCACAAAATGACCGGGAGGAGAGGTGGCGGGCTGAAGAGAGTAAGTGGTGGGCTGAAGACAGGGCTGAAGCTCAAATGTGGCGGCAGCGTGATGAGAGGAGGCAGGATTCAATGCTGAGGCTGCTGGAGGACCAAACCAGTATGCTCCAGTGTATGGTTGAGCTGCAGCAAAGGCAGCTGGAGCACAGACTGCCACTGCAGCCCCTCTGTAACCAACTGCCCTCCTCCCCAAGTTCCATAGCCTCCACACCCAGATGCCCAGGAACGCGGTGGGGTGGCCTCCGGCCAACCAGCCACTCCACCACAGAGGATTACCCAAAAAGAAGGCTGTCATTCAATAAATTTTAAAGTTGTAATCTTTTAAAGTGCTGTGCTTAAAGTGCTGTGTGGCATTTTCCTTCCCTCCTCCACCACCCCTCCTGGGCTACCTTGGTAGTCATCCCCCTATTTGTGTGATGAATGAATAAAGAATGCATGAATGTGAAGCAACAATGACTTTATTGCCTCTGCAAGCGGTGATTGAAGGGAGGAGGGGCGGGTGGTTAGCTTACAGGGAAGTAGAGTGAACCAAGGGGCGGGGGGTTTCATCAAGGAGAAACAAACAGAACTTTCACACCGTAGCCTGGCCAGTCATGAAACTGGTTTTCAAAGCTTCTCTGATGCGGACCGCGCCCTCCTGTACTCTTCTAACCGCCCTGGTGTCTGGCTGCGTGTAACCAGCAGCCAGGCGATTTGCCTCAACCTCCCACCCCGCCATAAACGTCTCTCCCTTACTCTCACAGATATTGTGGAGCACACAGCAAGCAGTAATAACAGTGGGAATATTGGTTTCGCTGAGGTTTAAACGAGTCAGTAAACTGCGCCAGCGCGCCTTTAAACGTCCAAATGCACATTCTACCACCATTCTGCACTTGCTCAGCCTGTAGTTGAACAGCTCCTGACCACTGTCCAGGCTGCCTGTGTACGGCTTCATGAGCCATGGCATTAAGGGGTAGGCTGGGTCCCCAAGGATACATATAGGCATTTCAACATCCCCAACAGTTATTTTCTGGTCTGGGAATAAAGTCCCTTCCTGCAGCTTTTGAAACAGACCAGAGTTCCTGAAGATGCGAGCATCATGCACCTTTCCCGGCCATCCCACGTTGATGTTGGTGAAACGTCCCTTGTGATCCACCAGAGCTTGCAGCACTATTGAAAAGTATCCCTTGCGGTTTATGTACTCGCGGGCTTGGTGCTCCGGTGCCAAGATAGGGATATGGGTTCCGTCTATAGCCCCACCACAGTTAGGGAATCCCATTGCAGCAAAGCCCTCCACTATGACCTGCACATTTCCCAGGGTCACTACCCTTGATATCAGCAGATCTTTGATTGCGTGAGCTACTTGCATCACAGCAGCCCCCACAGTAGATTTGCCCACTCCAAATTGATTCCCAACTGACCGGTAGCTGTCTGGCGTTGCAAGCTTCCACAGGGCTATCGCCACTCGCTTCTCAACTGTGAGGGCTGCTCTCATCTTGGTATTCATGCGCTTCAGGGCAGGGGAAAGCAAGTCACAAAGTTCCATGAAAGTGCCCTTATGCATGCGAAAGTTTCGCAGCCACTGGGAATCGTCCCAGACCTGCAACACTATGCGGTCCCACCAGTCTGTGCTTGTTTCCCGAGCCCAGAATCGGCGTTCCACAGCATGAACCTGCCCCATTAGCACCATGATGCATGCATTGGCAGGGCCCATGCTTTCAGAGAAATCTGTGTCCATGTCCTGATCACTCACGCGACCGTGCTGACGTCGCCTCCTCGCCCGGTATCGCTTTGCCAGGTTCTGGTGCTGCATATACTGCTGGATAATGCGTGTGGTGTTTAATGTGCTCCTAATTGCCAAAGTGAGCTGAGCGGCCTCCATGCTTGCCTTGGTATGGCGTCCGCACAGAAAAAAGGCGCGGAATGATTGTCTGCCGTTGCTCTGACGGAGGGAGGGGTGACTGACGACACGGCTTACAGGGTTGGCTTCAGGGAGCTAAAATCAACAAAGGGAGTGCCTGTACATCAAGGAGTATTTCAGGCAGGACTGCACGGAGGGTTCCAATAAGAAATGGTGCACCTAAGTTATCGTTCTTATTGGAACAAGGAGGTTAGCCTGGCCTCTGATTGATACATGGCTAGATTTACCTCGCTGCACCTTCTCTGTGAGTGACTGCAGTGTGATCTAGAGGAATGAGTCCCCTAGACAGGGGAGGAGGTAAATGAGTACAAAACAAATCTGGTCTATTTCTTGTTCTGACCCACTCCATCTCTCTTTTACATCTTTGGCTGGCAGCAGACGGTGCAGAAGGACTGCATGCCATCCACATCTCATGGCTGCTTGGCAGAAGATGGTACAGTACGACTGCTAGCAGTCCGTATCGCCTGCCCACTCACCATAAGACGGTTCAATAGGACTGACTGCAGGACTAAAGAGAATGACCTGGTCAAGTCACTCCAAATTTAGTCCCTGCACCCATGTCTGCCCAGGCGCTCCCAGCCGACGTGGCTAGGAGCACCTCGGACATGACGATGACGGCTACCAGTCATACTGTACCGTCTGCTGCCACAAGGCAAGGGGTTGCTGCTACTGTGTAGCAATGCCGTACCGCATCTGCCAGCACCCAGGAGACATAGGTGTGACGGTTACCTGAGCGGGCTCCATGCTTGCAGTGGTATGGCGTCTGCACAGGTAACTCAGGAAAAAAGGCGCAAAATGATTGTCTGCCCTTGCTTTCACGGAGGGAGGGAAGGAACGGGGGCCTGACGATATGTACCCAGAACCACCTGCGACAATGTTTTAGCCCCATCAGGCATTGGGATCTCAACCCAGAATTCCAATGGGCAGCGGAGACTGCGGGAACTGTGGGATAGCTACCCACAGTGCAACGCTCCGGAAGTCGACTCTAGCCTCGGTACTGTGGAAGCGCTCCGCCGAGTTAATGCACTTAGAGCATTTTCTGTGGGGACACACACACTCGAATATATAAAACCAATTTCTAAAAAACCGACTTCTATAAATTCGACCTTATTCCGTAGTGTAGAGTTTAGGTCAAATTTAACAGTGTTAGGTCGATTTAACCCTGCACCCACCCGCACAACCAAGCCAGTTTAAAGGGCTCTTAAAATTGATTTCTTACTCCTCCCCAGTGAGGGGTTTAGCACTAAAATCGACCTTGCTGGGTCGAATTTGGCGTAGTGTGGATGCAATTTGATGGTGTTGGCCTCTGGGAGCTATCCCAGAGTGCTCCATTGTGACTGCTCTGGGCAGCATTCTCAACTCAGATGCACTGGCCAGGTAGACAGGAAAAGCCCCAGGAACTTTTGAATTTCATTTCCTGTTTGGCCAGCATGGTGAGCTGATCATCACAGATGACCATGCAGAGCTCATCAGCACAGGTGACCATGGAGTCCCAGAATTGCAAAAGAGGTCCAGCATGGACCGAACAAGAGGTACTGGATCTGATCGCTGTATGGGGAGATGAATCCATGCAGGCAGAACTCCATTCCAAAAGATGAAATGCCAATATATATGCCAAAATATCCAAGGGCATGATGGACAGAGGCTACAACAGGAACACACAACAATGCCAAATGAAAATTAAGGAGCTCAGGCAAGCCTACCAAAAAACAAAGGAGGCAAATGGTTGCTCCAAGTGAGAGCCCGATACCTGCCACTTTCATGATGAGCTGCATGCAATTCTAGGCGGGGACCCTACCACTACCCCACCACTGTCCATGGACACCTGCAAAGGGGGAGTCTCATGCAACAGGGATGAGGATTTTGTGGATGATAATGAGGAGGAGGTTGAGGATAGCGCTTGGCAGGCAAGCTGAGAATCCCTTCTCCCCGGCAGCCAGGAACTGTTCACCACCCTGGAGCCAATACCCTCCCAAGGTGGGCTCCCGGACCATGAAGCCGGAGAAGGCACCTCTGGTGAGTGTACCTTTGTAAATATAATACAGGGTTTAAAAGCAAGTGTGTTTAATGATTAATTTGCCCTGAAGACTTGGGATGCATTTGCGGCCAGTATAGCTACTGGAAAAGTCTGTTACCGTGTCTGGGGATGAAGCAGAAATCCTCCAGGGAGATCTCCATGAAGCTCTCCTGGAGGTACTCTAAAAGCCTTTGCAGAAGGTTTCTGGGGAGGGCAGCCTTATTCCGTCCTCCATGGTAGGACATTTTACCATGCCAAGCCAGTAGCAAGTAGTTTGGAATCATTGCAGAACAAAACATTGCAACGAATGGGCCTGGGCTTTGGTGGCATTCAAGCAACATCTGTTCTTTATCTCTCTGTGTTAGCCTCAGGAGAGTGATATCATTCATCATCACCTAGTAGAAATATGAGAAATTTGTTTAAGGGGACATTCATAGGTGCCTGTTCCTGCTGGGCTGTTTGCCTTTGGCTGAAAAGAAATCATCCCTGCTGTTAGCCATGTGGTGGGGGGAGGCCCATTCATGCTGAGCTGTTCGCATTTGGCTGACAGGGATCTTCCCTGATACTAGCCACGAGGTGGGTGGGGGAGGGAGGAGGGTGAAGCAATCACCCCAGAGAATTGGGTGGTGGGGGGGTAGGGTTGTGCTGCATATTCACCCTAAGACCACAGCCCTCCTTTTAAATGGCCAACCCAACGGGCTTTGCTTGGTATGGGAAAGGAAAGTGCTGCTGTTTGAAACCATTCCCACATGTTATGAAGGTTGAAGAAGCCGAAAGCCTTTGCCTTACCCTGGCTGCCTGCAAGCAGAATTCTGTTGCCCAGCCAAACGTGTGTGATGTCTCACACCAAACCAGCAGGCACTCGATATAAGAGGCAAAATGTGACCCTGTACCAATGTGAATCGCTTGATTCAGTGTGAAATAGTCTTCCCTTTGTTCTCTAAAATGTATCTTTTTAAATACGACTCTCCCTTTTTTTCCTCCCGCCGCTGAAAATGTTTCTACGCTCCCCCTATCATCTCCATCCCAGAGGCTACCGCAGATAAGAAGGCGAAAAAAATGCACTTGTGATGACATGTTCTCAGAGCTCATGCAGTCCTCCCGCACTGAAATATCTCAGCAGAATGCATGGAGGCAAACAATGGCAGAGTCCAGGAAAGCATTAAATGAACGCGATGAGAGGAGGGAGGAGTGAGATGAGAGGAGGCAGGATGCAATGCTGAGGCTACTGGGGGAGCTGCAGGAAAGGCAGCAGGAGCATAGACCACCGCTGCAGCCCCTGTATAACTACCTGCCCTCCTCCCCAAGTTCCATATCCTCCTCATTCAGATGCCCAAGAACACGGGTGGGGGTGGGGGTAGGCTACAGGCACCCAACCACTGCACCCCAGAGGATTGCCCAAGCAACAGAAGGCTGGCATTCAATAAGTTTTGAACTGTAGTGTGGCCTTGTCCTTCCTGCCGCCCCTCATCCACCACCCTACCCGGTGCTTCCCTCCTCACACACCCCTCCTGGGCTACCTTGTGAGTTTTCCCCCTATTTGTGTGATAAATTAATAAAGAATGCATGATTTTGAAACAATAATGACTTTATTGCCTCTGAAAGTGGTGACCAAAGTGGGGAGGGCAGTTGACTTACAGGGAAGTGGAGTCAACCAAGGGGGTGGGTTTTCATCAAGGAGAAACAAACAGAACTGTCATACCACAGCCTGGCCAGTCATGAAACTGGTTTTCAAAGCTTCTCTGATATGCAGGGCACCCAGCTGTGCTCTTCTAATCACCTTGGTGTCTGGATGTGTGGAATCGGCAGCCAGGCGATTTGCCTCAACCTCTCACCCCGTCATAAACGTCTCCCCCTTACTCTCACAGATATTATGGAGCACACAGCAAGCAGCAATAATATTGGTTTATTGGTTTCGCTGAGGTCTAACCGAGTCAGTAAACTGCACCAGCACGCTTTTAAATGTCCAAAGGCACATTCTACCACCATTCTGCACTTGCTCAGCCTGTAGTTGAACTGCTCCTTACTATTGTCCAGGGTGCCTGTGTACGGCTTCATGAGCCATGGCATTAAGGGGTAGGCTGGGTCCCCAAGGATAACTATAAGCATCGCAACATCCCCAACAGTAATTTTCTGGTCTGGGAAGTAAGGAAGTAAGTCCCTTGCCTCAGCTGTTCAAACAGACCAGAGTTCCTGAAGATGCGAGCGTCATGCACTTTTCCCAGCCATCCCATGTTGATGTCGGTGAAATGTCCCTTGTGATCCACCAGTGCTTGCAGCACCATGGAAAAGTACCCCTTGCGGTTTACGTACTGGATGCCAAGGTAGTCTGGTCCCAAGATAGGGATATGGGTTCCGTCTATGGCGCCACCACAGTTAGGGAATCCCGTTGCAGCAAAGCCATCCACTATGACCTGCACATTTCCCAGGGTCACTGCCCTTGGAAGCAGCAGCTCAGTGATTGCGCTGGCTGCTTGCATCACAGCAGCCCCCACAATAGATTTACCCAGTGATGAGCTGCCAAAATCTTAACAACCGGTTCCCTCCTCACCCCACGAAGGGGTTGTGGACCGCCCCCACCCCCCAGGACTCCTGCCACATCCAACCCCCTCCCCTGTCCCCTGACTGTCCCCCAGAACTGGCCAGGAGGGTCTCGTGGGCCACCGTAGTCGGTGCCCACTGCGCCCCACCCTTGCTAATAGCCATTGATGGGCCTATCCTCCATTAACTTATCTAGTTCTTTTTTTATAATTTTGGTCTTCACAACATCCTCTGGCAAAGAGTTCCACAGGTGTTGTGTGAAGAAATACTTCCTTCTGTTTGTTTTAAACCTGCTGCCTATTAATTTCATTTGGTGACCCCTAGTGTGACGTTATCTGATTAAAATATGACCATATAGATTATTGTTGCAACCACTGTTCTATATTTGCAGCAAATCTTGTACAAAGGTTGTTGAGTGAGGTATCTATGAAAAGTTATGATCTGCTGGTTATGAGTATGCTAGCTGTCTGCATGTATCATTTTTGTACGAGAAGTTATAAGTATTGGCTCTATACCTGGATTTCAAATGTTGGCTCCTCGGGTACCGCCCACAAGGTAGTGGCCATCTAGGAGGGACTGTTCAATTTAAGTGGTTCATCAAGAAACACTTGGTTGACAATGGACCATGGCAGATGCCCATCTACATTGAGTGGACTGTCATGCAAACGTGCTGTCTGGAGTGTAGGTAATGGCTTCCTGCAATGACTGAGGGAAATTGGGCATGACCATGTGACTTGCCCACGTGACTCCAAACTCCATCTTGTTGCTGTAATTTCCCACAGTAAGAACAATGGGATGGCCTCCAAATGGCAAAAGCTATAAAAGGCCCTGGAACCACCTCCATTTTGTCTTCAATCCTACTTCTTACCTCTGGAGGAACTTTGCTACAAACTGAAGCTCTGAACAAAGGACTGAATGACCCATCCCAGCTGTGGATGTGTTCCAGAGACTTGACTTAGGCCAGCAGTTTATTCCATCACTGATACAAGCCTGAACCAAGAACTTTGCCATTACTGGATGTAATTGATTCCTTCAACCAACTTTAACTCTCACCTTTCTTTCTTTCTTTTTATAAATAAACCTTTAGATTTTAGAAACTCATCAGCGTGATTTTTTGATAAGATCTAAGTTATAGATTGACCTGGGTGTGTGGCTGGTACTTTGGGATCAGAAGAACCTATTATTTGATGAGACTGGTTGTAAAGAACTACTCATCTCTGAATCCAGTGGTTTTGGTGGTGATAGAAGAACTAGAATGCCTGAGGAAACAGCCTTTATGTTTTCTTGTTAGCCAGTGTGGTGAAACAGGAGTTTACTTTTGTGGCTGGTCTGGTCTATCTTATAAAAGAATAACCACCAGTTTTGGGTTGTGTTGGCCTTATTTCTCAGCAGTTCATCCTGAATTTGGCATCCTCAGTTGTGCCCCACTAAGACATGGTTACACCTAGTTCTTGTGTTATGAGAAGGAGTAAATAACACTTCCTTATTTACTTTCTCCTCACCAGTCATGATTTTATAGCTCTCTATCAGATCCCCACTTAGTCGTCTCTTTTCCAAGCTGAAATGTCTCAGTCTTATTAATCTCTTCTCATATGGCAGCTGTTCCATCCCCCTCATCATTTTTGTTGATAAACTTTTGTGATAAAGAACTACCAAATGTAAAAGGAACACAGTGTGACTCACAGTAAGAGATAGTCCTTGTCCCAAGCAGCTTACATGTTGAACAGACAAAAAAAAGGGAATGGTAGCAGGATTCAACATAAGGCAAAGTAGTCATCCCATGTGAAGATGGGCCCACCTGTTAACTCCATGAATTATTGTTTGCCTTCAGTCAAGGAACACCATTGTATTTAAAATGCAGCCAATTCTAGGCTGGAGTTTATCTGACTCTTCTAAAACAGGATGTGTGCAAAATGGATAACTGAATTTCCTGTTTAAAGCCAGTGATTCTCCTGATGATGCAGCTCTTGGAGAGAAAATCGAGACAACCTGCATCGCCCTGTGACTGTGCAATTAACAGCAAATTCCCAAGTGAGCTCTCCTCAGAATCAGAGAGATGCTGTTATGGCTCATTATTGCATCCTTTCTAGTGGTTCTCACATATACCTGTAATTTAATTCCTGCAGCCATGAGAGATGCCCAAGTATTCTTAGAGAAGTCTTAATGTCTCCTTTTTACTATCCAGGGATCCAGTCACAATTTGAACTTGTGGCATCTGATGGAGAAGTTAAAATGCTGGGGGACTCTCTCTGGATTTCCTGCAAAACCTCTGGATTCAGTTTAGGTGTTTATGGGATGACCTGGTACAGAAACATGCCTGGAAAGGGACTGGAGTGGCTCTCAACCATTAATCATTGGGCCGGAGGTACACAAAATTACACTGCTTCAGTGAAAGGCCAATTCACCATCTCCAGGGACAGTCCCAACAACCTGCTGTATTTGCACATGACTAACCGTAGACCTGAAGACACTGCTGAGTATTGCTGCATGTTGGACGCATTAAGCAGAAGGCAGTCGGCGCTTAGACAAGAATGGTTTTTACTGCAGAAGATTTCTGCTGAGGAAGCTGAAAGCCTGAACCATAGAAAATCCCAGAGGAAACCAGCTCAGAGAATCCACTCAGCTTCAACAATAGGAACAGGCTACCTGCTTCCATCCACTTCTTTCCCTGACTCTGGATCCTGGGATTCCTTCCCCTAGTGCCAGCGTTCCCCATTCCCCTTGTGGCAACCCTCATTCCTCCCACTCTATCCACTCTAAGTCTCCAAGAGACAACAGAAACCAAGGCCTCTCACCAGGCCTTGTAGGGACTCCTTCCAAAGGAGCTGATCTGTGCTTTAAAATGGGGGCAGAGGGAGGTCTTGGAAGATGCATGGGGATGTGTCCAACATGGGAGAGGGGATAGAGAGAACATGCAATGTGTTAGTGGGTTTCCTAAACCAGAGGGCAAGGACTGGGGGGCTTAGACATATTGGATGTGACCTGTGCAGGCATGCAGGCCTCAGTCTACCTAGTTACCCTCCATGGACTCACGTCCACGCTCTGCCCAGGTGGTGCTGCCTCACACCAGCTCCGATCCCTGGGCTGATCCAGGTCCATTCTCTCTCTCGCCCAGGGCAGATGTGGCATGGTGCAGCGCTGACTGAGTGGGTGGGGCCCATCCCCCTGCTGGAGGCTGAGCATCCTGTCAGGCTGGGCTCCAAGTGCAGCGTGGCCAGGTGGGGTCCGACTGGAGCGAATGCCACCACCGACAGGCTGCAGGAGGCGGTGAGGGATGGCACATGCAGAAAGCGGTGCCGGCATTACAATTAGGGCTGCCAATTTTGGTTGGACATATTTCTGGAGGTTTCATCTTCTGATATAATCTTTAATTCAAGATTAATCTTTAATTTCTGGTGACTCCAGGACAATCCTGGAGGGCTGGCAACCCTAATTATGACCCCACCACCATGCTGTGCGCCAGCAACCCCCATGAAATCAGCGTTCCAGGTAAATATCCCCCCCCCACAGAGCCACCAGCCTGCAGCAAGCTGCTCCAGGGCAAGGAGCTGATGGAAACCACCACAGCCGTGCCCCTCCCTTGCTGTACTGCCTCAAGAGGGGAGCCCCTGGTGCATCATGGGAGATGCAGCCTAGCCAGGGAGCCCAGCATCTAGGACGTCTCCAGAGAGGTATCTCCAGTGTTAGTGTCCTTGTGCAAGGCGTTGGTGGAAACGGGATGAAATTTAACATGGGCTCATGCACATAGGGACAAGAAACAAGAAAATTGCTGCTCTGAGCCGGGGGCTCATCAGCAGGAAGTGACAGAGGAGGAGGGAGACTTGGGTGTGTCAGTGGATTGCACAGTGTCCATGGGCCACAGATGGGATGTGGGCAGGAGAAAGGCCCATGTGATCCTGGGATGGAACAGTTCAGGTGTCTCCAGTAGAGAGAGGGACATATTAATGCCAGTGGAGAAGGCACCGGGCAGAGCTCAGCTGGAATCCGGTGCAGAGTTCTGGGCAGCCCTGTCCCAGAAAGAGATCCCGACTGGAGCAGGTGCCAAGAAGGGCTGGTGGGACAATCGGGGAAATGGAGAGCTGGTCTCACGAGAGGGGAATTAAACACCTGGGCTAGATTAGCCTAAACCACAAGCTGAGTGGGGTCTGATTGCTCTATAAATATATCATGGGGGGAGCGGGGAGAACACCAGGGAGGGAGACGAGCTGTTGAAGCTAAAGGACAAATCAAATGGGGATAAATGGGGCAGGAATCAATGGAGGAGAAGGTTTGTAACCATCAGAGGGGGGAGGTTCTGGAACAACCTGCAATGGGAGCAGTTGGGGTGGGAGGGGAACAACCTAAGCAGGATACAGATGGAGCCTGATAAGTTTATGGATGGGATGATACAATGGGATAGCGAGAACTGGACTCCATGTCCCAGTAGGAGCCTTCCAGTGCTGTGTTCCCACAACAAGGAATAGGGGCATGAGGCACCCAAACTACAACTCCCATGATGCACTATGACCAGAAATGTTTCGGCTTTGATACTTGACATGTTTCAGGGAAAATGTTGAAAATGGAGAAAAGCCCCACGCCCACATTTTATGAGCATTTCTACTGTTCGCCTTCCCTGGAGGGTCTTCAGGTGAACTCAACCCGAGGCTACCCAACGGACAGGACCCTGGGTGAAATCCTAGCCCCCTCCGTGTGGATGGGAGCTTTGCCTTTGACATTCATAGGGCTAGGGTCTCACTGGAGCTGAGGGAGAGTCCACGTTCCCGTCCTGCAGGAAATGGTAACATTTCCATCTTTGTTTTTGAAGAAAAGTTCATATTTCATCATTTTTGGCAGAATGGAAATTCCAAAGGCAGGTTTGACTCAGAAATGTCAAAACGTTTCATTGCAACATTTTCAATCGAAATGAAGCATGCTGAGATGTGAATAGTTGAAACGTTTCCTTCCATGTGAACAAACTGGAGAGCAGCCAGAGGAGGGAAACAAGAACAAAAATTTGATCAGAGGTTTAGAACAGCGGACCTTGGGAGGAAAGGCGGAAAGAACTGGTCTAGAAAAGATGAAGCTGAAGGGGGGACATGATAACTGTCTTCCAATATGTTAAGGGCTGTTCTAAAGAGGACAGTGATCAAATGTTCTCCATGTTCACTGAAGACAGAACAAGAAGTAATGGGCTTAATCTGCAGCAAGGAAGATAAAACTTTCTAATTGTAAGGACAGTTAAGCTCTGGAACAGATTAACTCAGGAGGTTGTGGAGTTCCTGTCATTGGAGGTGTTCACACCCAGGTTGGACATAAACCTAGACTGTCCCTGACAGGTGTATTTGGTCCAGCCTCAGTGCAGAGGGTTAGACGACCTCTCAAGATCCCTTTCAGCCCGACATTTCTGATTCTAGGATTTTAGTTTCTTGAATTTACCCAAAATGCTTCATTTCAAGCCAGTTCAACATTAAGCTGCAGTTCCTTATCAGCGCATTGCCTTCTGGCAGGGGCATGCGCAGAAATTTAACTTTGACCCTTTTTGCGGGGGCACGGCCTGTATCCCCACTCCCCCGGCTCTGGCAGGAGCTCGCTGTCCTCCCCACAGCCCCGGGGCTAGGAGGATCTCACTCTCCCTGCCACCGTGGCCTGGGCCTGGAAGAGTTCTGTGCCTCCGATGATTGGAGGGCGGGGGGGAGGCATGCCCCTGCTTGATCCTCTTGTGCACACCCCTGCCTTTTGGGAGTTGTAGTTCAGGCCTCTATTTTCCCTTATGTAGTCCCTGCCTGGACGACATCTCCCACAATGCACTGAGTCTTGTGATTCCCATGGTGCTCCAAACAGCTCAATCAGAAGCAAATCCAAGTTGCGTTATAGGAGAAAAAAAAAAACCAACTATTTCCCCATGTTTATTCCCCCCCACTGTTCCTTAGACGTTCTTGTCAACTGCTGGAAATGGCCCACCTTGATTATCACTACAAAACCCCGCTCTTCTACTGGTATTAGCTCATCTTAAGTGATCACTCTCGTTACAGTCTGTATGGTAACACTCATTGTTTCATGTTCTCTATGTATATAAATCTCCCCACTGTATTTTCCACTGAATACATCCGATGAAGTGAGCTGTAGCTCATGAAAGCTTATGCTCAAATAAATTGGTTAGTCTCTAAGGTGCCACAAGTCCTCCTTTCCTTTTTGCAAATACAGACTAAGACGGCTGCTACTCTGAAACCTGTGACAGGAGATGTAGCCCTTCAGGGAGCCACGTCCAGAGGAGAGAATTGAGACTCGAACTACAACTCCCATAAACCAATGCACAGGTAGGAAAAAGCAGTTTAACATTTTTTTGAGCTGATTCCAAAGGAAATGTTTCAGATCATTTTTTAAAAAATGAAATATTCTGATTTGGGTGGAACAGACTCGAGATTAAATACTCCATTTTAATTTTCCCGATAGAAAATTAAAAATTTATGGCAAAATCAAAATTTTTCTGTGGAAAATTTCAATTTGGTGTAAACTGCCTTTTCCACAGGTACATCATTTTGCCCAGCTCTAGATTTCACTCTCCATTTCCAGGATGGTTCTGTTTGGCGGCCACGCCTGGGCCTTCGACAGCAGAGAGCATCTGTCCCACAGGCACTCTGAGATCTCCAGAGGACAGGCTGGGCTGGGCAATGTCAGTCACTGCTGGGCTGGCATCATCCAGCTGCCTTCTTTCCTCCACTCACGACTCTCAGAAACCAGACGACTCATCCCAAAGCTGGGCTTGTTTTAGTCTCATTGTTGCTTTAATGCAGCAGCTACAAAAGTCCTCCGTGGCCAGAGATTCCAGCTCCCAGGGCTGTAATCCCCCGTGCCCCCCACTGCAAGGGGGGGTGGGGAGCTGGGAATGGGGAAGAGGACGGTGTGGGGCCGAGTTTCACAGTGCCCCTGCAGAGGGAAGTGGTGCGTACCGGGGGAAGGGGGTCCTCTGCTGGGGGCAGGGAGGGCTGGGGTGCTCCACACACATATCTAGAGATCAGAGGTGAAGAAGCCATTATTTCTTCCTCCTCTTCTCTACTTGCACCTTGTTCACTTTCATGCTGTTGTTGTGGCCAATCTGTATTCCTGAGCAAGGACCAATGATATGTATGCAGCTACCTGTGGGAGAGAGGGAGACACAATAAAGTGAACGGTAAGAAAGAAAGAAAAGCATTTGTGTGGAGAGAGAAGAGGGGGGCGTATGGGGGTGGATATGTAGAGACAGAGGGTGCACATAAGGATAGATAGTCAGATGAGATGGATGGATGGACGTGTATGGGGAAGGATGGATGGACGCATGGATGGATGTGTAAGGGGATGGATGGATGCACAGATGGATGGATGAGTGTGGATGGGGACGGATGGATAGATGCACAGATGGATGGGTGTGGATGGGGACGGATGGATCAGATGGATCGATGTGTGTGTGTATGGGGAAGGATGGACGGATGTATTCTCTCTTTCACTCTCTCAGATGCTTAAAACCAAAGAATTGTTCTGGGGGCAACAAATACAAGGGACCCCCACCCCTACCCCAAATATCTGGGGCCGCCAGAGCCTTAGTGCTCATTTATGAGGGAGCAGGTTCCCCCTGGGGGCCAGCCAAGTACATTGCCGCTGTCCCGAGTGCAGGGGCTCACCTGAGAACCCATAGGCAGGTGGCTGAGACTGAAAGACAGATGGGGGAGGGGAATGGGTTAGTCAGCTGGGACGGGAACAAAGACCCTGCTCTTTCCCTCTGTGCCATTATCCCCATGATCCATTCTTTCCATTCCACAGTTCCCATCCCTTATACCCCTCCTCCTCCCCTTCATCTGCCCATAGCTCCCTCCCCCACACCATCCTCTTACATCCCCTCCCCTGCTCTCCCCATCTGTAGATCCCCCTCCCTCATTCCCTTCCAGCACCACCTCAGCTCCACCCCAACCTCCCGGCTCCCATCCTGATCCCATAATCCCCTATATTCCCATCCCCCTCTTCTCTCTATTGCCCTGCATCCCTAACCTCTCCCCCTTCCCCGGGTGGGGGCACCCCCTCACCGGTTGCTGGAATGAGAACATGGGTTGCTCCGGCCCCTGGGTGGGGAGAGGTAGTTGGGACTGGATGGAAAAGAAGGGCCTCGGCTCATTGTCTGGTAGGAAAGAAAAATTAGGGTTCATGAGCACTTCCCCTTTAAGGTTGGGATTTTTCACTGCCAGACTCTATCCCCACCAAGATGCATCCTCTTAGCCATCCCTGATGCACGCCCACTTGTTCACTGCCCTTGTGAACACTTTCTCTTTAAGGGAGGAGTTTCTCTCTGCCGGAGTTGGTTCCTCATAAAAACTTCCCCTTTAAGAGCAGAGTTCTTCACTGCCAGACTTTGGTCCTCATGAACACTTTTCCTTTTACTTTTTCTTAAAGGGGAGTTTCTCGTTGTCAAACACAGGGACCCATTCCGCACTGTGGAACTTTCCCTTTAAGGGTGAAGTTTCTCACTGCCAGATGCCAAATGTCATGCACACTTTTCCTTCAAGTGGGCTTTTAAAGGGGAGTTTCTTAGTATTGGTCTCTGTCCCTCATCCTGTATTAATGGTAGTGAAAAGCTGCCACTTCACAGTGAAATGAGGGTACTGCAATGGGGGGGGGGTAACATCCCATCTTAGGCCTGACCCCCTCCTCCTGGATTGCCCCCTCAGTCCTCCAGCCCGGCCTCCCCTCTCCCTGGATCTGCCCCATGGTACCTGGGGGTCTCAACTGTGATGAGATTGTCTTGGGGGAGCCAAATTCTCCATTATTGGGTCCTTCTGCTCCCTTGAAAGAGAAGAGAGAATCACATGGATCCTGCATGCTACGTCTCACTAGATCCCTACAGATATAAATTACAGGGACCCCTTGCCCGGCACTGAGACGCAGCCCTTCTGGGGTGGGGCATGGGAGCTGTTCATATGGGAACCCCTCGCCCAGTGCAGAGATGGGGCCCCTGTGCGGAGGGGTACAGGGGCTGGTTCTATGGGAACCCCTCACCTGGCACTGAGATGCAGCCCCTCTGGGGTGGGGCATGGGAGCTGTTCATATGGGAACCCCTCGCCCAGTGCAGAGATGGGGCCCCTGTGTGGAGGGGTACAGGGGCTGGTTCTATGGGAACCCCTCACCTGGCACTGAGATGCAGCCCCTCTGGGGTGGGGTGCACCGGCTGCATAACAGCCACAGAGCAGCCCTGCCTGGGGATTGCTCACCCAGTGTTGAGGTGTAGCCAGCCCTGGGCATTAGGACTAGCACTGACTGCAAGGGGTGGTGCCCCCACATGGCACTCCTTGCTAAGCCCACCCCAGAAAGGGAGCGATGGCAGACATTTACCTGCCTGGGACCCATGCTGACACTGCAGGGCTGAGGGGTACCAGGTTCTTGCTGATGCTCCGTCTCCCTCATGCTTCTCCTGGGCACAGCTTCTGAGGGACATAAAGACACCCCCCCGGGTCAGCTTACGGGAGCCCGTGCGCCCTTCTCCCCTTCTGCAAACAACCCAGACCCTCAGGCAGGGAAATTAGCCGCAACAGCCAGCTCAGGAAGTCGCACCACTCTGGAGGCAGGACTTCCTGTATTGGCACTCTGGGAATGGAATTTCCTCTATTGCCACCTGTTTTGGGTGGGACTTCCTGTGTTGACATTCTAGAGGCAGGACTTCTTGTGTTGGCACTTCCTGTCCTGCTACCTTGGAGGCAGGATTTTCTGTCATGTCATTCTGGAGGCAGGACTTTCTCCATTGTCACCATTTAGCATGTCAAAGCCTATCCTCTTACACTGGAAACACAACTTCCTGCCCAGTAACTCGGGAGGCAGGATTTCCCCTAATGCCACCATTTTGGGTGGAACTTCCTGTCCTGTGACACAGGAAGCAACACTTCCTGCCTTGCCACACTGGAGGTGAATCTTCCCCACAGCCACCTTGTTGGGCAGGACTTCCTATGTTGCCTCATGCCACATCAGAGACAGGACTTCTGGGGTTGCCACTCTTGAGCTGGGACTTCCTGCTCTGTCACATCAGAGGTGGGAATTCTCACACAGTCATAGCCGATGTGGAAGTCCATCTATGGACCTGTTGGAGGCGGGAATTCCTGCCCTTTTATCTTGGAGGTGGGATTTCCTGTCATGACACCAGAGTAGACTCCCTTGATACCCAGAATTTCACCAGCTGGTGCCTGATGCAGATAGTTTGGAAGGGGGACGGAAACCCCACTTACCGTTTTCTGTGGATGGATGATCCTCATAACGAAGTGTGTGGAATTTCTCTGAGACCCCGAGGGAAGATGGAGGAGAGGCATGGAGATGGGAGCTCTCAGCCACAGCGGGTGTAGGGACGCTTACTGATGGTCTGGACTCATAGCTGGGAGAACTGGCCATCATCATCTGGGGTGACAATTTTGGGGTCAGGACTGGATAGACAGACAGATGGGTGTGTATGGGGATAGATGGATACATAGATAGATGGGTGCGTATGGGGATATCTATCTATCCCCATATACACCCATCTGCCTGTCTGTCTAATCTATCTATCCCCCAAACACTCCATCATCCATCCATCCATCTACCTCCAGGCACATCCATTCATCCATCCATTTATAGATATCCCCATACACACCCATCTATCTATCTATCTATCTAGATGGATGGATGGATGATGGGGTGTATGAGGGATAGATAGGATTAGACAGGCAGACAGATGTGTATGGAGATAGTGAGATAGTCTGATTTCTCTTCTGGTGCAGCACCACCCCCTTGTGGCAGGTGCTGAGAATATCAGGGATTGAATTACTTAAATCATGTGAAAAGAAAAGGAGGACTTGTGGCACCTTAGAGACTAACCAATTTATTAGAGCATAAGCTTTCGTGAGCTACAGCTCACTTCCTCAGATGCATATCGTGGAAACTGCAGCAGGCTTTATATATACACAGAGAATATGAAACAATACCTATTCCCATCCCACTGTCCTGCTGGTAATAGCTTATCTAAAGTGATTTCCAGCACAAATCCAGGTTTTCTCACCCTCCACCCCCCCACACAAATTCACTCTCCTGCTGGTGATAGCCCATCCAAAGTGACAACTCTTTACACAATGTACATGACAATCAAGCTGGGCTATTTCCTGCATAAATCCAGGTTCTCACATCCCCCCCACCCCCATACACACACAAACTCACTCTCCTGCTGGTAATAGCTCATCCAAACTGACCACTCTTCAAGTTAAAATCCAAGTTAAACCAGAACATCTGGGGGGGGGGGTAGGAAAAAACAAGAGGAAACAGGCTACCTTGCATAATGACTTAGCCACTCCAAGTCTCTATTTAAGCCTAAATTAATAGTATCCAATTTGCAAATGAATTCCAATTCAGCAGTTTCTCGCTGGAGTCTGGATTTGAAGTTTTTTTGTTTTAAGATAGCGACCTTCATGTCTGTGATCGCGTGACCAGAGAGATTGAAGTGTTCTCCGACTGGTTTATGAATGTTATAATTCTTGACATCTGATTTGTGTCCATTTATTCTTTTACGTAGAGACTGTCCAGTTTGACCAATGTACATGGCAGAGGGGCATTGCTGGCACATGATGGCATATATCACATTGGTGGATGTGCAGGTGAACGAGCCTCTGATAGTGTGGCTGATGTTATTAGGCCCTGTGATGGTGTCCCCTGAATAGATATGTGGGCACAGTTGGCAACGGGCTTTGTTGCAAGGATAAGTTCCTAGGTTAGTGGTTCTGTTGTGTGGTATGTGGTTGTTGGTGAGTATTTGCTTCAGGTTGTGGGGCTGTCTGTAGGCAAGGACTGGCCTGTCTCCCAAGATTTGTGAGAGTGTTGGGTCATCACCTAGCCGTCACCTTCAGCCCCCAACTAAAACCCCTCCAACGCATTATTAAGGATCTACAACCTATCCTAAAGGATGATAAGCTATTACCAGCAGGACAGTGGGGTGGGAATAGGTATTGTTTCATATTCTCTGTGTATATATAAAGCCTGCTGCAGTTTCCACGATATGCATCTGAGGAAGTGAGCTGTAGCTCACGAAAGCTTATGCTCTAATAAATTGGTTAGTCTCTAAGGTGCCACAAGTCCTCCTTTTCTTTTTGCGAATACAGACTAACACGGCTGCTACTCTGAATTAAATCATGTGTTGGGAGATGGGAGATTTATCCTCAGCCCCTGGGTCTAGCTTGGAATTGGGGCTATTTAAGCCCTGGACGTCATATTCTGCTAGGATGGTGCTGCAACCTCGTGGCCAGCTGTGGTGATGCAGAGGATGGACTCAATCACAGCCGGCTGCGCCTCACCAGCACATCCTGGACCTGACGCACAGCCGGTACGATCCGGGACTTGTGGCAGGAGAAAATCTTCTCTGTCTTGTTGCTGCAGTCTGCAGGAGAAAGACAGGAGGGGTGAGGGATTCCACTGCAGTACGACACCCCCTAATGGTGGGGCATTGGGGCCAGCACAGACTGCCAGGGGAGAGCGCCCCCTCTTGAGCCCCTGACCCACTCCCTGCAGCCTGGTACCCTGTACTGAGCCCCAAGCCACCCCCTGCAGCACAGTGCCCCCATCAGCACTGACCGCACGGGAATGGACTTTACCTTTAAACGTGGGTCTTTCCCAGCTGTCATTGTGCCAACATCTCTTCATTAACTCTTTCATGTCCTCCAGGCCCTCCACTCCTGTGACCTCCTCCAGCTCCTCCAGGTCAGGTCTCTGGCCCCGGGGGATGTGCATTCGGAGCAGGGAGCTCATGCATTTTGGGAGGAGATCTGGACCGCGAAGACAAGGGGAACATAAGGGTCATACATAAACATTGTCCCCCAGTGGTGAGTCAGAGACATAACAGCTGTCACAGACACTGCCCCCCTGTGGTGAGTCAGAGATATGATTATTAAGGCTACAATAGTGTCACCGAATCTGAGACTTCCATTGACCTCCGTAACATTTTTTGCCCTCAGGTTGGAGCTCCCAGCCAGCTCCGCCCTCGCAGCTCCCAGCCCCCAACCTGGTGCGGGGACCCCGCAGCTGCCCAGCCATGGCAGGGGGCTGGTGGACCCTGCAGCTGCCCAGACGCCACGGGCGGCGGGGGGACCCCACACAGCTGCCCAGCTGCAGCCACGGTGGCCACAGCTTGAGGACCCGGCAGCTACCAGCTGCGCGGGGCGAGGGGACCCCGCAGCAGCCCAGCCCCGCGGCAGAGGGACACCGAAGCTCCCATGCACCACATCGGTGGGGGACCCAGGAGCCCCAGCAGCCATGGGTGCTGAATCCACCTACCCTTTTGTCAGGGATATTTTTAGTGAAAGTCAGGGACAGGTCATGGGCTGCTGGGAATATTTGTTTATTATTGACCTGTCCCTGACTTTTAATAAAAATATCCGTGACAAAAACTTAGCCCTAATGATTATTTACTACAGGGGTCAGGAGTGGGGTAGGTCAGCTGGAATTTACCAGGAGCTTAAAGGAATTACCCTGAATCGCCTTTGATTTCAGGTGCCTAAATGTCACTGAGCTCCCAGCCATGTTTCGTAAAGCATCTCGCCACTGAGATCCCCTAGCCACACCCCCTCAGAGCCTCTGGGATTTGAACTCCCAGAGGTGGGCAGAGATTTTCAAATGGGCATAACTGGGCCTCTTCCCCCACTCTTTATAAGGAGCCTGTAAGAGATAGTCCCTGTCGCAAAGATTTTACAGCCAAGAGAGACCAATTAAATCCCGTTTCATGGCTGGGGAAACTGAGGCAATAGATGGCTGAAGTAATTTGCCCCAGGCCGCACAGTTTAGCTGTGGATAGAACCCAGGAGTCCTGGGTCCCATCCCCCCTTGCTCCACTAGGCTCCACTCCTCTCCCAGAGCTGGGGATAGAATCCAGGAGTCCTGGCTCCCAACACCCCTGCTCTAACCCTCTAGGCCCCGTTCCCTTCCCTGAACTGGGGATAGAACCCAGGAGTCCTGCCCCAGCACCCCCCTGCTTTAACCACTGGGCCTCCCTGCCCTCCCAGAACTCAGGATAGAAAACAGAATTGAACACCAGACTTTGAGGGAACAGCGCCCCCCCGTACTGAGCCTCCTGCCCTGCTCCCTATACCACGGATTCCCCAGGTGGCACACTGTGGGTAATGGGGCCAGCACTGCCCGCAAGGGGAGTGCCCCCCACATTAATGATAATTTCAATCCTGTCTGTCCACCCCCATATTCTCCCCCCATCCCTTCCACTCTAATAAACTATCCTTCCATCCAGCTATGTCTCTAGCCAACTACCCTTCCTTTTTCACACTTCTCCTCTCTTTTTATCCCACTGATACAGGGTTTATGGGTTATACCAACATAGGGTTTATGGCTATCACAGCTCACTGACCTCTAGTGGACAGATTGAAAACTGCACCTGTATGAACCGTAAATCCTGTGCTGCTGGGATAGAAGGGATTCCCCTTCAGTTCAGAGGTGGTGTTTGTTTTGTTTCTATTCCCAGGAAACCCTGAGTAGCCCCTGAATCCCAAGACAAGCTTGGCTCAAAAGAAAGGTATAGTTAAAAGACAGGAATAGGACTCACTTGGGTAAGGCTGTTGACCGGTTAACACGGACCAGGTGAGGATGGCATAACTGCAGAGGCGAAAGAGGAGGCAGGTTGGGATCATGGGATGGGAGAGCACGCCCTACACAGCTCCCTGCAGCACAGCGCCCCCTAATGTCGCTATGGGTCATTGTGGTCAGGACTGACTGAAAGGGGAGAGCACCCCCTACTGAACCTCCTGCCTTGTTCCCTGCAGCACAGCACCCCCAGTGCCTCACTGGGGCATTGGGGTTCCTTTACCTGTATATGTCCGTGGCTGGCGTTGGCTTGTAGTTGATGTCTATGAGGGATTCGGGGGGCATGTACTCCAGGGTACCCCCATAGTCATCCTCATCCCTGGATCTGTCCGTTCCCTGCTTGGTCGTCACTCGCTTGAACTTTGATAGTCCAAAGTCTGCCAACTGGTGGGGAAGAGAGAAAAGCATAGCTGGGGGGCAGGGAATGGGACACATGGCCTTTCTCCTCTAGGGGGCGCTAGCTGCTACACAGCCCTAGGGCAAGGGAGTGGCTGGATCAGTGGGGTGGGGAATGGGACGCAGGGCCTTTCCCTTGTAAGGGTTGCCGGCTCTGACCCAGGATTGGCTGATGAGGAGGGGAGGGGTTTTCTCACCCGGACGTGCAGCTCCAAATTCAACAGGACATTGCTGGGTTTGAGGTCCAGGTGCAGTAATGGTGGGTGAAGCCCATGCAGGTAATTCATGCCCAGCGCCACCTGGTGGAGGAGGCGGAAGCGCAGGGGCCAGGGGACTGGCTGGACTCTCTCCAGCAAACTGGCCAGGCTGCCATTCTCCATGTACTCCATGACGATGCCCAGCCGGGGGCCACAGTCCCAGCCCTCCTCTTCCTCCTCATAGAGGCCGAAGAGCCGCAGGATGTAGATGAAGCGAGCTTTGTCCATGGCCCGGGCTTCTTCCAGGAGCTCTTCACGGCTGCAGGTATCACTGCAGGGGAGGGGGGTGGAGAGATGAACGAAGGATGGGGAAAGTTGAGAGTGGAGGAAGGAGGGAGGAAGTGAAAAGAAAGAAAGAAGGAGAAACAGAAGGTGGGAAAATGGAGAGATGGGAGGAGGGAATGGGAGAGTGGAGGGATAGAGACTACAGAGGGCAGGAGGAAATGGAGGTATGGAAGGACAGAGATAGTGGAGAGAGGGAGATAATAGAGATGGAAGGATAGGAAGAGATAATGGGCTCCACTCCGTGCAGGGAAGAGGAATAGGGAGGTATGGAAGGATAGAAAGAGGGAATGGAGAGATGGAAGGACAATAAGAGAGGAATGGACAGAAGGGTGAAGGAGAGATGGACAAAGAAACATGGTGAAAGGAACAGGAGAGAAGGGGGAATGAAGGGGAGAGGGGATGGGGAAAAGTAAAAAGAAGCACAGGAAGGAAGAGAAAAAAGAGAAAGAGAGTGAAGGAAAAAAGGCTAGAGAGAGAGAGAGAGAGAGAGAGCACCCCACCCCTCTTACCGGCTCAGTTTCTTCACGGCAATGGGGATGCGCCAGTCACGGTGCTGAGCCCGGTAGATGGTGCCGAACCCACCGGCGGCGATGAACTGCATCCCCTCCAGGCACTCCCGGGGGATCCGCTCCCGGAACTCCACCCACTCGGCCATCCCTGCGCTGGGACAGCGTGAGAGAACGCCCCTCCATCCCGACCCGCAGCCCCCCCATGCCCAGCCCCGGGACCCCCCCTCTGCTGGTGCCCCTCCATCCCGACCCGCAGCCCCCCCATGCCCAGCCCCGGGACCCCCCCTCTGCTGGTGCCCCTCCATCCCGACCCGCAGCCCCCCCATGCCCAGCCTGGGACCCCCCCTCTGCTGGTGCCCCTCCATCCCGACCCGCAGCCCCCCCATGCCCAGCCCCGGGACCCCCCCGCCCTGCCGGTGCCCTCCCTCCCGACCCGCAGCCCCCCCATGCCCAGCCCCGGGACCCCCCCGCCCTGCCGGTGCCCTCCCTCCCGACCCGCAGCCCAGCCCCGGGACCCCCCCTCTGCTGGTGCCCCTCCATCCCGACCCACAGCCCCCCCATGCCCAGCCTGGGACCCCCCCCGCCCTGCTGGTGCCCTCCCTCCCGACCCGCAGCCCCCCCATGCCCAGCCCCGGGACCCCCCCTCTGCTGGTGCCCCTCCATCCCGACCCGCAGCCCCCCCATGCCCAGCCCCGGGACCCCCCCGCCCTGCCGGTGCCCTCCCTCCCGACCCGCAGCCCCCCATGCCCAGCCCCGGGACCCCCCCGCCCTGCCGGTGCCCTCCCTCCCGACCCGCAGCCCCCCCATGCCCAGCCCCGGGACCCCCCCTCTGCTGGTGCCCCTCCATCCCGACCCACAGCCCCCCCATGCCCAGCCTGGGACCCCCCCCGCCCTGCTGGTGCCCTCCCTCCCGACCCGCAGCCCCCCCATGCCCAGCCCCGGGACCCCCCCGCCGTGCCGGTGCCCTCCCTCCCGACCCGCAGCCCCCCCATGCCCAGCCCCGGGACCCCCCCGCCGTGCTGGTGCCCCTCCCTCCCGACCCGCAGCACCCCCATGCCCAGCCTGGGACCCCCCCGCCCTGCCGGTGCCCTCCCTCCCGACCCGCAGCCCCCCCATGCCCAGCCCCGGGACCCCCCCGCCCTGCCGGTGCCCTCCCTCCCGACCCGCAGCCCCCCCATGCACAGCCCCGGGCAACCCCCCCTCTGCTGGTGCCCCTCCATCCCGACCCGCAGCCCCCCCATGCCCAGCCTGGGACCCCCCCGCCCTGCTGGTGCCCCTCCCTCCCGACCCGCAGCCCCCCCATGCCCAGCCCTGCCCCGCATTCACTGGCCCTCTCCCCTCCCTTCATTCCCGGTGTCTGCACGGGGGGACTCGCGCCCCTGTCCTCAGACCTGCAGCCCCCTGCACCGCTCCGAGCTTCCGCCTCCAGCCGCGGCGCGTTTCCCTTCGCCTGCGAGCTCGTCACTTCCCCCTCGGGCCTCCCACACCGCCCTTTGCTCCCCCCCCGGCCTCCCCCGGCCCGGCCCGGCCCGGCCCGCGCCTGCGGCGGGGCTGGCAGCGCGGCGGGAGGGGAAGAAAAGCCCAGGAGAGAGATTGGGAGGGAGGGAAGGTGTGTAGGGACAGACAGGCAGAGATTGGGAGGGAGGGAAGGTGTGTAGGGACAGACAGGCAAAGATTGGGAGGGAAGGAAGGTGTGTAGGGACAGACAGGCAGAGATTGGGAGGGAAGGAAGAAGGGAAGGTGTGTAGGGACAGACAGGCAGAGATTGGGAGGGAAGGAAGGTGTGTAGGGACAGACAGGCAGAGATTGGGAGGGAAGGAAGAAGGGAAGGTGTGTAGGGACAGACAGGTAGAGATTGGGAGGGAGGGAAGGTGTGTAGGGACAGACAGGTAGAGATTGGGAGGGAGGGAAGGTTTGTAGGGACAGACAGGTAGAGATTGGGAGGGAGGGAAGGTGTGTAGGGACAGACAGGCAGAGATTGGGAGGGAGGGAAGGTGTGTAGGGACAGACAGGCAGAGATTGGGAGGGAAGGAAGGTGTGTAGGGACAGACAGGCAGAGATTGGGAGGGAGGGAAGGTGTGTAGGGACAGACAGGTAGAGATTGGGAGGGAGGGAAGGTTTGTAGGGACAGACAGGTAGAGATTGGGAGGGAGGGAAGGTTTGTAGGGACAGACAGGTAGAGATTGGGAGGGAGGGAAGGTGTGTAGGGACAGACAGGTAGAGATTGGGAGGGAAGGAAGAAGGGAAGGTGTGTAGGGACAGACAGGCAGAGATTGGGAGGGAGGGAAGGTGTGTAGGGACAGACAGGCAGAGATTGGGAGGGAGGGAAGGTGTGTAGGGACAGACAGGCAAAGATTGGGAGGGAAGGAAGGTGTGTAGGGACAGACAGGCAGAGATTGGGAGGGAAGGAAGAAGGGAAGGTGTGTAGGGACAGACAGGCAGAGATTGGGAGGGAAGGAAGGTGTGTAGGGACAGACAGGCAGAGATTGGGAGGGAGGGAAGGTGTGTAGGGACAGACAGGCAGAGATTGGGAGGGAAGGAAGGTGTGTAGGGACAGACAGGTAGAGATTGGGAGGGAAGGAAGGTGTGTAGGGACAGACAGGCAGAGATTGGGAGGGAAGGAAGAAGGGAAGGTGTGTAGGGACAGACAGGTAGAGATTGGGAGGGAGGGAAGGTGTGTAGGGACAGACAGGTAGAGATTGGGAGGGAGGGAAGGTTTGTAGGGACAGACAGGTAGAGATTGGGAGGGAGGGAAGGTGTGTAGGGACAGACAGGTAGAGATTGGGAGGGAAGGAAGAAGGGAAGGTGTGTAGGGACAGACAGGCAAAGATTGGGAGGGAGGGAAGGTGTGTAGGGACAGACAGGCAGAGATTGGGAGGGAAGGAAGGTGTGTAGGGACAGACAGGCAGAGATTGGGAGGGAGGGAAGGTGTGTAGGGACAGACAGGTAGAGATTGGGAGGGAAGGAAGGTGTGTAGGGACAGACAGGCAGAGATTGGGAGGGAAGGAAGGTGTGTAGGGACAGACAGGCAGAGATTGGGAGGGAAGGAAGGTGTGTAGGGACAGACAGGCAGAGATTGGGAGGGAAGGAAGAAGGGAAGGTGTGTAGGGACAGACAGGCAGAGATTGGGAGGGAGGGAAGGTGTGTAGGGACAGACAGGCAGAGATTGGGAGGGAAGGAAGGTGTGTAGGGACAGACAGGCAGAGATTGGGAGGGAGGGAAGGTGTGTAGGGACAGACAGGTAGAGATTGGGAGGGAGGGAAGGTTTGTAGGGACAGACAGGTAGAGATTGGGAGGGAGGGAAGGTTTGTAGGGACAGACAGGTAGAGATTGGGAGGGAGGGAAGGTGTGTAGGGACAGACAGGTAGAGATTGGGAGGGAAGGAAGAAGGGAAGGTGTGTAGGGACAGACAGGCAGAGATTGGGAGGGAGGGAAGGTGTGTAGGGACAGACAGGCAGAGATTGGGAGGGAGGGAAGGTGTGTAGGGACAGACAGGCAAAGATTGGGAGGGAAGGAAGGTGTGTAGGGACAGACAGGCAGAGATTGGGAGGGAAGGAAGAAGGGAAGGTGTGTAGGGACAGACAGGCAGAGATTGGGAGGGAAGGAAGGTGTGTAGGGACAGACAGGCAGAGATTGGGAGGGAGGGAAGGTGTGTAGGGACAGACAGGCAGAGATTGGGAGGGAAGGAAGGTGTGTAGGGACAGACAGGTAGAGATTGGGAGGGAAGGAAGGTGTGTAGGGACAGACAGGCAGAGATTGGGAGGGAAGGAAGAAGGGAAGGTGTGTAGGGACAGACAGGTAGAGATTGGGAGGGAGGGAAGGTGTGTAGGGACAGACAGGTAGAGATTGGGAGGGAGGGAAGGTTTGTAGGGACAGACAGGTAGAGATTGGGAGGGAGGGAAGGTGTGTAGGGACAGACAGGTAGAGATTGGGAGGGAAGGAAGAAGGGAAGGTGTGTAGGGACAGACAGGCAAAGATTGGGAGGGAGGGAAGGTGTGTAGGGACAGACAGGCAGAGATTGGGAGGGAAGGAAGGTGTGTAGGGACAGACAGGCAGAGATTGGGAGGGAGGGAAGGTGTGTAGGGACAGACAGGTAGAGATTGGGAGGGAAGGAAGGTGTGTAGGGACAGACAGGCAGAGATTGGGAGGGAAGGAAGGTGTGTAGGGACAGACAGGCAGAGATTGGGAGGGAAGGAAGGTGTGTAGGGACAGACAGGCAGAGATTGGGAGGGAAGGAAGAAGGGAAGGTGTGTAGGGACAGACAGGCAGAGATTGGGAGGGAGGGAAGGTGTGTAGGGACAGACAGGCAGAGATTGGGAGGGAAGGAAGGTGTGTAGGGACAGACAGGCAGAGATTGGGAGGGAGGGAAGGTGTGTAGGGACAGACAGGTAGAGATTGGGAGGGAGGGAAGGTTTGTAGGGACAGACAGGTAGAGATTGGGAGGGAGGGAAGGTTTGTAGGGACAGACAGGTAGAGATTGGGAGGGAGGGAAGGTTTGTAGGGACAGACAGGTAGAGATTGGGAGGGAGGGAAGGTGTGTAGGGACAGACAGGTAGAGATTGGGAGGGAAGGAAGAAGGGAAGGTGTGTAGGGACAGACAGGCAGAGATTGGGAGGGAGGGAAGGTGTGTAGGGACAGACAGGCAGAGATTGGGAGGGAGGGAAGGTGTGTAGGGACAGACAGGCAAAGATTGGGAGGGAAGGAAGGTGTGTAGGGACAGACAGGCAGAGATTGGGAGGGAAGGAAGAAGGGAAGGTGTGTAGGGACAGACAGGCAGAGATTGGGAGGGAAGGAAGGTGTGTAGGGACAGACAGGCAGAGATTGGGAGGGAGGGAAGGTGTGTAGGGACAGACAGGCAGAGATTGGGAGGGAAGGAAGGTGTGTAGGGACAGACAGGTAGAGATTGGGAGGGAAGGAAGGTGTGTAGGGACAGACAGGCAGAGATTGGGAGGGAAGGAAGAAGGGAAGGTGTGTAGGGACAGACAGGTAGAGATTGGGAGGGAGGGAAGGTGTGTAGGGACAGACAGGTAGAGATTGGGAGGGAGGGAAGGTTTGTAGGGACAGACAGGTAGAGATTGGGAGGGAGGGAAGGTGTGTAGGGACAGACAGGTAGAGATTGGGAGGGAAGGAAGAAGGGAAGGTGTGTAGGGACAGACAGGCAAAGATTGGGAGGGAGGGAAGGTGTGTAGGGACAGACAGGCAGAGATTGGGAGGGAAGGAAGGTGTGTAGGGACAGACAGGCAAAGATTGGGAGGGAAGGAAGGTGTGTAGGGACAGACAGGCAGAGATTGGGAGGGAGGGAAGGTGTGTAGGGACAGACAGGTAGAGATTGGGAGGGAAGGAAGGTGTGTAGGGACAGACAGGCAGAGATTGGGAGGGAAGGAAGGTGTGTAGGGACAGACAGGCAGAGATTGGGAGGGAAGGAAGGTGTGTAGGGACAGACAGGCAGAGATTGGGAGGGAAGGAAGAAGGGAAGGTGTGTAGGGACAGACAGGCAGAGATTGGGAGGGAGGGAAGGTGTGTAGGGACAGACAGGTAGAGATTGGGAGGGAAGGAAGGTGTGTAGGGACAGACAGGTAGAGATTGGGAGGGAGGGAAGGTGTGTAGGGACAGACAGGCAGAGATTGGGAGGGAAGGAAGAAGGGAAGGTGTGTAGGGACAGACAGGTAGAGATTGGGAGGGAGGGAAGGTGTGTAGGGACAGACAGGCAGAGATTGGGAGGGAAGGAAGGTGTGTAGGGACAGACAGGCAGAGATTGGGAGGGAAGGAAGAAGGGAAGGTGTGTAGGGACAGACAGGTAGAGATTGGGAGGGAGGGAAGGTTTGTAGGGACAGACAGGTAGAGATTGGGAGGGAGGGAAGGTGTGTAGGGACAGACAGGTAGAGATTGGGAGGGAAGGAAGAAGGGAAGGTGTGTAGGGACAGACAGGCAAAGATTGGGAGGGAGGGAAGGTGTGTAGGGACAGACAGGCAGAGATTGGGAGGGAGGGAAGGTGTGTAGGGACAGACAGGCAGAGATTGGGAGGGAGGGAAGGTGTGTAGGGACAGACAGGCAGAGATTGGGAGGGAGGGAAGGTGTGTAGGGATAGACAGGCAGAGATTGGGAGGGAAGGAAGAAGGGAAGGTGTGTAGGGACAGACAGGTAGAGATTAGGAGGGAGGGAAGGTGTGTAGGGACAGACAGGCAGAGATTGGGAGGGAAGGAAGGTGTGTAGGGACAGACAGGTAGAGATTGGGAGGGAAGGAAGAAGGGAAGGTGTGTAGGGGCAGACAGGCAGAGATTGGGAGGGAGGGAAGGTGTGTAGGGACAGACAGGCAGAGATTGGGAGGGAGGGAAGGTGTGTAGGGACAGACAGGCAAAGATTGGGAGGGAGGGAAGGTGTGTAGGGACAGACAGGTAGAGATTGGGAGGGAAGGAAGAAGGGAAGGTGTGTAGGGACAGACAGGCAGAGATTGGGAGGGAGGGAAGGTGTGTAGGGACAGACAGGCAGAGATTGGGAGGGAAGGAAGGTGTGTAGGGACAGACAGGTAGAGATTGGGAGGGAAGGAAGGTGTGTAGGGACAGACAGGTAGAGATTGGGAGGGAAGGAAGAAGGGAAGGTGTGTAGGGACAGACAGGCAAAGATTGGGAGGGAGGGAAGGTGTGTAGGGACAGACAGGTAGAGATTGGGAGGGAAGGAAGAAGGGAAGGTGTGTAGGGACAGACAGGCAAAGATTGGGAGGGAGGGAAGGTGTGTAGGGACACACAGGCAGAGATTGGGAGGGAGGGAAGGTGTGTAGGGACAGACAGGCAGAGATTGGGAGGGAAGGAAGGTGTGTAGGGACAGACAGGCAGAGATTGGGAGGGAAGGAAGAAGGGAAGGTGTGTAGGGACAGACAGGTAGAGATTGGGAGGGAGGGAAGGTGTGTAGGGACAGACAGGCAGAGATTGGGAGGGAAGGAAGGTGTGTAGGGACAGACAGGCAGAGATTGGGAGGGAAGGAAGGTGTGTAGGGACAGACAGGCAGAGATTGGGAGGGAAGGAAGGTGTGTAGGGACAGACAGGCAGAGATTGGGAGGGAAGGAAGGTGTGTAGGGACAGACAGGCAGAGATTGGGAGGGAAGGAAGAAGGGAAGGTGTGTAGGGACAGACAGGTAGAGATTGGGAGGGAAGGAAGAAGGGAAGGTGTGTAGGGACAGACAGGCAAAGATTGGGAGGGAGGGAAGGTGTGTAGGGACAGACAGGTAGAGATTGGGAGGGAAGGAAGAAGGGAAGGTGTGTAGGGACAGACAGGCAAAGATTGGGAGGGAGGGAAGGTGTGTAGGGACAGACAGGTAGAGATTGGGAGGGAAGGAAGAAGGGAAGGTGTGTAGGGACAGACAGGCAAAGATTGGGAGGGAGGGAAGGTGTGTAGGGACAGACAGGCAGAGATTGGGAGGGAGGGAAGGTGTGTAGGGACAGACAGGCAGAGATTGGGAGGGAAGGAAGGTGTGTAGGGACAGACAGGCAGAGATTGGGAGGGAAGGAAGGTGTGTAGGGACAGACAGGCAGAGATTGGGAGGGAAGGAAGGTGTGTAGGGACAGACAGGCAGAGATTGGGAGGGAAGGAAGAAGGGAAGGTGTGTAGGGACAGACAGGTAGAGATTGGGAGGGAAGGAAGAAGGGAAGGTGTGTAGGGACAGACAGGCAAAGATTGGGAGGGAGGGAAGGTGTGTAGGGACAGACAGGTAGAGATTGGGAGGGAAGGAAGAAGGGAAGGTGTGTAGGGACAGACAGGCAAAGATTGGGAGGGAAGGAAGGTGTGTAGGGACAGACAGGCAGAGATTGGGAGGGAGGGAAGGTGTGTAGGGACAGACAGGCAGAGATTGGGAGGGAAGGAAGGTGTGTAGGGACAGACAGGCAGAGATTGGGAGGGAAGGAAGAAGGGAAGGTGTGTAGGGACAGACAGGTAGAGATTGGGAGGGAGGGAAGGTGTGTAGGGACAGACAGGCAGAGATTGGGAGGGAAGGAAGGTGTGTAGGGACAGACAGGCAGAGATTGGGAGGGAAGGAAGGTGTGTAGGGACAGACAGGTAGAGATTGGGAGGGAAGGAAGAAGGGAAGGTGTGTAGGGGCAGACAGGCAGAGATTGGGAGGGAGGGAAGGTGTGTAGGGACAGACAGGCAGAGATTGGGAGGGAAGGAAGAAGGGAAGGTGTGTAGGGACAGACAGGCAAAGATTGGGAGGGAGGGAAGGTGTGTAGGGACAGACAGGTAGAGATTGGGAGGGAAGGAAGAAGGGAAGGTGTGTAGGGACAGACAGGCAAAGATTGGGAGGGAAGGAAGGTGTGTAGGGACAGACAGGCAGAGATTGGGAGGGAGGGAAGGTGTGTAGGGACAGACAGGCAGAGATTGGGAGGGAAGGAAGGTGTGTAGGGACAGACAGGCAGAGATTGGGAGGGAAGGAAGGTGTGTAGGGACAGACAGGCAGAGATTGGGAGGGAAGGAAGGTGTGTAGGGACAGACAGGCAGAGATTGGGAGGGAAGGAAGAAGGGAAGGTGTGTAGGGGCAGACAGGCAGAGATTGGGAGGGAGGGAAGGTGTGTAGGGACAGACAGGCAGAGATTGGGAGGGAGGGAAGGTGTGTAGGGACAGACAGGCAAAGATTGGGAGGGAGGGAAGGTGTGTAGGGACAGACAGGCAGAGATTGGGAGGGAAGGAAGAAGGGAAGGTGTGTAGGGACAGACAGGCAAAGATTGGGAGGGAGGGAAGGTGTGTAGGGACAGACAGGCAGAGATTGGGAGGGAAGGAAGAAGGGAAGGTGTGTAGGGGCAGACAGGCAGAGATTGGGAGGGAGGGAAGGTGTGTAGGGACAGACAGGCAGAGATTGGGAGGGAGGGAAGGTGTGTAGGGACAGACAGGCAAAGATTGGGAGGGAGGGAAGGTGTGTAGGGACAGACAGGCAGAGATTGGGAGGGAAGGAAGAAGGGAAGGTGTGTAGGGACAGACAGGCAAAGATTGGGAGGGAGGGAAGGTGTGTAGGGACAGACAGGTAGAGATTGGGAGGGAAGGAAGAAGGGAAGGTGTGTAGGGACAGACAGGTAGAGATTGGGAGGGAGGGAAGGTGTGTAGGGACAGACAGGCAGAGATTGGAAGGGAGGGAAGGTGTGTAGGGACAGACAGGCAGAGATTGGGAGGGAGGGAAGGTGTGTAGGGACAGACAGGCAGAGATTGGGAGGGAAGGAAGGTGTGTAGGGACAGACAGGTAGAGATTGGGAGGGAGGGAAGGTGTGTAGGGACAGACAGGCAGAGATTGGGAGGGAGGGAAGGTGTGTAGGGACAGACAGGCAGAGATTGGGAGGGAAGAAAGAAGGGAAGGTGTGTAGGGACAGACAGGTAGAGATTGGGAGGGAGGGAAGGTGTGTAGGGACAGACAGGCAGAGATTGGGAGGGAAGGAAGGTGTGTAGGGACAGACAGGCAGAGATTGGGAGGGAAGGAAGAAGGGAAGGTGTGTAGGGACAGACAGGTAGAGATTGGGAGGGAGGGAAGGTGTGTAGGGGCAGACAGGCAGAGATTGGGAGGGAGGGAAGGTGTGTAGGGACAGACAGGCAGAGATTGGGAGGGAAGGAAGGTGTGTAGGGACAGACAGGCAGAGATTGGGAGGGAAGGAAGGTGTGTAGGGACAGACAGGCAGAGATTGGGAGGGAAGGAAGAAGGGAAGGTGTGTAGGGACAGACAGGTAGAGATTGGGAGGGAGGGAAGGTGTGTAGGGACAGACAGGTAGAGATTGGGAGGGAGGGAAGGTGTGTAGGGACAGACAGGTAGAGATTGGGAGGGAGGGAAGGTGTGTAGGGACAGACAGGCAGAGATTGGGAGGGAGGGAAGGTGTGTAGGGGCAGACAGGCAGAGATTGGGAGGGAGGGAAGGTGTGTAGGGACAGACAGGCAGAGATTGGGAGGGAGGGAAGGTGTGTAGGGACAGACAGGCAGAGATTGGGAGGGAAGGAAGAAGGGAAGGTGTGTAGGGACAGACAGGTAGAGATTGGGAGGGAGGGAAGGTGTGTAGGGACAGACAGGTAGAGATTGGGAGGGAGGGAAGGTGTGTAGGGGCAGACAGGCAGAGATTGGGAGGGAGGGAAGGTGTGTAGGGACAGACAGGCAGAGATTGGGAGGGAGGGAAGGTGTGTAGGGACAGAGAGGCAGAGATTGGGAGGGAAGGAAGAAGGGAAGGTGTGTAGGGGCAGACAGGCAGAGATTGGGAGGGAGGGAAGGTGTGTAGGGACAGACAGGTAGAGATTGGGAGGGAAGGAAGGTTTGTAGGGACAGACAGGTAGAGATTGGGAGGGAAGGAAGGTGTGTAGGGACAGACAGGCAGAGATTGGGAGGGAGGGAAGGTGTGTAGGGACAGACAGGTAGAGATTGGGAGGGAAGGAAGGTTTGTAGGGACAGACAGGTAGAGATTGGGAGGGAGGGAAGGTGTGTAGGGACAGACAGGTAGAGATTGGGAGTGAAGGAAGGTGTGTTGGGACACACAGGTAGTGATTGGGAGGGAGGGAAGGAAGGTGTGTAGGGACACAGGCAGATAAATGTGCTGTGCATGGGTGCAGAGAGACGAATTTGATCAATCAATTGATATTCTTTCCTTCTCCCTGTCTCCGGTCCTTCCTTCTAACTTGCCCCCACCCCATTTGTCCTGCCCCCCGACTCTGTTCCCAGTCTGGGATCCTAGTTGCACACATTAGTCACCCACCCAGACAGATCAGCCAGGAGCCCTGCTCAGACCCTGAGCCCCTGTCACCCTTGCACACACGTCGTCGTGTGTCGGTGATAAATTACTTCTTCCACCAGGCGCCAGGAGGGTCTCTCTGCTCCTGTATCGCACCGCCCCGCGTCCAGAGCGACCCACAGCAGCTAACCCCAAACAGGCCAGCAGTAATTATCCCGTGACTGTTATTCCGTATAATGGGCACTGGGGCAGTAGAGGGTAGGGAAGGGGAAGGGGTGGCTGTACTGTATAAGGGGCACTGGGGGGCAGCAGAGGGTGGGGGCGGGGAAGGGGCGGCTGTACTGTATAAGGGGCACTAGGGGGCAGCAGAGGGTGGGGGCGGGGAAGGGGCGGCTGTACTGTATAATGGCCACTAGGGGCAGTATTGTCACCCCACTCCACCTTCCATCCCCCTTCCCCCCTTTCCCTCTCCCTCCCATCCCCACTTGCCCAGCCTGTGCCTTTACTCCCGCCCCCCCCGAATCAGACACGCTTTTATTGTATTGAGCTGTTGTTTTTTTAATCAATTCATTTCATTACAAAACAAACCAAGATTCAAAGAAAAGGAGAAAAAATAAATGGTATAAAACTGGATATTATCACAGATACCCCTCTCCCCGTGCCCCCCAACAATACCACTGTAGTCATTAATGCCTTCCTGTCCCCATGGGGTGAGGGAGGGAAATTTAGGGAAGGGGCTTCCATGTGACACCATGGGGTGGAACCTCCTCCCCCACTCTATTGGAGAGTTACTTTACCCCATGGGGTGTGTGTGTGTGTTTCGTATACCCTGCAAAATCTGATGGCTCAAACTCCCCCCCACTTCCCCACCATTAGCTACATCTGCCCCCCACCCCCATTGCTGAATTGATGGGGCTGGGCTCACACAGAGGGGATAGGAATATCCCCTTCCCCTGGTTGGGTATTTTTGCCTGATAGGAAAATAGCTCCAGGAGGGAGGCGGAGAACGGGGGTGTTAGAGGCCAGGGGCCCCCTCACCCTGCATCTGGCATATGTTGTGAAGCCCAGATGGTAGGGGCATTTGGGGGAGGAGATCAGGGGGTAGGAGTGGGGACTTCAGAGTCATCCTTCCTGGATGTAGAAAGAAAGAGAACTAGGACAGGCGGTCAGAGAGCTAGGATGGATGGACGGAGCTGTGATCGACAGAGAGCTTGGACAGACGGACAGAGAACTTGGATGGATGGATGATTGGAGGTGTGACTGATGGACATAGAGCTTGGACAGACAGACGGACGGACAGAGAGTTTGGACAGATGGATGAACAGAAATGAGATGGACAGAGCTTGGATAGGCCAGGAAGGACCCAGGAGCAGCCAGGGTCTCAGCTCCCTCTGCCCTCACAGAGCGGCTCCGGGAAGTCACTCAGGTCCCGGCCAATGATCTCGGTCACTAGGAGAAAAGAGAGGGGAAACCAGAGTGAGGGCCAGACAGACCCTGAGCCAGACAGACCCTCGCCCTGGGGCTGGATCAGAGCCAGTGCACCCTGGAGGGGAAAGGCCCCGTGTCCCATTCCCTAGCCCATGAGCCAGGCTGTCCCTCGCCCTGGGGTAGGATCGGGGCCAGCGCCCCATAGAGGGGAAAGACCCTGATTCCCATTCTACATCCTGTGATCAAGCCAGGGGAGGGATAGCTCAGTGGTTTGAGCATTGGCCTGCTAAACCCGGGGTTGTGAGTTCAATCGTTGAGGGGGCCATTTGGGATCAGGGCAAAAATTGGGGATTTGTCCTGCTCTGAGCAGGGGGTTGGACTAGATGACCTCCTGAGGTCCCTTCCAACCCTGGTATTCTATGATTCAGTCCCCTGCTTTAGAGCCGGGTGGGAGCCAGCGCCCCCTAGAGGGGAAAAGTCCCATTACCTTCCTCCAGCGTGATCCCCTGGACAGGCAGGCTGTCACGGAAAGCCGCCCGGTATCCGCTGCCCCTGGGTTTCTCCACCTCCTCAGTCTCCCCCGACTCTGGATCCCCCCAGTTGGGGGGCCCGGCTCCCTCTGACAGTGGTGGGGGGGTGAGCTGGGCAGAGGCTTGGAAGTGTGGGGGCCGGTAGCCCAACGGATGGAAGTGGGAGGGCACCGTCAGCCCAGCCCCCCCATACTGCTCCGTGTGTGGGTAGTGGTTGGAGGGATCAGTGGCCAGGCAGCGGTGATAAGGGGGTGTCAAAGGAAGCAGTGGGGGCCCATCAGGGTATGGGGAGGGGCTCCCAAAGGCCGCAGGGGAGGGAGAGTAGCCAGCCCTGTAGGGGGAGTCATCAGGGTAGCAGGGGAAGTGAGGGCGACTGGGAGAAATGTCCATGTCCCCAGGGCCCTCGGGGGGATAGGGGGGACTGCAAGGGGGCACCGGGGAGGAGGGGCCAGGGGGGAAGCTGCGGAGTGGGGAGGAGGGGGGTGGCTCCTCCTTGAAGATCACTGTGGGGACGGGGGGGAGGGAAAGAGGGAGGGAGAGAGAGAGAGAGAGAGAGAGTCAGAGACTGCGGGGGGAGGGAACTGCCCCAAATCCTTCCCATCAAACAGCATCCCTCCCCTCTTCTCCTGCTCTCTCCCTCCCGCTCCTTGTCTATTTGCCATCTTTGCCCCTCCCCCCTCCCCCCACTAACCATGAGGCCAGGTGGGAATCACGCCCCCAATCGCTGCCTCCCCAACCTCTTCTCCTTCCTCCTCCCCCATCTCGTGCCCCTCTCCCCATTTACACGACTCCTCCCCCCACCCCACTCACCAGGCAGGTATTTAAAGGTCTGCGTTGGGCTCCGTTTCCGCCGCCCATTGGAGACGTAGAAATAGACTTGGACAGGCCGGGCCACCTGTGGGTTGCTGTATTCTGGGACTGTGAGGGTCAGCGTGGTCTGGAGGGGGGGGGGGAGAGGGAATTCGGGTGAGGGGGAGCATCAAAATTCCCTCATCCTGGGTGGGGCTGGAATTTGCAATCTGTTCCAGGAATCCAGATCCAGGGTCGATCCACTCCTGGATTTACTGCACCCCCACTCCACTCCCCCAGGGTCGATCCACTCCAGGATTTCCCCCATTCCCCACCCCGCTTCCACATGGGTGATCAGCTCCAGGACTTCCCCTGTCCCCCACCCTGTTCCCCCAGGGTGGATCCCCTCTGGGATTTTCTCACCTCGTTGCTCTTGAGCCGGTTGATACAGGCCTCCTCCTCCCATTGGAGCTTCCCATCTGAAAGGAGAGAGGTTATTGGAGAAGAGGCCATGGAGGAGTGGAGCAAGGGGGAAGGGAGGGGGGTAGGGAAGGTCCTGGGGGGATCTCTCCAAGTGCAGGGAGCGGAGGCATTGTAGGTCCAAGCGTCTCCTGGGCATAAGGGTGCACAGAAGGGACGGTGGAGAAGAGGGGATTGGGAGGGTACCAGTGGGGTGGGGGGAGGAATTGTGGCTCCCAGGGGGCTTCCCAAGTGCAGGGGGCAGGGAGGAGATGGTGGGGGTGGGGCTCACACTTACCGGGACCCCTCTCAATGAAGACGACCTTGGAGTCGGGCAGGAAGTTGGCGCCAGATAGCACCATCTCCTCGCCCCCACGCCCCGACCCCGTGCTGAGGCTGCATCTCTCCACCAGGGGGAGCTCCTGCGCCGAGCGCTGGGCTGGGGGCAGCAGAGGGTCAATGGTGAGTGCCCAGCCCCACGGACAGACACCCCCCACCCCACCCCGTGACCTCTAGTGGGGCCTGTAGTGGGCATGGACCGCATAGTCCTAGTTCGACCCACCACAGCCCCCAGCGGGGCCCATAGGTGGCACCAACCAATTGCCCGGGGCTGACCCACCATGGCCCCCAGTGGGGCCCATAGGTGGCACCAACCCCATAGCCCTGGGCTGACCCACCACGGCCCCCAGTGGGGCCCATAGGTGGCACCAACCCCATAGCCCTGGGCTGACCCACCACAGCCCCCAGTGGGGCCCATAGGCGGCACCAACCCCATAGCCCTGGGCTAGCCCACAGCACCCCTTGGCACCTGGGCACTCACAGCACTCGATGGGCACAGAGGCAGCTTGGATGGAGACGACTTTCCCATTGCCCTGGGGGACGTGGACCCTGAACACGAGCCGGACCCGGGTGTTCTTGCGCCCTATATCGGTCTCGCCCTTCCGCAGCTCGATGTCCGAGTTCCGCAGCTTCAGGATCCCCGCGCAATCAATGCTGGGGAAGGGAGGCAGGGTTAGGGGGCCCCCTGGAGTGTGGGGGGCAGGTCAGACCCTGGAATGGGGCCCTTGGTACCACTTCAGCCCCCGCCCTTGGGTCTGGAAAACCTAGAACCGGGTCCCTGTGTTGTTTGGATTGGACTCTGGGGTGCAGGTCAACCAGGAGAGGGAGAAAACCCAGAGCTGGATCCCAGAGCTCCCTGGATTGGCCTCTGGGGTGCAGCTGCTGGATTCCCCACCCCACCCCCTGCCTCCCAGGACTGGACTCTGGGCCATAGCCTCTGGGGAAGGGAAAGACCTGGAAGTGGATCTCTGTGCCCATCCGAATGGGTTCTGCTGTGTAGCCCCTGTGGAGATAGGAAGATTGGGAGCAGGATCCCTTTATACCCTGGAATGATCTCTGGAGGCACCTCCCACGCCCTGGAGGACGAGAAGACCTGGGCCTGGATCTCTGCATCCCCTGGATTAGACTTTGGGATGCTGCCTCCCCTGGGAATGAGGGGAAGATCTCGAACCAGATCCCCTGCGTTCCTGCAGTGGACTCCTGGTCCAATCTTCCTGGGGCAGGGTGGGGTGGGGGACACCAGAATTGGACTCCTTTGCCTTGGCATGGATTCTGGGTGGAGTCTAGAAGTGGCACTGCCCTGGGATGGGGAAAAAAATCCAGAAGCGGATCTCTGCTCCTTGTGGAATGGGCTCTGGGTGGCACCACCCTGGGATGGGGAGAAAATCTTGAAGCAGCTCCCCAGGGAACTCACTTGGCCGCCATGTTGTTCTCGGGCAGCAGGGACATCTCCAGCACCTTGGTGCTGCTGAGGATGGTCTCGTAGCTGGCGGTGGCCACCATCTTGCCGGTGATGCGGTGCACCTGGTAGAAGGCATGAGGCCGCAGGTTGCGCTCATCGGCTGTGCCGATGAACATCTGCAGGGTCAGTGGCTTCTCGTCATAGCCCAGGAGCTTGCCAGGAGGGAGGGGGAGAAGGGGAAGGACAGTCAGGAATCAGGGGCCCGATCTGCTCAGCCTGTGATCCACCAGCCAGGATTTCCCAAGGAGAAGTATGGGAGGGTGACATGAAAATCCTGGCCTGGATCCGTCCATGCAGAATAGAGAGGGGGGCTGGGGAAACCTGGACTGGATTAACCCCCCAGGGAATGGGGAGAGAGGGTGGGGGAAACACACACCAGGTGCCCCCTCCATGGGGAATAGGGAAGGAGTCTGGGGGAACCCAGACCGGATTCCTTTTGCTGTCGAGACAGGGATTTGGCTTTCCTGCCAAGGACCATGCCTGGACTGGATCCCAGGCAAATGCCCCCACCCCATGACTCAGTTTCCCACCCCTGAGGGAGCTTGGGTTCTCTCAGAGCCCCATCGTGTGCCTCGTCCCCCCCACAGCTCTCGGAGTCTGGACACCAGCCCAGCCAGGGTGGGGCGACGCCAGCGGTTTGGTGGTCTCCCCCAGGGCGGGCCCAGCTGTTTCCAATCAGCAGACGGGATGCACAGCTGGACTCGATTTGGGTTGGAACAGAAACAAGGGGGGAAAATCCTTTCCCCCCCAGACCTGGGTGAAATGGAATGTTCGGTGGGGGGGGAAGGACTCATGGGGCAAGCTCCCCTGCACGAGTCCGAGATGGGAGGTGCTAACTGGGGTGAGGTTCCAGGATACAGGGGATCTCCCTTGCCTCCAGCCCCCAACACCCCCTCCACTCCCCTACCACCCTACCTCCTTCAGCCCCCACCCCTAAAGCCCCCCCACAAAACCACTCCCCTCCCCCCAACACCCCCTCCACTCCCCTACCACCCTACCTCCTCCAGCCCCCACCCCTAAAGCCCCCCCACAAAACCACTCCCCTCCAACTTCTTCAAACCCCAGAGCCCCTCCTCTAAAAACCCTTCCCTTCCATCCCCAGAGCCGCTCCCCCACACGCCCCCACCCTCAACCCCTCCATCCTCCCCAACCCCTCCCCCACACTCTGTTTCTCTTTTGCATACTCTGCCTTTCACAAATTAAGACTGATCTTTGTGGGTGTAGGTGTGGGTGTGCGCGCACACCTGCTGCCCCCTGCTGGAAGGGCTGAGCCCTGCAGGGTGTGAGTGTGTGTCTGTGTACCCACACACGCATGCGCGGCCTGTCCCTGGTCTGGAGCGTGGGAAAGGGCACCCTTGCATGTGCACTCCCACCCCACCCCCGCAGCTCCAGCCGGCAGGCTCGGGGGGAGGGCGGCCTGCAATGAGAGGGGGATGTGACCCCCTCCAGCCCTCCCCGCCCCTGCAGATCCACTGTCACACAGAGCCCCTCACAAGCAGGCCGGTCTGGTGGGACCCAGCCGGAGCAGAGCCAGGACAGTGAAGGAGCGGAGCAGAAGGAAACGAAAAGGCGAAAGGCGCAGAGCAAGCGGAGAAGGGTGCTAGCGGCCGAGGAGGCCGCTGTCCCCACCCATCCTGTCTCTGTCACCCCCATCCTGCTCCCCCCATCCCTGGGACCCACCTGCCATGGAACCCATTGCTCCGTAACCACCCACGCCACCATCCATAGTCATGAGAAACTTGGGGTCCCAGCTTGGGGGATCCAATCCCTGTCACCCCCCACCCCAGCCCAGGGGCCACTGGGGACGCCTGGAGATGGGGCTAATGGGGTGAAATCCAGGGATGCCTCCAAGGAAGCTCAGGTACCTTCACCACAGGGTGACCTCCTGGGGCGGCCTTCACGGCACCCCGGCTGCCCTCGGTCTCGTAATGGGCCCGGTGGTGGGTCCGGGGCTGGACTTCGATCTTCAGCTCGTATTGTTCATACTGGCTGGGCAGGGGCCAGTCTAAGGGAGGCAGAGCGGATGACCTAGGGCAGAGAAGAAGACAGGTGTCCTGGATGGCACCTTGGCCTCTAGGAGGCGCCGTGCTGCAGGAAGTGTGTGTGGTGGGGGGCTCAGCAGGGGGCCTCTGCCCTGGCCATCAGTGCTGGCACTAGGGGGCGCTGTGCCACAGAGAATAGGGGTTGGGGCTCCCCCCCATTAAGTGCTGGCCCCAGTGCTGCAGGGGCTCAATAAGGGGGTGCGCTCCCCTCACTGTCAATGCTGGCCCCAATGCAGCGCTAGGGGGTGCCGTGTTGCTAGGGGTGGGGCAGGGGACATTGCACTGCAAAGAATAGGGTTGGGGACTCAGTAGGGGGCACCCTCCTCTCACTGCCAGGGCGAGGGGGCGGGCTGTGTTGTAGGGGCGGGGGGTAGGTCTAGGGTGGCTCAGCAGGGGACATTGTGCTGCAGGGAATGAGGCCGGGGGCTCCGTAGCGGGCGCTCTCCCCTCCCCGCACAGTGCGAGGGGGTGCTATGCCACAGGGGCTCCCTAGGGGGCGCTCCCTACGCAGCCCAGGCTGCAGCATCCTGGGGTTTACCTTAAGAGGGAAGGTGCGGTGCCGCCAGGAGCCGTGTTTACGGCAGCTGCCACCGGGCGTGCTGAGCCGGGCTCTGGGATCTATAACAGGAGACATGGGCCCGTCTGCCGCGGGGCCAGCTTGACAGCTTGTTATTATACAATGGAACCGCTGCCAGCCGCAGCTGCAGCCCAGGGAGCAGCTGGCAAAATGGGACTGGCTGGCGCAGCGGGGTGGGGAATGGGGCCTTTCCCCTGTAGGGGGCGCCGGCTGGGATCCTGCCTGAGGGTGGGGACTGGCTGGGGCAGGCGAGTGGGGCCTTTCTCCTCTAGGGGGCACTGGCCGCACTGCAGTGGGCGGGGTCCTTTAGTAGCTGGTACCTGAAGATGGGGCTGTGGCCCCCGATCCTGGCCTTGGACCAGCCCAGTGGGGAGGGCACGGCCAGATAGTCCATCCCTTCCTTGCGGGCCGCCCCAAACCCCCCGTCGTCACCATTGCAGCATCCCTCCTCCTTCCGCGTCAGCGCCACCGTCTGCTCAGTGGAGGTCTTGCGGGCCTTCTGCGGGATGCTCTCAGCTGGGGGGTGCTGCCCAGTAGCCTCGTAGGGCGGCCCCTCCCCACCTGCCCCCTCTGCCCCCTCCCCGCCCCCCTCGTCGCCCAGGCTGCCGCGGCGGGAGAGGCAGGGCGAGGCCGAGGAGTGGGTCTCCGAGCTGGAGTAGCGCCGCTTGCCGCAGGGCGAGGCCGGGCGGGGTGCCAGGGCCACCCAGCCATCCTCAGCCCCCCGCCCGGCAGGGTACAGGCCCCAGGGCTCCTCCAGCCCGGCCCAGGGCTTGGGCGAGCCACAGGGGGAGCTGAGGGCAAAGCGGGCAGCAGCTTCGTTCAGCTCCCGCTCCACGTCGTCACCGCCTGCCCCGTCATCGTCCGAGAAGAAGCTCCAGGGGGAGGCGCTGCCACTGCTGGCGGGGCTGGGGGTGAAGAAGCCGGAGGCCGGTGGGGCCTCCCGGTAGCTGCCGTGGGCTTCCAGGGGCAGGTAGTCGCGTGGGGAGCAGTCCCACTCGGCGCTGGGCGAAATGGTGGTGATCTGGATGCTGGGGCACTCCAGGACGCGGGCGTCAGCCCCCAGGCGCACCCACCGCGCCGGCTGGCTCTCGAAGGTGTCATCCCGTGCCGGGCGGGGCGGGGGGGAGTGCATGCCGGCCCGGGGGCCCCCGACCAGGCGGGGCGGGCAGGGGATGCCCAGGGGGGAGGCATAGGCCGGTGGGTCACCCAAGGCCAGGGTGCAACACGGAGGGAGGTCTTCAGCATCAAGGTCTGTGGGGGGAGAGAGGAGGAGAGATGGACAGGGATGGTGGCAGGGCTCCTCCTGTCCACCAGGGGGCAGCAGACACACACACAGCAGGGCTAATCCTCTCCACCAGGGGGCAGCAGACACACACACAGCAGGGCTCATCCTCTCCACCAGGGGGCAGCAGGGACACGCAAACAGCAGGGCTCATCCTCTCCACCAGGGGGCAGCAGGGACGCGCACAAAGCAGGGCTCATCCTCTCCACCAGGGGGGCAGCAGACACACACACAGCAGGGCTCATCCTCTCCACCAGGGGGCAGCAGACACACACACACAGCAGGGCTCATCCTCTCCACCAGGGGGGCAGCAGGGACGCGCAAACAGCAGGGCTCATCCTCTCCACCAGGGGGGCAGCAGGGACGCACACACGGCAGGGCTCATCCTCTCCACCAGGGGGGCAGCAGGGACACACACACAGCAGGGCTCATCCTCTCCACCAGGAGGCAGCAGGGACACACACACAGCAGTAGTAAATTGTTCTCTCTCTCTCTAACACACCCACACAAACCAGCAGTAGTAGGCTGGGGTCTGTCTCTCTCTCTCTCTCCAGTAGAGGGCAGCAGCAACATAGTTTATCACACCACAAAAGCCCTAGCGCAGCGGCAGTGACCCCTGTTCCCCCCTTGACAAGGCTGCACCCTGGAGGACGCCAGGTTCCCGTCCGGCCCAGGGCCGTGGCATTTCCATGGGGCCCCAGACAAGAGGGCCAGGAATCTTGCGGGCAGAAACGTCTGTGCTGAAAACCACCGGCAGGAAAGCCGCCTTCCCACGAAAACACAAAGAGTTGGAGAGACACAAAGCAACGTGATCTCAACCCAATTGCCAGCTCCGACACACACCTGCTTCTCATTTAAGGCCCCATCTCTGCCCCTTTCCTCGGGTGGGCCCTTGGCCGGGGGAGGGGTTCTGGGGCTGTGATGTCAGACACCTTCGCCCCAGCCATGTGTCCAGCAACACGGGAACCCCAAGAGCCCTGAGGCTGGGCTGCCTGGGACCTCCCCTGCACCCACAGCGCCCCCTGCTGGGGCTGGAGTAGCTAGGAGCTCCCCCGCAAAGCCAGCCCTCCTGCCCCACTCCCCACAGCGCCCCCTGCTGGGGCTGGAGTAGCTAGGAGCTCCCCCCCAAAGCCAGCCCTCCTGCCCCGCTCCCCACAGTGCCCCCTGCTGGGACTGGAGTAGCCAGGAGCCCCTCCCACTCCTCACATCACCCCCTGCTGGAAGGGGCTGGGGTCAGGGGGCTGCAGACCCCCCCCCAATGATCGGGGTCTGGAAACTTGATAAACTGGGCACCAGCTCTGGGACCTGAGACTCTCCCCCACCCTGTGGAGTGGGGCAGCCTGGCCTGGGATGGGAGGGGGCCGACACATGAACCCAATTAAAGGCGCACTCGCCTCCACTGGCAAGGCCTGGGTCGCCATGGGAACGTGGGGCACAGGGCCAGGAATGGGGGCGGGGGGAGTACGAGTCTGAGGGCGCTAGTTAAAACTGTGTGTCAGACAGACGGATGGCGGGGCAGGACACACAGACAGACCACCATGTTCCTCACAGCCTGGGGGGATCTGTGTGTGTGTATGTTGCAGGACAGGGTTGGAGAGCATGGGACCTGATGGACAGACACCCGAGGGAATTCTCTTCCCACCCCCCATGGCTGGGCTGTTCCGGGGCTGCGAGCTTCCCCAGAGCAGTGCCCCAGCTGGATGGGACGTGCATGGGGGGGGGGGTACTCTGGGGCTGCAAGCTTCCCCAGAGCAGTGCCCTGGCAGAACGGTCCGGGGCTGGGGCCGGCAGAGAGGCCACCCGTAGCCCTTGCCAGGCTCTTAGCATCCATCCCAGGGAGCTGCTCTTCCCATAACGTGAGAAACCAGAAGGGGTGTGTGTGTGTGTGTGTGTGTGTAAACCGAGCCCCCCCTCCCCCTCATCCTTAATAGGACAAAACTTTCCATGCTCTTCCAGCCAGGGAAGAGCAGAAATCCTGCTGGCCCTTTAATACTCTCTCCCAGCCCACGCTGGCCCTTTAAGAGCAGCCCCCCCAAACCCCACATCCCTCACCTTCCAGAGACACCCCCATTCCCGGGGGGTCCTTCTCCTCTTCTCCAAAGATCAGCTTGAATTCCAGATCCTCATCTTCGCAGCTGGCCGCCCCCATGGGAGAGGCTGGGTCGACTGGGGGGAGGGGAGCGTCCCCCAATAGGGTGGGATATATGGGAGGTCCTAGGGGGCGCCCCAATAAACCTTCACCCCCTTATTCCACCGGGGGGGCAAGATCTTCCTTCTCTCCCTCCTTCCCTCGCCTCAATTTTCGACCTTTATTATAACGTCCCCCAAAAAAAAAAAAGTTGTCCCAAACTTTTCCCCAAGCCCCGCCCACATTCCCCCCTCCAAGCCCCGCCCCCCACTCCCGCCTTCCTGTGATTGGTCCCAGCCCCGCCCCCTCAGCCTGTCATATTTAAGGCCCCGCCCACAAACCTATTAAAGCTGGAAAAATAATAAATCCATTCCTGTCGTCCCTCCACCCCGTCTCCCTCCGGATGGAACAACCCGCCCCGTGCCGATTGGATGGCTGCCCGCGGAGCCCCGCCCTCCCCAGTAGAATGCATTTGGGTCGGGTCTCCCCCATCTGGAGATTTAAAGAGACAGAGTCTGATTTTGAAAAGGGAAGGAGAAGCCAAGTGCGATGGAAACCTTTCCCCTCTAGGGGGCGCCGGCTCCGTTCCGGCCCCAGGGCGGGGACCGGCTGGCTCAGGGGGTGGGGAATGGGTCCTTTCCCCTATAGGGGGCGCCAGCTCCGTGCCGGCCCCAGGGCGGGGACTGGCTGGTTCCAGGGGATGAGGAATAGAGCATGGGGCCTTTCCCCTCTGGGGGGCGCTGGTGACTGGCTGGCTAAGGGGGTGAGTAATGGGTCCTTTCCCCTCTAGGGGGCGCCAGCTCCGAGCCGGCCCAGGGTCAGCAGGCGGCTGAAGTCTCTGCAACCCATTCCCGTTCAGTCGGGGGATCCGCTCTGGTTTCTGCTCTGACCTGTGGCTGGGTGAAGCTGTCCAAAGAGGGGTGGTGGCCAAGCCCCCCCCCCCCCCCGTCGCCTGTGCAGACCTCGGGGTGGGCTGCTTGGAAAACCGGGAGCAACTTCCCCGTTGCAATTGGAATGGGCTTGCTGCAGCCCCCTCCCTTTGCCCCTGGAAATAGCCAGTGGGATGGAAGACCTCTGGTCTAGGAGGGTCCACACCCAGATCTCCTGGTGCCCCTCACTCCTGACCCGCAGCCCCTGCGAGCTCAGCCCCGGAGGGGTTAATGTTTTCAGGTTCCCTTTGCCATGACCAGCGAGTAAATGACGTGGTTAAGAAAATCCAGAACAGCCCTGGTCTCCCTCGTTCTCATTAAACTAATGGAAACCAGGCCAAGCTTGGGGGGCTGGGATCGGGGCCAAACGTGGGGCCTGGCCCAGCCTGAATCGATATCCCAGCGTCTGGGCCGGCTGGGGCCCCTGGGGGGGATCAAAGGCCTCGCCCCCGAGCTGGGTGGGCAGTGCTGCCCTTGAACCCCACCCTTCACCAGCCCTGCATCTCAGAGATCCCCAACCCCTCCCCTGGCCTCTCTGCACCCCAACCCTGCAGCCCCCCTCCGTCTTGCCAAACCCTGGCCCTCCAGCCCCACACTGTCCTTCCAGAACCCGACCTGAGCCTCTCCCCTACTTCCCACTCTGCCCCCACCATGCCCCCTTTCCGCTCCAGCTCTGTCCCCCAGCCCCCCCTCCCTTATAGCCCGGGCCTGAGCCTCTCTCCCCATCTCACCACCCCTTCTAGTACAGGTGCCTCGACCCCCCATTTCCTTTCAGACCCCTCCCCCAACTCCCTACTCTCCAACCCCCCACGTGCTCCTTCACTTCCCCTCCAGCTTCCCTTCCAGGCTCCCCTCCTGCCCCCACTTCTCCTCTACCCCCCCCCCCCACCGCAGCTCTTCCCCCATCTGACTAACCCTCTCTAATCCAGTGGCCCCAACACCCCCACCCATTTCCCTGCAGACCCCCCCTCCCTTCCGCGCCCCGAACTCTCCCTCCTTACTCCTCCCCCAGTTCCTTTACCACCACCCCCGACCCCCCCCGATGATTCGCACTCCCCCAGCCCTTCCCCCATGTCTGTGTGTCCCATTGACGTGGGTCTGGCTCCGCTCTCCAGTAGAAATCACGCCCCTGAGAGCTGGACTCTGACCCGAGACTGCGGAGATTTCGCAGCCCGCCCGCGCCGATCCGTCCGCTTCCCCAAAGTGTGTCGGAGAAAGAAAGAAAAGGGGAAAGGACCAGAAAGGACAAATCTCAGCCTCAGAATGTCACCTGCCAACTTAGGTCCCCCATGTCCAGCAGGGGGCAGAGTGACAAACTCTCCCCAGCCCCCCCTCCCCCCGCCACAAGCCTGCATGGAATTATCAGCACCTGCCCCCCCACAATGCCCACTGTACTGTACAGCCGCCCCCACCCTCTGCTGCCCCCTAGTGCCCATTACACAGTATAGCCGCCCCTTCCCCGCCCCCAACCTCTGCTGCCCCAGGACAAAGCTTCCAGCTGGAGACCAAAGGGTTGTGTGGTGGGGTGAAGACCGGGGCATTTGGAGACCTGGACCACTGGCACTAAGGGGAGAGGGACAGAGCCAGGGCCAGCCAAGGGGACTTCAGGGTCCACGTGGCTCCCAGGAGCCTTTATCTCAACCCTGGCCTTTGTGGGGGACCCAAGGTCAGGCGGACAAAGCGTGCCACGCGAAGCAGGGAGTATGTCTGCCATCGCTGCCGGTACCCCCTGGGTGTCCTGGGCTCACAAGGATCCCAGCCGTGGTTCATCTGGGCTGGATCAGCTGAGCTGAGCCCCGCAGAGGAGAGGGGTGGCTGGTACTAAAGTTCCTGTCTCAGAGGCCGGGGGGACTGCCTCTGCAGAGACATGGGGGTCCTGCTGGGGCCCCGGCCCAGTGAAGGGGTCACTCCCAGGAGACGGGTGCCTGGCAGGGTACAGTGCAGCCCTGTGGCTGGGCGACAGGGACAGGGGGGATACTGGGATTGGGAACGGGAGTTGTGGCTGCCATGGGATAGTCTGCATCCCCCGCAGGACCACCCAGTGCAGCTCCACGTCAGTGGGGCACAGGCGTGTGGGTCAGAGACTGTACATGGTCCATCCACTTGAGCCAGACCCACCCCCTGCCTTCTGTCATACACAGAGCAGGGCTGCTGCCCCCCAGAAGTGGGTGGAACAGACAGACAGAAACCCCCTTTTTGTAGTGTCAAACACTAGACCCCACTGCCATAAAGCCAGCCTGCTCTTTCTTTCTTTCTTTCTTTCTTTCTTTCTTTCTTTCTTTCTTTCTTTCTTTCTTTCTTTCTTTCCCCACCCCTCTCCACCCTCATTGGCTCCTCTCCCCTTCATCACACCCCTTTGATTCACACCCCCTTTCTCTCCAGCCCCACCCCCAGCCTCTGCCACTTCCTCTTTTGTTGTTTTCAGGGTTCCCACACGAGTCCCCCAAGGGGTGGGGGAGAGCTGGGACGCTCCTCGCCCACTCTCCCTGGCCCCACAGCCCCTGTTCTGGCAAGGCAGGGAGCGGGAGAACGAAGAAGACTTCCTGGAGGACGAGTGGCGAAGGAGGGGGAGGGCAGTTGCGGGCTTGAGGTTCTTCCCACCCGGCTGACTCTGTCTCCTTCCCTCTCTTTCTGAACTTTCTTTTCTCTCTCTCTCTCACTATCTCTCTCTCTCTCTTCCTCCATCCCTTGTGCTCCAGCTCGTCGGGGAAACCCCACCACGACTGATGACATCCGGACGGGGATGACGGGCGACAGGCGAGTCTCCGTCGGGTACCCAGGGACATCCTTTCCCCCAGAGCAGGATGGGCCCCCGTGGCCCGGGCCCCCATGGCCCTTGCCCCCAGAGCAGGATGGGTCCCCGCAGCCCGTCCCCCTAGCAGGATCATAGACTCCCTTGGTGTTGGGGTCCTGAGTTTCCCCCATCCCAATGTTCCCCTCAGCCTGCCTGGTCTCTCCCACTCCCCGTCTCCTAGATCAACCTCGCCCCCCCCCCCCCGCCCGCCTGGTTCCCCCACTCCTGTTCCTATCCACGGGCTGCTCAGCCTGGTCTCTCCCCCCACCCATCGACCTCCCCCCACAGTCTGTTTTCCCCTGCCTCCCAGATGGGATTGACCCCTCAGCCCTGGCTGCCCCCAATTATCCCCTAAACCTGGTCTCCCCCACTGATATCCCCCGCCTGCTTGGTCTCCCCCCTCCCCTCCAGGATACTGGTTTCTCCGGATCAGCTCCCCAGCTTGGTGTCCCCCATCCCCTCCTAATGCCCCCCTAACCTGCTATCCCTCTCTCCTGGGTGTGCCCCTCAGCCCAGTCTCCCCCGCTCTCCTCACGCAGCAGTCAGCCCCTCTCTGATCTCCTCTCTCCCACCTCCAGGTCTCACCCCCCCATCACCATGCGGCCACGCCGGTTCTTCATCTTGGTGCAGGATTTCTCTGGGGAAGGTGGGGGGCAGGTGCCCCGGGGCAGCCTCCTGAGCCAGGCGGGCGAGCCCCCCGCTTTGGACTGCCCCTTCTGGGCCAAGCTGCTGGACACGGAGGCCATGGTGCAGCTGCCGGCTCGGGCTGCACGGGAGCTGAGCAAAGAGCAAGCTGGGATGCTGCAGGCCGTGACCAATGGGGACGAGCGACTGGGGCTCTTCAGACAGGAGGGGCTGCTGCGCAGGCGGGGGGCCCTGCGCCCAGGGGACCGGGTCCGGGTCCAGATCACCTCGGCCTCCGGGGAAAAGGTCCGGGGTGTCCTGCGCTACCGGGGACCCATGGGAGACAGCAAGGAGCAGGCTGGAGTCATCTTTGGGGTGGAGCTGGTGGTGAGTGAAGGGGGAGCCTCTAGGGGGCACCAGCTCCAGTCAAGGATTGGCTGGACTGGGGGGAATGGAACATGATGTCTTACCCCCCTAGGGGGCACCAGCTCTGACCCGGGCCTGGTGGGCTAAAGGGGGTGGGGGATAGGACATGGGGCCTTTCCCCTCTAGGGCGCACCAGCTCCAATCTGGAACTGGCTGGCTCAAGGGTCAGGGAACAGGACATGGGGCCTTTCCCCTCTAGGGCGCACCAGCTCCAATCTGGCCTCATGGTAGGGGACTGTATCAGGCATCCATGTCAACCCCCCTATTCTGTTCCTCTCCAGGGATCAGCGGCTGGGAAGGGTTTCACCGACGGCTCCTTCAGAGGCCAGAAGTTCTTCTCATGCCGGGAGAACTGCGGGGTTTTTGTGCCTGTGAGCCGGATTGAGCCGGATGAGGGGGCCGAGTGCAGCCCCCTGATAGCTCCCCGGGGCAGCCGCCGGGCATGCACCAGGCTCCAGCTGGCCACAGGGGACCCCCTCAAATCTCCTCCACCCCTGGAGCTCGGAGATCGGGTCTTCTTCAAGATGGGTGACAGTGCCCCTGGGGGCACTGTGTTTTTCTGCGACTATCTGCCCAAGAAGGAGATGGCTGGGGTCTTCGTGGGGATCTGCCTGGTGAGAGGGCGTTGACCCCCAACTTCCAGGGTGGGATCAGACAGCAAGATCCTTATTGAGAGGATCATAATTGGGGGCCCCTTTCCTGAATCCCCTTATTTTCCAGGATCAGCCTGTTGGCTCATGGGATGGCAAATTCAGTGGCCAATCGCTCTGCCACTTCCCCTCTCCGGAGCACGGGATCCTCCTGCCAATCACCAAAGTCCATAAAGGTAGGACCTACAGTAAACAGCAGGGGCGGGAGGCCCTCTGGGCTCGGCTTCATTGTACGGGGCGTTGGCCCTGCCCATGTCATGCGGTCGCTGAGATACAACAGCATTTCTTGGCCAACAAGATGGCTGCCCTCATGGCCTCTCTCCCAGGCATGCAATGGGACATAATGACATCCCTTCCAGACCTTCCGACTAGCTGTCCAAGATGGCTACCCTAATGGTGGTCACTTTCTGCCAGCCAAAATGGCCACCCCCCTGTAGCGGTCAATGCCTGTTGGCCAAGATGGTCACCCCAGTGCCAGTCAGTGATCACTGGCCAAGCTGGCCTCCTCAGGGGTGGTCAAAGCCTGACAGCCAAGATGGCCATCCCAGTGGTGGTCAATACCTGATGGCCAAGATGGCCATCCAACAGGCCCCATCTGCTTAATGTCTGCCATGTTGTTTTGGTTCCTTTCCCTACAGAAAAGGCTGATGAAGGCCCCAAGGCCTTGAGTGATGACCCCTCCCTAAGGCTCCTCAATGACCCCCCATCCCCCTCCTCCATTCGGTATCCACCCAGGCCGGAATGGGGGTCCCCTCATGGCTCTCCCTCCTCCCTGTTGATGGGGGGCACTGAGGAGCAGGGGGAAGGGGAGGAGGAGGAAGGAGAGGAGGAGGAGCTGGCTTTTCCTCTGCTGGAAATCAACTCAATGGTGGAGGTGCACGACCCCCCCATCTACGGGGTGATCCGCTGGATTGGGGCGCCGCCGGATGTGGGGGAGACCATTGCAGGGCTGGAGCTGGTGAGACAATGGCAGACATCTGCAGGGGACAGACATGGGGGTTTATGGGACCCCAACCCTGTCCTGAGTGGGGTCACCCCCATGGGGCAGGGTATGGGACTCTCATCCCATCTTTAGTAGGGTCAATCCATGGGAGGATTATAGGGCCCCCCAGCTGCCTCCCTCCTGGGGTCATCCCATGGGGAGCAATGGGACTCCTGGCCCCCTTGACACAGTCCCTGCCCCTCTCTCCAGGAGGAGCCGCTGCCCTCAGGCTGCACGGACGGGATCTACCGAGGGATGCGGTACTTCCAGTGCCCGCCCGGCAAGGCCCTCTTCGTCAAGCTACGCCACTGCCGGCCCGATGCCCGCTTCGGGGCTCCCCAGCCCCCTGAGAACCCCGTGCTGCGCTGCAACTCACTGGGTAAGTCCCTGGGGGCCTGGCAGGGGAGAGATGGAAGGTGGGGGGCACGCCACTGCGGGGGGCGGGCATTGGAGGGGGTGGGGGACAATGCCCCAGGGGGTGGGGACAGAGCTGAGGGGGGTGTCTCCCTATAGGGATGGGAGGGGCGGGCTAGTGATAGCAATCCCAGTCCAGGTCTGCCTCCCCTCCCACAGCTTTCAGGGTCTATGCCAGCGAGCGGGTGCCAGAGGACACCCCCCCAGGGCTGGGTGAAGAGGGGGGGCAGCGCCTGATGGGCTGGAAGAAAGGGATCCAGGGCCATTGCAACTCCTGCTACCTCGATGCCACCCTCTTCTGGTGAGTGACTTCCCCCCCACCCCCCGCCCTAACCACTAAGCCCCACTCCCCTCCCAGAGCCAGGGAGAGAACCCAGGAGTCCTGGCTCCCAGTCCCCGCCCCGGCTTTATTCCCTAGCCCCCACTCCCCTCCCAGAGCCAAGGAGAGAACCCAAGAGTCCTGGCTCCCAGCCCCCACCCACCTGCCTGCCTGTTCATTGGCCGCTCTAACCACTGGGCCCCCTTCCCTCCCCTCCCAGAGCCAGGAATAGAACCCAAGAGTCCTGGCTCCCACCTCCCCCGCCCTCTAACCACTAGCCCCCATTCCCCTCCCCGCACTGTGGAGAGACCCCAGGAGTCCTGGCTCCCAGCCCCCTGCTCTAACCACTAGCCCCCACTCCCCTCCCAGAGCCAAAGAGAGAACTCAGGAGTCCTGACCTTCCTTGCCCCCACAGCATGTTTGCCTTCAGCTCCGTGCTGGACTCGCTGCTGCTGCGCCCCGCGGACAAGAACGATGGGGCGTCTTACGAGGAGACCCGGGACCTGCTGAGAACTGAGATCGTTAACCCCCTGCGCAAGTGCGAGCATGGGGGGCGGGTGTCTCTCCAGGGGGTGAGGGGTCCATGGAGGGGTGAGGGGGGGTCTCTCCAGGAGGCAGGTGGGTCTCTGGGGGTGAGGGGTCTATGGAGGGGTGAGGAGGGGTCTCTGGGGTTGAAGGGGGGTCTCTCCAGGATCCAGGGGGAGTCTCTGGGGGTGAACAGGGGTCTTTCCAAGGGCAGGGGGGTCTCTGGGGGTGAAGGGTTTGTGGAAGGGTGAGGGGGGGTCTCTGGGGATGAAGGGGGGTCTCTCCAGGGTGCAGGGGAGTCTATGGGGGAGACAGGTCTATGGAAGGGTGTGTGGGGGTCTCTGGAGATGAAGGGGGTCTCTCCAGGGGGCAGGAGCTCTCTGGGGGTGGGGGTCTATGAAGGGGTGAGGGGGTCTCTGGGGGATGTGGGGGGTCTCTCCAGGGGGTAAGGGGGGGTCTCTGTGGGTGAGGAGGTGTTTGGAGGAGGGAGGAAGGGAGGGGGTGTCTCTGGGAGAGGCTGGGGGTGTGGCAGGTTCTGTCCAGGGGGAGGGAGTCCCAGCGGGAGGGGGCTGAGGGGGAGGTATGTAGGCAGATTGCCAGTGGGGTAACCCCCCACCCCCAACCCCCCACCCCCAGACACGGCTACGTCTGCGCCACCAAGGTGATGTCCCTGCGGCGGGTCCTGGAGGCAGCTGGACACTCCCCAGGCTTCACCAGCGAGGAGAAAGGTGGGGTGGGGAGGGGAATGGGACAGGAGGAGCCGGGGTGCAGGGAAGGGGGTGGGGGAGAGTGGCGGGGGGAGGGGCAGGGTATATGGGGCAAAGAGGTTGGGGTGCAGAGGGAGGGGATGTGGGGAAGGGGCCACAGGGGAGGTTTGGGGGTGCAGGGGAAAGGGGTGGAGGGGCTGGGGGAGGGGGGCTGGGGAAGCAGGGGGTCCCCGCTCTCACCCATGCATTCCCCCCCCCCCAGACCCCGAGGAGTTCCTCACCCTGCTGTTCCGGGTGCTGAAGATGGAGCCCCTCTTTAAGATCCGGTAAGACTCCCCCAGCCCCTCATTCCCCTGTCTGGCCAGCTCCTCCCCCTCCCCATCTGCCTGACTGGCAGGGTCTCCCCTCCCTCCACCCCTTCCCCCTTCTGCTGCCCCCCCCACCAAGCTTCCACCCCCCCCACCACTGTCTGCCAAACACCCGCTACCCCACTACCCCGCTTATCCCCCCCTACAATTCCCTCCAAAGTCCCCCTCCCAACCCCCCTTCCTCACACCCTCTCCATCTCCCCGCTACACATTCCCCTTCTACTCCTCCTAACACCCCCCAGCTCCCCCCTTTCCCCCTCCACTCCCCCCGCTCTCTGCCCCCCACTAACCCCATCTCTCTCTCCCCCCACCCAGGTCAGCGGACAAGGACCCCCAGGGCTGCATCTTCTACCAGATCTTCATGGAGGGTGGTGCAGGGGGGGCAGGCCGGGGGGTCCCCACAGTGCAGCAGCTGCTGGAGGGGTCACTGGTCGCCGGTGACCTCAAGTTCACTGAGGTGAGAGGTGGGGGACAAGGGGAGGAGCTGGGTGCTGGGGGGGGGGGACTGGAGCCCCTATCCCCCCTTCCTGCCCCCCCACACTAACCCCTTCTTGCCCCTACCCCCGTCAGGCCCCCTCCTGCCTCATCCTGCAGATGCCCCGCAATGGCAAGGACTACAAGGCCTTCGCCACCATCCTGCCCAGCCTGGAGCTGGACCTCACTGACCTGCTGGAGGACAGTAAGGGGGGGGCAGGGGAGGGCTGGGGGGCGGTGGGTAGTGAGAGAAGGAGGGGACAGCCAGGAGGTGGGCAGGAGATGTGAGGAATGTGGCAAGACGGGGGTGGATGGGGGGCAGTGAGGAAGGGGGAGGTTTGCGGGGAAGGGGAGGGGTCAGCAAGGAGGAGGGTGGCGGGGGGTGCGAGAGGGTTGGGGTCAGAAGAAGGTAATGGGGGAGGGGCACAGAAAGATGGACAGAGGGGCAGGGGCAGAAAGAGGTGGTGCGGAAGGGTCACAGGGAGGTGGGGGGAGTGGAGGGGTCAGAAGGAGGGGGTGTGGGAGGAGATGGTGGAGGAGGGGCAGGCAGCCGATGGGGGTGTTGGGGAGGGGGTAGCAGGAGGGGGCAGGGTGCAGGGAGGTGGTGGGGGAGGGGAAGCAGTGCGGAGGGGGTTTGGCCCTGGGGTGCTGGTGCTGTGACTGACCACCCCCCTCTGCTTTGACAGCCCCCCGGGAGTGCTGTATCTGTCAGGATCTGGCACGGAGCGAATGCCCCGAGTGCTACGGGGACCCCAGCATCGGGGCAGGGAGCACCCGTCAGTACTGCACTGTCTGCTGGCAGCAGGTACTGCCCGCTGGCCACCAGGGGGAGACACGGCGATGGGGGTGGGGGGCGCTGGGGGCCAGAGGGGAGAAGGGGATGGAGGATGCAGGGAGTATTGGGGGGTGGGGGAGGCAGAGGTGGGTGTCTGCGGGAGGTGGGGGGGGTTCTGGGACATGCTGTTCCCTGTAATCACCCCCTCCCCCCACCCAGGTTCACCGTCACCGTGCCCGGCGCTCCCACCACCCCCGCGCCCTGCGCCTACCCCCAGAGCTGGAGCACCTGCCACCCCCACCAGGCCCCCTGCCCCGCCAGACTATGCAGCTCTACGCCGCCCTCTGCATCCAGACCAGCCACTATGTGGCCTTCGCCCGCCACGGTCCGCACCGCGGCCAATGGCTCTTCTTTGACAGCATGGCCGACCGCCAGGGTGAGCTGTGCGCCGGCCCTTTAAGGGCGGCGGGGGGCAGGGGGGCGGTGTCGCTGCAGGGGGCGTGGCTGGGGGCTGCCCCTGGTGGGCACCCCAGGAATTGCAGCAGGGAGACTCCCGTCTTCCTTCCTTCTTTCCATCCATTTTCTCTCTCTCCCTTTTCTCCTTCCCTCTTTTTTTCTTTTCTCTCCTTTCTGTCCTTACCTCCATTTTCCTCCAGCTCTTCCCTCTTTTCCTTCTCTCATTTTCTCCTTCCTTCTTTTCTTCCATTCTCACCATTCTTTCCCCTTTTCCTTCTCTATTTCCATCTGTTTTTCCTTCTCTCCCTTTTCTCCTTCCTGCTTTCCTCCACCTATTTCTTTGCTCTCTTCTCCTTCCCTCTTTCTCTCCATTTGCTCCTTCTCTTTTCAACTTCTCCTTCCTTTTCTTTTTTCTTTCTCTCATTTCCCTTTCCTCCTCTCTCTCCATTTTTTCCTTTTTCCTTTTGTCTCTTTTTTCTTTTCTGTCTCATTTCTTCCCCTTTCCCCCTTATGAGTCTCTCTCCATTTTCTCTTCTCTTTCCCATTCCCCCTCTCTCCCCTTTATATTCTTCTCTCTCTCCATTTTCTCTTTCCCGTTCTTTCCTTTTCTATATTCTCTCCACTTTCTCCTTTTTCTGTTTTGCACTTGTCTTTCCCCTTCACTTTCCCCTTTTTCCGCTCCCTTTTCTTCCTCCCAATTTCTCCTCCTTTATATCCATCCTTCTCTCCACTTTTTCCTTCTCTCTCTTTCTAGCTTTTGTCACTCCTTATTTCTCCCTCTTTTGTTTCCAATTTTGTTTTTCCTCTCTCCTTTTTCTTATTCTCATCTTCTCTCTCCATTTCTCCATTCTCCTCTTCCCATTTTCTTTATCCATTCCTCTTGTCCCTCTTTCTCTGTTAATTTTCTCATTCCCTTTTTTGCTTCATTTTCTCATTCCCTTCTTCCTCTCTCCATTTTCTTGTTCCCATCTTCTCCCCCTTTCCATACCTTCCCTCCCTCCCTCCCGCCTCTATTTTATTCATTCTTTTTCTCTCCTTTTCCTCCTTCTCTCTTTCCCTCTCTCCTTTTTAACCCCTTCCTTCCCCCTTCTTCCTTTCCAGGTGGCCAGAATGGCTTCAACATCCCACGGGTCACACCTTGCCCGGAGGTGGCCGACTACCTGGAGATGAGCCCGGAGGAGCTCCAGGTGCTGGACCCCAAGTCCCTGCCCCCCTGCGCCCGACGCCTGCTCTGTGATGCCTACATGTGCCTCTACCACAGCCCCACCCTTGGGCTCTACAAATAGTCTCTCCCCTGGGGTGGAGGGATACGGTGACTGGGGAGAGGGCAACGAGACTCCATCAGCCCCAGGACTGCAGCCCAGTGAGGGGACTTTATTTGCACCATGAATGGGACACCTGTGCCTTTAAGAAGCGGCTGGGAACTACTTGGACCTATAGCTCAACCTTGGTATCCTTATGCCCCTTAAAGGGGCTGGATCAGAGCTGACGCCCCCTAAAGGGGAAAGGCCCTGTGTCCCATTCCCCTCCCTCCAAGCCAGCCGGTCCTCCATCCTGGGGCAAGATGGGAGCTGGCGCCCCCTAGAGGGGAAAGGCTCCATGTCCCGTTCCCCACCCCCTGAGCCAGCCAGTCCCACATCCTGGGTCCAGATGGGAGCCCCCCTATTCACCCACCTCCATGCAGGTGGTCTAATTTCTGGAGCAAGAGCAAGCACACGAGCTCTGAGTTTTTCTACACCCTGCTGGGGGGACAAGAGGGCCTGAACCTGGTCCCCACTTCTTCTGCTGCTTCCCCCTGCCCCGCTCCCCGTGGCCTGTAGGTGGTGATGGCCCCATTGTGACACCTCCATTAAAAGCGGACAGGACTGAAAAATCCCATTGCCGCAGGCCTGAACCAAACCAGATTTAAGACTCATCCTTTGCAAACCTGCCTGAGTAAACTGGTGACGTATAGGATTACGGCGCCGAGAAGAACTGGACCTACCCGATCTTTATCTCAGCAGCTGGGCTGTGATGCCACTGTGCTGTAGAGGCTTGCCGCACCGAGCAGCCGCTGCAGACATCCTGGAGGGCTTCCAGGAGAGACGGGGGGCAGTGAGGACATCCCTGGACAAGGCCAGGGCTCTGCTGGAATCCGGGGTGCAATTCTGGGCCCCAACCGTTCCAGAAGGAGGGATTTAAACTGGAGCAGGCACTGAGAAGGGACGACCAGGGGAACGGAGAGTCGGGCTGACGCGAGGGGAGTGAAAGAGCTGGGCTTGTTTAGTCTACCAAAAAGCCAGCCGAGAGGAGATCTGTCTGCCGTCTATAAATACACCAGGCCGGGGGCGGGCTAAATACCAGGGAGGGTGAAGAGCTATTGAAGCTAAAGGACAATGTTGGCATGAGAACAAATGGCTGCAAACAGGCCATCAACCAACTCCAGCTGGAAAGGAGGAGGAGGTTTCTCAGCACCAGAGGGGTGAGGGGCTGGAATGACCTCCAATAGGGGGTGTGGGGGCAAATAATCAAGTAGATTTAAGGTTGAGCTGGGGAAATGGATTAATGCAATTGTATGACAGGGAGGGAGCCTTGGAGCCAATCGTCCTCTGTTTCTAATGGTCATGCTTCAGTGTTCCAGACGGCCACTGGCAGGGGTCAGGAAGGGATTCCCCACCCGGTGTATGCTGGGAAGTTATTTTTGAATCACCTTCCTCGGAAGCCCCAGGGATGTCCACTTCTGGAGAGGGGCCATTGGACAGGGAGGGCAGAGGTCTGAGGTCTCCAAGCATCCTCTCTCTCAGGTGCTCTGGCTGGTTCTTGCTCCTGGGCCCAGAGTCTCGCTGGTCGCCGTATGTGGGGCAGGCAAGCAATTTTCCCCCAGCGCAGTTTGGCAGGGACCTGGGCGGGTTGCCTCCCTCTGCAGCATGTGGGTGCAGATAACTTGCCAAGATTAGCTGGATTCCATGGGGTGAGTGTTGGCATTGGACACTAATTGGATTAAACTCCCACTCTGGGTAGGCAAGCCCGAAGAGCGACCGACTTTGTGCCGATTCTGTTCCCAGAGTGGAATGTGATTCACCCCCCAGAACTACTAGCTTCCCCGGTGTAGACCAGCCCTTAGTGATAAGGAAGGTCACGAGGAGTGGTAGCAAGTTTCACTACCCCCTGCCACATTGATCCTGCCACGCCCCAAAAGACCTTCACTTTGTGTGGGCCTGCTACTGTCTCTGTGTCACGCCGAGGGTTTGGGACGTCAGGGCTGGTGCCAGAGAGAGCCCAGACCTTAGGCTGGGATCTAAGAGCGATATCCTGAGCTGGGGACCAGGATCAGGGTCCCAGTGCTGATGCCAGGGGCAAAGCTGGTGGCAAGGCCCAAGTACCGATGCTAGGGGTTGGGACTGGAGTCGCCCTTCCAGGCCTGGGCTGGGGTCGGCAGACTGAACCGAGAGACGGGTCCATCTCTGGCTGGCCTCCTTGCACAGCCACTTTCTGGAATGCCTCCTGGGTTCAAATAGGGCATCTGGGCCAATCAGGGACCAGGAGGAAGCTGTCACGCAGTCCGGCCCTCTGAGGCGGTACTTCCTGTGGTGGTGATCTTCCAGGGAAGGGTGCCCGTGGCATGGAGGTGTCAGCCACCCCTGCAGAACCTCACCCCTGAGCCTGCTGCTCTCCTAGAGCCAAGCCCCTGGGAAATCCTTCTGGGGATCCCCTCTGCCCAGGAGTGGGGTTTCAGGTGGCAAGGGTGGGACCCGGCTGTGCCAGCCCAATATGTGAGGAAGGTCTCCTCCCTGATGCTAGCGGCACCTCATCGGATTGGAGGGGAGCAGTGGCCCCACCCAGGGGAAAGATGGGGCACAGACCAGCTGATCACCCCAAGAAGACTGCAGAGGGGATGGGGCTGTGTAACCATCTGCCCTGTCTGCCCTGAGAAGACTTGCAGGAGCAGTGGGGAGCTGATAGGATTGGAGGAGGGGCAGGAGCTCGGGAAGGGTTGTGGGGAACAAGGGGCTGCTGCCGCTGGGGAGGGATCAGGAGAGCCCAGAGTGGGGAGGTAGGTAGGGCTTGGGGTGGAGGGTGGTGTGGGGAGCAGGTATATATAGACCAGCCAGCAGCGGGCACTCAGGGCAGTGGGGGTGGGTGGGATGAAGTGACCACTTTCTGTGCCATTTTTATGAAGCAGGTGTGTGCCTCAGTTTCCCCCTGCACATTGCCTTGCTGCCTGGTGGGTGCACACCGGCTAACGCTGCTCCTGGCACAGGAAGTGCGGGCGGGGGGTGTCTCCTCACTCTCTGGGGGTCAGCAAAGAACAGCTTGGAACCGACCCAGCTTCCAGAGGGGGAGCAAGATTCCCCCAAGGACTGAACGATCGACATCCAGTCGCTGGAAACCCCGGCAGGCGGGATGTGGGGACTGAGCTGGGGAACAAAGGGGAGAAGGTGTCAGGCGGCTGGGGTGGGAGGGTGTGAGCTGGGTCTAAGGGCAAAGAGACAAAGAGCCATTTCCCTCCTTTTATAGCCCCCAAAGAGAAACAAAGGAGAAAAGCAAGGAAATTCAATGCCAACAACTTGGTGAACGCCAAAAAAAAATCGATGCTTTATTCAGGATTGACAAATGCATTGTGTTTCTGCAGCAGATTTGACCCCAAAACGATCCCAAAGCAGAATTCAGGCTGCAGGAGGATTCAATTTTTATCGTTAAATGTCGGTAAATGTTGATTGCACGATAATAATCAAAATCAACATCTAGGCAAGGTAAGCAAAATGCTGTTGGAGTAATTACTAGACTTTGATTAAAGGCCGTTTACACCATATATTTGGCCATGTTCTGTTGACAATTTGTGTTTTACCAGCTATAAAGCTTTAACTTTTTGAATCTCAATGTCCACTGTCATTAAATAATTATTGTCTGTCCTCCTCCACTGTCTGATCCCACTCAATTTCCCACAACTGTGAAAATGTAAATACATATTTTTTTTTAAAAAAAGGTTAAAGGCCATAATTTTGCACAACTGAAAATTTAAATTGATCAAAATGGAAGAAAATGTTTATAAACAAACATTGATCATACCTGTTGAAATTAAAAAAAAAAGGCAAAAATCAAATTCTGCCACACCTAGCCGTAACTATAAAAGACCGAGAGGAGAATTAATTAAATTATCTGTGTTGCTAAGGATCGTGGGAGAGCCGCTTAGGAGAGGCAGATGAGCTGGGTGGGAAGGCGGGGAGGAAGGCACGGATTTCGAGGGATTGATTTGATCCCACAAATTTCTAGGAAGCCAACGCGACACTCAATCCAAGAGGCTCTGGCTTGGCTGTCGCCCATGGGATGGTCACGGCATCGTCAGTGGGCTTTGTCTCCAAGAGGCTCAGGAGGATGAAGGCAGAGGGAGGGAGGAGGGTCAGGTGGGGTCAAGGCACAAGAGGACGGGCTCCTGGCCCAGGCTGAGGTGGTACTGCCATACAAAGCAGCTCTGTTTGGGTCTCACAGTCACCTGCAGCATCTCCTCATTCTCCTGGGCTTCAGTCCAGTCCTCCTCCTGCTTCATCTGGGATCCGCTCCTGCCGTACTGAGCTGACAGGGAGAACTGAGCCTAAGTGATGAGCCCAGTGATGGTGCCTGTCTCGAAAGAGCTGCTGGTGGCCACATCCCAGCTGCCCCCAATGCTGGACAGCTCCTGCTTGGTGGAACCCCCCTTGCAGGTCATCTTCTCGGTCCAGGTGATGGACACATCAGCCACGTTGTCTTGATGCAGTCGCAGCTGCGGATGGAGATGCCCCTGGTGAGGTTCAGGAGCCCTGGTCAGGAAGCTGAACAGGTTGGGGTGGGTGGAGAAGATTCCTCTTGTAAGGCTTGGGTCAGTCCTCACATTGGCTCCCCACTTCTCGTCCACCATGACCAGCGCCTTGTGGGAGTCCATGCGGAGGTAGCAGAGGCCCTGGTGGTGCTTGGGGTGAATGGGGTAAGGGGAGAGCTGGTGGGGCTGGCTCAGGTCCTTCTTGGGCAGGATGACGCCCTGCTCCAGACAGCAGACATAGAAGGTGCTGTGTGGCAGTGTATGAAGTGGTCTCCCTAGCAGTGCAGCGTCCCAACAGACGCACCCTGGTCCATGCGCAGGTCCTCCACCACCCGGAAGAATCATAGAATATCAGGGTTGGAAGGGACCCCAGAAGGTCATCTAGTCCAACCCCCTGCTCAAAGCAGGACCAATTCCCAGTTAAATCATCCCAGCCAGGGCTTTGTCAAGCCTGACCTTAAAAACCTCTAAGGAAGGAGATTCTACCACCTCCCTAGGTAACGCATTCCAGTATTTCACCACCCTCTTAGTGAAAAAGTTTTTCCTAATATCCAATCTAAACCTCCCCCACTGCAACTTGAGACCATTCCTCCTCGTTCTGTCATCTGCTACCATTGAGAACAGTCTAGAGCCATCCTCTTTGGAACCCCCTTTCAGGTAGTTGAAAGCAGCTATCAAATCCCCCCTCATTCTTCTCTTCTGCAGGCTAAACAATCCCAGCTCCCTCAGCCTCTCCTCATAAGTCATGTGTTCCAGTCCCCTAATCATTTTTGTTGCCCTTCGCTGGACTCTCTCCAATTTATCCACATCCTTCTTGAAGTGTGGGGCCCAAAACTGGACACAGTACTCCAGATGAGGCCTCACCAATGTCGAATAGAGGGGAACGATCACATCCCTCGATCTGCTCGCTATGCCCCTTCTTATACATCCCAAAATGCCATTGGCCTTCTTGGCAACAAGGGCACACTGCTGACTCATATCCAGCTTCTCATCCACTGTCACCCCTAGGTCCTTTTCCGCAGAACTGCTGCCTAGCCATTCGGTCCCTAGTCTGTAGCTGTGCATTGGGTTCTTCCGTCCTAAGTGCAGGACCCTGCACTTATCCTTATTGAACCTCATCAGATTTCTTTTGGCCCAATCCTCCAATTTGTCTAGGTCCTTCTGTATCCTATCCCTCCCCTCCAGCGTATCTACCACTCCTCCCAGTTTAGTATCATCCGCAAATTTGCTGAGAGTGCAATCCACACCATCCTCCAGATCATTTATGAAGATATTGAACAAAACTGGCCCCAGGACCGACCCTTGGGGTACTCCACTTGATACCGGCTGCCAACTAGACATGGAGCCATTGATCACTACCCGTTGAGCCCGACAATCTAGCCAGCTTTCTACCCACCTTGTAGTGCATTCATCCAGCCCATACTTCCTTAACTTGCTGACAAGAATACTGTGGGAGACCGTGTCAAAAGCTTTGCTAAAGTCAAGAAACAATACATCCACTGCTTTCCCTTCATCCACAGAACCAGTAATCTCATCATAAAAGGCGATTAGATTAGTTAGGCATGACCTTCCCTTGGTGAATCCATGCTGGCTGTTCCTGATCACTTTCCTCTCATGCAAGTGCTTCAGGATTGATTCTTTGAGGACCTGCTCCATGATTTTTCCAGGGACTGAGGTGAGACTGACTGGCCTGTAGTTCCCAGGATCCTCCTTCTTCCCTTTTTTAAAGATTGGCACTACATTAGCCTTTTTCCAGTCATCCGGGACTTCCCCGGTTCGCCACGAGTTTTCAAAGAAGGAGTTGCCCCAGCTGATGTAGACCTTGGAGTCTGTCTGAGAGCCCAGGTAGCGCTCGCTGAGCCGGTGCAAGGGGTGCAGGCTGTGAAGCTGGATCTACTGCCCTTCGTTGAGGCAGTTGGTGGTGAGGTAGCAGCTGAGGTGGTCCTTCTTAGGGACCAGCCTGGCCTTGGGGTGCTTGGGCCTGAGGCAGACACAGAAGAGGTCGGGGAGGCAGAGCCAGCAAGGGGACGGAGCCGGTCTGAGGAGGAGGAACCCCATGGCCCCATAGAGATGGGGGTGGGGGTGGGCCCCCTGGCCTAGGGCTGGAGGGACACCTCAGTAGCGCCAGAGGGGAATCCGGAATGACTCCCCCTGGGCTTTGGACAAAGGCCAGATCGAAAGTTGCTCTGAGCTCCCCAACCCCAGCAGCTGCCAAAAGTAAAGCAGAAGGGACCCACAATGCATCAGGGTTCTCCCTAGAGGGGGAAATAGGGGTAGTGGGGCAGAGCTGGTCAAATAGTGAAGCTCCCACCATGGGACTAAGGTGACCAGACCAACCTAGTAAGGCACAAAACAAGACCAAGTAACCCTGAGAAATGAACCAGGGCAACAGGTTGTGTGGGACCAAGGGTGGTCGTGGGCCTCAGAGACCCCCTGAAATCGCAGATTCCCGAAGAGCTACTGAAGGCGCTTCAGAGGCCCCCCCTCCCCCCAAAGCCATAGAGTCCTCACCATCCTTCTGGACATTTGGCACCTTTATAGGTCTTTCTGCATCATGGTCATTGTGGGTTAGTCAAGCCTTGGCGGGGGGCAGACGGACCTCCTAGGAGTCACTGCCATGAAGGGCTGCGGACAGACCTCATGGTCCAAACAGGCCCACTACTGTCCTGAAGGACGTCTTGGGTCTCTCGGGCCCCTCGTAGGCTGCATGGACCCTCAGGTTCTTCACAGGCCTCAAGGCCATTTATAGTCCCATAGACCACTTGTTTCATGATGTTTTCAGGGGAAAATGTCTGTTTTGGAGAGACTAGCCCCAGTGGGGATGGGGAGGAAGAGACTGGGCACAGGGCCGAGGGCATCTCCATGGGCTTTCTGGCTCAAGAGTTGGGAGGAAGAGAAGGGTCAGGGTCTCTGGTGATGGAGCTATTCTGGCCTTGTCTCCACGGCCTGGAGCGAAGAATAATGTGGTAGCGGTTCATTATTTCTACAGCAGGAGTCCCCAGGCAAGATCACCGCCCCACTGTGCTAAGTGCCGTACATACACGTTGTGAGAGAAAGGCCCTGTCACAGAATATCAGGGGTGGAAGGGACCTCAAGAGGTCATCTAGTCCAACCCCCTGCTCGAAGCAGGGCCAATTCCCAACTCCCCAGACGGCACCCTCAAGCATCACAACCCTGGGTTTAGCAGGCCAATGCTCAAACCACTGAGCTATCCCTCCCAAAGAGCTCACAGTCTATGTAGACCAGCCAGAGGGGAAACTGAGTCACACACAGGGGAAGTGACTTGCCCAAGACCTTGCCTGGCAGCAGAGCCAGGGCTAGAACCCGGGTGTCCTGATTGCCAGCCCAGAGCTCTACCCACTAGACAACACCGCAGGCCCCTGGAGAGAAATTGGGGGCCATGGTGCACTATGTTCACTGGGCCCCACCTCCCACATTTTGCCCCAGTTACAGATCTTTTGGGGACCCCATGAGTTTGGGGCCTGGTACAATTGCTTCCCATTTGTCCCCCTCTCGTCAGCCCTACGTGGGGCCTGTATCCTACAAACTCTGCCTTTCTCACACCCCACCCACCCCAATCTCCAAGCCCAGCCCCAGGACACTGTGTTTACACAATTCCTTTCTTCTGCCCTGCCGGTCTTGCAACATCTGTGGCGTTGCCTCCACCACTTCCTGGCCCAGGGAGGGTTATGCTAGAGACACCTGCTGGAGCAGCGGCCGTGTCTCCGAACCCTGCTGGGCTTCTGGGTCTTTATCTCTCTGAGGCTCTCGATATTTCCTGGCAGATCCACAAGTTTCTGGTTGTAAATTCTCCCTGACGTATGGCAGGAGAGCAGGAAAGGAGCATCTTGCCAGTGCTGAGCCGTCTCACGCAGGGACCAGCCAGTTGGGGCAGTGCCTGGCCATTGTCTTACAATTCTTCCGCCCCCCACCCCCGACCTCTCCTTGCTGTCTCCCTCAGGGTCTGAGGCTCGATGGCCAGGATCGTTCCACGGAAAGATGCTCCTGGCACCGGCATCTTCCGGAAGAGACACGGAGACTTCATGGTCCGCTCCGACCTGGGCTGCTACTTGCGGACAGAGCGTCTGGAGACCGGACGCAGCATCGAGATCCGGGGTCTGCACCCCTCATGCCAGGGCGGGGATCATTACCTGGGCTCCGAGAGGGACCCCGACATCTACATCATCAAGGGCGACTCCTACCGGGTGGTACAGGACCTGAGCACAGATGAAGGTGCTCAGGTCTACCAGCTGCATCCCAATTGCCGCCGCAGGGACCACTACATGAAACGCGCCGACTTCTTCTTCATCCTCTTCTTTGGCCAGGGGGTCGTGCGTGGTGTGTGCGATTTAAGCACAGACTCCAAGGGTGAAGACATCCCCCTACATCCCCAAAGCTGCCTGGGGCTCTACTACTTTGGCATCGGGAGCTACTGGGCGATGGTCACTGTGGACCAAAGATGGGGAGCTCAGTTCTACCTCTACAAGAGTTTTATCAATGCCAACTTGGCTGCAGTCTACTCCATCCACCCTGACCTGGTGAGTTTCCTTCCTGGGGGGCTGGCCCTGACCAGGGGCCCCTCCTTTGGAGGCTGGCAGTGCATCAAGACCCTCTCCAATGATTCAGACACCCCTATCACCTGGACTCACGCTGTGGCCCGGAAGGTGGGCTTTGCCAAGGAGAAGGTGGCCAGCGTCGGGCGCAACTGGAAGGTGGGCACTTCTGCCTCACTCGGGGCCGGGGAGCTGACAGCAGCTGTTGTCAAGGCCCAGTTCTCCCTCTCGGCCGAGTACGGTGGGAGCAGTGTCAAGACGGAGAAGGAGGACTGGACTGAAGCCCGGGAGGAAGAGGAGACCTTCCAGGCTACCCTGGAGCCCAAACAGAGCCTCTACATGTGGCAGTACCGCCTTGGCCTGGGCCAGCAGCCCATCTTGTTTTGCCGGGACATCAAGTTCACCAAAGACCCCACCCCGCCTGCCACCATCCCACTGCCCCAATTTTAAGACTATCTTGAGGTGGACCAACCAGCATTGGCCAGGACATTCTTGTGCATCCATGTGGTACATCATCATCCTCCTGGTTATTGGGTCACAGCTAGGCACAGCTACCCAAGGTGGGTCTTTTAGCTCACGCACTAAGATCCCAAGGTTCAATCCCTGATGCCAATAACTCCCCGAGGGGCATGGTGGTTACACGGATTGAGCTTCTTTGACTTGCTCTTGTGTTAATGTCTGGAAATCAGCGATGTGGCTGGGGAGTCCAATGGTATTTGCTAGTAATAGGAAGGCTGTTGTGTTAGTCAGGCCACTGGAGTGGGGCTGGATTCAATCCCCGGCTAGGAGCAACTGTCTTCCATGAGTCTTTGGGTGGGTCAAATTCGGGAAACTGAGGTATCAAGTGATTTAAGGGTGAAAGTGATTTAGGCACCTCAGTCCCACTAAAAGCTTCCATGTGACCAAGTCACTGCTAAAAAATGGGGTTTGGCCCCTGAATCACTTTGAACAATTTGACCCTGTTTCCCCATCTGGACAATGGGGCCAGTAGCATTTCTGTACTGCACAAGGCATAGTGAGAATTGTAGGCATGACTGGGCATCCATTTTATGAATTCGCCGCAGTGCCTGTTAGATTTTAAATCTAGCAAAGTAGATTTGCCAGTTGGATGAATATATTCCATAGCAATTGAATTGAGGATAAAGCCCATTTTGTTGAGTCCAGGCAGCTTAAGTATTCAAATGCTAGGTTCTGCTATTTCCCAAATCAGGGCACTTGCTTATTCTTAACCAATCAACACGCTTATTAATTCACCAAGGGCCACACAGGTCATGGTAAATCCCTTAGATTTAGAAATCTCGGTCAGATACCCAGTAGGGACTGAACGCAGAATACACGTGCAATCAAGTGAAACAGACTAGCATTGGGCCCAGCTGTTATAGACTTATCCATAAGATTTCTTCCGACATTTACTTCTCATCATCAGTCGTCAATTCTATAGTATTTCTGCTATGTTTATCACCCTCCCAGGAGTACAGTGACTCTTGTCTTAAGGGACTTTGAGGAATTTTTCAAAGCTCTGCTCTAGTTCAAAAGGGGTGTTTTGGGGGTCAGTTTTTGGCCTGTGTTCAGGCTTTGTGATCACATTGGTCCCATCTGGCTTGGAATCCCTGCTCTTGGAAAGGCTGGGTTGGAAAGGGACTAATTTAAGTGATCAAAAGCAATTGCTTGATATTATTAAGTTTCCTCTGGCCAATTGACTTGGCTTTGTAAAGGTTTATCCACATATCACTGGTAAAAATCTAAACAACCAATTCTTGGGTCTGTCAGCAGGAAGAGGCTGGGCTCATCAGGGAATTTGCAGGTGCCAGTTTTTAAAGGCCACAACAAGAGGAACCCAATCTCTGAAATGAAATCTCATTGCGCCTTCTCAGCCCTGGGAACTCTACAGTAGAGGGCGTCTTTCCACACGGCTGGTCTAAATGTTGGTAGCACTTCTGCAGCTGCCTTTGTGGATTCTTCTGTTGAAGCCCTATAACCTTGGAGGAAGGGCGAGTAGGACCAATGGAGGGTGAGCTATCTCTGGGATCCCACAGGGCATCCTCAATTTTATACATCCTGATTTAAGGGCCATTGGAAACCAACCGGCTTCTGATTTCTACTGGACACTTGCTTCATAACCATCAGACTTTGGTTGTTTGCAGTGTAGATAAGAACATAAGAATGGCCACACTGGATCAGACCAATGGTCTGTCTAGCCTGGTATCCTTTCTTCCAACAGTGGCCAAAGCCAGGTGCTTCAGAGGGAATGAACAGAACAGGTCATGTTTGGTCCCAGGACATGTGAAAGACGAGGTGGGTCAGATAACGCCTTTTATTGGACCAACTTCTTTTGATGAAAGAGAAGTTTCAGCTTCTGCACCAGCTCTGTGGAGCTCGAAAGCTTGTCTCCCTCATCGACAGAAGCTGGTCCAAAAAAGGTATCAACTCACCCACCTTGTCTCTCCCTCTCTCAGCCTTTAGCTGATTCCTTCTGCTGCTTCCATCTACGTCCAGTAGATGGTGATGGTGTCCAACAAGTATCTTCGATTCTTTCCTTAGAGGGTTTTTAAGTTGTTTTCATTTCAGTGACCGTATTTCCCTGTATTCACCCCAGCTATGAGTTGGGATCCTCCCCCCTCTTTTAAGCATTGTCTGTTGATGCTTCGTTGATTTCAGTTCTTTTTCCTTCTCGCACCCAACGAACCCTCTTATGTCTAGGGTGCAAAAGTCCTTCTGAAAGCAAACACAATCCATTATAGTTCCCCGAAACATAGTGGGCTTTTGGCTAGTTCTAATATCTTTCCTTTCGTACCCTTTGATCTGATGCAGACCAACGCACAGCTCCTAATTGGGGGTGAAAGATAACGGAGGAGCAAACAGATTATCCATGGGATATTTTTCCTAGATTCAGCCATCCTGCTCTTCCAGGACAGTCTTTCAACTTTAGCTGGGCTGAGGTGTCACAAGGCTAATGGTTGTTTTCTTATGGTCTCTAGTTTCCAGCAGGGGTTCAGAACTAGCCTATTTTGGGGGGATCAGAGGGGAATAGCTTTTCTGCCCTTGAGGACCGAGAGGAACTAATTATTATTAGCCACATATTCTAGGCATACTTCTAACAGGATGTAACCCAAACTGTGGGACATTCAGATACTAACGTGATTCATACAAGTGACTGGCTAAGTATTGGATAACTGGGTTATCTGAGGTCTGCACTAGCTGATTTAATGGTCCCTTTAAATCCATGAATATAAGCACCTTTATGGTTTCCCGCTACCTGAAACCTGCATATGGGCCTTTAACTTCCAAATTCACCGGAGAAATGTCAGCAATTTGTCAGCTGTGAATAAAGGAACTTTGCACATTAACAAAGTGTTGTTTGGTATTGCACCGCCCCTCCCCCCCCGTTATATGATTTTGTGTGGATTTTTTTTTAAGGGTAAGAATTGGGAATGAAAGAGGAAACTAAAGGGATTAGCAGTGAGGTGTGGTAGGTAGAGGACTGGACTGAGGGTCTGGACTCCTGGTTCTATCCCCAGCTCTGGGAAAGGAATTGGGTCTAGCGGTTAGAGCAGCAGGGTCAGGAGCCAGGACTCTTCGATTCTTTCCCCAGCTCTGGGAGAGGAGTGGAGTTTAGTGTTAGAGCAGCAAGTCTGGGAGTCAGGACTCCTGGGTTCCATGCCACCTCTGGGAGGAGAGTGAGATTTAATGAGCTGTTCCCCAACTGCCCCACCCCAGAGCTGGCTGCATTTCAGTGGGTGGGTGAACACTTCCTTGCAGATAGTCTACAAAGCCCGACAGTAGAAACGTGTCCATCTCACTACGGCCCCTTTGGGGCAGTTCACAAAGGGTTAAGAGAGGGCAGGGCTGGGGGAGGGATGAATGGAAGTTCATAGCCTGGCCCCGCCCTCAGGAAGCTGGAAGCCACTGGCTGGATCAGGTGCATAGGACAGGTGATTGGGACTCAGCACACAGCTCTGCCACGGAATTGCTATGAGACCTGGGGTAAGTCCTGTCCCCTCTCTATCTCAGTTTCCCCTTTCACCCTGTGTCTGTTCAGACTTTGAGCTCTTCGGGACAGGGACTGTGTCCGTGCAGCACCGGGCACAACGTGGGGGGGAGGGGGCTGATCTCAGTTGGGGTCCGTGCAGCACCGGGCACAAAGGGGGGCCTGATCTCTGCGGAGGGGCTCAGAAGATATGAGTCAGCCACACCTGGCAGGGGGGAGGCTGGAAGCCTCAGACTTTCCTCCCATTCATACAAAGAGCCAGCCGCACAAACCCACTTCCCCGGCCAGAGCCGGTCCCCGCCCCTGCCTCGCCCCGTGTCACAACCTGGAATTTCCCAGCTGGGCCGGGCAGTGGCGGGAGGGGGCCTCTAGGGGGGTGGGGAGAGCAGTGACAGCCAGAGAGAGTGTGTGGGGCCAGATAGATGGGCTGCATGGGACAGACAGAAACTGGGGCAGATGGATGGGTGTTTGTGGAGATGGATGGATGGAAAGAGAGATAGAGGGCTTGGGGATGGATAGACAGGGGGGCGGATGGATGAATAGATACATAAAGGGTGGATGGATGGACAGATAAAGCGGTGGATGGATGGATGGAGAGATAGAGGGCTTGGGGATGGATAGACGGGGACGGATGGATGGATAGATACATAAAGGGTGGATGGATGGACAGATAAAGCGGTGGATGGATGGATGGATGGATGGGATAGAGAGATAGAGGGCTTGGGGATGGATGGATAGATACATAAGGGTGGATGGATGGACAGATAAAGCGGTGGATGGATGGATGGATGGATGGATGGGATAGAGAGATAGAGGGCTTGGGGATGGATGGATAGATACATAAAGGGTGGATGGATGGACAGATAAAGCGGTGGATGGATGGGATAGAGAGATAGAGGGCTTGGGGATGGATAGACGGGGCGGATGGATGGATAGATACATAAAGGGTGGATGGATGGACAGATAAAGCGGTGGATGGATGGATGGATGGGATAGAGAGATAGAGGGCTTGGGGATGGATAGACGGGGCGGATGGATGGATAGATACATAAAGGGTGGATGGATGGACAGATAAAGCGGTGGATGGATGGATGGATGGATGGGATAGAGAGATAGAGGGCTTGGGGATGGATAGATGGGGGCGGGCGGGTGGATGGATAGATACATAAGGGTGGATGGATGGACAGATAAAGTGGTGGATGGATGGATAGCAGGGTGGATGGATGAAAGGATAAAGGAGCATATGGATGGAGAGCTAGGGGGATGGATGGAGGGATGGGTTTGTGGATGGATGAACAGGCAGGCAGAGGCTGTATGGGCACAGCTAGCCATGGGGCCAGGGTGCAGAGGCCAGTGGAGGGGGCACAGGGCACCAGGCAGGGCAGAAGTAGACAAAGGGGGGCTCATGGCACTTGGCAGGGCGGAGGCCGATTGGAGGGGGGGGGCGCCTGGCACCGGGCAGGGGCAGGGGCTGGCCAAGGGGGGCACCAGGCAGGGCAGAGGCTGGTGGAGGTGGGCACATGGCACTGGGCAGGGGCAGGGGCCGGTGGAGGGGGGCACCGGGCGGGGGCAGGGGCAGGGGCCGGTGGAGGGGGGCACCGGGCGGGGGCAGGGCAGGGGCAGGGGCCGGTGGAGGGGGGCACCGGGCGGGGGCAGGGGCAGGGGCCGGTGGAGGGGGGCACCGGGCGGGGGCAGGGGCAGGGGCCGGTGGAGGGGGGCACCGGGCGGGGGCAGGTCAGGGGCAGGGGCCGGTGGAGGGGGGCACCGGGCGGGGGCAGGTCAGGGGCAGGGGCCGGTGGAGGGGGGCACCGGGCGGGGGCAGGGGCAGGGGCAGGGGCCGGTGGAGGGGGGCACCGGGCGGGGGCAGGGGCAGGGGCCGGTGGAGGGGGGCACCGGGCGGGGGCAGGTCAGGGGCAGGGGCCGGTGGAGGGGGGCACCGGGCGGGGGCAGGTCAGGGGCAGGGGCCGGTGGAGGGGGGCACCGGGCGGGGGCAGGGGCAGGGGCAGGGGCAGGGGCCGGTGGAGGGGGGCACCGGGCGGGGGCAGGTCAGGGGCAGGGGCCGGTGGAGGGGGGCACCGGGCGGGGGCAGGTCAGGGGCAGGGGCCGGTGGAGGGGGGCACCGGGCGGGGGCAGGGGCAGGGGCCGGTGGAGGGGGGCACCGGGCGGGGGCAGGGGCAGGGGCAGGGGCCGGTGGAGGGGGGCACCGGGCGGGGGCAGGTCAGGGGCAGGGGCCGGCAGACACAAGGGCCGGGGGAAGTGAAACTTCGCAGCAGCTGGAGCCTCCCCCGCCCGCTCCGGGCCCCGCGGGGTGGAGCCGCCTTCAGCGCTTCCGCCTGGCTGCGTCGCCCGCAGCCTGCTCGGGGCAGCCCGGACCCGGGCTCTGGTGAGTGCGATCCTGGGGGGGGTCTGGGAGTCAGGACTCCTGGGTTCTATCCGCGGCTCCGGGAGGGGAGTGGGGGGGGGAGCGGATGGGGGGATGGGAGGCAGGACTCCTGGGTTCTATCCGCGCCTCTGGGAGGGAAGTGGAGTCTAGGGGGTAGAATGGGGGGAGGGGGCTGGGAGTCAGGACTCCTGGGTTCTGTCCCTGGCGCGGGGAGGGAGTGGGGGGAGCGGATGGAGATGGGGATGGGGACGGGAGGCAGGACCCCTGGGCTCTATCCCTAGGTCTGGGAGGGAAGTGGAGTCTAGGGGGTAGAATGGGGGAAGGGGGCTGGGAGTCAGGACTCCTGGGTTCTGTCCCTGGCGCGGGGAGGGGAGTGGGGTCTAGGGGATAGAGCGCTGGGAACCAGGACTCCTGGGTTCTATTCCTGGTTCTGCTACGGGCCTGCTGGCTCACCTTGGGCAAATCCCTTCTCCTTGGGTGACTACATTTTCCCATCTGTACAATGGGGAAGACAATCCTGACCCTCTTGGAAGAGCCAGGGATTACGGGTCACACACCAAACTTGTACCCCCTTCATGCGCTCTGGTATCATTCATTATGAGCCATATTATCTTATTTATAATTCACTAGTAGCTATTTATAATTGCTATTATGCCTTGTATAATAATTTAATCATTGTGATTATTCCATTTATTTAGTCAGACTGGTTATATATCATTAGTTACCATTTCTAATTCAACATTATTATGGACTGTATATTTATTGTGAATATTATAATGTGTTTATTATGAGCAATTATTTATGTCATTAATTACTATTTCTAATGCATCGTTATTGTGTATTGTATATTAATTATTATTAATTAAGAATGAGCATATATTTTGTAGTTCATTAATTACTCTCTATAATGCATTGTATATTAATATGATTATTATTTATTTTAGATTTATTATATATTATTTGCAAAAAGAAAAGGAGGACTCGTGGCACCTTAGAGACTAACCAATTTATTTGAGCATAAGCTTTCGTGAGCTACAGCTCACTTCATCGGATGCATTCTGTGGAAAATACAGTGGGGAGATTTATATACATAGAGACCATGAAACAATGGGTGTTACCATACACACTGTAAGGAGAGTGATCACTTAAGGTGAGCTATTACCAGCAGGAGAGCGGGCGGGGGCGGGGGGGGGAACCTTTTGTAGTGATAATCAAGGTGGGCCATTTCCAGCAGTTGACAAGAACATCTGAGGAACAGTGTGGGGTGGAGGGGGGGAATAAACATCTGGAAATAGTTTTACTTTGTGTAATGACCCATCCACTCCCAGTCTCTATTCAAGCCTAAATTAATTGTGTCCAATTTGCAAATGAATTCCAATTCAGCAGTCTCTCCTTGGAGTCTGTTTTTGAAGTTTTTTTGTTGAAGAATTGCAACTTTTAGGTCCGTAATCGAGTGACCAAAGAGATTGAAGTGTTCTCCAACTGGTTTTTGAATGTTATAATTCTTGACGTCTGATTTATATCCATTTATTCTTTTACGTAGAGACTGTCCAGTTTGACCAATGTACATGGCAGAGGGGCATTGCTGGCACATGATGGCATCTATCACATTGGTAGATGTGCAGGTGAACAAGCCTCTGATAGTGTGGCTGATTTGATTAGGCCCTATGATGGTGTCCCCTTACACTCTTACAACTACAATACTCACCTGCTGAAGTGAAGAAACAGATTGACAGAGCCAGAAGAGTACCCAGAAGTCATCTACTACAGGACAGGCCCAACAAACAAAGGAACAGAATGCCACTAGCCCTCACCTTCAGCCCCCAACTAAAACCTCTCCAGCGCCTCATCAAGGATCTACAACCTATCCTGAAGACAACCCATCACTCTCACAGATCTTGGGAGACAGGCCAGTCCTTGCTTACAGACAGCCCCACAACGTGAAGCAAATACTCACCGGCAACCACACACCACACAACAGAACCACTAACCCAGGAACCTATCCTTGCAACAAAGCCCGTTGCCAACTGTGTCCACGTATCTATTCAGGGGATACCATCATAGGGCCTAATCACATCAGCCACACTATCAGAGGCTCGTTCACCTGCACATCTACCAATGTGATATATGCCATCATGTGCCAGCAATGTCCCTCTGCCATGTACATTGGTCAAACTGGACAGTCTCTACGTAAAAGAATAAATGGACACAAATCAGACGTCAAGAATTATAACATTCAAAAACCAGTCGGAGAACACTTCAATCTCTTTCGACCTAAAAGTTGCAATTCTTCAACAAAAAAACTTCAAAAACAGACTCCAAGGAGAGACTGCTGAATTGGAATTCATTTGCAAACTGGACACAATTAATTTAGGCTTGAATAGAGACTGGGAGTGGATGGGTCATTACACAAAGTAAAACTATTTCCCCATGTTTATTTCCCCCCCTCCAACCCCCACTGTCCCTCAGATGTTCTTGTCAACTGCTGGAAATGGCCCACCTTGATTATCACTACAAAAGTTCCCCCCTCCCCCCCCGCGCTCTCCTGCTGGTAATAGCTCACCTTAAGTGATCACTCTCCTTACAGTGTGTATGGTAACACCCATTGTTTCATGTTCTCTATGTATATAAATCTCCCCCCTGTATTTTCCACAGAATGCATCCGATGAAGTGAGCTGTAGCTCACGAAAGCTTATGCTCAAATAAATTGGTTAGTCTCTAAGGTGCCACGAGTCCTCCTTTTCTTTTTACGAATATAGACGAACACGGCTGCTACTCTGAAACCTATATATTATTTGTAATTCATTGGTATTATGTGCTGTAGATTAATTATTGTGATTATCACTGATTATTTACAATTCATTAGTTACTATTTATAATTCATCGTTACATACTGTATGTTAACTATTATGATTATTGGGTATTTATGATCAATTATGTATAATTTGGAATTCATAATTTAGTGTTATCTTGCAGTATTATTAACGTGTAATATCTCATCTATTAATTATTATATATATCTTTGTTAGCAGCGCCCAAAGACCCAAGCCAGCACTACAGAAACGTTTGAAACTCAGGTAGGAACACGCGTGCACAGTGATTCTGACCCGGGTTAAACCCACGCCTTTAGCTGGCTCCCAGAATGGCTGATCTGGGTGAGCTGGGAACCATCCGGAGCATGAAACGAAGATCAGAGCGTTTACACTGGAGTCGCTGGGCTGGTTTAGAGCTTGATCCAGAGTTTATTCCCCTTCCTGTCTGGGAAGAGTTGGTTGTGATGCTCGGGTCTGGCGCTCTTTGGTATTCAGACAAGGTGGGCGGTAGCTCAGCGGGGGTACATCGTCATGGCGGAGAGAGCCCAGCGGTCGGCGCTTGCCTTAGCCCAGTGCACTGTGGGAGCCAGAGTCTTTGTCCCTGTTTCCCACGGTCCTTTGCGCTGTGCCAAGCTGCTCCCAGTGCATTGTGGGAGCCCTCTTGGGGCATTATGGGGAGGCACTGCAAGACTAGGGGGTAGCCTGCGTCCCCAATGCAAAATCTAAGCCCCCCCCTCCGCCCCTGGCCAGCCAAGTCTCTTCACCTGCCTCTCACCCCTCCCCTGCCTGCCCAGCGCCCGCATTGCCCACCACCCGCACCCCCGTGAATTAACGATGACCCGTAATTAACCCCTCCCCCCTGTGGCCCAGGCAGGCCGAGGTGGGCGCCGTGGCGCCAGGCGGCACCATGGAGATGGGCGCCGCGGCGATGGGGGCGCTGGACGAGTTCGCAGTCCCCGAGGAGGCCCAGGCAGCTGTCACAGAGCAGTGGCCCCGCATCGAGCGGCTCTTCGGCGTGGAGCTCAACGTGCTGGGGGTGCTGGACGCCAGGCAGGCCCCCCCCTGCGCCCCCATGAGCGCCAGGCAGAGCTGGCTGCAGCTGCAGGGTCCCCAGCAGGACCTGCAGAGAGCAAAGGTAACGGGGGGCTGCTGGGTTCTCCCCGACACACCCCCGCCTCTCCCCATGCCCCTGTCCCCCGACATACCTCCATCTCCTTGCGTGCCCGCTACCCCCACACTCCCGTCCCCCATTCCAGCCCCATCTCCCCCCACCGCCATGTCCACCGACATACCCCCATCTCCCCGCATGCTCGCTACCCCCACACTCCCGTCCCCCATCCCCCATTCCAGCCCCATCTCCCCCCACCCCCACGTCCCCCGACATACCCCTGATGCCCGCTACCCCCACACTTCCGTCCCCCATCCCTTATTCCAGACCCATCTCCCCCCACCCCCACATCCCCCGACATATCCCCATCTCCCCGCATGCCCGCTACCCCCACACTCCCGTCCCCCATCTCCCCCCACCCCACGTCCCCCGACATACCCCCGATGCCCACTACGCCCACTCTCCCATCCGCCATCCCCCCTCACACACCCACATCTCCCCCACCCCCCACTCCTATCCCCCATCCCCAGACACACCCCCATCTCCCCCCACGTCCCCCGACATACCCCCGATGCCCACTACCCCCACTCTCCCGTCCGCCATCCCCTCTCACACACCCCCATCTCCCCCACCCCCGACTCCCATCCCCCATCTCCCCCCACCCCCACGTCCCCCGACATACCTCTGATGCCCGCTACCCCCACACTCCCGTCCCCCATCCCTTATTCCAGACCCATCTCCCCCCACCCCCACATCCCCCGACATATCCCCATCTCCCCGCATGCCCGCTACCCCCACACTCCCGTCCCCCATCTCCCCCCACCCCACGTCCCCCGACATACCCCCGATGCCCACTACGCCCACTCTCCCATCCGCCATCCCCCCTCACACACCCACATCTCCCCCACCCCCCACTCCTATCCCCCATCCCCAGACACACCCCCATCTCCCCCCACGTCCCCCGACATACCCCCGATGCCCACTACCCCCACTCTCCCGTCCGCCATCCCCTCTCACACACCCCCATCTCCCCCACCCCCGACTCCCATCCCCCATCTCCCCCCACCCCCACGTCCCCCGACATACCCCCACGCCCGCCACCCCCCACTCCCATCCCCAGACACACCCCCATCTCCCCATCCCCCGACACCCCCCATCTTCCTCCACCCCCACACTCCCATCCCCAATCCCCCGACAGCCCCCCACCCCTGCCACCCCCACACTCCCATCCCCCGACATACGTCCATCTCCCCCCACGCCCGCTGTCATAAATATAAAGGGAAGGGTAAACCCCTTTAAAATCCCTCCTGGCCAGAGGAAAAACCCTTTCACCTGTAAAGCGTTAAGAAGCTAGGATAACCTCGCTGGCACCTGACCACAATGACCAATGAGGAGACAAAAAGAAAAGGAGTACTTGTGGCACCTTAGAGACTAAAGAGACTTTCAAAGCTGGGGGGGGGAGGACAAAGGGTTTGGGTCTGTCTGGGTGATGCTTTTGCCGGGGACAGAACAGGAATAGAGTCTGAGAACTTAGTAAGTAATCTAGCTAGAGATGCATTAGATTATGATTTCTTTAAATGGCTGAGAAAATAGCTGTGCTGAATGGAATTGATATTCCTGTTTTTGTGTCTTTTTGTAACTTAAGGTTTTGCCTAGAGGGATTCTCTGTGTTTTGAATCTAATTACCTTGTAAGGTATTCACCATCCTGATTTTACAGAGGTGATTCTTTTACTTCCATTAAAATTCTTCTTAAGAACCGGATTGCTTTTTCCTTGTTCTTAAGATCCAAGGGTTTGGGTCTGTGGTCACCTGTGCAAATTGGTGAGGATTTTTATCAAACCTTCCCCAGGAAAGGGGGTGTAAGATTTGGGAGGATTTTGGGGGGAAAGATGTTTCCAAGCGGGCTCTTTCCCGGTTATATATTTATTAGATGTTTGGTGGTGGCAGCGATAAAGTCCAAGGGCAAAAGGTAAAATAGTTTGTATCTTGGGGAAGTTTTAACCTAAGCTGGTAAGAATAAGCTTAGGGGGTTTTCATGCAGGTCCCCACATCTGTACCCTAGAGTTCAGAGTGGGGAAGGAACCTTGACATGGTGGCAGAGTGGTGGGATTACCTTGAAATCATTTTGAGATCAATTTGAGATTTTTTGAATCAGAAGCACAGATTTGAAAAGGAAATATTTTTTTTTCCCTTTGGGCTGCTGGAAAGCAGGTTTTCAGCTGAAAGCAGTTAGAGGTTTTTTTGTCTCTGCTTGGGGGCCAGAGCAGAGACAACAGGGGATTGTCTTGGGTGAGCTGGAGTTTTCTCTACCTAAAGGCAGGGTAGTTAATCTTCTGCAGGGAAATTCACTAGTCTTCAGAGACTGGAAGAAGTTTTTTTTTTTTTTTTTTTTTTTTTTTAACCTAAGAGCAACTAGAGGGGTTTTCTGTCTGTTTACCTGGAGACAAAGGTGTTAGGTTTTTTTTTTTAAAGGATTTTTCTGTAGGCTGACAATCACTATCAGAGAACATAGGTATCCGGTTAGAGCAGAGCAAAATTTTCTCAGCCATTTAAAGAAATCATAATCTAACACATCTCTAGCTAGCTTACTTACTAAGTTCTAAGACTCCATTCCTGTTCTGTCCCTGGCAAAAGCATCACCCAGACAGACCCAGACCCTTTGTTTTTCCCCACCTTCAGCTTTGAAAGTATCTTGTCTCCTCATTGGTCATTGTGGTCAGGTGCCAGCGAGGTTATCTTTAGCTTCTTAACCCTTTACAGGTGAGAGGATTTTTCCTCTGGCCAGGAGGGATTTTAAAGGTGTTTACGCTTCCCTTTATATTTATGACACCTGATATCCCCACACTCCCATCCCCCAATACACCCCTTGTCCTCCACTCCTAATCCACCCCCCCCACACCTCCCCATCCCCTCACACCCCCGCAGACCTCCATCCATCTCCTCAACCCCCCCATGCCTCCATTCCCCCATGCTCCTGTCTCACATCCCCCGAAACACTTACCCATCCCCTGACACCCTCATCCATTCCCCCAACCCCCGACATACACCCCCATCTCCCCATCCCCATAAACGCACACCCATCCTCAGACACTTCCCCACGCTCCCAACACACACACACATCCTCCCACACCCCCATTGCCCATGCCCTCTATCCCTCCTCTAATTATCTATCACCATACACACCCTTCTAGCTAGATATATATTTTTCTATCCCCCATACACCTCTCCATCCGTCCACCTTTCATTCACCCCTTCATCCATCTATCCATCCCTCCACCCTTCCATCCACCCCCCCGTCCATCAATCTATCCCCCCATCCATCCATCCACGGCCCTCCACCCTGTCCATCCATCCATCCATTCATCCATCCATCCACGGCCCTCCACCCACCCACTGGGTCCATCCATCTATCCATCCATCCATGGCCCTGCACCGGGTCCATCCATCCACCCATCCATCCATCCACAGCCCCCCACTGGGTCCATCCATCCATCCACGGCCCTCCACCCTGTCCATCCATCAATCCATCCATCCACGGCCCTCCACCCACCCAGTCCATCCATCTATCCATCCATCCATCCACGGCCCTCCACTGTCTCCATCCATCTATCCATCCATCCATCCACGGCCCTCCACTGTCTCCATCCATCCATCCATCCATCTATCCACGGCCCTCCACCTACCCATCCACCCACCCTGTCCATCCATCTATCCATCCATCCATCCACAGCCCTCCACCCTGTCCATCCATCCATCTATCCACAGCCCTCCACCTACCCATCCACCCACCCTGTCCATCCATCTATCCATCCATCCATCCATCCATCCTTCCACAGCCCTCCACCCTGTCCATCCATCTATCCATCCATCCATCCATCCATCCACAACCCTCCACCCTGTCCATGCATCCATCCATCCACGGCCCTCCACCCACCCATTCACCCACCCTGTCCATCCATCTGTCCATCCATCCACCCATCCATCCATCCATGGCCCTCCACCCACCCACCCTGTCCATCCATCCATCCATCCATCCATCCATCCATCCATCCATCCTTGGCCCTCCACCCACCCTTCCACAAACCCTGTCCATCCATCCATCCACGGCCCTCCACCTACTCTGTCCATCCATCCATGGTGCTCCACCCATCCATCCACCCACCCTTCCACACACCCTGTCCATCCATCCATCTGTCTGTCCAGCCAAAACTCCTCTCCACTATTTCTAAGCTCTTTGTAAAATGGCCAACCTTTTCTGGCTTTTGTGCAGAAACATAAATCCACCTTCAGACTGTGTACAGTAGCAACCAGTGAGTGTGCGTATAACCGTAACACACTCACCGTGCGTGTGCATGTGTCCCAACCCCGCCTGTGTAAATATATCACATGTGGATACTAACCAACCATGGCCGTCGATACTGATCACAAACCAGCAGGGGTGCAGAGCACAGCACGATGTGTGTGTGTGTGGGATGTATCACAACCGTGAGTGTGAGATAACACTAAAGGGGTTTAATACACATACAGCCCCCACCCCCCTTGTATCACAACCTTGCATGTGGGTGTGTTACAATTCCAAAGGGATTCACTCCCTAAGGAATTTAACGCCCCCGTCCCCAGTGTGTGTGTGTGTGTCCCAACACCTTGTGAGTAGGTTTCACACCATCTTGTGTGTATGACAACTCTGGGTGTAGCTCCACCAACATCCCGTGTGTAGTTCAACCTCATGACTTTGCTTCTCTCTGTGTTTACATTTGGTAGCTAACTCATATCATCTAAACCTCCCCACACCTGTCTCTGCCGTGAGTGAATTTCGATACACCCTGCATCTTCAAGATTGTCACTCACTCCCTGGGTTCTGCACCAGTTGTTCTAACATTGAGTTTCTGCCTCTTCCCACCATTCCTTGCCTCTGAAATCGATTGATGAATTTTTAACCAGTATTTATGCAGTCTGGACCCCACCATAGTCAATGGGGCCAGATCCCAGCTGGAGTCAATGGGTCGTATGTCCATTGGAGTCAATGGGGCCAGATCCCAGCTGGGGTCAATAAGCCGTCGCTCTATTGAAGTTGGTGTGAGCAGATCCCCAGTCGAGTGACACTGATTCACAGCCCATTGGGGATTTGGTCCTGTGTTTATATCCCTTTGTCCTTCAACGGTTCAAGAGTGTGGTAGCAACCTCAGAGCAAACTTAGGAACCAGGCACAGAGCCCAGACTGGCTGGGAGTTCTGTGCTTAGATGTCACCAATCGATTCTCAAGTGTGAACTCCTCAGGCACGATCACACCCTTAGCATGGAGTCACAGAGAGTTCCCCTAGGGTACCCCAATCTGTCTCAGCACCCGGGGAGCCTGCCTTTGTGACAGATGGTCCCTTACCCCAAGAATCACAGCAATATTCAGCTTCCTCCCAGCTGCAAAGAACTGGTCACTTATCCTAGGTCAATCGCATCTTAGAACTCATGCCAAAGACAACCCTTGTAGTCAATCCTATAATAGACTATATCCAGTTTTATTACATAGGAAAAGGAAACAAGGGTAAAGCAGGTAGACACATGCACACCAATGAGTTCCAGGCTAGGTATCAAAAAGTAATAGACATTTCGATAAGAAGCCAGCTCTATATGTCCTCCAGGGCTAGCCCAGGCCAAGCACTGGGGATCTTTTGCTTGTGCTTAGTAATCCTCACCCCACCATGTCTAAGCAGCATAAAGATACAGCTCCTCCTTTTTAGGGCTTTTTCTTCCCTTCCCCCTCTTCTGCTCTGAGCTGGAAACTCAGCTGACAGGAGGCACTGGCTTGCTTCATAAGGCGGGGAGAGCAAAGGGCAAAGTCTTGCAGTCTCTTTAACGTCCCACGATTGTCTGGCAACGCCGGGACAGGAGGTTGCTGTTGGAGCCCAGCATTTTGCCCTAGTTCATGTCTCGCCCCTGCCCTCCTGCATTTTACAGCCATTCATGTCCCTGTCCTGGTGATTTACAGGGCAGATATGATCTCCCAAACAGGGATACTGGTGTTATAAGTGAGATTAACACAGGCCGCGGCTCACAAGCATCCCCTAAAGTCTCCATACATTCCTAGAACCCTCATACTGATTTCACCAGGTAGGGTTGCCAATTTCGGTTGGACGTATTCCTGGAGGTTTCATCACATAACATAACCTTTCACTAAAGATTAATCTTTAATTCCTGGAAACTCCAGGACAATCCTGGCAGGCTAGCAAATTTATCACCAACACTAATGCACAGGGGAGCCAGATGGGTGCCCGCCCTCTATTTGTCAGTGTTCAGTTGAGGCCTGGGGACCTTGGCACGAGCTGGCACCTGGTCTGCCAGTGTCACTCTCTCTGGTTTGTTCTGAAAGGTGGGAGCCCCTACAGCAGGGGGTCTCAAACTGGGGGTTGGGACCCCTCAGGGGGTCGTGAAGTGATTACATGGGGGTCGCGAGCTGTCAGCCTCCACCCCAAACCCTGCTTTGCATCCAGCATTTATAATGGTGTTAAATATATGAAAAAGTGCTTTTAATTGATAAGGGGGGTCGCACTCAGAGGTGTCTTGTGTGAAAGTGGTCACCAGTACAAAAGTTTGAGAACCCTGCCCAACAGGGAGCTGACCTGCCATAACTCTCCGGCACCCTAGGAAGTGATTGTATTTCAGGACACACCCCTGACTGATTTTGCTTTCGATTCCACCCAAAGCGGCAGGGAATTTTTCTTCTGCTGCTGCGGGCGTGAAACCGACAGGGGGGGAAATTGCAGCCAAAATAACCATCTTCTCTCCCTCCCTCCCCACAGTCACGCCCACGTGCTGATCAGCTTGCACACAGTGGTTTAGGAAGTACACGCAGCTGGGGAAGCCCAGGGCTGGGCTAGCAGGGGGCTGCAGGTCAGGAGTGAGGGGCACTTGCAGAGCTGGGGGTGGGGGCTGTTAGGGGGCTTATTCCTTCACACACTTACTTCCCTGGTCCTTCTCGCATGAAGAGAGAGCAACAATACCCGAAGTCCAAAGGTGCAAACAATTCGATGTTTATTGGGGTGAACTTCCAGCAAGCATGATTCCAGTTTCCTTCCTTAGTGTCCCCCTTCCCAGCTCTGACACCACAGAGCCTTACACCTGTGTCCCTGTTCCCATTCCTGCCCTTAGCCGAACATGATTCCAACTTCCTTACTCCCATTCCCTGTTCCCATTTCCCCCTTTAGCAAAACATGATTCCAATTTTCTTACCCCCATTCCCTGTTCCCATCTCCCACACCCACCCACTTCCTCATTGACTACAGACTATATAGTAAAACTTGAGTTCTGCTTAGCTATACCTTAACCAATCATTTTCCTGAAATTTAACTAACCAATCCTAACATATTGTAACATGATTATGTAACCAATTATATCCCACCACCTTAATTAGTTTACACCCAGCAAAATTAATTATACAGCAGACAGGAACAATCACAGAACCAGACAGAGATTATACAGACAAACAATAGCAAAGTGGGAACTATAATGACAAGACAATACAGAAGTGAGGATTTCACATCCCAGCTATTGATAAGTGAGTTCTTGCCAGACAGGATGCTACCAAACTAAGTTTCCTTTTACATTTTCTAGGCACTTCCCTTTCTCTGGAGGTGATAGGAATACAATCCTGTCCTGATAGTGCCTGACAGCCCAATAGCACCTTATTTCAATGTGACTAGATTGGAATGTGAGGATGTGACCGGTCGCTTCCCAGCTTATGGCTGCCTCTGCTGCTTAGCCAAAGGCCTTAGCCTAAGAACAGGGCCTCAGACTGTCACAGTAAGAGAAGGACCCTGCACCAGCAGACAGTGATTTTGATTCTTTCTTTTATACCTCTATAACTAGCCAAGTGATAAGAATACACCTAAATTCTTAAAGTACAGGCCTTTGCAGACAGGCCTGAATATCTATATCCTAACACTCCACCCCTTTTTTTTCTTTTGGGATCCTCCTGCCCAGGTATCCCTGGAAAAGCATAGGACATATGGCGACACATTTCCTGATAGGGCCAGGCATCAAGGTGGAAGGTGTCGATATTCCATTTGTCCCACTGCCCCTTGTGTAGTCTAGTGCCCTGCACCTTCTCTCGCACGGGCATACCACACCTATTCCAATTAGTGTTCCAGACTTCCCATTAGAGTGGGCCTGAGAAGGTTGGGTCCGGGTTGTCTAGTACACTGCAAGGTTTGGAGGGCTTATTACATTACTTATAGGTTATATCCCTATGCAGCGTAACACAAGTACAGTTAACAATACAAAATCCACAGCAACACTGAGTCCTGACCACTGCAGTATGGTCCAACATCCGAGACACCCCCAAAACACTGCCTCTCCTCCTTCGATGGGGTCACGATCTTGTGTCCAGTTGCTGGCAGATGCAACAAGCTGCCCCTGGAGGTTTTGCTTGCTTTTGTCCATATCATAAGTCCACTGAATGTTCACAGAGAAATGGGATATTGTCCAAACCAGCTTGACCACTTGGTATGGAATCAGGCAGTAAGCCCTGGCTTATTCACAGCAATAAGATTCACAGATCCATTTGTGCACCAAAGTCCATATAGCAGCATGTAGATGGGTGTAGTTTGGTTATGGGCTGGTGTAATTGTGCCCCCAGTAAGATGTACATTCCCAGCAAAACACCTTATACACAGTACACCCAATTGTCCACCCCTTGCATAGGCCATTGATTCTGCTCCTCTATAGTCGCAGGAGAGGGGCACATCCAAACATCTTCTGTTGATTTACACTATTTTACACACCCCTCCATTGATTCCCAGTGAGCTCCTCCCCTTCTCATTATTTCCATAGGGCTTGTGGGGGCCACCTTAGTTGCCATTCCATTTCCAGGTACCACGGCAGCTATTACACAGATGCTGGCCTCCTAGTTGAGCATTTTGCATTCCCATACACATCTTCCCCCCCAAGGTCAGCCTTTTGAAGCCATCCCCCACCCACATCATGAGATTTTCTGTTCATTAAAACACAACAATGCTAGCAACAAGACAAACACCACAGACAAACAACACAAAACATAGATCCATAGATTCTGAGTTATTCTTCCGCTGGCGCCAGCTTGCTTGTAGAGTGTCTGAAAAACAAAAGAAACAATTTCCACCCCCCTGGTGGGGACAGATTATTGCTTAATAATAATACCACTTTCTTTTACAAATTTCCTTGCTAATTGCAGGAAAAACAGAAGAATTACCCCTAGGCTGTCCTTATTTTGTTCTATAGTCAGGCTAGTGAATTACCTCACTCACTGATCATTTATGAAATTCATGAGATGGTGTACCTCAGTTTCCCCTCTTGTACAACAGACCAAGTTTGCAATAGTTTCTCTGCTGTACCAAGCTTTAAGTTTATTCTCAGGTAATAGCTGAGACACAGCTTCAGATTTTAACACTGTACACACACACACACACACCCCTTAAGGTTAACCTGTCCCCCTTATTTTCAGACTTGACTTGTTTTTTTCACCTCCCTTTCCTGGAGGGCCATAATCTGAGTCTTCTAGTAGCTTGTTTGCTGACCAGATGTATTTGTTATTTGCAGCTCCTTTGTGCCCATCAGCTAGGTAATTTGCATTTACACACAGAGGCTTACTAGCTTGCTTTTGGATCCAAAGCTGTTAGCAGTTTAGAGAGTGTCTTAAAAGGGAAACATTCCACTTCCACTAGAGTTCTGATTACTTTCCACTTTCATCTCCTGCTCCAAAACACACAGATCTGAAAAAGAAAGCACAACCTATTGTGGCTCCTTTTGGAGCCCTATTAGGATTTTAATGAAGTACCATGTTTTATTTGCATTTCTTTTACCCCTTCTCCAATAGACACTCCACACGTCCTGGGAAAATGCACATTCCTTCCATATAGTTTAACCTCCATAACATCATATTAGCCAAATTAATTTTACACAAGGTGTAACTGCCTCCCCCATGCCCACAGAGTTTTCATGCACACCCACCAAAGCAACAATCTAATCCCCCAGAGCCACCCCAAGGCTCAGTGTTCCCATCATTCCTCCCCTTTTCCTTTTACCACACAAAATTCTCTTTTGCCTAACATTTCTTGCACTGTGATTACTCTTTTACACAACTGTACCCCGATTACCCTGCCATCTTGTACAACTAGACACAACCAGGGGCAGCCAAGTTAAGTTCCGGACAGCAGGGGGCTGTGGGTAGGGGTTGAGGGGCATCATCACACACCCTTTGTAGCCATTATTAATTGTGATAAGGGCAACTAGTGGGGTGTATGGAGATAGATAGATGGATAGATAGATAGGGAGCGTATGGATGCATGGATGGATAGATGGTAGAGATTGTCTGGACACAGTGATAGAGAGAGAGTGGGGGTCTGTATGAGGATAGATAGATACCTGTGATGGTGTAATTAAAACCTGTGTGGTGATGTATGCGTGGGAGGGGGCAGAGTTAAGATTACCCAGACATCTGCTATTCTGGCATTTCCTAACTTTTGAGTGCTGGGTTTTGCGTCTTAAAAAATATTCATTTAAATGCAGATTTTGTTTGTATACAAACATATAATTATGTATCAGGGCCCCACTGTTCTGGGCACTCCACAGACCCCAACTGAGATCAGGGCCGTATTGTGCCAGGCGCTCCACAGACTCCGACCGAGATCAGGGCCTTGTTGTGCAAGGTGTTGCACAGACAATCTTTGCCTCGAATAAAGCCCCAGCCCAGCGCTGAGTAGTACAGGGCTCATGATACACAGTGAGAAGTTCTCATTCCAGCCAGCAGAAGACACATTCTTGGAAGCCGGTGTCCCGCAATAGCCCGTTCTAACCCTGTCCCTGTGTTGTGTCCTCCAGGAGTATATCAAGGGGCTCTGCAGCCCGGAGTTGAGCGAGAAAGTCTGCTACCCTAAGGACATGCAGTGCGTCTTTGTGGGAGCTCAAGGTCTCTTCCTGGACTGTCTCACTAAGGGGACCTCTGCCAACCTGGTCCTGCTCAGCCCCGGCTCCCTGCTGGTCTCAGGCCTAGCCGAAGCCTTCGTGATGGCCCAGAGCCGCATCCAGGAGTTCGTGGAGAAATACCAGAAGGCACCACGGCTGCCGGAGGAGCAGGAGGCTCTGGTGAAGAAGGCCTTCCGGGAGCTGGTGGAGTCCCACGATGACAAGCATGCCATAGACCTTCTTATCCTGCCCACCCCACTCAAGGAGGAGCTGCTCAGCCTAGTGCGGGACATCCAGGAGGAAGTCGGGGAATGGACACCAAGAAATAGAGCATGGGTGCCACCAGGTATCAATTGGGACCAGCTGCAGTGGTGGGAAGCGAAAGCGACAGGTGGGGCTAGGCCCCAGGGCTTCTTTGACCTCAGTAGACCTCCAGACCAGACCAGGCATCAGGGCTCCAGGTCTGGCATCCCAGGCTGTCCTCAGGACGAGGAGAAGCTGGCGGAGGAGGCCTCCGAGAGGCCAGTGCTTTACAAGAGGTCATCGAAACCCATCCCAGGTTTGGACGGCAGCCAGCAGGCTCAAGAAGACTTGATGTTCCCCGGCACCCAGGACTGGATGAGAGAAGTGGAGGAAAGGGGGCCGGAGGAGAGCAGCCAGGAGGAGGAGGAGGAACAGTCGGCTGGGGCCCTGTCATCATCATGGACGGAGAAGGAGTTCAAGATCATGCTGAACTTCTTCAAGACCATGGGCTACGAGGAGCGGGTGGTGAAGAAGGTGCTATTGGAATGTGGTGTGCGGGAAGCCCCCTCAAAAATCCTGGACAGGGTCCAGATGGAACAGGCCTCCTCCTCCCAGCAGGGGCATGACCCTGCGCCCTTTCAGGAGTCCAGGGCAAGGGAGACGTCTTCTCCTCCTCCTCCGCCCCCAGAGACGACCCAAGATGAACACGAATACCTGCTGGAGGTCATCAAGTCAGCAGCGGCCAACTGTGGCCACTCACCCAGCGAGATCCCGGCTGAGATCTGGACAGGGGCCCCCTTGGCCGGCCTACTGAGAAGGCTCAACGAGAAAGCCAACCACCAAGAGGAGGCTGGGGTTAAAACTAGGCTGGAGGATAGAGGCAGCTGCAGAGATGGAGAGCCGGCCCTCTCGAATGGCAAGGAGTATCCCCAGGGTCAACATCACTGTGAGCCGGGGAGGAAAGGAGGGTCTCCTGTCCACAGAGGAGTCCGTGGCCCACCTCCCCTCCCAGAAGGCTCTGATTTCCCCATGGATGTGACCCCTGTAGCTTCCCCTGCATGGGCTGCCGAGGAGAGCCAGCCAGCTGAGGATGTGTACCCAGTGCCAGCAGGCCCAGTGCCAATGGTGACCGGAGCCCAGCGGTTTAAGGAAGCCATCCGGACACCCTTCAAGCTCATCTTGGCCAACACGCCAGGGAAAAAGAACCTAAGGAGGGTCATTATCGATGGCAGCAATGTAGCCATGGTGTAAGTAGCCTGTGTTGCTGCGTCTTGCTCCGAGACCTAGGGCATGGTGCGTGGTGAGCCCAGCTAAGAAACCAGGATGCTTGGTCAGCTGAATACCTCTTAACCCTATTGACTTAGGTCTTGCAACTTGCCTGCAGGCCTCAATACACCTTAACTAGGCTTCAAGGCCTTTTCTTTCTTGTAGGCCTCAAGACCAGACTAGGCCCCAGCATTTTATGGTTGACTTGTCCATTGACTTCAGGACCAGAGTAGGCCTGGAGAATCTAGGCTTGATGTACCTTTAAGCATCAATATGCCTTAAGAGCAGCTAAGCTTCAAGACTGTAGGCTTGACTTTCCTGTAGGCCTCACTAGGCCTCAAAACCCAAACAGGCCCCAAGACTCTAGGCTTCACTTTCCTACAGGCCTCAAGATCAGATCAGGCCCCAGATCTCTATGTTTGATCTGCCCCATAGGACCCAAGATCAGACTAAGATCCTAGACTTGGCATTCCTGTAGGCCTCAAGACTCTATGTTTGTCTTGACCATAGACCTCAAAATCAATTTAGGCCGCAGGATTCTATGTTAGATTTTCCTGCCCTCAAGACCAACCTAGGCCCCAAGACCATAGGCTTGACTTGTCTGTAGGCCTTAGGGCCTAGTCTACTCTTGAGGTCACCACAGGAATGTCTTGAGGTCACCACAAGCTTAGAGTCCTGAGGGATAGTGTAGTCTTGAGGCCTATGCACAATCCAGTCTCAGGTTTCTGGAGCCTAGTCTAGTCTTGGAGCCTATCGGAACATCAAGCCTTTGATCTTGGGGCTTCATCTGGATTTGAGGTCTCCTAAGGCCCTATACTTGACTAGTCCATAGGCATCATTTGGCTTCAGGACCAAACCAGCCCCAATTCATAGAATCATGGAATATCAGGGTTGGAAGGGACCTCAGGAGGTCATCTAGTCCAACCCCCTGCTCAAAGCAGGACCAGTACCCAACGAAATCATCCCAGCCAGGGCTTTGCCAAGCCTGACCTTAAAAACCTCTAAGGAAGGAGATTCCACCACTTCCCTAGGTAACCCATTCCAGTACTTCACCATCCTCCTAGTGAAAAAGTTTTTCCTAATATCCAACCTAAACCTTCCCCACTGCAACTTGAGACCATTACTCCTTGTTCTTGCAATTCCTCTCCCACACCTGGCGTAGAGCTCAGAATTCTAGGACTGTCCTATTGCATTGGCCCCTCTTCCCCTATTTGCCCAACGCTGTGCCAGGGGAACCCAGTGCCAGCACCTCCATGCCTCAACATCGCCTTCCGTCCCTCCTGTAGGCACGGCTTACACCAGTTCTTCTCCTGCCGGGGCATCGCTCTGGCTGTGCAGTATTTCTGGGACCGTGGGCACCGGGAGGTGACGGTCTTCGTGCCACAGTGGAGGATGGAGAAGGTTGCCAGGGTGGAAGGTAAGAAGGGAGGTGGGGTGATGATGGAGCTTTATCGCCCTGCATGACATTGCCCGGGCCTGCCACCTGGGGCCCTTCACCACCCCACCAGGCTGGCCCCCTGGGGCCCCTTGCTACCCTGCCATGAGCTTGCCCCCTGGGGCCCCTCGCTACTCTGCCATGAGCTTGCCCCCCGGGGCCTCTTGTTACCCCATACCACCCTGCCCCCTAGGGCTTGATGCTCACCCTCATAGATCCCACTTCCTAAAGCCCCACCCTGTCCTCCAGCCCCATGCTTGCTGACTCCATCTCCCCTCCTCCCCCAGAGAGACATTTCCTGACCCAGCTGCAGGACCTGAGCTTGCTGTCACTGACGCCCTCACGCCAAGTGGCTGGGAAGCGCATCACATCCTACGATGACAGGTAAACCTGGGGCTCCCTCTCCGCCCCCCTCCTGATGTGGGGAGCCCTCCCACACTCTACGCTGCCCCTGCAGGAGCAGAGGACTCAGTGGAGCCACCGATGTGGTGCTGTCTGAGCCCAGCTGGCAGAGAGCTGAGGGGCCAGGCCTCGGAGGTCCACCCCCACTGGGCTTTCCAAGCTGCGAGGGGCTGCTACACCCCTATCTGGTCACATGAGGAACGAGGGGGTGGCTGTGAAGCAGAAAGTCCCTGCAGCTGGGGGTTAATTGAAGGCTGAGCTCCAGAGGTGGGGATGAAATAGCTCTGTGCGGCCTCTCAATCCTTACCCAGGGATCCCTGCCATCCCAGCTCTGGCATCCACCCCCCAGCTCCGTGGTGCCCCTCACTCCAGACCTGCAGCCTGCTTAGAGCAGGCAGACAGGGACCCCCTTATGCCCATCACCTCATTATCACACTGCTTCCCTATAGGGGACTATGGTCCTGTGGTGCTGCCGCCACCTTGTGGTCAGTGTTGGGTACAGCCAGCACCTGGGACCCAGCTGTTAGCCTTGTCCTGGAACCCAGAGCAGGGCCTGGAGTGCTGGGGTCTCACTCTGCCCCCTTTGGGTTAGGTTCATGCTCAGGCTGGCAGAGGAGACTAACGGAGTCATCGTCACCAATGACCAGCTCCGGGACCTCATGCAGGAGTCCAAGAAATGGACCAGAATCATCAAAGAGAGGTGAGGGGGCCAGGGAATGGGACATGGGACCTTTCCCCTCTAGGGGGTGCTGGTTCCCACCCAGCTCCTGGGCAGAGACTGGCTGGCTCAGGGGGTGGGGAATGGGACACAGGGCCTTTCCCCTCTAGGGGGGCATCAAGTCTGATCCAGGCCCAGGGTAGGGGAACTGGCTAGCTCAGCAGGGTGGGAATGGGATCTTAGGCCTTTCCCCTCCAGCTCCAACCTGGCCCCAGAGCAGGAAACTAGCCGGCTCAGGGGGACAGAGAAGGGGACACGAGGCCTTTTCCTCTCTATGGGGTGCTGGCTCTAATCCCGAATGGGATTCTAAACTTCTTCTTCCCTCTCAGACTGCTGCAGTTCACCTTCGTGGGGAACATCTTCATGGTTCCAGATGACCCGCTGGGCCGAGAGGGTCCCACCTTGGACGAATTCCTGCAGAAACCCCTCAGGTACCTAGTCATGTGGGGAACCACCCCTCTCAGCCAAACCTCCTTCAGCTGAGAAGAAATGCCCCATGTGCCAAAATCCCTTTAAGGAGATGCTGATTCCTCCCCTTGAAGGCTGGCATTTTTGACTGCCAAATGCCTGCCTGCGCCCTGCTGGTCAGACTTGGGAACTGCATCCATGTCCCACTGCCAACCATCTGGGGGGTCAGGCTTGGGGCTGGGGGTGGCTGGGAGCTGATGCTAACTTTGCCTCAATGCTCCTCACTGCAGGCAGAAGCCTCCCACTTGCCACTCCTTCGCGGGGCATGGGGCTCCCTTTCCCGCCCCCAGCCGGCCAGCCTCCCAGACAGAGGTGCTGCAGCTGCGGGACAGGAAGCCCCCCGGGGAGCGGCGGCAGAGGAGACAGCCGCAGGAGGAAAAGGGAGAGGAGGCGGAGGTGGTACGGAAGCCGCGGGAGACTGAGCGGCTTCGGCAGGAGCTCTTGACGATCTTCACGGGTCAGGACCAGAAGGTGGACTTCGTCCTGCACAGAGAGCCCTGTAGCCGGGATCTGAACAAGCTCTCTGAAAACCTGCTGAGCCTCAACTTCTGAGACGCCCATGTCAGCCATTGCTGACCCCCTGGGGTCTACCCTTATCCTCCCACCAGCAGGGATTGCACCCACCAAAATCCCAGATGAACTTCATTAGCAGCAGTAAGCTATTAACCTCCCACCTGGACTAGCTCTTTACGTGACAACCTCCCATGGTGCATCATGAACAAGGGACTGAACCAATGACCTTCAGGACCAAAATCATGGACTTTGCCCCACGTAACTCCACTGTGTGGTAGCAGTAGAAAGCTGTTATCCTCTCATGTAAACAAGCTCCCCCCCAAGTTATCAGCAGGGCTTGAACCCACAGCTGTCAGTGCTAATAATCATTGAACACAGCCAACTGAGCTGCAGGAGTAAGCCCATTAGCTGGTAGCAGTAGCAGGTTGTTATCCTGTGTGAACCATCATGTTATATAGCAGCTGGGTCACCAGCTGGGATTGAAGCCACAACCTTAAGTGCCAACATCACAGATGGAGCTGCAGGTGTAACTCTCATTGTTTAGTAGCAGTAGTAGGTTGTTATCCTGTTCTGCGGACCACACATGTTGCAGGTGGGTTCCCCACTACGTCTCTCTCTACTCATCCCTCTGAAGTTGGGCCTGGCATCTGATCCAGGTGCCTCACAGTTAGGACTTCAGCAAATGCTGAAGGACCATTTATAGCTCATCTAGGGTGCCTTCTCAGAGAGAGACATCCAGCAGCCCTTCTCTGGCCTGGGGAGAGAGATTGCTGCACCTGTGGGAGAACCCACCCGAACTTGCCTCATCAACCGTCATGGAGAAGGGACAGACCATGGCGTATTTATTTTGGAAAACTGACCGCTATACCTGGAAGGTACGACCGAAGCCACCCATGGGAGAAGCATTGGCTGGTCCTTTTCCAAGCCAACTGTCTGTGGTGGCAATGGCTGCTTGAAGTTCACAGGAAAACCAGGCAACGGCCTCCAAACCCAGCCAAGCTGGAGGCTCAGAGCCAGGCAGATGGAATGCAAGCAGGCATGGTCTTCTTCATCCTTCGTTGCTGTTGATGGACAAGGGGGAAGAGGGTGTCGGCGAGGAAAGAAAGATTGGAGGAGCCCAAGGTTGGGTCCATACTTCTCCACCCCACTTCTCCTCCTCTCACCTTGGCTTCTGCCCCCTCAGACCCAGCGGGCATGTCACTTCCCCACCCAGAGTCCGTTCCACTGTGCCAGCCCAAGGAGCTCTACAAGGCTACTTCCAGCCATCATAGGATGCTGGCAATAATGTCCTCTTGCTGCTGTATAGAGATGTCCTATTCCAGGGGCCAGCAGGAAGTCCATGGCTCTGGCCTTCCCCTCTGGTCTGTGCTGTAAACCCACGACACATGGATGCTTCTCCAAGTCACCCTACACCCTAGATATACCTCTGCCTGGCTCCGGTGTCAACGAAGCAGAATCTGTTCCGAGTGCCTCCAAGCGATGGGTGCGTTGTGGACCTTAAACCATGAGTCATAGAATCATAGAATCATAGAATATCAGGGTTGGAAGGGACCTCAGGAGGTCATCTAGTCCAACCCCCTGCTCAAAGCAGGACCAATCCCCAATTAAATCATCCCAGCCAGGGCTTTGTCAAGCCTGACCTTAAAAAAAAGGAAGGAGATTCTACCACCTCCCTAGGTAACGCATTCCAGTGTTTCACCACCCTCCTAGTGAAAAAGTTTTTCCTAATATCCAACCTAAACCTTCCCCACTGCAACTTGAGACCATTACTCCTTGTCCTGTCCTCTTCTACCACAGGGAATAGTCTAGAACCATCCTCTCTGGAACCACCTCTCAGGTAGTTGAAAGCAGCTATCAAATCCCCCCTCATTCTTCTCTTCTGCAGACTAAACAATCCCAGTTCCCTCAGCCTCTCCTCATAAGTCATGTGTTCCAGACCCCTAATCATTTTTGTTGCCCTTCGCTGGACTCTCTCCAATTTATCCACATCCTTCTTGTAGTGTGGGGCCCAAAACTGGACACAGTACTCCAGATGAGGCCTCACCAATGTCGAATAGAGGGGGATGATCACATCCCTCAATCTGCTCGCTATGCCCCTACTTATACATCCCAAAATGCCATTGGTCTTCTTGGCAACAAGGGCACACTGCTGACTCATATCCAGCTTCTCGTCCACTGTCACCCCTAGGTCCTTTTCCGCAGAACTGCTGCCTAGCCATTTGGTCCCTAGTCTGTAGCTGTGCATTGGGTTCTTCCGTCCTAAGTGCAGGACCCTGCACTTATCCTTATTGAACCTCATCAGATTTCTTTTGGCCCAATCCTCCAATTTGTCTAGGTCCCTCTGTATCCTATCCCTGCCCTCCAGCATATCTACCACTCCTCCCAGTTTAGTACCATCCGCAAATTTGCTGAGAGTGCAATCCACACCATCCTCCAGATCATTTATGAAGATATTGAATAAAACCGGCCCCAGGACCGACCCCTGGGGCACTCCACTTGACACTGGCTGCCAGCTAGACATGGAGCCATTGATCACTACCCGTTGAGCCCGACAATCTAGCCAACTTTCTATCCACCTTATAGTCCATTTATCCAGCCCATACTTCTTTAACTTGCTGACAAGAATACTGTGGGAGACCGTGTCAAAAGCTTTGCTAAAGTCAAGAAACAATACATCCTCTGCTTTCCCTTCATCCACAGAACCAGTAATCTCATCATAGAAGGCGATTAGATTAGTCAGGCATGACCTTCCCTTGGTGAATCCATGCTGACTGTTCCTGATCATTTTCCTCTCATGTAAGTGCTTCAGGATTGATTCTTTGAGGACCTGCTCCATGATTTTTCCAGGGACTGAGGTGAGGCTGACTGGCCTGTAGTTCCCAGGATCCTCCTTCTTCCCTTTTTTAAAGATTGGCACTACATTAGCCTTTTTCCAGTCATCTGGGACTTTCCCCATTCGCCACGAGTTTTCAAAGATAATGGCCAATGGCTCTGCAATCACAGCCGCCAATTCCTTCAGCACTCTCGGATGCAACTCGTCCGGCCCCATGGACTTGTGCACGTCCAGCTTTTCTAAATAGTCCCTAACCACCTCTTTCTCCACAGAGGGCTGGCCATCTCTTCCCCATTTTGTGATGCCCAGCGCAGCAGTCTGGGAGCTGACCTTGTTAGCGAAGACAGAGGCATTGAGTACATTAGCTTTTTCCACATCCTCTGTCACTAGGTTGCCTCCCTCATTCATTAAGGGGCCCACACTTTCCTTGGCTTTCTTCTTGTTGCCAACATACCTGAAGAAACCCTTCTTGTTACTCTTGACATCTCTCGCTAGCTGCAGCTCCAGGTGCGATTTGGCCCTCCTGATTTCATTCCTACATGCCCGAGCAATATTTTTATACTCTTCCCTGGTCATATGTCCAACCTTCCACTTCTTGTAAGCTTCTTTTTTATGTTTAAGATCCGCTAGGATTTCACCGTTAAGCCAAGCTGGTCGCCTGCCATATTTACTATTCTTTCGACTCATCGGGATGGTTTGTCCCTGTAACCTCAACAGGGATTCCTTGAAATACAGCCAGCTCTCCTGGACTCCTTTCCCCTTCATGTTAGTCCCTCAGGGGATCCTACCCATCCGTTCCCTGAGGGAGTCAAAGTCTGCTTTCCTGAAGTCCAGGGTCCGTATCCTGCTGCTTACCTTTCTTCCCTGTGTCAGGATCCTGAACTCAACCAACTCATGGTCACTGCCTCCCAGATTCCCATCCACTTTTGCTTCCCCCACTAATTCTTCCCGGTTTGTGAGCAGCAGGTCAAGAAAAGTGCCCCCCCTAGTTGGCTCCTCTAGCACTTGCACCAGGAAATTGTCCCCTACGCTTTCCAAAAACTTCCTGGATTGTCTGTGCACTGCTGTATTGCTCTCCCAGCAGATGTCAGGAAACTTAAAGTCACCCATGAGAACCAGGGCGTGCGATCTAGTAGCTTCTACGAGCTGCCGGAAGAAAGCCTCATCCACCTCATCCCCCTGGTCCGGTGGTCTATAGCAGACTCCCACCATTACATCACTCTTGTTGCTCACACTTCTAAACTTAATCCAGAGACCCTCAGGTTTTTCTGCAGTTTCGTACCGGAGCTCTGAGCAGTCATACTGCTCCCTTACATACAGTGCTACTCCCCCACCTTTTCTGCCCTGCCTGTCCTTCCTGAACAGTTTATAACCATCCATGACAGTACTCCAGTCATGTGAGTTATCCCACCAAGTCTCTGTTATTCCAATCACGTCATAATTCCTTGACATCACCAGGACCTCCAGTTCTCCCTGCTTGTTTCCAAGGCTTTGTGCATTCGTATATAAGCACTGGAGATAACCTGCTGATCGCCTCTCATTCTCAGTATGAGGCAGGAGCCCTCCCCTCACAGACATTCCTACCTGTGCTTCCTCGCGGTATCCCGCTTTCCCACTTACCTCAGGGCTTTGGTCTCCTTCCCCCGGTGAACCTAGTTTAAAGCCCTCCTCACTAGGTTAGCCAGCCTGCTTGCAAAGATGCTCTTCCCTCTCTTTGTAAGGTGGAGCCCGTCTCTGCCTAGCTCTCCTCCTTCATGGAACACCATCCCATGGTCAAAGAATCCAAAGCCTTCTCTCCGACACCACCTGCGTAGCCATTCGTTGACTTCCACGATTCAACGATCTCTACCCAGGCCTTTTCCTTCCACGGGGAGGATGGACGAGAACACCACTTGCGCCTCAAACTCCTTTATCCTTCTTCCCAGAGCCACGTAGTACGCAGTGATCCGCTCAAGGTCATTCTTGGCAGTATCATTGGTGCCCACGTGGAGAAGCAGGAAGGGGTAGCGATCCGAGGGCTTGATGAGTCTCGGCAGTCTCTCCGTCACATTGCGAATCTTAGCCCCCGGCAAGCAGCAGACTTCACGGTCTGCTGGTTTGAGTAGCTATGGCCTGAGCTCAAAGACGCCCTGGCTGTAGGAGGTTCAACATCTCCTTGCTAGAGCTTCTCTGCATGCTTTGGCTACCGTACTTCCTCCTTGCTCGCCTGTCTCCTTCTGACCTCGGTCAGCTCCAGCCTTCTTCTGTCTCCTACCTCTTGCCCTCAGCCAGGCCAAAAATCTCGCTCAAGAGAGAGTCCCCTTCTTTGCTCTACCCATCTTTTCTGGAGTCCCAGTTCCCTCAGCTCCATGCGTGGAGATGATCTGACCCGCTTGGCACATCCTTCATTTTCCTGAAATCCAATGGCACTCTTCCAGCCATGTCTCCTGCATTCCCGTCCCCTAAGCCTTGTGTTCTCCATCTTTCTTGTCTTGTCTCTATCCCACCAAAGCTGAGGGTGCGGCGGGTCATTACCCAGCCTTATCGACCTTTATACATTCAGTGGCTATTTATGTAAATATGTTTTTTGATAATGATGATAAATAAATGGCAGGGCCCGTCTGATAAAACTGCATTTTTGTCACCCCAAAATTCAGAGACTCCAAGAGGTAGTGGGATAGAATTCAGGGTAACCACTGCTTATCGCTCCCCTCCCAGAGCTGGGGATAGAATCCAGGAGTCCTGACTCCTAATCCAGCACTGCAAATGTCAGACCACCCACATGTCCTGGATACTTCTACTCCATTGTAAATCTGGAGCAACACCATTACAGTCAATTCCAGATGGATGCCGGAGGGGCCCTGAGATCAGAATCCAGCCCTTATCCCAATGCAGTTGGGAGTGACTCTGGATTGACCCTGAGGGAGCTGAAACCATACCAGGATAGGGCACCTAGGGGGTCTCAGTTTGAGCCCCTCCCCTCCTCAGGAGACAAACCCAGTGCCCCGGTCACAGATAGGACATTCTCTGTGTCCCTGGAGAGAGCCAGCGAGTAAGGGCTCCCCATGCCCCCTTGGTACATGGTTCCCAACCCACACCCTCCTCATGGGCCCTGCTTAGATGGGATGGAGATGCCTGAACATAGGGTGGGGGTAAGGGAGCTAAATGGCTGGGCGATGGGATGGATGGAGAAGTGAGAATGGAGATGGAGGGAGAGAGAGGCAAATTATTTGTGTTGGGGTAGATCCTAGAATACCCGGACTGAGATCAGGGCCCCTGCCATGCCAGGCGCTGCACAGACCCTTTGTGAGAAACAGTCCTTGCCCCAACGATCTTAGTCTCACTAGACAATAGGTAGGATCCTCACCCCATTTCACAGCCAGGGAAACCAAGTCAGAGAGAAGAACATTCCCAAGTGTGTTGAAGGTTTGTAACTGGCTCTGGTGCTGAACGAGGTCATAGGAACAGCAGCACGACTTCCCCTAAAGATCCTTCCCCAGATCCCATGTGTCCCTCGCCCCCCAAGCTCCCACTGCCATGACCCCGCCCCCCAAACTGATCCCTGGTCTCCTCCAGGCTGCCCCCCCTATAAACACCGTTTCCATGGGGTCCTGCAGTGCAGTTATCACCTGGATCTGGAAGGTGGGGGGTCCCTGTTGGGCCAAACCCCATTTTTCCCCTGTACTCCCAGACCCCCTGCGACCCGGATAGTGCAGTGCCTGTCCCAGGGGTGCAATACCTGCTTGGGACATGAGGGAAGCTTGAAGAAAGAAAACCGTGTTGCTGGCCTTCAGGACTCCTGCGTTCTCTCCCTGGCTCTGGAGGGTGAGTCGAGTCAAGTGGTTGGGGGGTGGGGCTAGGAGTCAGGACTCCGGGGTTCTATCCCCAGCTCTGGGATGGGAGTGGGGTCTAGTGGTTAGAGCAGGGTGCTGGGAGCCACAACTCCGTGTCCTACCCTGACACATTCTGTGCCTCAATTTCTCCACCTTGGGAGGAGTGGGGTGGGGTCCCAAAGCCATCCACAGACAGGCACTGACAGTGCAATAGAACATCATTTATTCAGCGACAACGTTAACCTTTCCTCTACCGCCAGCCTCCATTCCCCAGTCAGATGCCAGCGTCTCCTGCGTCCGACCGGGGCAGTGGGAGGCTGGCAGGTGAGGCGGGGCTACGGGTCACCTTGAGGCAGCGGCAGAAGAGAACAGGCCGGTGCCCCAAGCCCAGGTGATACTGCCACCAGTAGAGCTTCTGCCGGGGCTGAAGAATGACCCGCAGCTCCTCTCCCTCTTCAGCCACGGCCTCCCACTCCTCCTGCTCCGTCCTGAGCCCCAGCCCCCCATACATGGGGGGCAGGGAGAACTGGGCCTGGAGCAAGGCCACAGAAAGGTCTGCAGGTGCCGGGGAACCGGCCGTGGAGAAGGTCCAGTTGGCCAATTTCTCTTCCACACGTCCCACCTTCCGGGTTATCTCATGGCTGCCGGGGAGCGGCCCGTCTGTCTCGTTCTGGATCAGCTTGACACATTCCCATGCCCCAAAGGTGCCCCTGTGGACCAGAGACAGGCCACCCGGGAGGAAGCTGGCCACGTCCGCGTGGATGGAGAGGACCTCCTGGTGCCCCGAGCTAGAGAAGACCTGGCTGTATAGCCCCCGCTGCTCGTCCACACCCAGGAAAGCCAGGTGGGTAGCGTCAAGAGCGTAGTAGTAGAGTCCGTGGCGGGACGCGGGCTCCAGGGGCATCTCCTCTGCTTCGGCCCCCGTGGTCAGGTCAGCCACAGACAGAACCACGCCGCGGGCCAGGAAGATGAGGGAGAAGCGGCCGCCCCACGAGGCATAGTGGTCGCCTCCGCGGCATGTGGGGTGCAGGGGGAGGGCGTCGGGGCTGGGGGCGGCGCTCAGGTCTGTGGTTCGGTGGAACGCGTCCCCCCGGAGGATGCAGACGCAGGAGCCGGTGGTGTCGCCCACATAGTGTTCCCCACCCTGGCAGGCAGGGTGCAGGCCCCGGATCTCCACGGCCTCCGGGGAGTGGCACTCGGGCGCCTGGAGGAAGCAGCCCACGTCGGAGCGGACGATGAAGAAGCCATGAGGGGTGGTGAAGACATCGGTGCCAGGGGAGCGTGCCCGTGGGGCGATCCCGGCCATGGGGGGGCTGAGCTCCTGGGGGACACCAGAGGGGGAGAGTGAGGGGGGGGTCCATATTGAAATGGGCTAGGCCGAGACCAGCCAGACCCTGGCGGTGTGGAGGGCAGGAAGGGCACCACCGCCCAGGGCACAGGGTGGGGGGAGAATCAGCTTGGTCCCTGAAAGGGAGGTTGGGGGAGTCTGTGGGGGAGTCACACCAAGAAGGGCCAGGCCCTGGGTGTGTGTGGGAGGGGGAAGGAGGCCTGGGTCCCGGGTGGAAGCTGGCTCTGCACCGGGCACCACGGGTAACCAGCAGCCCAGCGCGGCCTCTGCTCCCCCTATCCCAGAAGGGGGGACCCCCCTGGAGAGGCCCCACTTGCAGAGCCCCCCGGGAAGGGGCGATGGGGCAGCCCGGAATGGGGCGGGGATGCTCCCCGCATCTCACCGGCGCTCGGAGTGGAGACGGGGCCGTGCGCCCCTCTCCAAGGCGCTGCGCTCCCGGGGCCGTGCGCCCCTCTCCAAGGCGCTGCGCCTCCAGCCGGCGATGGTAACCCGCAGCCTTGCCCGGGCTGAGATCCGCCTGGCCCGCCCCCAAACGGGAAGTCGTAGCTAAAGGGGAGGGGAAGTCGCTGGCCGGCTCCTCCCAACTGCACAGCCATTAAAGGGGGGGGGGGGACGGGACGCCTGGGTTCTCTCCTAGGCTGGGGGAGGGGATGGGCTAGTCAGTGGTTAGAACAGAGGAGGCTGGTGGCTAGGATGCCTGGGTTCTATCCTCTGCTCGGAGATGGGGGCGTGTCTAATAGTTGGGAGGGGGTGGCAGGACTCTTGGGTTCTTTTCCCTGCTTGGAGATGGGATGAAGAGTTTAGTAGTTAAAGGGAGGTCAGGACGCCTGGGTTCTCTCCCTGGCTCTGGGAGGGGAGTGGGGTCTTGTGGTTGGAGTGTGTGTGTATGGGGGGCCTTTGAGACCGGGAATCCTGGGTTCTTTCTGCTGCTCAGAGGTGGGAGGGGGGTGTCTAATGGTGAGAGCAGGGAGGTCAGGGGTCTGGGAGGTAAGGCTTTTGGGGTTTCAGTCCTAGCTCTCCCCATCTGTATATGGATCCCTCCCCCTTGGTGGGTTGCTGGAGTTGGAATGAAGCTGGGAGGTAACTGGCCCAGAGTCTGCCATGCTTGCCCTAAATCTGTGCTGTTGCTGAAGGATCCCTAGGGCCCCTCAGCCCAGGGAGCCCACCTAGCTTGGCCTTTGAGAGCGGCACCCCCTTGTGGACAATTGTGGAATAACCTGCCCAGGGAAGCCACTTCCTCCTGCTCCCCCTATTGCTGGGCCATGCCCTCAATTGCAGACTTTCCTCCTGCCCCCTCACCCCAGGGCGTGGCTCCTCTGGCTTGCCGGGAGTGATCCAAGAACCTCTGATTGGCCGTTCAGCCTCTGTTAAATTCATGTGGTGGTGAGTTCCACAGGCTGTTCCATTCCCTATGGCTCTCAGGGTCCCATTCCTGCTGCCCCCTCCCCCACCAGTGCTGTCTCGTGATGACACCCTTCTAGCTACATGCTGGGGGCTCAGGATGGAGAAGGCAGGGCAGACATGAGGTGGAGGGGATGCAGAAGGCTCTCCGGGGACTAAGATGGGTTCTCTGCCTGGGCACCTCCCCCTTACCTGTGCCTTGTGTCCCTTGCCCTACCCCCCTTTATAGGGTGTGCCAGGCATTTGTTGCCCCCTGCTGGGGGCTCAGCCATGTGGGGGCACCAGGCCCCAAGAAGCTGGCCTGTCTGGGGGGGAAAGAGCAGCAAGTTTGGACCCTCTAGAAAGCCCCCACTTGGTCCCACAGTGGCTAGAAGGACCGGGAGTAGGCAGAAGTCAATCAGGGCCCAACAGGCAGGATAAAAAGGGCCAGTCACGCCTGCTAGGGGCCAGTTCAGGTGGAGCAGGACGTAACTAGTTGAGGCTGAAGATTCTCCAGTTTGTGTGAGGGTCAGTGAAAGTGTCACAGGGCCTTTCCCCTCTAGGGCCGCTGGTTCCCATCCAGCCCCAGGGCTGGGGGGTTGGGGACTCAGGGAGGCGAGAACGGGACACGGGGCCTTTCCCCTCTACATGAATGGGTCAGGGATGCAGCTCAACATGCTCCTAGCACTTGCAGCCCCATATGAAGACAATTATTACCATCCCGGCTCCCTCATGCTTTCTTGTTTTTTACCCTTCTACAGACCCCCAAACCAAGGAGAAGACCAAGGAAAGTCAACCCCAACAGCCTGGTGAATGCTGGACAAATTCTTTGTGCTTCTGCAGCAGATTCGACCCTGGAATGATCCCAAAGCAGAATTCAGGCTGCGGGTTATAATGAGAGAAGACGGAGAGAAAAGGCAATGAAATCATCTGCCCTGGTGACGCGATTTGCAGAGAAGCTGGGGGAGGGGAAGTGGATGAGCCGGGTTTGCGAGCTGGGAGGAGGGCACTGGGAAGCGATAAGTATGGATTTGAAGGGGCTGATTTGATCCCATTGATACACTCCCAGCTGCTGGTTGAGGTGCCCTTGGGGAGGGTCAGCCCCCCGGGGAAGAAGGTCAGCACGTTGGGGTGGATGGAGAAGGAGATCTGTTGGTGGGCTCAGTAGTACATGTATATGAACATGAGCTCCACCCACCATTTCTCATCCACCTTCAGTACTGTTGGAAAGAAGTGGTAGGGGAGCATCCATCCCATGTTCATCTGTGCCCACGTCAAGGGCAGAGCACACGACACGCTGCTCTCGGAAGATGATGTGGAACCCGGAAGCACAGTGCATGGTCCCCGCCACAGCAGTTGGGATGCAGCTTATGGACCTTGGCCTCAGCATCTGTGCTGAAGTCCTTTACCACCTGGTAGGAGTCGCCCTTGATGATGTAGATGTTGGGGGGAATCGTCTTGTCACTCCCGTAGAGATCCCCATCCTGTCACGCAGGGTGCAGTCTCCCGATCTCTATACCAGTCCCGCTCTTTTGATTGTCTGTCCGCAGGTAGCAATCCAGGTCGGAGCAGATGATAAAGAAGCCCTTTTGATTATCGAAGATGTCGGTGCCTGGGGCGTCATTGTGAGGGACCAATGGTCCATCGCAGGTGTCCAGCCCTGAGACGAGGAGAAGTGAGGGCAGGATGATAGCTCATCTCATCCTTTGTGAACCTTTGATGCTTGAAGATCCCCAGGTCCAAGAGCAACCAGGCACCTGTCTGCAATGAAGTCTCCTAGATGTGCCCTGCAGACCAATCTCCAGGGGGTGGCGCAATCCTGAGGAAGGGGAAAGCCCAGCGTCCTGCCCCATGAGGATCCCACCTCACACGGGCTCCCACTTTCCACCATGGATCTATCCATCTGGGCCATGTCTCCTCCATCTCACCCCATAAGTGCAAAGGGCTGCCCTGCGTGGAGATAAAGAGGGGAGGAAATATCGACAGGATCCCAAGGACTAACTCTGTGCCCAGCCAGGAGTCCCTGAATGGAGCTCAGAGGAAAACAACGCACCAAAGTTCCCTCACTCCCGACCCGCAACCCCCCAGCTATCCTAGCCCTGGGCTCAGTCCTCGCCACCAGCTCTGCCGTTGCCCCTCAGTCCCAACACACAGCCCCCTGCTAGCCCAGCCCTGGGGTCCCCCCGCCCCAAAGTTCCAGCTGACACTCCCACCTGGTAGTTCCTCTCAGCTGATGACAGCTCCGCTTGGGGCCAGGAGCGAGTTCCTGGGCTGTACCGAGATGGATGGGACCTTAGAGAAGAGCAAAACCAGCCCTGCAATTCTCTGGATGTAAACGCTGACGGGGTCTGTGTAGAAGTAAAATTTTATATTTGTACTATAAGAATTAATGTATAGTTTAATCATCCTGCCAGCCACCCTTTTTGAACAGCAGAAAGGAAAGACCCTCTGGAACACTGGTTAAAAACGCATCTGACAGACTGCCAGTGTCTGTACTAATGTTAAGGCAAAAACCGACCAAAACAATCCTTATAACTAATTATGGTCACCCTTTTGTTTTAAAATAAGTTGTAATGTCTACTTTGGTTTCCTATGTGTATTATATAAATTAGCCACTCTCGTTAAATATACATTTCTTTGTTTTAAGGTTTAGTAAGTAAAAAACAGAATCTTGTATTGTGTCTACGTTAAAAAAATTAATTTTTTTTGAAAAGCCCAGGCCACAATGTGAACTGTTTTAATCACAAAATGTAGTCAGGTTTAATTTACAAACTACTGGATACCTTTAAAGGTCTCTGTAAAAAATGGTTTATGTAAATAAAAAATGTATGCATCAAAAAGAAAGGTGTAAAGGCCGTTGTTATAGCCAAATAATCAAAAAAAAAAAAAACCCTTCCCAACGCCATCAGCCCACATCCATAATGAAAGAAGGGCAAATTAATACCCTGAGGTAAAGGCTGGCACCACTAGAAACAAAACAATTAACTGCATCAAAACCAAACCAAAATAACCCCCTCCAAGGTGTTTTGGAATGTTAACATCAAAAAATAACACCAATTAAAAAGTAACCGGTCAGAAACTGACACAGCAAAATTCTTAAACTTCAACGGCAAAAGAAGACTCCATAAGAGCAGGCTGCTTGGCCATGGGACTTTGGGTTTGTCTTGCCGCCACTCCAAAAGCATCGAATTGCAACCGACAGAGCCCGGCTCCCCTCTGTGATCTATCTGGCTGGCCACTAGATTGATCCAGACTCTAGACTGGCGGGGCTGTATGCCTAATATGTATGTGTATGTAATTAAAAAGCATCTGCTAACTGTCGTATTCTCAATAAATGCGGCGTGCTGCCTTCTCCCCTATAAAAATCCCGTGTGCTTCTTGTAAGTATAACATCTGTTTGCTTCCTCTCCAGTGGCTCCTCCCCCTTTCCACTGACTCCGCCTTCTCACCAGGCTCATCCTTCCTCCCTCATACTATGCCTCCCTTTTCCCTTGAGTGTTCCCTCCCCATCTCCCACTCTGGCTTCCACCCCCTCACCCTGCCCCTGTGGGCCAATCGAGCCCCTTCTCCGTGTTAAGGGGTCCCCAATTCTGTTCCCCCAAGCCCTGCTCTCTGATAGGGGCCACGGCTGCTTCACCAGAGGGTGGGATCCCTGCCAGACTCTTATCTGCATGGCCTGTATTGCAGCCACCTGCTATCAGGCCCTCCTGTGCTTGCAACACTTTGTGTGTTTCCAGGGAGGAAAACAGGACATAACCGATTAGGGCTGAAGGTTCTGCCATCTGGGAGAGGGTCAGTGACTGTGTCATGGGGCCTTTCTCCTCGAGGGGGATCTGGCTCCGATCCAGCCCCAGTGCAGGGGGATGGGTGACTCAGGGAGGTGGGAATGGGACAGGAGGCCTTTGCCCTCTCGATGAACTGGGGGGATTGAAGGTAAGGAACTAAACCAGTGCAGCTCAACATGCTCATAACACTTGCAGCCCTGTATAAAGACTATTATTACCATCTAATCTCATGCTTCCGGGCTTCCCCTGCAGGGGTCAGGCAGGACGGGTTACCTCGATACCCCATTGGCTCCCTGGGATTTTTTTTCACTTTCCTCTGAAGTGTAGTGATCAGAGATAGTCCACACCTGGAGACAGGACAGAGTGGGTCACAGCTCTGAGCTGCCTGGTTGGTGCTTGGGCTGGCATGCTCAGGATCCAATTGATCATCAGAATCGAGGTGGGGAAGGAATCCCCCCCGCACGTCAGATTGGCAGGTATCTGAGGTAGAGGGTCATCTTTCTGTTCAGTATGGGGCAGGTGCAGGGTTGCCAATCCTCCCGGTTTTGTCAGGAGTCTCCTGGGATCGGGCTCTATCTCCCGGAGGGTACTGAAGCCAAACCGGGAGATTTTGGGCTGCTAAAAGTCCAGCAGCACAGCAGAGCTAAGGCAGTCTCCCTATCTCCTAAGGCACACCCCACCCCCTTGCCCCAGTCCTGTCCTGGAACCAGCACTCCAAACCCCCTGCTGCACCCCGACGCCCTGCCCTAGCCCTGAGCCCCCTCCGGCACCCAAACTCCCTCCCAGAGCCTGCACCCCGCACCCCCTCCTGCATCCCAACCCCCTGCCCCAGGCTCAGCCAAGAGCCCCCTCCTCCATTCCAAAACCCTCGGCCCCAGTCCAGAGCCTGCACCCCTTCCCGCACTCCAACCCCCTTCCAGTGCCCGGTGAAAGTGAGTGAGGGCATTCTCCATCCTCCCGGACGTTTAGGGGACTGGAGCCGATGGTTTTCTTCTGTGAACTGGACAACCCTGCAGAACAAGATGGGCTTGTGCCCTATGCTGAGGCGGTACTGCCGGATGTACAGGTTCTTTTTGGGCTCCAGGGTCACCTGGGCTGACTCCTCTTCTTCCTGGGCTTCCTTCCAGTCCTCCTGCTCCATGCAGACGCTTCTTCCACTGTACTCGGGCTTGAGGGAGAACTGGACCTGGGTGCTGAGCTTGAGCCCTGAGGGACATCTCAGCAGAGATCCTCCAGCTGTGCTTGATGCGGGACATATGGTGCTTGGCATAGCCCACCTTGCGGGTGACCTTGTCTGACCAGGTGATGGGAGATTCGGAGTCCTTCGGTTCTTGATGCACTTCCAGGCGCCGGTTGAGATGCCTGTTGTGAGAGTCAGCCCCCCCTGGGCAAGAAGTTCAGCACGTTGGGGTGGATGGAGAAGGAGACTGAATCGGTGGAGCTCATGTCATTGTACTGGTGGAACTGAGTCCCCCCATTTCTGAACACCTTGGTCAGGGTTGGGAAGACGCTGAAGTCAAAGTAATAGAGCCCCTTGCAGCATTCAGGCCGAAGGGGAGTGTCGAACCCATTTTCATCTGTGCTCATGTCAAAGACACGGCACATAACCCCCCGCTCTAGGAAGATGATGCAGAAAAAGAAATCATAGTGCATGTAGTGGTCCCCGCTCACAGACCTTGGACTCAGCATCTGTGCTCAAGTCCTTCACAACCTGGTAGGATTCGCCCTCGATGATGTAGATGTTGGGGTGGGGGGGTTCATCTTGTCACTCATGTAGTGATCCCCACCCTGGCATGCGGGGTGCAGTCCCTGGAACTTGATACCATCCCCCTTTTTAGATCCTCTGTCTGTCGGTAGCTGTCAAAACAAACAAAAATATTTCCTGAAAACAAAACTGGTTTATTGCTAGTCAAACATTTTCAGGTTTTGTAAAGAAAAATTTGACAGTTTTCGAGGGAAGAAGATGCTTTCTGGGAATATTTTCCTTTTGCGAAAAAAGAATCCAATTTCCTCTCAATAACAATGTTTCTAATGGCTTTAATGATGAGGACACACGGCCGGACCAAACTTCTCCCCCAGCCACTTCTGCTTTTTCCATTCTCCTTCATCCACCTCCTTCGCAGCAGTTCCCAAACTTCCTTCCAAATCTCATCGGTAGTGTAGGTGATTGAATGGCGTCTTCTCTCTCCTACTATTACTATTACTCACAGCCTTGAATTTGCTTTGGGCTTCCCCCATGTCAGTAGAAACAAGAGAACCCTGTGCACTCTTTTAAGTGAGAAGGGGGCAGGTGGGGGGTAAAGAGTATGGATTTGCCAAGGTGCCAGAGTAGATCTGAAAGCTGAAATCTATCAAACTGGATTTTCCATCCTTGTTTTTAGGAAATTTAATTAGGATAACTCCTTATTATTGAGTCCAGGGAGTGTGAGCTTTCTCATTTTAATGCTAAGCTCTACTCAGGTCTGCTTTTACCCTGGACAGTACTGCTGCAGTCAACAAGGCATATAATCATCAGCTTTATAGATCAAAGATTAGATACAGAAAATGTCCTAGGAATGTACTGAACCCAGATTACACACGCAGTCTGGCACTCAATGGATGTAGATAGACCAGTGTTGAGGCCTATCACCTGTACCATACAAATCACACAGTCAGATTTCTTACTACATTTATTTATAACAATCAGTTCTTCAATATCTCAACTACATTTGTCACACTTTAAGTAATTCTCTGATGCACTTTGTCTGAAGGCATCCTACTAACCTGGTCCCTGCTCTTTCTAATGTGGAGGTTTGAAAGAGTTTAAACTATCAAAAGCAGTTGCTTAAAGTTATTGTTAGAGGTTCTCTTATGCTATTGAGTTGGATGGATAAAGGAGAAACAGGCATATGACATTGCTTAGTTAAAATGGTTTAGATACAAAAAATCCTGTATCTTGCAGGGGGTTAGACTACCTGACCCTTGTGGTCCCTTCTCACCCTATGGTCCTATGAGTCTATGAAAAATCCAAGATGTTTTTCCTTGAGGTCTTGCTAGAAAGTGCAGGTGCAACAGGGGAACTTCCAGATACTGGGATTAAAGAAACACAGTCTCTGAAAGGAAGTCTCACCGTCTTTTCTCAGCCTGATAAGCCCGGGATAGGCGAGAGCAGGACACATGGTTTGTCCAAGTGTCTGGCAGCACTTCTAAGTTCTCCAGCTTCACTGGTAGGCTCAGCAAAACTCTGAGGTCCAGCATGCTGATGCCAGTTGATATACCCTGTTTGTTGGAGGATGGTGTCTAAGGTCCAATAGAGAATAAGAGGTTTACTTGCCAACAGCTCCCGGATTTCGTCTATTACTTTCTCTGCTGCTTCCAGCACTATCCAGTAGATGGCGCTGGTGCATGAACATTCTGTCATTCTTTGCTTATCTGAGGCTCTTAATGTGTTAGTCATTCCAAACACTTCCGATGAAGTGAGCTGTAGCCCATGAAAGCTCATGCTCAAATAAATTGGTTAGTCTCTAAGGTGCCACAAGTCCTCCTTTTCTTTTTGCGAATACAGACTAACACGGCTGTCACTCTGAAAATTCCAAACCTTGTATTTTTGCATTAACCCGGCCTATTAATTGTGTCCCCTCCTTTTTAAAAACAATTTATTTTAATGTTTCCAAGTCACACACATATTAATTTTCCTTCTTCTGCCAGACAAACCCTATCACTTCTGGGGGCAACAATCAGTGTCAAAAAACCCAGACACAATCTTGTATAGTTCCTCTAAATGTAGTGGACATGGGGCCAGCTTTGTCAAGGTATTTAGGTGCCTGAAGGTGCAAACTGGGTTTTTCATGAACATCGTGGGTGTCTGCAGGAGTGAGAGCTTCTTGGGTTGAGTCTTGCATTGGTCTCCTGAAAATCAGTGGGATCAATTCAGTCCCTTCCAACCCATGCTTACCACTTCTCAGTGCCCTCCTCCCAGCTTGCAAAACCGGCTCATGTGCTTCCCGTTCCCCAGCTTCTCTCCAAATCTCGTTACCAAAGCAGAGGACTTTATTACATCTTCTCTGAGTCTTCTCTCGTTATGACCTACAGCCTCAGTTCTGCTTTGGGATTTTCTGGGGGATTGAATCTGCTGCCAGAATGCAGAGAATTTGTCGAGCCTGAATAAAGAATAAAATTTTCACTGTTCATCAAGTTGTTGGTATTGAACTTTCTTGGTTTTCTCCTTGATCTGGGATCTACAGATGGGTAAAAATGGAAACAAAAGAAGGAAATCAGGAGGGAGCCAGGAAAGGCCTGGGAGTTGGGGTTTCTGTGGAGACAAAGGGGGGAAATATTTGTGCGTCATAAGGCCAGAAGGGTATGATGGTTCTCAGGGTACTAAGCAAGGTGTATCACCTAGTGACTCTGTTACCCTTTGCCTCCAGAGAGAAGGGCTCTTGCTTGTACTAGCTGCTTAGCAGCTGCCTACCACCACCAGTCCCTGATAATGGGATCCCCAGAGAAATCTCAGTCCTTTGGCACCCAAAAGAATGGTGCACCCCCGTTTACCATTTTTATCACAGTGCCTTAGAATCATAGAATCTCAGGGTTGGAAGGGACTTCTAGAGGTCATCTAGTCCAACCCCCTGCAGAGCAGGACCAATCCCCAATTTTTGCCCCAGATCCTTAAATTGCCCCCTCAAGGACTGAACTCACAACCCTGGGTTTAGCAGGCCAATGCTCAAAGCACTGAGCTATCCCTCCATTAGCTTGGGGTACCCACCGACCTTGTTTGAGGTGGAAAAAAGCTTAGCTATGCCATTTGGTTCCCTCTCTTCTTTTTCATATTTTAAGAGGCTACTGACACTCTTAAGGAAAAATCCAGTCTTTGCATCTACATGGGGCATCCTGCAGTGTGTGAAGAAGCCTACAGAGTTTGATCTTACTAATTCTCTATGTAAAAGGTTGTGACATCATTCTTCAATTGCCCACATGTGGTATTCGTTCTGGGAATTAGCTAAACGTGTGAATGAAAGCCAGGATCTTAAACCTCCTGGATCTGTTAGTTCCAAGGCCAGTGAGAGTATTGTGTTTGTGTGTATTGAGGCATTGCACAAAGAGGATAGAGGGACGGTGGCGTGGTGCAACCATACCTTGGGCCTTTCCTGGTTTCCAGATGTTTGAGTTTTGCTCATCTCACCATTCTGGAAGTCGACGACAATACCACCAAGTGACCTTCATTTGGCATTAACATTTTTGTTTTGTTTTGCCATTGAACATCCTAGTTTTTTTGAACAGGAGAAGAGATCTTGTTGGTAGGAGTTAGCGATCAACTAAACTGTTGTACATATCATGCCTTGCAATTTGCATACTGAGCCAGCCATCCCCACATACATCAGCTGGGCCCCACAAGCCCTGTTTCTGCATACCTCCCCAGCCATGCCCCTGATCTTTTCACTGTAACCTGGCCCCCTTGCTACTACTGTACCCAGCTCCCCACCCATCAGCGCATTCAGGGAATGCTTCTCCCCGAAATCTTCCCCACTCCTATAACCTGACTCACTCGCATTGCCTGAAGTGAAGGACAACTGTGTGACAGTGGCCTGGTGTTCCTGGTCATGTGTCACAATGGGTGGAGTTTGTGGCAGGGGTGGCAAGAGAAATCAGAGACCGGGTTTGTTCCAAAACACAGAGAGTTTTATGTTTGGGAGAAAGATCCCTGCCCAATAGACATACTCCATCTCCAAGCAACAGGGGTGTGTCAGAGCTCTTCTTAGTTCTGTGCAGCAAGTGGTCAGCCATGAACACTTTGATTTCCTGATTAACGTTCTTCCAACACTGATTAACAGCTTTCGTGTTGTCACTGTTGCAGTGATTGAGAGGCTCAGACAAATCAGGGAAAACTATCCCAGTTCCTGGACCCCGATCCCTGACGCCGTCCGCATCTGCTCTCACATTCTGTGAGGTGAGTACCAGGAATTAGGCCGAGATCACACCAGCAATGCCAGAACGGGGGAGCCAGGGAGCATAGCCCCATCACTTTTAAAAAGAGTGGCGCAGGGGCAGGGCCTCGGGGGGGAAGGGCTGACACGGGGGCAGGGCCACGGTTCAGGCACTAGTGGACTCCCCGGTTTTAGGAAGCTTCCAGCGCTCCTGGATAACACCACAGTGTCTGATAGATCACAGCCTCTTAACTCACAGTTTAAGATGCTGCAGGGCAAGCAAAACATGATGCCAAAGCAGGCCAGCTTGGTCCACGCAGATCAGCCTGTTGTCAGGAATCCCCCTTTCATGAGCCAATCCTCCCTCTCCTGCAAGCTTCTGCTACCTCGTGACCCAGGAATTGGCCACAATACACATTAGCTACCCTAATCAGCGCACGCATTTCTTTCCCCACAGCAGTCAAGGTGCGTGCATTCTCAGCTCCAGACCTCCACATTGTGCGGCTTTGGAAGCACTGCATCAATGTGCCTCGAGATCAGGACGTAGGTTCTTCCACCTGCCGAGTAAAACACAGAGTTTCACACATAACCGATCCAAGGCTTCCCAACCCCCTGTCCTCATTGGTGACCCCCATCCACAGCCACAACCCTTCTCCCTATATCTGTGCCCTCCATCGTCTCCGTCCCCAACCACCCCCAAAGTCCCATGTCTCTGGATAGTCCCTACCAATTATAACAGCTGTTGTGGGGAATGGCTGAGGAGTGGTTTTCTGTGCTCACAGAAAACTTCCCCATAAAATAATCACATGTTGTAACAGAGTCAATTGGAACAAGCTACAGGAGTTATTCAATCTTTATTGGTTTCAGAGGAGCAGCCGTGTTAGTCTGTATTCGCAAAAAGAAAAGGAGTACTGGTGGCATCTTAGAGACTAACCAATTTATTTGAGCATAAGCTTTCGTGAGCTACAGCTCGCTTTATTGTGCTGGTGGGGAGCGAGGCTTCCTGGGAAGCAGTGAGCAGGACTGGAAAGGGACAGCTGACTTGTCTTTATTGAACTTTGCTAAGCTTGTGGGTCTGGCTGGGTTTCCTCTCAGGTGTCACCTGTCAGAGCAGCAGAGAGCTCAGTGCAGGGAGGGGCAGCTGTGCCCTCTTCAGCTCTCTGGGTCCTAGCCCCAGACCCCACTCCATAGAGCTGCCATTCTCTCCCCTCCAGGGAAATGGCTCTTTGGGCCACACCTGCCTTGGTCTCCTTCTGGCTCCTATCTCTCTCCCCTGTCACCATGGCTGGTAAGTGACCCCAGTTTTCCTGGACACCTGGGTCCCATTCCCCATCCCAGTGTCTTTCCCCAGGGCTGGGTGCTGCAGGGCCCCCTCGGGTCGCTGTCCCAGATGTCTGGATCTCACTCCCATCCCAGTCTCTTTTTCCTACAGGGGTTCACTGTGTGTCCTATCTCCAACTCATCTCCCCACAAGCGGCCTTCCCAGATGGCTTCATGTGATGAGGGCGAATGACCTGGTGCACTCAGCCTATGACAACAACACTGGCAGGCTGGCTCCCTGAACTTGTGACATCCTGCATGACCAGGAGACCCACCAGTTCTGGAGAGCAGGTAGCTTTGAGTGCCTGGCCTGGGACTCCTGGTTGGAGACCGAGGACCAGGGCCTGGAGTGAGAGATAAATGCCAGCTCCCCAAAGGCAGGTGAGTCCCCAGACCCCAGCACTCAGATTGGCTCAGGAAGGTGATGAGCAGGTGACTGGGTAGGAGGGAGCTGCGGGAGGGTACACCAGGGGGGATACATAGCGGTTAAAAGTGGAGTTTGGATCCAGGACTCTTGGGTTCTATCTCTGGCTGTAGGAGGGGTGTGGGATCTGGTGGGTTGGAGCAGGGGGGCTGGGAGGAAGATCTCCTCAGTTCTTTCCCCAGCTGTGGGAGAGGAGTGGGGTCTGGAGGATTGCGGAGGGGGTGGGGCACTGGGACAGTTCTGCCGGTGCACCTTACTCCTGGCCTATAGCCCCTGCTATCCCAGCCGTGGGCTCCCTCCCCAGCTCTGCTTGTGGCACTCAGACCTGACCCACAACTCCCTGCTTTCCCAGCCCTGGCCTCTCTCCCAATCCCAAAGGTGTGCCTATGCCCCTTAATCCCAACCCGCAGCCCCCTGCAGTCCCAGGCCTGGGCTACCTCCCAGATCTGCTGGTGCCTCTCAATCCCAACCCACACCCCCGAGCTGTCCCATTCCCTGTGACTAATAACCCTTTCTCACCGTCCCCTGAGCCCAGTCCACAGTGCATCTGGCCCTCGTCCCAGGGACTTGGGACCGATCAGCTCATCCGCCACGTGACGGGGTTCTTTCCCTGCTCCATCACTGTGACCTGGGAGCAGCGGGACCAGGTGACCCTAGGGAAGCAGTTGACCAGCAGCATCCAGCTGAATGAGGACCGCACCTTCCAAATCCAGGTGTCCATTGAGCAGGGGCAGGAGGGGGTCGGTCCTGCGGAGCACGTGTTTGTGGTGAGACACAGCAGCCTGGGGGATGCCCCTCTGAGGGTGACCTGGGGTGAGTACTGGGGGCGCAGAGCAGGGAGGAGCAGTGGGAAGATACTGGGAATGGGGGGCCTCACACTGAGGGGAGAGATATGGAGGAGATGGACACAAGGGGTGGGGGGAAGAGGGAGTTGGGAAATGCAGAGGGGCAGTTTTGAGGGGCACCAGGGTTTAGTAGACAGAGAGAGGTACTAGGGGGCAAGAGGAGGTGGAGATGTGTTTTGGCTGGCTCAGAGGAGAGGGGCAGGCAGAGGGGCATACTGGGGGCTCAGAGGGGAGGGGAAACCAGAGAGCAGGGGTTCTGGGGGCTCAGAGGAGAGGGGAAACAGAGAGGGGTTTTGTGGGGGCTCAGACAGGGAAGGGAGGCAGAGAAGCGGGTGTCTAGCTGCAGGGAAGACCCACAGGGGGTGGCTGGGAGGGGCAGACGGGCTGGGGGAGGCAGGATGCTAGCTCAGGTTTATTGGGCAGAGAGCAGGAGGGGGAGCCGGGAGGCCCCAGGAGAGGTGAAGGGCACAAGGGCTTCGGGTGACCCAGGGCTTCGTCTCTCTCGGGGCACTTCTAGATTCCCAAGCCATAGGCCAGGCTGCTATCCTGGCCATTGTTGCTGGCTGCTGTTAGGGGGCTTATTCCTTCACCCACTTACTTCCCTGGTCCTTCTTGCATGAACAGAGAGCAACAATCCCCGAAGTCCAAAGGTGCAAACAATTTGATGTTTATTGGAGTGAACTTCCAGCAAGCATGATTCTAGTTTCCTTCCTTAGTGTCCCCCTTCCCAGCTCTGACACCACAGAGCCTTACACCTGTGTCCCTGTTCCCATTCCTGCCCTTAGCCAAACATGATTCCAACTTCCTTACCCCCATTCCCTGTTCCCATTTCCCCCTTTAGCAAAACACAATTCCAATTCCCCACCCCCATTCCCTGTTCCCATCTCCCCCACCCACACACCCACCCCCTCACTTTCTGATTGACTGCAGACTATATAGTAAATCTTGAGTTCAGCTTAGCTATACCTTAACCAATCATTTTTCTGAAATTTAACTAACCAATCCTAACATATTGTAACATGATTATGTAACCAATTATATCCCACCACCTTAATTAGTTTACACCCAGCAAAATTAATTATACAGCAGACAGGAACAATCACAGAACCAGACAGAGATTATACAGACAAACAATAGGGAAATGGGGACTACAGTGATACAACAAACACAGAAATGAGGATTTCACATCCCAGCTACTGATAAGTGAGTTCTTGTCAGACAGGATGCTACCAAACTAAGTTTCCTTTTACATTTTCTAGGCAAAAAGAAAAGGAGGACTTGTGGCACCTTAGAGACTAACCAATTTATTTGAGCATGAGCTTTCGTGAGCTACAGCTCACTTCATGCTTATGCTCAAATAAATTGGTTAGTCTCTAAGGTGCCACAAGTCCTCCTTTTCTTTTTGCGAATACGGACTAACACGGCTGTTCCTCTGAAACCTGTCATTTTCTAGGCACTTCCCTTTCTCTGGAGGCGATGGGCACTATCAGGACAGGATTGTATCCTAACAGCCCAATAGCACCTTCTTTCAGTGTGACTAGTTTGGAATGTGAGCAGGTGACCAGTCGCTTCCCAACTTATGGCTGCCTCTGCTGCTTAGCCAAAGGCCTTAGCCTAAGCACAGGGCCTTAGACTGTCACAGTAAGAGAAGGACCTTACACTGGCAGACAGTGATTTTGATTCTTTCTTTTATACCTCTAACTAGCCAAGTGATAAGAATACACCTAAATTCTTCGAGTACAGGCCTTTACCAACAGGCCTGAATATCTATATCCTAACAGCTGCATCCTCACTGTGCTGGGAGTCGGGGCTCTGGGCTGGTTCCTGAGGATGAGGCCAGGTGAGTGGTGCAGCACGACTCCCCCTCTTGACTCCCCACCGGGCTCCCTGCAGCACAGAGCCCCCTAGCACTGCGCTGGGTCCCTGGTGACAACATTAACAGGCAGGGGAGAGAGACCCCTGGTGAGCCCCCACCCTGCAGCACTTGGTCTCCCAGCCAAGTCCCAAACCAGCCTGGCCCTGCTTAGCATGAGATCCCAGGGGCTCCATGCTGAGCCCTGGAGGGACACAGGGGTTGTGGCGGTGGGAAGCCACCCACCGATGTGATCCCCACTGCCCCCTGTAGTAGGGTCCTTGGTGGGCTGGGTGGCCGAATGGTTAGCATCCAGTCACCTGGGGGAGAATGTGATGTTGCACTCTATATTGTTTTATGAAAGTATGTTGATGAGTGTGAATATATTGTAACTAAAATATGCTTCATGCAAAAGGTCTCTTGTGAGGTATTGTTACAAAGCTTATAATCTACTGAGTGTGGTCATCCTGTTTGTATAAAGGTATCACTTTTGTATCTGAAACTAGAAATATGAAATATAACTCTGAGGGCCTATTGTAATTATTAATGGTGGCTTGGAATCTTGCTGGCTCCCATCAACCAGGACAACTGACTGTGGATGGCTCTGGTTGCAGGCAGGCCTTGCTGTGAGTCTGGCTGGGAGGAAGGAAGGCTGGGGGTCTCACAGGACATGTGACCATGTCACCTGAACTTGAACCCATCTTTAACCTGGTGTTTTTCCACTGAGAAGGAGGGGTGGGAACCCAGAGGGACAAAGGGTTCCTGCCTTATGCAAAAGCTATATAAGTGGGTGGAACAGAACAAAGGAAGCAGCCATCATGAGGAATCCCCTAGCTACCACCTGAGCTGGAACAAGGGCTGTACCAGGGGAAAGGATGGTGCCCAGACTAGGAAGGCGTCCAGTCTGTGAAAGAAACCTATTGAAACATCTCTGAGGGTGAGATTTTATCTGTTTTCAGTTTTATTACTGTATTAGGCTTAGATTTGCGTGTTCTATTTTATTTTGCTTGGCAATTCACTTTGTTCTGTCTGTTACTACTTGAAACCACTTAAATCCCTACTTTCTGTATTTAATAAAATCATTTTTAACTTATTAATTAACCCAGAGTATGTATTAATACTTGGAGGGGGGGAACAGCTGTGCATATCTCTCTATCAGTGTTATAGAGGGTGAAGAATATATGAGTTTACCCGGATTTATTTGGGTTTAGACCCCATTGGGAGTTGGGCATCTGAGTGTTAAAGCCAGGAACACTTCTTAAATTGCTTTCAGTTAAGCCTGCAGCTTTGGGGCTCGTGGTTCAGACCCTGGGTCTGTGCTGGAGCAGACGGGAGTGTCTGGCTCAGCGAGACAGGGTGCTGGAGTCCCAGCTGGCAGGGAAAGCAGGGGCAGACGTAGTCTTGGCACATCAGTTGGCAGCCCCAAGGGGGTTTCTGTGACCCCACCCATCACGGAGAGTCATGCTAGTTGAGCCCCAACCCACTCAATCCTCCAGGCTCCAACCCAGGGCCTTTAGAGAGTCAGCAGCATTGACCCCTTGGGCAGGGTGGGGGTTGTGGACCCTCTGCATTACCCTCCCTGCATCACTTCCCATCACTGCTCTCTCCACTTCCAGCCCCGGACAAGGAAAAAGACAATATAAAAGGGAAACCAAACCTCAGCCCCAACCGGGCTCAACACACAGTCCCCGGTGTCTCAGCCAGGCTTCTCTGACTCCTTTTGCAGGAGCCTGCAGGGTAGGTCTGCTCCTCCCCAACCTCCCCCTTCTGAGCTGAGCTGCTCCCTTTTCAACCCTTCCTCCAGTTGCAGCTTGCTCTGCTGCGCTGGAGGGGCGGGCCTAGCTGGGCCCAATATAGTCTTTTAACCCTTCTGTCCCAGTGTGGGGTTTGTATATCAGATCCTCCTCCCCACCCCACATGCACACACACCCTCACTGCAGGGGGGCAGGAGTGAGCCAGGGTCTCCAGATGAATCCATTCCTGCTCGGGCTTCCCCTGCAGGGGGCCATACGGGGCCGTATCGCCCAGTGCAGACATAGCCACAGACCCTCGACTCTGCTTCAGCCACAGCTAAGCAGGAAACACCTCGACCACGGCACTTTCTCTCCCGGATGCAGAGTGACCAGATGCAGAGCTGGCTGTACCAGGGCCATCAGTTTGGGCTGAGACCACATGGAACACCCCTGGTGAAGAGGAGGTGCTGGGGGTGGGGATTGGCTGTGGATAAGGGCAAAATAACTGAGTTTACAGGGTGGGGGGCACCTCTGTTGAACTTCCACCCTGTGCTGTTCCCCACCCTCCAATCACCCCTGTCCCTCAGAGCTCCCAGCCCCCTCTACAAGATCCCCCAGTTTCCATTCTCTTCCCTCCCACCCCACCGGGCGGCATCTCAATCATTCTGCGTTTGGGAAGTTGCGGCACTTTATGATGCTTGACCCATAAATACAATTTTCACCTTCAGGGAAATTGTTTGGGGACCCCTAGTCCCGGAACTGTGTCTTCAACTCAGGGGGTTGGGGGTTTATTACCTGCTGCTTATTAAACCTGTGGAGGGACTTATCACCTTATCCTACTTGTGAGTCTTTTGGGCTTTACTGAACCCCATCAGCTGGTGCATTTAAGATATCGTGGTCACAGGGCATCAAGGGCCCCTGCAAAGTGTGCATAGCCACGGGACACTAATTTTACATTTGCTATGTCAGGTCATGTGATGGGAAATTTATGGGTCTTATCAGCGTGGGTACTGGTGACCCTGAGAATACTGCTTTACCCTCTAATGTTATATTTATCTCTTGTTTAATATACTATGTTGAATGTATTGTGTGTGTTTGTGTTATTTCTGGGGCGTGTCCAACTATCAGGCAAGTAAGTGGGGATTATCCTGTGCTTAGAATTTTTCTCCCAAGCTGCCCGGGTGATGCAGCCAGGAAGTAGTGACGGGGGAGGAGGCCCTGCCACATAAATTCAAAGGGGAAGAAAATACAAAAGTTACGTCCTGCTGAGTGGGAAGCAGGATCCAGAACAACCCAAGCCTGTCCATCAAAACATGTAAGGAGATCGGTGCTGAAGGAGGTAACTGGGTGGATGGGGGGGAGGGGCACTACCTTTAAAAGCTCTTTATTAATAGTATTTTGATCTGTTGCTTTACAAAATATGATACTTAGGATGCTAATTCTGGCTGAAAGCCTTGTTCATGTAATGGAGCAAGCAGTTCTGCTGCTAGTATCTGTTGAAATGCTTGGTCATGTTCCCACAGCGTCTCTCGGTCACCTTGCTTTCAGAGCGACCCACCAGTCCAAAAATCTCTGCTCCCGAGCCGACTCCTCCCAGCTGCCTTCGGTTTCATTGCTGCTCCACCTTGGCAGGCCTGTGAATTTTAAAAGTTTCCTTATTTGTCCATAATGGCTCTCAATAGCTTGTAACCATTTTTGACCAAATCCCACTGACTGCAGACTCGTGAAATTTTACACTTGGCATGTTAATCAACTAAATATTGTGAAACAACATTTTCAATAGCTGTAACCCTAAGCTATTTGTTGGATTTGTTTTTAATCAAGGGCATGTCAATCTTTTATACAAATTGCTTAGTTTTAATACAATTATTCTTTTCCCATTTTCATATCACTACCATATCGGTTTTTACTTGCTAACAACATTTACTTCGCACCACAGCTAGACAGAACTTTTGGATAAGAATAGGAGTACTTGTGGCACCTTAAGAATGTTAATGGTGAAGCTCCATTTATATATTCACTGATCTGTCCTGGTGCCCGGTTGGATTTTGCATCCAAAGCACACATGTGAAAAAGAAAACACAAGCTATTGTGGGTCCTTGTTGGAGCCTCTTTGGGTTTTTAATTAAATACCATGTCTTATCGACAGTTGTTTTGTCCATTGCTATAAACACTCCATGTTTCATGGGAAGGCACCTTCCTTCCATAAAGCAACCCTTACCCTTTATGTGCCATAAAATCACGTTAGCCGATGTAAGGTCTGAATGAGCTCTCCCCTGACATCTAGTGGTGAGCTGGGGAAGAGGACTTCAGGAGCCAACTTTGTTTGCATGAACACACCTACCCTGCCTATGTGCTCAGCATGAGGGAGCTGCTTTGCCCAAATGATGACTTTTGGCTGGTGCTGGATCACAAGTCACTTTGTTATTGGGGGCAGGGGTATGAGAGGGTTGTTATCCTTGTTGTACTAATCAAGGGCAGCAGAGCTGTACTTGTATCCTGTGTGACACTCTGTACCTCAAAGTAGCACTATGGAACCCCCATATTCACACTTTTCAGAGTAGCAGCCGTGTTAGTCTGTATTCGCAAAAAGAAAAGGAGGACTTGTGGCACCTTAGAGACTAACCAATTTATTTGAGCATGAGCTTTCGTGAGCTACAGCTCACTTCATCGGATGCATAAAGCGGAAAATACAGTGAGGAGATTTATGTACACACAGACCATGAAAAAATGGGTGTTTATCATACACATTGTAAGGAGAGTGATCACTTAAGATGAGCTATTACCAGCAGGAGAGTGGGGTGGGGGGAGAGAAAACCTTTTGAAGTGATAATCAAGGTGGGCCATTTCCAGCACATTTCCAGGAGTTAACAAGAACCTCTGAGGAACGGGGGGGGGGGGTGGGGGGGGGAGGAATAAACAAGGGGAAATAGTTTTACTTTGTATAATGACTCAACCACTCCCAGTCTCTATTCAAGCCTAAGTTAATTGTATCCAGTTTGCAAATGAATTCCAATTCAGCAGTCTCTCGTTGGAGTCTGTTTTCGAAGTTTTTTTGTTGAAGAATTGCCACTTTTAGATCAGAAATCGAGTGACCAGAGAGACTGAAGTGTTCTCCGACTGGTTTATGAATGTTATAATTCTTGACATCTGATTTGTGTCCATTTATTCTTTTACATAGAGACTGTCCAGTTTGACCAATGTACATGGCAGAGGGGCATTGCTGGCACATGATGGCATCTATCACATTGGTAGATGTGCAGGTGAACGAGCATTCTTACAACTACAATACCCACCTGCTGAAGTGAAGAAACAGATTGACAGAGCCAGAAGAGTACCCAGAAGTCACCTACTACAGGACAGACCGAACAAAGAAAATGTGAGGTTATGAAATATTGCTATATGTGGCCAAGAGTCCTGTGGCACCTTATAGACTAACAGACGTGTTGGAGCAGAAGCGTTGGTGGGTGAATCCCCACGTCGTCAGATGCATGTAGTGGAAATTTCCAGAGGCAGGTATAAATATGCCAGCAAGAATCAGGCTAGGGATAACTAGGTTAGTGCAATCAGGGAGGATGAGGCCCTCTTCTAGCAGTGGAGGTGTGAACACCAAGGGAGGAGAAACTGCTTTTGCAGTTGGCGAGCCAGTCCCAGTCTGTGTTTAACCCTGGGCTGATGGTGTCCAATTTGCAAGTGAACTGAAGTTCAGCAGTTTCTCGTTGAAGTCTGGTCCTGAAGTTTTTTTGCTACAGGATGGCTGCCTTGAAATCTGCTACTGTGTGCCCAGGGAGGTTGAAGTGTTCTCCTACAGGTTTCTGTATATTGCCATTCCTAACATCTGATTTGTGTCCATTTATCCTTTTACGTAGGGACTGTCCAGTCTGGCCAACGAACATGGCAGAGGGGCATTGCTGGCACATGATGGCGTAGATGACATTGGTGGACGTGCAGGTGAATGAACTGCCGTCGGCAGAAGCATTCTATGTATAGGTCCAGACTGTCATTTCGACCCTCAGGAGGAGTCCATGTGGAGTCCATGTCTGGACCTATACATAGAGTGCTTCCGCTGACGTGCACAGGCAGAAATTGTGGAAAAAACCATCACTTGCCTCATAATCCAAGTCGTGCAGAACGCAACGCCATCCACAGCCTCAGAAACAACCCTGACATTATAATCAATGAGGCTGATAAAGGCGGTGCTGTTGTCATCATGAACAGGTCTGACTACCAAAAGGAGGCTGCCAGACAACTCTCCAATACCAAATTCTACAGGCCACTTTCCTCAGATCCCACGGAGGAATACACTAAGAAACTGCACCATCTACTCAGGACACTCCCTACACTAACCCAGGAACAAATCAACATACCCTTAGAGCCCCGACCGGGGTTATTCTATCTACTACCCAAGATCCAGAAACTCAGAAACCCTGGATGCCCCATTATCTCAGGCATTGGCACTCTCACTGAAGGACTGCCCAGATATGTGGACCCTCTATTCAGACCCTACGCCACCAGCACTCCCAGCTATCTCTGTGACGCCACTGATTTCCTGAGAAAACTACAATGCACTGGTGATCTTTCAGAAAACACCATCCTAGCCACCATGGATGTAGAGGCCCTCTACACAAACATCCCACACACAGATGGAATACAAGCTGTCAGGAACAGTATCCCTGATGATGCCACAGCACAACTGGTTGCTGAGCTCTGTGACTTTATCTTCACGCACAATTATTTCAAATTTGGTGACAATATATACCTCCAGACGAGTGGTCCCACTATGGGCACCCGCATGGCCCCACAATATGCCAACATTTTTATGGCTGACCTGGAACAATGCTTCCTCAGCTCTTGTCCACTCACGCCCCTTCTCTACCTACATTACATTGATGACCTATTCATCATCTAGACCCATGGGAAGGAAACCCTGGAAGAATTCCACCACAATTTCAACAGCTTCCACCCCACCATCAACCTCAGCCTGGACCAATCTACACGGGAGGTCCACTTCCTAGACACCATGGTGCAAATTAATGATGGTCACGTTAACAGCACCCTATTGTTAAGGAAAAGTTAGCATATGTGACTCCATTTTGGTTTGGGGCCCACCATTGTCTAAGAGCAAGCACATCACGTACCAGGAGGAGTGTTCCTTAGATACTGCATTCCTGGGAAACTCCCCCCCTTGTCTCCAGCCTGTCTCGACTCCCAGTTTCTTTTCTTTGTCTGTTCCTAACTCCCTGCCTCCTGGCCTTTTGCTGTGGGCCTCCCATCCTGATAAGAAAAGTTACTGATGCATTGCTTTAGGGCCATGCTGTGTAGTTGAAGTAATGGTTTAGCATGGGGAATGTACCTTGCAAGAATAGGTGGTAGATAAGGAAAGGGTTTGTCTATTGGCTAAGGTTTCCGATGCACGAGGGCAACATGGTTTGCTAAAAGGTAAAAAATCTTTGTATAACCTGCATTCGGGGTCCCCTTCTGACTAGCAGGGGGGCACCACGCTCGAGTGTAATAAACTTAATGTCTTTGGGAACTCTGCAGTTGTGGACTTTGTTCGTGTGCCTCAGCCTAGACTCGAACTGCGCGTGACCTATCAGGTATAATTCGCAACAGTTCGTGGCGACCCAGATGGGACTCTAGGTTCGCCCCGACGGGCGAGACCGCGCTCCTCCTCTCGGACAGCCCCAGCCGGCACAGGGTGAGTTCACCTTTGAGAACTCCGAGGAGTGGGAGTGTGAGCCGTCACTTAGGTGATAAGGTGGCACATTTGGTGTCCTTTTTCGTAGCCCATTATGGGTTCTGGGCAGAGTGTAAGTAAAGGGACCCCTTTGGCTGAAATTCTCGAGAATTGGAGGAATATTTTTGGTACCCATGGTTTAGGTTAAAAGAAAGCTGTAATCTTGTGCAAGGTTGAGTGCCCAGCACTAACAACTCAAACACTTCTCGAATGGCCACCGGATGGGTCCTTTGCTGGGGAAAAATTAACAGCACTTAGGAAAAGGCTGGAAGACAAAGCTTCAGCCCAGATGGATTATTGGTATGTATGGGACAACTGGGCTTATGCGCGTGCCGAAGGATGTCCTCTTTCTTCCTCCTTCTCTTATTTGTCTCAGGGGTCTCCAGCCCTGCTCTGTGCTATGCCTGCTTCTGCCCCTCCTCCTGCTTATGCTCGGCTTTCTGATTTGTGTCTGTTGCCTCCTTGTTTGCCACCCCCCGACCTGTATAGGCCTGCTATTGACCCACCCGTTGCTCTGCAGGCTCCCCTTGTCAAGCAACCCCTTGTGAGCCATGATCAGGCTGGCAATGAGCAGATAATTTTCCCCCGTGTCCACCGGCCTTTCGGCCCGAATGATTTGGTTACTTGGCAACAGCAGATGCCCCGGCTTCGTGACGATCCGGAAAAGGTTCTGCAAACTATTCGGTCTGTATTTACCGCGTTCAATCCTACATGGGGAGATGTTCAGGTAATTCTGGACACTCTCTTTAACCCCGATGAAAAATATTCCATCCTGGATGCCAATCGGCGTTGGGACAGAGAAGATAATACCCGAACTCCGTGGCCCCTGACGGATCCCGATTAGAATCCCAATAGCAATAAAGGGATGGCCAGTTAAAGTGGCGGTAAAAATGGCCTTTTAGAGGCTATATGCAAAGTTGGCAGTAAAACAGCTAATTGGTCTAAAATTCGCGAATGCCAGCAGGAGCTCAATGAGCACCTCTCTGCCTTTTTGGCCCCGTTGTCCAAACAGGTTCGTGTCTATGGGGGTGGTATAAACCCTGAGGCAGAGGAAAACCGGCCTATGATGGTCTCCTTTTATGTTGATCAGGCAACCTCAGACATAAAAAAATATTTTTCTAAGCATGTTCCCGACTGGCCAGGAAAACCCCTGCATGAGGTGGTTCGGCTGGCCACTTTTGTGTTTAATGGCAGGGACAAGGAGAAACCTAGAGAGAAACGAAAGCAAAAGAAGGAGGAAGTAAGTATGTTGGTGGCCGTATTGCAGGTTCCCTTCGGAAACCAACCTTGGCAGGGGCGCGGCAGTATGAGAGGAAGGGGGCGGGGACGCAGGACAGGAAGAGGTGAAGGCTGGGGGGGGGAATGAAAAATGGGAACTGTAATTATTGCAAACAACCAGGACACTGGAAAAGGGAGTGCCCCCTGCTTCCAAGAGGGGCTCCTTGGCAGGGTCAACCAAGAAGTGACTCTTCCCTCTCCCCTCAGGCCCCTCAGTGGTATCCCCCTAACGCTCCCCAGGACCTTGTTGACCCCCAGTGACTAGGGGCGGAGATTTTGGGAACCTTGGGAGAGTTGGAATGGGATTTGGGGTTACAGTCGCAAATTTATCTAAAAGTTGGGGAACAGCTTGTGCCTTTTTTAGTAGATACCGGGGCCACCCTCTCCACTTTAACTTTTGTTCCGGGCTCTCTTTCCGATACCAAAGTTTGGGTACAGGGTATAGAGGACAAATCTCTGCCCGGCTCCCCTATCCTACCCTATCCCTGTTGAGCATGGTTCTTTAAAGTTGTCACATAGATTTGTTGTAATGCCAGAGGGCCCCGTGAACCTTCTCGGGCGGGATGTGCTGAGCAAACTGGGGGCGCACATATATTGCCCCCCCGAGGGGCTCCACGTGTCTGTCCCGGACTTGGCTGTTGCTTCTCTTATGGCATCGGTTACCCCTGTTCCTGATGTCCCCTCTGAATTGTCCAGTGTTCCACACAGTTTGTGGAGCATGAATTCAACCGAGGTAGGCCTTCTTAAATCAGCCGTTCCAGTTAGTCTGGAAACAAGGGACGGACCGCCTCCCTCCATAAAAAAAATACCCCTTGCCGAGGGAGGCAGAAGAGGACATTTCACTTCTTATTGACAGCTATTTGACTCAGGGGGTTCTAGTCCCCTGCAGTTCGCCCTGTAATACTCCCATTCTTCCTGTAAGGAAGCCTAAACAGGGACCGGACGGGCGTCCAGTATATCGATTTGTTCAGGATCTACAGCTATAAATGGTTATGTTATAGCCCCCCATCCAGTTGTCCCTGATCCAAGCACCATTCTAACACTGATTCCTCAGTCGGCCACTTGTTTTACTGTCGTGGATTTGCGTGCAGCATTTTTCAGTTCCCCTTGGCACCCCGATTCTCAATATTTGTTTGCATTCACCTGGAAGGGCCAGCAGCTAACGTGGACACGTCTTCCCCAAGGGTTTTCAGGATCCCCCACTATTTTTTCCCAGATTCTCACAGAGGATTTAAAAGATATTGTCTTGCCTAGTTCATCTGTCCTAGTTCAATATGTGGATTATTTGAGAATTGCTAACATAGTTCCTATTTTTAAGAAAGGGAAAAAAAGTGATCCAGGTAACTATAGGCCTGTTAGTTTGACATCTGTAGTATGCAAGGTCTTGGAAAAAAATTTGAAGGAGAAGGTAGTTAAGGACATTGAAGTCAATGGTAACTGGGACAAAATACAACATGGTTTTACAAAAGGTAGATCGTGCCAAACCAACCTGATCTCCTTCTTTGAGAAAGTAACAGATTTTTTAGACAAAGGAAATGCAGTGGATCTAATTTACCTAGATTTCAGTAAGGCATTTGATACCGTGCCACATGGGGAATTATTAGTTAAATTGGATAAGATGGGGATCAACAGGAAAATTGAAAGGTGGATAAGGAATTGGTAAAAGGGGAGACTACAGGAGGTCCTACTGAAAGGTGAACTGTCAGGCTGGAGGGAGGTTACCAGTGGAGTTCCTCAGGGATCGGTTTTGGGACCAATCTTATTTAATCTTTTTATTACTGATCTTGGCACAAAAAGTGGGAGTGTGCTAGTAAAGTTTGCGGATGACACAAAGCTAGGAGGTATTGCCAATTTAGAGAAGGACAGGAATATCCTACAGGAGGATCTGGATGACCTTGTAAACTGGAGTAATAGTAATAGGATGAAATTTAATAGTGAGAAGTGTAAGGTCATGCATTTAGGGATTAATAACAAGAATTTTAGTTATAAGCTGGGGACGCATCAATTAGAAGTATCAGAGGAGGAGAAGGACCTTGGAGTATTGGTTGATCATAGGATGACTATGAGCCGCCAATGTGATATGGCTGTGAAAAAAGCTAATGTGGTCTTGGGATGCATCAGGAGAGGTATTTCCAGTAGGGATAAGGAGGTTTTAATACCGTTATACAAGGCACTGGTGAGACCTCATCTGGAATATTGTGTGCAGTTCTGGTCTCCCATGTTTAAGAAGGATGAATTCAAACTGGAACAGGTACAGAGAAGGGCTACTAGGATGATCCGAGGAATGGAAAACTTGTCTTATGAAAGGAGACTCAAGGAGCTTGGCTTGTTTAGCCTAACTAAAAGAAGGTTGAGGGGAGATATGATTGCTCTCTATAAATATATCAGAGGGATAAATACCAGAGAGGGAGAGGAATTATTTAAGCTCAGTACCAATGTGGACACAAGAACAAATGGATATAAACTGGCCACCAGGAAGTTTAGACTTGAAATTAGATGAAGGTTTCTAACCATTAGAGGAGTGAAGTTTTGGAATAGCCTTCAAAGGGAAGCAGTGGGGGCAAAAGATCTATCTGGCTTTAAGATTAAACTTGATAAATTTATGGAGGAGATGGTATGATGGGATAACATGGTTTTGGTAATTAAATATTCATGGTAAATAGGCCCAATGGACTGTGATAGGATATTAGATGTGGTAGGATCTGAGTTACCCAGGAAAGAATTTTCTGTAGTATCTGGCTGGTGAATCTTGCCCATATGCTCAGGGTTTAGCTGATCGCCATATTTGGGGTCGGGAAGGAATTTTCCTCCAGGGCAGATTGGAAGAGGCCCTGGAGGTTTTTCGCCTTCCTCTGTAACATGGGGCATGGGTCTCTTGCTGGAAGATTCTCTGCTCCTTGAAGTCTTTAAACCACAATTTGAGGACTTCAATAGCTCAGACATAGGTGAGAGGTTTTTCACAGAAGTGGTGGGTGAAATTCTGTGGCCTGCGTTGTGCAGGACATCAGACTAGATGATCATAATGGTCCCTTCTGACCTAAATATCTATGAATCTATGAATTGCTGCCTCTGATTATAATGCATGTTTAATTGACTCTGTTGTTTTGCTTACTGCCCTAGCCAATAAGGGTCATCGTGCATCTCCATCCAAATTGCAGCTGTGCAAAGATCAGGTAATTTATTTAGGCTTTGTGATTCGGCCCGGAGAGCATTTACTCTCTCCTGACAAGGTGCAGGCAATCCGGGATTGCCCACGCCCGGTTACAAAAAAGCAGTTACGGGCTTTCCTGGGGCCTGCTGGGTTCTGTCAATCCTGGATAGTGGCCTTTGGGGAACTGGTCAAACCCCTAGTCCAGGCCACCACAACATCGACCCCCGATCCTGTCTCCTGGACCCTGGAAATGGAAGCCACTTTTGAATCTACCAAGAAGGCTCTGATCTCTGCGCCCGCCTTGGGATTCCCGGATTATGGTAAACCATTTTCTCTTCTCATTCATGAACACCAGGGGGTGGCCAGTGGCATCCTTTTGCAATATCTGGGGGATCACCCAGGCCCCATAGCCTATTACTCAGTGCAGCTGGACCCTGTCCTTTTGGAAGCCATTCAGGCCCCTCGCCAGGTGGCGGCGGTTCACGGTTATGCGCAAGGCAGCCTAACTCTGTTTTATCCCAGGACAAGCATTAGCTGACTCAGCCGTGAAGGCTGCAGCTCTACAGCCCCTCCTGGTTTTGGCTTCCCTCCCCCTGGATCCGCCCTTCCCGCCTGCTGACTGGACGCTGTTGTCTGCTGACGTATCCCCGGAGGAGCTTCGAGACTGGAAATGCTGGAAGGGATCTGAGGGCCCCGACAAGGTTTGGCGAATCGGGAACAAACCTATTCTCCCCCGTCGTTATCTACTCCCAGCTGCTCATTATTTTCATTCCTTGGGTCACGCTGGTATCCAGGGTATGGCGGCTGCTATACTAAAATCTTGGGTGGCACTCCATGTTTATCCAGCGGTGAAACAGGCTCTCGGCTCCTGCCCTACTTGCCTGGCCTTCTCTGCTAAGACTTGGCTCGATGCCGATTCAAAGCGGGGGAGACCCTGGGCAAACTTCCTGTTTCAACGCTTGCAGATGGACTACGCAGAAATACCTAAAAGCTCAGGGTTTCACCACCTCCTTGTTATAATGGACCAACTTTCCGGATGGCCTGAAGCAATACCAACCAGAAAGGCAGATGCAAGATCTGTGGTAAAGTTTCTAATGAAAGACATTGTACCCAGGTTTGGTGTCCCTGAAGTCATCAATTCAGATCGGGGCTCACACTTTACTGCAAAGATTTTGGAGGAATTGTACCGGTGCTTGGGGATTATCCGACAGTTACATACTCCGTACCACCCCCAGTCTGCAGGTCAGGTGGAGCGCATGAACTGAACAATAAAGACAATGGTAGCAAAGTTTGTAGGGAGACCCGACTTAAGTGGCCAGATGCCTTGCCTATAGTCTTGTGGCACATAAGACAAACCCCACGCATGCCCCTAGGCCTGTCCCTGTTTGAGGTGTTGTTTGGGAGACCAGCTTTAGTCCCGGGAACTTATGTTCCTGCACATGCTAGCCTCTTGGATGGAGATGAAACTTTGGCCAGATACGTTGCCAGACTGCAAAAGGAGCTGACTGACAACCAGTCTGAAGCTCAATTGTTTCAAACCGCACCCTTAGGGTTGAAGGTAAAGGGTCCTGGATCCATCATAGCTACGTTAAGTTGGCGCTGGGACCCCCACCTGACCCTGACAAGCCATCGGACGAGCCACTTCACGAATGAACGCCACGACCAACCCATGGACTGAACTTTCCAGCTATTGGGACCTTTACAGCCCACCAGGACTTCTTGTGTTCGTGTTTATTAGACTTACATTGGTGCTGTTGTTTTTTGTATGGTACAGAGGAGGATGCCGACATTGGTATGGTTTACCTGGGGGGTCCTCTCCCTATTCCCAAGTCCAGAACAAGAATAAGAGGGCAATAGCTTTTTGAATTTAACCCGCGCCATAAAACAGGGTGTAAATCGAACGCAGTGTTGGATTTGTATTCATATCCCCACAGATTTGGGTCAGGGGGTCCCGTTGGTAGGGGTACCTATCCCTCTTAATCGAACACTCCAAGCTAAGCTATGGGCAAACACTACATTTAACTGGAATGTTACAATCCAAAGATGGTCGATTGATATGGTGGCCCAAGGTAATTATGCTTTATGTGTGTCACGACGTAAGGGCAGGGAAAATACAGTTTTTGTGGGGAATTTTGTGGGGTGCAAGGACACCACCCAGATGAGCTCTGGTGTGGCAGGCCCCTCCACCTACTCTGGAGCCCCGTGGCCAGTCCCCGAGGGGTCTGGCTGGTATTGGTTATGCAATCACACAGCCTATAAGGTTCTCCCAGCAGGATGGTGTGGTACATGTACCTTCGGGGCTATAGTACCCACCGTGACAGTACACCAGACCCTGACCCGGGGAGAGATCCACAATCTAGTATGGAGGGACCGACGAAGTATTCCTTTAAACCCCCTTTCTCAACGGCCCACAGGTTTTCACTCCTTTGTGCGATGGTTTCTGCCATGGTTAGGAGTAAGCGAGCTAGAAATAGCCATCGTTAACATTCCAGCTGCTTTGGAATTAATGGCAAATGCCACTGCAGACGCCTTAGCTGCCCTTCATATTGAAGTCACCCAGCTATCCCAAACTACACTGCAAAACCACCTAGCCCTGGACTATCTCCTTGCAAACCAGGGCGGGGTTTGTGCTCTGGTTAACTCAAGCTGTTGTGTATTTGTAAATCAGCACCACAGGGTGGAAACTGACATCCACATCCTCATGCAGCAGGCAGCCCTATTCCACCACATCAGCCTCAACAATACCAGCACTGGGTTCCAGGAGGCCTGTAACTGGCTCACCTCATGGCTACCGGATGTGGGGGCTTGGGGACGGCGTATTTTGTATTTCATCCTTTTGGCTGTTATTGCTTTTGTGTTATTGTTTGTATGCCTACAATGTTATAGTCTATGCTGTCGGCAACTGCTAACCCTGCATCGCGTTACTCAGCCCCGATATAGCTGACTGACATAGAAAAGAAAAGGGGGGACTGTTAAGGAAAAGTTAGCATATGTGACTCCATTTTGGTTTGGGGCCCACCATTGTCTAAGAGCAAGCACATCATGCACCAGGAGGAGTGTTCCTTAGATACTGCATTCCTGTGAAACCACCCCACCCTTGTCTCCAGCCTGCCTCGACTCCCAGTTTCTGTTCTTTGTCTGTTCCTAACTCCCTGCCTCCTGGCCTTTTGCTGTGGGCCTTCCATCCTGATAAGAAAAGTTACTGATGCATGGCTTTAGGGCCACGTTGTGTAGCTGAAGTAATGGTTTAGCATGGGGAATTACCTAGCAGGAATAGGAGGTAGATAAGGAAAGGGTTTGTCTATTGGCTAAGGTTTCCAATGCACGAGGGCAACGTGCTTTGCTAAAAGGTAAAAAATCTTTGTATAACCTGCATTCGGGGTCCCCTTCTGACTAGCAGGGGGGCACCACGCTCGAGCGTAATAAACTTAATGTTTTTGGGAACTCTGCAGTTGTGGACTTTGGTTCGTGTGCCTCAGCCTAGACTCGAACTGCACGTGACCTATCAGGTGTAATTCGCAACACTATGCCAAAAACCAACCGACCGCTACACGTACCTTCATGCCTCCAGCTTCCATCCCAGACACACCACACGATCCATTGTGTACAGCTAAGCGCTGAGGTACAACCGTATTTGCTCCAGCCCCTCAGACAGAGACCATCACCTTCAAGATCTTCACCAAGCATTCTCAAAACTATGATACCTGCACGAGGAAATAAGGAAACAGATCAACAGAGCCAGATGCGTACCCACAAGCCTCCTGCTGCAAGACAAGCCCAGGAAAGAAACCAACAGAACTCCACTGGCCATCACATACAGTCCTCGGCTAAAACCCCTCCAACGCATCATCAGTGATATACAACCCATCCTGGACAACGATCCCTCACTTTCACAGGCCTTGGGAGGCAGGCCAGTCCTCCCCCACAGACAACCCGCCAACCTGAAGCATATTCTCGCCAGCAACTCACACCGCACCATAGTAACTCTAACTCAGGAACCAATCCATGCAACAAACCTCGATGCCAACTCTGCCCACATATCTACACCAGCAACACCATCACAGGACCTAACCCCATCAGCCACACCATCACCGGTGCATTCACCTGCACGTCCACCAATGTCATCTACACCATCATGTGCCAGCAATGCCCCTCTGCCATGTTCGTTGGCCAGACTGGACAGTCCCTACATAAAAGGATAAATGGACACAAATCAGATATTAGGAATGGCAATATACAAAACCCTGTAAGACAACACTTCAACCTCCCTGGGCACACAGTAGCAGATTTCAAGGCAGCCATTCTGCAGCAAAAAAACTTCAGGACCAGACTTCAACAAGAAACTGGTGAACTTCAGTTCACTTGCAAATTGGACACCATCAGCTCAGGGTTAAACACAGACTGGGACTGGCTCGCCAGCTACAAAAGCAGTTTCTCCTCCCTTGGTGTTCACACCTCCACTGCTAGAAGAGGGCCTCATCCTCCCTGATTGCACTAGCCTCGTTATCCCTAGCCTGATTCTTGCTGGCATATTTATACCTGCCTCTGGAAATTTCCACTACATGAATCTGATGACGTGGGGATTCACCCACGAAAGCTTCTGCTCCAACACATCTGTCAGTCTATAAGGTGCCACAGGACTCTGCCGCTTTTACAGATCCAGACTAACACAGCTACCCCTCTGATCATTGCTGTATGTGTTACTGAAATATGTTGTGGGGTTCGGAACAGCCACAACCAGACTTTCAGTTGCAACAAAAGAGTAGCCATCAATAGCCAAACGGGCATTAACAGCTAATCAACACCCAATCCACTATGCCAGAGACTTCTCAGAGAAGGCAGTGCCCTGGGTGCTGACTAACACACATCAAAGCAAGGATCTTTCTAACACCTGGAAGAAAGTCTACAAAGAGGGAGAGTGACATAATCACTTGGCCTCTCCCCCCTCCCCATCCCCTCAACACCTGGAAGCACATCTGGAAGACAAACACTTTGAACTAGGGATGTAAAAACCGTGTAAAAACAGTAACCGTGTTACCCATCAAAATTCTGTTGGTTACATGGTTAAACTCGGGGACATAGGAGTGCAGGAGGGTACGGGGGGGTGCCCCCATGTCCGGGGTCCCTGCTGTCAGCCCCATGGCAGAGGCTCTGCTGCCAGCAGGCATCCTGGCGCACCTGGGGTTCCGGCTACTGCTGCACCTGGCGCTCTGCTGCCATCCAGCATCCCTGCTTGCCCGGGTCCTGGCTGCCAGCCTGTGAGCGAGGTTCTGGTTACCACCACGCCTGGGGCTCTACTACCACCTGGCATCCTGGCGTGCTTGGGATCCTGGCTGCTGGCCCCGTGCTCGGGGATCCCGGCTGCCGGCCTATCCCTGGGGTTCCAGCTGCCACGGCACCTGGGACTGTCCTGCCACCCGGTGCACACAGGATCCCGGCTGCCGGCCTCTCGCCCAGGGGCTCTGCTCAGGGATGGCAGGTTTATAGAATTTTTGGTGGTGTCCAGAATGGGTCCAAGTCCTGCCCCTGGCAATGCGCTGGGAGGGAGTTTGGGTGCAGGAGGGGTGCGGGCTCTGGGGCAGAGTTTGGGTGCTGGGTGCAGGCTCTGGGCTGGGGCAGGGGGTTGGGGTGCGGGAGGGAGTGTGGAGCTGGGCCAGGGATGGGGAGTTTGGGGTGCAGCAGGCAGGATGTCCCGGGGCTGGGGCAGGGGGCCAGAGAGGAGGCCTCCCCCCAGCCCTCTCGCCGCCGGCAGCAGCGAGCTCCAGGGGAGGGGGCTCCGCCCCGGCCCCCCCCCCGACACTCACCCAAGCCCCCCCAGACTGCTGCTCAGGGAGGTCCAGCCAGGTCCAGGTGTGTGCGGGGGGCGGGGGGCTGCCATGCGCCTCCTCCCCCTCTCCCCCGCAGGCGCAGCCCCCGCCTCCGCCTGCCCCGGCGGCCGGGCAGGGAGCGCAGCGCGGAGCTGCAGGGGGCGGCAGGCGGGGCCGCGGGGGGGACCCGGCCCGTACGTCGGTGTAGCCGGGCCCCCAGGTCCTGGTTTTGCTGGAGCTCGGGCACCGCCGGTCCGCGCCTGTGACGCCCCTGGCGGCGGGGAAGGGAGTTGTCGCTGCTGAACTTCGCTGGGTTTCCCCGGGGGGGTTTCCAGCAGAGCAGCCGGAAGCTCCGCGCAGGGCGCGGCCGTGCCCGCTCCAGCTCTCTGGGCCCTGGCTCCCGGCCTCGCCCTGTGAAGCTGCCGGCCCGTCGCCTCCCCTCCAGGACGATGGCTCCTTGGGCCAGGCTTGCCTTGGTCTCCTGCTGGATCCTGTCTCTCTGCTCTGCCACCTTGGCTGGTAGGTGACTCCTGCTCTGCCAGATGCGGGGTCCCATCCCTATCCCCATCCGGGTCTCTTTCCCCAGGGCTGGGGGCTGCAGGGGCCCCTCGGGTCGCTGTCCCAGATGCCGCGGTCCCATCCCCATCCCAGTCTCTGTCCCCAGGGCTGGGGGCTGCAGGGGCCCCTTGGGTCGCTGTCCCAGATGCCGCGGTCCCATCCCCATCCGGGTCTCTTTCCCCAGGGCTGGGGGCTGCAGGGGCCCCTCGGGTCGCTGTCCCAGATGCCGCGGTCCCATCCCCATCCCAGTCTCTGTCCCCAGGGCTGGGGGCTGCAGGGGCCCCTCGGGTCGCTGTCCCAGATGCCGCGGTCCCATCCCCATCCCAGTCTCTGTCCCCAGGGCTGGGGGCTCCAGGGGCCCCTTGGGTCGCTGTCCCAGATGCCGCGGTCCCATCCCCATCCGGGTCTCTTTCCCCAGGGCTGGGGGCTGCAGGGCCCCCTCGGGTCGCTGTCCCAGATGCCGCGGTCCCATCCCCATCCCAGTCTCTTTCCCCAGGGCTGGGGGCTGCAGGGCCCCCTCGGGTCGCTGACCCAGATACCGGGGTCCCATCCCCATCCCAGTCTCTGTCCTCAGGGCTGGGGGCTCCAGGGACCCCTTGGGTCGCTGTCCCAGATGCCGGGGTCCCATCCCCATCCCAGTCTCTGTCCCCAGGGCTGGGGGCTGCAGGGGCCCCTTGGGTCGCTGTCCCAGATGCCGCGGTCCCATCACCATCCCAGTCTCTGTCCCCAGGGCTGGGGGCTCCAGGGGCCCCTTGGGTCGCTGTCCCAGATGCCGCGGTCCCATCCCCATCCCAGTCTCTTTCCCCAGGGCTGGGGGCTGCAGGGCCCCCTCGGGTCGCTGACCCAGATACCGGGGTCCCATCCCCATCCCAGTCTCTGTCCCCAGGGCTGGGGGCTCCAGGGGCCCCTTGGGTCGCTGTCCCAGATGCCGGGGTCCCATCCCCATCCCAGTCTCTTTCCCCAGGGCTGGGGCCTGCAGGGTCCCCTTGGGTCGCTGTCCCAGATGCTGGGGTCCCATCCCCATCCCAGTCTCTTTCCCCAGGGCTGGGGGCTGCAGGGGCCCCTTGGGTCGCTGTCTTAGATGTCTGGGTCCCATCCGCATCCCAGTCTCTTTCCCCAGGGCAGGGTGCTGCAGGGCCCCCTTGGGTTGCCGTCCCAGATGTCTGGGTCCCATTCCCATTGAACTCTCTCTCCTTCCTACAGGGGTTCACCATCTCTCCCACCTCCAGCTCATCTCCCCCTGGGCGGCCCCTGGTCTGCCCAAGCGGCTGTATGTGGTGAGGATGAATGACCTGGCGCTCTCAGCCTATGACAGCAACACCCGCAGGCTGGCTCCCCGCAGTGGCTACACCCCGGCCAACCAGGAGTTCTGGAGTGCAGGCAATGCTGCATGCATGGCCTGGGACTCCTGGGTAGAGCCCAAGTACCAGGCCCTGGTGCAGGAGGTGAACACCAGTTCCCCACAGGCAGGTGAGTCCCTGAGCCCCAGCGCTTGGCTTTGGAAAGGGATGGGCGGGCAGCTCAAAGGAGGTAGGAGGGAGCTGGGGGAAGGGTACACCAGAGAGGAGTGACTTCCCTGATACCTAGTGTTTAGAGTGGGGGAGGGGGCTTGGATTCTGGACTCCTGGGTTCTCTCCCTGAGTGTAGGAGGCAGCAGAGTTTAGTGGGTTAGAGCAGGGCATGCTGGGAGTCAGGACTCCTGGGTTCTAGGCATGAGAACTTCTCCCCCACTCTGGCCCCAGGTGTCAGCTCTGTGCTCAGTTGCTCACGCAGCCATTCTGCCTCCAGAGCCCTACCACATGCAGGTCCTGAAGACTTGTGAGCTGGACGATGCCACCGGTGCTGTCCAAGCCATCACGAGATATTCCCTCAACGGGGAGGACGTGCTGCGGTACCAGTCCGACCACAACCGCTGGTTCTCGGAGCACCCGGCAGCCTGGCGAGTGGCGGAGCGCTGGAACCGTGACGGGGAGACTTTCACTGTGTGGAACCTCATCCAGCCCCCGCATTGCAGGTTCTTTATCGAATCCACTCTGCCTTTCATCGCTCAGAAGACAGGTGACAGCTTTGCCAGTGCTCCTCACTCCCAGTCCGCAGTCCCCTGCTATCCTATTACCTGTGAATAATAACCCTTTCTCACTCTCCCCCCAGCCCAGCCCACAGTGCGTGTGGCCCTTGTCCCAGGGACCCAGGACCGGCTGTGCCGCCTCATCTGCCACGTGACGGGGTTCTATCCCCGCAACATCGAGGTGATCTGGGAGCGGGGGGGCCAGGTGGTCCATGGGGAGCAGCTGACCAGTGGCATCCTGCCCAACGGGGACCTAACCTTCCAGATCCAGGTGTCCATCGAGCTGGGGCAGGAGGGGGTTGGCCCTGCAGAACATGTGTGTGTGGTGAGACACAGCAGCCTGGGGCACGACCCGCTAAGGGTGACCTGGGGTGAGTATGGGGGGGGGCAGAGCATGGGGAACAGTGGGGAGAAGCTGGAAATGGGGCACCTCCTACTGAGGGAAGGGGAATGGGGAAGGTGGACACAAAGGGTAGGGGGGAGGGGAGGGGTGGGTGGGAAATGCAAAGAGGGAGTTTTGGGGGGCACCAGGGGATGGGTAGACAGAGAGAGGTACTAAGGGGAGGTGGAGAGAAAAGTCTTTTGAGGGGCTCAGAGGGGAGGGGAAGAAGAGAAGGGATACTGAGGGCCTAACAGACCGGAAGGGGGAGGCAGAAAGAAGGATATCTAGTTGCAGGGCAGACACAAGGAGGGTGGTGACTGGTGGAGCAAACTGGCTGTGGGAGGGGTGATGCTAGCCCAGGGTTATTGGGCAGGGAGCGGGTGGGGAGCAGGGGTGCAGGGGCTTCGGTGGGCCATGGCTCAGTCTGTCTCGGGGAATTTCCAGATCCCCAGGTCACAGGGCAGGCTGGTGTGCCGGCGATCATTGCTGGGTGCATCCTCGCTGCCTTGGGAGTCGTGGCCCTGGGCTGGTACCTGATGAGGAGGCCAGGTGAGTGATGCCCCCTGCACAGTGCTCCCTTCTAAGCTCCTGTCCCTCTCCCTGCAGCAAGGCTCCCCCTAGCACTGCCCTGGGGCCAGCATGAACCAGGAGGGGATGGTGCCCCCTGCTGAGTCCCCATCCTGCACTATGAGCCTGGCCCTGCTTAGCATGAGATTGCAGGGGCTCTGTGCTGAGCCCTGGATGGACATAGGGGTAATGGCTGTGGGAAGTTGCCCCAGCTGTGATCCCCATTGCCCCCCTCACACACCTTCGCTGCAGGGGGTCAGGACCAAGCCCCAGATGGCAGAGTCTCAAGATGAGTGAATTCCTGCTTTGGCTCCCCCTGCAGGGGCCCAGAAGGGGCCATATCGCCCGGCACAGACACAGCCAGGGACTCTCGACTCTGCTCCAGCCACAGCTAAGCCAGCAGGAAACTCCTTGTTCACAGCATCTTCTTGCCCAGATGCCACCGAGTGACCAGACTCAGAGCCGGCTGTGCCAGGGCCATCGGATTTGACTGGAGCTACATGGAGCATCCCTGGTGAAGGATCACATATCGCTCATTTAATGGATCAAGTACTTCTACTGCTCGCTTCTGTTCAAATGCTTAGTCATGTTCCCACAGCATCTCTCTGTCAGCTTGCTTCCTGAGCGACACACCAGTTCCAGCCATCTTGGCTCCCCTGCCGGTTCCACCAAGCTGCCTTCAGTTTCACTGCTACTCCACCTTGGCAGGCTCATGCATTTTAAAAGTTTCCTTCTTTATCCACCATAAAACCTTTGAGTAATTTGTAACCATTTTTGACCAAACCCCACTGACTGCATGTGATGATGTGACGCAGCAGAGAGGGGGGAGTGTTGACCTGGGAATGTGCCCTGGCGATGGGAGACCTGAGAGCCTGTAACCTGAGCCAGGAGGGGGATGGGGAGGTAACACCTCTGCCCAGGAATGTGAACAGAGGCTGCAGAAGGGAGCCTGCTGGGTGGGAGTTAGTTTCTGTTGGTGCTGGGTGGAGGAACGCAGGGAACCCCAGGGCTTGGGTCTAAGCTCCCTGCTCCCCCAGAAGGACTTGACTGAGGGGTCCTGGTTGTACCCACAACCTCTGTTTTGGACTGTGTTCCTGTTGTCCAATAAACCTTCTGTTTTACTGGCTGGCTGAGAGTCTCAGTGAATCCCAGGAAGAGGGGTGCCGGGCCTGGACTCCCGCACACTCCGTGACACTGCAGACTGGTGAAATTTTACACTTGGCATGTTAATCAACTAAATATTGTGAAACAATATTTTCAATAGCTGTAACCCTAAGCTACTTGTTGGATTTGTTTTTAATCAAGGGCATTTCAATCTTTTATACAATTGCTTAGTTTTAATACAATTATTCTTTTTCCATTTTCATATCACTACCTGTCATAAATATAAAGGGAAGGGTAAACACCTTTAAAATCCCTCCTGGCCAGAGGAAAAACCCTTTCACCTGAAAAAGGGTTAATAAGCTAGGATAACCTCGCTGGCACCTGACCACAATGACCAATGAGGAGACAAGATACTTTCAAAGCTGGAGGCAGGGGGGAGAAACAAAGGGGCTCTCTGTCTGTGTGATGCTTTTGCCGGGGACAGAACAGGAATGGAGTCTGAGAACTTAGTAAGTAATCTAGCTAGATATGCGTTAGATTCTGATTTCTTTAAATGGCTGAGAAAATAAGCTGTGCTGAATGGAATGTAGATTCCTGTTTTTGTGTCTTTTTGTAACTTAAGGGTTTGCCTAGAGGGATTCTCTATGTTTTGAATCTAATTACCCGGTAAGGTATTTACCATCCTGATTTTACAGAGGTGATTTTTTACTTTTTCTTCTATTAAAATCCTTCTTTTAAGAACCTGATTGCTTTTTCATTGTTCTTAAGATCCAAGGGTTTGGGTCTGTGGTCACCTATGCAAATCGGTGAGGATTTTTATCAAACTTTCCCCAGGAAAGGGGGTGTAAGGTTTGGGAGGATTTTGGGGGGAAAGATATTTCCAAACGGGCTCTTTCCGAATTATATACCTGTTAGACGTTTGGTGGTGGCAGCGATAAAGTCCAAGGGCAAAAGGTAAAATAGTTTGTACCTTGGGGAAGTTTTAACCTAAGCTGGTAAAAGTAAGCTTAGGAGGTTTTCATGCAGGTCCCCACATCTGTACCCTAGAGTTCAGAGTGGGGAAGGAACCTTGACACTACCATATAGGTTTTTACTTGCTAATGACATTTACTTGACACAACGGCTAAACAGAACTTTTGGATAAGAATGTTAATGGTGAAGCTCTATTTCTTATATTCACTGATCTGTCTTGGTGCCGGGTTGGATTTTGCATCCAAAGCACACAGCCATGTGAAAAAGAAAACACAAGCTATTGTGGCTCCTTTTTTGGAGCCTCTTTGGGTTTTTAATTAAATAGTATGTCTTATTGACAGTTGTTTTGACCACTGCGATACACACTCCATGTTTCATGGGAATGCACCTTCCTTCCGTAAAGCAACCCTTACCCTTTATGTGCCATAAAATCACGTTAGCCGATGTAAGGTCTGAATGAGCTGTCCCCTGACATCTAGAGATGAGCTGGCGAAGAGGACTTCAGGAACCAACCTTGTTTGGATGGGCACACACCCCCCTGCCTAGGTGCTCAGCATGATGGGGATGCTTTTGGTATATGATGACTTTTGGCTGGTGTTGGATCACAATTCACTTTGTTATTGGCGCAGGGGTACTAAAGGGTTGTTATCCTTGTTGTGTGAATCAAGGGCAGCAGAACTGTACGTGGCGTTCCCTGTGTGACACTCTGTACCTCAAAGTACTATGGAACCCCCATATTCACACTGTCATATAATTATGATATGTGTCATACAAAGTATTCCTTGTGAGGTATCATTTCCAAAGTCTTGATCTGTTGAACATTAACATCTTGTTGGATTGTGTGTGCTATCATTGTATGTGGAGTTATGAAGCATTGCTGTCACTGAAATATGTTGGAGGTTGGGAACACCCACAGCCAGCCTTTCAGTTACAACAAAGGAGTAGCTATCACCGGCCAGATGGGTGTTAATGGCTCATCAACACCCAATTCACTCTCCCAGAGTCTTCTCAGAGAAGGCATGTATGCCATGGGGGTGAACTAACCCAAATCACAGAAAAGATCTTTCCAGCAAGCTGGAAGAAGGTATAAAAGAGGGAGAATGACATCATCACTTGGCCTCTCTCTCTCCCTCCACTCCCATCTCAGCACCTGGAAGCATGTCTGGAAGACAAAGACTTTGAACTGGGGAAGTTTGGTCCCAGGTTGGAAGGATGTCCTAGCCTGTGTATTGAGGGAATGTTACCTGCTTGTACCATCTGTTAGGGTGCTTGGTTCAAATCTTGATTAGGGCATGGCTACACTGGAAACTTCAAAGCGCTGTCGCGGGAGCAGTCCCGCAGCAGCGCTTTGAAGTGTAAGTGTGGTTGCGTGTGATGCATCTGAAGAAGGGGGTTTTTTACCCACGAAAGCTTATGCCCAAATAAATCTGTTAGTCTTTAAGGTGCCACCGGACTCCTTGTTGTTTTTGTGGATACAGGCTAACACGGCTACCCCCTGATACTAAAAGAGTGTGTTTTCATTAAAGTGCCTGGGGAAATCTCAGCTCAGGTTACAAAGGCTGGTGCATGTCCACTTCCTTTGACGAAGTGGTGAACTAGGTAATGAACTTACCCTGGCCAGGCCTCTGACCAATGCAAGATGGGACAGTTCTGGGGTGCAAGACAGGTGAGCTGGGGGAAACTGGCTGAAGCCTCTTTATTAATGGTTCATGAATGGCTGGGGATCATTCATGTACCTCAGCTGGGTGTGTCCCTGCCTGTGGATGGCTGTGTAAGTGCAGGGCCTGCCAGAGGCTTGTAGCCTGAAATCAGCATCACAGTGTGAGAGGCAGCCCAGGCTGGTGGGTTTGGAGGGCTCAGCAGTCCCACAGTCCAGGCTGCACCCCGGGGACCCCGTCACACCCTGACTAAGGACTCAATCTCAGCAAAACTGCACTCGGTAGGCAGGGGACATGGGTGCCAAAGCTCAGTGGAGTTGAGAGAGGGTGTGGACAAGTACTTGTACCTGGTGGTGTGGGTCCTCCCTAAGGGTCCTAGACGTCATTTGACCCTTCCTGTTTCCACTGTGTAATAACAGAGCTGATTGAGACTCAAGGGAGAGTCTTGTTGCAGACCAATAGAGCTGAAATCACTGATAACCAGGCCTAAGCATTAGACCTGCTTTGGGACAGTGTCTCTGATGCAAGAGACTTCTCAGCCTGCACTAGCCATGAGACTTCCCCACTAACAGCTGAAATCACTGAGAGCTGTGTTACGTGGTGGGACATCAATACATCCCAGAGGGTGCAGAGCAAAGCAGAGTGGTGAGTAGCTGTCAGGACAACTGAGGGAGGGACCAGCACAGCAGCTGGCGAAGTGGTGAGTGGCTGGCAGGGCGGACGGCGGAGTGGAGTGCAGTGGCGATCGACCAGCAGGCTGGCTGGTGGAGCACAGAGGTGAGTGGATGGCAGGGGAGCCGGCGGAGCAGAGCAGTGAGCAGCCAGCAGGGTGGTTAATACTGGAGCGAGCCCCTGGACAGCTGAGGAAGCAAGGTCCCCCCACCGCGAGGGTAGGAGGAGGACTCTGCAGAGGCACCTCTGAACTCTGGGTCTTCACTGTCCGAGGACAACAACTGTGAGTGGGGTGCAGTGGAGGAAGAAGAGAGGGACACGTTAAAGGAACTTTTGGTTGCTGGACTTATGAACTGGAGGCAAAAGGACACTGCCCAACATACTCTAGGGTGGGTGTTTTGCTCATGGTTTTATGCTTACAACTCCTGCTTGCAGCATCTTCCCAAGTTAATGCTGAGTTATCTTCCCCCTTTTTATTAAAAGTTTCTTTTCTACACTCAGACTCTGTTCTTGCAAAAGGGGAAATATTGCCTCTATAGGCAACCAATGGGTGGTGTGTAATTGTACATCCCAGTTGTTTGTCTCACTCTATAAATGTCAGGGTATCTTGCCTTATCCTTTTGTGTGGCCTAGGGGACAGAAGACTCCTGCTGCTGACTGAGCTGCTCCTTGCCACTGGACACTCATATGTAAATGTACCTGTCGCCAGGACGCTAGGACTGTGCCTTGAAGGCAATACACTGGCCGAGTGCCTTTGTCACCAAACCACGCTTGTGGTCCTTCTGTGTGAGCAGCAGCGAAGTCTGCTGAATGATCAGGCTGCACTATCTGCTATTAGGGTTGCCAACATTGTCTTTCAAAAATAAGGGACTGTTTTCTTAGCACCCCCCATCCCACCCCTCCTCCTGATATCATTATTAATAATAATACTAAGCAGGACTCACCTACATTTGCCAGGAGTGTTTCTTGCTGCTTTTTGCAGCACTGACGGTGGTCTTGGTTGACAGGACCAGGCTCCGTACCTATCTGGCTCCCCACGGTGCAGCTGCGGCAGCCACCAACCAGCAGTGATGCTCCTGTGCTGGGGTCGTAGGCAGAGCCTCTGCGAGTGGGGAGGCTGGGTCTTGGGAGTACCCACCCCCCTGCCAGACAGATCCCCTTCCTGACCCTGGCCCTTCAGGGCAGCTCCAGGGCACACAGACCCCGTTCACTTTTCCTGCCAGAAAGAACCTGGGCCAGGAAAGCACATGGGGCTGCACTCAAAGGCTTGCACATGGCCCCATCTGCTTTCCCTGCGCAGCCCTGAAGGGTCCAGAGGGGACTGGGAAGATGCACCCATGGGTACTGGCTCTCTGCTGCTGAAATGCGGGATAAGGGCTGTACCAGCCGGGGCGGGCCAATCACTGTGGGCACAGGAGGCCACGCCCCCTCTCCCTTGCTGCACGTGCTCCAAGCGGAGAACGCCTATAAAAGGAGGCAGCCCAGGCCAGGGGAGAGCGGGAGTGCGCTGTTGGCCCCTGCAGAGCCCCTGGTGGTAAAGCCCGGGGACCTGGACTGCCTGGCAGGCGACCCGCCAACTGCGGAGACCACCGTGGAAGCCGAGCCGCTGGCGATGAGGAAGCTGCCGAAACTACACCCCGGCCCCTAGAGTCGTTAGGCCTATAGACTGATTGTTCGCTTGCCTCAACCCGCCCCGGGGCTGCAGCCTGCTTGTTGCTTCGCCCTGACCTGGGGGCTAATTTCCCAGACTGATTGCTTTGCCGCCCCCGCCAGGAGGCTGCGGGGCCACAGGCTCTTTGATTGTTTTGCCTCTCAGAATCCAGGGGTTATCTGTTTAGGTGCCCCCGGCTGGGGGCCGGGCCACACTTGGCAGAAATCACCCACTTAACGGGGAAGCCTGACGACCGAGTGGCGGAGTGGGCCACTCCCATACTGGTGTCACAGAGCGTGGGGGAGTCAGGGCCCTGCACCCCCACTTCCTGCGATTCCCCGTGACTCTCAGCCAACCAGTAAAATGGAAGGTTTATTGGATGACAGGAACACAGTCCCAAACAGCTTGTAGGAACAACCGGGACCCCTCAGTCGAGTCCTTCTGGGGGGCAGGGAGCTTAGACCCCAGTTCTGGCACTCCCTCCGTTTCCCCAGCCAGCTCCAAACTGAAACCCCCTCCAGCCCTCTCACCCCGCCTCGTTCCTCCTCCAGCCTCTGTCCAGTTTCCTGGGCAGAAGGTGTCACCTGGTCCCAATCCCCATCCTGGGCTCTCATGTTACATGCTCAGGTATCTTCCCTCAAGGAAAGTCTCCCATCCCCCATGCAGACAGTCCCAGTAAAACTCCCCTGCAACATTCCCAGGTCAATACTCCCCACTCCCTGCTGCGTCACAGCTGGGCTGACAGGGGCGCCCCAACTCGACCATCAAGGCCCCGCCTGTCACAGCATCCAGGACTAATCGAGTATGGGACAGGCTATTTTCTATTTCAATAAGGGACGTCCCTTGTAATATGGGACAGCTGATAACCCTAGGCAGTGTTGATAACACCGGCGCTTCTGAGGTAAAACCACCGAGCAGCTGGCAGAGCTCCAGCAGCCCGAACAACATTAGTGAGGCAACAACAGGCCAGCCTTCTACACTGGACACCACCCACAAAGTCATGTGTCCCGGCACAGTCCTGACCGATTGCAACAGTTGTGTGTTGGGTCACCTCTGACGACTAGCCTGCTGTGCTCACAGAGAGCAACCTCCCCCCCCCCGACACACACACACAAAGGACCCCACGTTATAATAGAGACAACTTGGAAACATCAACAGGAGTTATTCAGTCTTAATTGTGCTGGTGGGGAACGGGACTTCCTGTGGCGCAGTGAGCGGGGGGAAGGGACAGTTGATCTGTGCTTATTGAAGTTTGCTCAGCTTGTGGGTCTGGGTTCGCCCTCTGATGTTTCCTGTCAGAGCAGCAGAGAGCTCAGCAGTCAGCACAGGGATAGCTGTGCTCTCTGCTCCTCTGAGAGGACACACCAGAGGGCCTCTCCAGCTCTCTGGGTCCTGGCTTCCGGTCTCACCCTGTAAAGCTGCCGTCCTGTCCCCTCCAGGACGATGCCTCCTTGGGTCGCTGTTCCAGATGCTGGGGTCCCATTCCCATCCCAGTCTCTCTTCCCCAGGGCTGGGTGCTGCAGGGGCCCCTTGGGTTGTTGTCCTGTCTGGGTCCCATTCCCATCCCGGTGTCTCTCCTTCCTGCAGGGGTTCACCATGTCTCCCGCTTCCAGCTCATCTCCCCCTGGGCGGCCCCTGGTCTGCCCAAGCGGCTGCATGTGATGAGGGTGAATGACTTGGTGCTCTCAGCCTATGACAGCAACACCGGCAGGCTGGCTCCCTGCAATGGGTACAACCTGGGAGACCAGTTCTGGAGCGAGAGCAAAGCTTGGTACCAGGCCTGGGACTCCTGGGTGGAGACCGAGTACCAGAGCCTGGTGAGGAAGATGAACACCAGCTCCCCAAGGGCAGGTGAGTCCCTGAGCCCCAACACTCAGCTTGGCTCAGAAAGGGAATGGGTGGGCACTTGAATTTAGGTTGGAGGGAGGTGGGGGAGAGGACACCAGAGGGGAGTGATTTCCCTAATACTTAGTGTGGGGGAGAGGGGATGGAATCCAGGACTCCTGGTTTCTATACATGGGAGAACTTCGCCCTGCCTCTCCTCCTCGTGGCAGCTCTGTGCTCAGCTGCTCAGTTCCTCACGCAGCCATTCTGCCCCCAGAGTCCTACTACATGCAGATCCTGAAGACCTGTGAGCAGGACGATGCCATCACCTCAACGGGGAGGACATGCTGCAGTACCAGGCCGACCAAAGCTGCTGGTTCTCATGGCACCTGGCGGCCACCGAGTGACCAGACATGGAGCTGTCCGTGCAATGGCTATCAGCTCGGACTGGAGCCACATGGAGCATCCCTGGAAAAGGGGATGTGCTGGGGGGTCGTGGATAAGGCCAAAATCCCTGAGGTACATTGTAGGGTGTACCTTTGCTGAACCTCCATCCTATGCTCCTCCCCTCACTCCAGTCACCACTGTACCCATAGCTCCCCCCTCCCCCAAACACCCCCCATTTTCCATTCTCTGTCCCCACTCAGGCATCACCTCCATTTTTCTCCATTTGGGAATTTGTGGCTGTTATACAGGTCTGTTTGTTCACCTGGGATAGAATTTTGGTCGGGGGTTGTAACCATGATTGTGAAGCTCAGTCCAGCAGCCTCCTGTTGCTAACTACTGACAGTAGAAGGTCATAGACCTGGTAACACTGTTCAGGATGCTCAGTGCTTCTGTCCTTGGAGCTCCAGTTATCACTACTAACAGCAGATCAGGCAGCCTGCAAATTCAGTGGGCTTTGATGTTACTCATAAAGAAAGACCACAGGCACCATTCGGTGACAAAGGCACTCAGCCAGGTGTATTGCCCTCAAGGCACAGTCCTAGCGCCCTGGCTCTGTGGTTACAGGGACATTAACACATGAGTGCTCAGTGGCAAGGAGGGGCTCAGTCAGTAGTGGGAGTCTCTACTGTCCCCTAGGCCACACAAAGGGTAAAGGTGAGGTACCCCGACATTTATAGACTGAGACAAACAACGGGGATGTACAATTTATGTACCACCTGACGTGTTTCATGACATCTCTTTATTACCTCTTCTTGTTCCTGTTATCTTGGACACAACATCCCTATTCATTGTTCTTTCAAACCATCTTATCTTGTGCTAGATGGGGATGTATCTGGGCTAGTCTTAAAATGTAATTACATAAATATCTAATGCTTAATACGCTAGCAACAACTCTGCAAAGTTCATGTTCTGGACAGTGAACTTGTAAGCATCTGCCTTAGTATGTGGCCTGACTTTGGTTCACAGCCTCTGGTTCAGGCCTCAGGCCTTGCACCAGGCCCAGTACTCCACGCTCGCTCTTTCTCTACTGTTCTTCTTTTTCTTCTTTAGATTTTTCTCACCAAATCTCTTTCCTGAAGGACTGTGACTGATTAAAATATGACCATATAGATCATTGTTGCAACCACCGTTATATATTTGCAGAACATATTGTACAAAGGTTGTTGAGTGAGGTGTCTATGAATAGGTTATGATTATGCTATCTGTATGCATGTATCATTTTTGTATGTGAAGTTATAAGCATTTGAATATCCACCAGCTTTATGGTAATTGTCTGACCCATTCTTTGCAGTTCACCCTAATTTAGTGACCATAGCTAGCCAGCACTGTGATCCTGGTCACAGCCAAATAGGCCATGTAAGATATCTGCAAAAATGTTAGAATTTGCCAGATATGATAATCTTGTTCATATGTTTGTATCACCTTTGTATTATGAGATATAGATAAGTAGGTATGTCTGTATTTCAAACTTATGCTATGACACCCCCAGACAGTTTGGCATCAGCACTGCCTAGCCTGCTTCATGGTCCATTGAGGACCATCAGCTACACAACTGACCCATTGAGAGAAGGCAGACACGCCTTGTGACTCAGCAAGGCCTGCAGGGAGATGCCTATGGACAGAACTCTGAGGCTTCCCAGCCACGTGCGGGGCAGCTTGTGTTGGAAACAAAGGAAGCAGAGGCTGCATGGCAAGAGACTAAACAGTGCAGCTGCATCTTCTCCACTTTGTCTTCAGCCCTGCTTCGTACCGCTGGAGGAACCTTGCTACAAAATTAAGCTCTGAACAAAGGCCTGAATGACCCATCCCAGCTGTGGATGTTCTCCAGAGACTTGACTTAGGCCAGCAGTTTAGTCCATCACTGCTACAAGCCTGAACCAAGAACTTTGCCATTACTGGATGTAATTTTTCCTTTAACCAATTTTAACTCTCACCTTTCTTTCTTTCTTTTTTTATAAATAAACCTTTAGATTTTAGATACTAAAGGATTGGCAACAGCGTGATTTTTTTGGGTAAGATCTAAGTTATAGATTGACCTGGGTGTATGGCTGGTACTTTGGGATCAGAAGAACCTATTATTTGATGAGTCTGGTTGTAAAGAACCACTCATCTCTGAATCCAGTGGTTTTGGTGTTGATAGAAAAACTAGAATGCCTGAGGAAACTGCCTTTATGTTTTCTTGTTAGCCAGTGTGGGGAAACAGGAGTTTACTTTTGTGGCTGGTTTGGTCTATCTTATAAAAGAATAACCACCAGTTTTGGGTTGCGTTTGCCCTATTTCTCAGCAGTTCGTCCTGAATTTGGCATCCTCCATTGTGACCCACTAAGGCACGGTTACAAGGACACCAAAAGGGCAGCGTTGGGCAGAATGGCCCATCCCCTTATTATTTTGTTCACCAATTAGGCCTAAATTTCAACACATCAGTTTTAACTTCCGGCTCCATGTCATCTGGCTTTAACAAGTATGATTTCTCAGCATGGTCCTTGGATTATATCAAAGTAACCTTTTTAGTTTAGACTGATCCAATTTTTCTGTCTGGTTTCCCTGTGCCTTGCACATCAACATTTGCTATTATTGGTCATTACAACATCTTATGAACTTTCACTGACTTCTTACAATTAAACTCAAAATTAGGGTAAATTTGCAGGCCCTGTTAGTGCAACACAGTCCCGCTCTTTTATGAACCCGTTCCACCTAGGATCAGACATTTGTTCATAAAACCACAGTTACAAAACCAAAATCTGATTTCAGTTTAAGCATTTAGAGGAAAGGAGTTCTATTTTAAGCATGGTAAATTCCTTGTCCTTAAATTGGGATTTACAAATCTTAACTTAATCCAATTGTGATGAAGTGGGGATTTTACCTTGTTACGTTGTATGTGAGTCTTACTATTGAGCCTATGTGAGGTTTATTGTTTTGCAAGAATAATGTGTGCCTCAGTTTCCCTGTGTGCTACACCAATACCTCAGTGGGAATAGGGATGTGTGACTTTGGCTAAGACCTCTGGGGCAGGTGAGGCTGTTCTAGCTGTCTGCTATGACCGGTGCCCTTCGTAACCTGAGACCTAGGAGAGGGATGCAACCAGGTGACAACCAGGTGACTCTTTGCCTGGGAAGCAAGAGAAAGACAAGGAGGAGGAACAATGGCGGTGTTGGAGGTTGGGTCTCTGTAAGCTAGCAGTCTGCTTGGGGGGCTGGAGGGGGGAGTCCAGGCCGCCTGGCTCAGGATTCCCCAAGATGGACTTGGCTGAAAGTCACTGATTTCTGTGCTAACAAGTTCTGTCCTACGCCATGTTCCTGTCGACTAATAAACCTTCTGTTTTACCGTCTGGCTGAGTCACGTCTGACTGCGGAGTTGGGGGGCAGGACCCTCTGGCTTCCCCAGGAGCCTCGCCTGGGCAGACTGGCTGTGGGAAGTGCACGGTGGGGCAGGGGAGGCTGAATGCTCCGAGGTTAGACTCAGGAAGGCCGAAGCTGTGTGAGCTTCTTGCCCTGGAGACAGGCTGCTCCGAGAGAGGAGGCTCCCCCAGAGTCCTGACTGGCTTTGTAGGGAGCAGTTCCAGAGCATTGCCCGGGGACTCCGTGAAAACCAATATCATAAAAAAATGACAGTAAAACCTTTCAGATATTAACACAGCTTTTGAACTTAGAACTCACTTCGTTTGTAGCTAAAGTGAAAGTGATAGCTGCTGTTTTATAGTTGTAAGATGTTTAAGGACAAGCCAGCTCTTATAATTGCCTTGGCTATAAGCCCAGAATGGCCAAAGATGGAAAAATTTCCCCCTTCTTTTACTGTTTACACAGTGAAAGCGGGGCATTTACACAAAGCCTGAACATTGTATGCACCAGTGAATAAGCTTGCTCACTGGGAGAGAAAAATTAGTCTTAATGCCATTCTTCCTCAAGCGTGTTGCCACCTTTAAAAAGAAGTCACAAAATGATGTTCTTTTGAAATCACTTTTGCTTTCCTGAACCAGCTGCAACACCCAAGGATGGTCAATAATCCCAGACATTTTTAGTCCGTGACAGATCCTGACCACCTGGTTTACCACCAACATTTGTGAAGACAACATGGCCTCTTGTCACAACTTGGCCCGTCATAGGATCCAACCTGTGACCCTAGAACTGTGCTGTCCTACACGCAGAGAAGAACAACAAAAAATTTTGGACATTATCACAAAAATTCGGGTGTTGGTTCTGTTGATCTGAGATTAAATTCACAGTCAATGCTGTCACATCCCTGAATTAAAATGGTATTCTATTAAGAAGAGGGGGTTACCCAAGATGTTATTTCAATGAAAGTTGTTTTAGCCACTTAATCTTCAACAATTTAAAATGCTTCATCTTTTACCTTTTTTGTTTTTACTTAAAAATACCCTATCATTACACCTTCCACACTATTACCAAGCACAGAAACCACCTGTTATATGTTATTGTGACATCTTATGAACTTTCACTAACATTTTGGAGTTAAACTCACAATTGGGGTAAATCTGTAGTCCCTATTACGACTGCCTACTGTAATTTTCACTGCATACATCTGAAGAAGTGGGTCAGAGCCCACGAAAGCTTATGCTCCAATAAATTTGTTAGTCTTTAAGGTGCCACAAGGACTCCTCATTTTATTATGACAACGAACCCTGGGAATAAGCCTAAGAGAGTTGTAAATTGCTGTAGCATGGCTCTTCCAACGTCCACCTCTGGTAGTCGTTCTGCAGAGCTGGCTCAATGTGCGAATTGAGGGGAGGGATAGGATACAGAAGGACCTAGACAAATTGGAGGATTGGGCCAAAAGAAATCTGATGAGGTTCAATAAGGATAAGTGCAGGGTCCTGCACTTAGGACGGAAGAACCCAATGCACAGCTACAGACTAGGGACCGAATGGCTAGGCAGCAGTTCTGCGGAAAAGGACCTAGGGGTGACAGTGGACGAGAAGCTGGATATGAGTCAGCAGTGTGCCCTTGTTGCCAAGAAGGCCAATGGCATTTTGGGATGTATAAGTAGGGGCATAGCGAGCAGATCGAGGGACGTGATCGTTCCCCTCTATTCGACATTGGTGAGGCCTCATCTGGAGTACTGTGTCCAGTTTTGGGCCCCACACTACAAGAAGGATGTGGATAAATTGGAGAGAGTCCAGCGAAGGGCAACAAAAATGATTAGGGGTCTGGAACACATGACTTATGAGGAGAGGCTGAGGGAGCTGGGCTTGTTTAGCCTGCAGAAGAGAAGAATGAGGGGGGATTTGATAGCTGCTTTCAACTACCTGAAAGGGAGTTCCAAAGAGGATGGCTCTAGACTGTTCTCAATGGTAGCAGATGACAGAACGAGGAGTAATGGTCTCAAGTTGCAGTGGGGGAGGTTTAGATTGGATATTAGGAAAAACTTTTTCACTAAGAGGGTGGTGAAACACTGGAATGCGTTACCTAGGGAGGTGGTAGAATCTCCTTCCTTAGAGGTAACAGCTGCTATTTGGAGCCGCTGAGGACTATTCTGCTGCACTAACACAAACCCTCCCCATAAAGGAAACACACATTATAACAGAGACGACTGGGAACAAGCTACGGGAGTTATTCAGTATTTATTGTGCCAGTGGGGATCGAGGCTTCCTGTGACACACTGAGCAGGGCGGGGAAGGTACGTGTGATTTGTCTTTATTGAATTTTGCTTAGACTGGGAGTCTGGGTTTCCCCTCTCATGTTTCCTGTCAGAGCAACAGAGAGCTCAGCACAGGGAGGGGTGGCCGAGCCCTCTCCAGCTCTCTGGGTCTTGGCCCCAGGCCTCACCCTGTAGAGCTGCCATCCTGTCCTACCCAGGGTGATGGCTCCTTGGGCTAAACCTTCTGGCTCCTGTATCTCTTCTCTGTCCCCTTGGCTGGTAAGTGACCTGTGTTCTCCTGGACAGCCTGGGTCCCATTCCCTATCCCAGTCTTTCCCCCACAAGGCTGAGTGCTACAGGGCCCCATCGGGTCGCTGTTCCAGATGCCTGGATCCCATTCCCATCCTGGTCTCTCTTCTTCCTCCAGGGGTTCACCAGGCCTCCTATTTCCAGCTCATCTCCCCGCAGAAGGCCCCCGGTCTGCCCAAGCACCTGCATGTGATGAGGGTGAATGACTTGGTGCTCTCAACCTATGACAACAACACCGGCAGGCTGGCTCCCCGTAATGGCTACACCCTGGGCAACCAGGACAGCCAGCAGTTCTGGAGAGCATGCAGCGCTCTCTGCCTGGTCAGTGACTCCTGGGTGGAGACCAAGTACCAGGCCCTGGTGTGGGAGGTGAATTCCAGCTCCCCCCCCAGCACTCAGCTTGGCTTGGAAAAGGGATGGGTGGGTGGCTCAAAGGAGGTAGGAGGGAGCTGGGGGAGGGGACACCAGAAGGGAGCGACTTCCCTGATATATAGTGGTTAGGCTTGGTGGGGGAGAGGGCTGGGAGCCTGGATTCCTGGGTTCTGTCTTTGGGTATGGGATGGGCTACGGAAACTGTCAAAGTTAAAAGTATGCACAGAGCTATAAAAATGTTTGGAAAACTGTCTGTGAGTTTATTTTCACAAACAAACTTCAGTACTTCTTCAGGACTGGAAGGTTTCTTAAGTCGTCTTGAAAAAGCCTGAAGCTCACTCCACAAATCTGTAGCATCAATGTCTTTTGAATTTTCATGAGTCAATGCTGACTCCAGTTTTATACACAAGTTTCTTATCTGTTTTGCTGTTTCCTTTTGCAAGCTGTGGATATCATATAGAAAGCCAAATACTGACTCTAGCTGCTGCATCTGTTGAAATCTTTCGTCAACTGAGTGAATAGCAGTATCAAGGACTGCGAAGTAGAAATTCACTTTGAACCTTTGTTTTGAGTTCTGAATGGGTGTGTCTCATCCTTCATACAAAACCTGCTGTTTCTTTTGCCGAATGCGAACTGGCTCTGGTTCAAATTCTGTTGGAAAGTCTATTTCTTCAGCAAGCTCAATCTACCAGTGTTCTTTTGAACCCTTCATCTCTTCTGAATTCCTCCAGAATATTTTTAGTTTGCTGCAGTTTTTGAATAGCAGAATGTATGTTCAAGTTCTTTTCCTGAAGCTGCTTACTAGTGAGGTTAATCTCGAAAAGGATATTATATCACAAAATGAGTGAAGTCACAAATTTGAACTTGGAAAGGCCATTTGCAAGAACTTCTGCATCTGAATGTGCTGTATTGCCAGATGATCCAGTAAAGGTAGTAACATCAGAAATTTTAATTAGGGCATCATAAATGTTTCCCAAGTTCATAGAGAAGAGGCTTCAAAGCATCAATGCAACTCTCCCATCTTGTCTGACTAAGTGGTTTTACAGTTAGAGGATTCACATGGTGAGACAGAATCTCCCAACGGCGTGTTGAGCCTGAGAAAAAGACATAAACATGTTGCACCGGGTCAAAGAAACTGCTTGCCTCCAAACAGCATCATGCAGCATCATTGACAACCAAATTCAGAGAATGCGCACTGCAAGGAATGAAAAAGGCCCTAGGATTGATTTCCGTCATTCTCCTTTGCACACCATTGTCTTTACCCTTCAGATTACTCCCATTATCATAGCCTTGGCCACGTAAGTTTTCAACAGATAATGACATTGTTTCAGTCATAAATGCTCCAGTCATCTCCTTCAGCGGTACAAAACCCCAAAAATGTTCTTTTATGAGCACTTCTACATTATCTTCATCTGCAGACTTTTCCATATCCACAAAACGAATGATCATCTTCCTTTGTTCAATGCGACTCGCACCTGTTGTACAGCCCAGTGTTATTGAAAAGCATTTTGCAGAATGGGCAGCGTCTACAATTTTCTTTTTAATGGCATTTGCTAGGATTTGAATCACTTCATTCTGCATATTTTTTCCTAAGTAATGAACCTGTGTTTCACAATCAGTTATTTTATGTAGATGCTCCTCCATGACTGGATCAAACAAAGCGAGGTATTCAATGAATTTTAAAAAGTTTCCATTACCTGGAGTATGTCATTTTTCATTTCTGCCGTGGCTGTGGAATGCTAAATTTTGCCCACTGAGAACTCTCAGTAAAGCAATCAGAAGCTCTAATATTTGTTGCCAATATTCTTCTTTTTCCTTGATCACTCGTAAATTTTCTTCATCGATAGTTTTTCCTCTTTTCAATTGTAATTCAAGTTCTTTCCAATTTTGAAAATATTCCAAATGTTCTGTACTTTGTTTATGTGAAGAGAGAATTGAAAATATGTTTTTCCAGTCCTTTGAACCATTTTCAGTAAGTGATGTACCAATTGTTTGATTTCTAAACAACTTGCAGCAAAAGCAAAACACAGAGTCCTTCGACACTGAATATTGTAACCAGTTTTGATTAATTTCTTCCCCATTAATGAGTTTCCTCTGGTAATGCTGAGCAGAGAATTTCATTTTATTTCCATCCTTAGGAAAGGGAAATTCATGAACTTGTTCGGGTCCAAGTTCCATGAGAATTTGCCGCACACTGTCACTGTGCCCCAGAAGCCACAGCATCAGAGATGTGTGAGCACATCACCAGCGTGGACACACTGCCTCAGATACAGGGTGGGTACCAGTGCAGAGTGGAGGCTTGTAGGCAAATTTGGAAAGCATGGTCTGGCAGGCAGGGTACATGGACCTGGCACATGATGCAGTGCAGACATACCCTTAGACTAGAGAAGAAATGAGGTGGGGAAGGAAAAGGACACATGGGGCAGGGGGTTTGATAGCAAGACCCCAAATCTCCCATCCTAGGGTGGGGTCAGGACTCAGCCACAGCTGGGGAGGTGGTAATGTTGTCTGGGTCCCTCTCTGGCCCAGGACTGCCTGGGTGCTGGTGGCTCATTAAACACTGTGTCCCTGCCCCAGAGAGACTGTCTGGGTGTCAGCTCCCTGCAGGCTGGGGGGAGGGGGAATTGCACTCCGGGAACCCAGGGAAGAAAAGGGTGTGTTGGTGACGCCCAGAGAGGAAGGTCAGGGGAAGGGGGCGGGAATGCCCAGCTCTGCCTGATATAACCTGGTCTCTTTGTGAGCATCTCATGTTGCAGAGGATCCTCAACAGAAACCCCCAGCTCCATCCACCCTAGAGGGAGACTCCCCGACAGGGACAGGGACAGTGACTGCAAACACAACTCCTACCTGTGAGTATCTTCCTCATGACCAGCCAGCCCAGGGTTGGGAAAGCAGAGGCTGCGGTTTGGGATTGAGGGGTACTGGCAGAGTTGTGGGAGGAGGGGGGAGCTCCTTCTCCCCCAGTGGTCAGCTAGTTACATGCAGAGTTGCCAATTTAGTCCTTTTCCAACTAATTGTTCTAACTGGAAAAAAATCCATTCAGTTGTTGGTTGGAAATTCGAATTGAAATTGAACCATATATCTATAAATGTATATATATATTATATGTATAAAATGTATATAAAAATCATCATACATTCAAATGCTGGTGTTTATTTGTGTTTTTTGATGGTTAAAAGGTGGTGACAAGAGTTAGCGCCAAATCACCTTGCCAATGAAAACTTAAGGAACTTGCTTGTAGCAACCAGGCAGTCACAGGAAGCTTAACTCCTTTTTTGATTGAAATTTTGTGAAAGCTTATGCATATATAGAAGGAATTAATATAATTTCTCATTCTTTCAACAGCTAGATTAGTATGTTTTAGTGACTTTGCTCCAGAATGCTTGATTTGTGACTAGGAAACGTATAAATATATGTTTCCTAGAAGGACAAGATATTTAGAAAACCTTATTTGCCAAGGTTGTTATCTTGCACCATCACTGTCTCAAAGAGTTTCTGTACTTTAAAAAAAATTATATTAAAATTAATTTTTCAAAAGTAAATTTAAATTAAATACACTTTAAAAATATTTTTGTTTTGCTTTTACTGTGGTGCTATACAGCCCATCTTCACCCCCATGATCTTATCCCTTGGCCCTCAGCCCACTGTAAATTCAACAGCCCCTCTAATTTCAATTCCCAGGGAAAACACTGAGCCCAATTCTGGGCTAGCAGGGGGCTGCAGGTTGGAACTGAGGGGCACCGGCAGAGCTGGCGGGGAGAGGGGAGCCAAGGACTGGGATAGCAGGGGGCTGTGGGTTGAGATTGAGGGAACTTTGGTGCACTGTTTTCTTTTGAGCTCTGTTCATGGACTCCTGGCTGGGCACAGAGTTGTTATATGTCAGGATCTTGTTCTTGTTTCCTCACCTCTTTATCTCCACGCAGGGCAGCCCTTTGTACTTACTGGGTGCGACAGAGGAGACATGGCCCAGTCAGATAGATCAACGGTGGTAAGTGGGAACCCAGGTGAAGCAGGATTCTCCCAAGGCAGGACCCTGGGCTTTCCCCTCCCCTTCCTCTCTCAAGAAAATTCCCCGCCGCCCCCCAAAGATAGTGTTGCAGGCCCAGGGCACATCTAGGAGACTTTACTGCAGATACTTCCAGGGCTGCCCAATTCCTGTCCCAGGTGCCTGGTTGCTCTTGGAACCAGGGTTGTGGGGGGGGGTCTTCAAGCATCAAACATTCACAAAAGATCAGATGAGCTAAGGTCAAAGGGCTGCAGCTCCACTGGAAGCGGTGGACCAGACCCCAGCTGGCGTATATTGGCAGTAGCTCCATTGGTGTCACTGAGCCAGATCTCCAGCTGGCTTTAACGGGCCATAGTGTCACTGGCGTCAATGGGCCATACTCCCGCTGGTGTATGTCAGCCGTAGCTCCACTGGGGTGAGAGAAGAGGGGTCATTGTTGCCCTGAGGGATTCATTCCTGGTGTCACTGAAAAGTTTTTCCCTTGATAGAAACAGAAGTCTCCTGACGTCTCCCAGTCCAACCCCATGTGCACATGGTCTTCTCAAGCTGCCTTGATCCTTTTGCCAACTGCACCCTTCCCTTCCCTCCACTTTGTCCCCACCCCAGGGCTCCAGGCCAGTCACTGGATCATTGGTCCCTCGGAAGGACTCCCCGGGCACAGACATCTTTCGCAACCTCAGTGGAGACTGCATCGTCCGTTCTGACCTGGGATGCTACCTGCAGATGACTGAGTTCCTTGAGAAGGGGCACAACATCAAGATCCAGGGCCTACACCCTGCGTGCCTGGGTGGGGATCACTATGTGGGCAGCAGGCAGGACCCCAATATCTACATCATCAAAGGCAGTTCCTACCGGGTGGTGCAGGACCTAAGTACAGATAAGGGAGCTCAGGTCTTTGAGCTGCATCCCAGGTGCCACGGTGGGGACCACTACGGGAGGGTTTGTTGGACCTTCTTCATCATTTTCCAAAACCAGGGTGTAATCCACAGCGTGAAAAATTTGAGGATAGCTGAAGGTGAAAATAATGTTGTCCTGCCCCCTGAATACTGCAAGGGGCTCTACTACTTCGGGATCGATCATTTCCTAACCCTGATCAAGATGGATGAGAAGCGGGGGGCTCAGTTCTTCCTGTACCCAGACATGAGATTTGACAAGCTGGACTCCTTCTACTCCATCCACCCAAAGTGCTGAACTTCTTCCCTGGGGGCTTGACGCTCACCAAGGGCACTCAACTGGTGGCTGGGAATGCATCAAGACCCTGCACAATGACTCCGACTCCCCCATCATCTGGTCCGACAAGGTCACCCGCAAGGTGGGCTACGCCAAGCAGAAGATGTCCAGCATTGAGCACAACTGGAGCATCTCCACTGAGATGTCTATTGGGGCCAGAGAGCTCACTAAGCTCATCACCCAGGTCCAGTTCTCCCTCAGGGCCGAGTACGGTGGGAGAAGCGTCTGCACAGAGCAGGAGGACTGGAACGAAGCCCGAGAAGAAGAGGAGTCAATCCAGGTGACCCTGGAGCCCCAAAAGAACCTGTACATCTGGCAGTACCGCCTCAGCATAGGTCAGAAGCCCGTCCTGTTCTGCAGGGACCTCCAGTTCACCAAAGAAAACAACCCACCCGACCGCATCCCGCTGCCTCCAGTCCCCTAAGTGCTCATGAGGATGGAGAATGCAGCACCATGATGCTAATCTGGTTGTGTGCATGTGAGTTTCTTTGTCCTGTTATTGCTCCTTCAGATCTTTCCCTGAGCTGCCCAAAATTTCTCCCATCCCATCCCGACTGTTTCTCCTCCTGGTTTTCCTCCTGTTCCCAGCTGTACCCAAATCTTGTTTGCAATGAAGATGGTTTAATTAAACTTCCTTTCCTTCCTATTATTATTATTACAGCTGGTCAGAAAATGGTGTTTGATTTTCTTGTGGAAAATTTAGACTTTCTATTGAAAAACAAAAAATTGACTAAAACCTGCTGAAACCCCAGAAAATTGGGCAGAAAAGCGCTGACAACTGAAAACATTTGCAAAAACATGCCAAAAACTGAAAAGTTATTGGCAAAAAGCTGCCAAAACAAACACAAATTTGCTGAAAACTGAATTTTTTTTTACTTGTAGCCAAGCATTTTCAGGTTTTCTGACCAAAAAATGTCAGTTTTTGACAGAAACTAACACTTGCTGTGAATATATATATATATATATATATATATATAATCCAATTTTCCCTCAAATCTAATGTTTCAACCAGCGTTCATTATGACAATACACAACCTGCCCAAACTTCTCTCCCCACCCCTTCTGCTTTTTCAGTTCTCTTTCATCCACCTGCTTCACAGCCTTCCCCAAACCTCCTGCCAAATCTTATCTGTAATGTCAGTGATTGAATGGCGTGTTTTCTCTCCAATTGTTACTGCTACTCACAGCCTAGAATTTGCTTTGGGGTCCCTCAGAGTTAAGAGTCCAGTGGAAACCAGAGGAATCCCTGAAGTGTTGTAAGTGAGAATGGGGGTCAATACTTTGGATTTGCCCTGGTGCCAGAGTAGATATGAAAGCTGAAATCTAGCATATTGCATTTGCTGTCCATGTCTGAATGAAATTTTATTAGGATAATCCCGTATTACTGAGTCCAGGGAGCATTAGCATTCTCATTTTAATGCTAAGCTCTTGCCAGGTCTACTTCTACCATGGTCAGTACTGCTGCAGTCAACATAGTATGTAATCATCAGTTTTACGGATCAAATGTCCTACGGATGTACGGAACTCAAAATATACTCCATGGCCATAGATAGACCAGTGTTGGGGCCCAGGACTTATACCATAGACCAATCACTTAGTCAGCTTAATGACTTCACCTCTGGAAGAGCCGATAGCTAGGTCGGAGGGAGCTCTCACCAACATAGCAGTGTCTACACAGGGGGTTAAGGTCAGTATAACTACATTGTTTGGGGTGTGGATTTTTTTCACACCCCTGAGTGATGTAGTTACAACAAAGAAAGTATGTAGTGTAGACCAAGCCTTATTTATAATCATCAGTTCTTCAGTCTCTCCAATATATTTGTCAGACTTTAAGTGACTCTCTGAAGCACTTGGTCTGAAGGTGTCCTACTAACCTGGTCCCAGGCTTTCTAGTGTGGGGTTTGAAAGGGACAAGTATAAACTAACAAAAGCAGCTGTTTAAAGTTATTGTGGGAGGTTCTCTGGGGCCATTGACTTGGGCTGAGGAAGGAGAAACATGCTAATGGCATGGCATAGTTAAAATCCAAGACATATTTCCTTGAGGATGTGCTACGAAGAGAGCAGACACAGCAGGGCAACTTTCAGACACTGATATGAAAGAGACAGCAAGCGATACAGCCTCCGAAAGGAAGTCTCGCCGTTTCTTCCCAGCCTGGTAAGCCTGGCCCAGGAGAATGGGGACAGATAGCTCAGTGGTTTGAGCACTGGCCTGCTAAACCCAGGGCTGTGAGTTCAATCCTTGAGGGGGCCATTTAGGGATCTGAGGCAAAAATTGGGGATTGGTCCTGCTTTGGGGGGAGGGATAGCTCAGTGGTTTGAGCATTGGCCTGCTAAACCCAGGGTTGTGAGTTCAAACCTTGAGGGGGCCATTTGGGATCTGGGGCAAAAATTGGGGATTGGTCCTGCTTTGAGCAGGGGGTTGGACTAGATGACCTCCTGAGGTCCCTTCCAAACCTGATATTCTATGATTCTATGAATGCAGGACACATGGTCTGTCCAAGTGTCTGGCAGGGCTTCACTGGTGAGTTCAGCAAAGCTCTGAGGTCCACCATGACGACCCCAGTTTATACACCCGGTGTTGGGGTTCACTGGAGGACAATCTTCTTCTTTTCTACTGGACACTTGATGCAGCTCTCAGATTTCTGGTCTGTTACTTTCTCTGCAGCTTCCATCGAGATGGCACAGCCATGTTTTCTCTCATTCTTTGCTTATCTGAGGCTCTTGGTTTTCTTCTTTTTAACACTGCATTCCTGAATTAAAACAGCCAATTAATTGGGTCCCCCCCTTTTAAAGCAATTTCTTTGAATGTTTCAAAGTCACACATACGTCGGGTGCGTCTGCCTTTCAATATTCATTTTCCTTCCCGTGCCAGACAATCCCTATCAATTCCAGGAGGCACCAATCAGTCTGAAAGAAAACAGGCACAAGCTTGTATAGTTCTTCTACACGTAGCAGACACGGGGCCAGCTTTTAAAAGGTGTTTAGGTGCCTGAAGGTATGGGGTGGTGCCTAGTGGGAATTTTACAAATGCCAGGTGTGTCTGTAGGAGCAAGAGCTTCCTGAGTTGAGTCTTGCATTGGCCTCCTGGAAATCAATGGGACCAAATCCGTCCCTTCAAATCTGTGCTTACACCTTCCCAGTGCCCTCCTCCCAGCTTGGAAACCTGGCTCAGCCGCTTCCCATTCCCCAGCTTCTCTCCAAAATCTAGTTACCAAGGCAGATGATTTCATTATGTTTTCTCTCTGTTTTCTCTCATTATTACCTACAGCCTGAATTCTGATTTGGGATCGTTTAGGGGTTAAATCTTCTGCCAAAATGCAAACAAATTGTGAAGCCTAAATAAAGAATCTATTTTTCAGCATTCACTAAGTTGTGGGGTTGAATTTCCTTTGTTTTCCCCTTGGTTTGGGGTCTATAGAAGGGTAAAAATGGAGGTGAAAGCAGCAACGCAGGAGGAAGCCAGGAAGGGACTGGGAGCTTGGGATCTCTGTGGAGATGATGATGGGAAACCTAAAATAAACAGGGACATTGGGGGAAATGTTGATACTGCGAAAAACTGATAAATGAGTTTGGGGAGAGGAACAAAGAGGCATCACAGGCCTAAGACTCTTCATGGGCATGAGGCTCTTCACCATAGGGGAATTAAGATTAACTGGGACCCTTGTCACAAAGAACTTTTGGGCCCCCTGTGATGCTCTGTACCTTGGGGGAACACCCTACAACCCCATGTTCATCATTATAATATGATTGTGTGATCATTATAATATGATCAGTGCAAAATTTGTCATGTTGGGTGTCTTTGGAAGGCTCATGATGCACTGAGCATGGTTGTTATAGTAATGTTATAGTAATCGTTGTTATAGTGATGTTATAGGTTGTAATTTCATGTATATAGTTATGAGGCTGAAAATGTGTCCTCATGACTTAAAACAAGCCCAGGCAAAAACTCTCCAAGAACAGAGGGACAGTTCACACCGCATCAGGGCATGTATGGGACAAACCCAACCCAGCCTCACAAGAACAAAGGACTCTGGCCTAGGCAGCAACCAAGGATCTGTTGGACTCTTGATTGAGTCACCCCCCCTTCCTTTGGTCAATCTGGGACTGCAATGAGGTAATGCTCACCTGACTCTGAAGTTGGGGGGCAAAGCCAAGAGGGAAGAAAGGACATGATAAAAGGGAGAGACGTTTGCCATGCTCTTCCTGTCTCTTCCACCTCCATGAGTGCCCAGTGGCAAGGAGGGGCTCAGTCAGCAGCGGGAGTCTCTGCTGTCCCCTAGGCCACACAAATGGTTAATGTGAGGTACCCCGACATTTATAGACTGAGACAAACAACAGGGATACACAATTGATGTACCAACTTACATGTTTCATGACATCTGTTTGTTACCTCTCCTTGTTCCTAATATCTCAGACACAACATCCCTATTCATTGTTCTTTCAAACCATCTTATCTTGTGCTAGATGGGGATGTAGAAGTGCTAGCCTTAAAATATATTTACATAAATATCTAATGCCTAATATGCTAGCAAAAACTCTGCTAAGTTCGTATCTAAGAATCTGCTTTAATACATGGCCTGACTAGTTCACAGCCTCTGATTCCGTCCTCAGGTCTTGTACCAGGCTCAGTGCTCCAGGCTCGCTCTTTCTCTACTGTTCTTCTTAATCTTTTTCTCACAAAATCTCTTTCTTGACGGACCCCTGTAGCCAGACAGCCAGCCCCCGCCCCTGCTCAGACCAGCATTGCTGGAAACACAGGAGGAAGCTGGAACAGGGCACTTAACATATATTCCAGCACAGCCTTTGAAGCTGTGAAAGCACAGGTGTGCTGCTACAATGTGCCTCTGGGAACAGATACAAGGATTAAGCTCACAGCAGGCAGAGGCCCTGTGACAGACATGGCTCTTAGCCCCTACTAAATAGCGTGATGCACACACACCAACTTCCTAGGTGGGAAAATATTTACCCTGATAAAAGAAATGTCCAGTAGTTGAAACTTATTGTTTCTCTCCCTTGCAAGTGTAAACTACTCTTGCGAAAGCTGGCGTCACCCCGACAGACCAGCCTCAATTTGGCATAAAAAAGGAGAAAGAGAATAAAGGAGTACAGAGGTATAAGTAGGGGACCTACAGCACCATGATTTTTGAGTGCTTTTCACTATCTATCTGCTGGTCAGATAAGTGACAGCCTCCCAAGGCTTCTGCAGCTAAGAGGGTCCCTACGCCTTGTCCCTTATTCGTCTTTCCGTGGAATTGAGTGACCGATCCTGGCTTGGCACCGCTGGAATCGAGAGATGCAAGGAGGGTAAGAAGCACCCACACCTGATCTCCTATCTTTAGTGTACACATATTTTGAAATAGAGCTCTATACTTTGTTTTCTTTCTTTGGGATTGTGGCTTCAGTTTTGTAACTTGTTTGTGTGTGTAACATCTCTACATTTAAATAAGTAGGCACTAGCAATTTTGTAACCACATGATTAGAATCTACCTTAATAAATTTTGGTAACCATTTGTGCATAAGCCTGACTTGTTTTCTCTGGTTTACTGTAAAGCAGCCAACACAATTAAAGAACCTCAGCCGTTTTGGCTCTAAAGCCTGGCCATTAGGTGAGAGTACTAAGAGCCTAGCGTTGAGTTGTGCCGCCTCCACGGGGCAAACTCTTGGGGCACCTGTCAGTCAATCCTGGCTGCCCGCTGCGAAGGAGCTCTGAGCTCTAGCAGTTAAACTCACGGGTGTGGAGAGGCTCTTAGTGCTGCCATTGGGGCACCTGTCAGTCAGTATTGACTGCCTGCTGCAAAGGAGCTCTGAGCTCTAGCAATTAAAGTCACGGGTGGTTAGGACCTTGGGGCATCCGTCAGCCTAGCCCGGGCTGCCCGCCGCGAAGGGACAGTGCGTCCTAGCGGTTAAAGTCACGGATGGTATAAACGGGCATAGCTGGCACCTCACCAAACATCCTTGGCCGTCGGCTAACAACCCCAAAGGGCAGTGATGGGTGGAATGGCCCATCCCCTTATTATTTTGTCCATCAATTAGGCCTAAATTCCAACACACCAATTCTGGCTCATTAACTTCTGGCTCCATGTCATCTGGTTTTAACAAGGGGGGAGAATACTTTGTTATATTTTAAGTATGGGAAATTCCTTATCCTAAAATTGGGATTTACAAATCTTAACTTGATCCAACATTACAAAAAATGACAGTTAAACCTTTCAAATGTGAACAAAGCTTACGAACTTACAACTCACTTCCTTTGTAGCTAAAATGAAACTGAAAACTGCTGCTGTTATATGGTTGTAAGATGTTTAAGGACAAGCCAGCTTTTATCACTGCCTTGGCTGTACGTCTAGAATGGGCAAAGGTGGAAAAACTTCCCCCCTCTTTTACCATTTACACAGCTAAAGCTAGGTTTTTACAGAAAGCATGAACATTGTATGCACTAGGCCAGTGGTTCTCAAACTCCATTGTACCTTGACCCCCATCTGACAACAAAAAAACTACACGACTCCAGGAGGGGGGACCAAAGCCTGAGCCCCCCTGAACCCCACTGCCCTGGGGGGGGGGAGAAAAGCCTGAGCCCCACTGCTCCAGGCAAGGGGGGGGGCCAAAGCTGAAGCACAAGGGCTTTAGCCCCAGGCAGGGGTCCTGTAAGCTGAGCTTTGGTGCTCAGGGCTGAAGCCCTCGAGCTTTGGCTTCGGCCCTGGTTGGTGGGGCTCATGCTTTGGCCCCAGGCCCCAGCAAGTCTAAGGCCATATCTACACTACCCGCCAGATTGGCGGGTAGTGATCCATCTACTGGGGATCGATTTATCGCGTCTAGTGTAGACACGATAAATTGATCCCAGATCGCTCCGCCGTCGACCCCGGAACTCCACCATGGCGAGAGGAGTCGATGGGGGAGCGGCGGCCGTTGTTCCCGCGCCGCGAGGATGCGAAGAAAGTGATTCTAAGTCGATCTAAGATACGTCGACTTCAGCTATGCTATTCTCGTAGCTGAAGTTGCGTATCTTATATCGATCCCCCCCCCCAGCGTAGACCAGGCCTAAGACAGCCCTGGCGACTCCATTAAAAAGTTGGAGAACCACTGCACTAGTGGATAAGCTCGCTCACTTGGAGGACTCAGGCCTGTTGCCACCTCTCAAAAGAAGCAACAAAATGATGATCTTTTGGAACCGCTTTTGCTGTCATGAACCCGTTCCAACAGCCAAAGGTTGTAAAACATCCCAGACATTTTTAGTCCGTGACAGATCCTGACCACCTGGTTTACCACCAACATTTGTGAAGACAACATGGCCTCTTGTCACAACTTGGCCCGTCATAGGATCCAACCTGTGATCCTAGAACTGTGCTGTCCTACACGCAGAGAAGAACAACAAAAATTTGTGGACACTATCACCAAAAGTTGGGTGTTGCAACAGCCTGTTGATGAGATTAAATTCACAGCCAATGCAGTCACAGCCCTGAATTAAAATGGAATTCTATTAACAAGAGAGGGTTACCGAAGACGTTATTTCAGTGAAAGTCTGTTTTAGCCACTTAACCTTCAAAAATTTAAAATGCTTCATCTTTTACCTTTTTCGTTTTTACTTAAAAATACCCTGTCATTACACCTTCCACACTATTACCAATCATAGAAACCACCTGTTATATGTTATTGTGATGTCTTACGAACTGTCACTCACATTTTAGAGTTAAACTTGCAATTGGGGTAAATCTGCAGACCCTATTATGACAAGATATTCTGTGAATAAACCTAAGGGAGTTGTAAATTGCTGTAGCATGGTTCTTCCATTGTCCACCTCTGGTAGTCATTCTGCAGAGCTGGCTAAATGTTCGAATGTAAGCCAGGCTCTCCAGCCTCCTGGATCTTCCAGCTCCAAAGGACAGTGGGAATATGTATTTAGGCAGTACTTGAAGATGGTAGAGGGACAGCAGGATAGGGAAACCTTACCTGGACCATTCCTGGTTTCTAGAAGTTTGCGTTTTGCTCATCTCATTGTTCTGCCATGGGACGAAAATGCCACTTCACGCTGCATGAACATGTTTTTTTTTTTTTTTTGTCATTGAATATCCTAGTTATTTTACTAGGAAAAGAGATGTTGTTGGTAGGAGCTAGTGGTCAACGAGGCCATTGTATATCGTGTCCTACAACTTGCATACTGAGCCAGTCCCCACCCCCCCCCACATCAGCTGGGCCCTACCAGCCCTGTTTCAGCCTCCCCAGCCTTGCCCCTGATCCTTTCCCTGCGTCCCCTCCCCCAACCTGGCTCCCTTCCTATTAATGTGAGCCAGGATCTCCTGCCCCACCCCTCCTCCTGATATTATCATTATCATTCTTATTACTAATACAAATACCAAGCAGGACTCACCTACATTCACCAGGGGTGCAGCCTCCCCGTTCGCAGAGTCTCTGCCAGCGCCCCCAGCAGAGGAGCATCACTGCTGGTCGATGGCTGCTGCAGGGTGGGAGAGCAAGGCAGGCAGGGAGCCTGGTCCTGGCAGCTGAGACCATTAGTGCTGGTCTGTGCTCACATTGTAACCAATTAGTTAGTATATTATTCTCAAGCCTCCCCAGAAACGAGGGTGAAGAGATGAACGCCAGCTCACCAAAGGCGTGTGAGTCCCTGAGCCCCTGCATGTGGCTCAGCTCAGAAAGGGGATGGATGGGCAGCTCAAAGGAGGTAGAGGGAGCTGGGAAAGGGGACACCAGAGGGGAGTGACTTCCCTGATACCTAGTGGTTAGGGCCAGTGGGGAAAGAGGCTGGGAGCCAGGACTCCTAGGTTCTGTCCCCCTCTCTGGAAAAGGAATGGGGTCTGGAGGGTCTGTCCCGCTCTGCCTCCTGGTGGCAACTCCATGCTCACGCAGCCATTCTGCCCCCAGAACCCTACTACATGCAGGTCCTGAAGACCTGTGAGCTGGACGATGCCACCAGTGCTGTCCGAGCCATCACCAGATATTCCCTCAATGGGGAGGACGTGCTGTGGTACCAGTCCGACCAGAACCACTGATTCTCGGTGCACCCAGCGGCCTGGCGAGTGGGTGAAGCACTGGAACCGTGACGGGGAGTCTTTAGCTTTTATGAACCTCCTCATACCGCAACAATGCAGGTTCTGAATCGAGAGCTCTGTGCCATTCGCCACTCAGAAGACAGGTGACAACTCTGCTGGTGCCCCTCATTCCTGACCTGCAGCCCCCTGCTATTCCATTCCCTGTGACTAATAACCCTTTCTCGCCCTCCCCCCAGCCGAGCCCACAGTCTGTGTGGCCCTTGTCCCAGGGACCCAGGACTGGCCGCGCCTCCTTGTCTGCCATGTGACAGGGTTCTATCCCTGCGATATCGAGTTGACCTGGGAGCTGTCTCTCTGCTCCATCACCTTGGCCGGTAAGTGACCCTTGTTCTCCCGGATACTTGCATCTCATTCCCCATCCCAGTCTCTTTCTTCCAGGGCTTTGTGCTGCAGGGCCCCCTTGGGTTGCTGTCCCAGATGTCTGGGTCCCATTCCCATTGAAGTCTCTCTCCTTCCTACAGGGGTTCACCATCTCTCCTATCTCCAGCTCATCTCCCCCGATGCAGCTCCCGGTTTGCCCAAGCGGCTGCATGTGGAAAGGGTGAATGGCCTGGTGCTCTCAGCCTGTGTCAGCAACACCGGCAGGCTAGATCCCTGAACTGGTTACACCCTGGATGACTGAGAGACCCACCAGTTTTGGAGAGCAGGTAGCTCTAAGTGCCTGGCCTGGGACTCCTGGGTGGAGATCAAATACCAGGGCCTGGTGCGAGAGATGAACGCCAGCTCCCCAAAGGCAGGTGAGTCCCCAGACCCAGCACTTGACTCAGCTTGGGAAGGGGTTGTCAAAGGAGGTAGGCGGGAGCTGGGGGAGGGGACACAAGAGAGAAGTGGTTTCCCTGATACCTAGTGGCTAGGACTGGTGTGGGAGGGGACTGGGAGTCAGGACTCCTGGATTTTATCCCCATCTCTGGGAGGAGTGTGGGGTCTAGTAGCTTAGAGGAGAAGGCTCACCCCCTTCTCTGCCTCTTGGTGGCAATTCCCTACTCAGTTTCGTATGCACCCACTTTGCCCCCAGAGCCCAACTACACGCAGGTCCTGCACAGCTGTGAATTGGATGATGACATCGGTGACATCTGAGCGTCACCTGATGTTCCCTGAATGGGGAGGACGTGCTGCAGCACTAGAGGGGTCAGAACGGCTGGTTCTCAGTTCACCTGACAGCCTGGCATGTGGCAGAGCGCTAGAACTGTGAAGGGGAGACATTCGGTTTGATACACCTCCTCGCTCCTCAGCAATGCAGGTTCTGGATTGAGAGCTCTGCGTCATTCATCACTGTCCCTCAACCAGTGATGAGCTGCCAAAATCTTAACAACGGGTTCCCTCCTCACCCCACGAGGGGGTCGTTGCCAACCCCCGCCCCCCGGGACTCCTGCCCCATTCAATCTCCCCATGTTCCTTGACGCCCCGCCAGGACCTCTGCCCCATCCACCCCCCTCCCCTGTCCCCTGACTGCCCCCAGAACCAGGCAGGAGGGTCTCGTGGGCCACCGTAGTGCGTGCCCACCCCACCCCTAAGAGCCAGAGGGACCTGCCGGGGGGCGAGGTGGGGAGTCCCGGGGGTGCTTACCTGGGGCAGCTCCCAGGAAGAATCCGGCAGGCCCCTCTGGCTCCTATGGGCAGGGGAGCGTAGCTAGGGTGGGAGCAGGGGGAGCGGCCGCTCCCCCACTGATCACATCAAAAGTGGCACCTTAGGCGCCGACTCCCTGGGTGCTCCAGGACTGGAGCACCCACAGGGGAAATTTGGTGGGTACAGAGCCCCCACCGGCAGCTCCCTGCCCTGCGCCCGGCCCCAGCCCCAGCTCACCTCCGCTCTGCCTCCTCCCCGAACGCACTGCCCCGCTTTGCTTCTCCGCCCCCACCCCACCGGTTTCTCGCGAATCAGCTGTTTGGCGGGAAGCCGGGGAGGGCTGAGAAGCAGGTGGCGGCTTCCCGCTCAGGCTGAGGGTGGCGGAGGTGAGCTGGGGCGGGGAGCGGTTCCCCTGCGTGCCCCCACCCCATGGGTTACCTGCTGCAGCGCGGGCAGCCCTCCTCGCGCCCCCCCGCCCCAGCTTACCTCTGCCTCCCTGGGCCTGAGTGCGAAGCCACCACCTGCTTCTCAGCCTGCCTGGGCTTCCCATGCTAACAGTTGATTCGCGGGAAGCCTGGGGTGGGGGGGCGGAGAAGCAGAGCGGGGCAGCGCGTTCAGGGGAGGAGGCGGAGTGGAGGTGAGCTGGGGTGGGGGGTCGCAGAGAAGCCGGGGGGGGGCGGCGCGTTCAGGGGAGGAGGTGGAGCGGAGGTGAGCTGGGGCCAGGGGTGGGGCGGGGAGCTGCCGGTGGGTGCTCTGCGCCCACCAAATTTTCCCCTTGGGTGCTCCAGGGTTGGAGCACCCAAGGAGTCGGCGCCTAAGGCGCCACTTTTGGCCAGTTAAATTTCGAAGCCCTTTTAGAACCGGTTCTCCCCCGCGGGCTTCTAAATTGTACAACCGGTTCTAGTGAAGCGGCTCCAGCTCACCACTGCCCTCAACCCAACCCGCAGCCCCCTGCTATGCCATTCCCTGTGACTAAAAAACGTTCCTCGCACTCCCAACAGCCCAGCCCACAGTGCCTGAGGGAGCAGTTGATCAGCGGCATCCTGCCAAATGGAGACCCCACCTTCCAGATCTAGGTGGCCACTGAACTGGGGCCAGAGGGGTTCGGCCCCACAGAGCACGTGTGTGTAGTCAGACACAGCAGCCGAGGGGGCAACCCTCTGAGGGTGACCTGGGGTGAGACCTGGGGCGGGCAGAGCGGAGGGAGCACTGGGAAGAGGCTGGGAATGGGGCACCTCCGATTGAGGGGAGGAAGATGGGGGAAGTGGACATGGGGGGGGGAGGATGAGGGAGGTGGGAAATGCAGAGGGGCAGTTTTGAGGGGTGCCAGGGGATGGGTAGACAGAGAGAGGTACTAGGGGGCAGGTGGAGGTGGAGATGGGTTTTGGTTGGCTCCGAGGAGAGGGGAGGGAGAGGGGCATTCTGGGGGGCTCAGAGAGGAGGCAAAACCAGAAAGTGGGGTTCTGGGGGCTTAGAGGGCAGAGAAAAACAGAGTGGGACACGGGGGGGCTCAGAGGGGAGCGAAAGCAGAGATGAGATTTTGTGGGGCTCACAGACAGGGAGGGGGAGGCAGAGAAGGGGGTGTCTAGCTGCAGGGCAGACACACAGGTGTGGCTGTAAGGGGCAGACGGGCTGGGGGAGGGGGATGCTATCCCAGGCCTATTGGGCAGAAAACAGGGTGGGGGCAGTCCCCAGGGGAGGGGCGGGGCGCAGGGACTGTGAGGGGCCCAGGGTTCAGTCTGTCTCCGGACATTTCCGGATTCTGAAATCCCAGGCCAGGCTGGTTTCCCAATGATCGTTGCTGGCTGCATCCTGGCTGTGCTGGGAGTTGGGGCCTTGGGCTGGTTCCTGAGGAGGAGGCAAGCTGAGTGATGCCCCCTGCAGTACAGCGCCCCCCTCCTGAGCCCCTGCCCCCTCCCTGCAGCACAGCGCCACCTAGTGCCCCTCCTGAGCCCCTGCCCCCTCCCTGCAGCACAGCGCCGCCTAGTGCCCCTCCTGAGCCCCTGCCCCCTCCCTGCAGCACAGCGCCACCTAGTGCCCCTCCTGAGCCCCCACCCTGCTCCCTGCAGCACAGCGCCGCCTAGTGCCCCTCCTGAGCCCCCACCCTGCTCCCTGCAGCACAGCGCCGCCTAGTGCCCCTCCTGAGCCCCCACCCTGCTCCCTGCAGCACAGCGCCACCTAGTGCCCCTCCTGAGCCCCCACCCTGCTCCCTGCAGCACAGCGCCACCTAGTGCCCCTCCTGAGCCCCTGCCCCCTCCCTGCAGCACAGCGCCGCCTAGTGCCCCTCCTGAGACCCTGCCCCCTCCCTGCAGCACAGCGCCACCTAGTGCCCCTCCTGAGCCCCCACCCTGCTCCCTGCAGCACAGCGCCGCCTAGTGCCCCTCCTGAGCCCCCACCCTGCTCCCTGCAGCACAGCGCCGCCTAGTGCCCCTCCTGAGCCCCCACCCTGCTCCCTGCAGCACAGCGCCACCTAGTGCCCCTCCTGAGCCCCTGCCCCCTCCCTGCAGCACAGCGCCGCCTAGTGCCCCTCCTGAGCCCCTGCCCCCTCCCTGCAGCACAGCGCCACCTAGTGCCCCTCCTGAGCCCCCACCCTGCTCCCTGCAGCACAGCGCCGCCTAGTGCCCCTCCTGAGCCCCCACCCTGCTCCCTGCAGCACAGCGCCCCTAGTGCCCCTCCTGAGCCCCCACCCTGCTCCCTGCAGCACAGCGCCACCTAGTGCCCCTCCTGAGCCCCCACCCTGCTCCCTGCAGCACAGCGCCACCTAGTGCCCCTCCTGAGCCCCCACCCTGCTCCCTGCAGCACAGCGCCGCCTAGTGCCCCTCCTGAGCCCCCACCCTGCTCCCTGCAGCACAGCGCCACCTAGTGCCCCTCCTGAGCCCCTGCCCCCTCCCTGCAGCACAGCGCCGCCTAGTGCCCCTCCTGAGACCCTGCCCCCTCCATGCAGCACAGCGCCACCTAGTGCCCCTCCTGAGCCCCCACCCTGCTCCCTGCAGCACAGCGCCGCCTAGTGCCCCTCCTGAGCCCCCACCCTGCTCCCTGCAGCACAGCGCCGCCTAGTGCCCCTCCTGAGCCCCTGCCCCCTCCCTGCAGCACAGCGCCGCCTAGTGCCCCTCCTGAGCCCCTGCCCCCTCCCTGCAGCACAGCGCCACCTAGTGCCCCTCCTGAGCCCCCACCCTGCTCCCTGCAGCACAGCGCCGCCTAGTGCCCCTCCTGAGCCCCCACCCTGCTCCCTGCAGCACAGCGCCGCCTAGTGCCCCTCCTGAGCCCCCACCCTGCTCCCTGCAGCACAGCGCCGCCTAGTGCCCCTCCTGAGCCCCACCCTGCTCCCTGCAGCACAGCGCCACCTAGTGCCCCTCCTGAGCCCCTGCCCCCTCCCTGCAGCACAGCGCCACCTAGTGCCCCTCCTGAGCCCCCACCCTGCTCCCTGCAGCACAGCGCCGCCTAGTGCCCCTCCTGAGCCCCCACCCTGCTCCCTGCAGCACAGTGCCGCCTCGTGCCCCTCCTGAGCCCCTGCCCCCTCCCTGCAGCACAGCGCCGCCTAGTGCCCCTCCTGAGCCCCTGCCCCCTCCCTGCAGCACAGCGCCACCTAGTGCCCCTCCTGAGCCCCCACCCTGCTCCCTGCAGCACAGCGCCGCCTAGTGCCCCTCCTGAGCCCCCACCCTGCTCCCTGCAGCACAGCGCCGCCTAGTGCCCCTCCTGAGCCCCCACCCTGCTCCCTGCAGCACAGCGCCGCCTCGTGCCCCTCCTGAGCCCCTGCCCCCTCCCTGCAGCACAGCGCCGCCTAGTGCCCCTCCTGAGCCCCACCCTGCTCCCTGCAGCACAGCGCCGCCTAGTGCCCCTCCTGAGCCCCCACCCTGCTCCCTGCAGCACAGCGCCGCCTAGTGCCCCTCCTGAGCCCCCACCCTGCTCCCTGCAGCACAGCGCCGCCTCGTGCCCCTCCTGAGCCCCTGCCCCCTCCCTGCAGCACAGCGCCGCCTAGTGCCCCTCCTGAGCCCCTGCCCCCTCCCTGCAGCACAGCGCCGCCTAGTGCCCCTCCTGAGCCCCTGCCCCCTCCCTGCAGCACAGCGCCGCCTAGTGCCCCTCCTGAGCCCCACCCTGCTCCCTGCAGCACAGCGCCGCCTAGTGCCCCTCCTGAGCCCCACCCTGCTCCCTGCAGCACAGCGCCGCCTAGCACTGCACTGGGAAAGCACTCCCTGCTGAGCTCCTACCCTGCAGCACTTGGTCCCCCAGCCAAGTACCAAGCCAGCCTGACCCTGCTTAGTATGAGATCCCAGGGGCTCTGTGCTGAGGCCTGGCACAGGATTCGTGGGTAGTGGGTATGGGAAGCAACCCACCAATCCGATCCCCATTGCCCTGTAGTAGGCACTTGGTGAGCTGGGTGGCCTGGTGGTTAGCAGCGTCTCAGCTGTGGGTGCTAGTGGTAGGGGTTGGGGAGCTCAGGCCTGCTCACTCCTCCAGGATCCAAACCAGGGCCCTAGGAAGGTCAGCAGCAGTGACCATTGGGGAGCATTGTGGACCCTCTGCGTTACTCTCCCTGGGTCATTTCCTACCACGTGTCTCTCCGCTGCCCGCTCCAGATAAGAAGAAAGAAAATATAAAAGGGAAACCAAACCTCAGCTTCAGCTGAGCTCAGCATACAGACTCTGCTGCCTGAGGGAGGCGTCTCTGCCTCATGCCCCAGCCCCACCCCACCCCTTTTCCCAAGCCCCCACCCCACCTCTTTCTGCCCAGCTCCATCCCCTCCCCTGAGCACGCCCTGTACCCATTCCTTCCCTCCCCCCCAGCACTTCCTGCACACTGCAGAACAGGAGGCCCTGTGGGGGGAGGAGGGGAGGAGTTGATTGGCTGGGCTGCCGGCAGGCAGGAGGCTCTGGCTGGAGACTGGGGAGCTCACTGCCGGTGGGTGCTGAGCACCCATTAATTGTTTTTGGGGGTGTTCCAGTCCTGTACTAATTGGTTTGTGCATATGTTGTTTAATTAACTAGTAGCAACAGCTGATTTCCTTTGTTTTCTTTCTCAGCTCTTCCCTGGAGGGGGGGGGGGGTGAAAGGGCTTCAGGGTAGCCACAAAGGGAGCCCCAAAGGCCTCATCTGGAGTACTGTGTCCAGTTTTGGGCCCCACACTACAAGAAGGATGTGGATAAATTGGAGAGAGTCCAGCGAAGGGCAACAAAAATGATTAGGGGTCTAGAACACATGACTTATGAGGAGAGGCTGAGGGAGCTGGGATTGTTTAGTCTGCAGAAGAGAAGAATGAGGGGGGATTTGATAGCTGCTTTCAACTACCTGAAAGGGGGTTCCAAAGAGGATGGCTCTAGACTGTTCTCAATGGTAGCAGATGACAGAACGAGGAGTAATGGTCTCAAGTTGCAGTGGGGGAGGTTTAGATTGGATATTAGGAAAACCTTTTTCACTAAGAGGGTGGTGAAACACCGGAATGCGTTACCTAGGGAGGTGGTAGAATCTCCTTCCTTAGAGGTTTTTAAGGTCAGGCTTGACAAAGCCCTGGCTGGGATGATTTAACTGGGAATTGGTCCTGCTTCGAGCAGGAGGTTGGACTAGATGACCTTCTGGGGTCCCTTCCAACCCTGATATTCTATGATTCTATGAATTCCCATGTGCGCCTTCCTGGGTCCAAAGGGGTTTTTTTGCACTTGGGTGGTGACAGCATCTACCCATCCAAGGTCAGAGAGAAGCTGTTACCCTGGGAGTTTAATAGCAGCCTGGAGTGGCCAGTATTAATTTTTAGAATCTTTGCAGGCCCCCACCTTCTGCATTCGAAGTGCCAGAGTGGGGAATCAGCCTTGACAGCAGGGCAGCCCTTCATACTTACAGGGTGAGACGGAGGAGACGTGGCCCATTCAGATAGATCAACAGTGTTAAGTGGGATCCCGTGTGAGGCAGGATCCTCCCAAGGCAGGACCCTGGTCTTTGCCTTCCTCTCCTTCCCTCAGGACAATGCCACACTCTGGAGATAGGGCTGCAGGGCACATCTAGGAGATTTCAATGCAGACACCTCCGAGGGCTGCCCCATTTCTGTACCAGGTGCCTGGTCACTGTTGGAACTGAGGAGTCTTCAAGCATCAAAAATTCACGTAAGATCAGATGAGCTAGGGTGAAATGTCTCTAGCTCCATTGGTGTCAAAGGGCCAGATCCCCAGCTGGTGTATATTGGTCATAGCTCCACTGGGGTGAGTGAAGAGGGGTTGTGGTTGCCCTTAGGGATTCACTCCTGGTATTATTGAAAATGTTTTCCTTGATAGAAACAGAGAAGTCCCCTGATGTCTCCCAGTCCAGCCCCATGTTCACATGATCTTCTCAAACTGCCTTGATCCTTTTGCCAACTGCTCCACTCCCCCTGTCTCCTCTGTGTCCCCATACCAGGCCTACAGGCCAGTCCATGGATCACTGGTCCCTCGGAAGGACTCCCTAGGCACATAGAATCATAGAATATCAGGGTTGGAAGGGACCCCAGAAGGTCATCTAGTCCAACCCCCTGCTCAAAGCAGGACCAATTCCCAGTTAAATCATCCCAGCCAGGGCTTTGTCAAGCCTGACCTTAAAAACCTCTAAGGAAGGAGATTCTACCACCTCCCTAGGTAACGCATTCCAGTGTTTCACCACCCTCTTAGTGAAAAAGTTTTTCCTAATATCCAATCTAAACCTCCCCCACTGCAACTTTAGACCATTACTCCTCGTTCTGTCATCTGCTACCATTGAGAACAGTCTAGAGCCATCCTCTTTGGAACCCCCTTTCAGGTAGTTGAAAGCAGCTATCAAATCCCCCCTCATTCTTCTCTTCTGCAGGCTAAACAATCCCAGCTCCCTCAGCCTCTCCTCATAACTCATGTGTTCCAGTCCCCTAATCATTTTTGTTGCCCTTCGCTGGACTCTCTCCAAGTTATCCACATCCTTCTTGAAGTGTGGGGCCCAAAACTGGACACAGTACTCCAGATGAGGCCTCACCAATGTCGAATAGAGGGGAACGATCACGTCCCTCGATCTGCTCGCTATGCCCCTACTTATACATCCCAAAATGCCATTGGCCTTCTTGGCAACAAGGGCACACTGCTGACTCATATCCAGCTTCTCGTCCACTGTCACCCCTAGGTCCTTTTCTGCAGAACTGCTGCCTAGCCATTCGGTCCCTAGTCTGTAGCTGTGCATTGGGTTCTTCCGTCCTAAGTGCAGGACCCTGCACTTATCCTTATTGAACCTCATCAGATTCCTTTTGGCCCAATCTTCCAATTGGTCTAGGTCCTTCTGTATCCTATCCCTCCCCTCCAGCGTATCTACCACTCCTCCCAGTTTAGTATCATCCGCAAATTTGCTGAGAGTGCAATCCACACCATCCTCCAGATCATTTATGCAGATATTGAATAAAACCGGCCCCAGGACCGACCCTTGGGGCACTCCACTTGATACCGGCTGCCAACTAGACATGGAGCCATTGATCACTACCCGTTGAGCCCGACAATTTAGCCAGCTTTCTACCCACCTTATAATGCATTCATCCAGCCCATACTTCCTTAACTTGCTGACAAGAATACTATGGGAGACCGTGTCAAAAGCTTTGCTAAAGTCAAGAAACAATACATCCACTGCTTTCCCTTCATCCACAGAACCAGTAATCTCATCATAAAAGGCGATTAGATTAGTCAGGCATGACCTTCCCTTGGTGAATCCATGCTGGCTGTTCCTGATCACTTTCCTCTCATGCAAGTGCTTCAGGATTGATTCTTTGAGGACCTGCTCCATGATTTTTCCAGGGACTGAGGTGAGGCTGACTGGCCTGTAGTTCCCAGGATCTTCCTTCTTCCCTTTTTTAAAGATTGGCACTACATTAGCCTTTTTCCAGTCATCCGGGACTTCCCCGGTTCGCCACGAGTTTTCAAAGATAATGGCCAGTGGCTCTGCAATCACAGCCGCCAATTCCTTCAGCACTCTCGGATGCAACTCGTCCGGCCCCATGGACTTGTGCACGTCCAGCTTTTCTAAATAGTCCCTTCAGACACCTTCCAGACATCTTCCGCAACGACAATGGAGACTACATCGTCCACTCTGACCTGGGCTGCTACCTGCAGACGGAGCTCCTTGAGAACATCAAGATCCAGAGATTGCATCCCTTGTGCCAGGGAGGGGACCACTACCTGGGCTGTGTAGAGGACCCCAATGTCTACATCATCAAGGGCAGCTCCTACCGGGTGGTGAAGGACCTGAGCATGGATGAGGAAGCCAAGGTCTATGAGCTGCATCCCAGCTGCTGTGGTGGAGACACTACTTGAAGTGTGGTGGGAAGTTCATCATCATCTTCCAGGATTGGGGCATAGTCCGCAGTGTGGAGGATTTGAGCACAGATGAAGGTGGGCTTGACTCCTGCTTGGCCCCCGAATGCTGCGAGGGGCTCTACTACTTCGGGATCCAGGAATTCCTAACCCTGATCAAGGTGGATGAGAAGTGGGGGGGCTCAGTTCTTCCTGGACCAGGACATGAGCTCCGCTGCCAGCCTGATCTCCTTCTATTCCATCTACCCGGATGTGCTCAGCTTCTTCCCCGCGGGGGGCTGACCTTCACCAAAGGAATCGCCTGTGGGGCTGGGAGTGCATCAAGACCCTGCAGAATGACACCGACTCCCCTATCACCTGGTCTGGCATGGTCACCCGCAAGGTGGCTTCGCCCTGCAGTACATGTCCAGCATCGAGCACAATTGGAGTGTTTCTGCTGAGATGTCCTGTGGGCTGGAGAGATCACCAAGCTCACCACCCAGTTCCAGTTCTCTCTCAGGGATAATTATGGCAGGAAAAGCATCTACACATAGCAGGAGGACTGGACTGAAGCCCGAGGAGAAGAGGAGTCAGTCCAGGTGAACATGGAGAACAAGCAGAACCTCTACATCTGGCAGTACCACCTTGGCATAGGCCAGGAGACTGTCTTGGTCTGTAGGAACATCCAGTTCACCAAAGAAAACAACCCACCCAACCGCATCCCTCTGTCTCTGGTCGCCTGAGCATCTGTGAGGATGGAGGATGCCAGCACCATGATCATATTCTGGATGTGTGCATGTGAGCTTCTTTGCCCTGGTACTGCCCCTTCAGATCTTTTCCCGAGTTGCCCAAAGTTTCTCCCAAAATCACCAACATTCCTCCTCCTGTTTTTACTCCCGTTCCCAGCTTTACCCAAATCTCGTTTGCAATGTAGACGGTTTCATTAAATGTCCTTTCCTTCCTATTATTATTATTATTAAAGCTGGCCTGCAAATGAGGTTTGATTTTCCTGTGCAAAATTTGGATTCTCTATTGAAAAACCAAAACAACAAAAAAATTGACTAAAAGCTGCTGAAACCTGAAAAATTTGGCAAAAATGTGCCAAGAACTGAAAAAAATATTGGCAAAATGGTTTCAAAACAATATATATATGCATATATTTCATGAAAACTGAAATATGTTTTATTTGCAGCCAAACGTTTTCAGGTTTTCTGACCCAAAAAATGACCCTGTTTTCAAGGGAAGTCAACGCTTGCTGGGAATATTTTTTGTGTGTAAAACAATCCGATTTTCCCTCGTAATCAATATTTCAGCCAGCTTTAATGATGAGGACACACAGCTAGCCCAAACTTCTCCCCACTCCACTTCTGCTTTTCCATTCTCCTTCATCCACCTCCTTCTCAGTGCCTACCTCCCAGCCTGCACACCCAGCTCATCCACGTCCTAATTCCCAGCTTGTCTCCAAACCATGTTACCAAGGCAGATGACTTCATTGCATTTCCTTGTCTTCTCTCATTATAACCTGCTGCCTGAATTCTGCTTTGGGATCATTTGGGGATCAAATCTGCTGCCAAAATGCAAAATATTTGTCAAGCCTGAATAAAGAATCGATTTTGTAGCATTCACCAAGTTGTTTGCATTGAATTTCTTGGTTTTCTCCTTGGTTTGGGGTCTATAGAAGGGTAAAAAATGGAGGCAAAAGAAGGAAGGCAGGAAGGAGGTGGGATGTGCCTAGGAGTTGGAGTCTCTGTGGAGATGATGGTGGGAAACTAGAAAAGAACCATGAAAACTGGGGGGAAAGTTGATACTGTAAAAAAATGAGAAATGAGCTCTGGGACAGGAACAAATGAAAGAGGCTTTACAAGCCTCTTGGTCTTCAGAGGCCTCCTGGCTCCCATAGGCCTCTCGCTCCTCACAGGCCTTCCAGCGCTGAGGGACCTCAGAGTCTTCCAGTCTCAGCATCCTCTCGGGCCTGCTGGGGTCCACGGGGCCAGCCACACTCAACACCAGGCCTGAGGCCTCACAACCCATGATGAACCATGGCACAAGAGGCGACATCAGGGCAGGGCTCAGAGGCCATATTTCTCCTCCCATGGGCCACACAATCAGCTTACAGCAGTGGGTCCCCCGGAAAGGAGCATTTCTTTGTGGGTGCAGCAGTGAAGGCGGGATCCCAGCCCAGTTCCCTTTGCTCTAGCCCACACTGCCTGCCTTGGCAAGCCAAGGGGGCCCTCCCACCCCCATGAAATCAACTGGCCTCTTTCCCCTGGCTGCACATCAGGCCCGACAGTGACAAGGGCAGTATTATTTTAACCCCCTTCTGGACACGGGGCAGCTGCCTCACCCAAGGGGTGGGTCTGAGCCCACATCCTTCTGCAGCACGTGATGCAACCCACACACCTGGCAGAGGCCGTGGCTGAAGCTTTCTTGCCAGGCTCATATTTGAGTAGTCCACCAATGCTATCCCACAATCCTCTGGGCTTGCATCCCCCAGACCTTCTCTCTCCCATCTTCCCACTCACCTCCCAAGAGCCAGAAATGACCTCCTGGTTCACACACAGCCATTCATTGTTTAGCCCTTTATTTCCATGGGGACTGCTAGACTTCAAACACAGCTCAGCCCAGCGGGCTGGAAAACTAAACCTCTGCCCCTCCCACTCCAGCCACCCGCTGGCCAGGCACATCAGGATTCTGTTCTGCATGTGGGGTAAAATCAGCAAGGTCCATGACTTCGGCAGGAGCACAAATAACCAGCATGTCCATGACAGCTCAGCAACTTGTATTGTTTGGGTGGAAAGGGCAGAGCTCAGGGGTGAAGCCAGAGAACATATCCACTTCATCTGCGGTGCAAACGGAGGTGAGAGGCAGATCCATCCCTTGTCGCCCATTCCCAGCTTCTGGCAAGCAGAGACTAGGGACACCATCCCTGCCCATCCTGGCTAATAGCCATTGATGGATCTATCCTCCATGAATTTATCTAGTTTTTTTTGAACCCTGTTATAGTCTTGGCCTTCACAACGTCCTCTGGGAAAGAGTTTCACAGGTTGACTGTACGTTGTGTGAAGAAATACTTCCTTTTGTTTGTTTTAAATCATCTGCCTATTAATTTCATTTGGTGACCCCTAGTTCTTGTGTTATGAGAAGGAGTAAATAACACTTCTTTATTCACTTTCTCCGCACCAGTTATGATTTTATAGACCTCTATCATATTCCCCCCTTAGTCGTTTCTTTTCCAAGCTGAAGAGTCCCAATCTTGTTACTCTCTCCTCATACAGAAGCTGTTCCTTACCCCTCATCATTTTTGTTGCCCTTCTCTGAACCTTTTCCAATTCCAGTACATCTTTTCCGAGATGGGGCGAACACATCTGCACACAGGATTCAAGATGTGGGCGTACCATGGATTTAGATAGAGGCAATATGGTATTTTCTGTCTTATCATCTGTCCCTTTCCTAATGCTTCCCAACATTCTGTTTGCTTTTTTGGCTGCCACTGCATATTGAGTGGCTGTTTTCACACTATTCAATATGTTCTTGGAATGTACTGGGGCAACTTTTGGTTTGAGAAAGTGGAGGAAGCACTGAGGAGACAGCCATTTTAGACTTGATTCTGACTTACAGGGAGGAACTGGTTGCGAATCTGAAAGTGGAAAGCAATTTGGGTGAAAGTGACCATGAAATGTTGAGGTTTTGTGAGTCTAAGGAATGGAAGGAGTGAGAGCAACAGAATAAGGAAAGTGGACTTCCACAGAGCAGAGATGAACAAACTCAGAGAACTGGTAGGTGAAGTCTGATGGTAAGAAAGCATACAGTCAAATGTAGTGCAGGAGAGCTGGCAGATTCTCAAGGAGACAATATTAAAGGCATAAAATCATAGAATCATAGAAGATTGGGGTTGGAAGAGGCCTCAGCAGACTCAAAGCAGGACCAACCCCAAATCTTCCCAGCCAGGACTTTGTCATGCTGGGCCTTAAAAACCTCTAAGGATGGTGATTCCACCACCTCCCTTGGTAACCCATCCCAGTGCTTCACCACACTTCTAGTGAAATAGTTTTGCATAACTGCAAAGTAATCCATTGTGAAGGAAAGATAGGAAGAACAGTATAAGGCCAATGTGGCTCCATCTGGAGCTCTTTAATAACCTGAAAGTTAAAAAGGAATCCTGCAAAAGTTATAAATGGGGCCAAATTGCCAAGCAGGAGTAGAAAAGAAGCAGATACACATGGGGACAAAATCAGAAAGGGTATTGCACAAAACGACACACCTAGCATGGGACAGAAAAGGTAATCAAAAAAGGTTCTTGACATTCATTAGGAGGAAGAGAAAGAAGAAGAAAAGTGTAGGTCCTCTGCTTAGCAAGGAAGGAGAGCTAATAACTAGTCACATCAAGAAAGCTGAGATGTTTAATGATTATTTTGCTTCAATCTTCACTAAAATGGCCAATGGTGACCAACTGCTGAACACAGTTAATATTAACAACCAGGGGGAAGGAACACAGGCAAAACTAGAGAAAGAAGAGATTAAAGAATATTTAGATAAGTTAGATGTACTGAAGTCAGCAGGTCCTGATGAAATTTACATAGTACATTTAAAGGGGGGAGGGATAGCTCTGTGGTTTGAGCATTGGCCTGCTAAACCCAGGGTTGTGAGTTCAATCCTCAAGGGGGCCGTTTGGGATCTGGGGCAAAAAAACATTTTATTTGTAGCCAAGTTTTTGAGGAAAGCCGACTCTTGTTATGAATATTTTCCTTTTGCAAAACTATGCAGTTTTCCCTCAAAATCAATATCTCAACCAGGTTTAATGATGAGAAAACATGGCCGGCCCAAGCTTCTCCCTGCACCACTTCTGCTTTTTTCCATTCTCCTTCATTCACCTCCTTCACAGCCTTTCCCAAACCTCCCTCCAAATCTCACCTGTAATGTCAGTGATTGAATGGCTTGTTCTTTCTCCAATTGTTATTGTTAGTTACAGCCTAGAATTTGCTTTGGGCTCCCTCACAGTCAAGAGTTCAGTAGAAACCAGAGGAATCCCTGAAACGTTGTAAGTGAGAACGGGGGTCAATACTATGGATTTGCCAAGGTGCCAGAGTAGATTTGAAAGCTGAAATCTAGCAAACTGGATTTGCAGTCCACGTTTGAATGAAATTTAATGAGGATAACCCCATATTATTGAGTCCAAGGAGCATTAGTGTTCTCATTTTAATGCTAAACTCTTCTCTGGTCTAATTCTACTCTGGACAGTACTTCTACAATTAACAAGGTATATAATCATCAGCTTTACAGATCAAAGATTAGATAAACCAACTATCCTAGGGATGTACCAAACTCAGAAAAATCACAGTCTTGCATTCAATGGCCATAGAGAGGCCAGTGTTAGGGACCAGCATTTATGCCATGGACCAAACAACCAGTCACATTTCTTACTTCGTTTATTTATAGTCATCAGTTCTTCCGTATCTTGGATATATATCCCACCATTGAAGTAGTTCTCTACTGCACTTTGTCTGTAGGCACTCTAGTAATGTGGTCCTTACTGTTTCTAGTGTTTGGTTTAAACGGGACTAGTTTAACTAACAAAAGCAATTGCTTAAAGTTCTTGTAGGAGATTCTCTTAGGCCATTGACATGGATGGACAAAGCAGAAACATGCAAATGGCCTTGCTTGGTTAAAATCCAAGATGTGGTTCCTTGGGGTCATGCTAGAAAGTGCAGATGCAGCAGGGGATCTTTCAGACACTGCAATTAAAGAAACACCAAGAGATGCAATCTCTGAAAGGAAGTTTCACCACTTCTTCTCAGCCTGGGAATCCTGAGACAGGAGAGAGCAGGACATGTGGCTTATCTGGTGTCTGGTAGAACTTCTCGGTTCCCTAGCTTCACTGGTGGCTTCAAGAAAACTCTGAAGTTCATCATGCTGATGCTGTTTTTGGAGTCATTGGAGGATGGCAATCCTCTTATTTTCTATTGGACACTTATCAAGACTCACAGATTTCTGGTCTTACTTTCTCTGCTGCTTCCACCACTAGCCAGTAGATGGCAATGGAGCATCATTCTCTGTCATTCTTCATTTATCAGAGGCTCAAATAAATTGGTTAGTCTCTAAGGTGCCACAAGTCCTCCTTTTCTTTTTGCGGATACAGACTAACACGGCCGCTACTCTGAAACCTGTCTTTATAGTTTAGTCATTTCTAACATTGCATTTCTATATTAAACCAGCCTATTAATTGGGTCCCCCCACCCTTTTTAAGCAATTTCTTTTAATGTTTCAAAGTCACACGCACATTTGGTGCCTCTGCCTTTCAATATTCGCTTTTCTTCTTGGGGCAGACAATTCCGATCACTTCCAAGGGGGCAACAATCAGTTTGAGAGAAAACAAACACAACCTTGTATCGTTCCTCTAAATGTAGTGGATGCGAGGCCAGATTGTAAAGGCGTTTAGGTGCCTGAAGGAGTGTGATTCCTAGCTTGGTGCTGCTGTGGTGGGAGCCATGGTTTGACTAAGACTCAGATCAGCTTATGGTGGGACCTCGGCCCCTTGATCCTTCTCAACTGCCCCCTCCCCTGCTGTGTGGCCTGGGGAGAGGGACGTGGGTCATGGTGACCAGATTTCCCCTCCCCCCATCTGTGACAGCACCGCTTCCCACAGACATCCGAATTGAGAGCAGGGGCATAAAGACATATTAGGAAAATATACCAAATGATCATTATAAATAGCTGACAATGCTGGGTTAGATAGACGAGAGCTTTGAAATGCAAACCTGTATCGTTAGAGAATTAGTGGTAAATACTCATTGTGTTTATGTGTTTACCTATATCTTGTTAGAGGTTAACAATATTACCAGAAGGTTCCTGTCCGTTGGTATATTCTATTGAGTCAGAGATCAAAAGGGAATATTAACATTTAGATGAAACTTGGGTGTCAGAATATCATTGTCGATATTTCTCTTTGAAGTTTGTAGTAAACTGTCTATGAACTGCTTAATGGAGAATTACCTTATGCTGATGTATGCAACTAATTGCGTGTACACTTAGGAAATAGGAGGTTTTACTTCAAAGCCACAATGATCACCTAGTATCACCCAGCTGTCAAGAGGCTGTCTTCATAGCCTTCCAGAGATCTATGAAAAGAACTCTAGGACCTGATTCTCTTATCTCAGACCTTCTCAAGCTTTGTCAGGGGACATTTGAGTTGCAAGACTGAGGTCTCCAGCTCCTGCCTGGATCATCCTGATATTGGACATGAACTGCCTACGTGGACTATAACCTATAACCTATATAATTCTGTTTGCAACTCTAAAGCTCAACATCTCTACTCAGGAACCCAGGAACTTATCCTTGCAACAAAGCCCGTTGCCAATTGTGCCCACATATCTATTCAGGGGACACCATCACAGGGCCTAATAACATCAGCCACACTATCAGAGGCTCGTTCACCTGCACATCCACCAATGTGATATATGCCATCATGTGCCAGCAATGCCCCTCTGCCATGTACATTGGTCAAACTGGACAGTCTCTACGTAAAAGAATAAATGGACACAAATCAGATGTCAAGAATTATAACATTCATAAACCAGTCGGAGAACACTTCAATCTCTCTGGTCACGCGATCACAGACATGAAGGTCGCTATCTTAAAACAAAAAAACTTCAAATCCAGACTCCAGCGAGAAACTGCTGAATTGGAATTCATTTGCAAATTGGATACTATTAATTTAGGCTTAAATAGAGACTTGGAGTGGCTAAGTCATTATGCAAGGTAGCCTGTTTCCTCTTGTTTTTTCCTACCCGCCCCCCCCCCCAGATGTTCTGGTTTAACTTGGATTTAAACGTGAAGAGTGGTCAGTCTGGATGAGCTATTACCAGCAGGAGAGTGAATTTGTGTGTGTATGGGGGTGGGGGGGATGTGAGAAAACCTGGATTTGTGCAGGAAATAGCCCAACTTGATTGTCATGCACATTGTGTAAAGAGTTGTCACTTTGGATGGGCTATCACCAGCAGGAGAGTGAATTTGTGTGGGGGGGTGGAGGGTGAGAAAACCTGGATTTGTGCTGGAAATGGCCCACCTGATGATCACTTTAGATAAGCTATTACCAGCAGGACAGTGGGGTGGGAGGAGGTATTGGTTCATATTCTCTGTGTATATATAAAGTCTGCAGCAGTTTCCACGATATGCATCTGATGAAGTGAGCTGTAGCTCACGAAAGCTTATGCTCTAATAAATTGGTTAGTCTCTAAGGTGCCACAAGTACTCCTTTTCTTTTTGTGAATACAGACTAACACGGCTGTTACTCTGAAACATCTCTACTATGATATTGACCTAAGGACTCTATTCATATCTATATGAGTAACGATCTTTTAACCAATGCACTCTCTCTTTTCTTTTTTAATAAATGTTAGTGTAGTTAATATGGTAGTGTAAGTGTAGTTAATACGAACTGGATGTAAGCGTGTATATGGGTAAGATCTGAAATATTCATTGATGTGGTGGGATGATGTGTCCAATCCTTTGGGATTGGTAGACCTTTATATCAGTCTTTAATGAGGCTATTGAGGATCTTGAGGGATAATGGTAGCATGACAAATGGGAATGAGGATATGGAGGTAGATATTACCATATCTGAGGTAGAAGTGAAACTCGAACAGCTTAATGGGACTAAATCGGGGGGCCCAGATAATCTTCATCCAAGAATATAAAAGGAACTGGCACATGAAATTGCAAGCCCATTAGCAAGGATTTTTAATGAATCTGTAAACTCAGGGGTTGTACCGTATGACTGGAGAATTGCTAACATAGTTCCTATTTTTAAGAAAGGAAAAAAAAGTGATCCAGGTAACTACAGGCCTGTTAGTTTGACATCTGTAGTATGCAAGGTCTTGGAAAAACTTTTGAAGGAGAAAGTAGTTAAGGACATTAAGGTCAATGGTAACTGGGACAAAATGCAACAAGGTTTTACAAAAGGTAGATCGTGCCAAACCAGCCTGATCTCCTTCTTTGAGAAAGTAACAGATTTTTTAGACAAAGGAAACGCAGTGGATGTAATTTACTTCGATTTCAGTAAGGCGTTTGATACCGTGCCACATGGGGAATTATTAGTTAAATTGGAAAAGATGGGGATCAATATGAAAATTGAAAGGTGGATAAGGAATTGGTTAAAGGGGAGACTACAGCAGGTCCTACTGAAAGGTGAACTGTCAGGCTGGAGGGAGGTTACCAGTGGAGTTCCTCAGGGATCGGTTTTGCGACCAATCTTATTTAATCTTTTTATTACTGATCTTGGCACAAAAAGTGGGAGTGTGCTAATAAAGTTTGCGGATGACAGAAAGCTGGGAGGTATTGCCAATTTAGAGAAGGACAGGGATATCCTACAGGAGGATCTGGATGACCTTGTAAACTGGAGTAATAGTAATAGGATGAAATTTAATAATGAGAAGTGTAAGGTCATGCATTTAGGGATTAATAACAAGAATTTTAGTTGTAAGCTGGGTATGCATCAATTAGAAGTAACAGAGGAGGAGAAGGATCTTGGAGTATTGGTTGATCACAGGATGACTATGAGCCGCCAATGTGATATGGCTGTGAAATGCGGTCTTGGGATGCATCAGGCGAGGTATTTCCAGTGGAGATAAGGAGGTGTTAGTACCGTTATATAAGGCACTGGTGAGACCTCATCTGGAATACTGTGTGCAGTTCTGGTCTCCCATGTTCAAGAAGGATGAATTCAAACTGGAACAGGTACAGAGAAGGGCTACTAGGATGATCCGAGGAATGGAAAACCTGTCTTATGAAAGGAGACTCAAGGAGCTTGGCTTGTTTAGCCTAACCAAAAGAAGGCTGAGGGGAGATATGATTGCTCTCTATAAATATATCAGCGGGATAAATACCAGGGAGGGAGAGGAATTATACCTGACAGGTTACGTGCAGTTCGAGTCTAGGCTGAGGTACACGAACAAAGTCCACAACTGCAGAGTTCCCAAAGATATTAAATTTATTACGCTCGAGCGTGGTGCCCTCCTGCTAGTCAGAAGGGGACCCCGAATGCAGGCTATCCAAAGGTTATATACCTTTTAGCAAAGCATGTTGCCCTCGTGCATTGGAAACCTTAGCCAATAGATAAACACTTCCCTTATCTACCACCTATCCTTGCTAGGTACATTCCCCGTGCTAAACTATTACTTCAACTACACAGCATGGCCCTAAAGCAATGCATCAATAGCCTTTCTTATCAGGATGGAAGGCTCACATCAAGGCCAGGAAGCAAGGAGTTAGGAACAGACAAAGAACAGAAACCGGGAGTCGAGGCAGGCTGGAGACAAGGGTGGGGTGGTTTCACAGGAATGCAGTATCTAAGGAACACTCCTCCTGGTGCATGATGTGCTTGCTCTTAGACAATGGTGGGCCCCAAACCAAAATGGAGTCACATATGCTAACTTTTCCTTAACAGTCCCCCCTTTTCTTTCCTACGTCAGTCAGCTATATCGGGGCTGAGTAACGCGATGCAGGGTTAGCAGTTGCCGACAGCATAGACTATAACATTGTAGGCATACAAACAATAACACAAAAGCAATAACAGCCAAAAGGATGAAATACGAAATACGCCGTCCCCAAGCCCCCACATCCGGTAGCCATGAGGTGAGCCAGTTACAGGCCTCCTGGAACCCAGCGCTGGTATTGTCGAGGCTGGTGTGGTGGAATAGGGCTGCCTGCTGCATGAGGATGTGGATGTCAGTTTCCACCCTGTGGTGCTGATTTACAAATACACAACAGCTTGAGTTAACCAGAGCACAAACCCCGCCCTGGTTTGCAAGGAGATAGTCCAGGGCTAGGTGGTTTTGCAGTGTAGTTTGGGATAGCTGCGTGACTTCAATTTGAAAGGCAGCTAAGGTGTCTGCAGTGGCATTTGCCATTAATTCCAAAGCAGCTGGAATGTTAATGATGGCTTTTTCTAGCTCGCTTACTCCTAACCATGGCAGAAACCATCGCACAAAGGAGTGAAAGCCTGTGGGCCGTTGAGAAAGAGGGTTTAAAGGAATACTTCGTCGGTCCCTCCATACTAGATTGCGGATCTCTCCCCAGGTCAGGGTCTGGTGTACTGTCACGGCGGGTACTATAGCCCCGAAGGTACATGGACCACACCATCCTGCTGGGAGAACCTGATAGGCTGTGTGATTGCATAACCAATACCAGCCAGACCCCTCGGGGACCGGCCACGGGGCCCCAGAGTAGGTGGAGGGGCCTGCCACACCAGAGCTCATCTGGGTGGTGTCCTTGCACCCCACAAAATTCCCCACAAAAACTGTATTTTCCCTGCCCTTACGTCGTGACACACATAAAGCATAATTACCTTGGGCCACCATATCAATCGACCATCTTTGGATTGTAACATTCCAGTTAAATGTAGTGTTCGCCCATAGCTTAGCTTGGAGTGTTCAATTAAGAGGGATAGGTACCCCTACCAACGGGACCCCCTGACCCAAATCTGTGGGGGTATGAATACAAATCCAACACTGCGTTCGATTTACACCCTGTTTTATGGCGCGGGTTAAATTCAAAAAGCTATTGCCCTCTTATTCTTGTCCTGGACTTGGGAATAGGGAGAGGACCCCCCAGGCAAACCATACCAATGTCGGCATCTTCCTCTATGCCATACAAAAAACAACACCGCGAAAGTAAGTCCAATAAACAGGAACAGAAAAAGTCTTGGTGGGTTGTAAAGGTCTCAATAGCTGGAAAGCTCAGTCCCTGGGTTGGTCGTGGCGTTCATTTGTGAAGTGGCTCGTCCGATGGCTTGTCAGGGTCAGGTGGGGGTCCCAGCGCCAACTTAACGTAGCTATGATGGATCCAGGAACCTTTACCTGCAAAGGAGTGGTGGCAGATGGTGGGAGTAATGTTCTTGGCTGTAAGGTGTTTTTGGTATTTATCATCCGGAAGACAATTAGGGAGGACAGTGCATTCTGATGGTACTTGCCCACAAGCACAGATTCCAGCCCTTGGAATAAACTCACCCCACTACTTTACTCCACATTTTTAAGAATACATCTCGCAGCTCCCTCCCTGCCAATGTACAATGCTCCGTCTTCGCCACTAAGGCCAAGTCTCAGTGTCTTTTGCAGTCAGGAATCCTTGGATCTTGGTGGTTTCAGCAGAGCAGGCGTTCCTTCTTCTCTCTTGGAACAGGCATGGTTTTGCATTATAAAGGGGAGAGGTTACTAGCACGTCACCCTGTAGTGCTTTGGTTTCTTTAGCAAATACTGAATGCAGGTTAGCTCTGTCAGTGGACAAGGGAGAGGTTACTAGCACTTCACCTTGTCCTTTCCCCTGCTGACCAAAAGGAGGAAAAAAAAACCTAGAAGGGGGGACAGGCTGATCAGTAGTCGAAATGAAGTCATCTCGAGGCGGAGGGGTCTTTTTGCAGTAAGAAGCATGGGTCCAGGCTGTCAGTCCTTGGCACTTCACAGCGGTGTTGGTAGTTAGCAGGACTTAATAAGGGCTTTTCCAGCGTGGGGCCAGAGCAGTCTTTCGCTGATGGACCTTTATGTAGACTGGGTTTTACCGAGTGGCAGGGTTGTTCAGGATCTTTGGGTAGTGCTTTTTTTACCAGTGTGTAAACAGACTTAACATATTTTATTAGCGCCTGACAGTGTTTTGCAGCTTTTACGGCTGCTTGGGCACATTCAAGCCCCCTCTCTTTCTTGGCTGTTAGCCAAGTCTTAGCTGGGAGCAGTGTCCTTGGGCGGGCAAGTGTCTTGTCTTTGGACCAAGCCTGCCAGCTACAGCATTGAGTTAACTCGTCCTCTATTTTTTCCCCCCCTTTTTGGCTTCTGTTAACTTACAAAGGAACCTTTTACTTTTTACTCACACATTTTTGTTTAAAAACGAACACATATACATTGCCCATTATACAGCACTTTAGTCTTATTGTTCAATGTATGCCACATACACCCTTCTAGGAAAATGACTTTATTACAGAGCTTTGGAGCAACAAGGTGGGACAAGCACACCCCCTTTTGAGGAGTCCACTTGGTACAACCTCTGGTGTCCAATAGCTTTCCTCCCTCCCCAGCCCTCTGGTGAGAAATCTGAGGTAGCCAGAAGGATCCCATGTGTAATATGGGGAGTGGGTTAACCTTTCATGTCCTTGCTTCCCAAGACTGTTGGTGTGCGAATTTTAACAACAATTTTTTTTAATTAAAAGATCTGGCCAATGAAATTTCTTCTTCTTACTTAAGCAAATGTATTCAACTTTAGTTTATCACATTTTCCTGATATTATCCAAACACTTTGTATTCTGAGTTGAATAAAACAAGTATCTGCATTTTGATTTAACTTTTCTATTTAGTTTTAAACTAAACTGTCTTATGAAAAATTAAACACAGCAATTTTGGCCACAAGACAAACACTACAAGACAGGACATAGAACACAGAACAGAATTTCTATTGTGCCAGTAAATTCATGATATGTTGAATTGCTTTTCAGCTGGCATCAGTTTTCTCTGATTTTTTGAAAGACAAAAAGAACATAGATCTACCCCTTCTGGGCAGTCAGTCATTGCTTAAAATATTTTCTTTTTATACAAATACCCTTGTTAATATGCAGGCAAAACAGAGGAATTACACAATTTTTTCTGTATTTGTTTCATAGGCAGCCCAGGTTTCAGTGGCTTCTACTTTATCAGTTAGGTAATTTACATTAAAACAGATGCTTTCCGGCTTGCTTTTGGATCCAAAGCTATCCACAGCTTAAAGATTTTTACTTTAAAAAGGGCACAATAAACTTTACCAGACTTTTGATTGCCTTTTACTTTTAACTTTTGCTGTCAAACACACAGTGACCTGAAAAGGAAGACACCACCTATTGTAGCCCCTTGGAGCCTAATAAGATATTAATTAAGTAGCACTGTATAATTGCATTCCTTTGGAAAAGGGCCCATTTTTCTTCAAAATGGCTGCAAAGAAACCAAGAATTCTTTTTCTTTCTAGTATTTCACAAAGTTCAACTGCTTAATTCCCTTCAGCAACTACAGAGTTAACTTCTCACTTTCCTTTCTTAAATCACTTGCTTATTTCCCAAAACGACACCCAATCAACTCAGATTTTATCATTCCAAGTATTATTCCGGGATTTACATTTCCCCATTCCTATAATTATTTGCTCCTCTTTTTTCACTACGCCCTCCAAGTTTCCAACCTGTTTTCCAGTCTCTCTATCTGTTGCCTGCCCGCTTGGGCCCGATCCTGTTTTTCTCTCTGAACTGTCCCTTTCATGAGCACCAGCTTTGTCCCACTACCAATTTAACAAGGAGGGTGGCCTTCTTAACTAGCCCCCAGCCCTCCTGGTCTCTTCTTTTAAATATCCTCACTCACAAGGGCTACCCGAGTCCTCCCCCGTGAGGCTTGTCACCTTTAATTATGCAATTCTTAACATGTAATACCAACTGTGCCAAACAAAGCAAATGTAAAATATTAAGGGCAAAAGAGATAGATTGTGTGCATCCTGCAGGGTTCTCCCCATCTTCACTTTTCTATTAATACTGTGACAGATTTTCATTACCAATTGGCCTGTGCCTCAGTTGATCAGGCTAAGACCACAGGATCGTAGCGCGGAGATGAAGAGAACACACCATGTGACTGAATTTAAAGCATTAATTAATAAAATAATAAAATAACAGCACTCAAGGGGAAAAAAACGTTAATGCTGTTGCCAAGTGACTAAATCATTTGGGCCAAAGGGACGGTGGACACGGGGGAAAACAATTTGTTCATTGCCAGCCGCATCATGACTGACAAGAGCTTGCTGGACGAGGGGAGCTTGCAAAGCAACCGGCGGGTCAATAGTGGGCCTGTACGGGTTGGGGGGTGGCAAGCAAGGAGGTGACGGGCATCAGTCAGAAAGCCGAGGATAAGCCGGAGGAGGGGCAGAAGCAGGCATAGCACAGAGTGGGGCTGGAGACCTCTGAGATGAATAAGAAAAGGAGGAGGAAAGAGGACGTCCTTTCGCACGCGCCGAAGCCCAGTTGTCCCATACATACCAATAATTCATCTGGGCTGGAGCTTTGTCCTCCAGACTTTTCCTAAGTGCTGTTAATTTTTCCCCAGTAAAGGACCCATCCGGTGGCCATTCGAAAGGTGTTTGAGTTGTTAGTGCTGGCCACTCAACCTTGCACAAGATTACAGCTTTCTTTTTACCTTACCCATGGGTACCAGAAATATTCCTCCAGTTCTCGAGAATTTCAGCCAAAGGGGTCCCCTTACTTACACTCTGCCCAGAACCCATAATGGGCTACCAAAAAGGACACCAAATGTGCCACCTTATCGCCTAAGCGACGGCTCACACTCCAGCTCCTCGGAGTTCTCAAAGGTGAACTCACTCTGTGCCGGCTGGCGCTGTCCGAGAGGAGGAGTGCGGTCTCGCTCGTCGGGGCGAGCCTAGAGTCCCATCTGGGTCACCAAGAACTGTTGCGAATTATACCTGATAGGTCACGCGCAGTTGGAGTCTAGGCTGAGGCACACAAACAAACTGCAGAGTTCCCAAAGACATTAAATTTATTACGCTTGAGCATGGTGCTCCCCTGCTAATCAGAAGGGGACCCCGAATGCAGGTTATATAAAGATTATATATCTTTTAGCAAAGCATGTTGCCCTCGTGCATCGGAAACCTTAGCCAATAGACAAACCCTCTCCTTATCTACCACCTATCCTTGCTAGGTACTTTCCTCATGCTAAACCATTACTTCAGCTACACAACGTGGCCCTAAAGCAATGCATCAGTAACTTTGCTTATCAGGATGGGAGGCCCACATCAAGGCCAGGAGGCAGGGAGTTAGGAACAGACAAAGAACAGAAACCAGGAGTCGAGACAGGCTGGAAAAAGGGGGGTAGGTTTCACAGTATCTAAGGAACACTCCTCCTGGTGCATGATGTGCTTGCTCTTAGACAATGGTGGGCCCCAAACCAAAATGGAGTCATATATGCTAACTTTTCCTTAACAGGAGGGAGAGGAATTATTTAAACTCAGTATTTAAGTTCAGGGGGAGGGATAGCTCAGTGGTTTGAGCATTGGCCTGCTAAACCCAGGGTTGTGAGTTCAATCCTTGAGGGGGCCATTTAGGGATCTGGGGCAAAAATTGGGCTGCTTTGAGCAGGGGGTTGGACTAGATGATCTCCTGAGGTCCCTTCCAACCCTGACATTCTATGACTTTACCAATGTGGACACAAGAACAAATGGATATAAACTGGCCATCGGGAAGTTTAGACTTGAAACTAGATGAAGGTTTCTAACCATCAGAGGAGTGAAGTTCTGGAACAGCCTTCCAAGGGAAGCAGTGGGGGCAAAAGACCTATCTGGCTTCAAGATTAAACTCGATAAGTTTATGGAGGAGATGGTATGATGGGATAACATGATTTTGGCAATTAATTGATCTTTAACTCTTCATGGTAAATAGGCCCAATGGCCTGTGATGGGATGTTGGATGGGGTGGGATCTGAGTTTCTACAGAGAATTCTTTCCTGGGTATCTGGCTGGTGAGTCTTGCGCACATGCTCAGGGTTCAGCTGATCGCCATATTTGGGGTCAGGAAGGAATTTTCCTCCAGGGCAGATTGGAAGAGGCCCTGGGTTTTTTTCGCCTTCCTCTGCAGTATGGGGCACGGGTCACTTGCTGGAGGATTCTCTGCACCTTCAAGTCTTTAAACCATGGTTTGAGGACTTCGATAGCTCAGACATAGGTGAGAGGTTTATCACAGGAGTGGGTGGGTGAGATTGTGTAGCCTGCATTGTGCAGGAGGTTCAGTCTAGATGATCATAATGGTCCCTTCTGACCTTAATATCTACGATTAACAAGATTTTTAATAATCTTCATCATATCTGACGTGGCTGGTTGGCTGGGAGCCCAGGGATGGGGTGCTTTAAGGGAGCTGTGTTTGGCTTCTGGGTAACCTTAGCTCAGTGGTTTGAGCATTGGCCTGCTAAACCCAGGGTTGTGAGTTCAATCCTTGAGGGGGCCATTTAGGGATCTGGGGCAAAAATTGGGGATTGGTCCTGCTTCAAGCAGGGGGTTGGACTAGATGACCTCCTGAGGTTCCTTCCAACCCTAACCTTCTATGATTCTAAGCTGTTTTGTTGCAGGCTGGATGAATCTAAGTATTAGAATAACCACCAGTTTTGGGGATCGTCTGCCCCATTCTTTGCAGTTTGTTCCAATGGAGAAATCTCAGTATGCCCTACCCCCTAGGCACTACCATCAGAGTATAAAAGAGGGGTCACAGAGGGGGTGTCTTTGGCTGAGGGGGGAGTCCCCCCCACTGAGCTGAGCCCATTGTCACGGGCATACATGCGTTCATGTACCGGTAGCATGTATAGGGCACTAATACTGTGCTTTGTGGGCAATAAACCTGGCCGAGTGCCTTCACCACTGAACCGGGTCTGGGGTCTTCTTGGGTAGTTCGATTGAAGTCTGCTGTATTGGATACCTGGCCAGAACGAGTGCAGCAGACAAAGAGAACACACATGCAGCCAACAACAGACAACACTGGTGACCCCGACTGCTGATCTGGTAAGTAGGTGAATTGTCCCCTGCAGGAATCATGATCTAATATGGTAGAAAGCTTTATCGCCTCCCCGAAAATCCCCTTGGAGTTTGATGAGATATGGATGCAATGGGTTGCCAGCAAAGGACATCCATATGAATTTAAGAAAGATAGTGGGGAAGAAACATAGAATTGAATCTGTATAGCTAGGGCAGAGATAGTAGCCTTGGAAAATAAGAGTAAATTCTGATTGGAGGGAAATGTCATGGCAGACTCGACTCGTCATTTGTTCATTTCTCTCGCACGTCAGTAGCTTTCTGTCCGTCTTTCCTCTGCTATATCCAGCTGTCTCTCTTCTAAACTTCCACATCCATCCATCAATCCCTCCATCCATCCTGTATCAACATCTATCCATCATCAATCCTGTGATGTTGCACTCTATATAATTTTAGGAAAATATGCTAATGAGTGTGAATATAATGTAACTGGAACATGCTTCATGCAGAAGGTCTCCTGTAAGGTATCATTACAAAGCTTATAATCTGCTGAGTGTGGTCATCCTATTTGTATGTATGTATCATTCTTGTATCTGAAACTAGAAATATGAAATATAATTCTGATGGCCTATTGTAGTTATGCAAAGTGTGGGCCATTAATGGTGGTTTGGAATCTTGCTGGCTCCCATCAACCAGGACAATTGACTGTGGATGGCTCTGTTTGCAGGCAGGCCTTCTTGTGAGTCTGGCTGGGAGGAAGGAAGGCTGGGGGGTCTCACAGGACATGTGACCATGTCACCTGGTACTGAAATCCATCTTAAACATGCTGCTTTTCCATTTCCGGGCGGTGGGAGGGACCCAGAGAGGCAAAAGATTTCCGCCTTGTGCCAAACCCATATAAGGGGGTGGAACAGAACGAAATGGGCTGCAATCATGAGAAATCCCCTAGCTACCACCTGAGCTGGAACAAGGGCTGTGCTGGGGAAAGGATTGGGCCCAGACTAGGAAGGTGTCCAGTCTGCGATAGAAGCTTATTGAAACATCTGAGGGTGAGGTTTTATCTGTATTCAGTTTTCTCACTGTACTAGGCTTAGACTTGCGGGTTTTGTTTTATTTTGCTGGGTAATTCACTTTTTTCTGTCTGTTACTACTTGGAACCACTTCAATCCTACTTTTTGTATTTAATAAAATTGCTTTTTACTTATTAATTCACCCAGAGTATGTATTAATACCTGGGGGGCAAACAGCTGTGCATACCTCTCTATCAGTGTTATAGAGGGCGAACAATTTATGAGTTTACCCTGTATAAGTTTATACAGGGTAAAACGAATTTATTTGGGGTTTAGACCTCATTGGGAGTTGAGCATCTGAGTGTTAGAGATAAGAACACTTCTTAAGCCGTTTTCAGTTAAGCCTGCAGCTTTTGGGGGATGGTTCAGACCTGGGTCTGAGTTTGCAGCAGGCAAGCGTGTCTGGCTCAAACCAGGTGAGGCACTGAAGTCCCAAGCTGCCAGGGGAAACAGACTTAGAAGTAGTCTCAGCACATCAGTTGGCAGTTCCCAAGGGGGTTTCTGTGAGCCAACCTGTCACAAATCCATCCATCCTTCTGCAATATCAGTCCCTCCATACATCCTTCTTCAATATCCATCTAACTGTCTTCTCATCTAGTATGTCCATCCATTCATTGTTCTCCAGTATCTATTCATGATCATCCATCATTCTTCAATATCAGTCTGTCTATCCTCTTGCAATATACATCCATCTGTCTATCCATTCTTCTGCATTATCCATCCATCTATCCATCCTGCTATCTTCTTATCTGCCATGTCCATCCGTTCATTGTTCCGTAGTATCTATCCATCATCTCTCCGTCCATCCTTCTGCAATATCTGTAAGTCTTCTCATCTACCTTTTCTATCCATCCATTCACAATATCCATCCATCCAGCTCTCCATCCACCGTTCGGAAATAGCCATCCATCTGTTGCCTTTCATTTGATTTAAAGTGAATTTTGTAGTGGGGTATTACAACACTGTGGGTTTGGCTCTAGTGGCTACAGTTTCAAGCTCACAGAGTGAAAGTCACCTCTGCTACTTGCATCAGATTTAGAGTCTCTATGAACACGTAAGGACCAAGGGTCATGACCACACATTGACAAGGACAAGATTCAGTCTATTTTAAACGTTTGATTAAAGTTGCAGTTAAAATTATCATTACCCAAGCATACAGAGATCCTATAAAACCTATGCAGAAGCTTCAAATATAGATATACTCACATCCTTAAGGATATTCTCACCCATGGGTACATCTTTCCCCATAATCTTGTGGGATAGGGTCATTCTTTGGTCGCTTACTCATGCCAAGCATTTCTTAAGGTTATGGCCTAGTATGGCTAAGCTAAAATTTTACAGGCTATAGACCTTGCTTTTGAGCCCTCTTTACTTAGACACCTAATACCTAATTATACCCCCTATCTACTGATCAATCTTATACTTCTATAAACCTACACCTTCACTCTATTCATCATACAGAGATTATATATGACATAACGTTAATTAATAATAACACCACACAATAAATGAGTAATAAACTAAAATCATTGGCTACACATCCATCCATCCACCCATATGCAATAGCCAGCCAGCCATGCCTCTGCAATACCCATCTATATCTCCAGTCAGGCTGGAGGAGATGGATGCTCCTCTCTAAGGCTTCATCTTTTGCAGAGTTTTCTTGATCCAGCACATGTATTTGGAGAGCCTGGTAAAGACACTAGGAGTTAACCAGTCACCACTGCCATGGGATATTATGCCATGGGCCTTCCCATCACAGCCCAGGGGACCCCCAGAGTCACCCTGAGAAGCAAACATCAGGTGCAGGGTTACTGATGTCCAAGCAAAGGGCAGGCTGCATTCTGTATTCACTGTCCTGAAATCCAGCTCTGTACCCCACTTCCTTGGGACTCACGGTCAAGTCACTCCCAGGACGTGCCCAGGGCTCCCACTCCACGGTCCAGGGATGCAGCAGACCCCTGTCCCTGATTTCTCGGACTTTCCAAGTTCCAGTTTCTGATTTCTAGCATCCATTCCCAATTTCTTTAAGCTGCTCGGTTCCCATCCCTGATTCTGAATCCTGATTTCTAGCATCTGGTTGACTCCTGCCCTCAGTTACTAGAAACTCCTGTTGATTTCTCAGATCCACCCCTGGGTTCTTCATTCACTAATTCACATAATCTCTCTCCTAGGATCCAGCTGATTCCCAAACCTGATTTCTAGGATCTGTCCCTCACTATTAAGATCCTTCCCTGATTTAAGGGATGTGGCTGACTTTTGTCCTTGATTTCTAGAACATTTCAAGCATCCAGCCGATTTCTGTCCCTGATTTCTATGATCTAGCCAGTTCCTGTCCCAAATTATTCAGATCCATTCCTCGTTTGAAAGATCTGACTGGTTCCTGTCCCTGATTTCCAGATTCCATTCCTGATTCCTAGGATCTGGCCAGTTCCTGTTCCTGATTGCCAGGATCTGCCTGGCTCACAATGGAGCCTGACTCTCCCCATTCTGCCCAGCCCTGTCAGTCTCCTGTTCTAGCAGCACCTTGCCCCAGGTGCCGCGTGCCCCTGTCCCAAACTTACCAGGAATGGCGACTTCCTCTCCTGGGGGTCCCCCATGCACAGCATCCTGGACGGTTCATAGTGCAGATAGGGCCGAGAAAGACACATTTTTTGCCCACGACCATCAGTGCTACCTCCTGCAGGGCCAGGGAGGGCTTGTCGTTTGTTTTGACACTAGTCTGGCCCCAGCCAGCTACGCTGCACACTGCCCCCTTCTTCACCTTCTTCTGGGACAGGGAGATGGCGCCCACAGTCTGGGTCAGCTCGGCCTTGTCCCTCAGCTGTGATGGGAGAGAGAGAGAAGCAAAATCAAACTCCTCTTGGGGGCTGCATCCTGTAATAGCAGTGGTCAGTTCTAAAGGCCCTGGAAGGAATTAAACACTGAAGAAGGCTGAATGTCACAACACTCCACTGATGCTGGCAGCTAGAGGACAGGGAGTGAAAGTAACAAGCAAACATGGCAGAGGTGACATACTACAGCAATGGGTAACACTGTCAGTTGTTGCAGGGGGTGGTGGGGAGGGAGGGAGGGATGGAGACTTGCATATGCACAGGGAGAGAGGGAGCGATGGATGGCAGGATGGAGAGATCGAACGGTGTGGATGGACATGGAGGATGTAGGAGAAAGAGATCCTGAGACATGAGGCCTGCTATAAGGGGCCTGATGTAAAATCTAAGGCCTGAACTAAAGTCAGGCCCTGCTGAGATAAAGTAAAATTTGCAAGATTCAGGCAACAAGCAAAAGTGAAGCCCTGTAACTAAGCAGATGCCTGCTTGCAGGTTCACTATCCGATACATGAACTTGCCAAGGACAGGGCTGGGGTGGCAAAATCACAAGCACTCCTAGGCACTAAGTATTCATGTAAACACATTTCAGAAAGATCGTGCCAGAACACCCCTCGTAAAAGTTAAACACACTGCCTGCGAGCTAGGGAGACACTGACCCCTGCTAAAGATAAGGTCAAGATGACAGCATGCTGGATAGAGGTGTTTTGATCGAACCAACAGGTACATGGTAAAGCCACGTCAGAGGGGCAATACATACCTTGTTTGTGTCAGTGTATAAAAGTGGGGGGTCACAGAGGGAGTGTCCTTGTCTGGCTGAGGGAGGAGCGACCCTCACTGAGCTGAGTCCATTGTCACGGGAGTACATGTATTCGTGTACCTGTTGCCTGTATACGGCACTAATACCATGCTTTGTCGGCAATAAACCTGGCTGAGTATGTGAAGTGTGGGGCAAATCTGCTCATGTTTGTTATCCACTTTCCCATGATGAAGTGGTGAACCAATTCATAAATCTGCATTGCTCGTCTTGAGCTGTGCAAGACAGTATGTTCCTGGGGTACAGTGCTGGGAGCTGGGGGGATCTGGCTCTGGTGCCTTTCTCTGTGTGATTCATGAATGGCTCTGGGAGCGCTCATGCCGTCTAGCTGGGGGTGGGGCTCCACATGCGGTTGTGCTGAGTGATCACAGCGCCTGGAGGGGATTGCTGCTGGTCACTAGCAAAGCACTGTGAGAGACAGCCCAGGCTGGAGAGAGTTAAGGGGGCACAGCGGTCCCAGAGTCCCAGGCTGCACCTTGGGGATTGCGTCACACCCACCACAGGGGCTGGGTGGGGCGGGGAGATCAAGGTTGGCTGGGTCACGCCCCCCTGTAGCGTTCATACAAGGTTCAGGCACTCGGCAACATTCAGGGCACACCCGGAGTGTTGTGTAGGAGCTGTGCACACACTGCTCCTCTCAAGGGCATGAACCTTGGAATCTCGCCCAGATGACATGAACCGTGGGAAGCCTCCCAGGACTGGGCTCAAGGCCCGAGAGCAAGGAATGCGGTAGCTAGAAATTGGTAAATAAGCATGTTAAACAAAGCCAGTGTATTCCTTTTATCTGTTGGAGAATGTAATGCGCGGGGGGAGAGAAAGAATAAAGGAGAGGGTGGGAAGCTGACAGGAGCAGTCCGTTGGCAGACCAGCCTGTTTGCTTGCTTAAAGCTTTGTGCTGTCTTGTATTTGAACTGAAACACTGCCGAGCCCCTGGAGCCCTGTCCAGCTGGAGGCTGCCTGTTCTGGTCCCAGGCTAAGCTGGGACCACACCTATCTGGGACCCACCTTGTGCCCCTGGCAGCCATGCACTGCTGGACACCATGCACATCTGCAGCGCAGCTGCGGGAGGTTGCTCAGCAGCTAACAGAGTCTGAGCTCTCACCCTGGCTTGGTGTTACTGTGGTGGGAGCCATGGTTTGACCAAGATTCAGCTCAGCTTTTGGTGGGAATCTGGCCCCTTGATCCTTCTCAATGCTTCCGCCACCCCCGCAGCGTGGGTGTGAGATGGGGTAAGGGACTTGGGTCAGGGAGACTAGACCCCCCCCCTTTCTGTGACAGCAGTGCTTCCCACAGACACCCAGACTGGGGACAGGGGCAGAAACAGTGAATCTGATTCTCAAACCCTCTGAGCCAGCCAGCCTTGGATGGGTGTTGGCGCCCCTTAGAGGGGAAAGCCCCCCTGACCCATTTCCCACCACCCTGGAGCCAGCCATTCCTCGTCCTGGGGCTTTATTGGAGCTGATGCCCCCTAGAGGGGAAAGGCCCCATATCCATTTCCCACCCATCCTCACATGAAGTGTAGCTGTGTAGCAAGAGGCTGGATCCCATGGGGAACTGTTCCCATTGCACTGGGTTGGGGGCTGAGTGGACTTCAGTATGTACGTGCTCCTGGCCATATGTTTTTTGGGGGGCCATTGCATGTTTGACTCTTATGAAAATCTCCCCATATTCCCCAGTTGGGAGGTGCTGGGTGCTGAGCTTCCATGGGACTGAGCCCAGCACTTGACAGGATGGGCTGCAGTTGTAAAGGGATGTCAGGGTGTTAGGATCCTACTGAATATCAATGGGATTTTGATAACTCACTCCTGCAGGAGGCTTTGAACATCCCAGCCGGGCTGTCTGCGATAGCGGCGACCAGTTCTAAAGGCCCTGAAAGGAATTATATACCCATGGAGACTGAACATCACTAGGCTCCAGCAGCTGGAGGACTGGGAGTGAAATTAACAAGAAAAGCCAGTGAAGGTGAAGGTGCCAGAAGAGCTGAGCAATGATTAACCCATTCAGGGAGTGGGTGGGTGGTGCGCGTGTGGGGGAGGGAGGGAGAGCTAGATAGAAAGGGTGGGTGGATATGGAGGGTGCAGTTAAAAGACAGATCCTGAGATATGAGGCCTGCTAGAAGGGCTGATGTTGCAGCAACTTAAATTCATGTAAACACATTCCAGAAGGACAGTGCCAGAACATCCTAATACAAGTGAAACACACTCCCTGAAGGTGACACAAAGACACACCGACCCCATCTAAAGATGCGGTCAGGATGACAGGGTGACGGATAGAGATGTTTTGAGTGAACCAACATGTACAAGGTAAAGGGTGGTAACTGACCACGTCAGAGGGGCAATTTGTTTGTATCAGTGTATAAAAGGCGGGATCACAGAAGGGGTGTCCCCCCCTCAGTGAGCTGAGCCCATTGTCAGCAATAAATCTGGCCGAGCATCTTCGCCACTGAACCGAGTCTGTGGCCTTCTTGGGGACTTGGATTGAAGTCTGCTGTACGGGCTATCTGGCCAGAGCCAGCAAAGCACACACAGAAAACACACATGCAGCCAACAACTGACAACACTGGTGACCCCGACTGCTGATCTGGTAAGTAGGTGATCTGTCCTCTGTAGGAATCACGTTATAATATAACAGAAAGCTACAAACTAGAAACCACCTTATCCCCTCCCTGCGAATCCGCACAGAGTTTGATGAGATATGGATGCACTGGGTTGCCAGCAAAGAAAGTCCATATTAATTTTAAAAAGATAGTAGGGAAGAAACATAGAATGGAATCTGTACGGCTAGGGCAGAGACTGTAGCGCTGGAAAATAATAAGAGTAAGTTCTGCCTGGAGGGAGATCTCACAGCAGGCTCGACTGGTTGTTCATTTCTCTGTCCATCTTTCCTTTGCAATATCCAGCTGTTCGTCTTCTTATCTCCCACATCCATCCCTCCCTCCCTCCCTCCATCCTGCTTCAACATCTATCCATCATTCATTCATCCCTCCTCTTACAATATCTATCCATCATCCATCCTTCTGCAATATCCATCTGTCTGCCTTCTCGTCTGCCATCCATCCATGCTTCCGCAGTATCTATCCATCATCTGTTCACCCATCCTTCCGCAATATCCAGCAGTCTTCTCATCTACTACCATTTTTATCCATCCATCCCCAATATCCATCCATCCAGCTCTCCATCTACCCTTTGGAAATAGTCATCCATCTGTAGCCTTTTTATTTTATTTCAAGTGAATTTTGTACTGTAGTGTAACATCACCGTTAGTTTGGCTCTAGTGGCTACAGTTTCAAGCTCACAGAGTGAAAGTCACCTCTGCTACTTGCTTCAGATTTAGAGTCTCTAGGATCACATAAAGACCAATGGTAGTGACCACACACATTTCACAAGGGCAAGGTCTAGTCTGTTTTACAAGTTTGATAAAGTTACAGTTAAAGTTATGATTACCCAAGCATGTAGAAATTCTATAGAGACCTAGGCACACATTACATATATAGTTACACTCCGATTCTTAATGATATTCTTAAGGTCTGATGGCTGGCCGGCCAAACGGTCATCAGTAGAGGGATGGCTCATGCTGGGGTTTCCCACAGGGAACTCAATTTTCCTAATCTGAGCTCCCTCTTCTTATAATGTGATTCTGACTTCCTCATTAGCATTTAGGCACGTACTGCAGCCTGTGGTTAGGGCGTGTGTTAGAAAAATATCACTACCAGGAATCTTGCAAGTAAAAAAATACTTTTAATGTTAATTTTTCGCAATATCACCCCTGGGTACATCCTTTCCTTTAATCTTGTGGCATAAGGTCATTCTTTCGTCAGTTACTTATGTCAAGCATTTCTTAAGCCTATGGCCTAGTGTGACTAAGCTACTATCTTACAGGCCTCAGCCTGTAGGCCTTGCATTTCAGCCCCACTTATTTAGATACCTAATACCAAATTATCACTTCTAACTACTGATCAATCTTATATTTCTATAATCCTACAGTTTAATTCTATTCAGCATAGAAAGATTATGTACGGCATAACGTGTTAGTTAATCATAACATCACAGAATAAATGAGCAATCAACTAAAATCATTGGCTACACATCCATCCATCTGTCCATCCATCCATCCATCTGCAATAGCCAGCTATCTCTCCAGTCACACTAGAGATGGATGCTCCCCTCTAAGGATTCAGATTGCACACAGTTTTCTTGACCCAGCACATGTATTTGTAGAGCCTGTTATGGAAGTAGTTCAATGACGCAGAAACTTCTGACAACGATGGTGCTAAATATCACTGAGGCTGGAAAGGTATTGCAGTGGGATCTGGCTTGTTCAGAAATTCAGGATTTCCTGAATGACCAGCTCACGGCCATTTGGAGCGATCTGGAGCATCAGGCTTGGCCCACTGCCCTTAGAGATACTTCAGGAGTATCATCTAATCTGTGGCCATGGAGACGTACTTGGAGATTTTCTGGGTGGAAGTGCAGACATTCGCAGTGCTCCTTCCACGTATACGGATCAATTGAAGAGATGTGGGGCCCCCACATACCAAATTCTGCCGGGTCCGTGGGAAGGATGCATGTGGGATTGAATAATTCACTGAGACATTTGGGAAATTAAACTATCTGGTATGACCAACCGATTTATAGTCCGTGCTCCTGAAATAATACTCAATATTTGGGTAGGGAGTCAATGGGCACTCTGGCCTTTAGAACCCCCACAGCTTCAGTGTGTACAAAAGCTGAAGCCAGGGGAAGTTGTCATTGTTCATGACAACGTCTGCTGGGAAGATATGGGACAAGGAACTACCCTGACAGGACACCTGCTCTTCCAAGCTAATAACAGTTGTGTGTATGGTAAGGCCACCACTTTGCAAGACATACATTTTAATCTCACCACGGCTGCAGGCAATCATATCATGGATTGGCCTGTGGATAGAACCCTACAATCAGCCCTTAGGTTTCAGATTCCCTTTAATTGGACTGCCTTAGTACCTGACCGGTTTCAAAATTTGCTTTCATTCCTACCAGAGGCCTGGGAAATCTCTGAATTACAAGGTCAAATTCATATGCTTCAAAATATATATCAGATTGAAAAATATGCCTTTCATACAGCCTATAAAGTGTCTACGTTATGTACTAATTATGAGGCATTGTGCTATGTAACTAAGGCTGTAAAAGAACCCCATCATATTATTACAATGGAAATGTTAATGCTTTTATTGCTGTTGTTTAGCTTAGGATTATGTTATTGTTCTAAAGGACGTAATAATAATCACACCTTCCATGTTCATACTAACCAGGCGTTGTCATTGCATCCAACCGAAGCCCCTGGGGCTGAGTCATTTGATCTAGAACCAGAAATACAAGTTTTGATAAAAAGGGAGGTTTGAGACTGAGAGTCGTGCTAGAAGCACAAACGAGGGGCGCGTGGAAGTAAAAAGGGGATAAAGGAGATTTGGAGGCAGACATCTTAGTTTTCTTAGGAATAGAGCAAGAGTCAGGCTAGCTCTAACTCTAATAACACGAGACTTTAAGGCAGGGCCTGGGCGAGTGGGAAGCGAGTGGGAAACCTGTAAGAGGTGCTGTTTTGACCTTGTGTTAGATAAGAATGGAACTTAGACCGTCGCAGGAACTGCTGAGAAAAAGTAAGATCTCAGGAAGGAACATGTATAAACAAGACGCAGCAGTTGATCATTATTGTATGTAACAAAAGGTATAAATGCTTGCCCTAATTGTTTATCAGGCGGAGACCTGCCTAGAAAGGGGGAATCCCTGTCCGTGCGCTCTCTCCCCCTTGCAATTGCTTGAGAATAAATTGTCTCTGACTTGTTGCAAACAACCTAAGAGTGAAGATTGCGTTTTTCTTCCACACTGGTAAACACACTGGAAGTTGTCCAGTCACTACTGCCATGGGAGACGATGTCTGTGGCCTTCCCATCACAGACCAGGGGCCCTCCGGAATCACCCTGAGACTCAAAAAGGAGGCGCGGGGTTACTGATGTCCAAGCAAAGGGCAGGCTGCATTCTGTATTCACGGTCCTAAATCCGGCTCTGTACCTCGCTTTCTGAGGACTCACAATCAAGTCACTCCCAGGATGTGCCCAGGACTCCCACCCCATGATCCAGGGACCCAGATGATCCCCATTCCTGATTCCTAGGATCTGCCCAGTTCCGGTGTCTGATTTCTAGTATCCTTCCCCAATTTCTTTAACCTGCTCAGTTCCCATCCCTGATTCCAAATCCTGATTTCCAGCATTTGGCTGACTCGTGCCCTTGATTTCTAGGATCTCATGCTGATTTCTCCTGGGTTTCTACTGATCCACCCTGGGTTTTTGATTCTGCAATACCCCTCTCTGACTCCTAGGATCTGTCTGATTCCCAACCATGATTTCTAGGATCTCTCCCTGACTGTTAAATTCCATCCCTGATTTCCAGGATGTGGCTAATTCTTCTCTCTGATTTCTAGAGATTGTTGAATATCCAGCCAATTTCTGTCCTTGATTTCTGTGATCTAGCCAGTTCCTGTCCCAAATTATTAGGATCCATTCCTCATTTGAAAGAACTGCCTGGTTCTTGTCCCCGATTCCTAGCCTCTAATCCTTATTCCTAGGATCTGGCCAATTCTTATTCCTGGTTCCCAGGATCTGCCTGGCTCACCATGGATCCTGACTCTCCCCATTCTGCCCAGCCCTGTCGGTCTCCTGTTCTAGCAACACATTGTCTGGGGCACTGCGTGCCCCTGTCTCACGCTTACCAGGAATGGTGCCTTCCTCTCCTGGGGATCCCCCACGCACAGCATCCTGGATGGGATATAATGGAGGTAGGGCTGAGACAGATACATGCGCCTGGCCGTGATCATCAGTTCCACCTCCTGCAGGGTTGGGGAGGGCTGGGTTTTTGTCTTGATACTGATCTGGCCCCAGCCAGCCACACTGCATACATCCCCCTTCTTCACCTTCTTCTGGGACAGAAGGATGGTGCCCACAGTCTGGGTCAGCTCGGCCTTGTCCCTGCACGGTGATGGGAGAGAGAGAGAAGGGAAAGCAAACTCCTTTTGGGGGATTGATCAGTCATGGAGGGATGGGGCTAGATGGCACCAGGTGGGGCATCCCCATGAAAACTGTGCAAATCTGTGATGTCATATGCCCACTGGGGGCTTGGTGATGGGATGGAGTGATACCTGCAGTATGTGTGAGGTCACTGAGGGTGGGGTGAGGGGATGGGTGTGGTACCTGCCACAGTGTGAGGTCACTGTGGGTGGGGTGATGGGATGGGGTGGTACCTGCCACAGTGTGTGGTAACTTGAGGTGGGCGGATGGAATGAAAGTGGTACCTGAAGGAGTTTGAGGTCGCTGGAGTCAGAGTGATGGGATGGCGACAGTATCTGCCACAGTGTGAGGTCAAGGGGGTGGGATGATGGGATGAGGGCCATACCTGAAGCAGTGTGAATTCACTGGGGCGGGGATGGCATTACGCCACATATTCTTCATAGTAATATTATGATACGAGTATGGCATAATTATGATATCTTTTGTGCAAGATAAGGCATGTGAGATAACATTGGAAAGATTATGATTTACGAAACATGATTATCATATTTGGATAGTGAGAGGTGTTAGCAGGAAGGATGAGTATGCATGTATCAGTTTTGGATCTGAAGTTAGGATTATTATCTATGCACCTATTACAAATGTGTTTACACCTGGGGAACACCCACTAGACAGAATGCAGTCAGTCTAGATTGCTGGCAGGCAAGGGGAATTAGGAAGAATACTATATCTTAGAAGATGCTAATCTCTTCCTAGGCAAGCCTTCCTGGGGATGCTGCAAACAGCCTTTATGTTATGCCTGCAAGGTCATGTGATCAAGCCACCTGGTCATGGATTCCATGATAATATTAGTATTTTTCCACTGACCAGGGGTGGGAATCACACTGGAAGACAAAGGATTCCCACCATATGTAAAACCTATTTAAGGCAGGTGAAATAGACATGGTTCATTCTTCACTGAATCCCCCCCTCAAGATGACTGCTGTAAACATCTAAGAAACAAAGACTGAATGTGGGGGAGGGGAGGGGAGCAGGGGGGAGCAGGATTGAGTCCAGGCAAGAAGTTGGCTAGCCTGTGAATGAAATATCTGAAGGTTTAAGCTGTAGGCAAGTGCAACTGGCCTTCAAGAATCTCATCAATCTGCCTAAAACAACATTTAGGATGGGAATTTGCTACTTGTAACCAGTTTCTTTAGTATATTAAGCTTAGATTGCATATTTGTCTTATTTGCTAGGTAATCTGCTTTGATCTGTTTGCTATCCCTTATAATCCCTTCAAATCTATATTTTGTAGTTAATAAACTTGTTTTGTCTAAAACCAGTGTGTGTGTGTGGAAATTACAATTTATAAATTATAAAGCTGTGCAATCTGTCTCCACATTGAGGGAGGGGGCGAATTTCATGAGCTTATGCTGGGCAGCGCAAGACGGTACAGTCTTGGGTTTAGCGTCTAGAGGAGGGTGTGCACTTGAGTACTGGGTAATTCCTTAGCTGAGCCGTCCCATGCAGGGCTGCAGCTGGGTGTGTCCCTTCCTGTATGTATGCTGGAGGGGGCTTGGGAGCCTATCACAGCAGTACAGTATAAAGGGGGCCCAGACTGGTGGGTCAGGCTGGTTCAGTGGTACCCCAGTTCGAAGCGGCACCCCAGGGGGAAGCCGTCACAGTGGGGTAATGGAATGAGGGTGGTCCCTGCAGCAAGATGAGGTCACTGGGGGCAGGATGATGCAAATGGGGCTGTACCTGCAGCAGCATGAGGTCATTGTATTCTGGATGGGGGATCTGGCGACATACCCAATCTTCTGCCTCCCTGGTTCATCTGTTGCAATGAGTTGGGCCCCCAGCAGCATGGAGGAAACCAGGGGAGACAAGTAGTGGAGACAGGCCAATACTGTAGATACGGTCTTCAGTCAGTAACCTCGCTAAAGTGGGTGTGTGTAGATGCTGCCTTGTACTCAGGCTCAATGTTCAGAAGTCAGCACTCCAGGGGTGCCGGCTTTGACCTGGTCCCTGGGAAGGGGGCTGGCTGGCTCAGGGGCAGGGGCTCTTGCATTCCTTACCCAAAGTTTCAGTTGCAATGAGCCGCCGTCACCACCACGTCCTCCCCGATGAGGAACCCTCCACACGTTTCCTCCCTTTGCTTCTCTCTCTATTTTCACAAAGGCCATGTAGGGTCTGGCGTGAGGCCGGGCTTCCCGTCCCCGATGATCTCCCCTGGCAGAGACGCCAAGAGAAGGAGTTAGTTCAGGCCCCCAATCCAGCCAGCTGGTGAACCCCTCCCCTGATCGAGATCAGGGCCTCATTGTCCTCGGCGCGGCACAGACCCTGACGAGACCAGGGCCCCTGTTGTGCCGAGTGCTGTGCGGACACCGCCTAGGATCAGGCCCCCATCGTGCCAGACACAGGATGGATCCTCATCCCCATTTCACACACTGGGAAATCCAGGCACAGTGGGAAAGTGACTCACTCCAGATCACGGGTGCAGAGTGGGGTAGAATTAGAAAATGAACCCAGGAGTCCTGATGCTCGACGCCCGCACAGCCACCCACTCTAACCACTAGAACCCACTCCCCTTCCAGATCCGGACACTGAACCCAGGAGTCCTGGCTCCCAGCCCCCTGCTCTAACCACACAGGCTGCACCGCTCTGCATTTCCTGTCTAGGAGTTGGCCGTTCACATCAGCCCTTACTGAGTTTCTCTTTGTCACCTCCCTCTTAGGCAATTTATTATGGTAGCATCAAGCCCCGCCTCTCCCCCTCCCCCTTTAGCTCCCTGCCCACCTGCCCCCAGACTCCACAGCTCCCCAGCTGGATCCTGGGCACACACCAATGCCCCCAGACCCCATGGCTCTGGGGCACCTCAGCTTTGTCCTGGGCACACACACACTGACAACTGCCCCGGGCCCTGAGGCTCGCCAGTTCTGCAAACGCTGTTAGCCCTGGGCCCAATGGCACTCCAGCTGGGTGCTGGGGACAGACCACTGGCCCTGGTGGAAGCGTCTGACTCTGGGGAGGAGCCCAGGTTTGCAGACAGGTCCGATAGTGCCAGGCTCCGTTCCCTGTGAGGCCGGCGTTGCCTAGCCTCTCCTGTACTCGCCAGCCTGAGCCCCAGGGGGGCAGGGGAAAGATCATGGGGAGCAGAAGCAGCATCCTCAGAGGGAGTTGGGGGAAGTTGACGATGCATCTGCCTCTGGGGTCAGTTATAGGACTGGCCGGGGAAAAAGAAAGGGAGGGGCTGGGCCCCCCCAGGCGACTCTTGGCTCAGGGTAAACCACAGTATCTGGATCCTGCCGGGAAGGAGTTCACACATAGGATAAGGCACTCACCAGCCACCCTGCAGAGCTAGCAGAAAGCAAACTCTTGGGATATGCATATCTGGGCCCCTACTCCCCTGGGACAGTGCACATCTGGGGCCCTAGAGCCTCTGGGGATGTGCACATATGAAGCCCTGTACCCCTGGAGGCTCTGGGGTCCTGAAAACCCTGGAGACTGAGCAGATATGGGGCCCTGAACCCCTGGGGGGCTGTGCACATGTGGCTTCCTGCACTCCTGGGACTGTGCACATCTGGGTCCTCTTACCCTCAGGGCTATGCATATCTGGGACCCTACACCCCAGGAGGCTGTGCACTTTGGGTGGCCCTGCACACCCTGGGGTTATGTACTTCTTGGGCTCTGCATCCCTGGGCCTGTGCACATTGGGTGCTGTTGTCAGGGGCCATGCATATCTGGGGTCCTGAACTCCCAGGGGGCTGTGCACAATGGGGCCACTATGCCCCTCCCCCCCAATCACCAGCCTGAGCCCTGGGGAGCAGGTGTATGAGAGGCATTGTCATGGCCCAGCTGGGGAGGGGGCATCTGCCTGGGTGGCGAGTTACAGGCCTGGCTGGGCACCGGGGATGCAAGGAAGGAAACCTCAGGTCATATGCTATGGGGTGTGGGTGGGGGACCTGCTGTCTCAGCACTTGGACCCTCCTCTCACCACATCAGCTGGTTGGGAGGGTGGTAAAGGGGAGCTGCCATCTGGGGCCCCTCAGCCCCTGAGTCCATTCTGGTGGGGCCATGGGCATCGCAGGGCTGCGCTCACCTAGGCAGTGCCCTGCTGTGTGCGGGGAAGTGGCTCAGCTGCTAAGAGGAAGGGTCCAGTCTGAGACCTTTGCTGTGGTTAACTCAGCCTCATCTCAACGTCTCTCTGCACGGGGAGGGCTCCTGTGTCTGGCTGGGGCCTTCACCAGTCACAGGCTCACAGACTTGCTTGCCCGCTCTACTGCAAAGCAACGCAACCCCCCTCCCTCCTTGCTTACCAGTGAAGGAGCTGGAGGAAGGTTCCTCTGAGGTCTGGAGGCTTCCTAAGCTGAGGATGTGACACACCCTAGCACTGGCCCAGCCTGGAGCGGTTGCACATCTGAGGCAGAGCTGAGCCCTGAAGCAGCTTGCATTGATACACCCCACCCCCTGGTCTGTTCACATGCCTGTTGGGGCATGTGGCTACGATGAGACATCCGCTGAACCGGCTTTGTTGGCCTCTTCCTCCAGGCACCTGGGCTGGAGCAGAGATGGGGGTGTGGGGGACACCTCAGTGTGATGTTTCCACCCACCAAATGGTCTTCGGCCATCTCTGTTCCCGGAAATGCCTGGTGCAAGATAAAAGATCTGGCCCAACTGGGTGACACCCCCCACAGCTGAGCCACCGGAGCCCTGCCCAGCTGGGGGTTGCCCATTCTGGGGCCAGGCACAGCTGGGGACACACCTAGATGGGACCCCCATTGTGCCCCTGGCACCTGTGTACTGCTGGGTACCGTGCACATCTGGAATGAAGCTGGGGGAAGTGGTTCAGAAGCTAACAACAGAGTCTGAGCTCTCGCCCCGCTTTGGTGGGAGCTGTGGTTTGACCAACAGTCAGCTCAGCTTCTGGTGGGAACCTGGCCCCTTGATCCTTACCAATTGCCCCTCCCCTGCAGTGCGGATGTGAGCTGGATGGAGGGACGTGGGTCAGGGAGACCAGATACCCCCTTCTGTGACACCACTGCTTCCCACAGATACCTGGACTGGGGACCGGGGCAAAAACAATTAATCTGATTCTCAGCCTCCCTGAGCCAGCCAGTCTTGGATGGGAGAGTCAGCGCTCCGAGAGGGGAAAGGCCCCATGTCCCATTCCCTATGCTGCTGAGCCAGCCAGTCCCCATCCTAGGGCTTTATTGGAACTAAGGAGGAGAAAGGCCCCATGTCCATTTCCCACCCACCCTCACATGAAGGCTGGCTGTGTAGGGTGAGGCTGGATCTCATGAGGAGCTGTTCCCATTGCACTGGGTGAGGGGCTGAGTGGACTCCACTGTGTACCTGCACCTGGCCATATGTCCTCGTGGGGGGAGATTGCTTGTTCAGTGCTTCTGAATATGTCCCCATAACCCCCCATTGAGAGATGCTGGGCGCTGAGCTTATGTGGGATTGGGCCCCAGGAATTGACAGGATGGGTGGGGAATTGTAAAGGGGGGGGGTCAGGGTGCTAGGGGCCCAACTCTCACTGAAAGTCAATGGGATTTAGACATCTCACTCCTGCAGGTGGCTTTGCACATGCCGGCCTGGCTGTCTATGATACCGCTGGCTGGTTCTAAAGGCCCTGGAAGGAATTAAACACTGACAAAGGCTGAATGTCACTAGACTCCATTGATGCCGGCAGACAGAAGACAGAATGAAATTAACAAGCAAACATGGCGGAGGTGAAGGAACCAACAAAGCTGAGATATTACAGCCATGGGTAACACAGTCAGGGGATGGATGGAGAGGGTGTGTGGGGAGGGAGGGATGGAGACTTCCATATGTGTAGGGAGAAGGAGGGATGGATGGCAGGATGGATTGATAGATGGGGTGGATGGACATGAAGGGTGTAGTCAAAAAAGAGATCCTGAGACATGAGGCCTGCAATAAGGAGCCTGGTGTTAGACCTCAGGCCTGAATTTAAGTCAGGCCTTGCTGAGATAAAGTAAAGTTAGTAAGAGCCAGGCAATGAGGAAAACTCAGGCCCTGTAACTAAGCAGATGCCTGCTTGCAGGTTCCCCATCCGACACATGAACTTGCCAAGACCAGGGCTGTCATTGCAAAAACACAAGCACTCTTAGGCACTAAGTGTTCACACAAACACATTTCAGAAGGATCGTGCCAGAACATCCTAATACAAGGTAAACACCCCCCATACAAGTTAAACACACTCCCTGAAGATGATACAGGGACACACCGACCCCTCCTAAAGATAAGGTCATAAAGATAAGGTCATAAATGATCTGGACCTAAAGATAAGGTCATAAATGATCTGGAGGATGGTGTGGATTGCACTCTCAGCAAATTTGCGGATGATACTAAACTGGGAGGAGTGGTAGATACGCTGGAGGGGAGGGATAGGATACAGAAGGACCTAGACAAATTGGAGGATTGGGCCAAAAGAAATCTGATGAGGTTCAATAAGGATAAGTGCAGGGTCCTGCACTTAGGACGGAAGAACCCAATGCACAGCTACAGACTAGGGACCGAATGGCTAGGCAGCAGTTCTGCGGAAAAGGACCTAGGGGTGACAGTGGACGAGAAGCTGGATATGAGCCAGCAGTGTGCCCTTGTTGCCAAGAAGGCCAATGGCATTTTGGGATGTATAAGTAGGGGCATAGCGAGCAGATCGAGGGACGTGATCGTTCCCCTCTATTCGACATTGGTGAGGCCTCATCTGGAGTACTGTGTCCAGTTTTGGGCCCCACACTTCAAGAAGGATGTGGATAAATTGGAGAGAGTCCAGCGAAGGGCAACAAAAATGATTAGGGGACTGGAACACATGAGTTATGAGGAGAGGCTGAGGGAGCTGGGCTTGTTTAGCCTGCAGAAGAGAAGAAAGAGGGGGGATTTGATAGCTGCTTTCAACTACCTGAAAGGGGGTTCCAAAGAGGATGGCTCTAGACTGTTCTCAATGGTAGCAGATGACAGAACGAGGAGTAATGGTCTCAAGTTGCAGTGGGGGAGGTTTAGATTGGATATTAGGAAAAACTTTTTCACTAAGAGGGTGGTGAAACACTGGAATGCGTTACCTAGGGAGGTGGTAGAATCTCCTTCCTTAGAGGTTTTTAAGGTCAGGCTTGACAAAGCCCTGGCTGGGATGATTTAACTGGGAATTGGTCCTGCTTCGAGCAGGGGGTTGGACTAGATGACCTTCTGGGGTCCCTTCCAACCCTGATATTCTATGATTCTATGATTCTATGGATAGAGATGTTTTGAGCAAACCACCAAGTACAAGGTAAAGGGTGGTAACTAACCACGTCAGAGGGGCAATACATAATTTGTTTGTGTCGGTGTATAAAAGAGGGGTCACAGAGCGGGTGTCCCTGTTCAGCTGAGTGGGGAGTAGAAAGTCCCTCATGGAGTCGAGTCCATAGTCTTGGGCATACAGGTACTGAGTGTACCTCTAGTACGTATATGGCACTAATACTGTGCTTTGTCGGCAATAAACCTGGCTGAGCGCCTTTGCCACTGAACCAAGTCTGGGGTCTTCTTGGACAGTTTGATAGAAATCTGCTGTACGGGCTACCTGGCTAGAGCTGGTGCAGCACACACAGAAAACACACACACAGCCAACGGATGACAACACTGGTGACCCCCGACCACTCATCTGGTAAGTAGGTGAGCTGCCCTCTATAGGAATCATGATCTAACATGGCAGAAAGCTACGAGCTAGGGAACCCCCTTCTCTGCTCCGTGCAAATCCTTACAGAGTTTGATGGGATATGGAAGCACTGGGATATCAGCAAAGGGAGTCCATATGAATTTTTAAAAGATAGTGGGGAAGAAACATAGAATGGAATCTGTAAGGCAAGGGCAGAGACTGCAGACTTGGAAAATAATAAGAGTAAGTTCTGACTGGAGGGAGATCTCACAGCAGGCTCAACTGGTTGTTTGTTCATTTCTCTGGAACACCAGGAGCTCTCTGCCCATCTTTCCTCTCAATATTCAGCTGTCTGTCTTCTTATCTGCCACATCCATCCACCCGATCTTCTTCAACATCTATTCATAATCAATCCAGTCATCCTTTTGCAAATCACCCCTCCATCCATCCTTCTGCAATGTCCATCTGTCCATGTTCTTGCAATATCCATCCATCCATCCATCCATTCATCCTTCTGCAACATGCATCTGTCTTCTCATTTGCCATGTCCATCTGTCCAATATTCTGCAGTATCCATCTATCATCTATCACCCACGGGTACATCTTTTCCCATAACCTTGTGGCATAGGGTCATTCTTTGTTCACTTACTTATGTCAAGCATTTCTTAAGCCTGTGGCGTAGTATGGCTCAGCTAAAATGTTACAGGCCTCAGCCTGTAGGCCTTGTATTTAAGCCCTCCTTACCTAGTCTTTTAGATACGTAATACATAACTATTCCCTCTAACTACTGATCCATCTTATCCTTCTATTTACCATAACGTAACTCTATTTACCATACAGAGGTTATATATGACATCACATGTTAATTGATCATAACATGACACAATAAATGAACAATCAACTAAAATCATTGGCTACACATCCATCTATCCATGCCTCTGCAATACCCAGCAAGCCAACCATGCCTCTGCAATACCCAGCTCTCTCTCCACTCACGCTGGAGGAGATGGATGCTCCCCTCTAAGGCTTCAGCTTGTGCAGAGTTTTCTTGATCTGCGGGACGTATTTGGAGACCTCGGTGAACATCAGGGGTGCTGAACCATGAAGTTTGCCCTAGGAGACAATGCCATAGGCCTTCCCATCACAGACCAGGGGCCCCTGGAGTCGCCCTGAGAAACAAACACAAGGTGTGGGGTTACTGATGTCCAAGCAAAGGGTGGGCTGCTTTCTCTATTCACTGTCCTGAAATCCATCTCCATACCCCGCTTCCTGGGGATTCACGGTCAAGTCACTCCCAGGTCTTCTCCCACCCCCAGGGTTCCCACCCCATGGGCCAGGGATCCAGCTGGCCCCTATCCCTGATTCATAGGATCTGGTCAGTTCCTGTGTCTGATTTCTAGCATCCATCCCCAATTTCTTTAACTTGCTCAATTTCCATCCCTGATTTCTGACTCTGATTTCCAGCGTCTGGTTGACTCCTGCCTCTTATTTCTAGGATCTCCTGCTGATTTCTCGGAACCACTCCTGGTTCTTGATTCAGGAATCCCCCTCTCTGTCTTCTAGGATCCAGTTGATTCCCAACTGTGATTTCTAGAATCTGTCTCTCACTATTAAGATCCATCCCGGATTTCCAGAATGTGGCTGGTTTTTGTCCCTGATTTACAGAACATGTTGAACATCCAGCTGATTTCTGTCCCTGATTTCTATGATCTTGCCAGTTCCTGTCCCAAATTATAGGGATCCAGTCCTCATTTAAAAGACCTGCCAACTTCTTGTCCCTGCTTTCTAGCCTCCATGCCTGATTCCTAGGATCTGGCCTGTTTTGGTCCCTAATTTCTACCCTCCATCCTTGAGTCCTAGGATCTAGGAACCCCTTTTCCACACTCACCTGGAATGACGCCTTCCTCTTCTGGGGGTCCCCCACGCACAGCATCCTGGATGGGGCATAGTGCAGAAAAGCCTGAGACAGACACAGGCCCTTTCTCATGACCTTCAGTTCCACCTCCTGCATGGTTGGGGAGGCTGGCGTTTTCCTCAGTACTAGCCAGGCCCCAGCCGGCCACGCTGCACACAGCCCCCTCCTTCGCCTCCCTCCGGGACAGGGGGATGGTGCCCGCAGTCTCAGTCAGATTGGCCTTGTGCCTCAGCCATGATGGGGGAGAGAGAGAGAAGGGAAATCAAACTCCTCTTGGGGGATGGATCTTGTCCTAGGGGGATGGGGCCAGATGGGAGCAAATGGGGCAACCCCTTAGCAACTGTGCAACACTGTGATGCCATGTGCTCTGTGGGGTGGGGGGGATGGGATGGGGCAGTAATTGCAGCCGTGTGAGGTCACAGGGGGCGGGGTGATGGGATGGGGGAGGTACCTGCAGCAGTGTGAGGTCACAGGGGGCGGGGTGATGGGATGGGGATGGTACCTGCAGCACTGTGAGGTCATGGGGGCGGGGTGATGGGAGGGGGGTGGTACCTGCAGCAGTGTGAGGTCACAGGGGGCGGGGTGATGGGAGGGGGATGGTACCTGCCGCACTGTGAGGTCAGTGGGGGGCGGGGTGATGGGAGGGGGGAGGTACCTGCAGCACTGTGAGGTCAGTGGGGGGCGGGGTGATGGGAGGGGGGAGGTACCTGCAGCACTGTGAGGTCAGTGGGGGGCGGGGTGATGGGAGGGGGGTGGTACCTGCAGCAGTGTGAGGTCACAGGGGGCGGGGTGATGGGATGGGGATGGTACCTGCAGCAGTGTGAGGTCACAGGGGGCGGGGTGATGGGAGGGGGATGGTACCTGCAGCAGTGTGAGGTCAGTGGGGGGCGGGGTGATGGGATGGGGGTGGTACCTGCCGCACTGTGAGGTCATGGGGGCGGGGTGATGGGAGGGGGGTGGTACCTGCAGCAGTGTGAGGTCATGGGGGGCGGGGTGATGGGAGGGGGTGGTACCTGCTGCACTGTGAGGTCATGGGGGGCGGGGTGATGGGATGGTACCTTTAGCAGTCTGACATCACTCGGAGCAGGGAGATGCAAAGGCGTGGTACCTGCAGAAGCATTATGTCATTTTCATCTGTCTCGTCATTGTGTTCTGGGTGGGGGATTTAGGGAGAATGGGGCCAGATCCCAGCTGGGGCAATGGGACATAGCTCCATTGAGGTCAATGGGGCCAGGTCCCAGCTGGGGTCAGTGGGGCGTAGCAGTGCAATAACCCGCAGGGTAACTCTCAGCAGTTAGGGGTCTCCCCTCCCAAGCGGTGGGAGAACCCCCGGTGTTTGTTACACGGCTGGAGACAGACTCTGTTTAACAAGAATTGCCCTGAATACAGAGAAGGAAACACCATGGGAAGGTTTCTATCATGTCGATGCTGAGCTGTTTGTACAGCAGCAGAGGTGATGGCCAGCGGGGACCATCAGACCATCTCCTCTGCCCGCACCCCCAGGCCAGAGTGCCCAGCCCAGGGGATCTGAATGACGTTGCCTAGGAATTGGCCATTCGAATCCCTTCGGTGGCTGAGCCAGTGTCAGGCTCGGAGACGCTGCTGCCAAGGCCTGGGCTGGATTCTCCATCCCTGGTGACGTGTAAGTCAAGCCGGGACATTTCTCTAATAGCTCTCCTGTAATTCGAGCTGGGATTAGCTCAGGGCTGTCCCAAGGCCAGGGCTACGCAGAGGTCAGACAGGACGAGCACCGTGGGCCCTTCTGGCCTTGGAATGGATGAATCTATCAAAGGAATGTGGCTTTCCTATTGCAGCAGGTCAGGGTGGAGGGACCCAGAGCATCTGCGGGCAGCTCTGGGAATCTCTGTCATGCCTCTGGCTCAGATGAATCTGGTATTTGTCCAGACAGTGACAAACAGAGCACTGCCCCTGTTACCAGACAGAGAGAGCCAGATGGAGGGACAAGAAGCAATGGTCTCAAGTTGCACGGGGCGGAGGTCTAGATTGGATATTAGAAAACACTATTTCACTAGGAGGGTGGTGAAGCACTGGGATGGGTTACCTAGGGAGGTGGTGGAATCTCCATCCTTAGAGGTTTTTAAGGCCCGGTTTGACAAAGCCCTGGCTGGGATGGTTTAGTTGGTGTTGGTCCTGCTTTGAGCAGGGGGTTGGACTAGATGACCTCCTGAGGTCCCTTTCAGCCCTGATATTCTACAATTCTTCGATTCTATGAGGGGAGTGTGGAGACAGACAGATCAATACTGTCTGTATTTGCTCCACAGCCACTGGATTTGGGGGTGGGTGTAATTCCAGCCCTGCAGATGTTACATCCTCACATCCTGTAACCTGAGACCTCCCCTGCCCTGGTGGACCTAGCCCCTGCCCCAGACGACATGGGTCAGGCGGGAATTCAGTGCTGGAGAAGTTTGTATCAGATCTGTCCTGATTCCAGAAAACACAGGATGGGAATTGAAATTAACAAGCGGTGTGGTTGAAGGGCTGTGGGGCCATGGTGTGTGGGACGGCCTGACTGGGCTGTTGTGAGCTGGGAAGCTGTGTGGCCAAGTAGCCAGAGCAAAGGCCTGCACCTCAGGACATCTGTGTTCTGTTCCCGGCTTAGCTGCTGCATGACCTTCGGCGAGTCCTGGCCCCTTTCTGTGCCTCAGTTTACCCATCTGGGGCTAATGATCCTGACCACCCTTTGTAAAGAGCTTTGAGATCTCCTGGAGGGACGAGCTAGGAGCCCAGATTCTCAAAAGTATTCAGGCTCCCGGTGATTTCAATGGGAGTTAGGCACCCAAACACCTCTGAGGATCTGGGCCTAGATGTTTTTATTTAGCACCAGTTTTGTGTATGGCTCAACCCAGCACCTGCATCCTGCCCACTGCCCCATTATCCTCCCCCAACCCTGTATCATCCACACACACAACATCCAGTCTACAGGCCAGCAATGGAAAAGGCCTTGCAAATTGTTCAGAGAAAACATTTTTTATTTAGAAAAATGGCTTTTTTTCTCTTCAAATGCCATTTGTTTTTCAAACAAGCGTCCGTTTTCAATATTTTCCAAATATTTGGAAATAGACAATTCTTTCTTTTGCCCCAGTGTATCTCAGCGATGCTTTCTGGGTTCCCTTCCTTTGGGTTTTTTCAACCTCCTGTCAGTATCACAATAATAAATAATAAATAATTAAATACTTGTGGGGTGGGGAGAGGAAAAAAGAAAAAAAAAATGCTGAAAACAAACAGAAGTTGGGTCCAGCTCAAAATGTGTGAAACAAAATCACAGAAATTTCACACAACCATTTCAATGTGCTATTGTCATGGGCTGTTTAATTCGACTAGCCACTCTTCATGGTCATAGGTTGGCCATCAAAGTCACATGGCCCCATTCCTGCTCTCTGCTTGGGTGAAAGAATGTTTTTAAGCCAGCCAAGGACATGCTGCAGCTCGGAATTTTGATGGTGGAAAACCCTTGAGGAATGGATTAGGTGTACAAATGATCAGCATTTGTAGAGGTCCTATACAATTCAGCTGAGAAAATACAACCCTTGCTCCAGAATCCCCTTAGCTGATGTAAAACCCTGTGCACACGTGGGAATTCGAATGACTCAGGAGGAAAGGTTGTCACCAAATTTTGTTCTGGGGTAATGGGGCATGTGGATCGGACAGACACAACATAAACACAGAGATCCGGGGACAGGAGCGAGTCAGACGCAAAGTAAAAAGCCAGGCAGACATAGCCTGGAAGCACAGGAATGTGGCCCTGAGAAAAAGCTAAGAGAAGAACCATTTGGGCACAGAGTCTTGGCTTCAGAGGCAGGCTCTGTACAGTGAATAGAGGAGCTGTCTGCTGCTGTTTGATTCCAGCTGTGTTCAGGGACTTTGGATATTCCTTGTAAATAAACTAGATCGCATCAGAGGAAATACCAGACTCCATTGTCAATTTCTGCTCCCAACCGGAACACACATAGGGTCCCAAACATTGACTCGACACTTGGGGAGACAATATAACAAAATTTAAACATTGATGGGGTATTTCTAGCTACAAAAGGATTTCAGGACTGAGCCACTCGCAGCATTTCTCTAACACTAGAAACAAATACTCTGATCTAAAGCACCTCAGGGTTCCACTCAGGCACATTGCCCATTATGGTGAAATTGGCCCTTTAAAGGGGAGCATCTCCTTTAACTCAGTTTCTGCAGAGTTTTGTTGATCCAGGGGATGAATTTGGAGATTCTTGTGTATATGCTGGGGGGTCGCCCATCCGGATCTCCATTGGAAATGATGCCCTGGACCACCCCGTCGCACACCAACGGCCCACCGGAATCACCCTGCCAATAAGAAGAAGAACATCAGTGACTGATATTACCCAGCCCAGCCTGTCCAGCGGAGATCTCAGATTGCATGTGGAACAAGTGCTCTCTGCAGCTGAAGGCCCAGCCCTTCCTGCCAAACAGAACCAGCCTGGAAATGGGTTGGCAGAGAGGGAAATCTAGAGCTGCACAGAATGTGGAAAAGGCAGTTTCTACAAAATTGAAATTTTCCACAGAAAACAATCAATTTTAAATTTTTGCTTTAGGAAAATTGAAAGGAAATATTTCATTTCGGGTCAGTTCCACCTGAATCAGAATATTTTACCTTTTAAAAAATGGCCTGAAACATTTAGTTTGGAATGAGTTCAACAAGGTGTAAAACTGCTTTCTCCTAACCATGCATTGGCTTGTGGGAGTTGTCCTTCAGGTCTTCATTCTCTCCTAAGAACTTGGCTCCCTGGAGCAGTACATCTCCCATAATGCAACTCAGATTTGCTTCTGACTGAGCTGTTTGAGGCATCATGGGAATCACATGACTCAGTGCATTGTGGGAGACATAGTCCAGGCAGGGGCTACCTAAGGGAAAATAGAGGCCTGAACTACAGCTCCCAGAAGGCAATGCGCTGCTAAGGAACTGCAGCCCCTTCAGCCTCATCTTCTCTAGCCTAAACATGCCCAATTCTTTTAGCTTTTCCTCCTACATAAGGTTTTCTAAACCTCTGATCATATTTTTTTGTTCTTGTTTCTCTCCTCTGGACTCTCTCCAGTTTGTTCACATGGAAGGAAACGTTTCAATCTATTCACGTCTGAGCATGTTTCATTTCCATTTAAAATGTTGCAATGAAACATTTTGACATTTCTGAGTCAAACCAGCTTTTGGAATTTCTGTTCTGCCAAAAATGTTGAAATCTCAACTTTTCCTCAAAAACAACTTTTCTTCGAAAACAAAGATTGAAATGTTGCCATTTCCTGAGAGATGGGAACACTGATTCTCCCTCAGCTCCAGTGCCAACCTGGCCCTACGGACATCATCAGCAAAGCTCCCATCCACATGTATGGGGCCAGGATTTCACCCAGGGTCCTATCTGTTGGGTGGCCTCAGGGTTGAGTTCACCAGTAGAGCCATGAGTGAAGGTGAAGAGTAGAGATGGTCAGAACATGTGGTAGGGAAGGGGGGTTTCCCCTTTTTCATCAACACTTTTCCTGGAACATTTTGCTAAAAACGCAAAGCCTAACCATGTCTAATCATGGGAGGTGTATTTCAGGTGTCTCGTGCCCTTATGGGAACACAGGACTGGAAGGGCCCTACTGGGTCATGAAGTGCAGTTTCTGCTATTACAGGCAGTCCTGTCATATCATCCCATCCATGAACTTATCAAGCTCTGTCTGCATCCTTGTTAGGTTGTACCCCTCGCCCAAAGGCTCCTGTTGGAGCTTTTTCCAGAACTTCCCCCCTCTGGTGGTTAGAAACTTTCTCCTCATCTCCAGCTTCCATTGATCCCTGCCACATTTGTCCCCATTTGATTCACCCTTTAGCTTCAACAGCTCGTCTCCCTGCCTGGTGTAGTCATCCCCGCCCCAGACCGATGTATTTATAGAGCAATCAGACCCCTCTCAGCCTATCTTCTATGCTGAGCTAGCCCAGGTATTTTATTCCTTTCTCCTCAGACCGGTTCTCCATTCCCCTGATCGTCCCACCAGCCCTTCTCAACACCTGCTCCAGCTGAGATTCCTCTTTCCGGAACAGGGCTGCCCAGAACTCTGCACCGGATTCCAGCTGAGCTCTCCCCAGAGCCTTCTCCGCTGGCATTAAACCCTCCCTCTCTACTGGAGACACCTGACCTGCTCCATCCCAGGATCACATGGGCCTTTCTTCTGGCCTCATCCTGATGGTGGCCCATGGTCACCCTGTGATTGACTCACACACCCATTTCTCCCTCCCTCCCTGTCACTTCCAGCTGAGAAGTCCCCAGCTCAGAGCAGCAATTCTTGTTTCTTGACACTACGTGCATGAGCCCATGTTAAATTTCAGCCCATTTCCACCAGCACCTTGCACAAGGGCACTAACGCTGGAGATACCTCTCCACAGTCACCCTTTGTGCTGGGCTCCCCAGCTGGACTGCATCTCCCATGATGCACGATGGGCTCCCCTCTTGGCGCAGTGGAGCATGGGAGGGGCACGTCCATGGTGGTGGACCAGCTCCTTCCCAGCTCCTTCCCCTGGAGCAGCTTGCTGCACCCCCAGTGGCTCTGGGCTGGGGGGTATTTACCTGGAAGGCTGATTTCTTGGCGTGGGGGCTGCCGGCACACAGCATGGTGGTGGGGTCGTAATGCCGATACCGCTCTCCGCACAGCCCGTCCGACACCACCTCTTGCTCCGCCTCCTGCAGCCTGTCGGAGGTGGTGTTCACTCCGGTCCGACCCCACCCGGCCACGCTGCACTCGGAGCCTGGGCTGACGTGGTGATCGGTCTCCGGCAGGGGGATGGGCATCACCCACTCGGTCAGCTCCGCACTGCGCCACAGCTGCCATGGGGAGGAGAGAGAGAGAATGGACCCGGATCAGCGCCAGGACTGGGGCTGGGAAGGGGCAGCACCACCCGGCCAGAGCATGGATGTGAGTCCAGGGAGTGAGTGTGAGGTCACTGGGGGAGGGATGATGGGACGGGAGTGCTACCTTCAGCAGTGTGAGGTCACTGGGGGAAGGATGATGGGATGGGGGTGGTACCTGCAGCAGTGCGAGGTCACTGGGGGCCGGCTGATGGGATGGGGGTGGTACCCTAGCAGAATGAGGTCACTGGTGTTGGTACCTTCAGCAGCATGATGTCATTATCAAAGTTCTCATTGCTGAAGTCAGGGTGCTGGATCCAGCGACGGGCCCGGATCCGTTGCCAGTTCTGTCCTGGCTTCTTGAAGTCTTGAACTCCCAGGTAGACATAGATGTTGCTGGAAAAACCAAGGGGAAAATATGGGGGCATTAGTGCCCATTGGATATTGGGGTGGGGCCATCACAGACCCTCTGGAAGGGACACCAGCCCAGCTCCTGGCCTGTGCAGATTTCTACCCACAGTTTTGCAGCTGAGTAACATAGAGACCATCTTATGCACCTACATGTGGATGGACTTCCTCCTTCTCCATTCTGGTTGGCTAAAGAGACCCAAAAGACTGACCAATGGACTATTCTCCTATGCAGGGTGACCCATTGTCCAGTTCTTGTGTCCATGGTTCAAGAAAGATGTTGATAAATTGGAGAGGGGTCAGAGAAGAGCCGCAAGAATGATCAGAAGATTGGAAAACACACCTTATACTGAGAAACTCAAGATCAATTGATTTCAAATTCAGAGGGACTATAGAGGATTCTGTTTGATTTCTTTCTCAATGATTATTTTGTGGTGTGAGTTTTTAACAGGGACTGTAACTAACGTTGTAACCACTTACCAAAGTTCATCGTGGATTCTCCATCACTGGCAATTTTTAGTCACGGTTAGATTTTTTTAAAAGATCTTCTGTAGATCAAGAGGAATTATTTGGGAGATGTTCTGTGGTCTGTGTTATACAGGAGGTCAATCAAAATGATCATAAAGATCTTGAAATCTATGAATCATTGAACTCCATATGGCAGAAGAAGGAAAATATCTATGGGAAGGTGTAAGGCCCTAATCTGGGTGCCACTTTGAAATATTAAAAGAAATTGTTTAAAGGGGGGGAATCCCAGATGCCTTGGCTGGGCTGACACAGAAATAAAGTGGCTGGAAGGAATGAAACATACAAATAAGAAAAGGATCAAAGAGTTTTTTATGCACTGTCGCCATCTACTGGCCATGGACAGCAGTAACAGGAAGCCAAACTCTCTCTGTGCAAATGACCCTGGGGACAGAGGTCACAGTGTGGGGCATGAGTGGCTGCTGAGTGCATCAGCGAAGATGTTGAAGTCCAGAAGGGAACCAGGATGCTTGGCCCAGCCCCTCTGGACAGCCCCTTCCCTCCTCCAGGGTTAGCAGGACAGGAGAAGTAGTGGTGAGACTTGATGGCAGAGATTGAGTCTCCTCCATCTTTCCTTAATCTCTGTCTGGGTGTTCCCCTTTTGACCCCAAGAAACACGATACAGACAGAAAAGAATTAATGTCTGACGATTGTAAGCGAAAATAGCAGGAAATCGTGGGGACTGGATCAGTCTCTGGTGCAACAGCTGGGCCCCAGCGCTGATCTATGTCCATTGCCTACAGTGTTGTTCTGTTCAGTAGGGCTCAGATCCGCAAAGGCAATCGGGGGATTTCTTGATTGCTTACGAACAACCAAGTGTCTGGGTTTGAGAAGTGATGGCCAAGGGAAAAGACTTGAGAAGAGGCTAGGTTTCAACTGAGTGAAGTAACTCAATGACAGGGGTTGTCCTTATGGGACTGACTAAAAACATCATCTGGGATGTTTGCCCTGTGGGGCAGGTCTAGTTTGGTTGGTTTGGGCTTTAAAATTTAACAGGCACCCAGTGAAATTCGTATTTTTCACATCCCATAAATGCTTCTAGTCTTTGGGACAACATATTGCCAGCTCCTGTCCCATCCCAGAGTTGGGGACTGGCTGGCTCGGGGGGTGGGAAATTGGACACGGGGCCTTTCTCCTCCAGGGGCACCAGCCCTGATCCAGCCCCAGGGCAGGGGACTGGCTGGCTCAGGAGTGGGGGATGGTGCGTTTCTTACCCCAGGTTGCAGTTACAATGAGCCGCCGTCACCACCACGTCCTCCTGGATCAGGAACCCTCCGCAGCTTCCCTTTGACCCTATTTGTACATAGGCCATGTAGGGTCTGGAGCCAAGCGGGGCTTCCTGGCCCCTGATGACCTGAGCTGGAGAGACAGGAAGGGGTTCAAAAGGGAGCTGGAGAGTGGGACCAAGAGCCCAGTGCAACCCGCACCCTCATCCCTTAGCTCAGCCCCCTGCTGGCTTGGATCAGCCCCTTCGGGCCCCTAGCCCAGCCTGCCACTCGGTCAGCCCCTCACCCCAACCAGCCCGGTATATCCCATAATACATGTACCCACTTCAAATCTACCTTTTCCCACATGGACCTATTCATCCATCCATCCATTCCTTATCCCATACATGCCCATCCATCTTCGGTCTGTGGGGCTGCCCCCAGCCATCTCCCCTCTCAGAGAACTAGGTCAGGAATTCCCTATCAACCCTCAGCTTCATTGTCCCATCGCCTGACACCTGCCTGAGCCCGATGGCTAATTCTTTCCCCCTGCCCTTGGTGTGGGCTGCGCTGCCCACAGCCCCAATTGCCCAATTCTCACCACTAGAGCTGGGCAAAAATTGATAAGCAATTGGCAAATTTGCTTTTTAAAAAAAAGCAATTTTGGGGCATCAAAAGTACCTGTGAATTCAGGTGGAATTCGGTGCATTGTTTTGGCTGGAAAAAAAGATTAATTTTTTCCAGGAAAAAGTAGAAAAGTTTTGGTGTGAGCACTGGGAAACGAAACATCTCGAGTTTCTGTTTGAAATGGTGCTTCCTTTAGAAATGGAGCAATTGGGTTTTTTTAAACTATTTTTTTTAACAGTGACTAAAACCCCTTCTAAAGTGACCTGAAGTCAAATAAAAAAGTACCCCCAAAGTTTGGAGTTGAAAGCAAATGAAAAAGAAAAAAAAGTTTCTGGATCAATTTTTGTTTCAAAATTGCATTTCAGTTCAAAACTCAGCTAATGAACAATAAGGGTGAAAAACCCCTGCACAGGCCCCAAAATGGAAGCAAAAAGCAAAAAAAAACAAACAAACCCAACTGTTTCAGGGTGAAGGAGACACCCCAAAGCAAACAACCCCCCATTTTGTTTTGAAACGCTGTCTTTTTAGGGTTTCTGCTTCTGCGAGAAAAAATGAAAAAAATAATTTTGGGAGCAACCCAGCTTTTCCCAGATTTTACGGTTCGGCCCCTAAACCAAAAACTCTGTGATTCGCTCAGCCCCACTCCCAGTGTGAGCCCCCCGGGGCCGGGAAATACCCGGTCGCTCAGCTCAACTCACCGGTATGAAGTGGGACAAAGGCCATGGGGAACAGGAGCAGGAGCAGCCTCATTGGTGCACATCCAGGAGCTGGGGCTGGTGGCTCTGTCTCAGCCCCGGGGTTTATATAGAGCAGACAGTGGGGAGGGGAGGCTGGGAAGAGGTGGCCCAGGAAGTGCAGGGTCATGTACCTGGCTACCAAGAAATTTCCCATCAGCAATGTGTCAGGGGTGGGGATTCCCGGAGAGGAAACCTTGAGCCACGTCCCCGCCCGCATCGCAGAGGGGGGCGGGGTTCCTTCCTGCACTGGTGCCCTCCCTGCCCTCAGGTGGGGACGTGGCCAGTGCTGAGGCCTCCCAGCTGCAGATGGCAGAATCCCCCCTGGTCTGTTCTGCCCCTGGATCCCTGGATCCACAGATGTTCAGGCCAGCAGGGTCCATTCGACCGACCCGTCTGCCCTCCCGAGTGACCCTGGCCGGAGACCTTGCCCAGTTCCCGGTCACTGGTGTTCTGTGAACGCCTCTCCCAGCAAGGTAGCCAGGCGGGGTCTGAGGCCACCCGGAGATGGAGAAACCCCCTGCTCTGGGGAGCTGGTTCCCCTGTCCCACACTGGGCCCTCCATTGCTTCTGGATTTGGTCAGGCTTTAGTTTCCCCAGTTGGATCTTGCTCTGCCTTTCCCTGCTGGATTGAAGAGCCCCCAGCACCCGGCTTTGTCTCTCCACGACGGTTCTTGGACGCCGACCTTCAGGCACCTCCCACGCGACTTGTGGAGAGGCCACACAGAGCGAGCGCTTTCAGTCTCTCCCTGCCAGGCATTTTCTCTAGCACTCCAATCATTTGCCTGGCCCCATCCTGCCCCATCTCCAGTTTGCCGCCCGCCCTTTTAAAGTGCTCACCCCAGACCTGGGCACAGGATCCCAGGATCCCCCCGGAAACACTCCTCCCTGCCCCTGCTCAGCATGGCTCTGTTCACATGGCCAAGGGGGGCACTACTCCTGGTGCTGCAGTTTCACATGGGGAGGTCGGAGTGCGGGGGGGAGGAGGGGGTGTTGTTGGGTCAAAATAACATTTGTCTGGACAATTCCCCACCAGTTGGGATGGGAGAGAAGCTGCTTTAGGAAGGATCCTGGTTCTCCTGGGTTTGTGTCTGCGGGGCGCCGAGGACACCAAAGGCAGGATAAAAACCCGACAGCAACTTCTGCCTCCAAGAGAAACTGTAGGGCCAGGATTTAAATAAAGCTCAGTCCCCAAAGGTCGTCTAGGGTCTCAGCAGCAGTCCAAGTCCATAATCTATCTGTCCATCTATAAACCCTCCGCCCCCGCTTTCTCTCTCATATTTTATTCAGTTAATTTGTTTGTTGATGTTGATTTAATTCTGGGTAGTTGTTTCAGGTTAGGTTGGGCTTACTACGGCAGGAGGGTGAGTGTCATTTTTATGATGGAAAAGCCTATTCATGCATCCACCCATCCCCACCTGTCCATCCATCCATCCATCCATCCATCCATCCATCCATCCATCCATCCACCCATCCCTGCCTATCCATCCATCCATCCATCCATCCCAGCCATCTGTACATCTATCCATCCCCATCCCTGCCTATCTATCCCTCCATCCATCCCCACACCTAAATTCACAGATTCCAAGGCCAGAAGGGACCATTGTGATAATCTAGTCTGACCCCCTGCAAAGCAAAGTCCAGAGAACTGCTTCACAGTTATTCCTAGAGGAGATAATTTAGAAAAAACATCCAGTCTTGATTTAAAAATTGTCAGTGACTTTGGTCACTTGTTCCGATGGTTAATTATCCTCACTGTTAGAAATGTATGCCTTATTTCTAGTCTGACTTCATCTAGCTTCAGCTTCCACCCATTGGATTGTGTTAGACCTTTGTCTTCTAGACTTAGGAGCCTGTTATTAAATATTTCCCCCTCTGTATGTACTTATAGACTTTGATCACGTCACCCCTTCTCTTTGTTAAACTAAACAGATTGAATCTTTGAGTCTACCACTAGGTGGCAGGTTTTCTAATCCTTTGATCATTCTTGTGGATGTTCTCTGAACCCTCCTCAATTCAGCAACATCCTTTCTGAATTTTGTGGGCACCAGAACTGGACACAGGATTCCAGCAGTGGGCTGCACCAGTGCCAAATGCGAAGGTAAAATAACCACCCTGCTCCTACTCGAGATTCCCAGGATCGCATTTGCCCTTTTGGCCACAGGGTGGAACTGGGAGCTCGTGTTCAGTTGCTTCTGCACTGTGACCCCCAAATCTTTTGCAGAGTCTGTTTCCCAGGACAGAATCTGCCAGCCTGTAAGTATGTTGGAGAGGTGCAATTGCTGGAAAGAGCCCTGAAACCCCTGGCGTAGACAGGTAAAGGGGGCTCTGGAATTTCTTCCTGTTCTCTTTGTGTGTTTCTAATGGGGTCAGACTGGAGGGCCCAGGAGGGCTTTCCCAGCTCTGTATTTGGCTTTCCATTGGCATTCCAGACTGGCAGTCGGGAGCTGCCCACGATAATGGTGATAGCACCCAGCTCTTCGAGACTGTCTGTCATGCAGAGGCCTCACAGTACAAGTGAATGTCCTTATCCCAATAGGGCTGTGAGTAAACTGAGGCACAGGGAGCGATGGGAGATGCCCCCAGCCCCCCAGCAGTCCAGGGTGAGAGCTTTTCCACTGGGCTTTTTGGATCCACCCTATGGCCTTTAGCAGGGAAAAGGCAGCCCTGCTTCTGGATCCTGTTGGGTGGGGCCTAAGCCCTACAAAGAGTTTGCAGGTTTGGAGACATCACTTCATGCAGGGGAGGAATGTGGAGATCCTTATGTGTAGGTGCTGGGCAGGGCCCACTGGAGTGCAAGCTCCGATCCAGGACCAGGGCAGGCGACTGACTGGCTCAGGGGGGTGGGGAATGGGATATGGGGCTTTCCCTTCTATGGAAATTCAGTGCTTCCATCTCCTTTCCAAGTGCCAATTTCTGTCCTTCCGTAGCTTACCCTTACATGGTCTGTGGGTAACGCTGATTGGTATCGATGCTGGGTGAGAGAACACACCCTGATCCCACCCCCGTCTGAGTGGGATAAAAGAGGTTGTGACTCTGATCTCCCTAATACCAGCCCCCCCCCCCGATGCCCAGGGTGTCTCTGAACCCCCACCCCCACAACCACATTGTCAGAGCCAGATGCCTCCCCTCCTCCTGCTGCCCACACTGGGTTTATCAGCCCCTGCCCAGGGGGCTTCAGCCCTACCCCCTATCATGGATCCCTGGCCTATCAGTGGAGACACTCTCTTGCTGTGGGGATTCACATAGACAGAGCCAGGAGCATCACTGGTCTAGACATTCCTGCTTCCAGCTTCTCCCAGGGGCCAGTCCTGGATGCTCCCAGCCAACTCTCCATGCTGGCCTTGGAGCCCAGTTGGTGACCCTTTCTGTAGCTATCAGCAGAACTCAGTGGGTCCAGCAGGCCATGGCTGGTGAATGGGTCTAGATACTAATGGTGTGGGTCTAGGTGGATCTAGAATCGATTTGCATAGATGTGAGTTGATCAAGACTGATAGCTCTAGACTGGAATTGCATTGATCCATTATTGACCTAAATGGATCCAGTAGCACATTTGTGCATTTGCATTGCTCAGGCATGGATCTTAAATGGTTTGGGCATGACTCTAGATGAGCAATCATGGGTCTACATCAGGGGTGGGCAAACTACGGCCCTTGGGCTGTGTCCGGCCCGTTAGAACTTTTAATCTGGCCTTCAAGTTTCCACCAGGAGCGGTGTCAGGGGCTTTCCGCATGGCTCCTGGAAGCAGCGGCATGTCCCCCCTCTGGCTGCCATGCGTAGGGGCAGCCAGGGTGCTCCACACGCTGCCCCTGCCCCAAGGGCCACCCCACAGCTGCCATTGGCTGGGAAATGCAGCCAATGGGAGCTTCAGGGGCTGTGCCCGCAGATGGGCAAGCATGCAGAGCCGCCTGGCCGATGCCGCGCCTCCATGTAGGAGCTGGAGGGGGGCATGCTGCTGCTTCCGGGGGCATTACCTGTTGACAGGGCAGCGTGCAGAGCTGCCTGGCTATGCCTCCATGTGGGAGCCAGACAGGGGACATGCCGCTGCTTCCAGGAGCTGCTTGAGGTAAGCCCTGCCAGAAACTGCAATCCTGAGCCTGCCCCCCTCCAGCGCCCCAACCCCCTGCCCCAGACCTGATCCCCCTCCCACCCACCGAACCCCTCAGTCGCAGTCCAGAGCACCTTCCTACACCCCAAACTCCTCATCCCTAGCCCCACCCCAGAGCCTGCACCCCCAGCCGGAGCCCTCACCCCCCTGCATCCTAACCCCCAAGTTCATGAGCATTCATGGCCCGTCATACAATTTCTATACCCAGAAGTGGTCCTCAGGCCAAAGAGTTTGCCCACCCCGGTCTACATGGAGCTAGATAGGATGGGTGTGATGGGACCCCATCAACAGAAGAGACAGAGCTATAACTGAGACCAATCAACATGGTTCCGTGGACAGCAGGCCTTGTTAAATGAAGATAATGTCATTTTTTGACAACATTGTAAGGCTGGTTGATAGAGGCAACGATGCTGCGGGAAGAGAGAGATTTGGACTCCTGGATGGCATTTGAGAAAGTGTAACATCAACATGGCCCATGTGAAATGGGTTAAGAAAACCTGACTTACCAACTGAGCACAAAATGCAATCCTGAATAGGGAACCAAGGGACTTTCTAGGGAGGGTCCCACAGGGACCTGTTCTGGGCAAGAGGCTCTAGAGGGGCTCATGCTTTTAGCTCTGGAGGCCCCTAGTTCGATCCCTGGTGTATCAGCTAAGATGACAGACATAATACTCCAGCTCCCATAGCCACATTGCCAGCACTCCTGTTACTGTCTGCTCGGTTATCTCATGACTTCTATCTCTCTCTGCCCCTCCTCTCTCTTGCACATGGTCAACAGCTGTTCCACTGAGCAAAGCCCTGGCCCCTGCCTTTCCTAGGCATGCCCATGGAAACCCCTGGAACCACGTGGTTCAGCGTCTACTCCAGCTTTCCCATGATCCTGTGTCAGGCACTTTGATTGTGGGTTCCCCACATGGCTACAACGGCTTCTTTCCATTCATCTATGAGAGGGGAGGCCTTACCCAGAACAAGGTTTAACCCAACCCCCAGCAATAGCATTGGCCCATCTCCTCCTTAGGTACTGGACACCCTGGTTTCACATGATGACTAGGAGGCTGTTAGAGAGCTTATTCCTTCACTCTCCTACTTCCCTGGTCCTTCTCGCATGAACAGAGAGCAACAATACCCAAAGTCCGAAGGTGCAAACAATTCAATGTTTCTTGGGGTGAACTTCCAGCAAGCTTAAATCCAAGTTCCTTTTTCCTTATTTTCGAATCCCAACTTACTTCCTGTTTGCCCCTAATTTATATAGTAATATTCTTAGCTATACCTTAACCAATCATTCTACTGAAATTTAACTAACCAATCCTAACATATTGTACCATGATTAGCTAACAAATTATATCCCACCACGTTAATTAGTTTACACCCAACAACATTAATTATACAGCAGACAGAAACAATCACAGAACCAGACAGAGACCATGCAAATAATAGCAAAGTGGGGACTATAATGACAAAACAATACAGAAGTGAGGATTTCACAACTACATCTATAAAGACATAAGGGTTTCCCAGCTGTGTCTATTGATAAGTGAGTTCTTACCAGACAGAAAACCATCAAACTAAATTTCCTTTTACATCTTCTAGGCTCTTCCCTTTCTCTGGAGGTGGTAGATCGGATCACCTTCCGAACAGCCCCATATTGACTAGTTTGGAATGTGAGGATGTGACCGGTCGCTTCCCAGCTTATGGCTGCCTCAGCTGCTTAGCCGAAGGCCTTGGCCTAAGAACAGGGCCTCAGACTGTCAGTGAGAGAAGGCCCTTACACAGATTATTTCTTGTATACCTCTATTACTAGCTAAATGATAAACATATACCTAAATTCTTAAAGTAGAGGCCTTTACAGGCAGGCCTGAATATCTATATCCTAACAGAAGCCACATCTCCCAGGCATCTGTGACAATCTTGACCTTAAGACAAATGACCCCATCCCATAGTTAGCTAGCTAGCATGAATCCCTGAGGAGAGCACTGGGAGATCAAGGGAAGACTATATCCCTCTGGGGTTAGTGGACAGGCCCCTGTCTCTATCGGTGATGGGCAAAGATCAGGATTTGGAAAGCCACGTGGCACCTGCTGTGCATCATCTGGAGCCCAGCACACCTGGGATTCCTGTTTCCAATTTTGGTGCTTCAGTGGCTGGAAGCCATTCTCCTCTAGGGGGTGCAGACTCTGATATGGCTGCAGAGTAGAGGACTGGCTGTCTCACGGGGTAGGGAAAGGAACATAGGGCAGCTCGGTGCTGCTGTCACCATTCCAAGGGATTATTTTCACCCTTCCCCAGCTCTTCCTTACATGGGCTGTGGCTAACACTGATCGGTATCAGTGCTCGGTAAAACAAAACACCCTGATCCTTCCCATGTGTGAGATAGATGAAGGTGCAGCTCTGGTCACCCTGATGCCAGCCCTCCAGGACAGTGTGTACATGACGCCCAGAGTGTCTCTGACCTCCTCCCCCACAAACACATTGTCAGAGCCAGACGCCTCCTCTTCTTCTGCTGCCCCATTGGGTCCATCACCCCACAAAGGGGGTTCAACACTATCCCCTGTCTGTTGGGTTTCTGCCCTGTTAAGGGAGGTGCCATCTCCATGGAGAAGTGCACAGACACAGAGGGGGGAGCATCACTGGTCCTGTCATTCCTGCATTCTGCTTCCCCCAAGGGCCAGTCCTGAATGCTCCCAGCCAACATCTCAAAAGAACTTGGAGCCAGGTCAGGTGGGTCCAGCACTGGCAGGGTTGGGGAGATGGGTCTAGAATGGATGTATCGGGATCTAGGGGAAACTAGAATAGATCTCTATGGATGTGGATCAATCTAGAATGGGCCCAGATGTGCTTTTGTGGATATGGATAGATCTAGAATGGAATAGCATAAACTGAAATAATAGAATCATAGAAGATAAGGGTTGGAAGAGACCTCAGCAGGTCATCTAGTTCAACCCCCTGCTCAAAACAGGAACAACCCCAACTAAATCATCCCAGCCAAGGCGTTCTCAAGCCAGCCTTAAAACCCGCTTTGGTTGGAGATTCCACCACCTCCCTAGGTAACTCATTCAGGGCTTAACCACCCTCCTAGTGAAATCTTTTCCTAATACTTTTCCTAAATACTTTTTCCTAATATCCAACCTAGACCTCCCCCACTGCAACTTGAGACCACTGCTTCTTGTTCTGTCATCTGCCACCACTGAGAACAGCAGAGCTCCATCCTTTTTGGAACCCCCATTCCGGTAGTTGAAGGCTGCTATCGAATCCGCCCTCACTCTTCTCTTCTGCAGACTAAATAAGCCCAGTTCTCTCAGCCTATCCTTATAAGTCATGTGCCCCAGCCCCCTAATCATTTTTGTTGTCCTCCGCTGGACTCTCTCCAATTTGTCCACATCCTTTCTCTAGTGGGGGGCCCAAAACTGGACACAGTACTCCAGATGTGGTCTCACCAGTGCCTAATAGAGGGGAATAATAGTGGGGGAAGGGATAGCTCAGTGTTTTGAGCATTGGCCGGCTAAAACCATGGTTGTGAGTTCAATCCTTGAGGGGGCCATTTGGGATCTGGGGCAAAAATTGGGGATTGGTCCTGCTTTGAGCAGGGGGTTGGACTAGATGACCTCCTGAGGTCACTTCCAACCCTGATATTCTATGAATAATCACTTCCCTCAATCTGCTTGCAATGCTCCTAGTAATTCAGCCCAATGTGCCATTAGCCTTCTTGGCTCATATCCAGTTTCTCATCCACTGTAATCCCCAGGTCCTTTTCTGCAGAACTGTCGCTTAGCCAGTTGATTCCCAGCCTGTAGCAGTGTAAGGGTTTCTTCCTTCCTAGGTGCAGGACTCTGAACTTGTCCTTGTTGAACCTCATCAGATTTTTTTTGGCCCAATCCTCCAATTTGTCTAGGTCACTCTGGACCCTATCCCTACCTTCCCACGTATCTACCACTCCCCCCAGTTTAGTGTCATGCGTGAACTTGCTGAGGGTGCAATCCATCCCATCATTCAGATCATTAATGAAGATATTGAACAAAACCGGCCCCAGGATGACCTCTGGGGCACTCCACTTGATACCAGATGCTAACTGGACATCGAGCCATTGATCACTCCGCATTCAGCTCAATGATCTAGCCAGCTTTCTATCCACCTTATAGTCCATTCATCCAATCCATACTTTTTTAACTTGCTGGCAAGAATACTGTGGGAGACCGTATCAAAAGCTTTGCAAAAGTCAAGATATATCATCTCCACCGATTTCTCAGTATCCACAGAGCCAGTTATCTCATCATAGAAGGCAATCAGGTTGGTCAGGCATAACTTGCCCTTGGTGAATCCATGTTGACTATTCCTGATCACCTTCCTCTCCGCCAAGTGCTTCAAAATGGATTCCTTGAGGACCTGCTCCATGATTTTTCCAGGGAGTGAGGTGAGGCTGAGCAGTCTGTAGTTCCCTGGATTCTCCTTCTTCCCTTTTTTAAAACATAGGCACTATATTTTCCTTTTTCCGGTCATCCAGGATCTCCCCTGATCTCCACGAATTTTGAAAGATAATGGCGAATGGCTCTGCAATCACATCAGCCAACTTTCTCAGCACCCCTGGATGCATTAGATCTGGACCCATAAATGTCTGCATGTCCAGCTTTTCTAAATAGTCCTTAACCTGTTCTTTCACCAGTGTGGGCTGCTCACCTCCTCCCCACGCTGTGTTGCCCAGTGCAGCACTCTGGGAGTTGACCTTGTCCCACACTTTCCCTGACCTATTTCTTGTTGTTAACATACCTGTAGAAACCCTTCTTGTCACCCTTCACATCCCTTGCTAGCTGCAACTCCAATTGTTCTTTGGCCTTCCTAATTACGTTCCTGCATGCTTGAGCGATATTTTTATACTCATCCCTAGTCATCTGTCCAAGTTTCTACTTCTTGTAAGCTTCCTTTTTGTGTTTAAGCTCACTCAGGTTTTCTCTGCTAAGCCAAGTATGGTCACCTGCCATATTTGCTATTCTTTCTGCACATTGGGGTGGTTTGTTCCTGTGCCCTCAATAAGGCTTCTTTAAAATACAGCCAGCTCTCCTGGACTCCTTTCCCCCTCATATTAGCCTTTCATGGGATCCTGCCCATCAGTTCCCTGAGGGAGTCAAAGTCTCCTTTTCTGAAGTCCAGGGTCTGTATTCCACTGCTCTCCTTTCTTCCTTTTGTCAGGATACTGACCTTGACCATCTCATGGTCACTGCTGCCCAGTTTGCCACCCACTTCTACTTCCCCTACCAATGTGAAGAGCAGCACAACTGCTAGTTGGTTCCTCCAGCTCTTTCACTTTCAATCCAGGAAGTTGTCCCCAACACTCTCCGAAGACTTCCTGTATTGTCCGTGCACTGCTGTATTGCTCTCCCAGCAGATGTCAGGGTGATTGAAATCCCCCATGAGAACCAAGGGCCTGTGATCTGGAAACTTCTGTTATTTGTCCGAAGAAAGCCTCGTCTACCACCTCCTCCTGGTCTGGTGGTCTATAGCAGACATCCACCATGACATTGCTCTTGTTGCTCTCGTCTCTAAACTTAACCCAAAGACTCTCAATAGACTTTTCTCCAGTTTCATACTGGAGTTCTGAGCAGTCATACTGCTCCCTTACATTCAGTGCAACTCCCCCACCTTTTCTCCCCTGCTTGTCCTTCCTGAACAGTTTGTACCCCTCTATGACAGTTCTCCAGTCATGTGAGTTACCCCACCAAGTCTCCATTATTCCAATCACATCATAGTTCCTTGACTGTGCCAGGACTTCCAATTCTTCCTGTTTGTTTCCCAGGCTTCTTGAGTTCATGTGCAGGCTCCTAAGATAACTAGCCGATTGCCCTACTTTCTCAGTATGAATCAAGAGGCTTCCCCTGTTGCACCCTCCTCCTTGTGTTTCCTCCCAGTATCCCTCTTCCCCACTTACCTCCAGGCTTAGGTCACCATCCCCAAGTGAATCTAGTTTTAAGCCCTCTTCACTAGCTTAGCAAGCGTGTCTGCGAAGATGCTCTTTCCTCTCTTTGTTAGGTGGGTCCCATCTCTTCCTAGCACTCCTCCTTCCTGGACCAACATCCCATGGTCGAAGAATCCAAAGCCAACACCACCTGTGCAACCACACATTTCCCTCCAGAACTTGATGGTCCCTACCCGGACCTTTTCCTTCCACGGGGAGGAGGGACGAGAACACCACCTGCACCTCAAACTCCTTTATCCTTCTTCCCAGAGCCACGTAGTCTGCAGTGATCCGCTCAAGGTCATTCTTAGCAGTATCATTGGTGCCCACGTGGAGAAGCAGAAAGGGGTAGCGGTCCGAGGGCTTGATCAGTCTCAGCAGACACTCCGTCACATCCTGGATTGTCGCTCCAGGCAAGCAGCAGACTTCTCGCGTTTCCCAGTCTGGACGGCAGATGGATGACTCCGTCCCCCTTAGGAGCGAGTCCCCGACCACCACCACCCATCTCCTCCTCTTGGGAGTGGTGACCATGGAACCCCCATCCCTAGGACAATGCATCCCCTGCCTTCCGGTCAATGGGAGTCCCCTTTTGATCCCTTCCCTCAGATACCTCTTCCAAACCATTCTCTGCCATAGTGCCTGTTTGGACATCCTGAAAACAGTTTCTTACCTCTGTCTCTATTGGGGTACATGAGTTCTCCTCCTCCTTCTTCTGGAGGTCACATGCTGCCAATTTTCTTCCCCGTTCTGCCCTGTCCTCTCTGATTCTTCAGCATGCTGTGCCTGCAGTGCCAAACGCCGACTTCCATCCAGAAACTCTTCATTCTCTCTGACGCATCGCAGGGTTGATACTTGGGTCTCTAGTCCCTTAACCGTCTCTTCCAATATGGAGACCAGCTTGCACTTCATACAGACAAAGTCACTTCTATCCTCTGGGAGAAAGACAAGCCTGGAACATCCTTTGCAGGTCGCAACCAGCTGATCTCTCCCTATCCATATTGTCTTCCTTCTAAGAGCCTCTTCCAATGTTGTGTTTACTGCTCACAGGAGCCTGAAAGGCAAACAACTCCATGGGAATTCCCACCAGGTGAAATCCCAGGCAAACTCCCTCTATTTACCTGTCCTGCCATTCACTGTCCTGGGCCATGGCTGGGGCACACAGGTACTACCCTAGTACACATAATAAATAATGTACAGCACCTGGCACAAGGAGATCCTTTGCCATGACCCAGTCTTCTACATGCTGCCATAATAAACATAATAAACATGGTACAGCACCCAGCACAATGGGTCCCTGCTACTCTGACAGTCCTGGCCATGCTGAATGTCTCAGGTTGGACACCCAAAACTGGCATCACCCCAGTGTCCCAGCTCAAGCTGCAATCAGATCTGAGGGTGTCACGGCACCAGGCAGAGTGGTAAATGCTGACAAAGCAGGGGCAGGTACAGGGATCGAGCTGGGGCGCTTGGTGAGCTGAGCCCAGTCACACACAAGGGGTGTGAATCCAGCCAATGCAGTGTTCTCCATCTTGGCCCAAGAGACCTGGCCACCTCCCCAGAGCTGGGACTATGTCCTGGAGAACTGGGGCTCTGCAAAGGACCTAGGAGGGCTTACAGTGAACAAGCAGTGCCATGAGCGCCGCACGCACTACCAGGGCAAAACTGGTGGCTCTAGAATGGATGTGCATCAATCTAGAAGGGATCTACAGGTAGCTATGTGGGTATGGATCAGTCTAGAATGGAACAGCATCCACTGAAATGAATCTAGCTTGAATGGACTAGGTTGGGTATTCATGCATCTGTATTGATCTTGAATGGATATAGAGTGGTTCTGGAATGGTTCTATATGGTGACACACAGATCTAGTTATATCTGGATGGATAGATCCCACCACTCATTCATGAGACATGCTGTCACGGTTCCTCCCACACTCTGAACTCTAGGGTACAGATGTGGGGACCTGCATGAAAAACCTCCTAAGCTTATCTTTACCAGCTTAGGTCAAAACTTCCCCAAGGTACAAAATATTAGACCTTGGACTGGCCGCTACCACCACCAAACTAATACTGGTTACTGGGGAAGAGCTGTTTGGACGCGTCCTTCCCCCCAAAATACTTCCCAAAACCTTGCACCCCACTTCCTGGACAAGGTTTGGTAAAAAGCCTCACCAATTTGCCTAGGTGACTACAGACCCAGACCCTTGGATCTTAAGAACAATGAACAATCCTCCCAACACTTGCACCCCCCCTTTCCTGGGAAATGTTGGATAAAAAGCCTCACCAATTTGCATAGGTGACCACAGACCCAAACCCTTGGATCTGAGAACAATGAAAAAGCATTCAGTGTTTTACAAGAAGACTTTTAATAAAAAATAGAAGTAAATAGAAATAAAGAAATCCCCCCTGTAAAATCAGGATGGTAGATATCTTACAGGGTAATTAGATTCAAAAACATAGAGAAACCCTCTAGGCAAAACCTTAAGTTACAAAAAAGATACACAGACAGAAATAGTTATTCTATTCAGCACAATTCTTTTCTCAGCCATTTAAAGAAATCATAATCTAACACATACCTAGCTAGATTACTTACTAAAAGTTCTAAGACTCCATTCCTGTTCTGTCCCTGGCCAAGACGACTACAGACAGACACAGACCCTTTGTTTCTCTCCCTCCTCCCAGCTTTTGAAAGTATCTTGTCTCCTCATTGGTCATTTTGGTCAGGTGCCAGCGAGGTTACCTTTAGCTTCTTAACCCTTTACAGGTGAGAGGAGCTTTCCCCTGGCCAGGAGGGATTTCAAAGGGGTTTACCCTTCCCTTTATATTTATGACACATGCCAATTCTAAGAGGGGGATCCAGAGCCAAATAATGGATGGCTGAGATTGGATTCAAGTTGCAGTGGGGGAGGTTTAGGTTGGATATTAGGAAAAACTTTTTCACTAGGAGGGCGGTGAAACACTGGAATGCGTTACCTAGGGAGGTGGTAGAATCTTCTTCCTTAGAAGTTTTTAAGGTCAGGCTTGACAAAGCCCTGGCTGGGATGATTTAATTGGGGATTGGTCCTGCTTTGAGCAGGGGGTTGGACTAGATGACCTGCTGAGGTCCCTTTCAACCCTGATATTCTATGATTCTATGATTTACCAATAGGCAGATACTAAAGGATGGAAACAGAGTTAATGCCAGTCAATATGGGTTCATGGAGAGCAGACCATGTTCAATAACCACTCTAAAAAACCCCCGAGGAGTCCTTGTGGCACTTTAGAGACTAACAAATTTATTTGGGCATAAGCTTTCATGGGCTAGAACCCATTTCATCAGAAGCATGGAGTGGAAAAAACAGTAGGCAGGTATAAATACACAGCACATGAAGAGATGTGAGTTGCCTTACGAAGTGGGGGGGTCAGTGCTAACGAGCCAATTCAATTAAGGTGACTCCAGCGAGAAACTGCAGAACAGGAATTAATTTGCAAACTGGACACCATCAAATTAGGCCGGAATAAAGACTGGGAGTGGATGGGTCACTACAAAAATTAATTTCCCTCTGCTGATACTCACACCTTCTTGTCAACTGTTTGAAACGGGCCACCTTGTTTGCCTTGGCCTCATTAGCACTACAAAAGTGATTTCTCCCTCCCTTGGTATTCACCCCTTCTTGTCAACAGTTGAGAATAGGCCACATCTACCTTAATTGAATTGGCTTGTTAGCACTGACCCCCCACTTGGTAAGGCAACTCCGATTTTTTCAATTTCTGTGTATTTAAACCTGCCTACTGTATTTTCCACTCCATGCATCTGATGAAGTGGGTTCTAGCCCACAAAAGCTTATGCCCAAATAAATGTGTTAGACTCTAAGTTGCCACAAGGACTCCTAATTCTCTTTGCTGATACAAACTAATAAGGCTGCTACTCTGAAACCAGTAACCACTCTGTCATTTCTGAGCAATGTTAAAAGTATGGTTCATGAAGGTGACTGTGCTGATGTGATATATATGTGGATTTCCTTAGGGAGTTTGCCAAGTACCACACAACATTTGAATTGAGAAATTAGCTCTCAAAAAACTCAACATGGCTCCAAAATGGGCTAATTGATCCTCCTCAAAGTGTGATCTTCAAAGGGAATCAGCATCCACATGTGTGTTTCTGGTGGGCCCCACAAAGCTCTGTTCTGGACCTGAGGTTATTCAGTATCTGTATCAATGATCTGGAAGTTCATGTAAAATTGTTGCTGGTAAATTCTGCAGAGAACACAAGGATAGGTGGGATGGGGGACGCCTCCAAGCTACAGAGCTACTTGGGTCACCTGGTGAGTTTGGCTCAATTAGACCTTCACATGAATCCAGGCAAATGCAAGGTCAAACATCGAGGGACAAGGGATGTTGTTCACGCTGGCAGGACGGGAGCTGTGACCTGGAGAGCAGGGGCTCTGAAAGGGAGCATGGCGGAACCCATCCAAACAAGAGGTTTCAGAGCAACGCTGGAGCTAAGCAGGCAGATACCGTCCTAGTGTCACGGAGTCCCCAGGCGATGCTCTGGAACTGCTCCCTACGAAGCCAGGGAGGACTCTGGGGAAGTCTCCTCTCGGGGAGCAGCCTGTCCGCAGGGCAAAAAGCTGACACGGCTTCCACCTTCCTGGGTCTGACCTCGGAGCATTCAGCATCCTCTGTCCCTCCATGCACTTCCCACCATGAGTCCACCCAGGCGGGGTCCTGAGGAAGCCAGGGGGTCATGCACCCCAACTCCGCTGTCAGACATGACTCTCAGCCAGCCAGTAAAACAGAGGTTTATTAGACGACAGGAACACTGTCTAAAACAGAGCTTGTAGGTGCAGAGAACAGGACGCCTTAGCTGGGTCCATTTTGGGGGGCAGTGAGCCAGACAACCACGTCTGCACTTCACTCCATGTCCCAGCCAGCCCCAAACTGAAACTCCCTCCAGCCCCTCCTCCTCTGGGCTTTGTCCCTTTCCCAGGCCAGGAGGTCACCTGATTCCTTTGTTCTCCAACCCTTTAGCTCTCACCTTGCAGGGGAGAAGAGCCCAGGCCATCAGTTGCCAGGAGACAAAGTGTCGGCCATTTATGTACACTGGCCCTTTGCTCTGCAACAATTACACCCCTTTATCCCACCACCTAGAGACTTAAGAACTTCATAGGGGAAACTTAGGCACCCCTACAGTATTCAGAGGAAACATTAAGAACAGTCCTTGGGTGTATAAACCAGGGGATATTGAGTAGCAGCAAGGAGGTGGGGTCAGCAAGGAGAAGGTCTGGGGTGCAGGCCCTAGGCTGGGGATTGGGGTGCAGAGTGCAGGCTCTGGGAGGGAATTTGGGGATGGGAGGGGGTGTGGAGGGAGGGGGTGCAGGGATGAGGGGTGTGGTGTGAGGACTGTGGGGTATGGCTGCAGATGAGGGGTTTGGGGTGTGGGAGGGGCTCAGGGCAAGAGTAGAAGTGCGGGGGATGAGGGCTCTGTCTGGGGCTGGGGGTTTGTGGTGTTGGAGAGGCTCAGGGCTGGGGCAGCGGGTTGGAGTGTGGGACAAGGGCTGTGGTTGGGGCTGGGGATGCGGAGTTTGGGGTGTTGGAGGGACTCAGGGCTGGGGCAGAGAGTTGAGGGTGTGGTTGGGGGGTGAAAGCTCTGCCTGGGGGTGTGGGCTCTGGGGTGGGGCGGGGCTGAGGATGAGTTTGGGGTGCAGGGGCTAGAGAGGAGGACTCCTCCCAGCCCTTTCCCTGCCAGCAGCAGCGAGCTCTGGGGGAGGAGCCCCCCTTCCCGCCCCCCAGCAGCACACGCACCCCCACCACTGTCACTGCATGTGATCCTAGGGCCCCTCTCAGGTCCAGGAATCTCCCTGGCCTCCCCCGTGGTGGGTGCTGGGGGTGCTCCGTGCACCTCCTCCCCTGCTGTTGCCCCTGACTGTATCCTCACTGAGGGCGAGGGATGGGGCTGCCCCTTTGCCCAGCATGGGGCAGGAGCGGTGACTGCGGGCGGGGGGGCCCTGTGAAAAGGGAAGGGTCTGAAGGGGAAGGGCAGGCTCAGAGTCAGTCTGCCCTGGCAAAGGGCTTGGGGGGCACGAGGACCCTGTGGCATGGAGGCAGGGACGCTCTACTCCGGTGCCTGGGGGCAGCAAGCAGAGGCCGGGGGACACTCGGGGGAGGCACGGGGGGGCAGCAGGTGGGGCCGGGGGGACACACCCAGCCCCAAATATTGGTGGAGCTGGGCCCATGGACTCTGAATATTGCTGGTGCGAAGGCACCAGGGGCCCGTGTAACTCGCCCCTGTGCCTACAGGGCTGGATTTCCCGGTGTGTGAAATGGAGACGAGGATCCGTCCTGTGTCCATGTAAACGCCCCAGAGCAGGATTCTCACTCTGCGTCTCTGCAGCGCCCCTCGTGATGGGGGCCCTGCTCTCGGTCTGGGTCCGTGCAGCAGCTGGCACGATGGGGGCCCTGCTGTCGGTCAGGGGAAGGGTTCAGCAGCTGGCTGGACTGGGGGCCTGAACTAACTCCTTCTCTTGGGGGCTTTGCCCGGGGAGATCCTCAGAGGACGGGAAGCCCGGCCTCACACCAGACCCTACATGGCCTTTGTAAAGACAAAGATGGGAGGAAATCAAAGAAGCAGGTGTGGAGGGTTCCTGAGCAGGGGGGACGTGGTGGTGAGGGCAGTTCATTGTAACTGCAACCTGCGGTAAGAAATGCAGGATCCCCTGTTCCTGAGCCAGCCAGTCCTCTGCTGTCAGGCCAGATCAAAGCTGGCAGCTGCTCCTGCAGGGGAAAGGCCCTGGAGTGCTGGCTTCTCTACATTCATCCTGAGTGCAAGGCAGCTGCTAAACCCACCCACTTTAACTCGGTTAACGGCCCATGACTGGATCCCTAGTAGGGGCCTGTCTGCAGCACTTGCATCCCCTTGTATTTCACAGCATCATCACCGTGCTCCTGGGGGGCCACAACATTTCTGTACATGAACCTGGGAGGCAGGAGATCTGGGTACGTCATCTGTGTTGAAGTGGGACTGTTCTTAATGTTTTCTCTGAATCGTGTGGGGGTGCCTCAGTTTCCCCTATGCAGTTCTTAAGTACCTAGGTGGTGGGATAAGGGTGTGTGATCCTTGCAGAGCCCTAGAGGGCAGGTGTGTGCAGGGGTCTGGACACAGAGAATGGCCAACACTCTGTTTCCTGGCAACTGATGGCCTGGCCCTTCCCTCCTGCAAAGGGAGAGCTAAAGGGTTGAACACAAAGAGATCAGGTGACCTCCTGGCCTGGGAAAGGGACAAAACCCAGAGGAGGAGGAGCTGGAGAGAGTTTCAGTTTGGGGCTGGCTGGAGACATGGAGTGAAGTGCAGACATGGTTGTCTGGCTCACTGTCCCCCAAAATGGACCCAGCTAAGGCGTCCTGTTCTCTGCACCTACAAGCTCTGTTTTAGACCATGTTCCTGTCGTCTAATAAACCTCTGTTTTACTGGCTGGCTGAGAGTCACGTCTGACTGCGAAGTTGGGGTGCATGACCCTCTGGCTTCCCCAGGAGCCCGCCTGGGCGGACTCGCTGTGGGAAGCGCACGGAGGGACAAAGGATGCTGAATGCTCTGAGGTCAGACCCAGGAAGGTGGAAGCCATGTGAGCTTTTTGCCCTGTGGACAGTCTGCTCCCAGAGAGGAGACTTCCCCAGAGTCCTGCCTGGCTTCATAGGGAGCAGTTCCAGAGCATCGCCCGGGGACTCCGTGACATCATCAAATCCCCCACCCAGAATACAGTGATGAGACGGATGAAAATGACATCATGGTGCTGCAGGTACCACCCCCCATCCCATCCCCCCGCCTCCAGTGACCTCACACTGCTTCAGGTACCACCCCCATCCCATCACCCCACCCCCAGTGACATCACACTGCTGCAGGTACCTCCCCATCCCATCACCCCAGCCCCAGAGACCTCACACTGCTTCAGGTACCACCCCCATCCCATCACCCCAGCCCAGTGACATCACACTGCTTCAGGTACCACCCCCATCCCATCACCCCGCGCCCAGTGACCTCACACTGCTTCAGGTACCACCCCCATCCCATCACCCCACCCCCAGTGACTTCACACTGCTTCAGGTACCACCCCCATCCCATCACCCCACCCCCAGTGACATCACACTGCTTCAGGTACCACCCCCATCCCATCACCCCACCCCCAGTGACATCACACTGCTGCAGGTACCTCCCCATCCCATCACCCCAGCCCCAGAGACCTCACACTGCTTCAGGTACCACCCCCATCCCATCACCCCGCCCCCAGTGACCTCACACTGCTTCAGGTACCACCCCCATCCCATCACCCCGCCCCCAGTGACCTCACACTGCTTCAGGTACCACCCCCATCCCATCCCCCCACCCCCAGTGACCTCACACTGCTGCAGGTACCGCCCCTATCCCATCACCCCACCACAAAAGACCTCACAAGGCTGGAGGTATGGCTCCCATCTCATAACCCAATTCCCTGTGACTTCATACTGCTGCAAGTACCACGCCTATCCCATTACCAATCCCCCAATGACTCACACTGGTGCAAGTACCACACCTATCCCATTACCCAGCCTCCAGTGACTCACACTGCTAAACATTCCGACCCATCCCATCTCCGAGACTTCTGCGACCTTACAATGCTGCAGATATAGCGTATCCCCCTGCCTGCAGCGATCTCACACTGCTGCAGATATCGTAATCAAAGTGTGACGCATGGCCAGAGAAGGGTAAAGCAGCTTGCAGGCTAAATGACCCAGATTCAACCTTTAGAGACATAATAGAAAAATATGTAAATGGTAATCAGGGCCATTCATTGCGAGATAGGCTAGAACTTTGAAATGTAAACCTATGTTGTTAGAAGTTAGAAGTAACACAAATCCTGTGTGTTTACTTATAGATGCTAACCATGTAAACAGACAGTTCCTGTCTGTTACTATAGCTATTGATTCAGAGATAAAAAGGGAATATTAACACTTGGATGAATCTTGGGTGGAATAATGTCAGTGTCTATATGTCTCTTTGAAGTTTATGATAGACTGGCTTATGGATAAATTGCCCTGTGTTAATTTGTGTAACTAATTACTGGTGGTGTTTAGAAAACATAGGTTACATCAAAAGCCAATTGTTTACCCAGGACTTTAAGATCAAGTGGATGCTAGAACACTGTATAAAAGACCCTTGGGTCCTGATCCTTTTTATCTCCCATCTGCTTAAGCATCATCAGGGGACGTTTGAGTCACAAGATTGAGTTCTCCAAGCCTGCTTGGATTCACCCTGAATATGGATATTGGACTATAACCTATGGACTAATTCTGTAAGAACTCTTTGCAGCCACAAAGCTCACCGTCTCTATTGTGAATCTGATCTCAGGAATGCATTTATGTCTGTATGTATACTGATCTTTTAGAATCAGAGCAGATTACGGTTGGAAGAGACCTCAGGAGGTCCTCTAGTCCATCCCCCAAACTTTTTTTTACCAATATTCTATTTGCTTTTTTTAAATAAAGTTTAGTTTAGTTAATAAGAATTGTTAATAAGTTAATAAGTAAGCATGTATTTGGAGAAGATCTGAAACATTCATTAACCTGGTGGGTAATGTGTCCGATCCTTTGGGATTGATAGAACTTTCTTATATGATGAATAAGATCTGCAGTGATCCTCATCAAATTTGACGTGGGGATCTGGGTAGAGGCCTAAGGCTGGGTTGCTGTAAGGGAACTGTGCTATTGGCTTCTGGGTAACCAGTGCGGTATTATAGAAGCCGTTTTGTGCTGGCTTGGTAAAGCTACGTATTGGAACAACCACCACTTTTGGGGGCTTGCCTGCCCCATTTTTTGCAGTTTGTGGCTAATTGAGTAACCTCAGGTGGCTCCCCTGGGACCCCAGTCACACTGGCTGAGGGGCTGAGTGGACTCCAGTGTGTTCCTGCTCCTGGTCATAAGTTCTAGGGGGGCCCATTACTTGCTCAATGCTTCTGAAAACCTCCCCACATCCCTCACTGGGAGGTGCTGGGAGCTGAGCTTCCATGGGATTGAGCCTCAGCACTTGACAGGATGGGCTGGAGATTGCAAAGGGGCATCAGGGTGTTAGGGGCCCAAGGCCCATTGAAAGCCAATGGGATTTCAACACCTCACTCCTGCAGGTGGCTTTGAACATCCCAGCCTGGTCGTGTGAGATAGCAGTGGCCACTTCTAAAGACTGTAGAATGAATTAAACACCCAAGAACGCTGAATGTCATTACACTCCATTGATGCCTACAACTAGAGGACAGGGAGAGAAAGCAACAAGCAAACACAGCAGAGGTGAAAGCATCAACAGAGCTGACATACTACAGCAATGGGTAACACTGTCAGGGGATGGAGGGGGTGGGAGTGGGGGGAATGGAGACTTGCATATGTGTAGGGAGAGAGGGATGGATGGATGGCAGAATGGAGAGATAGAAGGGGTGGGTGGGCATGGAGGATGGAGGAGAAAGAGAGATCCTGCTATAAGGGACCTGGTGTAAAGTCTAAGTCCTGAATTAAAGGCAGGCCCTGCTGAGATAAAGTAAAGTTAGCAAAAGTCAGGCTACAAGCAAATGTGAGGCCCTGTGACAAAGCAGATGCCTGCTTGCCCGTTCACCACCCGATACGTGAACTTGCCAAGAACAGGGCTGGTGTTGCAGAAACAGAAGCACCCCTAGGCGCTAAGTGTTCGTGTAGACAGGTTCCCAAAGGATTGTGCCAGAACATCCTAATACAAAGTAAACACACTCCCTGAAGGTGATAGAGGGAGATACTGACCCCTCCTAAAGATGAGATCAGGATAACAGGGTGATGGATAGAGATGTTTTGAGCGAACCAACAGGGACATGGTAAAGGGGGGTAATTAACCACCTCAGAAAGGCAATACATAAGTTGCTTATATGAGTGTATAAAACGGGAGTCACAGAGGGGGTGTCTTTGGCTGAGGGGGGAGTGGAAAGTCACCCCCCCACGAGCGAAGCCCATTGTCACGGGTGTACACGTGTCAGTGGACCTGTAGCACGTAGAGGACACTAATACCGTGCTTTGTCGGCAATAAACCTGGCTGAGGTGAGCGCCTTTGCCACTGAACCGAGTCTGGGGTCTTCTCGGGTAGTTTGAGCAAAATCTGCTGTACGGGCTATGTGGCCAGAGCCAGTGCAGCACACACACAGAAAACACACACACAGCCAACAACTGACAACACTGGTGACCCCGACCACTCATCTGGTAAGTAGGTGAGCTGTGCTCCGTAGGAATCATGAACTAACATGGCAGAAAGCTACCAGCTAGGGAACCCCCTTATCCCCTCCCTGCAAATCCTCACAGAGTCTGATGAGATATGGACGCACTGGGTTTCCAGGAAAGGACGTCCATATGAATTTTAAAAAGACAGTGTGGAAGAAACATAGAATGGAATCTGTATGGCTAGAGTGGAGACTGTAGCCTTGGAAAATAATAAGAGTAAGTTCTGACTGGAGGGAGGTCTCACAGCAGGCCCAACTGGTTGTTTGTTCATTTCTCTGGAACATCAGGAGCTTTCTGTCCATCTTTCCTCTCAATATTCAGCTGTCTCTCTTCTTATCTGCCACATCCATCCATCCATCCATCCTGTATCGACATCTATCCATCATCAATCCATCCACCTTCTGCAATATCAGTCCCTCCATACATCCTTCTTCAATGTCCATCTATCTGTCTTCTCATCTACTATGTTCATCCATTCATCGTTCTCCAGTATCTATTCATGATCATCCATCCTTCTTCAATATCAATCTGTCTATCCTCTTGCAATATATATCCATCCATCTTTCCAGCCATCCTTCTGCAGTGTCCATCCATCCATCTTCTCATTTGCCATGTCCATCCATCCATCATTCTGCAGTATCTATCCATCATCTGTCCGTCCATCCTTCTGCAATATCAATAAGTCTCCTCATCTACCCTTTTGTATCCATCCATTCACAATCACCATCCATCCAGCTCTCCGTCCACCCTTCCAAAATAGCCATCCATCTGTTGCCTTTTATTTTATTTAAAGTGAACTTTGTAGTGGGGTATTACAACACCGTGGGTTTGGCTTTAGTGGCTACAGTTTCAAGCTCACAGAGTGAAAGTAACCTCTGCTACTTGCTTCAGATTTAGAGTCTCTGGGAACACATAAGGACAAAGGGTCGTAACCACACGTACATTCATAAGGACAAGGTTCAGTCTATTTAAAAAGTTTTATTAAAGTTACAGTTAAAGTTATGATTACCCAAGCATATAGAAATCCTATAAAGACCTATGCACAAGCTTCAAATATAGATATACTCACACCCTTAAGGATATTCTTAAGGTGTGATTGCTGCGTGGCCAATTGATTGCCAGTAAAGGGATGGTTCCTGGTCGGGTTTCCCATAGGGAGCTCAATTTTAATAATTTGGGTACCCTCTTTTTATAATATGATTGTGACCTCAGCCATCCTGTCCATAGGAGGGACGCTTTGTGGGGCCCCGCACTTTGGGACATGGGGTCCAGGGCAACCTGCGGGGCTAGCGGGGGGCCTGGCGCCGGCAGCAGCAAGCAACCCGCCTCCAGCCTGCCTCGCTCCGCTCCGCCCCACTACGCCGGCTCCCCTCATCGCTTGGGGGCGGGGGCGGAAGCCAGAAGGAGGCAGGGCAGCAGCTTGGGGGAAGGGGTGGAATAGGTGCTGGGAGTGTGTGGAGCAGGGGCGGGAAGAGGCGGGGTGGGGGCGGGGGTTTGGGGGAAGGGGTGAAGTGGGGGCGGGACAAGGGCTGGAGGGGGTGGAGTTGTCTCGAGCCCCGCACCCTCTTAGGGACATCCCTGATTCTGACTATACCTCATTAGCATTTACACACATTGTGCACCCTGCGGTTAAGGCATATGTTCGAAAAATGTGACAACCGGTACCTTGTAAGCAAAAAGCAACTCTTGCTCTTAATTTTTCACAATATCCCACATGGGTACATCTTTCCTCGTAATCTTGTGGGATAGGGTCATTCTTTAGTCACTTACTCATGCAAGCATTTCTTAAGGCTTTGGCCTAGTATGGCTAAGCTAAAATTTTACAGGCTGTAGGCCTTGCATTTGAGCCCTCCTTACTTAGACACCTAATACCTAATTATATTTCTAACTACTGATCAGTCTTATACTTCTATAATCCTACAATTTCACTCAATTCAGCATACAGAGATTATAGATGACATAACATGTTAGTTAATTATGACGTCACACAATAAAAGAGTAATAAACTAAAACCATTGGCTACACATCCATCCATCCATCCATCTGCAATAGCCAGCCAGCCATGCCTCTGCAATACCCATCTATATCTCCACTTAGGCTGGAGGAGATGGACGCGCCTCTCTAAAGATTCAGCTTTTGCAGAGTTTTCTTGATCCAGCACACATATTTGGAGAGCCTGGTAAACACACTGGGAGTTGACCAGTCACCACTGCCATGGGAGACTATGGCCCGGGCCTTCCCATCACAGACCAGGGGGCCCCCAGAGTTGCCTGAGAAGCAAACACCAGGCGCGGGGTTACTGATGTCCAAGCAAAGGGCAGGCTGCATTCTCTATTCATGGTCCTGAAATCCACCTCCTTACCCCGCTTCCTGGGGACTCACGGCCCCTGCTTCCCTGGGGGACTGTGCACATGTGGCTTCCTGCCCCCATGGGACTGTACATATCTGGGGCCCCTTACCTCCAGGACTATGCATATGTGGGACCTTTCACCCACTGGGGTTATGCTCTTCTGGGGCCCTGCACCCCTGGGCCTGTGCACATCTGGGCCTGCACCCCATGGAGATGCACACATGTGGGGTCCTGTAGTCCAGGGGACATGAATATCTGGGGCCCTGAACCCCTTGGGGGCTGTGCACATTGGGGCCACTATGACCCACCCCCACTAACCAGCCCCGGGGAGAAGGAGTAGGATCAGCATTGTCAGGACCCAGCTGGGGCAGCATCTGCTTGGGAGGTGGGTTACAGGCCTGGCTGAGCAGTGCGGATTCAAGGCAAGAAACCTCAGGGTCATGCGCTTCGGGGTGCGGATGGGGGACCTGCCACCTCAGCGCCTGGACCTCCCACCACACCAGCTAGCTGGGAGGTTCAAAAAGGGGAGTCACTATCTGCAACCCCTTGGCTGCAGAGTGTATTCTGATGGGGCCATGGGCATCGCAGCACTGCGCTCACCCTGGACAGTGCCCTGAAGCCCTGCCAAGCAGTAGCGGGAAGTGTCTCAGCCACAAAGAGGAAGGGTGCTGTTTGAGGCCTGTGCTGTGGTTCACTCGGCCTCATCTCAGCATCTCTGTGCACCAGGGCAGCTCCTGTGTCCGTTTGGGGCCTTCACCAGCCGCAGGCTCACAGCCCTCACTTGCCAGATGTTTTGCAAAGCAACGCCACCCCCTCCGCCATCATCCAGGTGAAGGGACAGGAATAAGGATCCTCTGTGGCCTGGTGCCTTCCACAGCTGGGGCTGCGGCACATCTGGGCACTGGTCCAGCCTGGAGCCATGCACATCTAGGACATATCTGAGCCCTCTTGCAGCTTGCACAGAAACCTCCCCCTCCCCCCGCTCTGTGCACGCGCCTGGTGGGGCATGTGGCTAGGGCTGAGACATAGGGCCCAGGGAATTGTGTCCTATGGCAGAGTTGATGGGTTGTACACAGCGTGTTCACCAAGGTCTCCAAATACATGTCCTGGATCAAGAAAATTCTGTGCAAGCTGAAGCCTTAAAGGGAAGTGTCCATCTCCTCTAGCGTGAGTGGACAGATAGCTGGGTATTGCAGAGGGATGGCTGGCTGGTTGGCTGGGTATTGCAGAGGGATGGCTGGCTGGTTGGCTGGGTATTGCAGCTGGAGGGATGGATGGATGTGTAGCCAATGATTTTAGTTTATTGCTCATTTATTGTTTGATGTTATGATTAACTAACATGTTATGTCATGTAGAATCTCTGTATGCTGAATAGAGTTAATTTGTTGAATTATAAAATTGATGAACAGTTACAAGCAAGAACTGGGTATTAGGTATCTAAATCAGGGGGCTGAAACACAAGGCCTACAGGCTGAGGCCTGTCAGATTTTAGCTTAGCCATACTAAGTCATAGGCTTAAGAAATGCTGGCCATAAGGAAGTTACCAAAGAATGACCCTATGCCACAAGATGATGGGGAAAGATGTGCCCATGGATGATAGTGCGAAAAATTAGAAGTAAGAGTAATTTTTTGCTGACAAGATCCCAGTTGTCAGATTTTTCTAACACACGCCCTAACTGCAAGGTGCACAATGTGAGTAAATGCTGCGCTCAAGGCCTGCGGGGCTGCGGAGGCAGGAGCTGTGGGGGGCTGCTTTGGAGAGGCCCACTAGCCCAGAGTGGCCCGGGGGATTAGCGGGGGGCCTGGTGCCGGCAGCAGGAAGCGGAACGACCCGGCCCCAGCCCGCTCCATTCACCCTAGCCATGACGCTCCGGGGCGGGGGATTGGGGAAAGAGGTCTGCCCCCCCTTCCCTGCACTCTCCGGCAGCAGGAAGCGGAGCGAGCCAGCAGGGAGCCAGCGGAGTGGAGTGGGCTGGGGCTGGGTTGCTCTGCTTCCCGCCATCTTCAGTGTGTGCGGGGTAGGCCTGACCCCTGCTGCCAGTGCCAGGCCCCCCGCTAATCCCCTGGGCCACGTCCGTCACAGGGGTGGGGGCTTGGGAGAAGGGGTGGAAAATGGGAATGGGGTGGGGGGGGGAAGGTGTGGGGGCGGGAAGAGATGGGGCAGGGGTGGAGGGAGTTGTCCCAGCCCCCAAACCCGGCTAGGAATGTCCCTGCCCCTTGCAGGGGGCGCACCCCACGGGGGACCAGCTGAGGGATGGGGCTGGCTGCCGGTGCTGCCACCTTTGAAGCATGCAGCTGCGTAGGACATTATGAAATTTGGGGCAATTTGGTGCCCCAAATTTTGTGGTGCCCTACGCCGCTGCATATTCTGCGCATGCCTAAGGACGGCCCTGAGAACAACTCACCTACTTACCAGATCAGCGGCCGGGGTCACCAGAGACTGGCTGTGTGTGTGTTATATGTGTGTGCTTTACTGGCTCTGGCCACGCAGCCTGTACAGCAGAGCTCGATCGGCCTGCCCAAGAAGACCCCAGACTCGCTTCAGTGGCAAAGGCGCTCTGCCAAGTTTATTGCCGACGAACTAATGGCATCAGTGCCATATACTTGCTACAGGTACACAAACACGTGTGTGCCCGGGACAATGGACTTGTCTCAGAACTTTCTACTCCCCCCTCAGACGGAAAAAGACACCCCCTCTGTGTCCCCTCCTTTATACACTGATATAAACAAGTTATGTCTTGCCCTCTGCTGGAAATGGGTCGGCAGAGAGGGAAATCTAGAGCAGTTTCTACAAAATTGAAATTTTCCACAGGAAAAAAAAATGTCAATTTGGCTTTAGGCAAATTGAAAGGAAATATTTCATTTCAGGTCAGTTTCACCTGAATCAGAATATTTTACTTTTTAAAAAATGGCCTGAAGCATTTAGTTTGGAATAAGTTCAACAAGATGTTAAACTGCTTTCTCTTAACCATGCATTGGCTTGTGGGAGTTGTCCTTCAGGTCTTCATTCTCTCCGAAGGACTTGGCTCCCTGGAGCAGTACATCTCTCATAATGCAACTCAGATTTGCTCTTTGGGGCATCATGGGAATCACATGACTCAGTGCATTGTGGGAGACATAGTCCAGGCAGGGGCTACCTAAGGGAAAATAGAGGCCTGAACTACAGCTCCCAGAAGGCAATGTGCTGCTAAGGAACTGCAGCCCCTTCAGCCTCATCTTCTCTAGCCTATACATGCCCAATTCTTTTAGCCTTTCCTCCTACATAAGGTTTTCTAAACCTCTGATCAAATTTTTTTGTTCTTAAAAAGAAAAGGAGTACTTGTGGCACCTTAGAGACTAACCAATTTTTTGATCATAAGCTTTTGTGAGCTACAGCTCACTTCATCGGATGCATACTGTGGAAAGTACACAAGATCTTTTTATACACACAAAGCATGAAAAAATGGGTGTTTACCACTACAAAAGGTTTTCTCTCCCCCCACCCCACTCTCCTGCTGGTAATAGCTTATCTAAAGTGATCACTCTCCTTACAATGTGTATGATAATCAAGGTGGGCCATTTCCAGCACAAATCCAGGGTTTAACAGGAACGTCTGGGGGGGGGGGTAGGAAAAAACAAGGGGAAATAGGTTACCTTGCATAATGACGTAGCCACTCCCAGTCTCTATTCAAGCCTAAGTTAATTGTATCCAATTTGCAAATGAATTCCAATTCAACAGTCTCTCGCTGGAGTCTGGTTTTGACGTTTTTTTGTTGTAATATCGCAACTTTCATGTCTGTAATCGCGTGACCAGAGAGATTGAAGTGTTCTCTGACTGGTTTATGAATGTTATAATTCTTGACATCTGATTTGTGTTCATTTATTCTTTTACGTAGAGACTGTCCAGTTTGACCAATGTACATGGCAGAGGGGCATTGCTGGCACCTGATGGCATAGATCACATTGGTGGATGTGCAGGTGAATGAGCCTCTGATAGTGTGGCTGATGTTATTAGGCCCTGTGATGGTGTCCCCTGAATAGATATGTGGGCACAGTTGGCAACGGGCTTTGTTGCAAGGAGAGGTTCCTGGGTTAGTGGTTCTGTTGTGTGGTACATGGTTGCTGGTGAGTATTTGCTTCAGGTTGGGGGGCTGTCTGAAGGCAAGGACTGGCCTGTCTCCCAAGATTTGTGAGAGTGTTGGGTCATCCTTCAGGATAGGTTGTAGATCCTTAATAATGCGTTGGAGGGGTTTTAGTTGGGGGCTGAAGGTGACGGCTAGTGGCGTTCTGTTATTTTCTTTGTTAGGCCTGTCCTGTAGTAGGTGACTTCTGGGAACTCTTCTGGCTCTATCAATCTGTTTCTTCACTTCCGCAGGTGGGTATTGTAGTTGTAAGAATGCTTGATCGAGATCTTGTAGGTGTTTGTCTCTGTCTGAGGGGTTGGAGCAAATGCGGTTGTATCGCAGAGCTTGGCTGTAGAGTATGGATCGTGTGGTGTGGTCAGGGTGAAAGCTGGAGGCATGTAGGTAGGAATAGCGGTCAGTAGGTTTCCGGTATAGGGTGGTGTTTATGTGACCATCATTTATTAGCACTGTAGTGTCCAGGAAGTGGATCTCTTGTGTGGACTGGACGAGGCTGAGGTTGATGGTGGGATGGAAATTGTTGAAATCATGGTGGAATTCCTCAAGGGCTTCTTTTCCATGGGTCCAGATGATGAAGATGTCATCAATATAGCGCAAGTAGAGTAGGGGCATTAGGGGACGAGAGCTGAGGAAGTGTTGTTCTACGTCAGCCATAAAAATGTTGGCATACTGTGGGGCCATGCGGGTACCCATAGCAGTGCCGCTGATTTGAAGGTATACATTGTCCCCAAATGTAAAATAGTTATGGGTCAAAGTCACAAAGTTCAGCCACCAGGTTAGCCGTGACATTATCGGGGATAGTGTTCTTGACGGCTTGTAGTCCATCTTTGTGTGGAATGTTGGTGTAGAGGGCTTCTACATCCATAGTGGCCAGGATGGTGTTATCAGGAAGATCACCGATGGATTGTAGTTTCCTCAGGAAGTCAGTGGTGTCTCGAAGGTAGCTGGGAGTGCTGGTAGCTTAGGGCCTGAGGAGGGAGTCTACATAGCTAGACAATCCTGCTGTCAGGGTGCCAATGTCTTGTTTCTCTCCTCTGGACTCTTTCCAGTTTGTTCACATGGAAGGAAACGTTTCAATCTGTTCACGTCTGAGCATGTTTCATTTTGATTGAAAATGTTGCAATGAAACATTTCAACATTTCTGAGTCAAACCTGCTTTTGGAATTTCCATTGTGACAAAAATGTTGAAATCTCAACTTTTCTTCTAAAACAAAGATTGAAATGTTGCCATTTCCTGAGAGATGGGAACACTGATTCTCCGTCAGCTCCAAAGTCAACCTGGCCCTACGGACATCATCAGCAAAGCTCCCATCCACATGTACGGAGCCAGGATTTCATCCAGGGTCCCATCTGTTGGGTGGCCTCAGGGTTGAGTTCACCAGTAGAGCCTCGAGTGAAGGTGAAGAGTAGAGATGGTCAGAACATGTGGTAGGGAAGGGGGGTTTCCCCGTTTTCATCAACACTTTTCCTGGAACATTTAGCTAAAAATGCAAAGCCTAACCATGTCTAATCATGGGAGGTGTATTTCAGGTGTCTCATGCCCTTATGGGAACACAGGACTGGAAGGGCCCTACTGGGTCATGAAGTGCCGTTTCTGTTATTACAGGCAGCCCTGTCATATCATCCCATCCATGAACTTATCAAGCTCTGTCTGCATCCTTGTTAGGTTGTTCCCCTTACCCAAAGGCTCCTGTTGGAGGTTTTTCCAGAACTTCCCCCCTCTAATGGTCCTCATTTCCAGCCTCCATAGATCCCTGCCACATTTATCCCCATTTGATTCTCCCTTTAGATTCAACAGCTCGTCTCCCTACCTGGTGTCTTCCCCCACCCCGCCCGATGTATTTATAGAGCAATCAGACCCCTCTCAGCTTATCTTCTATGCTAAGCTAGCCCAGGTATTTTATTCCTTTCTCCTCAGACCGGTTCTCCATTCCCCTGATCGTCCCACCAGCCCTTCTCAACACCTGCTCCAGCTGAGATTCCTCTTTCCGGAACAGGGCTGCCCAGAACTCTGCACCGGATTCCAGCTGAGCTCTCCCCAGAGCCTTCTCCGCTGGCATTAAACCCTCCCTCTCTACTGGAGACACCTGACCTGCTCCATCCCAGGACCACATGGGCCTTTCTCCTGGCCTCATTCTGATGGTGGCCCATGGTCATCCTGTGATTGACTGAGACACCCATTTCTCCCTCCCCGTCTGTCACTTCAAGCTGATGAGTCCCCAGCTCAGAGCAGCAATTCTTGTTTCTTGACACTACGTGCATGAGCCCATGTTAAATTTCAACCCATTTCCACCAGCACCTTGCACAAGGGCACTAACACTGGATACCTCTCCACAGTCATCCTACGTGCTGGGCTCCCTAGCTGGGCTGTATCTCCCATGATGCACGATGGGCTCCCCTCTTGGTGCAGTGGAGCATGGGAGGGGCACGTCCATGGTGGTTTCCACCAGCTCCTTCCCCTGGAGCAGCTTGCTGCACCCCCAGTGGCTCTGGGTGAGGGGATATTTACCTGGAAGGCTGATTTCTTGGCGTGGGGGCTACTGGCACGCAGCATGGTGGTGGGGTTGTAATGCCGGTACCGCTCTCCGTACAGCCCGTCCGACACCACCTCCTGCTCCGCCTCCTGCAGCCTGTCGATGGTGGTGTTCACTCCGGTCCGACCCCACCCGGCCACGCTGCACTCGGAGCCTGGACTGACGTGGTGATCAGCCTCCGGCAGGGGGATGGGCATCACCCACTCGGTCAGCTCCGCACTGCGCCACAGCTGCCATGGGGAGGAGAGAGAGAGAATGGACCCAGATCAGCGCCGGTACTGGGGCTGGGAAGGGGCAGCACCACCCGGCCAGAGCATGGATGTGAGTCCAGGGAGTGAGTGTGAGGTCACTGGGGGACGGATGATGGGATGGGGGTGGTACCTGCAGCAGTGTGAGGTCACTGGGGGTGGGGTGAAGGGGTGGGGGCAGTACTTTTAGGACTGTGTGGTCACTGGGCGTGGGATGATGTGATGGTGTCAAGGTTCCTTCCCCACTCTGAACTCTAGGGTACAGATGTGGGGACCTGGATGAAAACCTCCTAAGCTTACTTTTACCAGCTTAGGTTAAAACTTCCCCAAGGTACAAATTAATTTTACCCTTTGCCCTTGGATTTCCACTGCCACCACCAAACTTTATCTGGGTTTACTAGGAAACGTAGTTTGGACACGTCTTTCCCCCCAAAATTCTCCCAACCCTTGCACCCCACTTCCTGGGGAAGGTTTGGTAAAAATCCTCAGCAATTTCCATAAGTGACCACAGACCCAAACCCTTGGATCTTAGAACAATGAAAAAGCATTCAGTTTTCTTACAAGAAAACTTTTAATAGAAGTAAAGGAATCACCTCTGTAAAATCAGGATGGTAGATACCTTACAGGGTAATTAGATTGAAAATATAGAGAATCCCTCTAGGCAAAACCTTAAGTTACAAAAAAGACACACAGACAGGAATAGTCATTCTATTGAGCACAGCTCTTTTCTCAGCCATTTAAAGAAATCATAATCTAACACATACCTAGCTAGATTACTTACTAAAAGTTCTAAGACTCCATTCCTGTTCTATCCCCGGCAAAAGCAGCATACAGACAGACAGAGACCCTTTGTTTCTCTCCCTCTTCCCAGCTTTTGAAAGTATCTTGTCTCCTCATTGGTCATTTTGGTCAGGTGCCAGTGAGGTTACCTTTAGCTTCTTAACCCTTTACAGGTGAGAGGATTTTTCCTCTGGCCAGGAGGGATTTTAAAGGGGTTTACCCTTCCCTTTATATTTATGACACGCCCCCCAAATCTCAACTAGGGTGAAACGCTGGCTGGGATTTCTTCCTGGAGCCCTAGGAAAAACAGAGTTAATAAGACACATTCACCTCTAAATATACTACCAAGTACATAAAGACTAACAATATATTCCACATCTCAAGGACAATTTTAACCAGTTGATTCTGGAAAACTTTCACGGGAGAGTGCATCGGCCACTTTGTTAGAAGCTCCTGAGTTGTGTTGGATGTGGAAATCAAAATCTTGGAGAGCTTAACTCCACCGAATAAGTTTTTTGTTATTTCCCATGGCGGTATGAAGCCACTGTAGCGCAGCATGGTCGGTTTGCAGGTGGAAATGCCGTCCCCAAACATATGGGCGTAGCTTTTCCAGGGCGTAGACAATGGCGTAACATTCTTTTTCACTGACTGACCAGTTGCTTTCCCTCTCAGACAGTTTTTTGCTGAGAAACACTACAGGGTGGAATTCTTGATCCGGTCCTTTCTGCATTAAAAGTGCTCCCACACCACGCTCGGACGCATCTGTGGTTACTAGGAACGGTTTGTCAAAGTCTGGGGCCCCCTTAGTACAGGGTCAGACATGAGTGTCGCTTTAAGGTGGTTAAAGGCCTTCTGGCACTCTTCGGTCCACTGAACGGCATTTGGCTGTTTCTTTTTGGTTAGGTCTGTCAGTGGGGCGGTGATTTGGCTGTATTGCGATACAAATCGTCTGTAATAACCGGCCAAGCCTAAGAAGGATTGAACCTGATTCTTTGACTTTGGGACAGGCCACTTTTGGATAGCATCCACTTTGGCCTGTAGGAAGCTGATAGTTCCTTGACCCACCTGGTGTCCAAGGTAAGTCACTCTGATTAGGCCTATTTGACACTTCTTAGCCTTAACAGTTACTCCTGCCTCCCTTATGCGCTCAAGGACTTTTTGTAGATGTTCCAGGTGTTCTGCCCAGGAATCCAAAAATATGGCCACATCGTCAAGGTAGACGATTGCATATTCTCCTAATCTCGCTAGGAGACCATCTACAAGTCTTTGGAAGGTGGCGGGTGCATTTCAAAGCCTGAAAGGGAGGACATTAAATTCATACAGCCCGAGATGTGTGGTGGAGGTTGACCTTTCCTTGGCGGATTCATCTATCGGTACCTGCCAGTACCCCTTGGTTAAGTCCAAGGTAGAGATGAACTGATCCCGTCCCAGTTTCTCTAATAGTTCATCTGTGCGTGGCATTGGACAGTTGTCTGGGCGAGTTACAGCATTTAGTTTATGGTAGTCCATGCAAAAACGTTTCTCCCCATCTGGTTTGGGAACTAGAACCACTGGAGATGCCATGCACTTCCAGAGGGGCGGATTACACCCATCTGTAACATATCCTGGATCTCACGGTCTATAGCAGTTTTAGCTTGAGGAGACACCCGGTAAGGTTGGACTTTAATTGGGTGAGCGTTACCTGTGTCAATGGAGTGGTATGCCAGTTCAGTCAGTCCTGGGGTGCCTGAGAACGTTGGCGCGTAGCTAGTGCACAGCTCCTTGATCTGCTGTTGCTGCATACGCCCAAGTGTCATGGAGAGGTTCACTTCTTCCACACCACCAGCACTTTTCCCTTCGTAGTAGACACCTTCAGGCCACTCAGCGTCGTCTCCTCCCTGGGCTGTAAACTGACAAACCTTTAATTCTCTGGAATAAAAGGGCTTTAGAGAATTAATATGGTACACCTTAGGCTTTTGGCTGGAGGTGGGGAATGCTAGGAGATAATTAACAGCTCCCAGGCGCTCCTGGACGGTGAATGGCCCTTCCCACGATGCTTCCATTTTATGGGCCTGGAGCACCTTTAAGACCATGACCTGGTCCCCTACTTTGAAGGAATGCTCTCTGGCATGTTTATCATACCAGGCTTTTTGCTCTTTTTGAGCATCCTGCAAGTTTTCTTTAGCAAGGGCTAAAGAAGTTCGGAGGGTGTTTTGTAGGTTGGTTACAAAGTCTAGAATGTTAGTTCCTGGAGAAGGTGTAAATCCCTCCCATTGCTGCTTCACCAGCTGTAATGGCCCCTTAACCTCATGGCCATATACAAGTTCAAATGGGGAAAACCCTAAACTGGGATGTGGTACAGCTCTGTAGGCAAAGAGCAACTGCTGCAACACTAGGTCCCAATCATTGGAGTGCTCATTTACGAATTTACATATCATGGCCCCCAAAGTCCCATTAAATTTCTCCACCAGGCCATTTGTTTGATGGTGGTAAGGAGTGGCAACAAAGTGATTTACCCCATGAGCTTCCCAGAGGTTTTCCATAGTTCCTGCCAGGAAATTAGTCCCTGCATCTGTGAGGATGTCGGAGGGCCAACCTACCCTGGCAAAAATGTCTGCTAGTGCCTGGCACACACTTTTAGCCCTGGTGTTGCTTAGAGCTACTGCTTCCGGCCATCGGGTGGCAAAATCCATGAAAGTCAGTATGTACTGCTTTCCTCTGGGTGTCTTTTTCGGAAAAGGACCCAGAATATCTACAGCTACTCGCTGAAATGGAACTTCAATGATGGGGAGTGGCTGGAGAGGGCTTTGACCTGGTCTCGGGGTTTTCCCACTCTTTGGCATACTTCACAAGACCGGACATAGGTAGAAACATCCTTGCCCATTCCCTCCCAGTGGAATGAGCCCCCCAAACGGTCTTTGGTCCTGTTCACCCCAGCATGGCCAAGAGGATGATCGTGGGCTAAGCTCAAGAGCTTGGCCCGGTATTTAGTTGGAACTACCAACTGTCTCTGAGGGTGCCAGTCTTCCTGGTGTCCACCAGAAATAGTTTCCTTGTATAAAAGTCCTCTTTCTACAACAAACCTGGATCGATTAGAAGAGCTGAGAGGCGGTGGGTTGCTCCGTGCCGCCACCCAAGCTCTCTGGAGGCTTTCATCTGCTTCCTGTTTGGTCTGGAACTGTTCCCTTGATGCTGGAGACATCAGTTCCTCATTGGATTGTGGACCTATGCTTGGTCCCTCTGGAAGCGATGTAGGGGACGGGGCTGTTTCCATTGACTGTGAACCGCTCTCCACTGGGACACTATGTTGGGGTTCAGGCTCTGGCTGAGCCTCTTGTGTAGGGTTATGGGCTGCTGCCGGTTCAGGTTCGGTGGGACCCTCTGGTTTTGAGGTTGCAAGTACTGGATTCAGTGCTGGCAATGGGTCTGGTGTTGGTTGTTTGGCTGGTTCCGGTTCTGGGACTGGTTCCGTCTGGGTCTCTGGGACTGGATCCACTACTGCTGTTGCAGACATTGGCCTGTGGTCCGGGTCAATCACCTCTGACCGGGTCCTGATAGAAGTTTCCGGAACAGAGCTAGGCGTCACAGCTTGTTTAGTCTGGCTGCGGGTGACCATTCCCACCCTCTTGGCCCGCTTCACATGATTGGCAAAGTCTTCCCCCAACAGCATGGGGATGGTATAATCATCATAGACTGCAAAAGTCCACGTTCCTGACCAGCCTTGGTACTGGACAGGCAACTTGGCTGTAAGCAAATTGAAAGAGTTGGACTTCAAGGGTTGAATCGTCACTTGGATCTCTGGATTGATTAAATTGGGGTCCACTAAGGAAGCATGGATAGCTGACACTTGTGCTCCGGTGTCCCTCTACGCGGTGACCTTCTTCCCGCCCACACTCACAGTTTCCCTCCACTCCAAGTGTATCTGGGAGGTATCTGGGCTTGAGGATCTTTGGTGTGATTCCGGTGCAATGAACTGTAATCTGTTGGGGTTCTTGGGGCAGTTGGCCTTTACATGCCCCAGCTCGTTACATTTAAAACATCGTCCAGCTGACGGGTCACTGGGGCGAGGTGGGTTGCTGGAGAACGGGGTGGTGGGACGATAAGGTGTCTGGAGGGTTCTTTGGGAGGTAGGTGGGGCCTTGGGCAGCCCCCGGTAATAGAGTGTGGTCTGGGGTTGTCCCTTCTGGTCTCCGCTCCAACTGCGACCAGTTTTCTTCTTCTCTGCCACCTCCACCCATCTGGCTCCAATCTCTCCTGCCTCGATTACAGTTTTGGGCTTCCCATCTAGGATGTATCTTTCTATTTCCTCAGGAACACCCTCTAAGAATTGTTCCATTTGCATTAGGAAGGGCAAATTTACTGGAGATTCAACACTTGCTCCCGATATCCAGGCATCCCAATGTTTCACAATGTGGTAGGCATGTCGGGTAAATGACATGTCTGGTTTCCACCTTAGGGCTCTGAACCTCCGATGAGAATGCTCGGGTGTTATCCCCATTCTGACTCTCGCCTTGGATTTAAACAGTTCATACTTGTTCATGTGTTCTCTAGGCATTTCAGCCGCCACCTCAGCTAAGGATCCACTGAGCTGCGGCCTCAGTTCTACCATGCATAGATGCTGTACCCAAGGCAGGCCCTTTTGAAGTTTTCTAAGAAGGCCTCCGTATCATCGCCTGCCTTGTAGGTGGGGAACTTTCTGGGATGGGAAGTGGTACCTGGAGAAGGATTGCTAGGGTTTGTTGGTATATTCTGCTGAGCCTTTACCTTCTCCATCTCCAGTTCATGCTTCCTCTCGTTTTCCTTCTCCTCCTCCACATGCTTCCTCTCTTTTTCCTTCCTCTCCTCCACATGCTTCCTTGCCTCCATTTCGCTCCTGTGGGCAGCCTCCTGTACCTCCTTCTCCAGCCGCATGAGCTCTATCTGTCTTTCATGTTCCTTTTGTTTTTCCTCAGCCTGAAATCTGGCTAATTCCAGCTCTTGTTGAGCCATGGATTCTGTCAGCCTAACCTCTCTGTTTTTAACTAACTTTACACCCGAGGTTTAGAAATAAACAAACAAAACTTGGCTGTAAAATTTTGCTGTGCTGGAATAGGATACCTATTCTCTGATAGTGAGTGTCAGCCTACAGAAAAATACAATTCCCTTTGTCTCTGCTCAGCCCCAAATCAAAGCAAAAAACCTCCATCTACTTGGAAACCTGCTTACCAGCAGCCCAAAGGAAAAAAAAATTCCTTTTCAAACCTGTGCTCCTTGTAAAAAAAAATCAAAATCCTATAAAAAAAACAAAAAACCCTGCCACTTTTGTCTCCAGGCAAATGGGTAGAACACCCCCCCCTATTTACTTTTAGGGAAAAAAAAACCTCAGGTTTGTGAAGACTGAATTTCCCTGCAGGAGATTAACTACTCTGCCTCCAGGCAAAGAAAACCTGCAATTCACAAAGATAATCCCCTTTTGTCTCTGCTCTGGCCCCAAAGCAGAGAAAAAACTAGCTGCTTTCAGTTGGACCTCCTTTCCAGCAACCCCAAAGGAAAAAAAAATCCTTTTTAAGATCTGTTTTTCTGGTTCAAAAAATCTCAAATTGATCTCAGAAGGATTTCAGGTTAATCCCACCACTCTGCCACCATGTCAAGGTTTTTTCCCCACTCTGAACTCTAGGGTACAGATGTGGGGACCTGCATGAAAATCTCCTAAGCTTACTTTTACCAGCTTAGGTTAAAACTTCCCCAAGGTACAAATTAATTTTACCCTTTGCCCTTGGATTTCCACTGCCACCACCAAACTTTATCTGGGTTTACTAGGAAACGTAGTTTGGACACGTCTTTCCCCCCAAAATCCTCCCAACCCTTGCACCCCACTTCCTGGGGAGGTTTCGTAAAAATCCTCAGCAATTTGCAAAGGTGACCACAGACCCAAACCCTTGGATCTTAGAACAATGAAAAAGCATTCAGTTTTCTTACAAGAAAACTTTTAATAGAAGTAAAGGAATCACCTCTGTAAAATCAGGATGGTAGATACCTTACAGGGTAATTAGATTGAAAATATAGAGAATCCCTCTAGGCAAAACCTTAAGTTCCAAAAAAGACACACAGACAGGAATAGTCATTCTATTCAGCACAGCTCTTTTCTCAGCCATTTAAAGAAATCATAATCTAACACATACCTAGCTAGATTACTTACTAAAAGATGGGATGGGGGTGGTACCTGACACATCCCATAAATGCTGGCACATGATGGCGTAGATTACATTAGTGGACCGGCAGGTGAATAAACCGGTGACAGTGTGGCTGATCTGGTTAGGTCCTTTGATGGTGTCGCTGGTGTAGATATGTGGGCAGAGTTGGCATTGAGGTTTGTTGCATGGATTGATTCCTGAGTTAGAGTTACTATGGTGCGGTGTGTAGTTGCTTGTGAGAATATGCTTCAGGTTGGTGGGTTGTCTGTGGGCGAGGACTGGCCTGCCTCCCAAGGCCTGTGAAAGTGGGGGATCATTGTCCAGGATGGGTTGTAGATCACTGATGATGCGTTGGAGAGGTTTTAGCTGAGGACTGTATGTGATGGCCAGTGGAGTCCTGTTGGTTCATTCATTCACCTGCCCGTCCACTAATGTAATCTACGCCATCATGTGCCAGCAATGCCCCTCTGCTATGTACATTGGCCAAACTGGACAGTCCCTACGTAAAAGGATAAATGGACATAAATCAGATATTAGGAATGGCAATATACCAAACCCTGTAGGAGAACACTTCAACCTCCCTAGGCACACAGTAGCAGATTTCAAGGCAGCCATCCTGCAGCAAAAAAACTTCAGGACCAGACTTCAACGAGAAACTGCTGAACTTCAGTTCACTTGCAAATTGGACACCATCAGCTGAGGGTTAAACACAGACTGTGACTGGCTCGCCAGCTACAAAAGCAGTTTCTCCTCCCTTGGTGTTCACACCTCCACTGCTAGAAGAGGGCCTCATCCTCCCTGATTGAACTAACCTTGTTATCCCTAGCCTGATTCTTGCTTGCAAAATTTATACCAGTCTCTGGAAATTTCCACTACATGAATCCGATGATGTGGGGATTCACCCACGAAAGCTTCTGCTCCAACACATCTGTTCGTCGATAAGGTGCCACAGGACTCTTTGCCACATTAACATTTAGCCATGTTAAAATGCATAAAGTTTGCTTGTGCCCAGTTTACCAAACAATCCAGATTACTCCTTATCAGTGCCTGTCCTCTGCATTATTTATCACTCCTCCAATCTTTGTGTCATCTGCAATTGTTATCTGTGATCTTTTGTGTTTTCTTCCAGGGCATTGATAAAAATGGTAAATTGCATTGGGCCAAGTACCAATCCCTCACCTCACAAGAAAAACACCCATTTGCTGATGATTCCCCAATTACAATGTCATTCTGAGATCTATAATTAAGCCAGCTTTTAACCTATGTTAAAACCTACCAAGGAAGTATGGGCTGGATGAATGCACTATAAGGTGGGTAGAAAGCTGGCTAGATTGTCGGGCTCAACGGGTAGTGATCAATGGCTCCATGTCTAGTTGGCAGCCGGTATCAAGTGGAGTACCCCAAGGGTCGGTCCTGGGGCCGGTTTTGTTCAATATCTTCATAAATGATCTGGAGGATGGTGTGGATTGCACTCTCAGCAAATTTGCGGATGATACTAAACTGGGAGGAGTGGTAGATACGCTGGAGGGGAGGGATAGGATACAGAAGGACCTAGACAAATTGGAGGATTGGGCCAAAAGAAATCTGATGAGGTTCAATAAGGATAAGTGCAGGGTCCTGCACTTAGGACGGAAGAACCCAATGCACAGCTACAGACTAGGGACCGAATGGCTAGGCAGCAGTTCTGCGGAAAAGGACCTAGGGGTGACAGTGGACGAGAAGCTGGATATGAGTCAGCAGTGTGCCCTTGTTGCCAAGAAGGCCAATGGCATTTTGGGATGTATAAGTAGGGGCATAGCGAGCAGGTCGAGGGATGTGATCGTTCCCCTCTATTCGACATTGGTGAGGCCTCATCTGGAGTACTGTGTCCAGTTTTGGGCCCCACACTTCAAAAAGGGTGTGGATAAATTGGAGAGAGTCCAGCGAAGGGCAACAAAAATGATTAGGGGACTGGAACACATGAGTTATGAGGAAAGGCTGAGGGAGCTGGGATTGTTTAGCCTGCAGAAGAGAAGAATGAGGAGGGATTTGATAGCTGCTTTCAACTACCTGAAAGGGGGTTCCAAAGAGGATGGCTCTAGACTGTTCTCAATGGTAGCAGATGACAGAACGAGGAGTAATGGTCTCAAGTTGCAGTGGGGGAGGTTTAGATTGGATATTAGGAAAAACTTTTTCACTAAGAGGGTGGTGAAACACTGGAATGCGTTACCTAGGGAGGTGGTAGAATCTCCTTCCTTAGAGGTTTTTAAGGTCAGGCTTGACAAAGCCCTGGCTGGGATGATTTAGTTGGGGATTGGTCCTGCTTTGAGCAGGGGTTTGGATTAGATGACCTTCTGGGGTCTCTTCCAACCCTGATATTCTATGATTCTATGATTCTATGATTCTATGGATCATGGTAATCTTATATCATTCTAGATCTTTCTTCAACCTGTGTAGTATCAAGTCACCTAACAGTATATTACTCCAATACTGTTATCTATATCAACCACACTTGTAATCTCATTAAAAATAAAAAAGACAAGGTGGTTATATCTTTTATTGGACTGACTTCTATTGGTGAGAGAGACAAGTTTTGGAGCTTACATAGAGTTCTTCTCAAGGGCTGGAAAATGTTCTCCGGGTGTCACAGCTAAGAACAAGGTGGAACATATTGGGTGGGTCCCATCTCTTCCTAGCACTCCTCCTTCTTGGACCAACATCCCATGGTCGAAGAATCCAAAGCCAACACTACCTGTGCAACCACACATTTCCCTCCAGAACTCGATGGTCCCTACCTGGGCCTTTTCCTTCAATGGGGAGGATGGACGAGAACACGACTTGTGCCTCAAACTCCTTTATCCTTCTTCCCAGAGCCACGTAGCCTGCAGTGACCCGCTCAAGGTCATTCTTGGCAGTATCATTGGTGCCCACGTGGAGAAGCAGGAAGGGGTAGCGGTCCGAGGGCTTGATCAGTCTCAGCAGACACTCCGTCACATCCTGGATTGTCGCTCCAGGCAAGCAGCAGACTTCTCGCATTTCCCGGTCTGGACGGCAGATGGATGACTCCGTCTCCCTTAGGAGCGAGTCCCCGACCACCACCACCCATCTCCTCCTCTTGGGAGTGGTGACCATGGAACCCCCATCCCTAGGACAATGCATCCCCTGCCTTCCGGGCCATGGGGTCTCCTAATCCCTTCCCTCAGATACCTCTTCCAAACCATTCTCCGCCATAGTACCTGGGCAGCGAGCCTGAAAATGGTTTCTTACCTCTGTCTGCACTGGGGATACCTGAGTTCTCCTCCTCCTGGAGGTCACACGCTGCCACTTTTCCTCCCCGTTCTGCCCTCTCTGACTCCTCAGCATGCTGTGCCTGCATTACTACACGCCGGCTTCTATGCAGAAACTCTTCATTCTCTCTGACGCATCGCAGGGTTGATACTTGGGTCTCTAGTCCCTTAACCGTCTCTTCCAATATGGAGACCAGCTTGCATTTCGTACAGATGAAGTCGCTTCTATCCTCTGGGAGTAAGACAAACTTGGAACATCCTGTGCAGGTCACAACAGCTGATTGCTCACTATCCATATGTTGTGTTTACTGCACACAGAAGCCTGAAAGGCAAACAACTCCGTGGGAACTCCCACCAGGCGAAATCCCAGGCAAACTCCCTCTGTTTGCCTGTCCTGCCGTTCACTGTCCTGGGCCATGGCTGGGGCACATAGGTGCTACCGTAGTACACCTAATAAATAATGTACAGCACCTGGCACAATGAGATCCTTTGCCATGACCTGGTCTTCTACGGGCCACCATAATAAATGTAATTAATACAGTACAGCTCCAGCACAATGGGGCCCTGCTACTCTGACAGTCCCGGCCACGCTGAATGTCTCAGGTTGAACACCCAAAACTGGCATCACCCCAGTGTCTGAGCTCAAGCTGCCATCAGTTCTGTGGGTGCCACAGGACCGGGCAAAGTGGTATGACAAGGCAGGGGCATGTACAGGGATCAAGCTGGGACGCTTGGTGATCTGAGCCCAGTCACACACCAGGGTGGTGAATCCAGCCAATGAAATGTCCTCCATCTTGGTCCAAGAGACCTGGCCACCTCCCCAGAGCTGGAACTCTGTCCTGGAGAACTGGGGCTCTACAAAGGATCTAGGAAGGTACACAGTGAAGAAGCAGTGCCGTGAGCTCCCCACACACCGCTGGGGCAAAACTGGCTAGAGCCTGGGCTGTAAAACCAGGGGCATAGGAGCAGGGAGGGGATTTTGCCTCTCTATGCAGCATTGGTGAGACTAATACCGGCCCTGGGATGGGGGAAAGGCTGGCTCCGGGGGGGTGGGGAATACACATGGGACCTTTGCCCTATAGGGGGTGCCTGCTGTGAGCCAGCCCCATGGCAGGGGACTGGCTGGTTCAGGGGGTGAGATGAGATGTGGGCCATTTCCCCTCTAGGGCATCTCTGTCCTGCTGTCACTGTTCCAAGCACCAAGTTCTGCCCTTCCCCAGCTCGCCTGTTTCCGTGGGCTGTGGGTAACACTGATTGGTATTGATGCAGGGTGAGAAAACACACCTCTGTCCCACTGCATGTGAGATAAAAGCAGGTGGTTCTGAGCACCCTGATACCGATGCCCCACCCCAGACATCGTGGACGTGACCCCCAAAATACCTCTGACACCCCCCAACAGATTGTAAGAGAAAGACAACTCCCCGGCTTCTGCTGCAGAGCTGTCCTTGGGCTGTGAGCCCCCCCGCCCCGATCGGGACAGTGGGCCAGAGCCCAGCTGGTGTCAATGGGACGTAGCTCCACTGATTTACCCAGTGTTGGATCTGGACCACGGTTTGCAGAGGCCCCGAGAAACACTGCAATGCCCCCTCAGTCCCAGGCTCCGCTCTCCCAGCCTGTCGCACGAACTGAGCTTTGTTCCCTTCCGTTGCCCGTTATCTGGAGACCAGCTAGCCAGGGGCCAGGCAGTTATGAAACATCACACCGAGAAAACAAAGCTGGTCTTGAAAGTTTTCTAAGAACCAGGAGAAGAAGGAAATGACTCAGCCCATGGGGAGTGGAGAAATAACAATTTGCAGAGAAAGATGTAGACATTTAACAGTCTTGCTGGTGCAGGCCAGAGGCCGTTCGGTGTGGGGGGGTGGTATGTGACCACAAATGCCCCCCCAGATTTGCTGTTTAGCTTATACGGACCATGCTCACATGGACTGAGCATGCTGGATAGCACTGCTGAAACCTGCTGCCCTCATTCTATGCCCCCACTATGGGCAGGCATGGGTAATCTCTGCCAGTGACCCTCAATCCCGTCCTGCAGACCCACCATCCCAGTCCTGGACTCAGGCCCTCAGAGAGCTCCATTTGTGCTCCCTAACATCTCACTCTGAGAACTGTTTCCGTTCGTGACACGGCCGTGTGTGGGGACACACCTTTCACTGCCAGGGAGACAGGGAGATGTCCCTGCTCAAATGCTGAGCTTGTCAGTCAGGCCTCAGAGCTGACAGCCTGCTGCAGATGGGAGGGTTTTACCCTCCAGGCCATTGCCACTGTGGGTACGTCAACTCCACAAAAAACCCCACGGCAGCAAGTATCAGAGGCCAAGTCAATTGATCCCTTAGGGTGGACCAGACTGGACACAGCCCCAGCTGTGCAGAGCCCAAGACGCTGAGTGTCTGCAGGTGTTGGGGGCCCGTCCTTTCTTCCTGCCATGTGGCTGGGTGTACATGCCCCAGGACAGCCTCGCACCCACCTATGCACTGGGAACCTGACCCTAAGGTTTCCTGTCCCCACTCAGCTGGGGCTGCAACCCTTCTGGGCCCAGGCAGAACTGCCGCCCCCTCCTTAGACAGGCCATGAAGATGCTGCTTGTGGGCGATTAGAGGACGTCCTCTGAGAGAGAAGAGGGGGTTCTCATTCTCTGTGGGTGCTGTCTCAGTCGTATTAGGGCACCCTGAGGGAGTGGGATGGTGGAGGAGAAGACCAGGGGGCTTTATACATTTAGGGATCATGTCTTCAAGCTCTTCTCTGCAGCTTCGTGGGCTCAAAATGTCCAATTTACCACAAGAGAAGCCGAAATTCGCAGGTGATCCCATGACTCCTGATGCTGGGGCTTTACGAAATACACCAAGGCATTTCAGGAGAGCTTGGAGCTTGATGGAGAAATGGGGCCGGGGCCTCAGGGCAATTTGAAGCCACTTTCTGGGGCCCAGAATTGTAGGCGCGTGAGATGTTCAAACATCTGGACAGCCAGAGTCACATTTCCAAGTGGTCACCCCTGTTGTGTGGGGACATTTGCACCGCCTGTTTAGGGCCTTCCCCATCGCCCATCACCATGGTATCTGTGCTCCCCCATATCCACCATGGGTGGACTATGTGCTCCACATCCTCTGGGAGAATTTCTGCCGTGGGCTCGGTGGCTGGGCTACAGGAAGTCCCAGCATGGCCCCCATCCCCTTCTTACTGCTCTGAGACGCACGCTGGGGCAGAAGCGGGGAGCTGAGCCAAGCCAGCGGGTGACTCAGCATCGGCTGCAGTCCCCACTAGATGAGCTGCTGGAGCAGAGGAGACGGGCGAACTCCAGATGAGCCCAGCACCAGGTGAGAGATGCCCCGTCCCAGGCTCCTTCCCCTCGAGAGAGGTTATTTTCCAGACCCAGCTCCCTCCCTCGTGCCCCCACGTGTCAGCGGCGTGATGCTGAGGTTTCTGAGGGTGCCTGTGTGTGGTCCCAGCTCCCTGCGAGGGGGGCGCGTACGTGACCTGTGGTTTGCTGCTGGCTCTATAAATCCCCCAGGACTGGGGCTTGAGCACTGTCACTTTCCCCAGACGGTGACGATGCTGATCCTGATCCTGCTGCCGGCGGCCTTTCTCCTGCCCCCCTGGGCTGGGGCTGGTGAGTGCGGGGGCATCAGGGATCATGGGGAGTAGAGCCGGGAGCTCCTCTGGGCTGTTTGCAAATCCTGGATCCTCCCCAGAGTCAGATGCTTCTGCCAGGGTGATCGCTGGCTCCCAGGACCTGGCTAGGGACGGGTTTGGAGGTGGGGGTGAAGGAGTCTGGGTGGTGGAGCTGGTACTGAGATAAAGCCCCCGAGAGACACACAGAGAGCTTGAGAGCAGGAGAGAGACACTGGGGTATCTTAAGTGGGGACTGGGAGCCAAGACGCCTGGATTCTAGTCCCTGCTTGGGAGTGGGGTCTAGTGATTAGAGTAGAGCTTGGGGGTGACAGCCAGGACTCCTGGGTTCTAGCTCATTCTTCCTATGTCTGTGCTGTCATTTTAAATCGAAGTTCTTTAGGGAAGGGACTGACTTTCCCTGAGGGTCTGCGCAGCACCCGGCAGAACGGGGCCCTCCTCTGGGTTGGTGGCACCATATGCAAATAACAGCACCAGACTGTCAAAACAGCCTCCTTCATATGGACGTCAAACTAACATCCATGAGTCGTCTGTTAAAACGTTCAGATGTGAGCTGCACACAAACTTGTATGGCTTTAATTAACCTGATTTTAAACCACATCTGTAGTTCAACTGGGTCAGCTCTGCCTGTGGCTGCCCTGATATTGATTTAAACCTGGCCAAAGCATCGGAAACTTCCCAGGGGCCAGTTAACCTCAGAGAACCAGCCTTCAACCCATACAAGTGTCTCAGGACGTGCATTTGCACAAGGTTAAAACAAACCATGCAGTCTGGCAATTCCTAAGTCCTACATTCCTCTGATGGTTAGAGACCCTCTCACTTCCACCTCCATCTATCCCTGCCCAGTTTATCTCCATTTCTTCTTCTGCCTACGTTGTCCTTCAGCTTCACCAGCTCTTCCCTGCCCCTCCTGTCACCTCCACCCTGATGTCTTTACACCAATTGTCTAGCTTTGACTTCATCCACCTGGGCTGAGATGTGTTCAGAGTTGGTCTGAAAAGTTTTTCCCTGGGAAATTTCAACTTTTCAGTGAAGACCCCCAAAGTAATTTGTTTTTCTAATAACTTTTTATTATTTTTAAAAGATATATAGAGAGAGTGAGAAAACAAACAGCAAAATATACATAAACTTCTCATAATGCATAAACACCTCATAAGATATTAAGTATTTGCTACCTCACCTTAGCTAGGCTTCAAATATTTAGTTATCTATAATATGAATGGTTAGAATATCAATCCTTTATTGTATTCCACAATTTACAAACAAAATATGCTTTATAAAAATCCCGCTAGTTAAAGAAAAGTTATTAAAGTAAGATAAAGGCTAGAAGCAAAATTCAAATGAGAGGGATAGATACAGGGAGTGGAAGGAAGTGGGTAGGGAAGCGGGGTGGTGAGGTGGATCCATGCATTTGACAAGATGATCAGATACTTCAAGGAAAGCATCTCATAGTACTCCTTTTCTTTTTGCGAATACAGACTAACACGGCTGTTACTCTGAAACTTCTCTTGGGAATCTCTGTAACAGTCGATAGCTCTTTCCCTTGGCAGCCAAGCTGAGGATGTCTACGCTCTAATCTTTGATTGTTGGTTGTTTTTTGGATTTCCGTTTTGGCGGTACTTGCTTTTCACTGCTGTTAGTGCTCTGCTTAGCCAAAGTCTTTCTGTTTTATTCTGCTTCCAGTTAACACCCACTAGGTTGAAAATTACAGGTTTAATTTTATTTGATGGGGGGGAAAAACACTGTCCCCTTCAGTTCTGCCCAAAGCCTACTGGTCTATGAGCATATGGGTGAAGTCAGCACCTTCTGTGTCACAGCTGACTTAGCAGCACGTGCATTGAACAGTTGAAGAGGGGTCCAATGCATCCTCCATAGGATTTCCTGTGGAATTCATCTTAAATGTAGCTCCAAGGAGCAGTTCGGAGCATGGGCTACAATTTGTTTCCGTTTGGTTAGCAGAAAATTATTGGCCTAGTTCCTTCTCCCAATGCTTTTTCAGAGGATGAGTGTTTAGTTCAAATTTGCTGGCCAGGTCTGCATAACGTTGCCATAGATCCTGGCAATCTTGGTAACATTTGGAGAAACAAAAGCAGTAATGGCTGAAGGGCTGCGAAGGCAGCAGGGCTAAACAGATGGGGGGCAGCATGTTTCCCTTTCATACCTTGCCACTCCATCTTCGTCTGTAGTGTGACCAAAATTAAAATTGTTTTGGTGACTAAAAACTCACACATTTTCAGCTGAAAACTGGCAAAAACTGGGGGGGAAATAATCAGTTTTCAAAAAAAAAAAAGCCAAAATGTTTGAGGAGAGGAGACGCTTTCTGGGAAACTTTTCATTGTCTAGACAATCCGATTTTCTGTACAAAAGCAGTTTGGAGGGGCAGCTTTGGACCAGCCCTGGATTGTCACTAGGGGTTGCTGGAGAAGGTGAAATGTCAGCAGAGGACCTGTCAGTGGCATTCTGGCTGACGTTGACACCCAAAGCCGTTACCTCAAGGCAGTGCGATTACTGACCCACTCCCGGTGCGTTTTGCACCAATTCTCCATCTCGTGAGGTCAGAGCTTTAGATTTACCCTCCGGCCCCATGGGGTGTCCAGTCTGGGGCAGAGCTCAGGATGCGAAGGATGTGGAAAAATTGGAGAGAGTCCAGTGAAGGGCAACAAAAATGATTAGGGGTCTGGAACACATGACTTATGAGGAGAGGCTGAGGGAACTGGGATTGTTTAGTCTGCAGAAGAGAAGAATGAGGGGGGATTTGATAGCTGCTTTCAACTACCTGAGAGGTGGTTCCAAAGAGGATGGTTCTAGACTGTTCTCAGTGGTAGAAGAGGACAGGACAAGGAGTAATGGTCTCAGGTTACAGTGGGGGAGGTTTAGATTGGATATTAGGAAAAACTTTTTCACTAGGGGGGTGGTGAAACACTGGAATGCGTTACCTAGGGAGGTGGTAGAATCTCCTTCCTTAGAGGTTTTTAAGGTCAGGCTTGACAAAGCCCTGGCTGGCATGATTTAATTGGGGATTGGTCCTGCTTTGAGCAGGGGGTTGGACTAGATGACCTCCTGAGGTCCTTTCCAACCCTGATATTCTATGATTCTATGATTCTATGGGGCAGAGTTCCAGGCACAGGGATCCCCCAGGGAGAGCACCACAGGGGGTGGTTTGAGGCTGTGGGGACTCCCCTTTGGGATGGGGAGCTCGGTCCCAGCTCGGCCCAAGGAGATGATGAGACTCTTTATATGAACCTGGTCCCCCCAACAGGTGAGATCATCGGAGGCCGGGAAGCCCAGCCCCACTCTAGACCCTATATGGCCTGTCTGCAAATAAAACACGGAGCCATGAGTTTTCGCTGTGGAGGGTTCCTGGTGGCGGAGAACTTTGTGCTGACGGCCGCTCACTGCAATGGAGAGTAAGCGCCTCTGTGCTGGGGATGTCGGGGCAGGTCGGGGTTAGCGGGTGATGGGGGAGCCGGGAGCTCTGGTGCTGTCACAGGTTGCAGGGAAGGAGCAGTTAGTGTGACAGGCTGGGAGAGCAGAGCCCAGGGGTCTGAGCTGCTCAGGGGGCGTCGCCATGTCTCTAGGGGCCTCTGCAAACCATGGTCCAGATCCAGCTCTGGGTAAATCAATGGAGCCACAGCCATTGGCACCAGCTGGGGTCTGGCCCATTGCCGAGATGGGAGAGGGAGGGGCTCAGAGCCCAAGGACAGCTCTGGGGTGGCGGGAGCTGGGCATAGACCCCTGTCTGGATCTAGCTGGGAGGGGTCCCCTGGCTGGAGGGGAGCTGGGACCCAGGGGTCAAGGGGAATGAAGGCGTCTGAGATCAGTGCCTGAGTGTCCCATGCTGCCCACAAGATCAGTACTTATGTCAGACCAACATGTGCCCACCCCCCACTTCAGTACACTCCTGCCCCAAATGTCCATGTCTTGCTCTTGGCTTTTACAGCAAGATCAGTGTGTGCCTGGGAGCCCATGACATTAACCAAGGGGAACCGAGCCAACAGAAACTCTCCGTGCGCCGCCAGATCCCCCATCCGCAATACAACAGAGAGACCCGTAATAATGACCTCATGCTGCTGCAGGTAACACCCCACCCCATCACCCCTCCCGCAGTGACCTCACACTGCTGCAGGTACTACCCTCATCCCATCTACATTGGCTGTAGTTTCTCTCTTCTTGGATTCTCTCTCTACCCATCATCAGCTCTGACCTTCAGATTGACCCTGGAGCTTGTGTCCTCTCTTGTTTGTAGCTGGAGCACAAGGCAAAGCTCAATGAACAGGTCGGGCTCATCCCGCTCCCCCTGGCTCATCAGGGAGTGCAACCAGGGACCGTGTGCAGTGTCGCCGGCTGGGGCCAGACGAGTGCACAGAACAAGGAGCTCCCCCATAAACTCCAGGAGGTGGATTTGAAGGTGCTGGATGATCAGACGTGTCTGAAGTATCCTGGTGGGCCATATTCTAAATATAACAGCTACACGATGATGTGTGTGGGGGACCCAAAGGAGAGTAAAGCCTCTTTTAAGGTGAAACTCCCAAGCATCCTTGATAAATCCTTATTATTAACGAGGCTCCTGCTGTTGCAGCTGGGCCCACAAGCTAAGATCAGAGATCAGGCCCTGCTGCGCTAAGTGCTGTACGAACCAATGGGAAAATATCTGGTCTTCTCTCGGGGGGTGGCGGGGGACAGAGACTGACTGGGAGGAGTTGGGGGTTTGTTGAGACAGGCTGGGCTGTGGGGGGGCCCAAGCAGAGACCATCTGGGTAGCAGGGGGGGTGTCACTAAAGTGTCCACCAGTGTTTAAAGAGCAGTGGGAAATGACTCACTGAGCTTTTCACCATCTGTGGCTTGTTTTGTTTCGCAGGGTGACTCTGGGGGCCCCCTGGTGTGTGGGAAAACAGCCCAGGGCATTGTCTCTTGGGGGCCTATAAGTGGGAGCCCCCCAAGGGTCTACACAAGAGTCTCCACCTTCATCCCCTGGATACAGGCCACGATGAGGAGGCTGCAGCTCTGAGCCGTGCTGGGAATCGCTACATGGGCTGGATCTGCGCCGCTTCTGCCCTTTGCATTGGCCCAGATGCAGGGCCTGCTTTGCAGAGGGGCTGAGTCCCCCAGGCTGATCTCCCCCACCCCAGACACCGCTCCTCTTAGGCAGTGCCCCACCCATGAGCATCAAGGCAGGGAGCCTCGGGGAGTTAGGAGCCCTGTTCAATTCGAACTCCCACAACTCCCTTGCCAATCCCAACCCAGGCCCTTAGGCTGCGTCTTTGCTAGGGAACCAGCTGGTTTATTTACCCCGGGGTAACGGACACGATCCAAACCCTGGGGCAGACCCGGCAGTTTGTAGCCCTCCCCCATGTCAGCCAGTTGAGTGACCGTTTATGGGAGATCCTCATCATTACCTGACCTGCTAACTTCTGTTAAAACTGCAGCCTGCCCTATCCTCACTGGGCCTTTTCCACATGTTATTTCCCCCGGGGTAGCCACCGCCCATTCCAAAGACACCTGTTCCCAGCACCGACAAGGAGAGTGGGAGTTTGTTCATGGGAAGGGAAATTGGGAAATTATGCACCTAACTGATTTCAGCTGAAATGACAGCTCTGAACACCTCCCCCTAACCTCCGCTGCCCTGCCCATCCACACGGCCTGGTGCATTTCGCTCGCTGCTTCTTAGCCAGCAATGAGTAAAAATGAAGTTGCAAAACAATGAATTGGTGCCTTCCTGGGAACTGAATGAATGCCCCCCAGCCTCGGACTCCCAGCTAACTTGTACCTAGCAGGTGTAACCAGGGTTTTGGGCCTGGTGGTGAATTCACGCCCTGGGTTTGAGTAATTCATGCCGGATCTGCTAGAAAGACAAGGAAAATCACCAGTGAAAAAGCAAATCACTGTGTGACTGATATTAACTCTGGTATCCCACCACTGACACCTAGGCCAACTCCCTGCCAACAGGAGTGCACTTTAGGCCCACTGGAGGAGAAATCAGTACCAAGGTATTCTTAGTTTCTCTTGTACGTCATTCCCCTTCCACTCTGCACCTGGCCAGTCCCCTCTATCAGGCATCTCAGCGCAGATTCAAGGCCTGATCCCAAAGAGACTCTGTGTGTCCTCCCAGCCTGACTGACTCTAATCAAGGGCTATTCAGGCAGGAGGCAAACTCCATTGCTATTTGCAACAGCTCCCCTGCAAAGAAAATGTATCACAAACCTAGCCCAGTGCAGCAGGGATCCATGGACCAGCTCTGATGCTCTGGGAAGAGACTGGGGACAGGGGCCATCACTGTGTTTTGTGTTTGTACAGCACCTGGCACACTGGGGTCCTAGGCCATAGCTCAGAGTCCACCTAGGTGTTACTGCAATACACCTAACAAGTCACCTACAGTGGCAATGGGATTCTTTGCCATGACTGGGTCTTCTAGGCGCTACCATAATACACCTAATAAACAGTGTACAGCACCCAGCACAATGCAGCCCTGGTCATCTGACAGTCCTGGACCTGCTTGAAGTCTCAGGTTGGACGCCAGAAACCAGAGTCACCCCAGGATCCCAGCTCAAGCTGCCATCAGATCTGCAGGTGTCACAGCACTGAGCAGTGTGGTAAATGCTGACAAAGCCAGGGCAGGTGCAGAGAGCAAGCTGGGGCACTTAGTGAGCTGGGCCCAGTCACACCCCAGCGGTGAGAATCCAGCACATGCAGCATTCTCCATCTCAGCCCCAGGGAAGTGGACACCTCCCCAGATCTGGGACTGTGTCCTGGAGAACTGGGGCTCAACAAAGGATCTAGGGGCGCTTACAGTGAACAAGCAACACCATGAACTCCCCATGCACCACTGGGGCAAAACTGGCCAGAGCCTGGGCTGTAAAAACAGAGGCATAGGAGCAGGGAAGGGATTTTGCCTCTCCATGCAGCATTGGTGAGACTGATACCGGCCCTGGGATGGGGGACAGGCTGGCTCAGGGGAGTGGGGAATGGACTTGAGGCCTTTCCCCTCTGGCGGTGGGGGCTAGCTGTGATACGGCCTCATGGCAGGAGACTGGCTGGTTCAGGGGGTACAGAATGAGCCGTGGGGCCTCCCCTCTAGGGCATCTCTGTGCTGCTGTCACTGTTCCAAGCAGCAAGTTCTGCCCTTCCCCAGCTCGCCTGTTTCCGTGGGCTGTGGGTAACACTGATCGGTGTCGGTGCTGGGTGAGAAAACACACCCCTGTCCCCTGTGTGTGAGATGGAGGCCGGTGGCTCTGATCACCCTGATACTAGCGCCCCACCCCAGACATTGTGTATTGTAAGGGACTGCGGAAGTCTCTGTGACGGCCTAGCTAGGGAGGAACGCTTCCTCGTGCAGACGGTTACTATCGGTCAGTGGCGGACATGAGGAACCGGTCGAAACTGCCCACAACTGGCCTCGACTGCCTCGTGTGGCCCCTTGCCAGTAAAGAAGCACAATCCCTTAGTAATTATACATGAGCTAATAATGTTAAATGTATATTAATGCCTGCTATCCGGCCCTTCGTTGGACTTCGTCCCAGGCATTGCTCCGGTGCGCTAGGCTCTCCGCCTCCGTGACAGCAACACTTGGAGTCCCCGTTGCGGGTGTGTCACTTACCTTCAGTAAAGCCACGAATTCACCGCTTTGCCACGTTTGAGCCTCGCTTTTTCGGAGCACCCCTGTCAGGCCTCCTGGGCCTAAAACAGAACATGTATGTGACACCCAAAGTGACACTCCCATTGAGTTTATCAACCCCAAGGGGGCTCAGCCTCATCCCCTGTCCATGGGGTCCCTGGCCTGTCAGGGGAGGTGCTCTCCCCCTACAGGGATTCACACACAGAGAACCAGGAGCATCACTGGTTTAGTCATTCTTGCATCCCACCTTTTCAGGGACCAGACATGGATGCTCCCAGCCAACCCCCCTGCTGGTCCCGAGTCAGGTCGGTGATCCCGACTGTAGCTACCAGCAGGGTACAGACAACGGGTGGGTCTGGTACTGGTAGGGTGGGGAGATGGATCTAGAATGGATGTATGGGGGTCTAGATGGATCTAAAATGGATGTAGAGGGATGTGCATCAATCTAGAAGGGATCTACAGGTGGCTATGGGGGTATGGATAGATCTAAAATGGAACAGCATCAGCTGAAATGAATCTAGCATGAATTTAAATGGAGTTAATTGGGTATTCATGCATCTAAGAGCATAAGAATGGCCATACTGGATCAGACCAAAGGTCCATCCAGCCCAGTATCCTGTCTGCCGACAGTGGCCAATGCCAGGTGCCCCAGAAGGAGTGAACCTAACAGGTAATGTTCAAGTGATCTCTCTCCTGCCATTCATCTCCACCCTCTGACAAACAGAGGCTAGGGACACCATTCCTTACCCATCCTGGCTAAAAGCCATTAATGGACTTAAGCTCCATGAATGTATCAAGTTCTCTTTTAAACCGTATTATAGTCCTATCTGTATTGAATTTGAACGGATCTAGAGAGGTTCTGGAATGGTTCTAGATCGTGACACTGATATCTGGGTGGACATATCCCACACCTCATCCATCAGATATACCAATTTCAAGAGAGGGATCCAGAGCCAAATAATGGAATGGCTGAGATTGGATCTACCAAAAGGCTGATACTAAAACAGGAAACAGAGTTAATGCCAGTCAAAAGGGGTTCGTGGAGAACAGTCCATGTTCAATGACCATTTTCTCATTTCTGAGCAACATTAAAAGTCTGCTGCATTAAGGTGACTGTGCTGATCTGATATATATATGGATTCTTGTAGGGAGTTTGCCCAAATACCACAAAACATTCAAATTAAGAATATGGCTCCAAAACGGGCTAACTGATTTTCCTCAAAGTGTGATCTTCAAAGGGGAATCAGCATCCACATGTGTGTTGCTGGTGGGTCCCACAAAGCTCTGTTCTGGGCCTCAGGTTATTCAGTATCTGTATCAATGATCTGGAAGTTCATGTAAAATTGTTGCTGGCTAAGTCTGCAGAGAACACAAACTTTGGTGGGTGGAGGACATCTCCAAGCTACAGAGCTACCTGGGTCACCTGGTGAGTTGGGTTCAATTAGAACTGCATGTGAATCCATCCAAATGCAAGGTCAAACATCGAGGGACAAGGGATGTTGTTCACACTGGCAGGACGGGAGCTGTGACCTGAAGAGCAGGGGCTCTGAAAGGGAGCATGGTGGAACCCATCCAAACAAGAGGTTTCAGAGCAATTCTGGAGCTAAGCAGGCAGATACCGTCCTTGGGTGCATAAACCAGGGGATATTCAGCAAGGAGGTGGAGTCATCTCTGGATTTGGCCCTTGTGTGACCATGACTGGTTTCATAAATATAAAGGGAAGGGTAAACCCCTTTAAAATCCCTCCTGGCCAGAGGAAAAATCCTCTCACCTGTAAAGGGTTAAGAAGCTAAAGGTAACCTCGCTGGCACCTGACCAAAATGACCAATGAGGAACAAGTTACTTTCAAAAGCTGGGAGGAGGGAGAGAAACAAAGGGTCTGTGTCTGTCTGTATGCTGCTTTTGCCGGGGACAGAACAGGAATGGAGTTTTAGAACTTTTAGTAAGTAATCTAGCTAGGTATGTGTTAGATTATGATTTCTTTAAATGGCTGAGAAAAGAAGTGTGCTGAATAGAATGACTATTCCTGTCTGTGTGTCTTTTTTGTAATTTAAGGTTTTGCCTAGAGGGATTCTCTATGTTTTGAATCTAATTACCCTGTAAGGTATCTACCCTCCTGATTTTACAGAGGTGATTCCTTTACTTCTATTAAAAGTCTTCTTGTAAGAAAACTGAATGCTTTTTCATTGTTCTCAGATCCAAGGGTTTGGGTCTGTGGTCACCTATGAAAATTGGTGAGGATTTTTACCAAACCTTCCCCAGGAAGTGGGGTGCAAGGGTTGGGAGGATTTTGGGAGAAAGACGTGTCCAAACTACGTTTCCCAGTAAACCCAGATAAAGTTTGGCGGTGGCAGTGGAAATCCAAAGGCAAAGGGTAAAATTAATTTGTACCTTGGGGAAGTTTTAACCTAAGCGGGTAAAAGTAACCTTGGAGGTTTTTATGCAGGTCCCCATATCTGTACCCTAGAGTTCAGAGTGGGGAAGGAACCTTGACATGGTGGCAGAGTGGTGGGATTAACCTGAAATCCTTTTGAGATCAATTTGAGATTTTTTTAAACCAGAAAAACAGATTTTAAAAAGGAAGTATTTTTTTTCCTTTGGGGCTGTTGGAAAGGAGGTCCAACTGAAAGCAGCTAGTTTTTTCTCTGCTTTGGGCCAGAGCAGAGACAAAAGGGAATTATCTTTGTAAATTGCAGGTTTTCTTTGCCTGGAGGCAGAGTAGTTAATATCCTGCAGGGAAATTCACAGTCTTCACAAACCTGAGTATTTTTTTCCCCTAAAAGTAAATAGGGGGGGGGCGGGGGGTGTTCTACCCATTTGCCTGGAGACAAAAGTGGCAGTTTTTGTTATTTTTTTTATTTAGGATTTTGATTTTTTTTTACAAGAACCACAGGTTTGAAAACGAATTTTTTTCCTTTGGGCTGCTGGTAAGCAGGTTTCCAAGTAGTTGGAGGTTTTTTGCTTTGATTTGGGGCCAGAGCAGAGACAAAGGGAATTGTCTTTTTCTGTAGGCTGACAATCACTATCAAAGAATAGGCATCCTATTCCAGCACAGCAAAATTTTACAGCCAAGTTTTGTTTGTTTATTTCTAAACCTTGGGTGTAAAATTAGTTAAAACAGAGAAGTTAGGATGACAGAATCCACAGCACAACAAAAGCTGGAATTAGCCAGATTTCAGGCTGAGGAAAAACAAAAGGCATATGAAAGACAGATAGAGCTCATGCGGCTGGAGAAGGAGGTACAGGAGGCTGCCCACAGGAGGGAAATGGAGGCAAGGAAGCATGTGGAGGAGGAGAAGAAAAAAGAGAGGAAGCATGTGGAGGAGGAGAACGAAAAAGAGAGGAAGCATGAACTGGAGATGGAGAAGGTAAAGGCTCAGCAGAATATACCAACAAACCCTAGCAATCCTTCTACAGGTACCACTTCCCATCCCAGAAAATTCCCCACCTACAAGGCAGGCGATGATACGGAGGCCTTCTTAGAAAACTTCGAAAGGGCCTGCCTTGGGTACAGCATCTCTACAGACTAATAAATGTAGAGCTGAGGCCAGAGCTCAGTGGACCCTTAGCTGAGGTGGCAGCTGAAATGCCTAGAGAACCCATGAACAAGTATGAACTGTTTAAATCCAAGGCGAGAGTCAGAATGGGGATAACACCCGAGCATTCTCGTCGGAGGTTCAGAGCCCTAAGGTGGAAACCAGACGTGTCATTTACCCAACATGCCTACCACATTGTGAAACATTGGGATGCCTGGATATCAGGAGCAAGTGTTGAATCTCCAGTAAATTTGCCCTTCCTAATGCAAATGGAACAATTCTTAGAGGGTGTTCCTGAGGAAATAGAAAGATACATCCTAGATGGGAAGCCCAAAACTGTAATTGAGGCAGGAGAGATTGGAGCCAGATGGGTGGAGGTGGCAGAGAAGAAGAAAACTGGTCGCAGTTGGAGCGGAGACCAGAAGGGACAACCCCAGACCACACCCTATGACTGGAGGCCGCCCAAGGCCCCACCTACCTCCCAAAGAACCTTCCAGACCCCTTATCGTCCCACCACCCCGTTCTCCAGCAACTCACCTCGCCCCAGTGACCCGTCAGCTGGACAATGTTTTAAATGTAATGAGCTGGGGCATGTAAAGGCCAACTGCCCCAAGAACCCCAACAGATTACAGTTCATTGCACCGGAATCACAACAGAGATCCGCAGGCCCAGATACCTCCCAGATTCCCTTGGAGTGGAGGGAAACTGTGAGTGTGGGAGGGAAGAAGGTCACCACGTGGAGGGACACCGGAGCACAAGTGTCAGCTATCCATGCTTCCTTAGTGGACCCCAATTTAATCAACCCAGAGATCCCAGTGACGATTCAACCCTTCAAGTCCAACTCTTTCGATTTGCCTACAGCCTTTTTGCCTGTTCAGTACCAGGGCTGGTCAGGAATGTGGACTTTTGCAGTCTATGATGATTATCCCATCCCCATGCTGTTGGGGGAAGACTTGGCCAATCATGTGAAGCAGGCCAAGAGGGTGGGAACGGTCACCCGCAACCAGGCTAAACAAGCTGTGAGGCCTAGCTCTGTTCCGGAAACTTCTATCAGGTCCCGGTCAGAGGTGATGGACCCGGACCCCAGGCCAATGTCTGCAACAGAAGTAGTGGATCCAGTCCCCGAGACCCAGATGGAACCAGTCCCAGAACCGGAACCAGCGGAACAACCAACACCAGACCCATTGCCAGCACTGAATCAAGTACTTGCAACCTCAACACCAGAGGGCCCCACCGAACCTGAACCAGCAGCAGCCCGTAACCCTACACAAGAGGCTCAGCCAGAGCCTGAACCCCAACAGAGTGTCCCAGTGGAGAGCGGTTCACAGTCAATGGAAACAGACCCATCCCCTACATCGCTTCCAGAGGGACCAAGCATAGGTCCACAATCCAATGAGGAACTGATGTCTCCAGCATCAAGGGAACAGTTCCAGACAGAACAAGAAGCAGATGAAAGCCTCCAGAGAGCTTGGACGGTTGCATGGAGCAACCCACCGCCTCTCAGCTCTTCTAATTGATCCAGGTTTGTTGTAGAAAGAGGACTTTTATAGAAGGAAACTCTTTCTGGTGGATACGAGGAAGACTGGCATCCTCAGAGACAGTTGGTAATTCCAACTAAATAGCAGGCCAAGCTCTTGAGCTTAGCCCATGATCACCCTAGTGGCCATGCTGGGGTGAACAGGACCAAAGACCATTTGGGGGGGTCATTCCACTGGGAGGGAATGGGCAAGGATGTTTCTACCTATGTCCAGTCTTGTGAAGTATGCCAAAGAGTGGGAAAACCCCAAGACCAGGTCAAAGCCCCTCTCCAGTCACTCCCCATCATTGAAGTTCCATTTCAGCGAGTAGCTGTGAATATTCTGGGTTCTTTTCTGAAAAAGACACCCAGAGGAAAGCAGTACATCCTGACTTTCATGGATTTTGCCACCCGATGGCCGGAAGCAGTAGCTCTAAGCAACACCAGGGCTAAAAGTGTGTGCCAGGCACTAGCAGACATTTTTGCCAGGGTAGGTTGGCCCTCCGACATCCTCACAGATGCAGGGACTAATTTCCTGGCAGGAACTATGGGAAAACCTCTGGGAAGCTCATGGGGTAAATCACTTGGTTGCCACTCCTTACCACCATCAAACAAATGGCCTGGTGGAGAAGTTTAATGGAACTTTGGGGGCTATGATACGTAAATTCGTAAATGAGCACTCCAATGATTGGGACCTAGTGTTGCAGCAGTTGCTCTTCGCCTACAGAGCTGTACCACATCCCAGTTTAGGGTTTTCCCCATTTGAACTTGTATATGGCTGTGAGGTTAAGGGGCCATTACAGTTGGTGAAGCAGCAATGGGAGGGATTTACACCTTCTCCAGGAACTAAGATTCTGGACTTTGTAACCAACCTACCAAACACCCTCCAAACCTCTGCAGCCCTTGCTAAAGAAAACTTGCAGGATGCTCAAAAAGAGCAAAAAGGCTGGTATGATAAACATGCCAGAGAGCGTTCCTTCAAAGTAGGAGACCAGGTCATGGTTTTAAAGGTGCTCCAGGCCCATAAAATGGAAGCATCGTGGGAAAGGCCATTCACCGTCCAGGAGCGCCTGGGAGCTGTTAATTATCTCCTAGCATTCCCCACCTCCAACCAAAAGCCTAAGGTGTACCATATTAATTCCCTAAATCCCTTTTATTCCAGAGAATTAAAGGTATGTCAGTTTACCAGCCCAGGGAGGAGACGACCCTGAGTGGCCTGAAGGTGTCTACGACAAAGGGAAAAATGCTGGTGGTGTGGAAGAAGTGAACCTCTCCATGACCCTTGGGCGTATGCAACGACAGCAGATCAAGGAGCTGTGCACTAGCTACGCGCTGATGTTTTCAACCACCCCAGGTGTTAGGGGGCTTATTCCTTCACCCACTTACTTCCCTGGTCCTTCTCGCATGAACAGAGAGCAACAATACCCGAAGTCCAGAGGTGCAAACAATTCGATGTTTATTGGGGTGAACTTCCAGCAAGCATGATTCCAGTTTCCTTCCTTAGTATCCTCCTTCCCAGCTGTGACACCACAAAGCCTTACACCTGTGTCCCTGTTCCCATTCCTGCCCTTAGCCAAACATGATTCCAACTTCCTTACCCCCATTCCCTGTTCCCATCTCCCCCTTTAGCAAAACATGATTCCAATTTTCTTACCCCCATTCCCTGTTCCCATCTCACATGCCCACCCACTTCCTCATTGACTACAGATTATATAGTAAAACTTGAGTTCTGCTTAGCTATACCTTAACCAATCATTTTCCTGAAATTTAACTAACCAATCCTAACAGATTGTAACATGATTATGTAACCAATTATATCCCACCACCTCAATTAGTTTACACCCAGCAAAATTAATTATACAGCAGACAGGAACAATCACAGAACCAGACAGAGATTATACAGACAAACAACAGCAAAGTGGGAACTATAATGACAAGACAATACAGAAGTGAGGATTTCACATCCCAGCTATTGATAAGTGAGTTCTTGCCAGCCTTTTACATTTTCTAGGCACTTCCCTTTCTCTGGAGGTGATAGGAATACAATCCGGTCCTGATACTGCCTAACAGCCCAATAGCACCTTATTTCAGTGTGACTAGTTTGGAATGTGAGGATGTGCCCGGTCGCTTCCCAGCTTATGGCTGCCTCTGCTGCTTAGCCAAAGGCCTGAGCCTAAGCACAGGGCCTCAGACTGTCACAGTAAGAGAAGGCCCTTACACCGGCAGACAGTGGTTTTGATTCTTTCTTTTATACCTCTATCACTAGCCAAGTGATAAGAATACACCTAAATTCTTAGAGTACAGGCCTTTACAGACAGGCCTGAATATCTATATCCTAACACCAGGACTGACTGAACGGGCATACCACTCCATTGACACAGGTAACGCTCACCCAATTAATTAAAGTCCAACCTTACCGGGTGTCTCCTCAAGCTAAAACTGCTATAGAACGGGAGATCCAGGATATGTTACGGATGCGTGTAATCCGCCCCTCTGAAAGTGCATGGGCATCTCCAGTCATTCTAGTTTCCAAATCAGATGGGGAGATATGTTTTTGCATGGACTACCATAAGCTAAATGCTGTAACTCGCCCAGACAACTATCCAATACCACGCACAGATGAACTATTGGAGAAACTGGGACGGGCCCAGTTCATCTCTACCTTGGACTTAACCAAGGGGTACTGGCAGGTACTGCTAGATGAATCTGCCAAGGAAAGGTCAGCCTTCACCACACATCTCGGGCTGTATGAATTTAATGTCCTCCTTTTCGGGCTGCAAAATGCACCCACCACCTTCCAAAGACTTGTAGATGGTCTCTTAGCGGGATTAGGAGAATATGCAGTCGTCTACCTTGACGATGTGGCCATATTTTCAGATTCCTGGGCAGACCATCTGGAACATCTACAAAAAGTCCTTGAGTGCATAAGGGAGGCAGGACTAACTGTTAAGGCTAAGAAGTGTCAAATAGGCCTCAACAGAGTGACTTGCCTTGGACACCAGGTGGGTCAAGGAACTATCAGCCTCCTACAGGCCAAAGTGGATGCTATCCAAAAGTGGCCTGTCCACAAGTCAAAGAATCAGGTTCAATCCTTCTTAGGCTTGGCCAGTTATTACAGACGATTTGTACTGCAATACAGCCAAATTGCCGCCCCACTGACAGACCTAACCAAAAAGAAACAACCAAATGTCATTCAGTGGACCGAAGAGTGTCAGAAGGCCTTTAAGCACCTTAAAGCGACACTCATGTCTGACCCTGTACTAAGGGCCCCAGACTTTGACAAACCATTCCTAATAACCACAGATGCGTCCGAGTGTGGTGTGGGAGCAGTTCTAATGCAGAAAGGACCTGATCAAGAATTCCACCCTGTAGTGTTTCTCAGCAAAAAACTGTCTGAGAGGGAAAGCAACTGGTCAGTCAGTGAAAAAGAATGTTATGCCATTGTCTATGCCCTGGAAAAGCTACACCCATATGTTTGGGGATGGCGTTTCTACCTGCAAACCGACCATGCTGCGCTACAGTGGCTTCATACTGCCATGGGAAATAACAAAAAAACTTATTCGGTGGAGTTTAGCTCTCCAAGATTTTGATTTCCACATCCAACACATCTCAGGAGCTTCTAACAAAGTAGCTGATGCACTCTCCCATGAAAGTTTCCCAGAATGAGCTGGGATTGTCCTTCAGATGTGGAAAATATTGTTAGTCTTTATGTACTTGTAGTATATTTAGAGGTGCATGTATCTTATTAACTCTGTTTTTCCTAGAGCTCCAGGAAGAAATCCCAGCCAGCGTTTCACCCTAGCTGAGATCTGGGGGGGGCATGTCATAAATATAAAGGGAAAGGTAAATCCCTTTAAAATCCCTCCTGGCCAGAGGAAATATCCTCTCACCTGTAAAGGGTTAAGAAGTTAAAGGTAACCTCACTGGCACTTGACCAAAATGACCAATGAGGAGACAAGATACTTTCAAAAGCTGGGAGGAGGGAGAGAAACAAAGGGTCTCTGTCTGTATGCTGCTTTTGCCAGGGACAGAACAGGAATGGAGTCTTAGAACTTTTAGTAAGTAATCTAGCTAGGTATGTGTTAGATTATGATTTCTTTAAATGGTTGAGAAAAGAGTTGTGCTGAATAGAATGACTATCCCTGTCTGTATCTTTTTTGTAACTTAAGGTTTTGCCGAGAGGGATTCTCTATGTTTTGAATCTAATTGCCCTGTAAGGTGTCTACCATCCTGATTTTACAGAGGTGATTCCTTTACTTCTATTAAAAGTCTTCTTGTAAGGAAACTGAATGCTTTTTCATTGTTCTAAGATCCAAGGATTTGGGTCTGTGGTCACCTATGCAAATTGGTGAGGATTTTTACCAAACTTTCCCCAGGAAGTGGGGTGCAAAGGTTGGGAGGATTTGGGGGGCAAAGACGTGTCCAAACTACGTTTCCCAGAAAAGCCAGTTAAAGTTTGGTGGTGGCAGTGGAAATCCAAAGGCAAAGGGTAAAATTAATTTGTACCTTGGGAAAGTTTTAACATAAGGTGGTGAAAGTAAGCTTAGGAGGTTTTCATGCAGGTCCTCACATCTGTACACTAGAGTTCAGAGTGGGGAAGGAACCTTGACAACTGGAGATTTTGTCCAGCTCTAATGTCCACACTTCTAGCAGGACTTTGGCAAATTGAAAAGAGCTACAAGAACAAGCTGGTGGGGAGAGCTCCAAGGAGAGTGATCTCCTGAGGGTATTGGAGGCGAAGAAGGGACTCGACCCCCTCTGTAGGAACTTCCATGGGGTGGGGGTTTGTGAGAGCAGGGAGCTCTTCAACCTCTCTGGCCAAGGAAGGGAAAGACCCGACGGCTGACAGCTGGAGTCAGAAAAGGACTGGCTGAGACTAATATGCAAACATTAAACATGGAGCCATGGGAACAACTGACCGGGGGCCGTGGCTGGGTGGGTTCTGGCTCTGGGGTGTCCACCAGGGGGTCAGGTTGGAAGGTCACAATGGTCACTCCTGCCTTTGAAATCTATGGGTCTGGGTATCTCAGTGCAGTCTAGGGGAACAGACTTGTGCTCCACCCCTGACACTGAAGGCTGGCTCTGAGTTACAGCGTTTTTCTGGTGCAGCCTGGCACAAGGGGAGGGTAAGAGACAGGCTAGTCGGAGGATGCTGTCCCTGATTTGAGTTCTTGGGTCAGGGATTTTGAAAGGAGCTGAAGGGATTTCATGGAATCATAGACATGGAGGGTTGGTGGGGACCTCAAGAGGCCAGCTGGTGCAGTGGTTCTCAACCTCTTTTCATTTGCAGACCCCTAAAAAATTTCATTGGAAGTATGGACCCCTTTGGAAATCTTAGACTTAGTCTGTGGACTCCCTGGGCTCCACGGCCCACAAGTTGAAAACCACTGACAACCTTTCACGGGCCCCTCACACACCATCCCCATTATTTAGGCTCTCAGATTCCATTGAAATTCAATTCCAGTGCCCAAGAGCATCCCTTATGGCAGAAGAGGAGGAGGAGAAAGGTCTGTTTAATGTCTCGGCACCAGTCCAGAAAGGGGAGGCACCTGGAGAATCTTTCAGAAACGGGAACTGGAATATTACTCACTTAAAAGCAAAATCAGCACCATGGCTGAGCCTGGGATCCAGCAGTGATGTCACAGCTGGATTGCGAGTGACTCCTGCTGCCAAGTGTAATGCCGACAGACCCGGGGTCTTGGCAGGTGGGATTGAACCTGGGAACCTTTGGAGCTAAAGGCATCGGCCTCTACCGCATGAGCTAAAGGCCAGCTGGCACTTAGCTAAGGCTGTAGAGCGGACTCACTCATCTCCCTCAGTGGTCTCTGTGCCTCTGGGTTACACAAGCATGAACCTTACCTCCCTTCCCCTCAATACCTGCCCTGCAGCTGAGTCCCCCATACCCCTCACCACATAGAAAGGGGGCTGGCAAGAGAACTAGAGCATGGAAGAACCAGGGGCTGGAATGAACTGGTGTGCCCTGTCTATAGAGAGCATTGCTGTTTGTAGCGCAGCGCTGTCTGGAGGGCAACAGCCTGAACTGCAGAGAGATCCAGGACCAGCAGACACCTTACTCACCATCGCTTTCCCAAGGGATGTTCTTTCCAAAAGGTGGCATGGTTTTCTCTTTGCTGCCGGTTGATCTTTCCATGCCGGAGCCTGGGCGGCCAGGCCGAGGTGCTGGCTCCAGGACTGCTTTGCTGGGCAGCCACAAGGTTCCCCAGAGCAGGCAAAGGGGCTGTGGCCCCAAGGATGGGAGTGGGGGTGTTGCCTTAAGTCCCTACTCTGACTCAGAGCTTGGGGACTGCATGGCCAGGGAGGGGTTTCCTCACAAGGTCCTTTGGGGCTGCAGCTGCTTCAAAGCAAGGAGAAAAGAGAGTAGCAAGAGCCAGCCAGGCAGCAGCTCTGTTGAGCTAATACGCAACCTAAATCTCCCTGTCTGCAGATTTAGCCCATAACTTTTTGTCTCAGCTTCAAAAGCAGACGGTGGCCAATTATTGTCCATGGCTAAATAACAGCCCCACATATTTGAAGACTAAGTCCATCCTCAACCCCCTGAGTCTTCTTTTCTTAAGACTAACCAGACCCTCACAGGTCAGGTTTTCTAAACCTTTTATCATTTTTGCTGCTCTCCTCTGGACTCGTGTCAATTTGTCTACAACTTTCTAAAAGTGCGGCAGACAGAACTGGACACAATACTTCAGCTGAGGCCTCGCCAGTGCCAAGTAAAATAGGACAATAACCTCCTGTGTCTTACATTTGACACTGCTACTAATACCTCATAGAATCATAGGGTTGGAAGGGACCTCATGAGGTCATGTAGTCCAGTCCCCCGGCACTCATGCCCAGGACTAAGTGCTAGAGAACATAGGGGAGAAATCAAATCAGAATCTTACATGTCTGTATAGTAATGCGAGAAGTATGGGAAATAAGCAGGAAGAACTCAAAATGCTAGTTAATAAACAGACCTATGACATAGTTGGCATCACAGAGACTTGGTGGGATAATATGCATGACTGGATATTGATATGGAAGGGTAAAGCTTGCTCAGGAAGAACAGGCAGGGAAGAAAGGGAGGAGGTGTTGTCTTATATATCAGAAATACACTGGGACTGAAGTTGAGGTAGAAATAGGAGACAGACTTGTTGAAGGTCTCTGGGCAAGGGGAATAGTGGTGAAAAACAAGGGAGATGTCATGGTAGGTATCTACCACAGACCACCTAACCAGGAAGAAGAGGTAGATGAGGCTGTTTTTAAACAACCAACAACATCATCCAAAACACAGGACTTAGTGGTGATGCGGGATTTCAACTACCCAGACACCTGTTGGGAAGAATCATATTAACCTGTTTCACAACTGCATCCTATTATTGACTCACATTCAGTTGGTGATCCCCTATAAACTGAAATAATAATATAATATCATGCTGAAAAAGAGCATTACAACCACCTAGCTAGATACTCCCCATTTTGTAGTTGTGCTTTTGATTTTCTTTCCTAAGTGGAGTACTTTGCACTGGTCTTTATTGACTTTCATCTTGTTGATTTTTAGACCAGTCTCTAATTTGTCAGGGTCACTCTGAATTCTAATCCTGTCCTCCAAAGTCTTTGTAAACCCTTGGTGTCATCTGCAAATGTTATAAACATAAAGACAGGTTTCAGAGTAACAGCCGTGTTAGTCTGTATTCGCAAAAAGAAAAGGAGTACTTGTGGCACCTTAGAGACTAACCAATTTATTTGAGCATGAGCTTTCGTGAGCTACAGCTCACTTCATCGGATGCATGCCGTGGAAACTGCAGCAGACTTTATTTATACACAGAGAATATGAAAAAATACCTCCTCCCACCCCACTGTCCTGCTGGTAATAGCTTATCTAAAGTGATCATCAGGTGGGCCATTTCCAGCACAAATTGTGCTGGAAAATTGTGCTGGAAATTTCCAAATTGTGCTGGAAATGGCCCACCTGACGATCACTTTAGATAAGCTATTACCAGCAGGACAGTGGGGTGGGAGGAGGTATTTTTTCATATTCTCTGTGTATAAATAAAGTCTGCTGCAGTTTCCACGGCATGCATCCGATGAAGTGAGCTTTGGCTCACGAAAGCTCATGCTCAAATAAATTGGTTAGTCTCTAAGGTGCCACAAGTACTCCTTTTCTTTTTATAAACATAAAGAGCTGCCAAGACTTTACATCCCTGTCTTCCTGAGCTCTGAGGAAAGCCCAGGGGACACTCTATCCACCGCTTCTGCACTTAGGGTACAATTCTCAAAAGCACCTAGGCCATTTAGGATCCTAAATCCCATTGACCATCAGAGGCTTAGGGTCCTAAGTCCAGGTTTTTAAGGGGATTTAGGCATCTAAAAAAGCAAATCCACATCTAGTGGGATTTTCAAAAGTGTGTAGGAACCTTAGGTGCCTACTGAAGATAATATCTCCATCTTTAGGCACTAAATCCCTTTACAAACTTGCCCCTAAGCCCTTTGTGAAAAGGGGGCTTGTCAGGGTTCCTTCCCCACTCTGAACTCTAGGGTACAGATGTGGGGACCCGCAGCTTATTGCAACCAGCTTAGGTTAAAACCTGGTATGCTGCCACCACCAAGCGATTTAACAGGGAATCAGGGAACAGCCCACGTGGAGACGTCTTCCCACAAAATATCCCCCCAAGCCCTACACCCCCTTTCCTGGGGAGGCTTGAGAATAATATCCTAACCAACTGGTTACAAAATGATCAAAGACCCAACCCCCTGGATCTTGGAACAATGGAAAAATCAGTCAATCCTAAAAGAAGGATTTTATTTGAAAAAAGAAAGGTAAAAATCATCCCTGTAAAATCAGGATGGAAAATACTTTACAGGGTATTCAGACTCAAAACACAGAGGATCCCCCTCTGGCCAAAACCTTAAAGTTACAGAAAACAGGAACAAACCTCCCTCTTAACACAGGGAAAATTCACATAAAACAAAAGACAAACTGATCTGCCTTGCCAGGCTTACCTATACTGGTTGCAATATTGGAGACTTGGATTAGGATGGGTTGGAGAAGATGGATTTCTGTCTGGCCTCTCTCAGTCCCAAGAGGGAACAACCACATAAACAAAGAGCACAAACAAAAGCCTCCCCCCCCCCTGCCAAGATTTGAATGTATCTTGCCCCCTTATTGGTCCTTTGGGTCAGGTGCCAGCCAGGTTAGCTGAGCTTCTTAACCCTTTCCAGGTAATAGGACGTTGCCTCTGGCCAGGGGGGATTTTATAGTATTGTATACAGGAAGGTGGTTACCCTTCCCTTTATATTTATGACAGGGCTCCTAACCCACTTCGGTGCACAACTGTCACTGAACTTCAAAGGGATTTGGGTGCCTAACCCCCTTTGGCACCTTTGAATACACCAGCCTGCAGTTTTTGCCCAGGCTGAGCTGCCCTTTGTGGCACTGCACAGAGGTAGGTGGCTGCATCTTGCAGCTGCGCGTCGCTAATGTTCAGGTAGCTGTGCTTCTCTTTGGTACGGAGCTCAGCTCTGATGTTCATCCTCGACATGGCATGCTCGTTCTTGAACAAAATCCCCAGGAAGGCAGTGTGTTCCCCTGGGTCCTGGGTTCCCCTGGGTTCTCTCCATGCTGGAGTAACGGCAGGTGAGGCTGGAGGCCTGTCCTTCAGAGCCACTCAGGGTCAGCGGGCTCTGCTCCTGTCAAGGTTCCTTCCCCACTCTGAACGCTAGGGTACAGATGTGGGGACCTGCATGAAAACCTCCTAAGCTTACTTTTACCAGCTTAGGATAAAACTTCCCCAAGGTACAAACTATTTTACCTTTTGCTCTTGGACTTTTGCTGCCACCACCAAATGTCTAACCCCGATTACTGGGAAAGAGTTCGCTTGGAAACGTCTTTCCCCCCCAAAATCCTCCCAAATCTTAACCCCCTTTTCCTGGGGAAGGTTTGATAAAAATCCTCACCAATTTGCATAGGTGACCACAGACCCAAACCCTTGGATCTTAAGAACAATGAAAAAGCAATCAGTTTCTTAAAAGAAGAATTTTCATAGAAGAAAAGGTAAAAAGAATCACCTCTGTAAAATCAGGATGGTAAATACCTTACAGAGTAATTAGATTCAAAACACAGAGAATCCCTCTAGGCTAAACCTTAAGTTACAAAAAGACACAAAAACAGGAATATCCATTCCATTCAGCACAGCTTATTTCCTCAGTCATTTAAAGAAATCATAATTTAACGCATATCTAGCTAGATTACTTACTAAATTCTAAGACTCCATTCCTGTTCTGTCCCGGGCAAAGCATCACACAGACAGACCCAGACCCTTTTTTCTCCCCCCCATTTATGACAGATCCATATTAACCTGGCAACTTACACCTAGTGGGAAAGGGACTATATGTTTCTAACCAGAATGATCAACGAATCAGGTCCCTGTATCATCCTTAAATCCCAGGGGAACAGAAGACCGCACTGTTTTCATGTTGTTCTGTTTTCATGTTGTTCTGGCCTCCCCAGGGTTAAGATTTACAAAAGTGACTCGTGGTTCTTGGGTGCCCAATGTGAGGCACCATCGAATCTGATTGCGAGCCGGTCAGAAAAGAGCTACAAGAATGATTTGAGGTGACTTTCAGACTGTGATCCCAAGAATGACTTACGAATGGGATGTCACTGTGAGCCGTTGTCATAAATATAAAGGGAAGGGTAAATCCCTTTAAAATCCCTCCTGGCCAGAGGAAAAATCCTCTCACCTGTAAAGGGTTAAGAAGCTAAAGGTAACCTCGTTAGCACCTGACCAAAATGACCAATGAGGAGACAAGATACTTTCAAAAGCTGGGAGGAGGGAGAGAAACAAAGGGTCTGTGTCTGTCTGTATGCTGCTTTTGCTGGGGACAGAACAGGAATGGAGTCTTAGAACTTTTAGTAAGTAATCTAGTTAGGTATGTGTTAGATTATGATTTCTTTAAATGGCTGAGAAAAGAGTTGTGCTGAATAGAATGACTATTCTTGTCTGTGTGTCTTTTTTGTAACTTAAGGTTTTGCCGAGAGGGATTCTCTATGTTTTGAATCTAATTACCCTGTAAGGTATCTACCATCCTGATTTTGCAGACGTGATTCCTTTACTTCTATTAAAAATCTTCTTGTAAGAAAACTGAATGCTTTTTCATTGTTCTCAGATCCAAGGGTTTGGGTCTGTGGTCACCTATGCAAATTGGTAAGGATTTTTACCAAACCTTCCCCAGGAAGTGGGGTGCAAGGGTTGGGAGGATTTTGGGGGGAAAGATGTGTCCAAACTCCATTTTTTCAGGAACCCAGATAAAGTTTGGTGGTGGCAGTGGAAATACAAGGGCAAAGGGTAAAATAATTTGTACCTTGTGGAAGTTTAATAAAAAGAAGAATTTTAATAGAAGAAAAGGTAAAAAGAATTACCTCTGTAAAATCAGGATGGTAAATACCTTAGAGGGTAATTAGATTCAAAACATAGAGAATCTCTCTAGGCAAAACCTTAAGTTACAAAAAGACACAAAAACAGGAATATCCATTCCATTCAGCACAGCCTTATTTCCTCAGTCATTTAAAGAAATCATAATCTAACGCATATCTAGCTAGATTACTTACTAAATTCTAAGACTCCATTCCTGTTCTGTCCCGGGCAAAAGCATCACACAGACAGACCCAGACCCTTTGTTTCTCCCCCCCCCCGCTCCGTATTTGAAAGTATCTTGTCTCCTCATTGGTCATTGTGGTCAGGTGCCAGCAAGGTCATCCTAGCTTCTTAACCCTTTACAGGTGAAAGGGTTTTTCCTCTGGCCAGGAGGGATTTTAAAGATGTTTACCCTTCCCTTTATATTTATGACAGCTCCATATTAACCTGGCAACTTACACCTAGTGGGAAAGGGACTATATGTTTCTAACCAGAATGATCAACGAATCAGGTCCCTGTATCATCCTTAAATCCCAGGAGAACAGAAGACCGCACTGTTTTCATGTTGTTCTGGCATTCATTGCCTCCCCAGGGTTAAGATTTACAAAAGTGACTCGTGGTTCTTGGGTGCCCAATGTGAGGCACCATCAAATCTGATTGCCAGCCGGTCAGAAAAGAGCTACAAGAATGATTTGAGGTGACTTTCAGACTGTGATCCCAAGAATGACTTACGAATGGGATGTCACTGTGAGCCGTTGTCATAAATATAAAGGGAAGGGTAAACCCCTTTAACATCCCTCCTGGCCAGAGGAAAAATCCTCTCACCTGTAAAGGGTTAAGAAGCTAAAGGTAACCTCGCTGGCACCTGACCAAAATGACCAACGAGGAGACAAGATACATTCAAAAGCTAGGAGGAGGGAGAAAAACAAAGGGTCTGTGTCTGTCTGTATGCTGCTTTTGCCGGGGACAGAACAGGAATGGAGTCTTAGAACTTTTAGTAAGTAATCTAGTTAGGTATGTGTTAGATTATGATTTCTTTAAATGGCTGAGAAAAGAGCTGTGCTCAATAGAATGACTATTCTTGTCTGTGTGTCTTTTTTGTAACTTAAGGTTTTGCCTAGAGCAATTCTCTATGTTTTGAATCTAATTACCCTGTAAGGTATCTACCATCCTGATTTTACAGAGGTGATTCCTTTACTTCTATTAAAAGTCTTCTTGTAAGAAAACTGAATGCTTTTTTTCATTGTTCTAAGATCCAAGGGTTTGGGTCTGTGGTCACCTATGCAAATTGCTGAGGATTTTTACCAAACCTTCCCCAGGAAGTGGGGTGCAAGGGTTGGGAGGATTTTGGGGGGAAAGACGTGTCCGAACTACGTTTCCCAGTAAACCCAGATAAAGTTTGGTGGTGGCAGTGGAAATCCAAGGGCAAAGGATAAAATTAATTTGTACCTTGGGGAAATTTTAACCTAAGCTGGTAAAAGTAAGCTTAGGAGGTTTTCATGCAGGTCCCCACATCTGTACCCTAGAGTTCAGAGTGGGGAAGGAACCTTAACAGCCGTAGTCTAGGCTAATTAGATTGTGAGGTCTCTGGGACAGGGAATCTTTTGTCCCATGTTGGACAGCGCCTAGCACAATGGGGTCCTGGTTCATGGCTCGGGCTCCTGGGTACTAGGGTAATATAAATAATGAATAATAATAGTTACATCTGATTTAAGCTCTGGAAAATCAGGTAGTTTGTGACTACAAGAATGATTTAAGAATTAATACAAGAATGGCTGAAGGCAGTGGTTCTCAATACAGGGATACCCCTGGGGATACGCAAAGGTCTTCCAAGGGGTACATCAATTCCTCTAGGTATTGGCCTAGTTTTAGAAAGCACTAGCAAAGTCAGTGACTCGTTTATAGTGCTCTATGTACCATACACGTAAATACCAGTGCAATACTTATATTCCAATTGATTTGTTTTGTAATTATAGGGTAAACATGAGAAAGTCAGTAATAGTGGGCTGTGACACTTTTGTATTTTTGTGTCTGATTTTGTAGGCAAGTAGTTGTTAAGTGAGGTGGAACTTGGGACTACCCAAGGCAAATCAGACTCCTGAAAGGAGTAGAGTAGTCTGGAAAGGTTGAGAACCACTGGCTTAAGGTAACTTTATCCCAGTCTCCCTGCAACTACATGGGAAGGAGATTTCTGAGCAGATGGCTCTTTAATCTAGCAGACAAAGGCATGACAAGAGCCAATGGCTGGGAGCTGAAGCTAGAGAAATTCAGGCTAGAATCATAGAACTGAAAGGAACCTCAAAAGGTCATCCAGTCCAGTCCCCTGCACTCATGGCAGGACCAGCACCATCTATAACATCCTTAACAGTTGTTTGTGCAACTTGCTCTTAAAAATCTCCAGTGATGGAGATTCCACAACCTCCCTAGGCAATTTATTCCAGTGCTTAACTACCCTGACAGTTAGAAAGTTTTTTCTAATGTCCAACCTAAAACTCCTTTGCTGCAATTTAAGTCCATTGCTTCTTGTCCTATCATCAGAGGTTTAGGAGATCAATTTTTCTCCCTCCTCCTTGTAACAATCTTTTAGGTATTTGAAAACTGTTATTATATCCCCTTTCAGTCTTCTCTTTTTCAGAGTAAACAAACCCAGTTCTTTCAATTTTCCCTCATAGGTCATGTTTCTCCAGACCCCTAATCATCCTTGTTGCTCTTATCTGGACTCTCTCCAATTTGTCAACATCCTTCCTAAAATGTGGTGCCCAGAACTGGACACAATACTCCAGTTGAGGCCTAATCAGCACAGAGTAGAGTGGAAGAATTACTTTTCGTGTCTTGCTTACAACACTCCTTCTAATACATCCCAGAATCAGTGGTGAGCTGGAGCCGGTTTGCACCGGTTAGTGCGAACCGATTGTTAAATTTTGAAGCCGGTTCAGAACAGGTTGTTAAAGGGGTGGGGAAGCTCAGACGGAACGGACAGGATCTGGCCCGCGGGACCGTCCTGTCCGCCCCACCTGAGCTCTCGGCTGGGGAGGCTCCCATGTGAATTTGTACTGACCCGGCGGCACTTTGAGCCTTCGGAGGTGGGTCCTTCACTCACTCCGGGTCTTCGGCGGCGTTTTGGAGGCAGGTTCTTCAGTGCCACCGAAGACCTGGAGGACTGAAGGACGTGCCGCCAAAGTGCCACCAAAGACCCGGAGCGAGTGAAGGAACCGGTTCTTGAGCTTCTGGCAGCTCATCGCTGCCCAGAATGATGTCTGGTTTTTTTGCAACAGCGTTACACTGTTGACTTATATTTAGCTTGTGATCCACTATGACCCCTAGATCCCTTTCTGCAGTACTCCTTCCTAGGCAGGAGTTCTGTAATCGTGATTAGCCTTTGGAGCAACTTACCTAAGGAAGTGGTTTAAGGAATATTGATGTAGCGCACACACACCGACATCAGGGAAGCCATACAAATGGTTATAAGCAGCTGGCCCATGAGAGTACAAGGCGAAACATCAACCTGTCTCACTGTCAGGCAAAGAAATATATCAGGAATTTAAAAAAAAAAAAAGACAAGGGGAAGTGAATGCAAACAGAATTTCAGTGAAACGCAGATTGACACGGCTGTAAGTGGTTGGATTGGAATAGCCACTAAGGGGCAGCAGAGGGTAAGGGATATGGAGAAGGGGCTGGTTTTACCCTAAGGTTTAGCCTGAGAATGGCTTGGAGGATCTGCTGGGCCCTAGTGTCCCATCTCCAAAATAGGCTCGTGCCATACTGTGATTATTTCAACAAGCGCCTAAGGGCCTCATAGAGGATAGGCACATCAATGGCTATTAGTCAGGATTAGGGTGACCAGATAGCAAGTGTGAAAAATCGGGACAGAGGGTGAGGGGTAATAGGAGCCTATATAAGAAAAAGCCCCAAATACCGGGACTGTCCCTATAAAATTGGGACATCTGGTCACCCTAGCCAAGATGGGCATGGAAGTGTCTCAAGACTCTGTTTCCCAGAGCTGGGAATGAGCGACAGGGGATGATCACTTGAGGATTATCTGTTCTGTTCATTCCCTCTGGGGCACCTGGCATTGGCCACTGTCGGCAGACAGGATACTGGGCTAGATGGATCTTTGGTCTGACCCAGTCTGGACGTTCTTATGCCTCTATAGGGAGCCTGATGGGTGCTGTAAAAACAGATAGTGACAAAGGCTCCCTACGCACAAGAGATTACTTATGCAGCAGGGAAAGGCAGACCAGAAGTGGGAGGGAAAACAGACACACAGAAGGCAGAAAGGACTTGCCCAAGTTCATACAGCCATTAGTGGCAGAGTCAGGAAGTCACCCTTAGACTGTCGGTTCTTTAGGGAAGAGACTAGACTGTGTGTCTGGGTGTCTACACCCCCTCGGCACTACTGCCAACAATGATAAAACCCTTCCACGGTCTACACCGAAGCTCTGTCCGCCAGGCCAAGTTGTTTTCCTATGTTCTTGCCGAGAAAGGCAGGATAAGAAACAATAGCTGGACGTTACAGACAGACAAATGTGAAATAAGTAGGGTTGGCAGAATTCAGGTTTGATGGATCCTGTCCATGGGTATTTTTAAGCATTTTTAAAATTATATTATCTATTTGTACAAAATTAGTAGTGGGAGGGTCGACATCACATGTGAAAATATAAAAGGTCAATATGCTTAAACTTTCCTTACTTTTGTCTATCGGTAAATTTCAGTTTTTATGGTTAGAAATATTTTCCATTGGTTTGTGTGTGTGCATGGGGAAATTGATCTTTACCAACATTTACCAATAAAAATCTGATCCTTCCAAGCTCAGAAATAAGACCTACAGTTTTGTTTTGTTTTAACAGTGAAAGCGATTAACTATTGGACTCAACTATCAAGGGACGGGGTGGATTTCCCATCTCTTGAAGTCTTCAGATCCGCACTGGAGGCTCTTCAGGAAGATGTTTTATCCATGCGCAATTTATTGAGATTAATACAGGGGCTACTGAGAGAACCTCTCCAGCCTGTGTGACGTGGGCGATGAGACCAGATGATCTAAGGGTCCCTTTTGGCCTTAAACTCCCTGTTTCAGAAGGTGTCGGTCCCTATCGTTCATTGTATAAAACTAACCTGGGGGGAAGGAACTGCATCCGGGTGTTCAGCTTTGTCCAGAGCGGATAGGGTGCTAATAGCAACCTTGTAGTTAAAACACAAGGCCGGAGCCTGGGAGATCTAAGACGTGAGTCTCATTGTTATTAGTGGCCTGCTTTCCCGAGGCACACCCTGGCTCCCATCAGCAGTGTCCTTGTTCTCATTTAGTATCACCCCTCCCGCTTTTTTTATATGGGAGGTGCTGAGATTATGGAGAAAAGTAACAGAATAAAGCCCTCAGGCAGTGGCCCTCCACCTTTCCAGACGACTGTACCCCTTTCAGGAGTCTGATTTGTCTTGTGTACCCCCAAGTTTCACTTCCCTTAAAATAAACTTGCTTACAAAATCAGACATAAAAACACACAAGTGTTGCTGAAAAAGGGCCGACTTTCTCATTTTTAACCATAAAACAAATCAACTGGAATATAAATAGTGTACTGACATTTCAGCTGATGTACCCCCTGGAAGACCTCTGCCTGCCCCCGTGTACCCCTGGCTGAGAACCACTGCCCTACGGAATGGAACCCTGGTAGTTGCAGCAACAGTAAAAATGGACAGTCTGTCATCTCTCTTCTTATTTTGTGTGAGACACTTTATCCTTCTACACAGAACAGTTTTGTCGTCATAAAAAGTACATAAGAACATAAGAACGGCCAGACTGGGTCAGACCAAAGGTCCATCTTGCCTTTGTCCTGTCTGCCGACAGTGGCGATCCCAGGTGCCCCAGAGAGAATGAACAGAAGAGGGAATTTAGAATTAAGGGCCCAGAATAGACAGGGGCCGGATGACCCGTGGCTGGAAATCGGCCTCGCACCATTGGAGTCAACGGGCCACACCTGGAGCTGGGCGCACTGGTGTAGTTATAATAAACTCCGTGGTGCCAGATCCCCAGCTGGTGTAAACCAGAGTAGCCACAATACGGCTGCTGAGCCTCCGGCCCGCCGCTGGCTGTGAAGCAGACAGATCTGCAAAGCTGCACAGCTGTAACTAGAGTTTTAAGGAGCTGTGAGGTGTGTTTCCCTGTTGCTTGGTCAAAGTGTTACCACGTGATTTCTGGTACCCACTGAGGCTCGTTAAAAAACTTGCAGTTCCTCCCTGCTTTGACTTTTTAATTGTTGCCTTTGCTCCCTGCTTGCAAAGTGTGTAATCCCCAGGGCTAATTAGGGAGAGCTTTGAATTATTGTCCCTATGGGGCTTGTTAGCCGCAGCAGAAATGTTGGCAAACAGTGAGTGTAAATGAAACCCGACTGCGTGCAGAGGGGAGCTAAGTCAAGGTGAGACATTAGTAAGGCCAAAAATCCCTGGAGAACAATTACAATGTCACAAGCAGAAGCAGACATCTAACACCAGATCCCCACCTGGGGTAAATCAGCCGAAGACCAGTCGAGTTCAGTGGGACTCCGCTGATTTACTCCGGCCAATGAAATGGACCCGGGTTCCGTGGAGAATTTCTCAGCAACAATCCCTCACAAATGGATGGTAAAGACAAGTACAGAGTAGCACGTCACAGCTAAACACCCTGCGACAGCCAGATGGCTCATGGGTGGTCTGGAAATGGGATACGGGGCCTTCCCCCCCTTGGGGGCACCAGCTTCAATCCGGTCCTAGAGCAGGGGGACGGGCTGGCTCGGGTGGTGGTGCAGGGTGGGGAATGGGATATGAGGCTTCTCCACTCTAGGGGCAGCTGGCTCTGATCTGGCCCAAGGCCAAGGGGTCTAGCTGGCTCAGGGGGTTAGGAATAGGATATGAGGCCTTTCTCCATTAAGGGTTGCCACCCCAGCTCCAATCTGGCCCTGAGCTAGTGAATATGGGAATGGCATATGGGGCACTGGTTCCAGTCCACTAATGGCTGAGGGTCATTAGCGCAAAGGGGGCATTCGATTGGCTCAGTAAAAGTATTTGGCAGTGGCCCACCCCACTCCCAGGGCACATACTAGTGGAAACACCAAGACATCGGGCACCAGCTCCCAGCCCTGTTGTATTGCTTGTTGGAGGTGCCAAGTGTCAAATGGGGCAGTGACTCTGAACTCCCTTCCCGCTCCTGGCGCTGACCCTGCCGGGGAATGGCTCTGAGTCCCAGTGTGACGGTGTGCTTCAGGGAGTGAGGTGGGAGGTCCAGTAGGGGGCGCTGGCCCCTCGCAGTCGGTGCTGACCTCAATGCCCCAATGTGGTGCTAGGGGGCATGATGCATTGGGAATTTCCCTCTTTTGGGTTAAACTTGAAACCAACTCTCTGCTCCTAGTCGCCTTGTCACTTTTCCTTAGAGCTGGTGTCCAGCCCAAACGCAGACTCAGTTTGTCTCATTCTGCCTTCTTCTGTTCACTCTTTTGGTCTGAACTTGGTACAGGGCTCTTCTTCCTCTACAGTAATGCACCACTATAGTGCACTGTAAAACAGCCACAGTGTCCCACCTCAGAGGTGGCTACCCTTCAAAAGGCAACGAGGCACCTCACAGGTGGGTTATTTAGATAACATTTTCCAAGCAGTTTCAAGTCTTTGGGTGAAAAATCCTCAGGACTGGCAATCAATCCAGCTATGATTAATCATTACAAAGAATCAGGCAACAACTGGAAATGCTGTTTAAAGCCTTGCACAGGCTTTCTACTGAAAAAAGGTATCTGTTTTTATTAACATTCAGCATCCAATAAATGTAAGACAGGATTCCACGGGGAAGAAATGTACTGCAGTCATTGTTATAGCTAGTTTTCAATTCTCTTTGTATGAGTGAGACGAAATAAGGGAGCTCGATGGATAAATGAGATATTGTTTGCCTTGTTGTAGCCATGGTGGCCCCAGGATCTGAGAGAGAAAAGGTGGGTCAGAGAACACCTTTCATTGGGGCAACTTCTGTTGGTGGAGGGGACAAGCTTTTGAGCTAGACAGAGCTCTTGCCCACCTCTGGAGGAGGGAACCAGAGTGTCACAGCTAAATACAAAGAACTTTGGCCCAGATCCTCCCATTGATTTCAATGGTCTGGAGTTTTATTATTGCTATTTTCCAGATACAACCGAAATAAGTAAAAGAATAAAACCCCAAGGAAGATAACACAGCTTCGGCAATAGTTAAAATGGTCAGACTGTCACTTCTCTTCAGGTCATATGTTGTATGAGACACTTGATCATAAGGGGTTCACACATGTTGTAGGAGACCACCTGCAATGAAAAAAGAAAAGGAGGACTTGTGGCACCTTAGAGACTAACAAATTGGTTAGTCTCTAAGGTGCCACACGTCCTCCTTTCCTTTTTGCTGATACAGACTAACACGGCTGCTACTCTGAAACCTGTCACTTGCAATGAAGCCGTCACTTTTAACATCTCTGCAGGCAAAGGACAAAGGAAGTTTAGTAGGCACCACAGGGTCTCCGGTTGTTGGGATTCCTTCCAAAGCCTGTTCCACTTGGCTGATCCAGCTCTGGGAGAGCACTTCATCCAGTTCCCTGGGGAAACTCACTTCTACTCCATATCTTATCACTCAGGTCCCTTTATTCAGAATACAGCAAAGTGACGCTGAGTTGATTTGACTCAGCTCACCCCACTGATGACATGTCTGAGCGACTCGCAAATCTGTCATGGATTTAGCCTCCCAACAACCCCAAGGGAAGCAGAAAATCAACATTAACTGTCCAAAAAGTTGATTAATGCAGAATTCAGTGCAGCCACTCGCCGTGCACTGGGCACCCTTAATTCTGCAATGACAGAGAGTTGGGGTGGTTAGTTTCCATGGCTGTGTCAATCCCAGCACAGTGCTCAACGCTGAACTAGTCCATCTCCATGCCCATGAGACGCAGCAGCAGGGACTGGCTGGATGGGTCAGTGAACGGTTTGAACTGGCCTGCTTTCTCTGAGGAGTTATAGCCCGAGGAAACAGCTGGTGGGGCAGCCCCGGAGCTGATTGTACCAGGCGATTAGATCCTCACCGGTTACACTGTTGTTACAGGGAAACTCAGCTGAGCCCCCACACTGGGAGAGAGACACCTCCTCATTGACTCCTCCACCTTGAAAAACTACCACCATTGAGCTCAGACTGTGAACAATAATCTAGGTGCTGACTGGAGAGCTTTGGCTAGCCTCAGGGAGTGAATGGCATTGAAGATGACAACCTCCTAAAGTGGCCAGATAGAAGAGAAATTTTGGCTGGCCTACCATAAGGGTCTAGGAGAACCCTGCACTCATGGGAGATGGGCACCTTGTGTCCTTGGGCTTCTTTGCAAGTCTCCCAGGAGTTGGATCTATCTTATGCATGCAGAGAAAGTGTTTGTCCACAAATCAGTTTCCTCAAGGCCTTTTTCATCTCCTTGTTTCTCAGGGTGTATATAAAGGGGTTCAGCAGAGGGGTGACTGCAGTATAGAATACAGCCACTACCCCGTCGGATGCTTGACTCGAAGAGGGATGCAGGTATATGAAGACTGGGGGCCCATAGTACAGCAGCACCAGGGTGAGGTGGGCGCTGCAGGTGGAGAACGCCCGCTGCCTCCCTTGGGCCGTGCGGATCTTCAGGATGGCGGAGGCTATGTAGGTATAAGAAACGCAGATGAGCAGGAAGCAGCCGGCCACCACTGCCCCAATGTTGGCCAGAATGACGACTTGATTGATGGCTGTGTTGGCGCAGGCCAGCTTCAGCATGGCGGGGATGTCACAGACGAAGTATTCCACGTGATTGGGGCCACAGTAGGGCAGGCGAAAGGTCAGGAAGGCCTGGATCATGGCATGGATTGAGCCGGTGAGCCAAGTGCCGGCTGCCAGCCACAGGCAGGTCTTTCTGCTCATCACCACGCTGTAGCGCAGGGGGTGGCAGATGGCCAGGAAGCGGTCGTAAGCCATTACCGTATAGAGGAAGCACTCGGTGCTACACAGGAAATGGAAGGCGTAGAGCTGCGCCACGCAGCCGCCGAAGGAGATGGCCCTGCCACCGGGCCCCACCAAGCCAGCCAGGATCTTGGGCACGGTGACAGAGGAGAGGCAGGCGTCGAGGAAGGAGAGGTGGCCAAGGAAGCAGTACATGGGCAGGGCATGGAGTCGAGGATCGCAGAGCACAGTCAGCAGGGTGAGGATGTTGCCCAGCAGGGTGAGCAGGTAGAGGAGGAGGAAGAGGAGGAAGAAGAGAGAGGGAAGCTCCCTGGTGTTTGGGAGACCCTCCAGGATGAATTCCGTCACTGGCGTTTGGTTTCCTGGCTCCATCTGCTTCCCCCCTGTGCAGAGCAACAGTAGCTAGAGCAGTGCGAATCAGAGCAGAAGTTACCCCAGTATGTGTCTGTCTGTCTGTCTGTCTCTCTGTCTCTCTCTCTCTTCCACACTCAGTTCAATGGAGTAACATGCCACCATAACTCAGAGGTCCTTTCACACTAGTCTCCCACCGGCTCCTCGTTGCAAGGCAAAGCACAGCGATTATTCATCCCCTCCGGTATCTATCTAGACCCTGTGACTGTTGCATGTGACAACCTCAGACTTTTAAATGTATTTTTTCCTCAAAATACCTCTCCCAGGGTTTAGCATCCCTGGATTTACAGCCTATGAGCTGAGGCACAGAACAGCTCAAAGACACACAGGAAGCCCGCATCAGAGCAGGAGATTTAAACTCAGGTTTCTCAGATCCATGGCTCGTGACTTCACTGCTGGACTGTCCTTCCTCTCATCTTGTCTCCTCTCACCTCATCTGTGAACAATGTCCTGCTAATGTAGGTAGATAAATAGCCTGATTACCAGTCTGTCACCTCCTGACCAATCACTATAGATTATCTATCTCTCTATCTACCCCTATACACACCACTGTTCTCTCTTGCACAGTATCCATCTAGCCTGGTTCTCCTCTTGTCACCCATCATCAGCCTGCTGGATGCAGGAAGGGCGTGCTGGAGAGATGCCGAGTGTCACAAACCACTGAACGATGCTGGAAGCTGACCCTGTTGGCCCGTGTATCTATTGCATGATTTCAGTTCCAGTTCCCACACTTGCCCACGCAGGAAAGTCAATGGCCAGAGCGCCTGCACAGATGACAGCCAGCATGAAATTAGGGGGATTGTACAAAGCAGGAAAGGGGGTATCCTCTCCTGATCAGGGAATGAGGTGATCCCAAACTGGGAGAGGTTAGGGAGAAAGGACCCACTAGAGGCAGATGAACTCTTAGCTCCCCTCTGTAGGGTTTCTTGTACCATGCGTCCTATGAAAGAGTTGGTACCAGAGCCTCAGATCAGAGCCTGGGCTGGATGGACCTTGGGTTAACCTGGTCTGGCAGTCCCTCTGTCCCTAAAGAAAAGCCGTTCCCCGGCTCAGACACACTCACCACTGTCACGGGACCGGGATGAGGAACAGCCGCTTCGTTGTCTCCGCTGTGGCAAAGTGCCTGAGTCAGCCAAGTATTTGAATGATATTTTCACCCTTGGGTACGCTGCTCACCACGCTCCTGGGAGCTAACTGTCTGATGCAAATCCAGGCGAAGCCTAGCCCCAGGTGTCCCGTTCCCAGGCCTGTCAGCAGGGGAGAGCAGGCATCCCATCGGGATTCTTCGCTCAGTGCCTGGCGTTCGCTACCCAGGGCTGCGTGGCTGCTAGCTACACAGAGATCCTTTTAACGTGCCTCTGGCAGCTTCCAGAGCTTTACTGGGATGAGTCTGCATGGAGCATGATCTAGTGGTGAAAACCCAGCAGGGCAACGCTCAAACAGGCCAGGCACTGTGGGGAGAATCCCAGGGCTCAGATTATAGGGGGCTCTGGGTTGGGACTGCGGGGCAGCAGCCCAGCTAAGGTTGGGGGAAGCCCGTTGCTAGAGTAGCAGTGGGTAATCCCTGCTCGTGTAAATCCACCAGAGCTCCATTGGTGTCAATGTGGCCGGACCCCCATCAGCATCGCTGGAGTCATAGCAGCACCTCTGAATCAGGGCAGCCGCAGAGCTGGCCGATGAGAGCAACCTAGATAAATAGGTCTTGCCACATTCATCCTATGTGGGTCTGGGAAGGAATTTCCCCCCAGGCAGTGACGGCGGGGTTTTCTGGCCTTCCACTGCCATGGCCACCTGGATATGTCTCACTAAATCAAACCCCCACCAGTGCAGGGACCCTCCACCCCAGGAAATGATGCACCTCAGTCACTCCTGTTTTCTGCCTGTGGATGTAATGTCTTGGTCTAATTTCATGTGTTGGCTTTAGTGGGAGGATGCTGGGAGGGGTTGGTGGCCTGCGAGATACAGATGGGCAGACTGGCTGTGCTGATGGTCCCATCTGGCCATAGACTCTATGGCATGTTACAACAATTCCAGAAGCCTCCATTTTATGTCCCCGTCTGCCTGGACCGCATGTTCCTGGGGGGTTGTATAGAGGCCTGTGTGTGTGAGGACTGAGGAGAATGAGCAATGGACTTTCAGCTGTTCCTACTCCAAGCCACTGACCCCAGCTCCTCCACAGAACAGAGGCAGAACAGGGGAGGCCTGATTTCTGTCTCCAAGTCCCTCTCTCCCTGGTCAGTTCTCAGGAAGCTCCTGCTAGAAGCAGGATAATCATAGCTCAGGGCCCCAGCAGTTTCCTGCCCCCCAGTTTCATCAGGGCATCCTTCATCTCCTTGTTCCTCAGCGTGTCGATGAGGGGGTTCAGGAGTGGGGTCAACGTGGTGTAGAATACAGCCACCACACCATCCAGTGGGTGCCAGGATCCTGGCCTCAGGTAGATGAATAACCCAGCCACATGGTAGGTCACCACCACGGTGACATAAGCCATGCAGGTGGAGACGGCCCGGTGCCTGCCCTCAGCTGAGTGGATCCTCAGGATCGCCGAGACGATGTAGACATAGGATGTCAGGATCAGCAGGAAGCATGTTAAGGCCAGGAAGCCAATAGCCACAAATGTCACCAGTTCGTTGAGCGCCGTGTCCCCGCAGGCCAGCTTCGGAACAGCTGGGATATCACAGAAGATGTATCCCACCCTATTCCCTTGGCCATAGGGCAGCTGGAAGGTGAGTGCGGTCTGTATGGTGGAGTGCAGGGAGCCTCCTAGCCAGGTCACTACTGCCAGGCACAGGCAGGCTTTGTGGTTCATAATGGCGCTGTAGTGCAGTGGCTTGTAAATGGCCAGGAAGAAGTCATGGGCCGTGACCGTGTAGAGGAAGCACTCGGTGCAGCCAAGGAAGCAGAAGAAGAAGAGCTGGGCCACACAGCCCTGGAAGGAGATGTCCCCGCCGCCCGGCAGGAAGCCGGCCACCACCTTGGGCACCACCACTGAGGAGACCGTCATGTCCAGGAAGGACAAGTGACAGAGGAACCAGTACATGGGCTTGTGCAGCTGGTGCTCCCAGGCCACCGCCAGCAGGATGAGCAGGTTCCCACACAGCGTCAACAGGTAGATGAGGAGGAAGAAGAGGAACAAGGGAACCTGCAGCTCTGGGGGGTATGGGAGCCCCACCAGGATGAAATGAGTCAGCTGGGATTGGTTCACACACTCCATTCACTCAGCCTGTGTCCCTGAAGGTGAACCCTGGTGTTAATGATTAATGAGCAGAGAAGCAGTGGATGATCTTTGCAGGGGCATTTGGGACAAGAGTCACTCCTGTGCCAGGAGAAGAATCGAGTCCAAAAGCCCTGACTCCCAGCCTCTCCCCCTCTGCTCTACCCCACTTGACCCTGCTCAACTCCAAGAGCTGGGACCTGAACTCAGGAGTCCTGGCAACCAAATGCCCTTGCTCTAACCCCCTGGACTCCACTTACCCCCCAGAGCTGGAAACATAACCCAGGAGACCTGACTCACATCCCCTCCTCACCCCTTACCTCTCACTCACCACCCAGAGCTGTGAAAATAATCCAGAAGCCCCACCCCACCCCCAATCTTACCCACTGGACCCCATTCCCTTCCCGGGGCTGGGGTTACAACCCTACAACCCAGGAGTCCTGCTCCTAGCGTCCCCTCCTCATCTTCTAACTCCCTGCAGCCCACACAGGAAGTCCTTCTAAAGCCCCCATCTGAGGACTTTGGTGTCTAGTCCTCATGCTGGCCCCACTGCCCAGGTGTGGATTTCAACTGGGGTGCTCCACAGATCAGAAGGGGATAAAACTTCCCACTTTGGGGTCAAACTCAACTTCTAAGTGACCTGGGATAGGGAAAAAAAATGCTCTGGAAAGTCAATACTGGAACTGTCCCCTGCAGAGGTTTTTGCCCTTCCCCTGATGTTGCCAGTTCAGGCCACCATCAAGGAGCGAGTGGCTGTTCTGTGGCATGAAGGACTCACTTGCCATGGGGTGAAATGGGAATTTTCACCAGCTAGGAATCTGGCCCTGTAGTGAGGAAGAGCAGCAGAGATAGGCTGAAACAGGTGACAGACCCGTCCTGCAGCTGCCCCTCTGGATACAGTTACCTGGAGTGTGTTGCAGCTGGGGTGCGTGGCTTGGTTTTCAAGCAACTCCCATTTGCTCTCTTCCATGCTCTGAGATCTCCCTTAAATCCCCCCAGTCAAACATTTCACACAGGAGGTGGCTTTGGCTCCAGTGTGATGCCAGCCCAAACAGGCAGGGACTCGCGGTAAATGTCCCCTGTGGGAGATCATCCCAGAGTTGCTGGATGCAGAGTTTGTGAACTTGCCTTTCATGGTGGGAGACTGAGCTAGGTGGGTCCCGGTGCTGATCGTCTCTGGCAGTTTCTCTGTTTCTATGCATCGTTGCTCCACTCTGTTTAATTTTGCCCTTAGCTCTGGTGTGTCCTTTCTCTCTGCAGCTTCTTTTAACCTGGCTTCCCTCCTGCATTTGTCTCTGTGCTCTCGCCTCTTCCCCCTCGTGTATTTCTCTCCCCCCAGTGCCACTCATATAAAACTGTGGACATTTGCTGTATTTTCAAGCAAGTAATGACGTCACCCATTGGCAAACCCCAATGGTCATCATTAGAAATGGTGTTTGGGGCAAAAATGAAGGCGACAGAGCATTGACTTAGCTGTTAAAGGAGACCATGGATCTTAAAAGAATGGCCCCGTGTGGGACTTCAGGGTGTGAGGTACAGGTTCAGTAGGGGGTGCTCTCCCCTCCAGTCAGTGCTGACCACCATGCTCCAGAATGGCACTAGGGGGCGCTTTGTTTCATGCAATGGGATGAGGGGGGTCAGCAGGGGTTGCTCTCCCCTCCAGGTCCGTTCTGAACCCAAGGTGGCATTAGGGGGTGCTGTGTTGCAGGAACCAGGGTGGTGAGTCTGTTGGGGGGTGCTCTCCTCTCTGAATCAGCGCTGACTGCAATACTCCAATATGATGCTAGGGGTGCTGTTCTTCAGGGAAGTGGGGCAGGGTGCTCAGTAGAGGGAGCTGTCCACTAGCAGTCAGTGCTGAACCCAATGCCCTGGTGCATTGCTATGGGGAGCTGTGCTGCAGGGAGTGGGGCAGGGGCTCAGTATAGCAGGGATCCTCTCACATACACACCCCACCAATATCCCCTTCCCTGCTATACCCCACATTCTCCTACACAAATACACACCTGTTCCACCCCCCTCCTGTACCCCACATTCCCTTGCACACACATACATCAGTTTCCCCTCCCTCCTGCACCCCGTGTTCACACACACACACCAGTTCCTTCCCTCCAGCATCCCACATTCCTCTCCACACACACACCAGTTTCACTCTTATTTGCAGTACTCTATTTTCTGTCTACGCACGTATAGTGTTTCCTTTCCCTCTTGTCCCTGTCCCCCCACAATCTAGGTTTCCACTTCCTTCCCTCTGAGTTCCCTCTCTCTCTCTCTCTGTATATATATATAAAAATGTTAATTTTGGCTATTTTTCATAACTGGCATTTTATCTGCCAGCCTATAAAATCTTCTCCTTTTGAAGCACTCACAAAGAATTTCCATCTTTCAAAATGGCCTCACTCCCCTTAGCTCTCAAGGGAAGTGAAACAACAGCTTCTCTCAGATGAGCTGCCCTTTTCCAAAATGGCCACCCCTCCCCGCTTGTATCCAGCAAGAATGAAGCCAGCAACCACCACGGATAAAGCTTTTATGGACAGCCCAGGAAATTACAGACCAGTCAGCTTATCTTCTGTATCAGGAAAGATAATGGAGGAAATAATTAAGGAATCAATTTGCAATCGTCTAGAAGATAATAAGGTGATAAGCAATAGCATGGATTTGTCAAGAACAAATCATGTCAAACCAACCTGATAGCTTTCTTTAACAGGGTAACAAGCCTTGTGGATGGGGGGAAGTGGTGCATACGGTATACCTAGACTTTAGTAAGGCTTTTGATACAGGCTTGCATGACCTTCTCATGGGCCAGGGTTTTTTACAAATGGACAGCGACATTTGCACCTGCAAAAGATGCTCATAGAATCATAGAATATCAGGGTTGGAAGGGACCTCAGGAGGTCATCTAGTCCAACCCCCTGCTCAAAGCAGGACCAATCCCCAACAAATACTCATGGGGGAGACAAAACGGCTGGCTGTGTTACAAGAGTGCTCTGTAAATGGACCATCTCTGTCTGTATGTGGATGTTTGCATTGTTGTAGCTGCATACCTCTCCCAGACCTGGAGATGAGCTCTGGGTAGCTAGACAGCTTGTCTTTTTTTCACCAACAGAAGTTGGTCCAACAAAAGATATTCCCTCCCCTGCCTTGTCTCGCTGCATGTCGATCGTGTGTTATCAGACAAAGTGCAGGTAGATGGTGCTCAAGGACACACAGCATCGCTCCTGGTCTTTGTAGGACCAGTCGAACTCACTGTTACCCTGTGTAAATGGTTTACTGTGGGCTAGCTGTGACTCAGGAGACCAGGACTCACTTTCCAGTTTGGCTGTAGGCTCTGTGGCTGATCACTGGGTGAAGGGTTAATGTCTAGCTATTCCACCTGGAAGCAGGCGGGGCACACCCTGACTGTTTCCTAGGAGCAATGCACACATTGCTCTATCCAAGGACAAGGGCTAGATATGAACCCTGAGAACTTGATTGTTTGGACAGCAACTGTGGGAGGTTTCTTTAGCCTGGGCTCAAGGCCTGAGAACCAGGATTGTAGTAGATAGAGGATGGTAACTAAGCATATGAATCAACGTCATACATTCCTTTGTGTAGCAGTGTGTAATGCTTAGGGGGAGAAATATAATAAAAGGAGAAGGTGGAAGGCAGGGGGGGCAGAACAGCCCATCTCCGCTGACCAGCCTGCTTGCTTGCATAAAGCTGTGTTCTGTCTCATCACTGAACCGCAACAACTGGCACCCAAACGTGGGGCCCTCAGCACTCACCTCGCCCGGCAAGGGTTTCAGACACGTCACTCATCCACTTCGTGGATCCCGGTGAGTAATTTTCATTGTGGTAAGTATGGGAAGCTCCCTCTCTGCTTTGCAAGTGCAACACCGCAATGAGCTGCAGTATTTGCTGCGTAAGGCTCAGCATGACTGCCCGGCTCGAGAACTCACTCTCCTGCTACAGGAGGTGCGTGCCAAGTGCCCGTGGTATCCTGAAGCCGGAAGCCTTAAGCTAGCGGACTGGGAGCGATTGGGCCAGACATTGCACAAAGAGCCTCGGGCGCCCGTGCAGGCTTTACATGCCTGGCACCTCTGCCGCGACGTGGTACAGCGTGTCGCCTCGGACAGACCCTCCCTCGCGAGGCTGGTGCTCTCGCCGCCCCCGTCCGCCCCTCCAGCCATCCCCCCTCCTGGCGATGCGACACAGCGTGTCGCCTCGGAAAGGCCCTCTCCAGCCCCAACAGAGGAGCTGCCAATCCTGCCACCCCCGTCCGCTCCTGCAGCCAACCCTCCCCCTGCTTCGCCCCCAGTGCCTCTATTACCACCGCCTCCCTGGCCTTCCCCACCGGAGCCGGTGTGTGATCACCCTCCCCCCGTGGGGCCCCCCGGAGAGTCATCTGCATCTGCTCAGAAGCTTTCGCTGGTGCAACAAATGGTTCACGCAGCGAAAGCTCGATCAGATCTTACAGCAGAGGAGCTGGCTGATCTGGTCTCCGTTTGCCCGGTGACCTGGCAGAATGATGACCAGGGCAACCCCGTGGGCACCTGGACCACTCTGCCATACTCGGTGGTTAGAGAGGTAAAGAAAGCAATTCGTGAATTTGGCCTGACTAGCACCTTTGTGCGTGGTCTCATTGAAGGGATGGGTGCTGGGTACTCCCTAATCCCTGAGGATTGGAAAACGCTGCTGCGCATGATGTTGTCACCCAGTCAGTATGTTATTTGGCTTAGTGAGTATCGGCAGATGGCAGAACGCCAAGCCCAGGTATATAGAGAGCAAGGTATCATTTATGAGCATTTGGCAGGGGAGGGCCAGTTTGCTACTATTGGGATGCAGTCTCAACTCCCTCAGGCTGTCTTCCCCATTATCTCCACCTGTGCCCAGCATGCTTTCAAGAAGGTCCCGGATTCAGGCAAGCCTACCAAAAGCTTTGTCAGTATCCGTCAGGGTGCCTTAGAGTCCTTTTTGGATTTTACCAACAGATTGCAGGAGGCTATCCTCCGACAGGTGGATAACACTGAGGCAGCTCACGAGCTCCTGTTAAAATTGGCAGTTGAAAATGCAAATGAGGATTGCCGCCGTGCTCTCCAGGCAGCACAAGTCTCTGGTATTTTAGAGCTCTCAGACATGCTGCGGGCGTGCCAGAACATTGGCACACAAGCCCACAAGGCTGGAGTTCTGGCTGCCGCCCTCAGAAAAACCGGGAAGGAGGGGAAGCGTTGTTACCGCTGTGGAAAGGAGGGTCATTTTCAGCGGGAGTGCCGCTCATTTAAGGCACCAGCCCGACCCTCAAAGAAGTGCCCCAAGTGTGGGAAAGGTTATCACTGGGCTAATCAGTGTCGTAGCGGGTCGGGAAACCGCGTGACGGGTCCCCCCCGAACCCAGGGCCAAACGGGGGTGTTTCCTACTCAGGCAATCGCTCCTCTGCCTTGGAATCCGTAGACTCTATGAGGGCAGCGACTGCTGGAAGTGCAGGGCTTGATTTGATCATGCAGGAGGACACTGACTTTCAGCTGCCAGGGGAGGTCTGTGCCATACCTACACAGGTGATGGGACCTCTCCCTGCCAGCTTTGTAGGTCTTGTTCTCCCTCGCTCACATGCTGGGAAACAGGGCTTTTTTGTCATTCCAGGGGTTATTGATGCTGATTACACTGGCATTATTAAGGTTCAGGTGTGGACTCATCTTCCACAGTCGCTCCCACGTGGACGGTCAATTGCACAATTGATTTTAGTCCCCTATCAGGTGCCAGCTGCCGAGGATCGAACTCGGGGCGGAGGAGGCTTTGGATCTACGTTGTCTCACTCGCCGTCTCACAGCGTTCAGAATTAGCTGCTGTTATTTTGGTCTTTCAACTTTTTATTGATCGTCCCTTTAATTTAATCGTGGATACCCATTATGTTTATCAGGTACTTGATCATTTACCCCTTGCCCTCATTACCCCTCAGGTTGATGCAGACCTCCTTCGCCTGTTTTTGTCTTTACAGCATCTTCTTGCCACTCGTCATTTCCCTTACTTTGTTGCTCATATTCGCAGTCATACCCCTCTGCCTGGGCCACTCACTGAGGGCAATGCACGCGCCGATCGCGCGTTGCGTGGTCAGGTAAATTCCCTTTTTTCTGACCCCATTGAAAGCCATGCCTTTTTTCATCAGTCTGCCTCTGTTTTGGCCCGGCAGTTTCACATTCCTGCTGATCATGCACGTTCCATTGTTCGTTCCTGCCCCCACTGTGCTGCTGCTGCTCCTACTTTTTCTTATGCCGTTAACCCCCGAGGTACGGCAGCAAATCAGCTGTGGCAAATGGATGTTACTCATGTACCACAATTCCGCCCCTATACATTTTTATATGTTTCCGTTGATACTTATTCAGGTTTCCTTTGGGCAACCCCACAACGTGGGGAAGCCACTAACAAAGTTATTCACCATTTGCTGGCCTGCTTTTCTGTTATGGGTTGCCCTTGCCAAGTTAAAACAGATAATGCCCCAGCCTACTGCTCTGCAGCCCTCTCCACCTTTTGTGCCCGCTGGGACGTCCGTCTTAAACACGGAATCCCTTATAATTCCACGGGCCAAGCCATTGTTGAACGTGCCAATCGCACACTCAAAACCTTGCTAGATAAACAATTAAAACAAGGGGAGTTGCATCTCCAAACCTTAGGAGACATTCAACAACAGATGTATATTCTCTTGTTTACTTTAAATAATTTAACACTGAATGCAGATCAGCAGACCCCTGCGGATCGGCATTTTCACAAATCTGAGGTACTGGAAAGACCGCGTGTCTTTTACCGTCAGCTGCCCGATCCACAGTGGCTGGGCCCAGCACCTCTAATCACTTGGGGTCGGGGATATGCTGCTGTGTCTCTCCCTGCAGGACCGTTGTGGGTTCCAGCCCGGTGCGTGCGACCAGCACTTAAACAACATGGCATGGCACCAGGGGCTGTCGAATCCCATACCAGAGTTTCAGCTGACCTTGGAGGAGACCGCGTTGCCCCCCGAGTCGACAACGGCGGGACGGAAACGGAGGAGGCGTAGCGTCCCAAGCCAGCCCGTGACATGGGGAGCAGTAAAAGCATTGGTCGCCACGGCTCAACGAAAACTGGCAGCAGATCAGCAGCCAGAAACTCCTAAGACTTTGTCTGTGGCGATTCTCGCCCAAATCACTGCTAATTCTGTGATGATTGTGTGCCTTTTGTGCCTGCTATTTCCTGTAGGGGTTGGCTCGGAAGCGCCTCCCCCGTTACAAGTCCGAAGGAGAATAAGATACTGCTCTTTGCTTATGCTAATCTTTTCTCCCAGTACTCTAGCATGGCTAATTGGGGCCCGGCCAACTATACTCTGCCTCGCACGGCTATATCCCTTCACACACCGTACCCGGCCGGGGCTCACAATGTCACCTGTGCATGTGTAGTTAACTGCACTAGTACAAAGGTGCCATTGGGCTGTCAAAAAATTTCTCAATCCCTTTTAAATTGTTCCCATGCTGTTAATGTTTCATATAAGTATGGCCATATCATCCTATCATCAGGATGGGTTTTTACTTGTGGTTCATGCACCTTTAATTATATTCCTGCAAATTTAAGTGATGGCACCCTTTGCTGTCTTAGTAGAATGATACTTATATTGCCTTTTGCTGGTTACAATTGTAGTAAAAGAAGTGTACCCCTTTTAGATGATTATATTGCAGATGTTGAGCTTTTGGTTATTTTGTGTTTGTAATCATTGGGCTTATTTTTTGTTGTTGCTGTGTACAATGTATTCCTTCCTTGTTAAGACTTTGTAAAATTTTGCCCTGGAAAGCTCCCCAGGTTATGTCCTTGTCTGTCTGGGAGTTAAATAGCATGACAAAACAAATTGGCGGCTACCATGAGATGGCCAACTTCAATAAACAAAAAAGGGGAGATGAAGGGTTAATGTCTAGCTATTCCACCTGGAAGCAGGCGGGGCACACCCTGACTGTTTCCTAGGAGCAATGCACACATTGCTCTATCCAAGGACAAGGGCTAGATATGAACCCTGAGAACTTGATTGCTTGGACAGCAACTGTGGGAGGTTTCTTTAGCCTGGGCTCAAGGCCTGAGAACCAGGATTGTAGTAGATAGAGGATGGTAACTAAGCATATGAATCAACGTCATACATTCCTTTGTGTAGCAGTGTGTAATGCTTAGGGGGAGAAATATAATAAAAGGAGAAGGTGGAAGGCAGGGGGGGCAGAACAGCCCATCTCCGCTGACCAGCCTGCTTGCTTGCATAAAGCTGTGTTCTGTCTCATCACTGAACCGCAACAACTGGGCACTTCAAAGGGGCCTAAGGGAGTCATGAACCATGCCAGGATGTACCAAGTCTTCATGGCCTCCTGCTGGGTCCTCAATTCCTGCCTAGAAAAGCTGCACAGAAGCAGCCAATCTCAGCCCATGGGCTCAGATAAAAGGAGCGGCAGGGCCTTGGTGGGTCAGTTCCCAGCTGGGACCAGAGGATCGAGGATGGCAGCTCTGCTCTGGTTGCATTTGCTGGCCCTGCGAGTGAGAAGACCTGAGAACTATAACACGAAGGTAACAAGTGGAGGGGAAGGGAGGAGGTGGGAAGGGGCCCTGGGAAGCAGCAGCAGCAGCTAATTAAAGGGAGCAGCACATGGAGGCTGGGAACAGGGTCCCTGGGCTGGAACCCGGCATGGTGGGTTCCTCCACTGGCCACTGGCAAAGGGGCCTAAGCTCCAACATGGGGACAAGTCTCTTTTAGAAGCCTGAGCCAAGGGTGGGATTTAAAAGGCCCAGCAACCGGGCTGAAGCCCCGGGTGAAGGCAGACGGTTTGATGGACTCTTTGCTACTCTGGAGCAGGTCTGTTTTTTCACTGTGTGACTTGGCCGGAGGGCTGAGCCACTGAAGACCTGGCAAGGGGGTTGGCCAGCTGGGAGTGCGAGGGAGGAGGGGTCATGAGCGGAAAAAAGATTGCAGTACCACACCTAGCTTCTAGGAGGTGGGTGGCCCCAATCCCAGGAGCCCAAGTCAAACTTAATGTCTCTGGTGCTCAGCCTGTGAAATGGGGACAATAACCCTTCCCTACCTCACAGCCGTGAGGATAGATTCCCTGGTGTAAGTGAATTGGGGGATGGAGAGGGAGGGTCATAGAGGAACCAGCGAGAGGCATGCCCTCAAAGTCTCCAGACTCCAGCCCTAGGTGGCCTTAGCTCAGCCAGATGCCAGGAAGGAGGACCTTTGAAATAGGAGATCTGGATGGAAATTTTCTGGGGAAATGTTCTTGACTTTTTTATTGGAAAATGCCAATTCAGCAAAATGAAAACTGCTCGCGAAGCAGTTTTGCATTCAGTGGAACACCCAACTCAAAATATTTTTGGCTAGAAAAGTTTCAACGATAGTCAAAACCTCCTGTCAAACCAGAAAGTTTGGGGGTTTTAACTTCATTTTGAAATTGCAGTAAATATACACTAAAAATGTTTAAATGGGAAAAAAGGTTAACATAGAAATAAGACATTGTGAAATTATCTAAAAACAATTTTTTTTTTCACCCAAACTGATTTTTTTCAGATTTTTAACTCACAAACTTTTTGACTTTTCATCCCGATTTATAACAGGAACATTTTCAAAATGCCAAAAACTTCCATGGAATGGGAAAACCATCTGCTGCCCAGGCCTGCTTTGAAAGCAAACCTGCTCTCGTATAGTCCGAGAGCCATGAACCGAGGGGACTACACGTTACAACCAAGAGTCGAAGTGAATTTTCGCAGTGTAAGAAGACAGAGGGGCAATAACTCCCATGGTGCCTTGACGAGTTACTCCAGCTGGGGGTACGACCTGCTCTACATTAGAGCTGCCTCTGTAACTGGAATGGAATTAACAAAGTTAGCATTTAGCCAGAAAGTGAAGGGTAAAATATCTGCTTTGACCAAAAAGTGCCATGAGATTTCCAAACACTCCCTGCTGAGCCCCACAAGACCACTCTCTGCAGCAGAGCGCCCCTTGCTGCCATGCTGGGACATAGGGGTCAGCAATGTCTCAGAGAGGACAGGGCCATCTACTGAGCCCCCCACTGTCCTTCCAGCAATACAATGCCCCCCTAGGAGCTTGCTGGGACACTGGGCTCGGCACTGACTCCAAGCAGAGCGCACATCCTAATGAGTAACCCACTCCACTCTCTGCAATACAGCACCGTCTCGCAGAGCCCCGTGCTCAGGACTGGCTCAGAGCGGGAGGCCAGGCCTGGAATATCAGGGAGAGCAGTTTTCTGTGAGAATTGCTGCATTACATTAAAGAAACACAGGACCTTTGGTATAATGCCCATAGTGATCACCAGATGCAACCTGCACGAGCCACCCGTTCTAGCATGGCCACAGACTTTCCTCTCTGATGAAATACACGAGCTAGCTCTTTCACTTTGCCCCAAACAATGATTCTAACAAGGCCCATTGGAGTTTGCCAATGGGAGGGCATCATTATGTGCTTTAAAACACAGCCAATATCAACAGTTTAACACTGACCTAGCTCTGTGTGACCAGGGGAGTGAGATACACCGGGGGGAAAGTGGAGAGAGAACAGAGAAGGTGCAAGGTTATAAGATGCTGCAGAGAGAAAGGACATGTCCAAGCTGAAGAAGAAACTAAACAGAGCAGAGAAAGGAATAGAAATAGAGCAACTACCTGTTAGGATTGGCATCCCACAGTACCTCATGCCAACCAGGTGTCCCACAGTGCCTGGTACCAGCTGTGTCAGAGGCAGGGGCAAGGACCCTGAAGTGGGCAACTCTGGGCTAATCTCCACAAGCAAGTTTCCCCTTAAGCCCTTCCAGGCTGAGGTTGGCTTCACGTGGGGGACAAGGCTACATTCTGTGTGAAGGGTTGGATGTGGGAGATATAGAGGGGTGAAGGCCAAGGGAGATCTCAGGGCACGGCATGAAGCAGGTGAGAATGACTTAGCATGCTGGCCATAGCAGCCCAGCTTGGACGCATAGCCAGGCACCACAGCCGGATGTGCGGATTCATAGACTGATAGATTAATGCCGGAGGAGACCAGCAGCAGCATGTAATCTGACCTCCTGGATACCACAGAATGTCGAGTCCAATAACTCATACCTCACTAACGCCTATTTCAACAAAGGCCATCTTGACTCGAAGATCGCAAAAGTCAGAGCGTGCCTTACTTCCCTTTAGAGTCCATTCCCACGGCTAATCACCCTCACACGTATCAATGTGAACTTTGTTTGTAATTTGAATGTGTCTCTGTTTAACTCTGGGGTTCTGTTCCTGGGTGTGGGAGAAGAGGAGGGTCTAGTGGGCTGAAGCAGGGGAGCTGGGAGCCAGGACTCCTGGGTTTAGGCTGACCAGATAGCAAGTGTGAAAAATGGAGACTGAGGTGAGGGGTAGTAGGAGCCTATATAAGAAAAAGCCTCAAATATCAGGACTCTCCCTATAAAATTGGGACATCTGGTTACTTTACCTGGGTTCAAAGCTGGCTCGGGGAGGCAAATTGGGTTCAGTGGGGGCTGGGATTCGGCCCGTGTAGGAATGGGGAGTGCGATCTAGTGGATTAGAGCAGGGCAGGCTAGATGTCAGAACACTTGGATTCTATCCCCAGAGATGGGAAGGGATTGGGGTCCCCTAGATTGGTGAACAGGGGTTCAAACTGGGTTCTGCATAGCAGAGAGTTTTAGCTCAAACACCCCTGCAAAGATCACCCATTGTTCCTCCTTGGTTAATCATAACACCCCGCGTACACTGGCAGGGACACAGACCGAGTGAATGGAGTGTGGGAACAGATCCCAGCTGAGACCTTTTATCCTGGTGGGGGTCCCGTACCCCCCAGTGCTGCGGGTTCTCTTGTTCCCCTTTTTCCTCTCCTCTACCTGTTGACGCTGTGTGGGAACCCGCTCGTCCTGCTGGCAGTGGCCCGGGAGCCCTGGCTGTACAAGCCCATGTACTGGTTCCTGTGCCACTTATCCTTCCTGGACATGATGGTCTCCTCAGTGGTGGTGCCCAAGGTGGTGCCCGGCTTCCTGACAGGCAGCAGGACCATATCCTTCCAGGGCTGCATGGCCCGTTCTTCCACTTCCTTGGCTGCACCAAGTGCTTCCTCTATACGGTCATGGCCTACGACCGCTTCCTGGCCATCTGCAAGCCACTGCACTACAGCGTCATTGTGAACCTCAGAGGCTGCCCGTGCCTGGCAGCGGGGACCTGGCTAGGGTGTTCTCTGCACTCGCTGATAGAGACCGCACTCACCTTCCAGCTGCCCTATGGCCAGGGGAACCGAGTGGGATACATCTTCTGTCATGTCCTGGCTGTGCTGAAACTGGCCTGCGGGGACATGGTGCTCAATGAGCTGGAGACATTTGTGGACATCAGCTTCCAAACCTTCACCTGCTTCCTGCTAATCCTGATGTCCTATGTCTACATTATCTTGGCCATCTTGAGTATCCACTCTGCCGAGGGCAGGCGCCGGGCCTTCTCCACCTGCAAGGCTTACGTCACCATGGTGGTGACCTACTATGTGCCTGTGGTCTTCATCTACCTGAGGCCAGGTTCCCAGCATACTGTGGACAGGGTGGTGGCTGTATTCTACACCACGGTTACCCCGCTCCTGAACCCCTTCATCTACATTCCGAGGAACAAGGAGATGAAGGATGCCCTGATGAGTCTTGGGGACAGCAAACTGCTGGGGCCTGAGCCATGATTGTCCTGTGTCCAGCAGGAGCTTCCTGAGAACTGGACGGGGAGAGAGGGATTTGGAGATTAGAATCAGGACTCCTGGGTTCTCTCGCTGGCTCTGAGAGGGAAGTGGGTTCTACCAATTGACCTCCAGGTTCCTGGGGTCTACTGGAGTTTGTTCCAATTCTCTTATGGGTAGAGACACCCAGATTTGCCCTTGAGACTCTTGGGTTCTATTTCTATTTCTTGCAGAGGAGTGATGTCTGGTGGTAAGATCAGGGAGGGCTGGGAGTCAGGACTCCTGGGTTCATTGTTTACACCTCTGCCACAGGCTCCTGTATGACCTTGGGCAAGTCACTTGGCAACAGTTTCCCCTACTGCCTAACACCGAGGGTTGTGAGACCAAAGTCATTACAGACTGGGAGGAGGAGGAGAGGCTCCAGTCGTAGAAGCTAGAGAAACGCCATTTCAAGCTCATGTAAGAAGGGATCCTGGGGCAGAATCCAAGATGTTGGACTTGCTTTAGGAACACAGCAACGGCCAAACAACATCAGACCATTGGGCCATCCATCCCATCAGCCCAGCCCTCGGAAGTGTCCAAGCTCTTCCGCTCATAAAAATAACATGACGGCATATGTCACCACATGGTCTTATCTTTGTAAACCCCACCCCTGGTATACCACATGCACTTGATTTGTCTTGTCTCCGATTAGAACGTCCTCTCTTCAGGGCCTCGATCTCTGTGCAGCACATATGTGATCCTTGCCGGGGGCCTGTAGGCACGTCGGTGTTATGAAAAATAACCTGCAATGATTCCCAATGAAGGAAGGGTCTGTGGTGAGGCACTGGAGTGGGACTCTACAGAGGCACCGACTCCATGGGTGCTCTGGGGCTGGAGAAAAATTGGTGGGTAATGAACATCCATCGGCAGCCCCTATATTAGTTGCCCCCACCCACTGCTATTCCCCTTCACCTCTCCCTCCCTCCCTGTGCCTCCTGGCTGCTGCAATCAGCTGTTTTTCCCCGTAGGTGCTCCAGCCCCAGAGCACCCATGGAGTTGGCGCCTATGGGGAATCCCACTCCAGTTAATGTTGTTTTTCTGCTTCCCTTGGGGTTGTTGGGAGGCTAAATCCATGACAGATTTGCGAGTCGCTCAGACATGTCATCAGTGGGGTGAGCTGAGTCAGATCAACTCAGCGTCACTTTGCTGTATTCTGAATAAAGGGACCTGAGTGATGAGATGTGGAGTAGAAGTGAGTTTCCCCAGGGAACTGGATGAAGTGCTCTCCCAGAGCTGGATCAGCCAAGTGGAACAGGCTTTGGAAGGTTTCAGAGTAACAGTCGTGTTAGTCTGTATTCGCAAAAAGAAAAGGAGGACTTGTGGCACCTTAGAGACTAACCAATTTATTTGAGCATGAGCTTTCGTGAGCTACAGCTCACTTCATCGGATGAAATCCCAACAACCGGAGACCCTGGTTTTATTGCTCATTACAACAATTTTGTAACATAATGTGGTGCCTACTAAACTTCCTTTGTCCTTTGCCTGCAGAGATGTTAAAAGTGACGGCTTCATTGCAAGTGACAGGTTTCAGAGTAGCAGCCGTGTTAGTCTGTATCAGTAAAAAGAAAAGGAGGCCTTGTGGCACCTTAGAGACTAACCAATTTGCAAGTGGTCTCCTACAACATGTGTGAACCCCTTAGGATAAAGTATCTCATACAACATATGACCTGAAGAGAAGTGACAGTCTGACCATTTTAACTATTGCTGAAGCTGTGTTATCTTCCTTAGGGTTTTATTCTTTTACTTATTTCGGTTGTATCTGGAAAATAGCTATAATAAAACTCCAGACCATTGAAACCAATGGGAGGATCTGGGCCAAAGTTCTTTGGTGGATAATGAGCATCCATCAGCAGCTCCTGTATCAGTTGCCCCCACCCCCCACCTGCTGCCGGGCCCCGCTGATCAGTGCCTCTCCCTCCCTCCCTGTGCCTCCTGGCTGCTGCAATCAGCTGTTTCGCAGCATTCGGGAGGCTCTGGGGGCAGGGGGAAGAGCAAGGACGTGGCACGCTCAGGGGAGGGGGGTGAAATGGGGCAGAAAGAGGCAGGGTGAGGGTGGAGCAGGGAAGAAGAGGCAGGGTGGGGGTAGGGCCTTGGTGGAGCGGGGGCAGGGCCTGTGGCAGAGCCGGGGGTTGAGCACCCCCCGGCACTTTTGAAAGTCGGTGCCAGTGGGACTCCAAACAGCCTATGTCCCTTGCACTGTGCATGCCTTGGTTTCCCATCTGTAAAATGGGACTAGTGCCACTCCCTTTAGGCTGTTTAGATCCCAGGCACTTTAGGACAAGGACTGACTCTGCACAGTGCCTGCCACAGTGAAGGCAGATCCCCAGCTGGTGTGAACCTGTCTTAGTTCCATTGGAATCAATGGTTCAGATTTCCAGTTTGTGTGAATTGAAGTCAGTGGGAACATGTCAGTTTATACCAGTAAGGGGCTGGTCATATGGCCATATCTATATGTAGTGAGATTTCTATAACTTTCTGGCCCAGTAGAATTACTTTCCTTGGTGCTCAGTTCATTGTGTGTCGACGTAATCAATTTCTCAGTCGTAGAGGTTCACGTTCCCATCTAATGGGTGATGATTTCCCCTGTGCAGGTCTGTTGAAAACCCAATTTTCCACCAAAGAAAAGCTTCAATGGATCATTTATTACTAGTCCTTAATAATGATGACAGTGGTTGGCTTTTATATAACTCAAGAGGTTCTCATCATCTGTACACTTGTCTGATCCTTTTTTGAAATTTAAAAAGCTCTTGGCCTCAATATCTTGTGGCCATGAGTTTGTCAGGCTAAGTGTACAAATATAAAAAACGGTTTAGGGCTTAAGTGGTATGTAACCAGTGAGCAGACCATCTGCGCACTCTGGTGAACTTCCTATCACACTTTTACTTTAGGTTGGAAATTTCAAAGACACCTCCCAGGGGCTAAGTGTCTAACTGCCATAGACTTTTGTCTTCCTTTAGAAATTCCAACCTTAAAATCCTTTTTCATTTCATATTTTTACTGTTCTCTTAAATTTCACTTGTTCTCTGCCGGTCTCGTAAATGGCCCAGTCCTCTCCAGACACCGGTTTCTAGATTTATTTTTCATTGGAACGCATAGAAAAAGCACAGAAAACTTAGAGACAAGTTCCAATCAAACAACAGCTGAGGGCAGGAAACAAGAAAAAAAAATTATTCCCAGGTTAGGTTTATTCCCACCGCATATTACTCAAACTTCAAGCACAACCACATGCAGAAGACACAATACATAAGCAGCACAAACCCAAAACACATTGTGTGTGATGAGTGTAGAGTCCTCACATTTGTTAAATCTTCTATTAGCATTTTTATTCCTTTTTTTACTTATCTTTCTAGTTCTATCTAAGCAGAGGATGAATTTAAAAAAAAACACCTAATTGACTGAGGAGAGTAGGTCCCATTTTCAAAAGCCATTCAGGTGCCCAGTTCTCACTGAAATTCCATGGGGACATTGGCCAGATTTTCAAAGGTATATCGCCACCTACAGGTGCAGATAGGCAACTAGTGGGATTTTCAAATGGGCCTTGGTGTTTCGGTCCAGATTCTTGTCACAGTTCAGAGCAACTGCACTGGTATTTCTCCATAGTGGTCCAGCAGGGGCATCTCCCTCAGGCTTCCAGCTCCCTACCTGTAGGCTTCCTTGGGTGGAGACCTATGTCTCTCTTCCTCCTGACTGGGGCTTTTCCAGGCTTAACAGTTCCCTTCACCATGCTATTCCCTCAAAAACCAGCCTACCTAAGCAGCCCTGCATTGCTTCTTCCCTCTGGGTGGTGCACAGCGTAATGGCCTCAGTTATAAGAAACCATACAGTTCTTCCTAAGCAAGCGTGTTTTATTCTTAAGGTAAAAGCAATACAGAGAAAAAACATAAAAGAACCTGCATGCACAGTAATAAGCTTAGCAGAGATCACCCCAACTCCAACATGGGCTCTGTCAGGGGATTAGTCCTTCAAACCGCACAACCAGGTCTCTTCCGTGGTCACCAGCTCATAACAGCCTCAGCTCAGAACTAGCTCCAGCATGACAAGTTTAGTTCATTCTTTATGCAGGATGGGGGTCTTTGATCTGGAGTTTCCAGGGGCAGGTAATCCATAGAGAATGGGTTTTTTCTCCACGCGGCATAGCTTTGAAAGACCTCCAGAGTACTCCGTGACCCCCTTCACACGTACTGTCCCAAACAGTTCTTTGAAGTTTCTCACATTTCCCCAAGATTTCATTCATCAGTCTCCTACAAAAGTTACATTCAGTCCACAATAACGCATGCACAATTGTATTTGTAATACAACAGACCCCAAAGGGATTAAACTTAATTCAATAAGGTTTATTCAGGAAATTCCCGTATCTGTCACACCTTTAAAAATCTGGCACTGGACATCTAACTCTCATTGATTTCTATTAGAAAATCTTTTGAAAATCCCACTAGGTGCCTAATTATCTTTAAAAATCTGCCATAAGGTGTAGATTTATGAAGGGGTTAAATAAATTCCACTAGGCACAAAGAGCTTCTAAATAGGCTAAGTGTTTAACTCCTATGGAAAGTAACTGGGAGTCTGGTGCCGGACTCACTCAAGGTGCTCTTAGAAACCTTATTAGGTGTCTAATAATTAGGTGTCTAATTAGGGCGTGGTGAAAAATCCAGTGGTTCTCCCAGGAATTTTAGGCAGCTACCTAGGGCAGGTGCTTGGTGAGCTGTGGTTCATGCCAGAAGATGAAGGGAATTTTTTTCCTTCCCCTTTGGTTTGCAGAAGATGCTGCACTTGCTTCTGCAGATCTGTGTAATAAAGATGAGATTTTCAGAGTCTTCTACAAAATTTGGCACTCCAATTACTTTTAATTTTGATGCAGACTGAGTATGATGGGCCCTTAGGCAGCTTTGAAAATGGCAGCCTTACCGTATGTTAAACGAGAGGAAGGGATTTTCAGGAGTGTTTCTGCGATTTGTAGAACTCCAGATAGATAGAAGGGGCTGTGTGGGGATGGGGAGACACACCGAGGCTCACAGAAGCCATGACACAAGCATGCAGATGTATTTGTAGATGTATTTCCATGCAGACTCACGTGCAATTCCTGCAGCTGCTGCACATCAATGTGCAGGCATTAGACCCCCTCTCAGTTTTTTCAGAGCTGCTTTCATCTCCTTGTTCCTCAGCGTGTAGATGGCTGGGTTCAGCATGGGCGTGACCGCGTTGCCGAAGATCTGCACAGCAATCATCAGCACTTTGCTCCGCTGGGGCTGAGTGTAGATCAGGGCACAGGGACTAAAGAACAGTGTCACCACTACCAGATGCGAGGCGCAAGTGGAGGCCGCTTTGCGCCACCCTTCGGCCGAGTTCATATTCAAGACGGAGTAGATGATTCTGATGTAGGATGCGAGGATGAGGAGGAAGCAAGTCATGGGCACCAGACCAATGTCTGTCAAGGTCACGGTCTCGATGATGTACGTGTCTGCACAGGCCAGCTTGACCACCGGAAAGATGTCACAGAAGAAATAGTCCACCACATTGGACCCACAGTAGGGCAGCGTGAAGGTCAGGCTGGTAAGGATGGTGGCGTGGAAGGAGCTAGAGATCCAGGTGCCGGCGGCCAGGAGGGCGCACACCCTCCGGTTCATGATGAGCAGGTACCGCAGCGGGTGGCAGATGGCCACATACCTGTCATAGGCCATGACAGTGTAGAGCAGGCACTCGGTGCTGCCCAGGAAGTGCCCAAAGAAGACCTGGGACATGCACCCGCCCAGCGAGATGACTCTGCTCTGACCCCAGAGGATGGTCAGATATTTAGGGATGATGATGGAAGAGATTCCAATGTCTAGCAAGGAGAGATTGCAGAGGAAGAAATACATGGGGGTGTGCAAGCGGGGGTCAGCGAGGATGGCTGAGAAGATGGTCAGGTTGCCCAGTAGCGTACAGAGGTAGAAGGCTAAGAATGTGATGAAGAGGATGGTCTGGAGGCCATCGGCATTGGGGATCCCTAAGAGGATGAAATGAGTCACCACAGTGTGGTTGACCAGCCCCATGTGAGATTTATTCCTGGGTAGGGGAGAGAAATAATGACAGTGAGTTACTGAAACAAAAAGACCTATGTCCTATAGCTGCAATGGTCACCCTTCCTTCCACTGCCCCCGTTACTCACTGTCATTCGGAGTGGTGTATATTTCTGTCACTGGGTTGCCAGTTGGGATCACGTCCTCACTGGGCTGGCGCTGATCACAGAGAGAGAAAATATCTGCTTGTTCTTACCATCCAGAGAAGAACAGACAAAGGGGACATCTATTCTATTCTATTCTATTCTATTCTATTCTATTCTCTCCCTACTTACTCCAATTTCTTCAGTTCTGTTCTATCTAGGCCCTTACCCCCCATTCTCACCACAGTACCTCAGAGCCTTCCATTTGTGGCTCACATTTCTCACTAGCGGTTTGTTCTCTCTCTTTCTCTCTCACCCTCTCTGCAGAGGAATGGCCGTGTGTGCAGTGCAGCGCTGTGTTTTGGTCGGGTTTTGTTGTTATAAATGCATGAGCTGCGACGGGTTTGTGTTAAGAAAGAGGGGGCGGATGGAACATACAAACCAATGAATGTGGTGATGAATGACCTCAGCTTTGTTCGTGCTGTGCGTTGTTTGGGGGTATTTATGGGGGTTAGAGAGGGAAGGAAAAGGAAAGAAGGAGAAGGGGAAGAGCCACAGCCAGAGGTGGTGGAATTGGGGCTTGACATAGTTTCCATCATATCCAGGGTTCACAGTTGGGTTGAATGGCCCTCAGCATCCTCACTCCCCATTGTTCCAGGGCCCCGAGGCACAGCTTGTCATCACTCTGCTGTGAACAGCAGGCTGGACTCTGCGGATGTGAAGGGGGCTTTTTAAGGTGATATTTGAAGGACAATGGTGAAGTGTCTGTTTGCATTTTGCCAGGGAGTTTCCCAGGCAGGAGAGGCACAGGAAGTGGAGATACTGGTGGGTTCAGGTTCTGACAGATGGAGAGAGGAAGATAAATGATACAGAGACAGGCAGGCAGGTACTGCACAGGGAAGGATGAATGGGCAGCAGGATCAACTTCTCTCTATAGAAAATATTTGTCTGACACCTTTCTCGGCGCAAGGCAGAGATTGACAGGTTCAGAGACAGACACAAACTGAGGGACAAAGAGAGAAGAACTTTACCAAAGCAGGAGCCTTACATAGGCTGCATTGGGAGAGGCCGCTCCAGCTGACGGGAATTCTCCCTTTCTGTCCCCCGGCCATGAATCTTGTCTAGCACCATCTAGCTTTCTTATCCCAAATGGCCCATCACCCAGGACAGGTGCACAGCCTGGGTGCTTAGTATCCAAACGGGAGACCTAATCTGCAGCATATCACCCCACGCTGCTGCAGACCCCACTGCTTTCTCACAGCTTCCAGCCTCCTTACGGCTCTCCCTGGTCTTTAAATCTCCTTCGGGCCCTTCAGGACCAGGGCCCTCAATTCCCAAGAGGAATTGAATGCAATTCAATTCCCAGTGAATGGAGATTTGGCATCGTTTCAGCTAATGCTCATGGAGCTCTGGGACCGGGCCCTCAGGCAGCATCAGTAAGTGTAGCGCCATGGAACTGAATCGGCCAAATCCCCACCTCCACCAGGGTCCGGATTCAAGTCTTGCTCCCCCTGACCTGACTCCTGAGCAATTCCATTGGTTCCCTGGGGCTCTTTCCCCTAGCACCTAGCCACGCACCTGGTGTAAATCAGGAGTTACACCACTGGAATCAAGGGAACTATGTAGATTTCTACCAGCTGAGAATCTGGCCCAGCCATTGAAGGGGGGATGGGACATTCATGCTCGTCTAGGCTCTCCGGCTCTGTGACACAAGCCAGGGAATACCTTTTCGCCCCCCCCCCCCCCCCGTGGTGTGAAATAGGAGTAAACTGGGCCAGAGGTTCAGCTGGAGGGCTCTGTATCCAGCACAGCTTTCTCCTGGGTTTGTATGTCCTGTTCCCCTGCCCTCATCTCTGTGTCTCTGTATGCACAGGGATGTATTCATGCAGTGGTGTGGTTATGTGTGAGGGTGAAATTCACCCCTGTGCAGATGGAGGACAGCCTGCGCACGACTTCACATTGCTTTTTACAAGATACTAGAGACTCCAAGAAGAGCATCGAGTCGTTTTGGGCAGTACAGTAGTTCCCAGCAACTCCAGCTAGATCCTGGCACTGTTGTTCTGGATGCCGCTCAGACACAGGGTGAGACAGATTCTGCCTGTCAGAGCTCACAGGCTAACTAAACCAAACACAGTGAGAGTTATCAGCCACATGTTACAAGGGGAAACTGAGGCACAGTGAATTTCAGGGTGGGATTTTCAAAGGAGCCAGGCTCCCACAACTCATTCTAGTTCACTGGGCATTGGACACCCAATTCCTACTGGCTGCTGAAACTCTCAGTCAGATTGAATTGTCCAAGGTGGCAAAGGGAGGTTGTGGAAGAGCCGGGAATCTGGTCCAGATTTCCTGGGTTCCAGCCCGAGCACTGGGCATAACACCCTTCTCCTTCCATTGGGATGAACCTCGCTCTGCATCTCTCTAAGCCTCAGGCCTGTTCTCTTACCCTCCCCTTTGTGCAAGCAGGGTTCAGGAATTGGGGCCTTTAGAGTGTTGGGGCTGATTTAACTGAACCAAAGCTGCTTCTTTACTAGCCAAGAAAGTGGAATAATAGACCCACGCCTTGTCTTGGACCCCTACTGTGCGTCTGCGCTAAGGGGTCAGGAGTGGTTAACTAAATAGGTGTGAAGTACTTTAATGTGGACATATCCACAGACCCCTGCACAGAGAGGGATGTGAGAGAGACAGGGCTAGATTAGGGGGGTTTCCAGCAATGATCTCATCCATCCATTTGCTGGTGTCCTAGCACCGCAGTTGTAATAAGGTCCCTTGTGATTCCTCTAATCTCTCTCATCTCCCGCTCTTCCTCTGGGGGGCACCGTACTTGGGAGCCAGAACGCATGGGCAGAAGCAGACATGATAATTAATCTCTGTAGATGTGTTACCCCAGCCCAGGCATAACATCCCATGAGATGCAATGGCCACTGAGATTAATTAAAATGTTGATATTTCTAATGAGCGTCCAGGCTGAGTCTTCTCACTGCTCTGGAGACCAGGCTCAGACGTTACTCTTGGCTTGCATGAGCTGAGTTCAGTGTATCATTGCCACAACCACCAGAGCAGGAACTGCCTTTGGGTATTTTAGTTTGTATTATCACTATTTTTATCATCGGTATAATGGTAGGACCCACAGTCTGGAACTGAGATGTAGGCCGCTTCTTGCCATACCTGGCAGAGACACAGAGTAAGAGACATCCCCCTTCTGAATGTGATAGACATTTAATAGCTGAGAGTGACAAAGGATTTAACTAGCCATGTATAAGAGATGGGGAAACTGAGGCACAAAGCGATTTAGTGAGTTACTGAAGGGCAAACAGGGACACTTCTACAGAGACTGTACTGGAACCCAGATCTCTTGTGTCCCAGGCCTTTGTCTTACCCACAAGATAATGCTTTGCAAATAATTCCCACGGGCTCTTTAAATGTAGGTGTGTTGAGTTAGGGTGACTGGATGTCCTGCTTTTATAGGGATAGTCACAATATATGGAGCTTTTTCTTATATAGGCACCTATTACTCCATGCAGTGAGATGTCTAGCTGCATGCGTGTGTTCCTTGTGTGTGCCACCCCAGCCCCATGTAGACACCTGGCACAGCAGATCTCGAGCGAACCACCCAATGTCCACAAGATCTGTTAAGGGACGAGGGCACTCAGCCAGGTTTATTTTCGACAAAACACGGTAGCAGTATCCCGCAGACCCTATCAGACTCCTAATACATGTGTGCCCGTAACAATGTACCAACTCAGTGAACGGCGGGACTTTCCGTTCCTCCCTAAGGACTGACAAAGACACTCCCTCTGAGATACATCTTTATACCCAGAAACAAACAAATTCCATACTGCCCCTATGACATAGTTAGTTACTGCCCCCGCCTCCTTGATTTGGCTAGTTATCACCCTCACCTGGTATATGTTGGTACGATCAAAACATTTCTATTATGTACTGTCATCGAGACCTTAACTTTTAAGAGGGGCCAGTGTGTTCCTGTTATCCTTGGGGAATGCTTTTGTACCATCCTGATATCGGGATGCTCTGGCACCACGTGATATCGGGATGGGTTTGCGTGAGTGCTCTGTGTCTAGCACTTCTTAGGAACCTGTATTACTGCGATATCAGCCCTGTTCTTGCCTGATTCGATGAGCCGGTCCTGCCTCTTCCTCACAGCTAGTCTGTACTTTATATCAATATTACTTTAGCCCAGGCCTCAGACCGGGCCTCTGCTACAACGGCTTATGTCTCAGGCTCTCTTCCTACTTCACAACCCACCCCCTGAACTGATTTTTCACCTTGCTGTCTGATCACCCTGGTTGAGTTGATACAGTTCTCAGTTACAAAATACTGTAGCCATCTGCTCGCCCTGCTTCTCCCTCTACGGCCATGCAGTGCCCATGGCTTGGAGGTAAAGAGAGCTTTCCCACTGTCCATCAGAAGCTACTGCAGTTTTTTAAATCAATGGGCACAATTTCTGCACTGAACTTCCATTCCAGGTTTTCATTTCTCAGGCAACATAGTCTGGATTTGTGGCTCTGTGGAAATTGGTTCCCTGGAGAAAGACAAAGAAACAACAGAGAAAATTCAGGACAAACCCCCACAGTGCAATGGGGGTGCTGCAGCGCAGGGGGTGGTACAGGAAACTCAGTAGGGGGCGCTCTTCGCTTCGAGTCAGGGCTGTTTCCGGGGCCGTGGTGTTGGGCTCGCATGTGCTGCTCTGCAGGGAGAAGGGCCAGGGGCCAGGCTCACGGCATCTCCCTCAGGTTCCTTTCACTTCCTTTATTGTATTACTTTTTCAGTTCAAGGCACAAGGTTAAAACCCATATCCTATGTGTCAGGGATAATTCTGAACAATGCACTATTGTTTCTGTTGTGTGGAAGCCAAGTTGCAGTAAGGGCTGCACCCACACATGGCCAGAGACAGCCCCTACCCCAAAGAACTTACAAGAGAAAAGGAATAATTTTTACCACAGTAAAAACAACAAGGAATCCTTAAAGACTAACAAATTTATTTGGACATTTATTTGGACATATTCGTGAGCTATAATCCACTTCTTCAGATGCATGGAGTGGAAATTACAGTAGGCAGGTATAAGAACATAACAATGGCCCTTCTGGGTCAGACCAAGGGTCCATCTAGCCCAGTATGCTGTCTTCCGATAGTGGCCAGTGCCAGGTGCCCCAGAGGGAATGAAAAGAACAGGTAATCATCAAGTGATCCATCCCCTATCGCCCATTCCCAGCTTCTGGCAAACAGAGGCTAGGGACACCATCCCTGCCCATCCTGGCTAATAGTTATTGATGGACCTATCCTCCATGAATGCATCTAGTTCTTTTTTGAACCTTGTTATGGTCTTGGCCTTCACAACATCCTCTGGCGAGGAGTTCAACAGGTTGACTGTGCGTTGTGTGAAGAAATACTTCCTTTTATTGGTTTTAAACCTGCTGCCTATTAATTTCATTTGGTGACCCCCTAGTTCTTTTATTATGAGAAGTAGTAAACAACACTTCCTTATCTACTTTCTCTACACCAGTCATGATTTTAAAGACCTCAATCATATCTCCCCTTAGCTGTATCTTTTCCAAGCTGAAAAGTCCCAGTTTTATTAATCTCTCCATACCCCTAATCATTTTTCTTGCTCTTTTCTGAACCTTTTCCAATTCCAATATATTTTTTTTGAGATGGGGCGACCACATCTGCACACAGGATTCAAGATGTGGGCGTCCCATGGATTTATAGAGAGGCAACATGATATTTTCTGTCCTATTATCTCTCCCTTTCTTAGTTATTCCCAGCATTCTGTTTGCTTTTTTGACTGCCACTGCACACTGAGTTTATGTTTTCAGAGAACTATAAACATACTAACACATGAAAAGATGGGAGTTACCTTTCCTTCCTGATTGAATTTGCCTCCTTAGCACTGGTCCTCCACTTGGTAAGGTAACTCCCATGTTTTCATGTGTTAGTATATTTATACCTGCCTACTGTAATCTCCACTCCATGCATCTGGCAAAGTGAGTTATAGCCCAATAAATGTGTTAGCCTTTAAGGTGCCACAGGATTCCTCGTTGTTTTTTGCTGATACAGACTAACACGGCTACCCCTCTGAAACTTTTTACCACAGTGTTTCAGGTGAGGAACTGAACCCCAAGGAGATGACATCATTCACCTAACTTTCTGCCTCGCCCTCATAAACCCTGGCATGAATGTATTCACTTCCTGCCTCACCCCGGCCCTGGGTAACTTTATTGATTGCACACATCACCTGAACCCTAGCGTCACTTAACTGCCCTGCCTCAATCTGAGCAGAATTCCTTTGACCTTTTCCCGAATGCTAACCCTAGGATAACACCAGTGCCCTCCTCCCTTGCCCTGGGAAAACTCCACTGACATCCATCCAAAGTGTTTTACCCTGTTATGTTATTATATAAAACAGGAGATAAATATAACGATGTTGAATATATCGTGTGTGTTTGTGCTGTTTCTTGGGAGTCTCCAACTATCTGGCATGTAAGTGGAGGTTTCCTTGTGCTTAGAATTTTTCTCCCCTGAATTTTTCACCAAGCTGCCCTGGTGATCCTGCCAGGAAGGCGTGAAGGGGTGGAGGCACTGCCAATAAATTCATATGGGAAGAATATAAAGAATTGACATCCTGCTGAGTGGGAGGCAGGGTCCAGAAGAACCCAGGCCTGTGCATCAAAACCCAGAAGGGAATTGGTGCTAAAGGAGGTTACCGGGTGGATAGGGGGTCCTACATATAATAGTTAAAAGCTCATTTTAAATAATTTTTGCTTAGTTGCTTTTCATCATATGATACTTTGATGCTAATTTTGGCTGAAAACCTTGCTCATGTAAAGGATCAAGTACTTCTGCTGCTAGCTTCTGTTGAAATGTTTGGTCATGTTCCCACAGCGTCTCTCTGTCAGCTGCTTTCAGAACAACATACCAGTCCCAGACATCGCTGATCCCGTGCTGATTCCACCACTTGCCTTCAGGGTCACTGTTGCCCCACCTTGGCAGGCTCGTGCATTTCAAAAGTTTCCATTTTTTGGCCCTAGCATCTTTCAATGGTTTGTAAACATTGTAAATAGACAGCAAACTGGTGAAATTTAACACTTGGACTATTAATAAACTAAATATTTTAAAAAATAGTTTCAATAAATGTAACCATAAAATATTTGTTGAATTTGTTCTTTAATCTAGGGCATTTCAATCTTTGATACAATTGCTTAGTTTCAATACAATTATTCTTTTTCCATTTACAGATCACTACCGTCTGGGTTTTTGTTTCCTAATAACGTTTACTTGACATCACCACCAAACAGAACTTTTGTATGAGAGTGTTAGTGGTGAAGCTCCATGTCTTATATTCACTGATCTGTCTTGGTGCTGGGTTGATTTTTACTTCTGAAGCAGGCAGCCACCTGAGAAGTAAACACAAGCTTTTGTGGCTTCTTGTTGGAAGCTGTATGTGTTTTTAATTAAACAGCCTGTCTTATTGACAGTTGTTTTGTCCATTTGCAATAAACTCTACATATTTCATGGGAATGTGTCTTCTTTCCATAGTACAGCCCTTACCCTTTGTGTGAAAATGAATATGGCTAATATGATTTTATGGCACATAAAGTGTAACTGTTTGTTTTGAGCTGACAGTATTTTCTTGTAGCCCTATCTAAGTGATTTTCTGCTCACAAAGAGCCAACTGAAGGCTTCACAGTCTTAACATTTCTATTTTTATGCCCCCCACTTTGAGGTTACTCCTTACTCATTGAAAGGTCTTCACTGAAAGATTGCAAAAAAGAATGATGTCTCATGATATGAGATCTGCTTTATTTACTTTAATATAGAAGATGAACAAAGGTGGTTGCAACTGTGGTGACTTCCGCCCCCCATCTCTATTTGACACATATTGTAAAATAATTGCAAACATTTTAGCGACATGACTGAACACCATCATCCCATCAATTGTACACACAGATTAGGTTGGTTTCATTAACGGAAAATTGGCTGCTGATAATATTAGAAAAGTTTCAGAGTAGCAGCCGTGTTAGTCTGAATTCGCAAAAAGAAAAGGAGGACTTGTGGCACCTTAGAGACTAACCAATTTATTTGAGCATAAGCTTTCGTGAGCTACAGCTCACAGCTACAGTACTCCTTTTCTTTTTGCGAATATTAGAAAAATCGATCATTTGATCCAGCAATCCTGAGATGTCAGATGTGCCCTCCGTCGCTTTATCTCTCAATGCAGAGAAAGCATTTGACAGGGTTTTACAAAGTTTCTTGTTGGCCCGTACCATAGGGAACTCTTGTGTCCATTCGTTACCTGGTAACACCACACGTGATATCGCTTTGCAAGCTCCTTTGCTTAATCCTCCTGAAATCACCTGCTCGCTCACCATCTCTGTCTCCCTCTTCCACAGCCAACCTCCTACCAGATCAATTGCCCGTTGCTCCTGCTGTACCACATCTGCACCTGAGATAGGATTTTCAGTCATGCTATCACAGACCACGGTATCTGTCCAAAACTTACGGTGTCCTATCACCCACGACAAACTCTTTAATAAAATCCCTTTCACTCCTTCACCCTGAGATCCAAATAAAGGAACAGTCTGTCCTTTCTGTACGTCCTCCAGCACCGACTTAATCAAAGTTGCCTCCCCCCGGTATCAATTAACGCCAGCAGCCATTGTATGTTTCCTCCTGCCCCCACCTGCCCCACCTCCACGTAGGGTCTACCAGTTATGTGGGGCTGCAATTTAGACACTAACATCTAATCTTGGGGGCAGGGGTTGCTAAGGATGGGGCACCCCTACTGAGATGTGGGGCTACCCTGATGAGAAGCCTGCCACGTCCATCTGAGCCAACTCCCGAGACAACACTCCATAAGGGCCCACACCTGTTTCCACAATCTCAACAGCCTTAGTCCTAGGTTGTGGCACAGGCAAGGACTTACTCCCTGCCAAATCACTCACAGCATTCAATAAAACCTCTAAAGGTTGTTCTTCCAAGTGAGCCTTCTCCTGGAGTAAAACCCATGTGTGCTCACACTGATCCTCCGCTGGACCCTCCATGTTCTCTGTTGGGTTCTTTCACTCATACCAGCGTGATTGGGACCACTGTAACCTGTTTGCTATAAGAGATTTCACTGACTGCCTTCTAGGAGGAACCACTTATTCTGCTTTCCACCTTTTCTGCCTTTCGGGCCGTTTTAATCAGTTTCTCCTGATCCAGCTCCTCTCGAGAACCTATAAACATCTTAATAGGGTCCCTTAAACCATCATATAACAAATCTGTTACCTGCCTTTCCTCCATATCAGTTAGAGAACCTGCCAACAACATTCTAGCACAATAAGCCAGAATGGACTCTCCCTAGCAGGAAAATTTGTAAAAGCAGTTCCTCAATATTCTTATCCTGCAGAAGCTCACCCACACATAGAGGAATTGCTACAGGATTTAAAAGAACAAGGAGTGAATCATAGAATCATAAAATCATAGAATATCAGGGTTGGAAGGGACCTCAGGAGGTCATCTAGTCCAACCCCATGCTCAAAGCAGGACCAATCCGCCACGAAATCATCCCAGCCAGGGCTTTGTCAAGCCTGACCTTAGAAACCTCTAAGGAAGGAGATTCCACCACCTCCCTAGGTAAAGCATTCCAGTGTTTCACCACACTCCTAGTGAAAAAGTTTTTCCTAATATCCAACCTAAACCTCCCGCACTGCAACTTCAGACCATTACTCCTTGTTCTGTCATCTGCTACCACTGAGAACAGTCTCGATCCATCCTCTTTGGAACCCTCCTTCAGGTAGTCGAAAGCAGCTATCAAATCCCCCCTCATTCTTTTCTTCCGTAGACGAAACAATCCCAGTTCCCTCAGCCTCTCCTCATAAGTCATGTGTTTCAGTCCCCTCATCATTTTTGTTGCTCTCTGCTGGACTCTTTCCAATTTTTCCACATCCTTCTTGTACTGTGGGGCCCAAAACTGGACACAGTACTCAAGATGAGGCCTCACCAATGTCGAATAGAGGGGAACGATCATGTCCCTCGATCTGCTGGCAATGCCCCTACTGATACATCCCAAAATGCCATTGGACTTCTTGGCAACAAGGGCACACTGTTGACTCATATTCAGCTTCTCGTCCACTGTAACCCCTAGGTCCTTTTCTACAGAACTGCTGCCTAGCCATTCGGTCCCTAGTCTGTAGCTGTGCATGGGATTCTTCCCTCCTAAGTGCAGGACTCTGCACTTGTCCTTGTTGAACCTCGTCAGATTTCTTTTGGCCCAATCCTCTAATTTGGCTAGGGCCCTCTGTATCCTATCCCTACCCTCCAGCATATCTACCTCTCCTCCCTGTTTAGTGTCATCTGCAAACTTGCTGAGGGTGCAATCCACGCCATCCTCCAGATCATTTATGAAGATATTGAACAAAACCGGCCCCAGGACTGGCCCTTGGGGCACTCCACTTGATACCGGCTGCCAACTAGACATGGAGCCATTGATCACTACCCGTTGAGCCCCACAATCTAGCCAACTTTCTATCCACCTTATAGTCCATTCATCCAGCCCATACTTGTTTAACTTGCTGGCAAGAATACTGTGGGAGACCTTGTCAAAAGCTTTGCTAAAGTCAAGGAACAACATGTTCACCGCTTTCCCCTCATCCACAGAGCCAGTTATCTTGTCATAGAAGGCAATTAGATTAGTCAGCCATGACCTTCCCTTGGTGAATCCATGCTGACTGTTCCTGATCACTTTCCTCTCCTCTAAGTGCTTCACAGTTGATTCCTTGAGGACCTGCTCCATGATTTTTCCAGGGACTGAGGTGAGGCTGATTGGCCTGTAGTTCCCAGGATTCTCCTTCTTCCTTTTTTTAAAGATGGGCACTACATTAGCCTTTTTCCAGTCATCCGGGACTTCCCCGGATTGCCATGAGTTTTCAAAGATAATGGCCAATGGCTCTGCAATCACATCCGCCAACTCCTTTAGCACTCTCGGATGCAGCGCATCCGGCCCCATGGACTTGTGCACGTCCAGCTTTTCTAAATAGTCCCGAACCACTTCTTTCTCCACAGAGGGCTAGTCACCTTCTCCCCATGCTGTGCTGCCCAGTGCAGGAGTCTGGGAGCTGACCTTGTTCGTGAAGACAGAGGCAAAAAAAGCATTGAGTACATTAGCTTTTTCCACATCCTCTGTCACTAGGTTGCCTCCCTCATTCAGTAAGGGGCCCACACTTTCCTTGGCTTTCTTCTTGTTGCCAACATCCCTTCTTGTTTCTCTCAACATCTCTTGCTTGCTGCAACTACAGGTGCGATTTGGTCTTCCTGATTTCACTCCTGCATGGCCGAGCAATATTTTTATACTCTTCCCTGGTCATTTGTCCAATCTTCCACTTCTTGTAAGTTTCTTTTTTGTTTTTAAGATCAGCAAGGATTTCACTGTTAAGCCAAGCTGGTCGCCTGCCGTATTTACTATTCTTTCTACACATCGGGATAGTTTGTCCCTGTAACCCCAATAAGGATTCTTTAAAATACAGCCAGCTCTCTTGGACTCCTTTCCCCTTCATGTTATTCTCCCAGGGGATCCTGCCCATCAGTTCCCTGAGGTTATCAAAGTCTGCTTTTCTGAAGTCCAGGGTCCATATTCTGCTGCTCTCCTATCTTCCCTGTGTCAGGATCCTGAACTCGACCATCTCATGGTCACTGCCTCCCAGATTCCCGTCCACTTTTGCTTCCCCTACTATTCTTTCCAGTTTGTCAGCAGCAGAAGAGCTCTGCCCCTAGTTGGTTCCTCCAGCACTTGCACCAGGAAATTGTCCCCTACACTTTCCAAAAACTTCCTGAATTGTCTGTGCACCGCTGTATTGCTCTCCCAGCAGATATCAGGTTGATTGAAGTCTCCCATGAGAACCAGGGCCTGCAATCTAGTAACTTCTGTGAGTTGCCGGAAGAAAGCCTCGTCCACCTCATCCCCCTGGTCCGTGGTCTATAGCAGACTCCCACCACGACATCACCCTTGTTGCTTACACTTCTAAACTTAATCCAGAGACACTCAGGTTTTTCGCAGTTTCATACTTGAGCTCTGAGCAGTCATACTGCTCCCTTACGTACAGTGCAACTCCCCCACCTTTTCTGCCCTGCCTGTCCTTCCTGAACAGTTTATATCCATCCATGACAGTACTTCAGTCATGCGAGTTATCCCGCCAAGTGGTGGTGGAATGCCAAAGTCCATACAGTTCTCCCATCTGACCTGTGCGAAAACCGGACGGAAGGTGGCGTCTCACGATTGATTATAGAAAAGTCAATGTGGCTACAGTCCTGATGGCACCAATAGTAGCTAATCTCCCAGCTGTACTAGCTGGTATATCTGCAGCCACTGAATGGTTCTCTGTGCTGGATATTGATAACTGTTACTTTGCTATTCCGTTAACCCCTGAGAGTCAGTCTCGGTTTGATTTTACATTCCAGAACATTCAGCTCACATTTCAACGTGTCCTAGGGTGACCAGATGTCCCGATTGTATAGGGACAGTCCTGATATTCAAGGGTTTTTCTTATATCAGCGCCTATTACCCCCCACGCCCTGTCCCGATTTTTCACATATGCTATCTGGTCACCCTAAGGCTACCACGATGCTCTGGCTATAGCACATGTTCACGTGACAAGGATGTGAGACCAACTCCCTGATTTGGATAAGCCGGGGGTTGCTTCTTATGTGGTTTCCCAGGAGGAGGGTAAACACCTAACTAAGCTGGTTTTGGGAATAATGGAGAAAGCAGATTTTAAATTATCATGGGGCAAGTCACAGCTGGTACAGCAAGAAGTTGACTATTTAGGCACTGTTTTGGGACAGGAGGGTTGTACTACCAGGAATAGTAAATATGGCAGGCGACCAGCTTGGCTTAATGGTGAAATCCTAGCGGATCTTAAACATAAAAAAGAAGCTTACAAGAAGTGGAAGGTTGGACATATGACCAGGGAAGAGTATAAAAAGATTGCTCGGGCATGTAGGAATGTTATCAGGAGGGCCAAATCGCACCTGGAGCTGCAGCTAGCCAGAGATGTCAAGAGTAACAAGAAGGGTTTCTTCAGGTATGTTGGCAACAAGAAGAAAGCCAAGGAATGTGTGGGCCCCTTACTGAATGAGGGAGGCAACCTAGTGACAGAGGATGTGGAAAAAGCTAATGTACTCAATGCTTTTTTTGCCTCTGTTTTCACTAACAAGGTCAGCTCCCAGACTGCTGCGCTGGGCATCACAAAATGGGGAAGAGATGGCCAGCCCTCTGTGGAGATAGAGGCGGTTAGGGACTATTTAGAAAAGCTGGACGTGCACAAGTCCATGGGGCCGGACGAGTTGCATCCGAGAGTGCTGAAGGAATTGGCGGCTGTGATTGCAGAGCCATTGGCCATTATCTTTGAAAACTCGTGGCGAACCGGGGAAGTCCCGGATGACTGGAAAAAGGCTAATGTAGTGCCCATCTTTAAAAAAGGGAAGAAGGAGGATCCTGGGAACTACAGGCCAGTCAGCCTCACCTCAGTCCCTGGAAAAATCATGGAGCAGGTCCTCAAAGAAGCAATCCTGAAGCACTTGCATGAGAGGAAAGTGAGCAGGAACAGCCAGCATGGATTCACCAAGGGAAGGTCATGCCTGACTAATCTAATTGCCTTTTATGATGAGATTACTGGTTCTGTGGATGAAGGGAAAGCAGTGGATGTATTGTTTCTAGACTTTAGCAAAGCTTTTGACACGGTCTCCCACAGTATTCTTGTCAGCAAGTTTAGGAAGTATGGGCTGGATGAATGCACTATAAGGTGGGTAGAAAGCTGGCTAGATTGTCGGGCTCAACGGGTAGTGATCAATGGCTCCATGTCTAGTTGGCAGCCGGTGTCAAGTGGAGTGCCCCAGGGGTCGGTCCTGGAGCCGGTTTTGTTCAATATCTTCATAAATGATCTGGAGGATGGTGTGGATTGCACTCTCAGCAAATTTGCGGATGATACTAAACTGGGAGGAGTGGTAGATATGCTGGAGGGGAGGGATAGGATACAGAAGGACCTAGACAAATTGGAGGATTGGGCCAAAAGAAATCTGATGAGGTTCAATAAGGATAAGTGCAGGGTCCTGCACTTAGGACGGAAGAACCCAATGCACAGCTACAGACTAGGGACCGAATGGCTAGGCAGCAGTTCTGCGGAAAAGGACCTAGGGGTGACAGTGGACGAGAAGCTGGATATGAGTCAGCAGTGTGCCCTTGTTGCCAAGAAGGCCAATGGCATTTTGGGATGTATAAGTAGGGGCATAGCGAGCAGATCGAGGGACGTGATCGTTCCCCTCTATTCGACATTGGTGAGGCCTCATCTGGAGTACTGTGTCCAGTTTTGGGCCCCACACTTCAAGAAGGATGTGGATAAATTGGAGAGAGTCCAGCGAAGGGCAACAAAAATGATTAGGGGACTGGAACACATGAGTTATGAGGAGAGGCTGAGGGAGCTGGGCTTGTTTAGCCTGCAGAAGAGAAGAATGAGGGGGGATTTGATAGCTGCTTTCAACTACCTGAAAGGGGGTTCCAAAGAGGATGGCTCTAGACTGTTCTCAATGGTAGCAGATGACAGAACGAGGAGTAATGGTCTCAAGTTGCAGTGGGGGAGGTTTAGATTGGATATTAGGAAAAACTTTTTCACTAAGAGGGTGGTGAAACACTGGAATGCGTTACCTAGGGAGGTGGTAGAATCTCCTTCCTTAGAGGTTTTTAAGGTCAGGCTTGACAAAGCCCTGGCTGGGATTATTTAACTGGGAATTGGTCCTGCTTCGAGCAGGGGGTTGGACTAGATGACCTTCTGGGGTCCCTTCCAACCCTGATATTCTATGATTCTATGATTCTATGATCGTCTCAAACTGCCTTGATCCTTCTGCCAACTGCTCCCGTCTTTCCCCATCCCCTTTGTCCCCACTGTGACAAGTTGGGTCACAGAGTCCCCCTTGGGACTGCTACCTGATCTGCTGGGACTACCTCTGAATCTGTTTTCCCTGCCAGCTTGGGACTTCATTACCCTGCCGTGTTGAGCCAGACACGCTAGCCTGCTACAAACAGAGCCCCAGGTCTGAACCACGTTCCACAAAAACTGCAGGCTTAACTGAAAACAGCATAAGAAATGTTTCTGTCCCAACACCCAGATACCCAGTTCCCAAACCATTTTACTCTGTATAAAGCTTATAATGGGAAAACTCATAAATTGTTCACCCTCTATAACACTGATAGAGTGATATGCAAAGTTGTTTGCTCCCCCAGCTATTAATTACATACCCTGGGTCAATTAATAAGCAAAAGGTGATTTTATTAAAAATGATTTAAGTGGTTCCAAGTAATAACAGACAGAACAAAGTGAATTACCAAGCAAAATAAAAGAAAAACACACAAGTCTAAGCCTAATAGAGTAGGAAACTAAATGCAGGTAAATCTCACTCTCAGAGATGTTCCAATAAGATTCTTTGACAGACTAGACTCGTTCCTAGTCTGGATCCAGCAATCATTTTCACATCCCTGTAGTTACTGTCCTTTGTTTCAGTTTCTTTTAGGCATCTCATTGGGGTGGAGAGGCTCTCTTCTGAGACAGCTGAAGAGGGTTTTTTTGGGCCTGTCATGGTTCCTTCCCCACTCTGAACTCTAGGTTACAGATGTGGGGACCTGTATGAAAACCTCCTAAGCTTACTTTTACCAGCTTAAGTTAAAACTTCCACAAGGTACAAATTATTTTACCCTTTGCCCTTGGATTTCCACTGCCACCACCAAACTTTATCTGGGTTCCTGAAAAAATGGAGTTTGGACACATCTTTCCCCCCAAAATCCTCCCAACCCTTGCACCACACTTTCTGGGGAAGGTTTGGTAAAAATCCTCACCAATTTGCATAGGTGACCACAGACCCAAACCCTTGGATCTTAGAACAATGAAAAAAAGCATTCAATTTTCTTACAAGAAGACTTTTAATAGAAGTAAAGGAATCACCTCTGTAAAATCAGGATGGTAGATACCTTTCAGGGTAATTAGATTCAAAACATAGAGAATCCCTGTAGGCAAAGCCTTAAGTTACAAAAAAAGACGCACAGACAGGAATATTCATTCTATTCAGCACAGTTCTTTTCTCAGCCATTTCAAGAAATCATAATCTAACACATACCTAGCTAGATTACTTACTAAGTTCTAAGACTCCATTCCTGTCCTGTCTCCGGCAAAAGCATCACACAGACAGACATAGACCCTTTGTTTTTCTCCCTCCTCCCAGCTTTTGAAAGTATCTTGTCTCCTCATTGGTCATTTTCGTCATGTGCCAGCGAGGTTACCTTTAGCTTCTTAACCCTTTACAGGTGAGAGGATTTTTCCTCTGGCCAGGGGGGATTTTAAAGGGGTTTACTCTTCCCTTTATATTTATGACAGGGCCTTTTATATTCTCTCTCTTGTGCAACATCACAGCCACAAGATGGAGTCTGTAGCCACCTAGGCAAGTCACATGTCTATGAATGATTCAGCTTTTTGCAGGCTGATGCCACTGTTTACATGTTAGTTTGAACATTCCCAGGAAAGCTCAGATGTGGATTGGCATCTCCCAAAGTCCATTGTTAGTTAAGTACTCCCAGTTACTTGAATAGACCCTTCACACTATGTTGACCAAATCTGTCTTATGTGCTTCCAACAGCAAACACTTTATATACAAGCATAGAGCCAATGCCCATAACTTCAGATATAAAAATGACACATGCCTACAAATAGGATGAATATAATCAGTAGGTCATAACCTTTGCAAAGATATTACGTGGCATATCTAGCATAAAACATATTCCAGTTATGTCATTTTTACACTCATAAGCATATTTCTATAAAGCATTATGGGGTGCAACGTCACACCCACCCCAGGGCTCCAGTCCAGTCCCTGGGTCACTGGTACCTCAGAAAGATTCCTTGGGCACAGACATCTTCCGCAATGACAGTGGAGACTGCATCATCTGCTCTGACCTGGGCTGCTACCTGCAGACAGAGCTCCTTGAAAATGGGCACAACATCAATATCCAGAGATTGCACCCCTCGTGCCAGGGCAGGGACCACTACCTGGGCTGTGTGGGGGACCTCAATATCTACATAATCAAGGGCAGCTCCTGCTAGGTGGTGAAGGACTGCAGAACGGATGAGGGAGCCACGACTGATGAGCTGCATCCCAGCTGCTGTGGTGGGGACCGCTATGGGAAGACTTTGTGATGGATTTTTCATCGTTTTCCAAAACCAGGGTGAAATCCGCTGGGTGAGTGGTTCGAGAACAGATGATGGTGAAAAAACATTGTCCTGCACTCTGAATGCAGGAAGGGCCTTTACTATTTCAGGATTAGTAAACTCCTAACTCTGATCAAGGTGGACGAGAAGTGGGGGGCTCAGTTCTACTTGTACAATGAGATGAACTCCGCTAGCCTCAACTTCTTCCCTGGGGATTTGACCCTCACCAAGGGCATCGCCTGTGGGGGATGGGAGTGCATCAAGACGCTGCACAACAACTCCAACTCCCCCATCACCTGGTCCAACAAGGTCACCCGCAAGTTTGGCTATGCCAAGCAGCAGATGTCTGGCATTGAGCACAGCTGGAGCATCTCCACTGAGATGCCCCTCTAGGCCGGGGACCTCACCAAGCTCTTCACCCAGCTCCAGTTCTCCCTCAAACCTGAGTGTGGTGGAAAAGCCATCCACATGGAGCAGAAGAACTGGACTGAAGCTCGAGAAGAAGAGGAGTCAATTCAGGTGTCCCTGAAGGGCAAGCAGAACCTCTACATCTGATAGTACTGCCTTGGTGTAGGCAACAAGCCCATCTTGTTCTGCAGGGACATCCAGTTCACCAAAAAAACCCAACATACCTGTCTCTGGTCTCCTGAGCATCTGCGATGATGGAGGATGCCAGCACCACAATGATATTCTGGATGTGTGCATGTGAGCTTCTTTGCCCTAGTATTTCCTGTTCAGATTTTTTTCCTGAGCTGCCCAAAATTTCTCCCACCTCATCCCAGCTGGTTCTCCTCCTGGTTTTTCTCCTGTTCCTAGCTTTACCCAAATCTCATTTGCAACAAAGATGGTTTAATTAAACACCTTTCCCTTCCTATTATTATTATTATTAGAACTGGTCAGAAAATGGTGTTTGATTTTCCTTTGAAAAATTTAGACTTTCTATTGAAAAACTAAAAAAAAAATGACTAAAAATGGCCAAATCCCCAGAAAATACGGCAAAAAGGTGCTGAAATCTGAAAAAGATATGAAAAAAATATTGGAAAAATGGTGACAAAACAAACAAAAATATACTTACTGAAAACTGAAAAATGTTTATTGGTAGCCAAGCATTTTCAGCTTTTCTGACCCCAAAAATGGCACAGCATTTGAGGGAAGCTGACTCTTGTTATGAATATTTTCCTTTTGCAAAACAATCCAATTTTCCCTCAAAACCAATATCTCAACCAGTTTTAATGATGAGGACACACAGCCTGTCCAAACTTCTCCCCACTCCACTTCTGCTTTTTCTATTCTCCTTCCTCCACTTCCTTCACAGCCTTTCCCAAACCTCCTTCCAAATCTCGTCTATAATGTCAGTGATTGAATGGCATGTTCTCTCTCCAATTGTTACTGTTAGTCACAGCCTAGAGTTTGCTTTGGGCTCCTTCAGAGTCAAGAGTTTAGTAGAAATCAGAGGAATCCCTGAAGTATTGTAATGAGAATTGGGGTCAATACCATGGATTTGCCAAGATGCCAGAATATCTTTGAAAGGTGAAATTTAGCAAACTGAATTTTCCATCCATGTCTGAATGAAATTTATTTAGGATTACCCTGTATTGTTGAGTCCTGGGAGTGTTAGCTTTCTCACTTTAATGCTAAACTCTTCTCAGGTGTACTTTCACCCTGGACAGTACTTCTGCAGTCAAGAAGGTATATATTTATCAGCTTTCTAGGTAAAAGCTTAGGTACACCAAATGTCCTAGGGATGTACCAAACTCAAAATACACATGTAGTCTGGCACTCAGTGGTCATAAATAGACCAGTGTTAGGGCTCAGCACTTATGCCATAGACCAAACAAGCAGTCAGATTTCTTATTACATTTATTTATAGTCGTCAGTTCTTCCATATTGTTGCCGGCACCCAGTGCCGAGAGGCAAAACAACAGCAGGGGTTCGTTACCCGGTGTGTTTCACTCAATAATCACAATGGGGTGGAGAAGCAGAAAAGTTTATTTGCAGCTGCAAACAAAGTACAGGGAGAATAGAATCTCAAATCCTGCACACCAGAGCAGGTCATTACACACACTTTTATATTCCTTAATGCTACTGCACTACACATCAGCCAATTAAAACTTTGCACAAATACTTTGCCTTCCTTATATGGGTTACAACAATGTTTATTTCCTGCAACCTCTAACAAGCATTCCTAGCAACTTAAACAACCAGCACATTCTGTCTGGCCTTGTAGCTGTCTCTCCTAATATCTTTAACTTGGCATCAGCAAACCTTACACTATAAGGCATTATCTGCGGCTGCAACATTGTTTTAAGAGCAAAAGAGCTTACTCAAACCAGCCAGGCCTGAATTCTATTAAGGGGGGGGTGGTTAAGAAGAAGCCCTTAGGCCTTCAGCAGGGAGACCTCCTCGACCCTTATGGCCTTCCATCCCCTCGACTTAACTAGTGGCCATGCCCTGGGGTCTCCAACAATATCTTGGATATATTTGCCACCCCTCATGTAATTCTCTACTGCACTTTGTCTGTAGGCACTCTAGTAATGTGGTCCTTACTGTTTCTAGTGTTTGGTTTAAACGGGACTAGTTTAACTAACAAAAGCAATTGCTTAAATTTCTCGTAGGAGGTTCTCTTAGGCCATTGACTTGGATGGACGAAGCAGAAACATGCAGATGGCATTGCTGGGCTAAAATCCAAGATGTGGTTCCTTGGGGGTCATGCTAGAAAGTGCAGATGCAGCAGGGGATCTTTCAGACACTGCAATTAAAGAAACACCAAGAGATGCAATCTCTGAAAAGAAGTTTCAGCACTTCTTCTCAGCCTGGTAAACCTGAGACAGGAGCAAGCGGGACACGTGGATTGTCCATGTGGTGTCTGGTAGAACTTGTTGGTTCTCTAGCTTCACTGGTGGGTTCAGCAAAACTCTGAAGTTCAGCATGTTGACACTGTTTTGGGGTTTGTTGGAGGATGGAAATCCTCTTATTTTCTATTGGACACTTGCCAATAGCTGCTTCCATCACTATCCAGTAGATGGCGCTGGTGCATCAACATTCTCTGTCATTCTTTGCTTATCTGAGGCTCTTTTTGTGTTAGTTATTCCAAAGTACTTCTGAATTAACCCGGTTTATGAATTACGTCCCCCTTCCCTTTCTAAACAATTTCTTTTAATGTTTCAAGTCACACACATGCTCGATGCCTCTGTCTTTCAATATTTGTTTTCCTTCTTGGGCCAGACAATTCCTGTCATTTCCCAGGGGCAACAATCAGTTTGAAAGAAAACAAACACAATCTTGTATCATTCTTTTAAACCTAGTGGACAGGGAGCCAGCTTTTTAAAGGTATTTAGGTGGCTGAAGCTGCACAATGGTGCCTACTGGGTTTTTTTTATGAAATCAAGAGCTTCTTGGGTTGAATCTTGTGTTGGCCTTCTGGAAATCAATAGGATCAAATCAGTTCCTTCAAATCCATGCTTACAACTGCCCAGCGTCTTCCTCCCAGCCTGCTCACCCAGCTCTTCTACTTCCTATTCCCCAGCTTGTCTCCAAATCTTGTTACCAAAGCTAATGATTTCATTACATCTCCCTGTCTTCTCTCATTGTAACCCACAGACTGAATTCTGATTTGGAATAATTTTGGGGTCAAATCTCTGCCGTTTATTCTGAATAAAGAATTTATTTTTCAGCATTCACCAAGTTGTTTGTGCTGAATGTCCTTGGTTTTCTCCTTGGTTCGGGTCTATCCTGTACAAACAGATTCTCAGCATCCATACTCTGTTCAATGGAGCCCCACAGAAATGCCAGTCTTTGGGCACCCAAAGGAACAGTGTACCCCACTTTACCAGTTTTACCTTAGCCCCCTACCCCTGTTTTATGCACAACATTTGAGTTCATTTATACAGCAGAAGGAAATCTGTTACAGAAAGACACAAGTAAAAAGCAGCACAAGAGATGGGGACAAATGGCTACGTATAAAACAAACAGCAAAATGTCCTTTCTAGAGACTAAATTTAATTCACAGGTTCTCCTGGCTAGAGAAGCATATCTCAGCCAACATCATCTCCAGTGTTTTCAATCAAACCTGCCTGAGATCCCTTCTCATGATGCAACCTCACAGTCTGTTTACTTCCCAGGTGAAGGATGCCAGGGTGTCTCTTTGTTCCCCTTGAATATACCAAAGAGACCTTTGATCTTCATCCCAAGGTATCCCCACCACCGCTGTCGACCTCTTCTCTTAGTTTCCTTCTCAAGTCTTCACCAGCTCTTCATTCGCAAAATCAACAATTCCAGGAGACCATTGTAACCATCTAATCTTGACCTTGTGGATAAACCCAGGTCAGAGAACATCCCCAAAATAACTCCTAGAGCAGATCTTTTTAAAATATATCCAATGCTGATTTTGAAATTGTCAGTGATGGAGAATCCACCCCAACTCTTTGTAAATTATTCCATTAGTTAATTACTTTCAACTGCTAAACATTTACACCTTATTTTCTGTCTCTGGTAACTTCCAAAAGATTGGAAGGTCCTCAGTCCATTGGTGGGAATGCTCCTTTTAGTTTAAGTCCATAGTCCAGAAAGCAGAGCAGGAAAGAGGCAAAATAGAGATGCTTCCAGGATTTTATATACCTTCTCCCATGTGGAGGGAACGCTTTCAGTCTTCGTTTGCAGAAAATTACAGACCTTATTGGAATATCTGAGTGGTGGGTGGGTGCAAGCCTGCCAACTTGTAAAGGCCCCTCCCTCAACCTTGAGGGAGGGACCACTGGACCCAGGAACCAACTGAAGTTGTGGGACAAAAACTGAATAACAGGGTCAGTAGTCGCAAAAAGAAAAGGAAGACTTGTGGCACCTTAGAGGCTAACCAATTTATTTGAGCATAAGCTTTCGTGAGCTACAGCTCACTTCATCGGATGCAGTGAGCTGTAGCCCACGAAAGCTTATGCTCAAATAAATTGGTTAGCCTCTAAGGTGCCACAAGTCTTCCTTTTCTTTTTGCGAATACTGACTAACACGGCTGCTACTCTGAAAAGGGTTACTAGTGAAGCTCACAGGTTCAGAACTAGGGATCCAGAGAGTGACACTGAGCAGAGAACCCCGGACAACTCCCGTTGCTCCTCACAACTATCTAGGGAGCCAGTGGACGCTACCCAGAGGAACTCTGCCCGGATGCATGAGACCAGGGAGGAGTGGAAAACAGGCCCCACAGTCGAAGAGCACCCCCTCGTCCAGCATCCTCCTCCTGTGTTGAAGATGGCCTCTTTGGCCAGTGCCAGGAGGAGGTTGACAAGGAGGTCTCTTGATTTTGTGGGGCCACAGACAGGGTGTGAATAGATAAAGAGGTGTGGGGAAAAGTGCAGCCAGACCCTCAACAGGAGGTTCTGGAGGAGCCAGAATAGGGGCTGTAACCTGGCACATTTTAGGTAAGCATGTGTCAGGTTCTCCCTCATGCCGCAGAAGGGGCAGGTGTCGGGAACAGGGGCACCAGGTATATGCCTGTTCTCACAGCTCTGTGAAGGAGCCACAAACCAATATCCCCAGTGGGCTGTGGGACCAGGCTGGATTCACCCTCCACAGGTGGTAGAAAGTCCCACCACTTGGTGTCTGGATGGGACATGAGGGTGAGGAAATGAAACATGTGGAGGACAAGCATGTACAGTTGATCACTGGGCAAAGTTCGAAAGTGAGCTGCAGCCAGCTGGGATTGTGAAAGGGATGAGCCGGGGGGCTCGCAGGACAGGGGCCCAATAAAAAGGTACAGAGGGCCCAAGATGAGGGGTGGGTGAGATCAGGGCCCCCTTGTACCAGGTACTGCACCAACCCCAACCAAGATCAGGGCCCCTAGTGTGATGGGCACTGCAGATAAACACAGTGAGAATCAGTGTTCCCATTAACATTTCCCACCCATGTGCGTTATGAATTTTGTTTTGTGCACCACCTTCATATTGATGCATATAACAAAATTCATGTGGTGGTGGTGGGCTCAGGGGTTTGGAGTGTGGGAGGGAGCTCAGGGCTGGGGTACAGGGTTGGGGTGCAGGGCTGTGAGGGCCCCGGCTGGGGGTGTGGGTTCGTCGGTGGGGCTGGCGATGAGGGGCTCAGGGCTGGGGCAGAGGGTTGGTGTGTGGCCTCATGGTGGGGCTGGCGATGAAAGGCTCAGGGCTGGGGATGAGGGGTTTGTGGTGCAGGAGGATGCTCCAGGGCTACAGCAGGGAGAGAGGACTCCCCACTGCTCTCTCTCCCCACAGCAGCACCGGAGCTGGGGGAGAGGTGCCTCTCCCCACCACAAGAGGGCAGCTCCGGGGCTGGAGCCACAGGATAGGTGCCCCTCCCCTGGCCCTGGCAGGTCCGGGTCGGAGCTGGGTTCTGGCGGGGTAGGGGTGCTCCAGCTGTGGCAGGTCCGGGCTCCCCAGCTGCGGTGGGTCTGGGCCACAGGCAGCAGCGTTGGGGGTAGGGGAGGGCTACAGGTCCGGGCCAGGGCTGGGTTTGGGCCGCCCCTCCCCCGACTGCAGCAGTTTGGAGGACAGGCTGGGGGGGGGCCTGGGGAGGGGCACCCTCCCCTTGCTGCAGCAGGTCCCCGGGTGGGTTCCCTAAGCGCCCATGTGGCTCTAAATAGGCTGCTGCTTGGCCATGCGGCTGCACAGGTTACAGGGAAATTAGGAATCCCAGAGAGTTTACACAGACACAGGACGGATCCTCATCCCCATTTCACACACTGGGAAATCCAGGCACAAGGAGAAAAATCGACTCGCTCCAGATCATTGGTGCAGTGTGCGGTAGAATTGGAAAATGAACTCAGGATGCCTCGTGCCCCCCTCCCAACCACGAGAATCTACCAGTGCCCTCAGTGCCCCCAGAACCCACTGCCCTCCCTCAGCGGGAAGCTGAACCCAGGAGTCCTGGCTCCCAGCCCCCTCTGCTGCTCTAACCACACAGAGCTGCATTTCCTGTCTAGGGGCCAGCTGTTCACACCAATGTGTATTGAGCTTCATGGTGTCCCCTCCACCTCAGGGCATTTGTTATTATATCATCAACCCTCTCCGCTCCGCCTGCCCCTTTAGCTCCCTGCCCACCTGCCCCCAGACTCTACAGCTCCCTAGCTGGGTCCTGGACACACGTCGATAACTGCCCCAGAGCCCACGGCCCTGAGGCTCCCCAGCTGGCTGCTGAGCAGCCACCAATGTCCCCACAAACCCCATGGTACTTCAGCTGGGTGCTGGGGACACACCGATGGCCCTGGTGGAAGCATCTGACACTAGGGAGGAGCCAGGGTTTGCAGACAGCTCCAGCATATCCAGGCTCTGTTCTCTATGGGGCTGGGGGGGCGGGGCTCTTCCCCATGTACTCACCAGCCTGAGCCCGGGGGGCAGGGGAAAGGCAATGGGGAACAGGAACAGCCACAGCATTGTCAGAGGGACATCAGGGAAGTGGGTGATGGCATCTGTTTCTGGGGTCATTTATAGACCTGACTAGGAGGGGCTGGGCCCCCCAAGTGACACTTGGCACAGGGTAAACCATAGCCCCTGGTTCCTGCTGGGGAGGAGTTCACACGTGGGGTGTCGCTCACCAGCCGCCCTGCAGAGCTAGCAGAGAGTAATCTGCTGGGCCTGGGAAAATCTGGGGCCCGGTAGTCCAGGGGACATGCACATCTGGGGCCCTAATGCCCCCGCTCCAGGCACCAGCCTGAGCACCCGTGAGCAGCAGCACTATCAGGCCCATGGGGGGCAGCATCTGCCCGGGAGGTGGGTTACAGGCCTGGCCTGGCGGGGCAGCGGGGATGCAAGGCAGGAAACCTCCAGGCCATGCACTCCAGGGTGTGGGTGGAAGACCTGCCATCTCAGCGCTTGGACCCCACACCACACCAGCTGCAGGGAGGGTGGAGAAGGAGAGTCACCATCTGGGGTCCCTCAGCTGTTGAGTCTATTCTGGTGGGGCCATGGGCATTGCAGGGCTGTGCTCACCCTGGACAGTGCCCTGCAGCCCTGCAGAGTTGGGGGGAGGGGAAGTGGCTCAGCCGCTAAGAGGAGGGGCCTAGTCTGAGGCCTGTGCTGTGGTTAACCCGGCCTCATCTCAGCGTCTCTCTGCACTGGGAGGGTTCCTGTGTCTGGTCGGGAACCTTCACAAGCTGCAGGCTCACAGACGCCTTTGCCTGCTGTCTTGCACAGCAAAACTGCTCCCCCTCCTCCCTGGCACCCAGGTGAAGGAGCTGCAGGAAGGTTCCTCTGTTGCTCTGCGCCCTCCACAGCTGGGGCTGGGGCACATATGGGCACTGGCCCAGCCTGGAGCTGTGCATATCTGGGGTGGAGCTGAGCCCTGATGCAGCTTGCACTACCCCCCAGCGCCCGCTCCAAGCATGCATCAGATGAGGCGTGTGGCTAGGGCTGAGACATCCATTGACAGCTTCACTGGCCTCTTCCTTCAGACATCTGGGTCGGAGCAGAGACGGGGGCTGGGGGGGACACGTCAGTGTGATGTTTCCACCTGCCAGGTGGGGCCTCGGCCATCTCTGTTCCTGGAAACCCCACCACATGGGTGTGGTGGGGGAGACCAGTCCCCACATCTGAGCCCCTGGAGCCCTGCCCAGCAAGGGACTGCCCATTCTGGTGCCAGGCACAGCTGGGGACACACCTAGCTGGGATCTCCCCCTCTACACCCAGTAGCTGTGCACAGCTGGACACCACACACATCTGGAGCAAAGATGGGGGAGGGGGCTCAGCAGCTAACAACAGAGTCTGCCTTGGTGCTAATGTGGGAGGAGCCGTGGTTTGACCAAGACTCAGATCAGCTTCTGGTGGGAACCCGGCCCCTTGATCCTTTTCAATGGCTCTCCTTCCCCTCCGTGTGGGTGTGAGCTGGTGGGAGGAACATGGATCTGGGAGACCAGAGCCCCCTGTCTTTGACAGCATGGCTTCCCAAAGACCCCCGCATTGCAGGTGGAGGCAGAAACAATGCATCTGATTCTCAACCCCCCTGAGCCAGCCAGTCTTCAATGGGAGTTGGCTCCCCCTAAAAGGGAAAGGCCCCATGTCCCATTCCCCATCCACCCATTCAGTACCCAGCCCTGGGTCTGGTTTGCAGTCAGAGCCCCCTAGAGGGGAAAGGCCCCATCTCCCATTCCCCATCCCCAGGAACCAGCCAGTCCCTGGCCCTGGGGCTGGATGGGGGATGCTGCCCCATAGAGGGGAAACACCCGTATCCATTTCTCACCCACCCCCACATGAAGGGTTGCTGTGTACTGTGAGGCTGAGTCCCATGAGGAGCTGCTCCCATTGCACTGGGTGAGGGGCTGAGTGGACTCCTGTGCGTACCTGCTCCTGGCCATACATTCTAGGGGGCTCATTGCATGTTCGGTGCTTATAAAAATCTCCCCATATCCCCGAATTGGGAGATGCTGGGAGCTGAGCTTCAATGGGATTGAGACCCAGAACTTGACAGGATGGGCTGGGAATTGTAAAGGGGGTGGGATCAGGGTATTAGGGGCCCAACTCCCACTGAAAGTCAATGGGATTTTGATACCTCACTCCTGCAGGTGGCTTTGAACATTCCCGCTGGCTGTGTGCAATAGCGGTGGCCATTTCTAAAAGCCTTGGAAGGAAATAAACACCCAAGAAGGCTGAATGTCACTACACTCGATAGATACCGACAGCTACAGGACAGGGAGTGAAATTAAGAAGCAAACATGGTGGAGGTGAAGGCGCCAACAGGGCTGAGATACTAGAGCAATGGGTAACACTGTCAGGGAATGGATGGAGGGAGAGAGGGAGTGTATGGGGAGGGAGGAAGGGATGGAGACTTGCATATTCCTAGGGAGATAGGGAGAGAAGGATGGCAGGATGGATTGATAGAAGGGTGTGGATGGGGAGGGAGAGAGGGACAGATAGAAAGGGTGGATGGACATGGAAGGTATAGTCGAAAGAGAGATCCTGAGACATGAGGCCTCCCCTAAAGGGTCTGGTGTAAGGCCTAAGGCCTGAACTAAAGTCAGGCCCTGCTGAGATAAGGTAAAGTTAGCAAGAGTCAGTCTATGAGTACAGGTCAGGCCCTGTGACAAAGCAGATGCCAGCTTGCGTATTCACTATCTGATACATGAACTTGCCAAGCACAGGGCTGGTGTTGCAAAAACACAAGAACTCCTAGGCGCTAAGTGTTCACATAAATATATTCCAGAAGGACAGTGCCAGAACATCCTAATACAAGGTAAACTCACTTCCTGAAGGTGACACAAGGACACACCGACTCTCCTAAAGATAAGGTCAGGATGAAAGGGTGATGGATAGAGATATTTTGAGCCAACCATCAGGGACACAGTAAAGAGTGGTAACTAACCACATCACAGGGGCAATACATACCTTATTTGTACCAGTGTATAAAAGGGGGGTCACAGAGGGGTTGTCTTTGCCTGGGTTTGGGGGGAGTGGAGACTCACCCCCCTCAATGAGCCGAGCCCATTGTCACAGGCATAAATGTCTTAGTGTACCAGTAGTACATATAAGGCAGTGATACTGTGCTTTGTCGGCAATAAACCTGGCCGAGCACCTTCACCGCTGAACTGTGTCTGTGGTCTTCTTTGACAGTTCGATAGAAGTCTGCTGTACGGGCTACCTGGCCAGAGCCAGTGTAGCACACAGAGAGAACGCACATGCAGCCAACAACTGACAACCCTGGTGACCCCGACCGCTAATCTGATAAATTGGTGAGCTGCCCTCTGTCGGAGTCATGAACTAACGTGGCAGAAAGCTATGAGCTAGGGAACCCCCTTATCTCCTCCCTGCAAATCCTCACAAAGTTTGATGAGATATGGAGGTGCTGTGATGTCAGTATAGGACGTCCATATGAATTTTAGAAAGATAGTGTGAAAGAAACACATAATGGAATCTGTACGGCTAGGACAGCCACTGTAGCCTTGGAAAATAAGAAGAGTAAGTTCTGTCTGGAGGGAGATCTCACGGCAGGCTCGATTGTTTGTTCATTTCTCTGGAACATTAATAGCTTTCTGTCCTCCTTTCCTCTGAAATATCCCTCCATACATCCTTCTTCTATATCCATCTGTCTTCTCATATACTATGTCCATCCATTCATCGTTCACCAGTATCTATTCATGATCATCCATCCTTCTTCAATATCAATCCGTCTATTCTCTTGTAATATACATCCATTCATCTATCCATCTATCCAGCCATCCTTCTGCAATATCCATCCATCCATCCATCCATCCATCCATCCATCCATCCATCCATACTTCTGTATTGCCCATCCATCCATCCTTCTACCTTCTCATCTGCCATGTCCATCCATCCATTGTTTCACAGTATCTATCCATCCTCTGTCTATCCATCCTTCTGCAATATCCATCCATCTGTTGCCTTTTCTTTCATTTAAAGGGAATTTTGTAGTGTGGTATTACACCACCGTAGGTTCGGCTCTAGTGGCTACAGTTTCAAACTCACAGAGTGAAAGTCACCTCTGCTACTTGCTTCAGATTTAGAGTCTCTAGGAACACAAGGACAAAGGGTTGTGACCACACATACATTTCACGCATAAAAGGCCCTGTCTGTTTTACAAGTTTTATTGAAGTTACAGTTAAAGTTATGATTACCCAAACATCTAGAAATTCTATAAAGACCGGTGAACAAGTGACAAATATACTTCTACTCACATCGTTTCATGATATTCTAAAGGTCTGATGGATGCCTGGCCAAATGATCATCTCTAGAGGGGTGGTTCCTGCTGGTGTTTCCAATAGGAAGCTCAATTTTCCTGATCTGGGCATCCTTTTTTTATAATGTGATTTCAACTATGCCTCATTAGCTTTTATGCACATTATGCACCCTACAGTTAGGGCACATGTTAGAAAAATGTCACTGCCGGGGATCTTGTAAGCAAAAAATTACTCTTAGTGTTCATTTTTCGCAGCGCCACATATGGGTACATCTTTCCCCGTAATCTTGTGGCATAGGGTCATTCTTTGGTCACTTATGTCAACCATTTCTTAATCCTATGGCGTAGGGTGGATAAGCTACTATCTTACAGGCCTCAGCCTGTAGACCTTGTGTTTGAGCCCTCCTTACTGAGACCCCTAATACCTAATTATCCCTTCTAACTACTGATCTATCTTATATTTCTGTAATCCTACAATTTAACTCATAACATGTTGTTGAATCATAACATCAAACAATAAATGATCAATCAACTAAAATCATTGGCTACACATCCATCCATCCATCTGCAATAGCCAGCCATTGCTCTGCAATACCTGTCTAGCTCTCCACTCATACTAGAGATGGATGCTCCCCTCTAAGGCTTCAGCTTGCACAGAGTTTTCTTGATCCATGGGACGTATATGGAGAGCCTGGTAAACACACTGGGAGTTGACCAGTCACCGCTGCCATGGGAGACTATGCCCCGGGCCTTCCCATTACAGACCAGTGGGCCCCCAGAGTCGCCCTGAGAAGTAAATACCAGGCACAGGGTTACCGATGTCCAAGCAAAGAGTGGGCTGCATTCTGTATTCACGGTCCTGAAATCCACCTCTGTAACCCACTTCCTGGGGGTTCACAGTCAAGTCACTCCCAGGACATGCCCAGGGCTTCCACCCCATGACCCAACCAACCCCTGTCGCTGAATTCTAGAACCTGCCTGATTCTGGTGTCTGATTTCTAGCATCCATCCCCGATTTCTTTAAGCTGCTCAATTCCTGTCCCTGATTCCGAATCCTGATTTCCAGCATCTGGCTGACTCCTGCCCTTGATTTCTAGGATCTCCTGCTTGTTTCTCAGATCCACCTTGGGTTCTTGATTCAGCCATTCCCCTTTCTGACTCCTAGGATCAGTCTGATTTCCAAACCTGATTTCTGGAATCTTTCCCTCACGATTAAGATCCATCCCTGATTTCCAGGATGTGGCTGATTCATGTCCCTGATTTCTGGAATCTTTCCCTCACGATTAAGATCCATCCCTGATTTCCAGGATGTGGCTGATTCATGTCCCTGATTTCTGGAACCTGTTGAATATCCAGATGATTTCTGTCCCTGATTTCTGTGATCGTGCCAGTTCCTGTCCCAAATTATTAGCATCCATTCCTCATTTGAAAGAACTGCCTGGTTCTTGTCCCTGATTTCTAGCCTCCATTCCTGATTCCTAGGATCTGGGCAATTCTGATTCCTGGTTCCCAGGATCTGCCTGGCTTACCATGGATCCTGACTCTCCCCATTCTGCCCAGCCCTGTCGGTCTCCTGTTCTAGCAGCACCTTGTCCCAGGCACTGTGTGCCCCTGTCCCACACTCACCAGGAATGGCGACTTCCTCTCCTGGGGGTCCCCCACGCACAGCATCCTGGATGGGACATAGTGCAGATAGGGCTGAGACAGACACATTTTCTTGTCCATGACCATCAGTTCCACCTCCTGCAGGGTCGAGGAGGGCTGGGAGTTTGTCTTGCTACTGGTCTGGCCCCAGCCAGCCACGCTGCACACTGCCCCCTTCTTCACCTTCTTCTGGGACAGGGGAATTGTGCCCACAGTCTGGGTCAGCTTGGCCTTGTCCATCAGCTGTGATGCAGGGTGAAGGGCGGGAGAGAGAAGGGAAATCAAACTCCTCTTGGGGGATGCATCCTATCCTGGGGGGATGGTGCTAGATGAGACCAGGTGGGGCATCCCCATGAGAACTGTGCAAATCTGTGATGCCATGTGGCTACAGGGGGCTTGGTGATGGGACAGAGTGATATCTGCAGCAGAGTGAGGTCACTGGTGGAGGGGTGATGTGACTGTGATGCTACATGCTGCAGTGGGGGGGTCAGTGGGGGGGGGGATGGAATGAAAGTGGTACCTGCAGTAGTGTGGATTCACTGGGGGTCAGGGTGGCATTACACCCCATTGTGACATTGCACTCCATACGCTTTATGAAAATATGCTTATGAATATGACATAACTGCTGTACGCTAAATGCCCCTTGTAAGGTATCATTAGAAAGCTTATAATCCACTGAGTGTGTTCACCCTATTTGTTTGCATGGATTGTTTCCATGTCTGGCGGTAGGCGAACAAGACATAAACTCGTATTGCTGATGCAAACACCTGAAGTGGAAGCCATTAAAGGTGCTTCAGAAACAATGACCTGTGAATGGCCCTGATTACCTGCAAGCCTCCCTGTGACCTGTGGGCCCACCCAGGAAGAACGGAGGCTGGGGGCCTTACAGTGACATGTGACCCTCTCACCTGATACTGAATTCCATCTGGAATCTGGTACTTTTCCAGAGGGAGTGGGATTTCACATAAAGGTTTCCTGCCTTCGGGAAGTTCTATATAAAGTGAGGGAAGCAAACAACAGCTGTCTTCAGCTGGCTTAAGAGGTGGCCCCCCAACTCCGCAGAGATACCTGCAAGCACCTGGAAACAAAAGGACTGTAACCACAGGGTTGGGTGAGAACAGGCTGGACCCAGGTTAGAAAAGGCAACTGACCTGAGAAGGATTTTACCTGAAGTAACATCTAGGGTGAGAAGTTTTCATTTGTGACTGATTTCTTAGTGTATGCAGCTTAGCCTTGCGTGTTTTGTTTTATTTTTCTCTGTGAATACTCTGAAACCTTTGTTCTGTCTGTTATTGCTAAAAACCACTTAAATCCTACTTTTTATACTTAATAAAATCACTTTTGTTTATTAATAAACCCAGTGTAGTACTTTTTACCTGGAGGAGTGGGGGGGGGGGCAGGCGGGCAAACAGTTGTGCAAATCTCTCTTTCAGTGCTTCAGAGGGCGAACATTTAACGAGTTTACCCTGTATAAACTTTATACAGAGTAAAATGGATTTATTTGGGATTTGGATCCCACGGAGAGCTAGGTGTCTGAATGCTGGAGACAGGTGACCTGCTGAGCTGTTTTCAGTTAAGGTCTGCAGCTTTGGGGATGTGGCCCGGATTCTGTGTCTGTGTCTGTGTTGCAGCAGGCTAGCATGTCTGGCTCAACCAGGCAGCGTTCTGGAGGCCTAGGCTGGCAGGAAAAATGGGCTCAGAGGTAATTTCAGCACATCAGGTGACAGGGCCTAGGGGATCTCTGTGACCGAGCCCATCACACCCATCTTCTTCATAGTAATGTTAGGGTATGAGTATGGGACAATTATGATATATTTTGTGCAAAATAAGGCATGTGAGATATCATTGGAAAGGTTATGATTTACTGAACATGACTATCATATTTATATGTATGTATCATTTTTGTATCTGAAGTTAGGAATATCGTCTATGCACCTATTACAAATGTGTTTACACCTGGGGAATATCCACTAGACAGAAAGCAATCAGTCTAGATTGATGTCTGGTAAGGACCATTAGGAAGAATAATAGGTCTTAGAAGATGCTAATCTCTTACTGAGGAGCCTTCCTAGGCAAGCCTTCCTGGGAACACTGCAAACAGCCTTTATGTTATGGCTGCAGGTTCATGTGATGAAGCCACCTGGTACTGGACTTCATGATAATATCAGTATTTTTCCACTGACCAGGGGTGGGAATCACACTGGAAGACAAAAAATTCCCACCATATGTAAAACCTATTTAAGGCAAGGGAGTGACATAATCATGGCTCGTTCTTCACTGAATCCCCGTCCAGGATGATGGCTGTAAACATCTAAGAAACAAAGACTGAATGAGGGCAGAATGACTGAGCTCAGGCTGGAAGACTGTCTAGCCTGTAAATAAAATATCTGAAGTTTTAAGCTGCAGGCAAATGCAACTGCCCTTCAAGAATCTCTGCAATCTGCTAAAACAACATTTAGGGTGGGAATTTTCTACTTGTAAGCAGTGTAGTATATTAAGCTTAGATTGCATATTTGTCTTATTTCCTAGGTAATCTACTTTGATCTGTTTGCTATCCCTTATAATCACTTAAAATCTATTTTTTGTAGTTAATAAACTTGTTTTGTTTTGTTTAAAACCCAGTGTGTATATGGAAATTATAACTTGGGGCAGAAAGCTGTGCGTATCCCCCTCCACATTGAGGGAGGGGATGAATTTCATGACCTTACGCTGTATAGTTCTCTGTGCAGGACAAGACGGTGCAATTTTGGGTTTAGTCTCTAGATAGGGGTGTGCACCTGAGTACTGGGCAGTTCCTTAGCCAATCCTTCCCATGCAGTGCTGATCTCAGCATCGTTGTGAAGCTGCAGCTGGATGTGTCCCTACATGTATTTATGCTAGAGGGGATTTGAGAGCCTGTCACACCATTACAGTGTAAAGGGAGCCCAGGCTTTTGGGTCAGGTGGGCTCAGTGGTACCCCAGTGGTACCCAGTTCTAAGCAGCACCCCAGGGGGAATCCGTCACAGTGGAGTGATGAGATGGGGTGATACCTGCAGCAGTGTGAGGTCACTGGGGTGGGGGCTGAGATATGGCCAGTACCTGCAGCAGCATGAGGTCATTTTCAAACGTCTCGTCATTGAATTCTGGGTGGGGGATTCGGCGCCGTACCCAGATTTTCTGCGTCCCCAGTTCATCTATTTCAAAGTTGTGGGCCCCCAGCAGCACGGAGATGTTGCTGTGAAATACAAGGGGATGCAGGTGCTGCAGACAGGCCAATACTCTGGATTCAGGCATGGGCCATTAACCTTGTTAAAGTGGGTGTGTGTAGATCATGCCAGCACTCCAGGGCCTTTCCTTTGACCTGGCCCCATGTTCGGAGAATGGCTGGCTAAGGGGCAGGGATCTTGCATTTCTTACCCAAGGTTGCAGTTACAATGAGCTGCCGTCACCATCACGTCCTCCCGGATCAGGAACCCTCCACACATGTTTCCTCCCTTTCCTTCTCTCTGTATTCTTACAAAGGCCATGTAGGGTCTGGAGTGAGGCTGGGCTTCCTGTCCTCCAATGATCTCCCCTGGCAGACGTGTCAAGAGAAGGATTTAATTCAGGTTCCCGATCCAGCCAGCTGGTGTATCCCTCCGCTAACCAAGATCAAGGCCCCCATTGTCCTAGGCACTGAACAGACCCAGTCCGAGACCAGAGTTTGGTGGAATTGGAAAATGAACCCAGGAGTCCCGGCTCCTAGCCCCTCTTCCCCGGCTCTAACCATACAGACTGCACAGACCTGCATTTCCTGTCTAGGAGTTGGCCGTTCACATCAGCAACGTATTGAATTTCTGTGCGTTGCCTCCCTCTCAGGGGATTTATTATGGTAGCATCAACCCCCTCCTCTCCCCTTGCCCCTTTAGGTCCCTGCACACCTGCCCCCAGACCCCATGCCTCCCCAGATGGGTCCTGGGCATACACTGATGCCCCCAGACCCCAAAGCTCAGGGGCACCTTAGCTTTGTTCTGGGCACACACACACTGATAACTGCCCCCAGGCCCCACGGACCTGAGGCTCCCTAGTTGGGTCCTGGGCAAACACCAATAGCCCCTGGAGCCCCACAGCACTCCAGCTGGATGCTGGGGACACTCCAATGGCCCCAGTGGAAGCATCTGACTCTGGGGAGGAGCCATGGTTTGCAGACAGCTCCAGTAGTGCCAAGCTCTACTACCTCTGAGGCCAAGGGGGGCCTATCCCCTCTTGCACTCACCAGCCTGAGCCCCAGGGGGCAGGAGAAAGACCATGGGAAACAGGAGCAGCAGCAGCATCGTCAGAAGGCGTCTGGGGAAGGAGACAACGTGTCTGTCTCTGGGGTCACTTATAGGACGGGTGACGCTTGGCTCAGGGTAAACCACATCCCCTGGATCCTGCCGGGGAGGAGTTCACACATAGAGTAAGGCAGTCACCAGCCACCCTGCAGAGCTAGCAGAAAGTAAACCTTTGGGGCTGTGCACATGTGGGGCCCTAGAGCCTCTGGGGGTGTGCATATATGGGGAATTGCACCCCCTGGGGCTTTGTACATTTGAAGCCCTGTACCCCTGGAGACTGTGCAGCTCTGGGGCCCTGAATACCCTGGGGACTGAGCAGATATGGGGCCTAGCACCCTTGGGGGCTGAGC